>NW_026526821.1:10996703-12196703 GCF_024362965.1 Panthera pardus | reverse complement strand
TTCAAAACACCCTGTAGGTCAACAACACACATCTGCCACCTGATTTGGGCCCTGGAGTTCGGCTATGACAGAGGCCAGTGGCTAAGCCATTTGGGGCATGCAAAACAGCTCTGGAGTTGAGATATTGAACTAAATTGTCCTGTAGTGTTAAAGAAGAATAATGGAGTTTTAGGGGGAAGCCTGAGAGAGAGGAGGTGAAAAAGTCAGGCTGACATGAGGGCGGTCAATACAGAAAATCTGCCAAGTGAAATTCCCCGTGGAATTAGGAGTGGTCAAGCAACCATTGCAATTGGAGACATGTAATACCGAGTATTTATTTGTTTGCTGTGCGGGGCTAAGCAACACTTGTGCACACATTCCCACACACTAACGTGTCACCCCAAGTTGCCCCCAAACGTTCAGGAATAATCTGCTGCAACACACAGGGTGACCCAACTCATCCTGCTTTGTCTAGACTTCCCCGGTTTTCGTGCTGAAAGCGCTGCGTCCCAGGAACTCCCTCAGTCCCGGACAACCAGGTCAGAGTATCAAGGCACATCAGCACACAGCAGTGAGTGAGTGGGTGAGACTGATGGAGATTGGTTGCGAGCTGTGGCAGCCATCTTAGTCCCTGAGGAGAGTCAGTGTCAACGAGGCATACACCTCGTTAGCCACCTTGGAACTGTCCTGTTCTAGATTAGACCATGGCGTCCAATTCTTCAATATTTTATTTATTTATTTATTTATTTATTGTCAACGTTTATTCACTTTTGGAGAGACAGAGAGAGACAGAGCATGAGCGGGGGAGGGGCGGAGAGAGAGGGAGACACAGAATCCGAAGCAGGCTCCAGGCTCTGAGCCATCAGCCCAGAGCCCGATGCGGGGCTCGAACTCACGGACCGTGAGATCGTGACCTGAGCCGGAGTCGGACGCTCAACCGACTGAGCCACCCGGGCGCCCCCCATGGCGTCCGATTCTTACCCTTCCCCGTATTGGAATCAGACATTCACACCCTTTGCCACACGCCTGCAGTGCCTCTCACCGTGGGCAGAGAATATCTCCCAACCATGATGGTGGACTCGGGGGGGTGATGGGCTTTTACCAGTAGAATGGTGTGCCAGTTCTGAGTACAGATCTCGAGAGCAATCATGCATTTCCACTTGACCTTCTTGGTTTCTGCCATTCGTCATGACATACGGAGCAAAGCTGAACTCAACCTGAAGCCCGAAGCAGGACTGTCCCAGCTGACCAGACCCATGAGTAAGAAAAGCGAAGACGTGCTGTTATAAATCATGGAGATTCTGAGGCTATCGTTACCAGCAAAAACAGACTAAACGTATGCCTTGTCTCTGAACCTTTCTGAGTCAATTTGGTTAGGTGTCGCTTGTATCGGACACAGGATAGGCTCCTGTTTATGCTTGGAAACTTGGTTTTTCTCATCTGTACAGGGGGGTAGTGACAGGGTCTCCTTCCCAGGGTGGTTGGAAGGACTCGAGAAGAGTATGTCTCTAACACATACAGTAAGTGCTTAATAAAAGGGATGAAGTGTAACACTCGCCAAGTATTTGGCGGGACTGCGTTAGCCTCTTTATCAAGAATTTTGGAGGAAGTAGAAAAGAAGGCCAACCTCCCCTATTTGGACATTTTCGTACAGGAGTAGGAAAAACATGTCTGGATCCGACGCAGAGGGATGGAGGAAATGACCTGTTTTCTGACATCCAGGCCTTGCTGCTGACTGCCTGTATGATGGGGGCATGTCCGTGGGGTAGGAGATTGGAGGCTGTCTAACGCACAAGGTTTTCGGCTGCAATGAAGCTATCCTCCAGGATCCTCCCCGGGGCAGCCAGGATTATGCAGGGAATGTAGTCGGCAAAGCACCCGGAGGCCGGGGGCAGCTACCCGTGGGCAAGCAGGGCTGAGCGGGGCAGCCTTCTGCACAGCTTTCGCAGGCTTGTTCCCAGGCTGGGATATGATGCTCAGGTGTGGACTTGTCCTGCCGTGCTGGCTATCTGCCAGAGGGGGTGGGTGCTGGGGGACGGGGGCCCCAGCAAGCCTCCCCTCCTTCGACTTCCCCAGGACGGGAGTATAGGCAGTGCCATGGCTCCCAACCAGCTGCCTTGGCACTCGGAGTGGAAAAAATGATGCCACCAGACCTCAATCTCCTCCACTCCTTGCAGTCCTGCCTGAGCGCTAGCCTGTCCCAGAGGACAAGGAGAAAACACACCCGTGTCGATCCAATCCCCAGGGCAGACTCCCAACGCTGGCCACCCTGTGGCACCCTGCGAGCCGGGCCACCTCTGTTTTCTCATGCGGAAACACGGGGACAACAATCAGAGCTGTTTGGTTATGTCTCAGAGTAGCTGAAGAGAACCCAGTAAGATAACGGGGTAGGAAAAATGACTGCATATGGCAAGAGTTTCCCCTTCGCCTTTTTGAAATTACAGCAAAGCATCAAGGAGAGCTAAAAACAAACAAAAAGAAAACCCAAAAACCCAAGAAACAAAAACGGAAAACAACAACAACAACAAAAAACAACCTCACAAACTCCACTTTTAGCAAAACCAGGAGAAGGATGTAATCCATAAACTTCACGGGGTGTGTACAATTTTCCAAGGACAGCAGGGCAGAGGCCACCACAGGATGCAGTGAGCGGGCCCAGTGGCGGCAGATCTCAGAAAGCAACAAACAGCAAAAATGCACTTCCTGGGGGTGAGCACTCGCCCTGAGGCAAAAAGCTTCTCCTTCTTTATCAAAGTGAGCGTAGGACCTGGGGTGACTGGTGTGGGCAGCAGGAGCCCTCTTGGATTTAGAGAAACAAAGTGTAACAAAGACACGGAGAGAAGACGTGTGCAGGAAGCAGCCCGTCTCTCCGGCGGTGAAAGGGAGAACCTTTCAGTCATAAAGCCAGGCGACTCTCCTCCTTCTTCCCCACACCCACAGGAACAGCTAGCCGGTAGGTGATCTGGGACAATCAAGCTCTTCCAATCACAGGTTTCACAAAATGAATGTTAAAGCTGCGATACAAAGACATCGTAATAAAATGCTGCAGAAAAGAGCATAAAAGTCTACCAACAGTTGAAAAATGTCAACCCAGGATGAAAATTGCATCCAATTAATTTTGGCATGAATAAAAAAAAAATTTGAATGAGCAATGACTTCTATGAAGGAAAACAATAAAGGAGAAATGCTTGAAGAGGTCAGCAAGAAGATGGTCCACAGAAGGTAATGATCATGAGCCAGCAGAGCTCGGGAAAGAAATAGAAGGGGGAAAAAAATCACAGAAAGTAAGACACACTTGGAAGAAACATGAAGGAGAACAGACCTTGTGGAAAATGCAGGAAGGAACAGAGACGATAGCAACAAGGAAAGGGGGATGTGCCTGGGTGGCTCCGTTGGTTAAGCATCTGACTCTTGATTTCGGCTCAGGTCATGATCGTATGATCGTGAGATCGAGTGAGCCCCACATCGAGCCCTGCTTTGGGCTTAAAATTCTCTTTCTCTCCCTCTGCCCCTCTCCCTGGCTCGTGTGGTCTCTCTAAAAAATAGAATAGAATAAAATAAAATGCAAAATAAAAGGATCCTAAGAAACTAATTTTTAAAAATCTTTGAAAATAAGATGCGGGGCACGGGGGATGGGGGGAGAAAAGAAGACTAATAAATAAATCCCCAAAGCTGGTTATTTTGATGATGGCAGAGAGGGGTCATCAACAAGTAAAACGGATAAACCACTGGTTAATATGACCCAGAAAAAAATGGAGACAGTGTAAGTATGTATAATAAGAAACAAGGGGAGAATTAGCCACAGAAAAAGAAAATTAAAAGGATCACAAGGGTCTACTTTGCTCACCTCTCTATAATTTAAATGGAAAATCTGGATGAAAAGAAGAATTCTCCGATAAAATATAATTTACCATATTTGGCTTCAGAACAGAGGAAAAAATAGACCGATTCCCATAGAAATGCTTCTCTCATGAACACACGGACCATATGAAGATCTTATAAAAATTCAGATTCCAGTTCTGGGGTTTTGCCCCAAACCCTCAATTCTGTAAAGTTCCCAGATGCTGCTCCTGCATCAGGAGGAGGGTAAATGTCATGGGAGAAACAGAGAAAGTTGTAGAAGGTCTGTACTCCCCTCACCAAAAAAAAAAAAAAAAAAAAAGAAAGAAAGAAAGAAAAAGAAAGACTAACTTAGGTAGCCTCACAGGGAAATCCTATGAAACTTTGAAAGAGTAAACCATCCAGGGGTGCCTAGGTGGCTCAGGTCACGAACTCAGCAGTTTGTGGGTTTGAGCCCTTGCGTAGGGCTCTGTGCTGAGAGCTCAGAGCCTGGAGCCTGTTCGGATTCTCTGTCTCCCTCTCTCTCTGCCCCTCCCCTGCTCTCTCTCTCTCCCTTTCTCTGCCTTGTCCCTACTCACTCTCTGTCTCTCAAAAATAAATAAACATTGAAAAAAAAATTTTTTTAAAGATTAACCATCCAAAAGTATTTAAGTTATTTCAGAGCATAGACAAAGAAAACTTTGAAATTATTTTTATGTAGCAGATTGGAGGTTGATATTGAAGCTTTGGCAGGCACAAAGAAAGTAACAACTTTCAGTTGTAACTTTCCATGCAAAAATTCTAAATAACATGTTAGCAAACAGAACCAGAAGCACAACAAATATAATTATAAAAATTATAACATTATAAATATATAAAAATATTATGTATTTCAACATATAAATTATTAAAAATTATAAAAAGTAAATCATAAAAAGTAATACATCTTGGGGTGCCTGGCTGGCTTAGTCAGGGGAGTGCACAACTCTTGATTTGGGGTTGTGAGTTCAAGCCCCACTCTGTACAGATCACTCAACAATAAAATCGAAAAAAATAATAATAATAATACATCATGACCAAGTGGTTTTTAATCTAGGAATGCAAAGCTTCAGTATTGGGAAATCTGTTAATGTAATTTATGATATGAATACATCTGAGGAGAAAAGCCATGATTCTTTTTAGGCGCTAAAAAGACATTTGAGAAAGTTCCAACATCCATTCTTGATGAAAACACACACACGTGCATTCAATAAATAAGAATACATGGGAAAAAAAAGAAAAAGAAAAAAGAAAAAAATACAGGGGTACTCTGTAAACTAGAAATAGATATTGCCTCTTTAACATAATAAAATACATCTGAGTACATCATGCTTATTGGAGAAAACCTAGGGGCATGTGCACCAAAGGACCAAGACAAAAAAATGTCTATTTTCACTACTATAATTTAACACAGAAGTGGATATTTAAGATAACACTTGTTAGTGCCAAATTAGATGGCAAAAGGGATAGAAAGACATAAAAACTGAATGACGGTAAAATTGCAGGTATTATGCATATGTAACGATTCCGGATGTAGGAAACCCAGGATAATTCGGTAAGGTGTCAAGATACAAAATTAGCGTGCATCAACCAATAGCTTTCCTATATTCAAACAACCGGCAAGTGGAAGATATAATGAAAGAAAAATGTCCACTTCCAATAACAAAATCAATATCAAATAAATGCCTAGGAATACATTTAACAAAAGATGTGTAAGACCTACACGAAGAAAACTTGAAATCACTATTGAAGGACACACACACACACACACACACACAACCTTGAACAAATGTATTTATTGTACATTTCAAATACTTGAAAAAAGTATACCATGATTTTGGATGGGAAGTTCCGTCATTAAAGCAGTGTCCGTGTTCCTTAAATTACTTTATAAGTTCAATGTTATCACAATAAAAGTACCAACAGCTTCTTAATCAGACAAGCTAATTTAAAAATTAGTAGTACGAAAAAAGAATAAAAACAGGCAAAAATATCCAAGAGATCTCTGGAAGAGAGGAGTAATGAGGGGAGAAGAACTCTATCAGATATCAGACCATATTATAAAGTCTCAACAGTTAAAACACTATGGTACTGGTATATAGCAACAGACAGATTAAACGAACAAAACCCGAAATAGATCCAAATCTGCTTAGGAATTTAGTGTGTGACAAAGCCAATGTGGGAGGTTGTATTTTCTAGAAACAGCCGCAACGATGATTCTGGTCCCACATACTCTTGCCCCTCTCTTGAACCAGGGCAGGCCTTTGTGACTGCCTTAATTGATGAGGTACAGAAGCGATGCTATTTAACCCCAGAGACTTTGTCATAAAGGCAATGCAAACTCTGCCTGGCTTTCTCCCTGTATGTGGAGATGCTTGCCTTTGGATGCCAGCCTCCCGGTTGTGAGGAAACCCTGGGCACATGGAGAGGCCTGGGTGGAAAAGAATCAAGGTCCCCGAATCTTTAATCCCAGCTGAGCTCTTAGCCAACAGCCAGCACCAACTTGCCAGCCATGTTTGTGAGTCATCTTGAAAGTGGGTCCTCCAGTTCTTGGTGGACCCAGCCCAGGGGACATTATGTAGAGCACGGTCTTCCCTACAGATCCCTACTCATATTGAAGATCGATTCATGAAATTATTTTTTAAGCTACTTTTGAGATAACTTTTATGCAGCAATAGATAGCCGGAACAGTTAACATCTCAAATCAAGCGGTGAGTTATTCTATAAATGGTGTTGGATCACCGAATAGTTGTCAGGAATAAATTAATGAAAGATGCATGCTTCACACCTACACTAAAATAAATGCAATTGGATCAAAACATTTAACATACTAGGGTAAAACATGAAAGAACATCTTGTTTAAAATTGGAAATAACTTTCTAGCCATAAAAGAAAAAATTGACATATTTGGCCATACAAAAATAAAAAACTGTGTCTGGCCAAAGTTATCATAACAAATTATAAGCTGGGAAAAATATTCACAACAGACAAATCAATATTATATAATGTGTTTTATCATATATAAAGAGCTCCTAGAAATCAATAAGAACAAGACCAATGTTTTGATCACATATTGTTGCATGATAAACCTCCTGAAGGTTTAGTGGCTCTAAATAACGGCCATTTCTTATAACTCAAGATTCTCTGGGTTGGCTTGGTTCAGCTGGATGGTTGGTTTCTCTGCTGGTCTTGCTTGGGGTCTCTTGCACAGTTTCAGTGATGTGGCAGCTGGTTTGCTAGGGTTGGATGGCCTCTGTATGGTCTCTTTCTTCATGTCGTGTCCATTACAAGTGATGTGTAAAAATGAAATTCAACGTGGTGCAGTCTATACTATGAAATGAAAGGAATACATATGATATGATATGAACTCATTTTCCCAAAAAGAAATAGATAGGCAAACCCATGTAGTTATATCTATTTGCTTCCAGACTTGTTGCATGGACATAACTCTGGGATAAAAGACCATACATGTGTCCAATGGACATCTCTGAGCGAAAGATGAGTATAATTATTATTTTGTCTTTCTCTGTTTTTTACTTTTTCTGCAATGAACTGGTTCTATTAAGGTAATGCAGAAATAATAAAGATTTTTTGAACTGTTTAAAAATTTTTAAAAGTTAGCTTTAGCACTTTATATGTTATAAACTACTATATATTTTTTGATTTTTGTGTTATAATTATTTCTGGGTTTCTCAACTTCGGGCTCTAAATGGGTTGGGAACTGAGACAAGGACACATGCATTCAAACGCAGAAGTTTGTCAGGGGTTGATTCTAATCATAACAAAGACCTTAGAAATAATGAGATCTTATAGTTTCCAAACTGCTCCTGGGGGCCTCTGGCTTCTGGAACCTCCACGGAGGGAGGGAGAGTTGGGGCAGCCAGACCGGCCATGACTCTTCAGCCCCACATCCATATGCATTGGTCCATTGGTTTGTTTTACATTCATATAAGATCACATCTAAAAAAAAAAAAAAATCCACTGCTTTTTTAAAAATTAGAAAGCCTTTGGGCAGCTGTTCAGCCATGCCTGTGGTCCACAGCTCCAAATTCTGATGCAAGGGCCATCATGTAGCCCAAATGTCTATGATTCTGCTTCCATAGAGGTGCTGCAGTGTAAACGCTTGAGCTCCAGAGCCAGACTGAGTGGACTCAAACCCTGGCACCTCCACTAAAAAGCTGTGTGGCCCCAGGCAAGTTTCATAACCTCTCTGTGCCGCATTTCCCCCATGTAGCAAATGGGGAGTGTCCTAGAACCTACATCATAGGGTGATTGGGAGGATGAAAGAGGGTTATGGAAGGAGAAGTTGACCAGCTGGGACTTGGAAAGGGCAGTGACAGGTCAGCTCCAGGGACATGGGAAGTAGGAGCCAGGACTGTGGGGAGCAGGAACCAAGGGGCCAGGTCTTCAGGGCACCAACTGTTCCCCCTCTTAGCATTAATTCCCCTTAGAGGGCTGCTCTTCCAAGAGAGGATCTGATTGGCTGAGTTTGTGTCATGTGACCATCCAGCTGCCCTTGATGGGTAGCCACACAAGACCGGAGGAGTAGGTCCCTGAAGGCAGACTGGAAAGTGGAGTGGGAAGGCAGGATGGCGGGCGGGGATGACCACGTGCCCACTTTACAGATGAGGAAAGGGAAGCCCAGAGAGGGATGGGAATCAGCAAGGCCCCAGAGCCCTGGGATGGTGGAGTCCGGGCTCTGAGGAGAGAGACCCTTTGCTCTCTTCCCCCTCCGGGCTCCGGGCTGTCAGGGGAAAAAGGGAGCCTTGTGCTCCTGGCCGGAATGAATGGCTGGCTCCTGGGGATGTGCCTGACCCAGACGAGACCTCTTGGGCACAGGAAACCACCTCAGACCGACCTGTATTCCGGGGCTAGGCCTCCCCAGCTCTGTCCTCCTGCAGTGAACAGACCCCCCTTCAAATCCAGCCTTGCCCCTCAGCTCCAGCCCCATGTTTTTTTAAGAGAAGCAGGGGGTGGGGAGGAAGGCTTATTTTTTCAAGAGGCAAAATACTGCAGGGATCCAACAAAATCTGTCCAGTCTGGAGACAGCCTAAGGACAGCCCTCCTGTAAATCCTGGAACGCTCCTTTGTGCACACAGACACTGAGGCTGTACGACTAGGACTCACACTCCTAGGGTTGCACTATTGCAAATTTCCTCACTTCGAATTTAGATACGTGAAGAAAATAGCCTTTTATACTTTCCTTACAGGTCATCTAGTGCAATGATTAGGAGTGAGGGATATTATGGAGCCAGAGGACCTGGCTTCAAATCCCAGCTCTGCCACTTACTGTGTGACCTCAGGCAAGTCGCTTAACCTCTCTGGGCGGCAGTTTCCTTGGGGGGGGGGGGGGAACACATATAACCAGCATCTGGCATACAGTAAGTGCCACAAAAGTTCTGCTTGGGTTCCTGGCCTGATCTTGTCATGAGCCTTCCTGTGGGAAGAAATACAGAATCTTCAGCCAGGACGATAATGTAAACTGCTTGCTCAGGTAAGGTGGGTTTTACCTGGGTGCTTCAGGGACGAGTGTGGTTGCTCGGTTTCCTTCCCTCCCCTGCTTCTCTCCACGATGGCAGCTGCCGGCACCCCGCCTTGGTCACAGGGAAACTGAGCTCCAAAGAGAAAAGTTGAGGCTCCCAAGTGCCATTTAGTGAGCGTCCCCTCTGCCCTAAGCAGGTGCAGGTGCACGAGGTCCTCAAATCCTCACAGCAGCAGCCCTGTCTCCCTCTTCCCATGGCCTCCTCTGCCGTAAGACCAACTACTCTCACTCTTACGATGATGGATGTGGTGGCATTTAGAGGCCAGCTGGATAATCCAAGTTAATCTCCTCTCGCAATCCTTGACTTAGTCACATCTGCAAAGACCGCTGTATACGGTAACATTCACGGGCGCCAGGAATTGTGGCCTGGTATCTTGGAGGTCCGCTCTGTAGCCCATTACACCAGCTGTGTGGCCTTGGCAAGTGTCTTAACCCCACTGTGCCTCCGTTTCCTTACTGGAAAATGACAGCAACTACCTCAGTGGGCTACTAGGAGGGTGAAATAAAATAATCTCATCAAGTACTTGAAAGGGTGACCAGCACATAATAAGAGCTTTGTTTGTGTTAGCTTCTAATCCACTGGAGAGTCTTTGGCCCTGGCTAAGATTCCCACAAGGACAGTGCCCTCCTCTGTCCTGTTCACCACTGTCTTCCCAGTAGCTGCCACAGAGGCTTGCACATAGTAGGTGCTCAGTAAATATTTAATGCACGCGTGCCACTGGCTGGCTGTGTGCCTTTAGGGAATTAGGAAATTTCCTCTCTGGGCCTCGGTTTCCTCCCTCCTCCATGAAGAGCTGCTGCTGGAGAAAGTACATTTCTCTGTCTGGAAGGGTGTGTCCCGATTAGGGGTGGAAGGCTCCAGGATCAGGGGCCAGCCACAGCTGCTTTCTCTCTGAGTCACCAGATTTCTAGACTTAAGACCAAATGTCTAAATATTATGAGCAAGTCGGTTGGAGATAAGGTGGGGAACCACTGATGTGACCAAAGCAGCTTCAGCCAAGGCGCTGGGGCTGGACTTCCTGGAGGCAACATGACTTAGTGCTTAGCACCTGCCAGGAAAACAGGCTGCTGACCCACAACCAAGCGGGTCGGCTCAGATGCCTGGCTTTGGTGGTTAGAGCCTGCTCTGGCCGTCTTGGCTCCCACGGCCAGCGTTTAGCCAAATTCTCGTGGCTCAGGTGCAGAAACGGAGGCCTCAAAAGAGTGAAGACATGTCCAAAGTCATACCGTGACGGCTGCCAGATGAGGCTAAGACCCAGAAGTCCTAAATCCCAGCCCAGCACCTGCGGGCACCACCCAGGCAAAGGGAGAGGGAAGGCTGAGAGCAGGGCTGCAGCCTGTGCAAATGCCCAGGGGTGACAGGCAGGACACAAACTCAAAACCTAGGGTGAATGAGAAAAAGAGGGCCCAGGGCTTTAGACTCCATTCTGAGGGAAAACAGACTCATTGATGGTTTTAAGAATCTGAGGGTCTTTTTCCAAGTGTGGTGCGTAGACCATCAGCATCAGAATCACCTACAGTGGGGGTGGAGGGGAGATTGTGGTATTGCCGATTCCTGGGTCCACACTAGATGGTTCTCCATTTCAACAGACCAGTCCCCTCCCTGAGGTGACTTTGAAGCACACGCACTGTGCTTTCGTGAGTACAGAGATGCTGGGTGCCATTCCAGTGAAAAGATCAGGACTCAGCCAAACTTGGTCTCAAATCCCAGCTCTGCCACTTACTTGTTATGTGACCCCAGGCCGGTTACTACACTGAGCCTCAGTTTGCCCTTCTCTAAAATGGGGACAATCTTAGTATCTGCCACCCCCCCCCCAGTTCTTCCGAGAATTGAGTAACACGATACACATAAAGTGCTCAGATCTAGAACATTTTTAGCACTCAGAAAACACTGGTTATTAGGGATTCGCAGTGGTGGGGGTGTGGAGGAGGTGACAGAGTGGGGCAAACATGGAGGCCAGGAGCCCAGTGAGGAGGTGGCTATGGGAGTCCGGGCAAGAGGCCTGTGGTTAGAATGTGGAAATGGGGAAGGACAGGTACTCACCGCACTGTGAAAGGTACCCCTTGGTGTAGTGCTAGGAGATGGCCTGAGGCTGGAGAGAGAAGGAAGGGGTCAACAGACAGGACGATGATATTTTTTAAATTTTTTTTTTAACGTTTATTTATTTTTGACACAGAGAGAGACAGAGCATGCACGGGGCAGGGTCGGGGAGAGAGGGAGACACAGAATCCGAAGCGGGCTCCAGGCTCTGAGCTGCCAGTACAGAGCCCGACGCGGGGCTTGAACTCACGGAATTCGAGATCATGACCTGAGCCGAAGTCGGATGCTTAACCGACTGAGCCCCCCAGGGGCCCCATTATAATATTAACCACACTGGCAGGACTGGGTATTTAGCACGGGCCAGACCCTGTATTAGCTGCTTGGTGAACTTGGCCCTCCCTAGCAACCCTGCCGTGTGGGGATCTCTTTCCCCAAGCGTCCCTCAGCCTCGACACCGGCGATGTCTGTGCTGGATCATTCTCTGCTGTGCAGGCGATTTAGCAGTGTCCCCGGCCTCTACCCACCAGATGCCAATAGCAGCACCCCCCACCTCCAAGTTGTGACAGCCAAAAATGTCTCCAGGCTTTTCCAAATGCTTCCCGGGGGGGCCAAATCACCCTCAGTTGAGAACCACTGACGTTACCTCATTTTACAGGGAGGAAATGAGAGGCTCAAAGAACCAAAGCACCTTACGCATTGGCCATCCAGCTAAGTAAGAATCGGCAGATTTCAAACTCAAGTCTGGCTCAGATCCCCGGATGTTAACCTTTGTTGCGAACGAGGCCGGAGCTTTACATGGTGGGCCCGGATGTTCTCTGTGGGAGGAGCTGGGGGCCAGCGGTCTGGTCTGAAGGGGCAGCCTACTAAGGCCAGCCGCACTGGCACTGGCCTAGATTGTGTGTTTACCGGGGTGCTTTGGGGAGGGATGGCAGCCACTGTGGGGGAGCCTCCCCACCGAGCCCCCTCTAGGTACCACTGTCAGCTGCCCTGGATTGTGGGGCTGACGGAGGTGGTCGTGGAGGACAGGCAGGCGGGAGCAGGATGATGCTGTTAGGAGAGCTGAGGGGTCAGCTGTGCCTGGAACCCCACAGCCAGGAGCCTCCCCAAAACGCTCCCCAAGATCTTTAAGCTGAATATTTATGCTGTGAACTTTGTTGCCTTCCTGCGTGGACAGGACGGAGGCTCAGAGACGGGTCCAGGAGATGTGGGGAGTCAGGATGCAGGGAAACAGGAAAGGTCAAAGCTGGAGATCAGAGGTCAGAGGTCAGGAGAAAGTGTTCCGAGGAGGCCGTCCCCTCAGCTTGAGATCCAGAGCCTTCCAGACCCAGGCACAGGGCCAACAGTCTCCTCCCACAGGGAGGAGAGGAATTCAAATGTGTTTTTGTTTTCTTAAGAAATGTGGACTAAAATGACATGTTTCTTTTTGCCCAGTCTTGATCTTTTTCAGCACAGGAGGGAGCTGGAGTGAGGGGACAGTTAATTCAAAAGGTCTTGCCCAGAGAAGAAACCACTTTTTTAGACCCCGAAATACTTTGTTTATACAGATGGCTTCTATGAAAGGCCTGACTCTGAGCCCTTAAAGGAGGCGGATTTACACCAAAGGGGCCTCCGGTTGAGTCAGCGTGAGGCCCCAACAGGACAGCCGCGTGGCTCCGCTCCCACCAGACCAGACAGGCCCTGATGGGTTCTTCTCCCCGGCCATGAACAAGGATAAGGCCCTCGAGTTACCAGTTTTACTGCTGGCCTTCAAGTGTCTGAAGTGTCACCTCTAACCTCTGGGCTGGGATGACCCCCAGGCCTGCAGATCTTGGTGGGAGGACTGCATGCAGTGTGACCCATTTCAGTAGGAAGTGCCTTCATGGGAGAAACAGGTGCCTCTTAGCTGTCACTGCAATGGCGAATGGCACGTCCAGTGCTGTGTGTGTGTGTGTGTGTGTGTGTGTGTGTGTGTGTGTGTGTGTTTCGTGCACGCGCATAGGGCACCTGTGCCTGCATTTTCTTGTCCTCCTTCATAATTCCACCACAGCAAAAGCGTCCAAAGGTGCCCGAGAGATGAAAAACAGAGGGTAACAGCCCTTCAATCCACTCTTCCCTCTTGGGGGATAGTAATGCCTTTCTGGATGTTTCTAGAATGAGACCGGTTTCATCTCCCACGTACATCTAGAACACCTGCGTATCTTATTAAAAAGCAGATTCTGACTCCATAGATCCGGGGCGGGGCCTGAGATTCCGCTTATCCAAGCCACGCCCAGGTCTGGGGATCGCGTCTACAGCAGCCAGGCCTCAGCATGAAGTCACGTGCCTGCCCCTCGACCTTCGCCCGGCCATCTCTCTCTCTGTGAGCCCCTTACCTTCTCCGGAGCGTGCCTGTTCCGTTTACAGACCGAGGGGATGTCTGGGCCAGAAGAATCTTGGAGACAATCCATCTCTGTTCAGACTTCCCTGAAGCTCTAGTGACAAGAGCTAACATCCCTGCTCAACCTGGCTGAAGCAAAATAATTATAATAACAATTACTGTTAATAGCTCATGTAAATGAACGCCCCAAATATTAAAGCAACATTTGTGATCATCAAAAAACAGCAAACAATCTAATGTCAATCAGGAGGGACCAACCAGGAAAACCATTACTGCCTTATATTCTGGAATGCTACGTCGCTGTTAAAAAGGATGGGAAGGTTTGCCTAGGCTAACCTGAAAAATCTCCAACATTCATTAGAAAGACAGAAAAGCACGAACATGATAAAACACATCAAAAAGATCTTTATATTTTCTACAGGCGTACCTTTGTGCGGCTGCACAGACTGAGGCAGGGTTTCTCAGCGTCAGCACTGTTGACATTCGGGGCAGGATCATTCTCCGTTGTTGGGACTGTTCTTCCTTGTAGAATGTGTATCCTCAGCCTCAGCCTCTACCCATTAGGTGCTGGTGGTACCTCTCTCCTGGCTACGACAACAAAAATGTCACCAGATGTTGCCAAATGTGCCCTGGGGACAAAATCGCCCTGTTTTAGAACCACTGGAATAAGATGGAAAGGGACTGTTTTGAAGAGAGAAAATCAGTTACATCTGGGAGGATGGGAAGGACTGGGATGGTGATAGAACGTCTTCATTCATTACTGATTTCATTCATTTATCTATTTCACACATATTTGTTAAGCACCTACTATGTGCCAGGCAGTGTGTTAAGCTCTAGGGATGCAGCAGGGAAGAAAACGAACAAAAATCCCTGCCTTTGTGGATCTGACATTCTTGTGGGAGAGACAGACAAGAAATAAATGACTAAAACCTCAATACATAAGATGGAGCGAATTGCTTGGAAGAAAAATTAGGCAGGGAAAGGGCTGGGGTGGGGGGCTCGGGCCAAGGTGGGGACTTTACAGCCTCAGTATAATGGTTTAATTTCTTAGAAGAAAAATAGTTCCATGTTGTTGACTGGTTTTAGATTCTTTAAAGACTGGGTGGGCCTGGCTCCCGGCAGAAGTGACAGCCTTCATGGGATTGCACTGCCGTGCCTGAGAAGCAGCTGGCCCAGTGCCTCCTTCCTTCCCCACATCCTCCCAACTTTGGGCAATAAACCTGACAGATACCCTCAGCTGTAGATGACAGCTGTCAGGCCAGCCAGACACATGGAGACCTCATGGTGCTATAAAATAATACTAATGCTCCTTGGGGCCCTGAATGTCTGGTCCCTCCTACCCCTCTGACTTCATCCCCCACTTGCCCTCTGACTCACGAGGATCCAGCCATGCTAACTTTCCTTCTGCTCCTTGAATATTCGAGCTGGGCCCTGCCTCTGGGCCTTTGCACTTGCTGTTTCCTGTTGCCTGGACTGCCTTCCCCATGATCTTCCCACGGCCTACTGGTTCTCGTTAACCACGTCTCGTCTCGGATGTCACCTCCCCAGAGAGGCCTCCTCCGACCACCCCAGCCAGAAGAGGTCCGTCCTCCAAATCTCTTTCCACGGCCCTCTTCCCAGGCATGCTGCCTTCATTGGACTTGTTACTTGATGACATGATTCGGTTTGATTATTTGCTGGATGGTTATTGTTGGTGTTTTCCACTAGCATGCCTGTCCCTTAAGAAAAGAATCTTAGGGGCGCCTGGGTGGCGCAGTCGGTTAAGCGTCCGACTTCAGCCAGGTCACGATCTCGCGGTCCGTGAGTTCGAGCCCCGCGTCAGGCTCTGGGCTGATGGCTCGGAGCCTGGAGCCTGTTTCCGATTCTGTGTCTCCCTCTCTCTCTGCCCCTCCCCCGTTCATGCTCTGTCTCTCTCTGTCCCAAAAATAAATAAAAAACGTTGAAAAAAAAAATTAAAAAAAAAAAAAAAAGAAAAGAATCTTATCTCTTGATAAGGCATCCGAACAAGTGCCTGGCACATAGTAGGTGTTCAATAAATACTCATCAGCATATGAGTGAATGGATGAATGAAGAAACAAGCGTCATCACAAGTATGATGACTGCCTATCGTATGCTGAGTAAACCTTCCTCTGTTAACTCTGGGTTCTTTTTGTCATTGTTTTGTCATATCTGTGTACTCTCTGTACTATTATTGCTTAGCATTTCTCTTTAGATCAATTCCTTGATTTAAAGAAACTGATAGAAAGGCATCTTGACAATAACACCCTGTAGGGGGGAGAATCACCATATACTTTCTGTAAATAGCAGAAAAATGGCACAAATAAATTCCATGAAGACACAATATCATCATCAAATGTTGGACATTTGCTATTGCAGGTGCTAAGCCAGGAGCACTCTGTTGTTGTTTTTTAAATTTTTTTAATGTTTATTTTATTTTTGAGAGAGAGCATGAGCGGGAGAGGGGCAGAGGAAGAGGGGGACCCAGAATCTGAAGCAGGCTCCAGGCTCTGAGCTGTCAGCACAGAGCCCCACGCACGGCTCGAACCCACAGACCGCGAGATCATGACCTGAGCTGAAGTCAGTTGCTTCACCGGCTGAGCCACCCAGATGCCTCCGTTTTGCTCAAAAGGAGGCTGGCAAGTATCAGAGAGGCGCTGGAGACAGGGTGACCCCAGTCTGCGGCTTTCTCCTTGCCGCCATCAGTAGGACCGAAGGAGAACTCGAGTAGAACTGGCACCCTCACTGCACGACTTACCATCATGCGAAGTCAAATCCATAGACGGCCTCAGCCCGCCTACCACAGCGGTGGCTTTCGAACTTCAGGGAAGGCCGTGCTATCGCGCGTTACTTTATGAAAGAGCTTCCTTCCCCCTTTTACAGCTGGGGAGGCTGACACTCACTGGAGCCAGTCACACAGCCAGCAGAAGGTAGGGCCAGGATTCGAACCACTCAATTCACATCTCAAGTTCTTGCCCCATTCTATAGAAAGCATGACCTCTGATCCCAAGTGGACCATCTACTTTCTGACCCCTGAGTCGGGCCGGTCCCGGCTCCCCTGCTGTAGGACGAAGCAGGGCTCCAAGGGTAACTGCGAGGTGGACAGAACTGAGGATCTGGAGGTGCCCAGCCCTGCTGTGAACCTGGTTCTTTCCCTACCAGCTGCAGGGCCAAGAGCCAGGCCACTTCCCCTCAGCGAGCCTCCGCTCTCCCACCCTACACAGAAGCAGCCTCAGGACCTGCCTTGAGGCTTCTTGGGAGTGTGATGGTCGGTTCGAGACTCTGGTGCCCAGTTAGTCAGTCAAACACGGGCACAGATGGGGCTGCTGGGAAGGTGTTTGGTGGATGTCACTGGCATCTATAATCGTTCCCTATATGGACAGGAGATTATCCTGGATCATTGGGTGGGCCTGGTCCAATCAGTTGAAAGACTTTCAGAGTAGGTCTGAGGTTTCCCTAAAGAAGAAGAAATTCCACCTGTGGACCGGTGTCTGCTGTGTCTGCTCCTACCTGAACCTCCAGTCTGCCCTTCCTGATGTCCTGCCTGGCTTTGGACACGCTTAGCCAGACTGCCACCACATAAGCCAAGCCCTTAGAGTTGACCCCTCTCTCTCTCTCTGTCTCTCTCTCAATCCTGGATCTGCTTCTTTGGCAGAACCTTGACTGACTCAGGAAGGATAAATAAGATAATACTTAGAAGGTCTGGCACAGGGGCGCCTGGGTGGCTCAGTTGGTTAAGGCGTCTGACTTCGGCTCAGGTCATGATCTCGCGGTCTGTGAGTTCCAGCCCCGCGTCGGGCTCTGTGCTGACAGCTCAGAGCCTGGAGCCTGCTTGGGATTCTGTGTCTCCCTGTCTCTCTGCCCCTCCCCTGCTCGTGCTCTGTCTCTCTCTCTCTCTGTCAAAAATAAAAATAAACATGGGGTGCCTGGGTGGCTCAGTCGGTTGAGCGTCCGACTTCGGTTCAGGTTGTGATCTCGCAGTTCATGGTTTCGAGCCCCGTGTCGGGCTCTGTGCTGACAGCTCAGGGCCTGGAGCCTGCTTCAGAATCTATGGCTCCCTCTCTCACTCTTTGTCTCTCCCCTGCTCACGCTCTGTCTCTCTGTCTCTCAAAAATAAATAAATATTAAAAAAAATTTTTAAAAATAAATAAAAATAAAAATAAACATAAAAAAAAAAAGGTCTAGCATATGGTAAATGCTCAAGAAATACTTGTGCCATTATCATTGCTTATTCTCCCCTTCTCCCTCATCTGAAAGAGCAGGCCTCGCTGAGGCCATTCTGAGACCAGCAGATGTGGCTGACAAGACTCTGACCTGGGAGTCGAAGGACATCGGCTCCGGCTCAGCGCCACCCCCCCACCCCCCGCCCCTTCCTAGCAGTGACCTCCTTTGAGCCTCAACCTCCCTCACCTGTAGAGTGACAATAATCTTACCCCCCACAGGCTTGCTGTGGTTTGATGTCACCCTGACTGTGTAGCACCTGGGACACCAGAGATACCGTGAAGAGGCCTCACGGGCCTCCACACCTGTCTGCTGACTCAGCACGCCATAGGCACAAGTGTGCTAGGCATTGTGGGGGATTACAACCCACATGGAAGTCGGGGCATCGCACGGCCCGTCTCTGAACTGAGACACACACAGATGTCTCTGAAGGAGCACACCCCTGTCCCTGGAGATCCTGGGATGGGAGAAGGCCAGGAGGGAGGGAGGTAGAGGTGGCCTGGGTGACTGAGGTTGGGATCATATGACCCATAATTTCTCTTCAAGATCAGTGTTCTCAAGATTAACTCCTAACCACCCAGCCACTGGCCCATTCATCAAACTTCCACCAAGGGCCTACTACCTGCCTGCACTGTGCAAATAAGGGACAGAATATGTGCTAGACAGGCCTCTCTCGACCCCGAGCCTCCTTCATCCCTGCTTCCAGTCTCTCCTTCTGGGGAAAATCCCTCTCCTGGGACATCAGGGGACAAAGACATCCAGGGACTAGGAGGAGATCTAGGGGCGGCCTCTCTGCGGAGAGATCCAGGCCCTTCCCACCATGTGGAAAAAAGTAAAAACCTGTGGTTTCCCTCCAGGGCCAGAGGCCAGGGAGCCTGGGGCTGGGGCTGGGCTCCTAGAGCGCCAAAAGTGGCTGGTGGTGACATTTCCCCTGGGAGCTTTCCAACGGGAGTGGGAAGAAGTAGGGGGGTGGACGGGGGAAGGGGGGCAGGGAGTACTTGTATCACCAGATGGGGGAGGGGGAGTAGAGGCTGACTGCGGCTGAGAGACAGAGCCGTCAGGGAGAGAAAGACTCAGGAGGACAGCTGGACGTAGAAATAGATCTGGGAGAGGGGACGGAGAAGGGGAGAGGCTGAGACAAGGAAGAAAGGTGAATCTCCACGGATTGTGAGGTGGTGCCCTGGGTCCTGTGCCTCCTGGTCTCAGGCCCCCCGGGACCCCCATGAACCTCAGGACAAGCCCAACCTCCCCTCACCCCAGCTTGTGCCCTGGCCCCTCCCAGACTCCCTCCTGCCCCTCTCCCCTCACACCCCAGCGCCTCACTGACCAGGCCGCCATCTCTCCCCGGCTTTTGGGACTTGGCCCAGGCTGTGCCCTCTGCCTGGAACCCTTCCCCTCCTCCTCCCCCTGCACATCCTGCATGTCTCAGCTCAGACCCTGCCTCTCCCAGGAAGCCCACCCTCAATCCCTCTCCAGGGGCAGATGTCCCCCTACCCCCGGGCTCCCACAGCCTCTGGGCTTTCTTCCCCCTTCCCAACACTGGCTTCTGTGTGGAGGGATTGTCTGGGTCCCTGTTTGTCCCCCCACTTGACCAGCGGCTCCAGAGGACCATGTCCTCTCCGTGGGCCTCAAGGTCAGGCACTCGGTGGGCGCAAGGGACTGGAGGGGTGACCGGGATGGGGTCACCTTTGGCTGAGGGGCTCAGGGCAAGCGTGCATGAGAAAGACGGGGAGAGAAAGAGAGTAAGAGACAGAGAGAAACAGATGTTCAACAAAGCCCGTGCTCTGGCAATCTGGCTCTAGAAACTACAGTATCAGCCCATGAAGGCAAGATCTTGTCTGTCTGGTTCAGGGCCTTGGCCTGGCGTCGGGCCTATGGTCAATACTCAGTAGCTTTTGGCCAATTGTCAGTTGATCAGTCCACTGTGGCTCAGAGGCAGCCCCCACCACTGACTCTGTGACCCCGGCCGGCCACGGCCCCTCCCCGAGCCTCCCTTCCCACATCTGTAAGTGGGCACTTTAAGACTTGGCTCTTAGGTCCTACACATATTAAGACTCAAGGACGAGCTATTGAGTGAGTGAATGGACTCCGAGCTGGAGGGGCCACGAGAGTCCAGGGCTGTGAACTCAATCATCCCGACATCACAGGACGAGAGTCATAAATGACCAAGTGAGCCGAGTGCGGACTGCCGTAGCCACCACTCAGCTCCAGTCACCGGCCACCGGATCTCCTGGTTTCTCAAGGGCAGCCGTAAATACAGTCTTACGAGAACTTTCCTAACTTTTAAGTGGTGACAACTGATTTATAACACTTAGACACATCTGTGAGCAGGATGTAGTTGCAGGCTGTTGGTTTGAGCCTCCCCAAAGGCCAACTGCTGCGGCTCAGAGGTGGGGACTGGAGCCCAGAGAGGGTGAGCCAGCAGCCCCAGGTCACAGAGTACAGGAACTGGAGGGAAAGTGGCCATCTTTCTCCCCAGGCCTCAGCCCCGCTGCCCAGGCTCAGGGCGCAGGCTGGACTACTTGGCCACAGTCCCGAGGGAGGCAGCCCTGCCTTCTCCACCCAGGCCTGGCCGTCCTGGGACGAGAGGTTACCACATTTCTGCCCACCCCACCTAGACCAGGCCGTATCAGGCACTGAGATCCAGAGAATAAGTCTAAGCAACAGGCTGGCCTAAGAAGCAAGAGCTGGGGTGGGCTGGGGGGTGGGCACATTCCTTCCTCACTTCAGCAGAGCTGGGAAAGGGACAGATCTTGGTTCAACGCCTGCTTGGAGAAGTGTGCTCTGCTTCCGAAACTGGACCCCCCCCCCCCCCCAAGCCCAACACCACCTTTATAGATCTTGTCGGGCGATACCTGTACCAGGCCCGTCTCACCAGAGCTCATTTGACCCCTACACCCTCCCTGACCTCCTCTCTCCATCTCCCCCACATCTGCCCCAGTCACAACAGCTAGTCCAGACATGCCCCCACCTCAGGGCCTTTGCACTTGCTGTTGCCTCCACCTGGTATACTTCCCCCCATTGTCCACATGGCTCATGTCCTCACCTCCTTCTAGGCCTCTGTGAAGTGCGACCTTCTCAGTGAGGCCCTCCCAGCCTGTTCACCTGGCTGAAAATCACAAACCATCCCAACATCCCCGTTCCCCATCTGGCTTTGTTTTTCCCCATAGGACGTCTCACTAACGTCTTATACGCTACATTGTTTATTTGTATATTGGTTTCCTGTTGCAGCTGTCACAAATCAGTGCAGCTTCGTAGCTTACAACCGTGCAAGCTTATTATCTCATAGTTGCGGTGATCGGAAGCTCAAGCTGGGTCTCATTAGGCGAAGCTTAAGGGGCAGGAGTGAGCTCATTCTGGAGATGCAGAGAGAAAATCTGCTTCTTTGCCTTTTCAGCTGGCTACAGGCCACCTGCCTTCCTTAGCTCTGTCTTCCATCATCAAAGCCAGCAGTGGTGAGTCTGGTCTCTCGCGTGCTGCCTCCCTCTTGGACTTAGAGGGACCTTTATGATTCCACTGGGCCCACAGGATGGTCGAGGATCATCTCCCAGCTCAAGGTATGTTGATTCGCATCTTTGATCCCCCCTTGCCGTGTCACCTAGTGTGTTCATTCTCAGGTTCCGGAGATCAGGCCGTGGACATTGTGGGGTGGGGTCTCACATTATTCTGCCTAACACACACACACCCCAAATTGGCTCCAGGAACACACAGGTTATTGTCCATCTGGTCTATACTAAGCCAGTGCCTGGTGCTTAGTGGGTGCTCAATAAACATCTGGCGATGGATGGGTGGATGGATTATACTGTGGTGGCTGAAGGAATGACAGGCATGAGGAGATTCGGACACCCCAAAACTACCCCTATCTGACTCATGAGGAGACCTTGGCTCAGACGGACCCAATATGCCAAAGGTGAGGGAGCTCTGACTTAGCCTCTGGCCTTCCTACGCCAGCCAGAGCGTGCCCATGTTGTCATCCTGTGCCCACAAAGACGGGGTGGACACGGGTGTTTTCATTCCCTTATCGCTTAGCTCTGCCCATTCCAGGAAGGAACTGAGCTCCTTGTCCCCTGACAGGCTGTGGGCAGCGTGTGAGAGCCCCAGGGAGAAGGCCTGAGGTCTGGGCAGCTCAGACAGGGGAGAGGCGTGGCCCTGAGCCCACTCTCCAAATGCCCGCTTACGACCTCAAGCTCTCTCCCCAGGCCGTGCCAGGCTGTGCGTGCAGACAGCTGCCGGGGCCCAGCCTGCCCATCTGGGGGCTGCGGCAGCAGGTTGGGGGGGCTGGTTGGGGGGGGGTGCAACAGGACCCCACATGAGTCACGCAGGGAAAATCTCTCCCTCCCAGCCCTGCCTGTCTTCCCGACTTCAGAGAGGACGGGCTCGGGCCCAGGTTTCCTCATGACTGAAAAATGTTCCACCCCAAAGGACGTGAGCAATTGGGCTGCTGGAAAAGATGCAGAAATAAATGGCTTTTCGGCACCGGGAGGGATGCTCAGCCACATGCGGCAACGTGTGGAGACCGTGGGAACAGCATGTCGAGTCAAAGAGGCAAGGAACAGAAGGAGAACCTGTCCTAACGTAGAAACGCTCACGCAGAAAATAATACTGCTCGTTTCACAAAGACACGTATGCACCCAGGGACACATGTCATGGGCCTGGGCATCAAGAATGAAGGGAGAAATCAAACAAAATAAGATAAAAAGCAGTGGAAATCCCTGACACAAACCAATAATGACAGGTTTGACTCCACAGCTAAAAAGAGCTCCGCTTCACCCTCAGTTTATAAAGAGAAGTTTATGGGGCGCCTGGGTGGCTCAGTCGGTGAGCGTCCGACTTCAGCTCAGGTCATGATCTCGGGGTTCCTGGGCTCGAGCCCCGCATCAGGCTCTGTGCCGACAGCTCGGAGCCTGGAGCCTGCTTTGGATTCTGTGTCTCCCTCTCTCTCTGTTCCTCCCTCGCTCACACTCTGATTCTCTCTCTCAAAAATAAATAAACATTAAAAAAAATTTTGAAGAGAAGTTTAGGGGCACCTGGGTGGCTCAGTCAGTTCAGGGTACAAGCAGAGCCTGCTTGGGATTCCCTCTCTCCCTCGCTCCCTGCCCGCCCCCCAACTCTCTCTCTCAAAACGAATTAAAAACACTTAAAAAGATCTTTAAAAAATAATTAAAGTAAATAAAAAGAGAAGTTTAAACTACATTAAGATACATGCTTTCATCTATTAGAGTAACAAAAAATCAAAAAGCTCCTAACTCACAGTGTTGGCAAGCTTATGGGGAAACGGGAACCCTTACACGTTGTTGGGGGGAGAATAAATTGGTACGACCTCTACAACGTGCAATTTGATCCTATGGACCTCAAATGTCAAATGCACAAATTTGTCCTAAAATCTGACCTCAGGGATTTTCCCCACAGATCTTCGCGCCCGCGCACACGCACGCACAAAGGCGTTAAAGGAGGAAGACAATGACTCTGGTATTGCTTGGAAATGGCAAAGAGCTGGAAATAACCGAATGGTTCAACAGTAAGGGAATGACTAAGGAGGATAAGGTCCCGCCACACAGTGGAATACTGCGCAATTGTAAGATAAGAAAGGATGACGCCCCCGCATCGGTGACAAATTAAGATCAACAAGACGTGCAAGGGCGCCCTCTGGTGGCTCAGTTGGTTCAGCATCTGACTCTGGGTTTCGGCTCGGGTCATGATCTCACGGTTCGTGGGACTGAGCCCCGAGCTGGGCTCTGTGCTCACAGCGTGGAGCCTGCTTGGGATTTTTTCTCTCCTTCTCTCTCTGCCCTTCCCCTGCTCATGCATGCTCTCTCTCTCTCTCTCTCTCTCAAAACAAGATATGTCATGTGAAAACAAGCAAGATGTGAGACAGCGGGAACGTCATGCTTCTATTTGTGTATAAAGACCATCTACGGTCACGTCTATTTGCATGCGTATGCTTTCTCTGGAAGAGCCCACAGGCAGCTGAGCACAGGCCTGCTTGGGGGTGGGGCTGGGAAAGCTGGCGGCTGAGGGTGGGGAAAAGATTTCATTTTCACTACATACCTTCTTGTGCCATTGGAATATTTTACCATTTACATGTCTTACCAATGTTTTGAGCATACTTTTTTTTTTAAGTTTATTTATTTATTATGGGAGGGAGGGGCAGAGAAAGAGAGAGAGAGAGAGGGAGAGAGAGAATCCCAAGCAGGCTCCATGCTGTCAGGGCACAGCCCGACACGGGACTTGATCCCATGAACCGTGAGATCACGACCTGAGCCAAGATCGGACGCTTAACCGACTGAGCCACCCAGGTGCCCCTGAGCATAATTTTTAAAAAATAGAAAAGCCACACTCATTTCTCCCCAAATTTAGTGAAATGCAGATAATATGAAACCAATCGTCTCTAACCCCTGCCCTGAAACAACGACTATTAACAGCTTTCCAGATTTAGTAAATGATCTCAAATTTTGACATGCTTCTGTATTGTTTGAACTTGTATGACAGGGGCATGACCCAAAATTAAACATAAAGTCTTTTCCCGTTTAAGTCAGAACAAGCAAGAAGTCTGTTGTAGTGGCAAAGGTGAGAGAAAATGGTGGCCTGGACAGGCCGTGGAGGCAAAGAAGTGGCTGGCTTCAGGAGACAAGCATCAGGGACAGTTGCACAGGCAGGCGAGCAGGGACGGTGGGCCACAGGCTCCCGCGTCCAAGTCCACACGGGGCTGGTAGGCCTGTCCCCGTCAGATGGGGCTGAGTACAGGGTCCCGGATAGGAGCCCAGACAGGATCACAAATTCAGGGATGGTGGTGGGTCTGGGGGCACAGGGAAGGGGTACGTGGGTCCTGGATATTAGAGTCTGGAACCCTCAAGCTCAGAGCAAGATTCATGGATGATGCACTCAGTTTCAAGAGTGAAACTCCACGGGTACATGGAGTTCCGGAGTCTGGACTCATTGCTGTGAAGTCTGGAGGGAGACGGTGGTGACAATAATATTAACGATCACAATAATAATTACAATAGCCAACACTTTGTAGCACTAACTAGAAGCCAAGTGCTTTATACGTGTTAACTCACTTATTTTTATTTTTTGATATATATTTTTACATTTATTAGAGACAGTTAAGTAGGCTCTAGAGCTCAGCATGGGGGTGGACACAGGGCTCGATCCCACGACCCTGGGATTACAACCCGAGCTGAAGTCCAGAATCAGATGCTCAACCGACTAAGCCACCCAGGTGTCCCTGTTAACTCTTTTAGTCCCCATAACCATTCTCTAGAGAGATGCTGTCATCCCCATTTCACAGATGAGAAAACCGAGGCGCAGAGGGGTAAAGCAAGTTGCCTAAGGTCACACAGCTTGTTGACATGCACACCACTCAGGGCACACCGCTGAGTAAAAAGGAGGTCCCTTCACCCTAGCGCCCCAAATTCCACCTTCCTCACTCTGCCTCTCCAGCCCACCACAGCGCGGACAACAGCAACAGCCCTCTCCTCTGCTGCCCGGCTTCTGCCCTCCTCCCCCATGGTCCCTTCTCTACCCAGCAGCCAGAGAGGCAGTCCTAAAGTGTAAATCTCCTCGTCTCTTGGCCTGGTCCCTGGTAGGGCCGGGGATTCAGGTGAGGCAAGGCCCAGGGCACATAAATCTCAGGAGACCCTCACTTTCAGGTGAGACCCTGCACCTGCCCGGCCCCATTAGTGAGGCCCCCTAACTTCTCACCCTCGGCTTCTCACAGGTCCTGGTCTTGGGCCTGCTATTCTGTACCCTTCTCTGGCTCCCCATGGCCTTCTAGAAATGTCCAAAGTCCTGAGCAGGTCTTGGAATTCCTGATCCGACCTGCTGGCCTGCTTCTGTCTCCATCCCCCTCCCTTCTCCTCTCCACTGGCCCAGCTCCCGGTGCCCTGAATCTCCCACATCCTTCCCACCTCTGGGCCTTTGCTCAGGCTGTACCCCGCCCCCACCCCCCGCCCACTCCACCTTTCTCCTGATAAAATACTGTTCAATGATCAACTGTTCCTCACTTGATATCCACCCCCCTTGTCACCCCCCCCCGGTCCCCACAGCCAGAATTAACCTCTTGGCTGCATGGATCCCCCATGAGGTCTGTTCCCTGGGGACCTTCCAGAGCGTGAGTCCCATATTCCTCTGCGTCCTCTCGCCTCCCTGGGCCCCTGCACAGGCTCTGCTCAGAGCAGGCTCGGTCACCGCAGCAGGAACAGACCCTCATTTTACGTTCTCTCCCAGCAGAAGGGGCTTCTGAGGCACAGTCTTCAACTCAGGGTGGAGAGATGGAGATCAGAACAAAGTCCGGGAGAGGTTCTCGGGCCGGTACCCTGGCCTGCCTCAGCCCTCTCCCCTCTTGCCCTCGGCCCTGGGCTCTTTCTGTAACCGTCTCACTGACAGAGGCATCCGGCAGGAAGGAGTGGGCTTCCAAGGTGGTGCCGGGGAGACCCATATATCCACTGCACCTGGCACTCCTCCCCCAGGCTCCCCGAGAAGCTATCCTGTGCCGGGTGGGGGACGGGGTGGAGAGGAGATGTGGGGGTGGCCGTCAGAACCCCCACCTGTATTCACTGGGCACTCACCAGTGCAGTCCACGCCCCAGTGCCCTGCAGCGGGCCCCTGCTGTCTCTTGAAGGCACGAGGCCAGCAGCCCTCGTAAACTAACAGACTCTTTCCCTACTCACCCAAAAAGGTCCCAGGGAAGATGCTCATTGACGTGGCTTTGGTCACTCTCCACGAGTTGCCAACCGCTCTGGTCACAGGATACTGACTTCTGGAGCCAGAGGTGGGTTCCGCCCATCAGTCTGGATCCCCGTGTCCTTGCCTAGTTATAAGTAAAAATTCAAAGCAAGTGAAGGCAAGCCAGAGCCTATACATCATCAGTGATTACTTCTTCCAACCTAGAGCCCAAGTTCTTACATAGAAGTTGTATTTTTTTTTTTTTTTCTGATTCCCCTTGAAGCTCTTCAAGTTCCCCTCTCAGGATTCTTGGTTCTAATTCCCTAAGGTTCAAGTCTCCATCCCTGCAGGGGACATGAAAATAAAGCCCCCAAGTAATGATTAATTAAAAAGGGAAATAGTATTTACAGGAAAACTTTTGTTCAGCTTAGCCAAATGATCAAAGTGAACATCACCAATAAATGATAGCAATAATAATCAACAATCGTTGGGGCGCCTGGGTGGCTCAGCCGGTTAAGCATCCGACTCTTGATTTCCACTCAGGTCATGATCTCACGGTTCAGGAGTTCGAGTCCCACATCAGGCTCCGCGCTGACAGTGGGGAGCCTGCTTGGGATTCTCTCTACCCCTCTCCCTGTCCCTCCCCCGCATGTACACACACACCCTTTCTCAAAAATAAATAAATAAACTTTTTAAAAAATCAACAATTGTTAATAACAACCAGCATCCCGTGTCGCCTGGTAAGATGTACCCAGAAGGTTCCGACATTCACTCCACAGCTCCGGACAAAAGCACACAACCTGAGTCTACACATGAGGAAACACCAGGCTGACCACCGAGGAGGGACAGTCTGCTCAAAGGGTATCCAGATCAAGGACAGAATCTCTCAGATTCAAAGAGACCAGAGAGGCACGATGGCCAAGTTAGACTCGGGATTGGGGAAAAACTCGCTGTGAATGACGTTACTGGCACAGTTGGCAGAGTGGTTATGGATTTTAGATAGTATCTGTGCCACAGCTGCTGAATTTGATAGCTATGTGGTTGTCCAAGAGGATGTCATTACCCTTAGGGAAAACACCCCAAAATATTTAGGGGTAAAGGAGTATCCCGTCTACAATGTATTCTCAAATGATTCAGGGTGGGGGGTGGGGTGGGGAATGATCCCGAAGAGAGAAAGAATGAATTGTTAAGGAATGGCAAGGTGGTAACAACTGGTAAGTCCAGGTGAGGGGTTTTAGGGTTCTGCATCATCACATTCTTGAAACCTTTATTTATCTCAGAATTAAAAGTCTTTTCACAAGTTCCTAGGATCCCTCCCTTGTCATCAGCTTAGGCGGCATTTTCTACTCTTGTGCCATCCATTTACAAGGCTACTTGTCACGTTTTATCCAGAATCCCTCCGTGCTCTGGCAGGACGGTTTCCCAGTTCTCTGACCTGTCCCCAGACTCAGCCTCAGGGCTCCCTGAGGGCAGGAATGTGTCCCTGTAGCCCCTGCAGCCCAGAGGTGGGCCTGGCGAATATTTGCTGAATGAATGAACAAAGCCACTGGTTACCCGCTGGGTTCATATTGCAGCTCTGTACTTCCCCACTGGAGAGCTTCTTTGCTCAGAGGAACCTCCCTTTCTCCCTCTGCAAGGAGCATATTTCCAGGTTTTTTTAAATCTTTTTTCTTTCTTTTTTTAAAAATAAACCACAGGTACAGAAAACCATGTGGCGCGAATCAATACCTTAATAACTACGGTAAAAAGAATACACTTTCTTGAGATCACCTCCAGGTGGAGAACAGGACTCGGCTGGCTCCCAGAAGCCCCAGCAGGAGCCCCGTCCCCCAGCCCCTCCTCCCTCCCAGCAGGAACCACTACCCTGGTTTAGGGTCCTCACTTCTGCTTCTTTCTCTACGGAGGTCCCCAGACAGGACACTTGGTCTTGCCCATTTTGAAAAAACTCTGTGTCTTTTAAGTCTCTCTCCCTGTTTCCTGCCCCATGCCTTTCTCGTCCTTGCCATCTGTCTGCTGCAGCCCCTGTGCCCTGTGATCTGCAGACTCTCCCAGGGGCTGGGGGGCTGCCGGGGGGGGGGGGGAGGGGGCTGCTGGTAGCACATGCTTCAGCTTTGGCATTTCCTGCAAAACAGCAGCTGCATCCAGAGGCTTGATCAGGGTATTTGCAAGGAATGAGGGTGTGTAGGCAGTGCCTGGCTTGGGTGGGCAGCCCGAAAACCGAGACTATTTGGGGTGCCCACGTGGCCTGACCGCAGCTCAGCCAGGGCAGACATCCGGGCTCCACAGCCCCCAGCTCTGAGTCCTGCCCACCCCACCGTCGGCAGGCTTATCCCAGTGGGAGCTGGTGGCAGAATGGCCAGTAAGTTTAGCCCTTTCTCTTCCCTAAAATTATTTCTCATCTGGAAACGGTTTCCAAACCCTCCCCAGGAAGGAGTTAGTGGCACAGGAAACGTTTTTCTATTAAAAACCAGAAAAGAGGGGCGCCTGGGTGGCTCAGTCGGTTAAGCGGCCGACTTCGGCTCAGGTCACGATCTCGCGGTCCGTGGGTTCAAGCCCCGCGTCGGGCTCTGTGCTGACAGCTCAGAGTCTGGAGCCTGTTTCAGATTCTGTGTCTCCCTCTCTCTGACCTTCCCCCGTTCATGCTTTGTCTCTCTCTGTCTCAAAAAATAAATAAACGTTAAAAAAAAAAAAAAAAAAAAACAGAAAAGAGACACTGAGCACAGGGTCTCTGCATCCCCGGTTCTGGAGGCCTGGCCAGCTTCTACCTTGCCGGAGCGACTCTGCCAGGGAGAAGCAGAAAGTGACCTCCGTTGCCAGGATCCCCCATCCCAACCTGGGCACGGACGCAGGGTCTGTGGGTGCAGGGCCTACAGGGACCAGAACGAGCTGGGGAGAAACATGTGGCCTGGGGTCGAGCGGCTTCCTCAGCTGCTGGGAGACTTGAGGACTGTGGATTGTTCTAGGTAATGTAGGGCATCAGGTCACAGAGGGGCTGTTTTCCCCACAGGGATTCTCTCATAGCTGCTCTGAGCATCTCAAGGAATAAAGCTCTCTTGCTGTTGGCATGTTCTTATCACCTGGATAACTAACCCTCTCTCGTGTCCGTCCTTTCTTTCTTTCTTTCTTTCTTTCTTTCTTTCTTTCTTTCTTTCCTTCTTTCTCTTTCTTTCTTTCTTTCTTTCTTTCTTTCTTTCTTTCCTTCTTTCTTTCTCTCTTTCTTTTTCTTTTCTTTCTTTCTTTCTTTCTTTCTTTCTTTCTTTCTTTCTTTCTTTTTCTTTTTAAGGTTTTGTTTTTAAGTAACCTCTACACCCAATGTGGGGCTTGAACGCACAACCCCAAGATCGAGAGTCACATGTTTCTCAAACTGAGCCAGCCAGGCACCCCTCTCATGTCCCTTTTCACAAAGCTCCAGCAGGCCTCCACTCCCAGGCCGGACCAGCGAGAGTATCTGGCAAGAATGTAATGACATTATTTCACTCTGACTGTATTTATTCCCACCTTTATCTTCGTGATAAATGACATGGGATTTCCATTTCTGCTAATGATATATAGTTTCCTTTGTACAGAAACAGATTCACCTACAAAAAAAAAAAAATGTGGGTGGGCGTCCATTCAAAATCTACATTAAAGAAGGCAGAGCACAGCACGAAACTCAGAGCTGGCTGGAGATTGGACAACTGGGTGCCCCGGGTTAGAAGGCAGACTACAGAGCCTGAGGGAGGGAGGGCCTGGGCTCAAATCCTGCTTCTGACATTCGTGGGCTGTGTGATCTTGGGCAAATCACTTGCCCTCTCTGAGCATTGGTTCTGTATGTGTGAAGGAAAGGAAAGTAATAGCTCTTCCCTCATAAAATTATTTCTGAGGATCCAGTAAGACAACGCTGGGAAAAACACTCCACACAGCGGGGATGTGAAAGATTCAATAAATTCATCCATTCAGTCAGAGCACACTGAACCTCTCTCCTGAGTTCATAGTGTTTCCTCAAGAAGCCGCGAAGCATCGGGGCAGCTGGGTGGCTCATCCAGTTAAGCGGCGGAAGTCGGCTCTGGTCACGATCTCCCAGTTGGTGAGTTCAAGCCCCGCATTGGGCTTGGGACTCCCCCCCCTCCCCCCCTCCCCCCGCTTGCTCACTCGTGTTTGTGCGTGTGTATGCACGTGTGCTCCCTCTCTCTCTAAATAAATAAATAAGTAAAAACTTAAAGGAAAAAAGAAGCAGCAAAGCGTGGAGGTTTGCCCAGCCGGTTCAACCCCAGCCACTTCCTGGTTGTCTGGGTAACCTGCACCCGCCTCTCTGAGCCTCAGCTTCCCTGTCTGTAAAAGGGGAGGCTGATATCCCCTTGAGGTTCCCGAAGGAGGTGGAGGGCCATTTTCTGGGACCCCATGTCTCCCTGTGTGTCCTGTGTCTGACCCCAGGCCCTGCCTCTGCCGCTCAGAGAACTCAGCCCCACAATCTCTCTGCCCCATCCTGCCTTCTTCCCATCCTTTTTAAAAGTTTTTTTTTTTTTAATGTTTATTTATTTTTGAGAGACAGAGCTCGAGCAGGGCACGAGCAGGGGAGGGGCAGAGAGTAGGGGAGGCACAGAATCCCAAGAAGGCTCCAGGCTCCGAGCTGTCAGCACAGAGCCCGACGCGGGGCTCGAACCACCAACCGTGAGATCATGACCTGAGCCGCCCAGGCGCCCCCTCCCATCTTTTTATGCCACTTTAGCAGACTCAGCTATTGGGGCTCCTGGAGTCACCCCGGGGCTTCCGTGCGCACCGTCCCCTCAGCCTGAAGTGTCCCACGGCTTCCACACGGAAACTTGTTCCTCCCGAAAAACCCAGTGGGCTTCCCCCCTTCCCCTGCGGCATCCCCTGAGGCCGGGTGAAGCTGCCCCTCTCTGGGCCGCCCCAGCTCCCTGGTTCTCTGAGCCTTCCTGATTCCCCGATACGGCGGGCCCACAAGCGTGTTAAACAAACGACTGTGCTCTGCCTTAACCCACCCTCTTGGGCACAAGTGTCCGCCTCCCTCCCTGTGGTCAGCACGCGGATGCGCTCATCCCCTCCTCGCAGGGGACCTGCCTCCGTGCACCGTGGAAGGGCGTTGTGTCTGCCCAGGGACCTCACTCGCCCGGCCTCAGTTACCACCTCTGAATAATGGGGGCAGTGACAGTACCCGCCTCATTCCGGTCATCCTCAAGAAAGCTCATGCCCACAGCCCCTTGCTCTACGCAGAGCAGGAGGAACGCCTATCTGGGAGGACAGAGCCTCTTAGACCACAGCCTGGGCTAGTGTGAGGCGAGTGAGGTGCCAAGGGTGCAAAATTTAAGGTGGCGCTCACTCCTGTGGCGGTGCTGGTCCTGCGAGCCACGGTCGTCCCAGAGCTCCGTTCGCCCCCTGCTGGCCCCTCTGCAGAATGACATCCCTTCCTTCTGCTCCCGTGGGTCTCCCACCCTCATGGCCAGAGCTGGCTGGAAAGAGGGCACCTCACCAGCCTCTGCCCCCTGGGAGCCTCGGTTTCTTCACCCGTAGACCAGGAAAGCCTGCCTCACAGCGCATGACAAATAGAAGGCATGCCTCAAACATTTATGCGCTTCCCTTCCTGCAACACCACTATTTAATGAGCACCTACTATGTGCAAAGGACGGAAGAACATGACTGAGCTATAAGTCTTCCCCTTCAGGGGCTTAGGGCACGGAAGGGAAGGAGGCAGAAGGCTGGGAATGGTGACTGATGTGAGGCACTGTCTCTGCTGAGCATGTCTACAGTGCCACATACAGTTCTAAACGCTTGTGGATTAATGGTCTCAGAACACGATGAGTGGGTGCTATTGTTACTTCTTTTAGGAAGCTCAGGCCCAGAGGAGTTAACTAGCCTACCCAAGGTGGCACAGCCTTGGTGGTGGGGGTGAGATTAGAACCCACAGATTTCTAGTGTGAGGCTGTGATCCATTCAGCAAATACTTGTTGAGCACCTGTTGTCAGAGCTGGACATGGGGAGAGTGCAGTGACTGAGCAGACACACCCCTGCCCCCCAGGAGGCTGTTCACAAGGAGCGGGTGGGCAGGAGGGGAGATAAGTAAGCAAAACATGTCCCTGCCGATTCTTGCTGTATATAAAAAATAGAGGGCAGAGGGCAAGGAGGCAGGCAGGGATGCGTTTCGATTTTAAATAGCGGGCAGGGCTTTGGCTTTCACTGTGAATGAGGTGGGAGCCATGGGGGGTTCTGAGCAGGGAGGGACATGGGGGTGACCGAGAGGAGTGGGGACAGCTCCCTGAGCCTCCCTCCAGATGGAGCTGCCTTTGAGCCAGGGAAGGTGGGGAGTTTGATGGGTCCATTCTCGGTTGCCTGTTAGCGTGGGGGCGGAGCTTGGGTTTCTCCGCACGAAACACCTCGCATTAACCCGGCACATCGTGAGCAGCCGGGGGCGAAGCGGGATCGCTGCCACCATTGATACTTGTCATCACATGAACCCTGGAGGGATCGGTTCTGAGTCTTGGCTTCTCCCGAGGCTGCTGCATTGTCCCGCGGAGCCACCAGGTGGCGCGAGCGCGCGTGCCTCCCAACCAGCGCGGTTCGGGCGGGAGCTGTGCCCTGCGCGTCGCTCAGCAGCGTCTCTGGTCTCCACTCATCCCGGGTCAGCAGCATGCGCCCTCCTCCCCGGCTGACAACCCAGACTGTCTCCAGACATTGCCAGGCATCCCCTGGCGGGAAAAATTCCCCGGAGCAATCAGAGCCGAGACCTTGGTGCCTGCTCCATTTACTGAGAGCGCCCACTGTGTGCCCGAGCCCGGGCTCGGCTGGAACTTGAAGCCCAGAGTAGGCTGCCAGCAGAGACCACGGCCAGACACAGCTGGACCCCAGGTCACGGTGAGGCCGACATTCAAGACAGTGGGACACCAGGAGTCAAGTTCATCCACCCCGTGGGGAAGAGGAGCCCTGGGTTCCATCCAGGGGGTGCCATCTATTAGCCACGTGACTCTGGGCAAGGCGCCGTAGCTCTCGAATTTCCCCGGAGGTAGAATGAAGCAGGAGCCCGTTTCGGAGCCAAGCCCCACGCCGGGGTCTGGGATCCAGCCGCAGGGAGGCCACCGTCCCCCTCCGGAGCCCACAGGCTTGGACACGCGGCATCTGCAGGGTGAATCCTGCCTGTGCCAGTGCCTGCGTGCTCCCCGACGCTCCCCGACGCTTCCCGGCCCGCGTTTTCTCCACTTCGTCACCCGACACACTGTTCTATTCACTCACTTCTCGGGTTTATCCCCAGGCTTCTATCTCAAGCGCGTGAGCTCCCTGAGGGCAGAGGTTTTTGCTACAGTGACTCACTGCCCTGTCTCCAGTGCCAGGACTGTGCCTGGCACACAACAGGGCCTTCATTTGGTTGGGTGAATAAATTCCCTTCTTCTGTTTTGGCCCCATCTAGTCCGTTATCAACAAGGCAGCTTAAGGGGGGCTGTGGAAACCCACCACAGATCATGTTCCATGGAACTCTTCTCAGAGTAAAAGGCAATGTTCTCCCTATGGCCTGTAAAGCCCAGCATGATCTGCCCTCCCTCCCCCACCAATCTTATCTTCCTGACTTCATCTCCCACCATCCTTCGCCCAGTCTCTCTGTGCCAGACACACTGGCCTCCTTGCTGTACCTCACACACATTGGCATAGTCCTGCCTCAGGACCTTTGCACTTGCTGTTCCCTCTGTCTGGAAATCTCTTTCCGCCAGATATTAGCATGGCTCCTCCCTTCCATCCAGGTCTCTGCTCAAATGTCACTGCCTCAGAGAGACCCCCCAGCCCAGGCACTGGTTATTTTTACAACACGTATCACTAGCAGAAAGGATTTTATTGGGATATTAACTTCTTTATTGTCAGTTTTCACCCCACAAAAGACAAACACCTTCCCTCTTGGAGTTCATATTATAGTGAGCCAGATGGTCAGGAAGGGCCTCTTTGAAATGGTGACGTTTGAATTGTGACTTGAAGAATGAGAAGGGACTGGTCATGGGAGACTGAGGAAAGTCTCTTGGAAGGAGGAATGGCAAGAGCAAAAGCTCTGGGGCTGCTCAACCCTCAGAGCCTGCCTCAGAGCAGGCTCTATCTAGGCGGGCCCTGCTCATTTGGGTGGTGGTTTCCCAGGCCAGGCCCACTTTTGGCTTGAAAGCCCTTAAGTCATCAGGAAGCCGTATACCGTGGACAGGGGCTGGGCCAGACCTGGCCGCACAGAGGCTTATGGACAGCCAGACAGGAAGGGCCCGAGGTGGCCCGAGCGGTGGCTCCTTCTTGCCAGCTCCCAGGATGCTCTGGCTGGAACAACGGAAAGCCTGGAGCTTCTCAGTAGATTTGTGTTTCCCAGAGTAAGGGAGAGAAACGCAGGTGGCCTGGTCCCTTGGACACACAGGGCGGGTGTGCAAGGGCTCTGAGTTCCCACGGCACCGTTCTAAGTCCAGCCCCGCCCTTCGCTAGCTGGGTGACCTTGGCCGCGCCCTCTCACTCTCTGAGCTTCAGTTCCCCCCTCCCCAAAATGGGGTGATAAACAGGCCCGGCACTACAAGGATGGTGGAGGTCGCATGGGGGAGCAGCAGGAACCAGACATGAGCCGGGAGGTGTTTGACAGCAGGGGGTCCGCTGCGGTGGCCATTGTGGGGTAGGCTCCCGTGGTTCTAAGCATTAAGACCAGAGGGGAGCATGACTCGGGTTTCTGGTTTGGACCAACCTGGGTCCGGCTCAGGTTTCCTGCTTTCTGGCTGAAGGCAGGTATGATCTCCCCGGCCATGCCTCAGTTTCCGCATCTGTAAGGCAGGGATAACAGGAGCCTTACACGGGACAATGACTAAGGCAGCCACACTGAAGGCCCCCTCTGGTGACAGAGAACAGAGAAAGCATCAAGGCGCACCGGAGACGGGAGGAGAGCGCAGATGTGCGCAGGGCCTGGAGGCAGGTGGGCGACCCCTGCACGTTCATGTGAACAGATGTACAAGCTCGACCGCAGGTCAGGGTGGTTGAGCACGTCTCAGGCTCGGGGAGCCGCAAGAGCTGAGACCCTGGGAACAGAAAGCCACACGGCAGCGGCCGAGGCCACGGGCACCTTGAGAAGTCCTGCTAGAAAAGTCGGCAGGCCCCAGGAAGGGGAGCGCAGACACCCCGAAATCAGGAGTGTGGCCATGGGGAGCTGTGGGAGGCTGGGGAACTGAGAGCCAGACCGTTGTGCCCTTGAGAGCTGGCACAGAGAGGAGGGAGACCGCACTTCACAGCTTCGTCTCCAGCACCCAGCTCGGGGCCTGAGGGACAGCTGGTGCCCGGGGAGATGGTTTGGGATGAATATGAGAGTTAATGGGGGAGGGGGAAGGCTGAGCCTTCCCTGGCCCTTCTCCACCGCATAGCCCGGGGTACCTTGAAGGACTTAGCGGTAGTTTTTCAAAAGCTATAGTAGCTGCTGTTTGTAGAACATGGTTTACTGTGTATCTCCTATGTGCTAGGTATTGGCGAGAGCCAAGAACTAAGCAGACCTAGTCCCAGCACTGGTGGAGCTCACGGTTCAGTGACAGGTAAACCGACAAATAGGATGCCTTCAGGTAGAGTGCTCAGTGCTTGGGAAGAAGCAGGGTGGGCGTGTGAGGGAGCGAGGAGAGAGTTGAGGACACAGCCGCAGGAAGAGCTGAGGGAAAGGCATACCAGGCAGAGGGACCGGCACAGGCAAATGTCCCGAGGTGGGAATGGGCTCAGTGAGACGGAGGAGCAGCGAGGAGGCCAGGGAGGCTCGGCAGAGAAAACCAGAGGAGAGGAGCCTCGTAGGGTGACGAGATAGGAGGGCACTTCTGCAAGGTTTTGCACAGGGGAGTGAATGGCTTGATCTTATCTGCACTTTAAATCCTCCTTTCTAAGGGTTTAATCGTTGCTATCCCCATTTTACAGATGAGAAAACTGAGGCTGCAGAGTTTTCATGATTTACCTTAGGTCCCACAGCTAGTAAGAGGCAGAGCCAGGGTGCAAGCCCAGCCTATTTGTGTCTGGGGTCTGCAGGGATGAAAGGGATTAAAAGATGCCTGCTGTGCCCACAGGGCTCCTGAGTCATGGGTCTGGGCCTGGGGCTCACCTCCAGCAGCCAGGAACTGCCCTGGGAGGTGTCCCTCACAATGCGCCAGGGGTCTGTCAGGTGCTTCCACACCCTTTCTACTCTCCGGGCAGTTCCTGTCGCTGACACCAGCGCTGAATGCCTTGTAGGAGACTGAGTGACAAGCCGCTGCCCCATCTGCCCCCCTGCTTTTGCCATGTGGCCTTGAGCGAGCACCCCACCCTCTCTGGGCCTGCCCTGTGCCTGCTGCCTGGCCCCACCCAGTGCACCATGCCCCTCCCTTTGCACCGTGAGTCCTGGCCGATTGCTGATACTGGGTCCGGGCTGAGGACAGAAGGGCGGGGCAGATACATGCAGGCAGTGGAAGGCGCCCCCGGCCCCACAAGCCTAGATGCCTGTGAGAGCGGCCGAGGCTCAGGCCCCACCCGGATGACAGGACCCAAGAAGCGAGAGACTCCTGCACCGGAATTTGACCGCCCCGTTCCTCCATTCGGTCCCGCGTCAGGTTTCTGACCCACTTCTCACTCTACCACCCTCCTCAGCGTCCTCCAACCAGGTTTCCACCCTCTGTGCCACCAAATGGCTCTTGATGTCACAATTCTCGCTGCCAGGTCCAAACGTGGCACCCTGTGCTCAAGACATTCTTGCTCTGCTCTGTCTTTGGACCTCCTTCCATGTCCTTGGTGACCTCCCCCATTCCGCTGCTTTAAATAAACGTGCGTGCGTGCGAGAGATGACTCTAAGATTCCCATCAGCATCCTGATCTCTCTCCTGGACTCTGGACTTGAAACATCCTAAAAAGACATCTTAATTTCCCCAAACACGTATTTCCCTCCATCCCAGCCTGAGCCTCCAGTCTTTGTTCTTCTTTTGCTTCTGTCCAGCTCTGTTGCCACCACCCTGGCCCAAGCCACCACCATGCTTGCCTACAGCCCCCTTGCTGGGTTCTCTGACACCGGATTTGCTCCCCACAGCAGCCAAAACATGCCATTCCCCCCCTGAAACTTTGCAGTGGCCTCCGGCTGCTCTCCCCCAAGCTCCAAAGTTCCGGACGCGGCCTACAGGATCCCACCTTTTCCTCCTCCCCTCCCTTTCAGCCATACTGGCTTCCTGGCTTCCTTTCATTTTCTCCAACAAGCCAGATTCTTTCCTGCCTCAGGGACTTTGCATTTACCCTTCCTCATCCTGTAACTCTCTTCACTTTTCTTGCCATAACCGCCTCATTTCTTTTATAAACCTCAGCTGAATCATTAGCTCCCCAGCGGTGTCCTCCCTGACCATCTAACCAAAGGAGCCTTACCCTGTGTCTGGTCACTGTCAATGCCGTCACCCTGCTCATTTCCTTCATAGCTTTTAGCGTGTCTGGAACCCGCTTATATACTTCTATATTGTCTATCTACCCCTCCTCCCCAGACTGTTTGTTTGAACTGTCTTGTTCACTGCCAGAGGTGGAAACCAGGAGTACAGCACAGTATCTGGCACATAGTACATGCTCATTAAATATCTGTTGGATGCAAGGATGGCTACATGGATGGATATATATGCAACCAAGTAAGTGAACCTCAACTACACCTTTATTCATGCCACTCTCCCGCTCAAGAACATTCTTTGGCTCCTTACTGTCTATAGAATGAACAACAGATTTTTTGTGCATTCAACGCTTTCCGAATTGTCTCCAGATAGGATGGTTACTGCACCCTCAGAAGATAAATGATCCATTCATACTTAACCCTTAGGGAGTGGATCACTTAGCTCAGAAGATAAACAATTCATTTATACTAAGCCCTTAGGAAGTGGATCACTTAGCTCAGAAGATGAACAATTCATGCATACTAAGCCATTAGGGAGTGGATCTGCCTTCCCCACCTGGCCAGGAGCCATTTGAGAGCAGGGTCTTAGTACTCTGCATCTCTGTATCTCAGCATGTAGCCCCTGGCCAGCAACATCAGAAGTTTGACGAATAAACACAAGGATCAGTGAGTGAGTGAGTGAATGAGTGAATGAGTGAGTGAGTGAGTGAGTGAAAGAACCCGTGGTGACCCTAGAAGCCAGCAAGCAGGAAGGCTCAGAAACAGAAGCTTCAGACCCAGACAGATGACCTTTTCAAATTTAGAATATGGGAGTAGTTTCGCCGTTTCAGGTGACTGCTCCTGGTCGGGGTTTCAAAGTGTATAAAGCTGGAAAGTGTGGTGACAGGGAAACTTTGAAGCCTGCCAGAAATGAGGCAGGCAGTGTCTCCTCACTCTCTCGGGAGGGGATGATTTGACTAACAACTCCGATGATAAGACCCCGGCGGCGCTGGTTCAGAAAAACACACTACGGCACCGGGAGCAGAGGTTCTTGAGGCTTCTGGAAGGTCTTGTGGACTTGCTTTCTGTCTTTGCCTCTAAGCCTTTCAGACTCAATTCTTTGGTCCCCGGGTGGGGTGGGTGCAGCGCTGTGATGGAGGGCAGGCAGCTGGGTGACCGCGGGTGCGGCCTGGCCTCCTCTGAGTCACCAGCTCTGGAGAACGGACCTGCCCCACAGAGCGGCTTTGTCCTTTTTTATTGCTCGTTGGCTCAGTACCTATCTTTGGCTGGGTTCACTGGAAGGCAGACTCAGAGACAGGTTTGCACGCAGGCCTTGTTTGTCAGGCCCTTTGCACCTGCTGTTCCCTCTGCCTGACGCTCCTTCGGATCTCCCATGGCTGATTCCACACCCTTCAATCTGCCATGTCCCCTCCCTACAGCCCTGAGCTGCCCGGACGTCACCACTGACCACCAGGAGAAGGAGGACCCCATCCCCCAGGCCTGCTTTGAGGCTCCTGGTGTGGGACAGACACAAAGGCTCCCCATAACCTGGCACGCATAATACCGCAGCCATATGTAGTCTGTTCCCCTAATGACCGTGATCGCTGAGTAATGATTCATATTTACCATCATGTGCAAATTTGCTGTGAGGACAAACTCTTAAGGTCAGTTTATGCCACGTATGTGATGAATTCTGCTTGTTGTGGGCAGAAAATTGCCAGGGAGGGTATGAACCGTGCGGCTCCCTTATGAGCACAGCCTTCCGCCCTTTTCTCTCACCCCTAAAGGCGGGCCTTTCCTCTCTGCCACCTGGCCCTGCCCCTCCACTCCCCACTACTGCTGGCCAGGCACCGACAGAAGCGGTGTGCTTTATTTCCAGAACACTGGTGGGTGGCTTAGGGAAGTAGCCAAATAGGAAAGAGGTCCCTGCTTTGCGGAGAGCCTAGAGGTAGGAGGAGGGGAGGTCGGGGAGTAAATCTCTTGCTCTTAATTCTAGAAAGAGCAGGGATGTGGAAAGATGTTTGACAGCGAGGGGCGCTCGGGTAGCTCAGTCAGTTAAGCATCCGACTTCAGCTCAGGTCACGATCTCGTGGTTCACGAGTTTGAGCCCCGTATTGGGCTCTATGCGGACAGCTCAGAGCCTGGAACCTGCTTCAGATTCTGTGTCTCCCTCTCTCTGCACCTCCCCCACTCACACTTTGCCTCTGTCTCTCTCTCTTAAAAATAAATAAACATTAACAACAACAGCAAAAACAGATGGCCGAAAGCCAGATTCTACCTTCTACAACCAGAGCTCCACAGCCTGGAGAAGTTCCTTCACTTCTCCGTTTCCTTCGCTGTTAGAGAAAGAGAAATTAGATAAAACCAGGGGTGGCCCATAGTTTTTGTAACAAGGACAAATTGAAAAGTCTAGGAATCTGGGTAGATAGCCATCCCATCCCATCCCCCCCTCCTACACACACCTCCTGTCTCTCTTTCGGTTTCTCTCTCATTCAACACATTTTTTTAGAGTTTATTTATTTAATTCTAGAGAGTGTGTGTGTGCAAGTGTGAGCAGGGGAGGGGCAGAGAGAGAGGGAGAGAGAGGATCTCAAGCAGGCTCCAGCACGCAGCCCGATGTAGGGCTTGAGCCCACGAACCGAGAGGTCATGCATGACCTGAGCCGAGATCAAGAGTCTGAGGCCTAACCGACTGAGCCTCCCAGGCGCCCCATCCTACAGATATTTTCACCCCATGTACTGGCACATGCAGCTGTGGATGGTGGGGAGTGTGCAGCTACTTTGTCGTCAGGAAGCTTACAGTGTCGAGGGGGGAGGCAGCTAATAAACCAGTGAACGACCAAATGAACAAGGAACTTCTTCTAATGACGTGGTGTGAAGAAAAACTAGCCAGGATGGGGACGGTCAGCTGTTTCAGACTGGGTGTTCCGGGAAGACATGCATCATATCTGAAATCAAAGAAGTGCTCCCAGCAGAGGGAGAAGCACGGGGAAACCCCCTGGAGGCTCATGTCCCAACGTCAGCTCTACACGCATTCCAATTCTTTCCCTACCACCCTGCACACGAAGTGTCGGGCTCACGTACAAAATTTAATACTTTGTACAGGAAATGAATCAGTTAGGCAAGAAACTGGCACAAGAAGCTGTCAAGGCCAGAGGGTAAACATTTTATTTTTAAACGTTTACTTATTTTTGCAGAGGGAAAAAGTGGGAGAGGAGCAAAGAGAGAGAGAAGGGGACAGAGGATCTGAAGCGGGCTCTGTGCTGACAGCAGGGAGCCCGACGCAGGGGCTTGAACTCACGAACGGCAAGATCGCGACCTGAGTGGAAGTCAGACACTTAACCGATAGAGCCACCCAGGCGCCCCAATAGTGACTATTTTAGATATGGGGGCCATACGTAGTCTGTCACAACTGCTCTGTTCTGCCGCCCTCCCTTGAGGTCGCCACGGACAACTCGTAAACAGACGGGCATGGCTGTGTTTCAGTCAAAAGTTTATTTACAAAGACAGGCGGCCGGCTGGCCATAGTTTGCTAACCCCTGAATTAGGCTAAAAATATACAGAAAAGTGAGCGGTGAAGGAGGGATCACAGAACAAGGAAGGAGTCCAGGGAAAATAAACCCAACGATCTGTACTGGCTGGTTTATCACCGCGTAACACGTAACAGGAGTACCGTGGAAGGAAACTGAACCACCCGACAAAGAGAAGAAAGACAATTGAGGCTCTGGCAACGCAAGGGAAAAGGGAGCGACAGAGAAGAGTGACAGGTTACACAGAAACACGGAAAAGCCAGGCTGACGGGGGAAGAAAGGTCACACCACAGGAAGGACGTGCCCGTTAGAACATCGAACTGTAGCTTCTTTGATCCTGGCACGTGGCTGAAGAGAGAGCTACTGGAGATTTAGGGCAAGGAGGGACATGACTTCTGTGTCTGCCGAACCAATGACCAAAACCAGCGTCGAGGCAAAATAGATTTTTAAAAAATGTACCACTTAAGGGGCGCCTGGCTGGCTCAGTCGGTTAAGCATCCGACTTCGGCCCATGTCATGATGTCACAGTTCGTGGGTTCGAGCCCCGCATCGGGCTCTGTACTGATGGCTCAGAGCCTGCAGCCTGCTTGGGATTCTGTGTCTCCCTCTCTCTCTGCCCCTCCCCTGCTTGCACCCTCTCTCTCTCTCAAAAATAAACATAAAAAAAAAAAAGTGGAGTTGTAATGGAGATTAATAAGTAGAATTTTATCATTTTTTAAATTGTGGTAAAAATATGCATAACGTAAGAGTAAATCTTCACCATTTTTACAATGTGTCTAGTTCAGTAGCACGAGGTATATTCACGGAGGTGTGCGGCCAATTTCCACAACTTCATCTTGCAAAAATGGCATCGTACTATCATCGAACACCACTCCCCCTCACTTCTGAGACTCAAGGTGACCTGCTTATGTCCGTGCACGTGGATTTACACGCAGCCGTGTTCACTGTGGGGCATACGATGTGACAGTGGAAAACTGAAAACAAATTCCATGTCCTTCCCGAGGGAAAGGACTAAATAATGACACTGGTCCACACAGCGGTTACTCCATGTGGCCATTCAAAGGAAGAAGACAGCTACGTTCAACAAAGATTTAATGAGCACCTACTATGTGCCTGGGCCAGTTCTTGGCACTAGGGATAGAGCAAGAACAAAGCAGACTCTACTTGACAGGGACTACGTTTTAGTGGGTTGACAGTCAAAGAGCAAAGAACCAAGAAAAATAATGGGATTCAGGGCAAGAAGTCTTGTGGAAGAAAATAAAGGAGACTAGGGAATGAACCATTTTAGCGTGGTGCTCACACAATGCCTCTCCGAGGAAGGGACACTGAGCTTTATTGGAAGAAGCCTTTCAATCACAGAGAAGATATCTCCAAAAAATAGTAGGATAGGGGTGCATGGGGGGGCTCCGTCGGTTAAGCGTCCGACTTCGGCTCAGGTCATGATCTCACGGTTCGTGGGTTCGAGCCCCGTGTCGGGCCCTGTGCTGACGGCTCGGAGCCTGGAGCCTGTTTCAGATTCTGTGTCTCCCTCTCTCTCTGACCCTCCCCCGCTCACGCTCTGTCTCAAAAATAAATAAACATTAAAAAAAATAGTAGGATAAAAAAACAAAAGTTATTACAAGACAGTTGATGTTGTTTTTCTAAGCATACATGTCTTTACCTCCCCATACATACGTGTAGGCAGACAGGCATCAATATAGACACGAGCCAAACTGCTACCATTCAAGGGGGAGAAATTTAATACTTTTTCAGTGAGCACATACTCATGTATTACTTTTATTAATAAAAATATTTAGGGGCGCCTGGGTGGCTCAGTCGGCTAAGCGTCGGACTTTAGCTCAGGTCATGATCTCACGGTTCGTGGGTTCAAGCCCCACATCGGGCTCTGTGCTGACAGCTCGGAGCCTGGAGCCTGCCTCGGATTCTGTGTCTCCCACTCTCTCTGCCTCTTCCCTGCTTGCACTCTCTCTCTCTCTCAAAAATAAATTTTAAAACATTAAGAAATTAAAAAATATATATATGAACCGTGTCTTAAACAAAAGCTATTAAGAGCACATATACAAAAAAGAAGTCGGACCAGAAGTAGCATAGGGGTTCAGAGCATTTACCTTGGGGTAAAAATGACCCCGTGTTCAAATCCCGGCTGTCTCCGGGTGCTAGTTTTGGGACCTCAAGTGAGCAGTGGCTTTGGTGGCTTCTGTTCCCCAGCACTAGGACAGCAGTGGCAGCCAAGGGATTCTGCTCTCCCCAGGGTCATTTGGCAATGTGTGGTGACAATTTTGGTTGTCACAACTGGGGAGGACGGGGTGCTGCTACTGGCCGGTAAAGGGTAGAGGCCAAGGGTGCAGCTAAATTCTCTGCAGTGCACAGAGCACAGCCACGGCCGCCCCCCACACCGTTGCCTGTACAAAGAATGATCCCGCCCCAAATGTTAAGAGCCGAGGGTTGAGAAACCTTGCTCTAGAAAGAGGGACAGTCTCCCCTACAGGGCTGAGGACTAATTGTGTACAATGTGCTGCGTTAGCACAGCCCCTGACACAGGACAAGCATCAATAAATGGGAACTACCATTTTTAGGACTGTACTTCCCCCAAATTAAAAAAAAATCATGAGTGGGGAGGAAGTGTAGTCACCAGGAATCAACTCTGCCTAATTCCAATTCTGGTGACTCACTGAAAAGGAACCTTGTTTTTTTTGAACAGCTGTAAGGATCTTTCACAGGGTGTCGGTGCCTGCCACGTAGAAATGACTAGGAAGGGGTCCTAATTCCTCTTGGGTTTTGTTGAGTCTCCCCCCTCCCCCGCCAGTAGCCCAGGTACATTCCTGCTAAATTAGCCCTTGTGCCTCGGATACTGAGCTCTCTTTCTCCCGTCGGCGTCTCCCTGCGGTTCGAAAACATACTCAGGTTTCTCTGGTTGGAAAACCAAAATAAAACCCTCCTCGAGCGTCACACGCTTCCCTCAGCTACCAGCCTTCTCTTTTCACCCCTTCACATGGGATTTGAGAGATGCCTGCACCCACTGCCGCCTCGCCTTTCTCGGCCCACCCCCCGTGGGACGTCCATCGCCGGCCTCCTCCTTGCTCCCCATGAGTTTCAGGCCTCATCGTACATCAGGTCTCTGTTGACCCCTCGCCCTCATACATCTCTTCCCTTGACTTTCCCATCCAACCCGCTGCTGGTTCCTCCAACCAGTCTGAGTGAGCCCTGCTCATCACCTTCTTCTTCTCAGCCGGTATAAATGGAGCTCTTCGACGCTTGGGCCTGCTCCTGCTCTACTCGGCACCGAACCAGCTGGTTCCACTCCTAGACCCGCACTCCTCTCCCACACGGGGGACTCCTGATCCATCCTGGTCCCCACTGCGCTTTGCAGTCCCCAGGCTGGAACATGTACAACTGCTTGTCGGCCATTTCGGCTTGGGGGTCTCAAAAACCCCCCGAACTCAACATGCTCACAACTGATCTTGTGGTCTTTCCCGTGAACCTGGTCCAGTTCCAGTGCCCTCGTCCCAGGGAATGGCCTTGCCGTCTACCCAAGTGGGGACGCCGGAGGCCAGGGCACGTCCCCCCAGCTGCCCCCCAGCCCCTCTCCTCCATACTGTCCCCGCGTGACTGCGTGCACTTACCCGATCCCCCTCCTTCTCCTTTGCTTCTCTACAGCACCCATTTTCCCTGCAGCCAGAACCATCTATCAAAATTACTACTGAGGGATGCCTGGGCAGCTCAGTTAAGCATCTGGCTTCAGCCCAGGGCAAGATCTCATGGTTCTTGAGGTCCAGCCCGGCCTCGAGCTCCACACTGGCAGCACGGAGCCTGCTTGAGATTCTCACTCTTTCCTCGCTCCCTGCCCCTCCCCCGCTCACGCTTTCTCTCGCTCTCAAACTTTAAAAAAACAAGATAAAATAAAACTACTAATGACATCACACACAGCTCTATCTGCTGGGAACTCTTGAGGCCATTGCTCTAAGGACAAAACCCAATCTCCTTACCTCGGCGCACGAGGCCCCGAAAGGCATTCTGGCTTCATCCACCTTCCAGCCTAGCAGTCCCCAGGGCAGCCCTTTACTGTCTGCACCGGCCTGATGCTTTTCTGTTCCTGCAGTTTACCGGGTGACCCCACTTGTCTCCTCTGAGCTCATCAACATCCCCTCGGGAACGCCTTCCACACCTTGTGCTCACGTCCTTTGTAACACTCCTGTGGTTTTTAATTTTAATCATACCCTCCACGGGGGGGCGCTGTGTGAGGCAAGAGGACAGTAAGCTTTAGGAGGCCACTGACCCTGTCCTTTTTGCTAATCATTATATTCCTAGCACCTGGGCACGGAACTTTATACTCCATAAAGATCAGTGAGTGGTAAACACTCAACGAATAGAAGCTATGATTACAATCTCCAAGCGGAACCAGGCAGGCAGCAAACTGTGGACTGGCCCCAGAGGACCTTCGATCTGGACTCCATCAACTTTCATCCTCTCCGTGCCCAGGTGTCTTGCTCGACTCGATGGGCATCACCTGGGCCAATTCTGGAAAGACATTGTGGGAGGATGCCTGGGCAGCACAGTGGGGTTCGGCGCTTTTGCTCCAACGGCTGAGTTTCTCACTCACTGGTCTGGTCTCGGGGGTCGGGTGGGCAGGTTTTCTCTCGGGAGTACCCAGAGGCCGGCGGAGCAGCGTGTGGAAGTCAAGCTGCTTGAAGGAGCACACAGGAGCTGAGCTCCCATGAGAAAAGGAGAAGAAAGGCCCCCGAGGAGCCAAACGGTTCTAGGTAAAGACAGATGACCACCAAGGTTTGGTTCTTGAATATGTATTTTTTACTGAAAAAATCATTCATAAATTAACATACAAAAATGTACAAACACATGAGTAAATAATGTAATGACAAAGGACTATTTCTGTGAAAAGTGTTTTTAAAACATCTTTAGATTTCAGTGCAAAAATGTACCCCTGGCACCTCTTAAAACATAAGAGCAAGCTCAAAAAAAAAAAAAAAATGTAGTGATGGAAGGGTGCTAGCTAGCTACGTTCAATGCCATCGTCAATGGTGAGTGGACACGATCAGTACATGTGGCTGCTGCTCAGCTATTAATGTCTGTGGCAAAGGAGCTGCAACAAAACAGTCCCTGTAATGTCAAAAGAAATATTTTTGCAATAACTCCTCCCCCCCAGAAAAACCGCGTGAAACGAGAAACCTTTCCCTGCACGCAGCAATCAAAGACGAGACTGATTTAAGGGGTCGCCCGTCAGTAGCCTTAAAGAATTTCAGCTGCCAAAATACTCACAAGGTCACATTTGGTTCTTATTGTTCTTTTTTTTTTTTTTCTTTTTTTTTTTTTAACATGAGACTCTTACACCATTAACAGCTCACGGGCCTGGTTGTATATTTTGCCTTTTATATTTCCGCACAACACTCCCAACTTGGTGGGTAAATGACTCAGCGGCACACGGGCAAAGCGATTTCACACTAAGAGAACAAACTCACATGTGATCGCAAAGACAGTTTCAGTGACCTTACTTCAAGCAGTGAAAAGAGACCTTTCCTCTTGTCCTCAAATCAGCATTTTCTTTTTAAAATCAGGTGTTTCACCTCTTGCCAACATTTTGTTCTCGGTGGCAAAGACGTTCATGAAAAGCTTCGAACGAGACCATTTTACGACACTGCTGGGTACACACACATCGTCCTTAACCAAGGATCGGTGTATCCCAGCAAATTCTTCCAAATGACATCATATAGTTGTGTCCCACTGAAAGCGGCTCACGGCCTTCAGTGACGAAGGAGGACAGGAGAAGGACCAGAAGCGTCTAGGCCAGCACACAGGCCTGGGGGAGGGGAGGGCGGAGAAATCTTTATTGCTCTATGCACCAGACTTCAAAAAGGAAAACCAAGTGAGCTCCTGGGTGTGATGTTCCCCCGTGAAGGTCTTTCAAAGCATGAGATGCTCAACATTCTTTTAAAACCTAGGATACAACTTACCAGCATTTTCAAGGGCAACAACCTGCCTTCTCATATGAGCTGATAAGAGCTTTGTAATGCTATTTTCTATATATACCATTCTATTCTTCAAAAGAACAAAAAAGCAAGAACAAAAAACAAGGCCCGGCCAATCACTCCCACAGCTTGTGGGGGTCATAAGTCCATGGAACCAACACATGCAACGGAGAAAACCCCCAACCCGCACGCGAATACACAAATATACCCCCTACACACACATTCATGTAAACCATGAAAATTAAGGAAGTTGAAGGCAAACAAGGCAATTAAAAAAAATATGAAGTACTTTTCAGGAAGTACTCCTAATCACGATATATAAATATGTTTTATGGAAAAGGAGAGGAAAAAGACTGGCATTTGTCGGCGTCCTGCAGAAGCCAACAGGAACTCTAACTTGAGGGATTTGGCTCAGGGAAAAACAGAGAGGCACAACTTCGAGGGCAATTTGGAATCTAACTTCAAGAAGTGCATGGGGTGTGAACACAGCGCATGGGCTTGGGTCCTTGCATCCTGGAGCTTTATTAGTCTGCTTTGCAAAGCTCTGATCGGGGCTAACCAGGACCCTAGCTAACCCACGGCACCCAAGTGTCACCTGCTCCCCAGCTGAATTCTTCATTCCATCGCTCATTATTTCTATGTACTAGTTCATAATGTTGACAAACAATCTTTCCAGAAACCCAAACAGGGAAATATTCAGAGGAATCACTGAAGCTAGTTAGTAATTTAGGCACAGATTTCAGGAATTGTGGCCAAGTTCCACAAGAGCAAAAACAAAAAAACAAAAACAAAGAAAAAAAAAAAAGAGGAGAAAAGAGGCAGAAAACCCATCCACCCCACCCCATCCCCACCTCTCTCAGTGATGAAAGGATAAACACTAGAGTCCAGAAATCCAGGGGCGTGTGCACAGGGGGGCCCCCGAGGGCTCCTGTTCAGCAGGCGGCTGGATGAGGGCGTGCGTGCCCAACTCGGGAGAGCGCGTCCACAGCAGAAGTCAAGAGCAAAGACTTTCGGAAGAGGAGGATGGGAGGGGGCAGGAGTTAGCTACCAGTGACAGACTGGACCGGCTCGTTCTGTAGGTGACATGCCCTGCATCCTCTCCCTTCCAAAGTGACAGCAATTTGGGAGGGGACATTCTTCCACTTCCCCTGCGTTTTTAACGGAGTTCCTGCATTTGCCAACCAAATAAGTGAGCTAATGTAGAAATCCTCGGTTCGAATTGGAGCCAGCTATAAAATTAAATTTAAAAAAGGCATTTTACATGGCTTATTTACAATTATACTTCTTCAAGAAGTGATTGTTATAGGTCTATTTATCTTCCCCAAGCCCTCCCCCCCCACCCTCAATCCCCACCCAAAGCAGGTAATTTATGTATCTATTTTTTTCCTTTTAAAAAAATGAAGCCGAAGAGAACACCAGAGATGGAGAAGGATGGTGTGTGGAGTTTCATTTGCGCTGCCCTGGGGTGGGGCTGCCTCTTTGCTCCAAGGCCATTCGTAGGAACGGGCTCGGCGGTGGGACCGCGGTGGATCTCAGTTCCGGGTGGAGAGATCCTGGCTGAGACGGGACGCTGGGGCAGGAGACCGGGGGAGCAGAGCAGCAGGACAGACGTCGTCTTGTGAAAATAGAAAGCCAGTCCTCATGAAGGGAGTTCCCAAGCCACAGTGAAGGCGTTTTGTGCGTGGACACTGTTCACATTTTTTTTCCCCCTCGAACCCTGTGATCCTTCATCAGACACTGTATTTCTACTCTCTTCCTGTGTGGAGCCCCCAGACCTCACACCAGGCTGCCTTCTGGGTGGCGGCGGGTAAAGCACATACATCCTCTCCTCCTCTCAGTACTCGCTCACCTGAGCCAGCTCGGGCGTCAAGTTGACAGTAATGTTTTTATACAAGGCGTCGTATGTGATGTTTGCAAAGTAGTTCAAGTTGTTGAGGCCGTCCAGCCCTTGCCGTTCTTTGGACTTCCTCAGCAGAGCATACCTGTTGAAGCAGAGAACAGAGGGGTGGCTCTGAGCGAGGGGCTAACCTCCTCCTGGCAGGGGATGGGGCGGGGCAGACACGGGAGGGGACACAACCCAGGGCAGCGTCCCCTGGCGGGTGACTGGCCCACCCGTGCAGCTGCTCCAGGCCAGATGTTATTACGGGAAACACCTCCTACTTCACGCCAGGTGCTTTCCTTATGACATCATTTCAGTTAACGTACCTGCCCCGTAGCAAATGAAGAAGCCAGGGCTCATGATGTTAAATGACTTGCCGAAGGTAAGGGCAGGGGGCAGGGGAGTGGCAGGTAAGATACTAAAAATCCATCAGATGAGAAGGTCAGGGTCGGCATTCGGTGCCTTCCTGCTCCCATGACAACAGAATGCATGCAGCGAGAACTGATGGTCCAGAGAACAGGCCTCCTCCCAGTTAACGAGACAAAAAGCTACTCCTGGAAAGGCAGAGATGTCCCTCCATCTATATGCCCCAATCAGTCCAGTATGGAAGCTTCTTATCAGAAGCAAAGGTGATAACAAAGCAAGTACAAACGGAATTTCAGGGGCCACCCTTCCGGAACCGGAGCTCGCAGGAAGGGCTCCAGTCTGCTCTGTGGTGTGGGTGTAGGTTACACAGAGACCTTTAACGGGAGTGGATTTTTCTCCAACTCCCTGAAGACTACAGAAGAGACCATGAAGCTTAAGCTGCCAAGTGACCGATTTCCTTAAAAGACCTATGATCAAGTTTTGCACCGATAATCTGATTTCACACAAGCGCCTGCCTCACGGGTAAATGAACATCTCTCCAAGAACTATTCAACAGCCACCAGAACCGGACCTTAGAGAGGAGGTGGGGAGGAAGACAAAGGGTTGCCACATGCTCTGGGACATCTGCAAATGCAAAGTACAGAGGGTATTTGTGAGAAGGATAAACACATTGCACCAACCTTCCAAGAAACTGGACTTCTCCTCGATGGTGATGAGGAATAGATTTGTATTTCCCGGTGTCGCCTTCCGGCCGGCTCACGGAGTAGCCTGCGTTCTGTACTCTGTCCGAGACAAAGAGAATGGGCTTTTAGACCAAATGATCTAGCAGTGCAGGTGTCCACATCTATGCCGAGGCTGAGAAACCCCAAGGTGAACAACAGAACTTCTGCACCTAAATATTCAATTGCCTACCCTCTGGGCAAGTGCATGGTTGCAGACAAGAGGTCTACAATACAAAAAAAGTTTTGAGAAAGAAAAGAAATTTAAAATTCTCGAGAGTGAGGTGTGCTGCCAGGTCCCCAGGGACAGGTACATCGGTGAGCGTCCCCCAGGGGGTGAGTGCACACGCCCTCTCGGCCGGCTTGTTCGGATCCTATCAAAAATATTTTTCTCACTGGTGGACAAAACACTTTTCCTTTCCACCACCTGCTATAACGCAAGTCAGGAAAGTCAGAGTTGCACTGTGCTTTCCTGGTTGTGAACTTAATTACTCTGCCCAACTCCCCCGTCGCCACGGAGGTCAACTCATTTGCAGGACATCCTCTGATCTAGATGTAAAACTTCACAACACTATGGGGACAGCAGCATTTAAGGAGGTATTCGGTATTTATCCTTACTATGAAAAAGGTAGGATTTTGCAAGCTGGGTTTACTGGAAACTTGACGGGACTGTAAGAAACTATGAAAGCATGGAGGCAGACTTTGGAGAGCTGTGTAAAATTTACGGTTGTCTTCATATGTCAACACTGCGGGAGAATATTATTTCAACATCCTCCTCTTGACTCCAAATTACACTCTCCTTTTGATACAGGAAAGTGTGTTCTTACTCTGAGTTGATAAATACATATAGGATGCCTACTGTGTGCCTGGAATTGTGCAGCACACTGGGGGGAACCAGCCCCAGATCCTGCACCCAAGGGGGTTCCTGCTGACCTGGGGACAGTGCCAGCGGAGAACTGACAGATGTCCTGAATTGGAGTTTGACTGGACTCAAGGACCAGTCAACCAATAGGTTTGTGGCAAAGCTGTTCATCCTCACCGGGTTCCTAAGAAACCCGAATTAATTAAAAGGATGAGATGCCATTTTTTATCTCTCAGACTGAGAAAGAATTCTCTGGAGCTCCTCTGTCGGGTACAGCAGCCTCGGGCCACACGCGGCTGCTGAAGGGCCGGAATGTGGCGAAATGTAAAAGGTTGTTTATAGCCAATGTTGGCCGTGATGGAACGGTGATGCACCATGGCTTGGACTCTTTCTGCAATCTCTTCTGGAAGAAAATCCTGGCGATTACTATCCACATTCAAAAGAGCAACTTACTTGACTCTGCCGTCCCACAAGAAGGAATTTAAGCTACAGAAATATCTGCACACGTGAACAAGGATATTCAAAACTGCGAACAACAATGTTCATCGACGGGAGAGGATTAAAATAAATTCTCGTGTATCCACGTAAAGGCATACCATGCCGTTGCTAAAATTAAGGAAGTGGCTCTCTCTGTATTAACGTGGTTGGAGAAGGGATGGGCCTGGGTTCTTTACGTAGGAACAGAAAAAAGTGGGGAAAGAAACAGCCTGTTCGAAATCGCTACTTCCTAGGAATGAAATAGGATAGCGGTGGGGGATTAACAATTACGCTCTGGTTTATGCACCTTTGTATTATGTGAATTTTTACGGGCAAGTATTGCTCTGTAATTAAAAAGCAACACGTAGCTTTCTTTTTTAAAGCCAATTTAGAAAGTAAACAGATACAAGGTAGAAATTCTTTTGCTTCTTTGTTCCTTACTAGGTTACTATTCACTTACTGTGTAAAAAGACTAGTTGACGTACTCAAATACAGCACCGTTCACCCAAACTTGTACAACGCAAGCCTGACCTGATGGTATGGATAAATATGTGTACACATCACTAATATGTGACCTCTGGTTTGGGGAGGTTTCAGTGAAATGTGCCAGGAGTGTAAAATAAATACCAGATTTCAAAGCTAGACGGGGGAAAAAAGATGAATGTGAAGGGTCTTGTCAACATCTTATACTGATTATATGTTGGAAGGATATTATTTCTGATATGTTACGATAAATACACTGTTAACATGTTTTATTAATAAAATAGTGAAATTAATTTCCCGTCTTTTTCTTTTTTAACCTTTTTAAACATGGCTGCTAGAACACTTCACATTACCTCTGTGGCTTGCACCCTATCCCTCCTGCGTGGCGCTTGTCTGGGGGAGCCTAAGGCAGTGTTTCTAGAAGGCACCGGAAACTGGAAAAGGGGGTACCTGTTCCATAAGTCATCATCTTCTCCACCCCAACCCCAGAAAGCGTTTGGGAAGCCATTGATCTTCCGGAACTGTTCCACCGTTAAGCCGCTGACTCCACCAAAGAACTCGGTGTAAGGAAGCCTGGAAGGAGACGTACAGCTTCAGTCATCTGTGCGTCCAAGGGTGGTTTGTCCCCAGGACAGGCCGCCACCTCACCGGAGAACCACACAACGTGAAACAGCGCTCTCCGCACTGCTGTCCTGACCCATCTGCAACCGTTTCCTTGTGCTGAGGCACGTCGCCCTCCGTAGCTAACTGCATCCTTCTCTAATTGTTTTTTCATAACAGCTTTATTGACACATAACTGGCGTTCCATATAATTCACGCATTTAAAGTACACAACTTCGTCGTTTTGGGACATTCACGGAGTCGTGCCACCACGACCCCACTCCATTCTAACACCTTTCATCACCCCAAAAAAGAAGCCTTGTACCCATCAGTGGCCACTCTCCGTTCCCCCTCCTCCCCTCAACCCTAACCATCACTGTCCTTTCTGTGTCTGCGGCTTTGCCGAATTCTGGGCAAGTCATGGAAATACAATCAGGCCAACACGTGGCCTCTGGTAAGTAGCTCCTGCCTCGCACCAATGCTTTCAGGGTTCATCCACCTGCCAGCGTGTCAGGACTCCCTTCCTGTTTGCTGCCGAATAGCGTGCCATGCCGTGGCTGTGCTCCATTTTGTTTATCCCTTCGCCAGCCGATGCGTGCTGGGTGGAGCTAACTGGGTTTGGCCACCTTTGCATCCCTCAGCATCCTTTCAGATTTGACCTCTTCCAGGGGACGTGATACTCACAGGTACATATACTTGTCCAACTTGGTTGCGAAGTGTCTCGGCATCTGCCCGCATCCATAGTAGTTCCGATCGCTTTCTGGTATATGATCCACATCATGAAAAATGAGACAGTCCCAGTCCAGATCCTTCATTGCTTCTTGAAAACCGACGTTGAAAAGCATGGCTCGATTAAAAGGCTGGGTGCCGACCTAAAAGAAGCAGAACTTTATTTTTCTTTTGCTCCCGGAGCAAACTCTTTGCTGTCCCAGCCCTGCCTAAAGGAGCGCTTACTGAACCCGACAGGGAGGGACCCCTGGGGGCTGGGCCAGCACGCTCATCACTGCCTCACAAGCCACTTGACATCTCGCCCCGATTTCCTTAGAAATGAGAGGGGTGATGACTCTCTCCCAAGACTGTCCTAAAGGCAGACATTCGACCCATAACAGCATTTGGAAGTCCCATAAAGGGAGGAAAGAACAATACAGCCACTTCTACTCACGGCTCCTTATCCTTATCTTAAGGGGAATTTCCTGGGTCTGGAGACTGAAGACACCACCCAAGGCAGCTCTGACTCCACCCCCACACAAGGAGCCTCTGTTGAAGGGCACACAAAGTTCCACCCTGGACTCGGGTCTGCCCGTCTCGAGTGACACCTCAAACCCAAACTGCTCTCTCTGCTCTCCCTTTCACCTCTGGGTGGCTCGATCGTCAGATTTCCGTTTCGCTGGCTCTGCACTCCAAAGGTGGGCTCTAAACTGCCGCCTCGGAACAGAGAGAAGAGGGAAGGAAGGGCCACTCGCCTGTTCAACCACATAAAACGCAAACCGCAGACGCTGGCGCTGGAGCATGGGAATCAGGTGTCTGAGCAGGACTGGGAGGTGCTCGTGGCGGTTCCGGAAAGGGATGAGGATCGCCACCTGGAGAGGGTCACAGCGAGAGAAGCCGCCCCGTGAGTCCCCCCGACTTCTGCTTTGTGGCACGAGGCTGCTGCGGAATCGGGGGACCGGCTCTTGGGCTATTCTGGAAGGCTGCCTTGTCCGCAGCCTCTGCTGAGGGAGCAGCCGTGTTGGCAGGTGGACCCTCGGAAGTAAGGGGACTTTGTCCTCACACACACCACGCTGTGTACATAGTGCACCTGCTGAGTGAGTTCTTTCTAGGCCACAACCCAGAGGAAGACGTTCATCCTCCACCAAGACCGGTCCCACAAACACGTCCATGGACACAGAGGCGTACAACTAAAACACGCTCCACAAAACAGTACTTCCCCTTAGAGCGTGCAGCGCACTCTGAGATAGATATACACATATCTATCTCATCTCTTAGTGCTGGTCACACGCCCAGTGATGGGCTGGAAATGCCCGTCTATTCCAGATCTGCCTTGTTCCTTGCAGGACCGGCACAGAAACAGCACTTGAATAAATACTTGTTGAAACACTGGACTCAGGCCGGTGTCACGAGCCAGATCCACAAGCTGATGCCTCCCAACTACAGTCATGCAGAAAAACAACCAGAAATTCTCAGTGTCAGGCTGGAGAACTCCGCTCTTGGTCGCACTAAGCTCAGAGTAACAACGCCGAATGAGGCACATGCAGCCCCGGATTTGTGAAGATGGCTTTTGCTAACATGGCCCAAGAGACCTACCAACCCTCCTCCTTGCTTAGCCAAGACGCCTATAAAGAAGACCAAAGGGTCCCGCTCAGCCATGCGGACGACACACACTTCCGGGGCTGCAGCCTGTCCTTAGGGAAACCCACGCCTCCAAAGTGTTTCCACGAACTGCAGATACTTTGCATCGGGCAGTAGGGTGCAAAGCACAGATTATCACGGTCCGTGAATCCCACGGCGACCTGGGATGATGGCCAAGTCCAGGTGGGCCTCCTGGCATCTGGTCTGACTTCACAGCCTACCTTCCATCGAGGCATGCAATCCGAAGGCTTCCAGTGACCTCCGAGCTTGATGGCTGGGTCTTTGGAGAAGATTTCATGGATGTCGTCCATTGTGATTTCACTCATGTTTATGTCTATTGGGCCCTCTGAACAGAGAAAGGGGGGGGGGGGAGAAAAAGAATTAAGAGGCCAGAAGATGACAGAAGCCTCCCCCCCATGTCCAGGGTTTCACTCTCTAGGGAGGTTCAATGCTTTTTCAGCTGACTGCCATCTTTCACAGTGCTGGGAGGCCCTTCCTCTGCTTTGCAACCCCCTGTATTTCACTTCATCACTATTACTGGGCAAAGCAGTAAGTCAAGAAGTTAAGACTTTAGAGCTTTGGCTCTGCCAATGGAGTGGAAAGAAATTGAGACTGAGTGAATGGCAGCTGAACGTCTCAAAGAGGAAGGAGGAAAGTGGCTGTGCTTGAAGCCTCTCTGAGGGCTCCCGAGGCGAGCACCCACGCACGGCCCCACCACCGATCGGTGATCCCGAGTGATCATGCCCAAACTCAAGACATTCATCTTCTGCTCAGGTCATGATCTCTCGGCTCGTGAGTTCAAGCCCCACATCGTCCAATCCTCTGCAGCCCCCTCTCTCTGCCCCTCCCCCACTTGCACTCTCTCAAAAATAAAGCATTAGGGAAAAAAAAAAACCTCTCACTCTTATTTTAATCAGATAAAAAGACCCGTCAGTCTGCAAAGTCAGGGCGGCTCTACTCACTCATGGAAGGGAGCCTCTCAGGGCAGGTATGGTTTGCAAAGTAGGTGAAGTCTTCAGGAAGAAACGTTGTGGTTTGTAGGAAGGTTTCGCTGTGGTTCAAGTCAAGAGGATAATCTAGAGAGGTAAGAAAAAAAGGCACATGTCCTCAATTCTGCAATTCTCAGAGGCCTACCAGAGAAGTATTTTTCTTAGACAGCATTTTTTTGTTTTGCAGAATTGGGACTCTGGGCTAGCTGTTTACCGCAGCTAAAAATGCGAACACATCAACAAACAGGTTAACAGACGATCTTATGCTAACCGGTGTTTCTATTCTTATTGTTACTACAGTTTTATATGCACCTCAGTGTGCAAAGAATTCTAGAACATAATTTAAAAAAAAAAAAAAAAGAAAGAAATGAAACAGTGTCCCCCTCCCATGTCTTATTCTCTACAGGAATTATTTTCACTTCTTTCAGACAACTACTTCCACGGACAGCTGTTCTAGGAGCTTCTGTTTTAGGTCTGTGGGTTTTGCTCTCTTCCCTCCCTGCCCCCACGACACACACACTCTTTCACCCTCCCATCCCCCAACATATATGATCACTGTGGTTCACAAAATCCTTAGTATGTACACGGAAGGATTTATTCCTCAGATACTATTTGTAGCTAAGAAATGTGGAAGGTTAGGATTCCTTTTCTTTTCCTGCATAATTTTTTCCTGGAGCGACTGTTTCTGTTTGCTTAGTTGTTGTTTTTTTTTTTTTTAAGTTTATTTATTTCGAGAGAGGGACAGAGAGAGCAAGTGAGTGGGGGATGGGCAGAGAGAGAGAGAGAGAGAGAGAGAGAGAGAGAGAGAATCCCAAGCAGGCTCCGCACTGTCAGCACAGAGCTGGACTTGGGGCTCGAACTCACAAAGGCACTGTCAGCACGGAGGCCAGTGTGGGGCTCGAACTCATGAACCGTGAGATCATGACCTGAGCCAGAGTCGGACACCCAACCAACCGAGCCACCAGGTGCCCGTTTGCTTAGTTTCATGTGGTGTCACGACTAAGCCGACACTGTGCCCTTTGCCACCACATTCCCACTTAAGACATTCACAAGCCTCACATCTTCCCTCAACTCTGTCATCCCAAAGAGGTCCTGCGCCTTCCGACCAGTCTGGACTGGCTCCCCGCTGTGCCCGCTGTGCAGATGCTGTCCTGGGGTCTCCCCTCCCCTCTCAGCAGGTGTGGAACCTCACTTTTCCTTGGCTCAATTTCTCCCTCTTTCTTGCTAGAACACATCTCCCTCTGGCTTCCTAAGCAGGGGAATGGAAGTACATCTGTTTCTAGTGTCTCTCCCTTGATCCATAGGCGGGCCGGGCTTACAGAATTCCGGGCTGGACACAATCCTCCCGGAGAACCGGGCAGGTGCTCGACTCCACGCCTCCTGCTGAACCTGGAGCCATTCCCATTCTGGGTCCCTGTAAAGGTGACCGGGAATTGCTTTCCCAGAGTGTGATGAACTTCCTCTGGGGTCAGGAAATGTTACATTTCTATTTTGGGGTCTATTGTCACTCGCTGTGTTGACCATTTGGTGGACCTTTACCGTGTAGAAATTCATGTCCTCCTGTTCTAGAATTTGGGGGCAGGAAGAATAGTATTTTTTTTTTAATTTTTTTTTAACGTTTATTTATTTTTGAGACAGAGACAGAGACAGAGCATGAACGGGGGAGGGGCACAGAGAGAGAGAGACACAGAATCGGAAGCAGGCTCCAGGCTCCGAGCCATCAACCCAGAGCCCGACACGGGGCTCGAACTCATGGACCGCAAGGTCGTGACCTGAGCTGAAGTCAGATGCTTAACAGACTGAGCCACCCAGACACTCCCCGCACCCCCCCCCCCACCTTTTAATGTTTATTTATTTACTTAGAGAGCATGTGTGAGTGGGGGAGGGACAGAGAGAAGGAGAGAGAGAATTCCAAGCAGGCTCTGCCCTGTCAGATCAGAGCCTGATGCAGGGCTTGAACCCATGACGTGTGACATCAAGACCTGAGCTGAAATCAGGAGTTGGACACTTAACCGACTGAGCCCCCCGGGTGTCCCTCTCAACTCTTCTAACTCACCATCTTGCCACTTTTCTGCTCTGCCTTCTAAAAGGTTTCCTCGTTTTACCCAACCCTTCTTTTTAATTATCATTCCTGCTATTTTTTATTTTAGCAAGTCCTTTTTACTTCTGAATGTCCATTTCTTACAATATACTTCTTTTCATGTTTGCAATCCCTTTCCCCACACCCTGGAGAACATATGTGATAGGTGTTCTGAGTTTTCTTCTGCCAGCATGGCCTGTTTTCTCCTGATTTGCTGCTGCTTGTCCGTTGTGATTCCTAACACAGTCTTCCTTGGTTATCCGCTAGTATTTCAGAGGGGACTAACCAGCTACCTGGCAGGGCTTGGACTGAGCTTCTGCGTTGCAGAATGTTGTGGCAAGAAGTCTGGTTTGGAAGCCTCCAGCGTCAGTTCCTTAGGGGCTTTCTTCTTGGTCCAATCAGATTCCCCAGAGAACTCTATTCTTTTATAAAGATTTTTTTTAAAGCAACCTCTATATCCAACATGGGGCTCGAACTCACAACCCTGAGATCAAGCGTTGCACGCACTTACCAACTGAGCCAGCCAGGTGTCCCTAGAGGACTCTGCTAACCTCCTGGCAGAATGGTGCAGTCCCTGCCACAGGCACACTGGGACTGAGGAGGAGAATAGGGCACCTAAGCCAAGCCAGGTGCCCTCAAGTTGAGGGGCCTCTGTCTTACCACCTCTGAGGGTTATCAAGTGTCTAGTTCTTTGCCAGGATAGGGGAGAATCTGGGTTTCTGACTGCTTTTTAAATAGCTTTCAATCTATCTTTACCTAGGCTGCCACTTTTAGTCTTATCGGCAAAAGCACTTAATATTGTTAATTCCTGAGCTTCTGGGGGATTTTGGGGTCGTTATCGGCTTTCCCTGCAGCCGCATTATCAGTCAGTTTTCTTGGGTCTTTTGAGCCCTTTATCACCGGTCTGTCTGCTTTCCAACTTCCAAAATTTTTTGCTGTGGTCTCCCTTCTTGTTCTCCTCATTCTTCAGGGTTTATGCCATTCAACACACACACACACACACACACACACACACACACACACACACACACACACACTGTTTACTGTCATTTTAGTGAGGCTTTAAGAGTGTGGAGTTGATGCTTCTTTCCTGGGGATCTGTATGAAGGGGGCCCTCCAACTTCTTATTTTTTTTTTACAGAAAAAGAAACCGTGTCTACACAACTGGTACAAGGAGACCTGGCCAGTGCATGGGTAACTCTGGGTTAGTGATCTTTCCATTACACTGCACTATTTTTTCAGAGTATTAAAATCTCTCTTACCGATCCTTGGGGATTCATGCAGCTTCTACGAAATTAAAACTTTCTACTCAACTCACTTTTGTACCTGAGAATTATACAATCTTCAACTCATATTTTTTTTTAAAAACACTGTGAGATGGTTTCCAAGAATCAAACAGTGACTAAGTACAGGGAATCCTTTTATACAGGCACAGGGCTATGTACTCTATAAGCGCTCACAGGACACAACTCAGTGAGCGTTGACTTGAAGAGAATTAAATTTCTTAATAGGGGAGGAAAAGAACAAAATGCTTTCTGTCCTTTTCACTAGCAGCTTTCCTGAAAAACACCAAGCCTGCATCATATCGCCAAAAACAAAGCCAGCACGAACCCTAAAGGCAAAATCACATTTACAACAGAAATGAGTTCAAAAGTCCTCAGCTCATACATGTACACCTGTCCTAAACTGATCCTTTTTGAAAGTATTAACATTTCAAAAAGCTCTGTCAAGCACCTCCAATACTAATCATTACTCTGGATAATCCTGATTTTACTTCTTAATCATGTATATATATCTACATATACCTACATGTATATATATGTAGATATATGTAGATATACATATGTGTGTGTGTGTTTAAATCTATAAACGATTCTCTTTAAGAAAAGTTTTCATGTGTACTAGAAAATGTGTATTTTGTGATATGTACATGTGCAGAGGGAGAAGCTTCTTCAAAACAGCATCACAGTAACTACATTTGCCTCTCTGAAGGAGAAGAAATTCCCAGGGGCAATGTAATAGCATTTTCATAAGCAAATAATAGTAATAAAACACACACACAGAAGAGAATAATAATTCTGGGCAATGACAGAACCAAGCTTTAGAACTACAGCCTAAACAGGAAAGAAGAAGAAAAAAGATAACACTTACCATGATGTAGGAGAAGAGACAAGACACTTTCTAAACCTAATGATCCTATAAAGCCCCTTCTACTCTCTTCAAACACTAATAAACCTAGTAGCAACGAGCATGAAACAACCAAGACCAAATCAACATCATTCATTTTTTCCCTTCTGATTACTATATTAATAAACTATTTTTTTTAACCCCCACAAATAAACAACTCCTAAGTAGAAGTAACCTTGCCCTACACCGTGAGGGGAAAAAAGGCCCACAAAAACCTTCATTTCCTCATTTCTAACTTTAAATTTTTTACATAAACATTTAAGTAAAATTTGCTTTCTCACCGGTAGAAACCTTTCAAAGAAGTGGAAGAGGCAGAGGAAATTAGCTGCTCGTGACCTGGTAAAACTATGTAGTTACCGTGGGTGCCCAGTCCTCCTCTCCAGCTGCCCAGAAACGGGAGCTCCCAAATGACAGCTTCTTCCTCTTCCTCTTTTTGAAGACTTTATTTTTAAGTGACCTCTACACCCAACGTGGGGCTGGAACTCACAACCCCGAGATGAAGGGTCGCATGGTGCTGACTGGGCCAGCCAGGAGCCCCTTCCTCTTCCTCTCTGCTGAATGAGGGAGGGAGCAGCTGGGCGGGAAAACAAGCTGGCTGACTTTCTCTGGCCGAGGCTTTGTGTTTTCAGTCGAATCTGTTTTAAATCAGGACATATTCATCCAGCAAAGGAGACAGAAAGGCAAAGAAGGTACTGTTTTTGCATTTATAAAACGGGAAAACAGCAGAGAGCCTTCGTACCTACAAATTCAGATGGCCTGCTTACTCAACTTTGCTTTCCAGCAGGGCTTCGGCAGCCACATCTGCACATTAGAATCGTCTATGAAGCTTGTAAAAACCCTAATAACACACAGGCTGTTTCCCAGACTGATGAAGAAAGAACCTCTGGGGGAGGGGTGCAGGCACTGGTATTTTTTAAAGCCCCCACCCCTGGGAGTTTCCAGTGTGCACTCAGGTTGGCACGGCTACCCCAGTGTTTAGGAGGGGCAAACGTCTGCCCTCTCCCTTATCTTGTCAAAGCCAGTTGAGCTGGGACTGGGAAACGCTGACCAACAGATCCCAGGAAGAACCACCACTTTCCCCTTCCATTTGAGAAAAGACCAAACACTCCCCCTCTCTGCTTTAAAAATGTGGAAATGTGTATATACTAGCAAGCTGTCATCAGAACAAATATCTGTAAAATACAAAGAATTAGCATTTTTCACGAGTTAACAGGCCTAAGGATGACCTTGCACCTGCTGGGGGAGTAGACACAAGGAAGACCATGGACTGAGCACCCAAAAACCAGACAGAAAGAGGGGCGCCTGGGTGGCTTAGTCGGTTAAGCATCTGACTCTTGATTTCAGCTCAGGTCATTATCTCGTGGTTCATGAGTTCGAGCCCTGCATCAGGCTCCATGCTGACAGTGTGGAGCCTGCTTGCGATTCTCTCTCTCATTCTCTCTCTGCCCCTCCCCTGCTCGCATGAGCGCGTGCACTCTCTCTCTCAAAACAAACAAACTTAAAAAAATTTTCTTTTCCTAAAAAATAAAGAAAAACAACAACCAGAGACAAAGAGGTTAAGAATATCTAGCTCACTGAATCTATTGCACAGTGCCCTGGCAATGACTTTATTCACTTTATTTGCCTATGGCAACAGATCTGTTTCCAAGGATGTGGACAAGAGAACATTTTTCTGAGCACGTGACTATAAAGGGGTTGGGGCTGTAAGTGTGGGAAGGTCTGTGTGCATGTGCGGACACACGTGTGTACAGAGGCAAGAAATCTCCCTCTGGGTAAAAGTTACCAAGTAGAATGGCACCTGCAAACTCATATTTAAGGATGAGAAAGGCCCGGTCCCCCAATCACTCGCCTCATTTATAAAACTAAGTGGGTGGGGACGCCCTGGCTGACTCAGTCAGAGGAGTGTGTGACTCTTGATCTCAGAGTCATGGGTTTAAGCCCCCATATCGGGCATAGAGATCACTAAAAAAGTAATAAATAAACTTAAAAACAATCCTAAGTGGCTAGAAGAGATGAACCCAGATGACCCATTCTGATGTCAATGTTCTTTGAGCATCTCCCCTACTGCTCACAGTAAATTCTGCAGGATTCCTGAGGTCACACACACACACGGCACCGAGAAGCCTCCTCTCCAGGTTATTGTTACTTCAGGTGTATCTCCTGGCTCACAGTCCTGATCCTGACAAGTGCATTCTTTTTTTTTTAATTTTTTTTTTTTAATGTTTATTCATTTTTGAGAGAGACAGAGACAGAATGCGAGTGGGTGGGGGCGGAGAGAGAGGGAGACACAGAATCCGAAGCAGTCTCCAGGCTCTGAGCTGTCAGCACAGAGCCTGACGCGGGGCTCGAACTCACAAGCTGTGAGATCATGACCTGAGCCAAAGTCGGACGCTCAACTGACTGAGCCACCCAGGCACCCCTGACAAGTGCATTCTTATTGGACAATCACCACTTTGGCTTTCAAGGATAAAGCCAGCATTATTTAAATGCCACACTAAGCTTTTTAGCTACACTTGGCCTAATGAAAGCCTTTGAAGATGGGCATGGGCCCCAGCACTGTGTCCAGGGTGGGGCAGTGGAGCTCGTGGGCCACCTCCGTCCTGCTACCCTTGTCAAGCCCGTGGTGGGAGTGGTCGGGTCAGAAATGACGGTCACCCACTATCTCAGCAGGATCAGGTCGAGAGTGCCCTCTCTGCCTGGCACTGCTTTGAAATGAATAAAAATGGTGGGTTTTCACTGGATACCTTTCCAATGAAATGATATTTCCTCTTTAAAACTCACTCCCCAAGGATGTGCCAGGAACACGGAAGCCAATTAAGATGGTAATCTCAGAATTAGGTTACAACACTTAAAATGTTTTGTTAAATCTATTCACTCACACACTCAAAAACCACTTCCTGAGGGCCTTCTGGGTGCTAGGCGGTGTGCAACGTGCTGGGGCTTCCAGACCAGAGAGGCCGCGAAGGCTGCCGGCATCCGGAGGTCGGCAAGCCCTACCCCACAGCCCCACCGAGCCCTGTATTTTACCTTCTCATCCCTAAAGTGGGAACGCGGCAGTCGCCTTACTGAGTTCCTATGACGAGTCCATGAGGCAGTGCAAGCAAAGTGTCGAGCGCATAGTAACACAGCCCCTGACAGCTAAAGACTTCCAATTTATAAGGGAAACAGACACCATGGACACAAAATGGGTGATTATTCCCACCAGAGGGATCCTGGGAAGAATTATTTTGGTCTATGACAATTTGAAAATAAACACGCGCAAAGTCAAATCACAATGGGTCCCTGGATACGTCTTCTGAGGGCACCACTTGGTTTTCAAGTTTCAGGGTGATTAGTGAGATCCTGTGCTTGTAGGAAGGGCAGCTGCCTGTGGCCCTCTAACTTCTGAGAGAGAACAGACTAACTCACCAAATGCCCAGATGGACGTCCCAGTATCATCTAACTTTGGAGAGGCATGGAGACTTGGACCGGATAAATGTCATGACAGCACAAATGTTCCTTTTTTCCTGACTGATTCATCAGGGGGAAGGCTGATGAGTAGTCAAAGGACTCCCTAGTTTCATCACACAACGAAAAGCAGGTTTGGGGCAGGGTTCGGGCAAAGTCACCTGAACAAGTCACTCCAACGCTTCTAAGATTATTTGTGCTACCTGTGCAAAATGGAAGTAACATAAAATCCTGTCCACCTGACAGGACCATGCTTGAGTCAAGGGTGACGATGTTTGAGCAGATTATTTGCAAAATCTAATGTCATACACGATGAATTAGGAAAGTGTGCTCAGCCTTCTCTCATGCCTTTAGAAACTGTATGGATTCCTCTTCCAGATCTGGTTCAGGGCTCAGGCCAATTGTTTAATGAAACCACAATTTGGCCGAAAGGCTCTGAAAAGCCAATCACTTGCTCTTTGCAAACAAGAAGAAAGGAAGTATTAAAGCTTTGGTTTGCTAACTGTAGTCCTTTGTTGCTAAGTTGGCCAGCAGGCCAGACTGATGATAAACAAGGATGTGGTCAATTCTTTTAAGGATTTCACTTCCCTTTGAGAGGCAATGCTTTCTCCCGAGATCCCAAGCACCACAGAATTTTCATTTGCAGTGTTTGCAAAGCAACTTCACATTCTACAGTGAGCTCTGGACAATCTCAGAACTTAGAGAAGGCTGATTTGGAGGCAAGAATATTTCTTCAACTATACTCATTTTATGATATTGCACTAGGCTTGAGTGAAATTGGTAATAAAGCCACAGGAAAGCACATTGGGTCTCAGTTAAAGAAATACAAAGGCAAATCATAAATGCTTAGCAAAATAAAATCTCGGGGGTGTCTATTTTTTAAATAAAATACATCCCTGGCCAGACAAGAGACGCCTCACGACCGTCCCATTTAACCATCTGGAAATACTTTCTATGTTCAATTTTTGGAGGAGTTAAAAAGAGAGACCAAAAAGACAGCTTTCAAAGGTGAAGAACTTGCTGTGTATAGCCTTTATAAAAATAGTTAGAGTCAAAACCATGATTCAGGAACAAGCTCTTTTCATATAATGTTAGGCAAGCCATCTAACCTCTGTGTTCTTTTTTCCTCTTTATATAATTAGTGCTTGTAAGATAATAAAAGCCACAGGTAAAAGTTCCAAAAGACTGAGAAGGCAGAAATGTTCACTCTTGCGTCCATCACTGCTATCTTTAGCTGAATAGTCTCAAAAGCTTTCTGCAAAGCTGAAGGATTCTGACTACCAAACTCAGCCACGTAGCTGGAATTAAACCACAGGATGAAAACCACACCTGACTAGGGAAGATAAACCAGGCAAACTATTGAACATTTCTTCCAGAAGTGGCTGTTAATTTGCGGAGGCTGTCCCAGATGACGTGATTATTATGAAATGGAAATCTGTTAAGTCTCAATTAAAGCACTCATAACCAACGAGGTAAGCAAGTCCTATGGGGCTGGCGAAATTCAAGCACAGTCCAACAGGAAGAACAGAGTTGGAGCAACTCTTCCTGTTTGGCAACCACAGCCAGATTTACTTTGAAAATACCGTGGACCACCACTACGTGCAACTCACGAGACAAAACCAACCCACCAACCAACCAACCAACGATCCAACCAACCCCACAACGTTGAGCCACAAAATAAGCAAGTGTGAGGAAGTCCAACCAAGTTCTGTTTTTCCTCGTTGGCTGTATGGAACATTTTTTGAAATCAAATTCTTTCCAGAAACAACTGTTTTGCTGGTGTCCTAAACATAAGCTTAATTTTAGTCCCCTCTTAGAGGCTGAAAAAAGGGGTCTTAAAAGATATTCTTTACCCCCCCAACCCTGAAAAGTATCAGGAGCAAAACTGGAGTCATCCAGTCACCTTGAGTATAGTGTTGGCAACACGAAGAAGGATTCATTTTGCAAGAACCTCTTTTTTAGGAAGAAGGGAAGGCTCAGCCAAACCTTCTCTCTTTTACAATGCACTTTTTCTCATCACAAATAATTATTCGAACCAAATTTACCTCTCTGGGGAGGAGACATTCTAATCAGACCATCTCTTGACTAAAAATATACCTGAGTCATTCACGCTGCTGTTCCTCTTGGCATAAGCACTCCGAACCACCTGCTCATAAACCTGAGCTCCGATGGTTCTCATGTTGTCCCGGATCAGAATGCCTTGAGCCTGCATCATGAAGAGGTAGGTGTTCACTGCAGAAAACAGAAGAGAAGGGGAAAAGAGGTGAATTCAAAAGCCATCATGAAAACAAAACAAAATAAACACACATACTTTGGCTCACTTGCTTTCCTTCTTTAAAAAAGTTTTTTCAGGGGCGCCTGGGTGGCTCAGTTGGTTAAGCATCCAACTCTTGCTTTCAGCTCAGGTCATGATCTCATGGTTCATGGGTTTGGGCCCCACATCAGGCTCTGTGCTGACAGCACGGAGCCTGCTTGGGATTCTGTCTCCCTCTCTCTCTGTCCCTCCCCTGCTCGCTCTCTATCTCTCTCTCAAAAAAAACAAAAAAAACCCCAAATAAACAAATAAACATTAAAAAAAAAAACAACCCACTTTTTTCAGCTCTGAAACCCCCAAATGCCTTAACTCTATTTTTCATCCTGGGCTCTATGTTCCTAAGACACCAACATTCCTTGGGTAGCTGAGTAGGACTAAGGGGGCATTTCTGTCAATATTCAGCAGCTTGAGGAAAAAAACCCAAACACATAAATTACAAAAATTATATTCCACCAGGTCTTCAAATAGCCAATCGGTATTCTAGCGCTGTGATGATCACAAAACCCTTAATTTAAAGAAGATCTCATCTCGCTTTAAGTTCACCTTCTCAACGCTCACTGGCTATGAAAGGAAACCACTGACCGCTCTGCCTACTGCAAACACTTAGGTCCAGGTCTGGTCTTGGCAACCTTCTGAAAGTGGTGTACTAAGGTCCAGCTACTTTTCTCTGGGGGGTTTGGAGAGAAACAGAAGACAGTGAAAGACTCCCAGCAGTCTGACTACCCGCCCACCCCAGCCCCGAAGTCCAAAGCAAATGGGAAACGAGCAGGCTGCTTGGTCCGCGTGCAACGGAAACGCACTCCCTTCGTACTACACACGAGTACTGAGCTACGGTGCGGCACGCCCGAGACACGTATGTCAATGACCCTCAATAAGACCAAACCAAAGCAAAAAACATAATCGTGACACACGATCATTCGCATTGACTGTCCAATCATCGTCATCTCTGGGGAGTGAGCTCCACTTGCGTTTTCTGCAAGTGTCTCTGAGATGTCAAACTGGGGAGTCACGAGTACGCGCGAGCACAGCGCCTGCATTCCCTGTGCAATCTCAACTACCAAGTCGTCCGTTTCCAAGACATGGTAAGGTTTCAAGACACACATTTGCAAATCTGAACTCCGGCCCGTGCTGGAGACCCTCTGAACACGTGGCTGCCCTCCCACCAAGCCCCAGACAGGTCCGCTACGTCTGGGCCACTCGGCCTCGATGCACGTGGCCTCGGGCACGAGCCGTGTTTTGTTGACACTGCTTCACCATTATCGTCTCGGTGTCCTGCGCACAATGGGCAGTAAATAAGGGCTAAATGGATGAAGCGGAGAAGTCAATTTATTGTATTTCAGGCTACTGTGTTCGCTGCTTGCACTGGTGACGGGGGTGGGGATGGGGACGGACCATCGGGCACAGCTCTCCATGAAAAACCCCAGGTGGCCCGTGTTAAACAGGGACATAAAACACTGCAAAAGATTTCAATGATCCCGAAGGTATATCCGGAGCCAGAAAATAATAAACAAATTAAAAATAAAGTCGATGTTCAGAATGCTTTCGGGAGAAATTAGGTAGTTTCAATGTAGGCCTTGCACCGACAGGAAGACAACCACACGTTAACTTCTGGTGTCAGCAGAGAGGAGGTCAGAGTGTTTATTCTCTATAGCCAGAGGAGTTACGGCAAAAGATCCCTTCAAATCCTTTAAAAAGTGTAATTCCGTGAAGCCTCTGAAAGCAAGAGTCACATCCCACTTTCTTTTTACAGCAGGTAGACAGCACAATGCCCAGTCACAGGAGGTAGGCAGTCCAGAAATATCCCTAAACAGAAGATGTAAAGTCCATCCAGTAATAAATTTCCAATGTAGTTTCATGGTATCTTTTATTATTATAATATATACATTATACATATTATATATAACTGTCCTAAATCTTCCTTCCATCCCCAACATACTACTAAACCAGCTGTCTTCAATAACATAGAAACAAATATTAATTAAACTTTGTGTGTACAGCTGTTAGTTCGTGGGCACTGCAAAAAATCACTGCTTTCCTCTCCCTAAATTTCACAACCTTCTCGGTGCCTGTTACCTCCTACACTGCAAAGGACACTGTTCTTGGCCCCTCTTTTAAATTCTCTCCCTTTCTTTGTTCTGGAATCCCAAGGGCAGGATTCCCTGGGGCAGTTCTCAAACTTTTCCCTGCCCACCACCTTGCAGAGCTACTTGGAGCCTGAGTGGGGCCCATGAATTTGCACTCGCAGCAACCTCACCTCACAGGCGATACCAGTGTGGGGGTCTGAGGACATTTCCAGAACCAGGGCTCTAGGGAAGTGCAGCTACATAATAAATAGTTAAGTTGCATTCACTGAGCACTTCATTACATAATTCTTTATCTCATTTAATCCTCATAATTATCCTAAGAGGCAAGTAAGAACTATTCAACTTACGGTCAGTTTCTAGACTTCAGGTTCTCTATGCAGCTTCACCAAGGTCAGCTGAGCCACGGACCCGTACAGGTGCACCCATGCTCAGAGGACTGAGCTTTAGGACTTTGCTCTAGCCAACACCTCTCCCTCAAAGATTTCAGGTACCCACGTGGCTTACACGATTCCTGTTAAGGAGCTAGCTTTCCAGTCTTTATCTCCTACACAAAGCTGCCAGATGGATCTTTCTTAATTACAGATTTATCCACACTGCTCCTGCTCAAAAGCCTTCCATCCGGGGGCTTCTGCGCTCCTGTCTACCATGCAAATCTCATTAATCCTTCAATTCCCAGTTACACACTTCTTTAGTCCTCCTCGAATTTCTGTGGTACTGTTACAGATTATCAAAAATCTGCCCTTTGTTTATATTTTGTCTTAGTTTCCTAACAACTGTCTCATGTGTTGGTCTTCCCATTCAAATAACAAATTTACTCAAACCACCTATTAAGGCTTTTTCTAATTATCTACAGGAATTAGCACAATGCTGGGGAAAAAAAAAAAAAACAACAAGACTGAGGAGATACATTTTGCCAAACAAAAGAAAATAAACACGAATTCACAGACTCAAGATTGGATGAGATTTTGAAAAACACTCCTCAATCAATGAAACCAGAAGCTGGTTCTTTGAAAGAATTAACAAAACTGATAAACCCCTAGCCAGTGTGATCAAAAAGAAAAAGGAAAGGACCCAAATAAATAAAATCAAGAATGAAAGAGGAGAGATCACAACCAACACAGCAGAAATAAAAACAATAAGAGAATATTATGAGCAATTATATGCCAATAAAATGGGCAATCTGGAAGAAATGGGCAAATTCCTAGAAACATATACACTACCAAAACTCAAACAGGAAGAAATAGAAAATTTGAACAGACCCATAACCAGTAAAGAAATTGAATTAGTAATCAAAAATCTCCCAAAAAACAAGAGTCCAGGGCCAGAGGTTTTCCAAGGGAATTCTACCAAACATTTAAGGAAGAGTTAACACCTATTCTCTTGAAGCTGTTCTAAAAAATAGAAATGGAAGGAAAACTTCCAAAGTCTTTCTATGAAGCCAGCATTACCTTGATTCCAAAACCAGACAAGAGACCCGACTAAAAAGGAGAACTATAGACCAATTTCCCTAATGAACATGGATGCAGTAATCCTCAACAAGATAATAGCCAACCGGATCCAACAATACATTAAAAAAATTATTCACCACGACCAAGTGGGATTTATAACTGGGATGCAAAGCTGGTTCAATATCCACAAAACAATTAACGTGATTCATCACATCAATAAAAGAAAGGACAAGAACCATACGATCCTCTCAATAGATGCAAAGAAAGCATTTGACAAAATACAGCATCCTTGCTTGATAAAAACCCTCAAGAAAGTAAGGATAGAAGGAGCATACCTTGAGGTCATAAAAGCCATATACGAAAGACCCAACACTAATATCATCTTCAATGGGGAAAAACTGAGAGCTTTCCCCCTAAGGCCAGGAACAAGACAGGGATGTCCCCTCTCGCCACTGTTATTCAACATAGTATTGGAAGTCTTAGCCTCAGCAATCAGACAACACAAAGAAATAAAAGGCATCCAAATCGGCCAGGAGGAGGTCATACTTTCACTCTTCACAGATGACATGATACTCTATATGGAAAACCCAAAAATTCCACCAAAAAATTGCTAGAACTGATTTATGAATTCAGCAAAGTGGCAGTATATAAAATCAATGCACAGAAATCGATTGCATTCCTATTCACCAACAATGAAACAACAGAAAGAGAAATCAAGGAATCGATCCCATTTATAATTGCACCAAAAACCATAAAATACCTAGGAATAAATCTAACCAAAGAGGTGAAAAATCTATACACTGAGAACTACAGAAAGCTTATGAAAGAAATTGAAGAAGACACAAAAAATGGAAAAAGATTCCATTCTCCTGGAGAGGAAGAACAAATATTGTTAAAATGTCCACGCTACCCAAGCAATCTACATATTCAATGCAATCCCTATCAAAGTAACACCAGCATTCTTCACAGAGCTAGAACAAATAATCCTAAAATTTGTATGGAACCAGAAAAGACCCCAAATAGCCAAAGCAATCTTGAAAAAGAAAACCAAAGCAGGAGGCATCACAATCCCAGACTTCAAGCTATACTACAAAGCTGTAATCATCAAGACAGTATGGTACTGGCACAAGAACAGACCCTCAGATCAATGGAACCGAACAGAGAACCCAGAAATGGACCCACAAACGTATGGCCAACTAATCTTTGACAAAGCAGGAAAGAGTATCCAATGGAATAAAGACAGTCTCTTCAGCAAGTGGTGCTGGGAAAACTGGACAGCGACATGCAGAAGAATGAACCTGGACCACATTCTTACCCCAGACACAAAAACAAACTCAAAATGGATGAAAGACCTAAATATAAGACAGGAAGCCATCAAAATCCTTGAGGAGAAAGCAGGCAAAAACCTCTTTGATCTTGCCCACAGCAACTTCTTAACTCAACACATCTCTGGAGGCAAGGGAAACAAAAGCCAAAATGAACTATTTCTGCACAGTGAAGGAAACCATCAGCAAAACTAAAAAACCATTGACAGAATGGGAGAAGATATTTGCAAATGACATATCAGATAATGGGTTAGTATCCAAAATCTATAAAGAACTTATCAAACTCAACACCCAAAAAACAAATCATCTAGTGAAGAAATGGGCAAAAGACATGAATAGAAGCTTCTCCAAAGACATCCAGATGGCCAACTGACACATGAAAAAATGCTCCACATCACTCATCATCAGGGAAATACAAATCAAAACCACAATGAGATACCACCTCACACCTGTCAGAATGGCTCACATGAACAACTCAGGCAACAACAGATGTTGGCGAGGATGCAGAGAAAGAGGATCTCTTTTGCACTGCTGGTGGGAATGCAAACTGGTGCAGCCGCTCTGGAAAACAGTATGGAGGTTCCTCAAAAAATTGAAAATGGAACTACCTACAACTCAGCAATTGCACTACTAGGTATTTATCCGAGGGATACAGGTGTGCTGTTTCAAAGGGACACATGCACCCCCATGTTTACAGCAGCACGATCAACAATAGCCAAAGTATGGGAAGAACCCAAATGTCCATCGATGGATGAATGGATAAAGAAGATGTGGTATATATATATACAATGGAGTATTACTTGGCAATCAAAAAGAATGAAATCTTGCCATTTGCAACTACATGGATGGAACTAGAGGGTATTATGCTAAGCAAAATTAGTCAGAGAAAGACAAATATCATAGGACTTCACTCATTTGAGGACTTTAAGAGACAAAACAGATGAACACAAGGGAAGGGAAGCAAAAATAATATAAAAACAGGGAGGGGGACAAAACATAGGAGACTCTTAAATATGGAGAGCAAAGAGAGGGTTACTGGAGGGGTTGTGGGAGGAAGGATGGGCTAATTGGGTAGGGGGCATTTGGGGATCTACTCCTGAAATCACTGTTGCACTATATGCTAACTAATTTGGAGGTAAATTTAAAAAATAAAATTATAAAAAAAAAGAAAAGAAAAACACTCTTCAAGACCACTTAATACTTCCACACCAACCCAAAAGCTGTGCCTTCCAAGAAGACTGAATCAGTATGTAAAACAGAGCCATCTTCAAAGAAAATCCTGCTTTGAGTTGGGTCCAAAATGTTTCCGAATCACTTTTACCCACTGGTAAAATTCACATCTTCATGAAGTAGATATCATCCTGATTTTTTATTTTAGATAAGGAAGTCAAGTCCTCCAGAAGTCATTTACCCAAGGTCATACAATCAGTGAAGTAAAAAACAGAGACAGGTGAGGTTAGGTATTCTGTAACATTTTGATAAGCTTTTGGGAAAACAGTCCTTCCCAATAATATGGTCTTGATCAACAGTGGCTCAATCACAACTAAAAACAAAACAAAACAAACAAACAAAAAACAAATGAATTTATTTATTAGTATTGTTTTTTTAACCTGATTTAAACTGGCACTCTGTTGTTGAGTCCTCCATTGTGTTAACAAGAATCTACTGAGCGCCTGCTTTCCTGGGTGCTTTTGACAGGCAGTACTAGGTCACTGGGGGCCAAGCATGAGTAAGACAACACAGAGTAAGGTACAGACACAATTAAACAATTATAATGCAGTGTGATAAATGTCAAAATAACATTTACTACAAATTCAGGCATACTGTTAACTTTTTTACACTTTCACAAGAAACCCTAATTATTATCCAGCCCCAGTATCTAGGTTAAGGGATCTCTTATGACCATAAAGCAGTTGAGAAAAATGAGCCCCATTCGGGTGCACACAATTGGAAATTTCCATCCCCATGCCAGTGTAAGCAGCCTTGGGCCATGGCTTTAACTAGAGCGTTTCCGGAAGCAAAGCACTGGGTCTCCTAAACCGGAAGACATACTCTCTCCTCTCCATTAGAATTCCGATCAGCTTCCACATCCTTATGAATCAGGTAAATGATTTTCACTTGAACACACACATTAATAAGTGACTGTGACTCATAAAAATTCCTTACAAGATCTGAAATTCCAGATTAGGAGCAAAATAATTTAAGGAAAAGACAAAATAACAGAATTCTACATATTTAGAGAGTTCATAATTTTTTTAGGCTAAACATGTGTGTCCTTAATGTTGGTTACATCTGGCTTGGTAAGCTAGAAGTAGAAAGAGAAAGCCATTCTTTTCCTGACCGCTCTTGGAGACCTGTGTCTTACCCCCAATACCCAAACACCCCAACACACACACACACACACACACACACACACACACACACACACACACACACACTTGCACACCCACAGCCCAATCTGCCTTCCCAGCTTTATTTTCCTGGTTGACACACTACACATTTTCTTCTTTGTCTTGTCTAGGCTACTTCCCTCACTAGAACGTGAGCTCCCTGAGGGCAGGGAGCTATGCCCCTGGTAGCTAGAACAACGTGTCTCGAACAAGGAAGGTGCACAACAAATAATGTAAATAAGTGACTAAATGAGGACAACAAACAGAAGAATCTTCTGAATGAGGCTGTGCCCAAGGAGGTACAGATACGGGATTCTCAGCCCTTCTCTTATATTAGCCCTTACTCCTTTATGAGAGAAACCCAAAATGTTCCCCAAACTAACCTGTTCCTAAGAAAAGTTCTGCAATTCCTTTTTACCAACTGAGCAGAGCTGCCAAATTGATTAGTTCTTCCCCCAAAAAATGTTCTCTGGGACTCTCCTTCCTCATGAAGTTGGGTTTTTTTTTTCATGCTCCTAATATAACGCACGAGTTAATCAAAACCTTATACATTATTTGTAATAGAAAAACATTGGGAAGAACCTAAATGTGCATCCAAAAAAGATTGGTTGAATACATGACCATACACCTACGTGGATGGAGTACTAGGAGGCCATAAAGAAGAGTGAGGAACCATTAAAAATAGCCCCAAACTGGAAAGAACCCACAGGTCTATCTGCAGTAGAACAGATTAAAAATCTGTAGCTCATCTGAATCAGAATCTATACAGCAACCAGAATGAACTACAATTATGTGCAACCACACAGATGGGTCTCTCATACGTCACGTGGAGCGGAGAAACCAAAGAGCGTACATATCATTCCATGCACATGAAGTATAAAGTCAAAAACAGGCACAACTAGTCTACTGAGTAAGAAGTCAGGAGAACAGGTATCCTTGGAGTGGGCAGTGTGGTTGGAAGGGGGCTTCTGGTAACTTTTTAATTTCTTGGCCTGGGTACTGTTTACATACTGTGTTCATTTTGTGAAACTTTATCAAGCTGTTCACTTATATTGCTTCACTTATTTGTGGATTTCATTAAATGTACCCCCCCCCCCAAGAAAAGAATGAAGACAATCCGTGAACTGAATTTCAGGATATCCTGTTAAATAAATTAAAAAAAAAAAAAAAAAGCAAAGAGAAGTAACAGCATACACATGTGCACATGTGTGATTGTTTCTGATTGTTTAAATAATAAGGTGAAACTTATACACTTACATTTTTAAGGAAAGAAACACATGAAAGGGAAGCCATTATATACCTATCATGTGCCAAGAACTGCCCTCCACTCTGCGGATAAACAGATCACCATAAATAAGGTACAGTCCTTGTCACTGTCTGCAGTGCAGGACCCAGGCAAGGAAACCTGTAACTAGTCCCGTTTCCAAGGGACAGGAGAGCAGCCACTAAATCCCTCTGTGAGGGCAGGGTCAGGAAAACGGTCTCAAGAAGAGGAGAGTCGGGAAGAGCACGGCATAGGTCTAGGCCAGGAAGAGGGCCCATGAGGACGAACGGGCACCAGGGGAGACATATGTTTGAGGATCAAAGAGCAGCTCAGTATGGCTGGAATGAAGGGTGTGTATGGCAAAACGTGCGAGGAGGCCAGAAAAACAAAGGGGGTGAGATCACAAAGGGCTTTATGTGCTATATTTAGGGGCTTGACATTGAAGAAATGGTCCAGGGTCAGATTTCGGGTGGGCCAACTGGCAGGTATAAATCCAAACATATAAATTAGCCCTTACTCACTCATGGCTCCAGAAAAAGGACTCGTATTTTTAGTATCTACAACCTAAGTTCCTTAATCAAAGGAAGAAAATTCTTTGGATGAACTGACTAGGGTTCTATGTGCAGAATCCCACTTGGTTATTAAAAGCTGGGTGTCCAGGAGCACCTGGGTGACTCAGTCAGTTAAGCGTCCGACTTTGGCTCCGGTCATGATCTCACGGTTCGTGGGTTGGAGCCCCATGTCGGGCTCTGTGCTGATAGCTCGGAGCCTGGAGCCTGGAGCCTGTTTCGGATTCTGTGTCTCCCTCTCTCTCTGACCCTCCTTTGTGCGCACACTCTCTCTCTCTCAAAAATAAACACTGAAGAAAAAAAAAAAAGTTGGGTGTCTAAATCTTACCAAAGGCCATATTTTTGCTCTATGTGAAGCAGCGGGGGGAATGTCCTGTCTGCCAAAATCTGGGAAGCCAGCAGATGGAGCAAAGATGTCAGGATGGAAAGCTGGGGACTGCTAACACTAACCACACCCGGGGAGAGCTGGCGCGGGGGGCAGGCACCTGACAGGCAAAGGTGCCACTTCCCACTGGAGCAGGCTGTCGGACCACGTGTTCTTTCCCTGGATTTACTCACACCGGGCATCTCTGCTCTGACCACCCTACAGACCACACAAATGTGTGACTTATAACAGTGTCAAGGACATTCCAGGAAAACACGGTGACAAATCTATGAACAGATTATACCCCATTAACCCCAATAGGGTTATACCCCATTCAGATGCCCATTTTCTCAATATAAAATGAAGGCCGGGGAAAGGGAACAGAAGCAGAAAAGGAATTAAAGACAGGAAAACAGGAAGGTTGCTCACTTCCTTTCCCTTCCCCCGTATGTAAGGAACACACACAAGATAACAATGAAAATTAAGGGGAAACAAAGAACAGAGAGGTGTCATAGGAAGTTTGGACTTTGAGTTTTGCCAGAGTATCTGCAAAACCTGCGCCACCTTTTTTGACCAGTATTTTCTGAGAAAAACCAGAACCTGAAAAATAACTGAGCTCTACCACCAAAAACAGAGATTACCAGGGTTCACTGCTCCGCACAGAGGAGTTCTGTAAAAGAATGCATTCACTTATTCTCCTTTTTTAAAAATGTTTTTAATGTTTACTTATTTTTGAGAGAGACAGAGTGAGAGTGGGGGAGGGCAGAGAGAGAGGGAGACAGAATCCAAGGCAGGCTCCAGGCTCCGAGCTGTCGGCACAGAGCCCCACGTGGGGCTTGAACTCACGAACTGTGAGATCATGACCTGAGCCGAAGTCGGACGCTTAACCAACTGAGCCCCCCAGGCGCCCCCGCTTATTCTGGTTATAATATCCATATAATACACACACACACACACACACACACACACACACACACACAAGCCCTTACAAAGAGATGGATTCCTAGGAAAAGTCAAGCATTTGTTGAGCCCGTGTGCCAGCACTTTCCTGGATACCTGTGTCTGTCACCTCATTTCCACCTCACACTAAACCAAGGTCGGTTACTACCCTCATTTTATAGACTGAGGGGACTCAGGCTGGGAAAAGTAACTCAACTGTGTGTAGCCAAGATTTCTCTGTCGCCAGAGTCCAAGTTTTTAACAAATACTATGTTCCAGTTTCTCCGGTTCTCAAATGCCTAGAAATCTCTTGAATGCACACTTACTGTTCCCACGCTTTGCTTACAGATTCCTTTCATCTGGATCCGTAGGGTCAATATCTTACACCTGATTGGCTCCCAATATCACACTTCAGTAGTGGGTGTCTGTGCTCATGATATAGTGTGGTACGTCCCTAAAATTCTATTAAGTTTTATAAGAATGTACTAAGTTTGAGGCTCTAATGTGAATCCTGAATCTTTGCGTTTCAGATCTACCTAAATACTGGAGGCTTATAGTAGACATTGAGATAGAAAGACCCAAGGTGGTTAAGTACACTGTGGCACATATCTAAGAAAGAAAATATAAACTTTTTTTTTAAGATGCAAGGAATTTCTTGAAAATAAATTTAGTCTTTGGCACATCTGTTTTACTGCTCCAGAGCAACTGTGTGGCAATTTTCACACAAAAAGTATTTAAAGAAAACTGGGTGTTATGGGAGGGGAGCATTAAGAGAGTTAGGAATCCCCAAAATTATGGAGGAAAAATTTCAGTCCACAAATCTTTTGCTTTCCTAGTTCTTCCCATGTGAGGCAGAAAAACCACCAAGTCAATCATAAGTTCCGTTTTTCACCCTCCCTGGTTATTATTCCCACCAATTAAAAAAAAAAGAGCAAAAAAAACCCAAGTGGTAAAAATTAACAACTATGAAATACTCTGTTAACGTTTCCGCTGCCCTGCTAGTGTATTAGCTGTTAAATTATTAAACTGTACATGAGATTAGAAATGAAAATGCTGCCTAAACAGATATTAACTAGCCAAGCTGCCTAAGGCAATCACTTAAGCTTCAGCTTTGTTCCCCCCAAATTCCTAATAGCACGATTACCAACCTTCAGAGGTACAGACCCGCAAGAGGGGCTCAGCAAACACGGAAGCCCCAGTCCTGCACTGTGTAACCTGCACAGAACCCTGGGTCAGAGAAAACTATGAATGACCCATCTGGCACTGTTCCCATCCAATGCCTGCATCTACCCTGGCTCTGCCTTGGGGGTTAAGTTGCAGAGAAGGTGGAGATGTCACTGGGGGGGGGGGGGACCGACAGAGCAACACCGCTCTCAGCAGCTGACTCCAGCCAGACAAAGGCTCCGCCCACCTCTTGGGCCCACCCTCCCGGATGACCAGGCAGAACCCCACCTCCTGCTGCGGCTGCCACCTCTCCTGTCTGAATGTGCTCCGGTGACACTAAGCTTTAATGGCCCTTTTCACAGTGTTTCCTGATATCATTCCACCCCCAGGATTAGAATGGTCTTGGCTCTTTCCCAAGTGATACATAAACTCTTATCCATGACCCCATACCTGTGAGCATGGCTCTTCCAGCAGGCTGTGGGTATGTGTTACTCTTCCCACCCCCTCCCATCTATGATGTCTGACAAACAGTAGACACTTCACTATTTATTAAATTGATGAATTACAGCTTGGCACAGAGCATGTTGTTATGGCCATTTGGTGGAGGTGACCTGTTTTCTAAAGCTAGATGTACGCTGGTTTTTTTGCAGCCACACTAGAAAGATTCGGCCAGAAAAGGGCACAGTGAGACTTATCCTTGACCAACTTTGCTGCTCTAAGTGTAAACTGGTATAACCCTTTGGAAAAACTATTTGCAGATTCAATGAAGAGCCATAAAAATGCTCCCATCCTCTGCTCTAGCAATTTCAAGCAAACTATTCCAAACCTGAGGGCATTCTACACGCAGGGTCTTTTATTGAATTATTTCTCCAAGCAAAACTTAGAGAACAACTCAAAAGCAACAATAAAATAACAGATACGTTAATTGTGATACGTACTCTTGGCAGAACCTATAACTTTACAAGTACAAACTATGAAACCTTATACGCAGAACAAATGTAGAACACCTAACACAGACTATCACCCTTAACCTGAAACAAAGTTCTGTTATATTAGGTAGTTACTGCTGAGGAACGAGCACATGCATGAGGCAAAAGAAGATTAAAAGCAAGTTTACTAACAGGCTTAGGTGTAAACAGTATGTGATTTGATTTTTTCCTTCTATTTTTACAACTTTTCTCTACAACGTGTGTGTGTGTGTGTGTGTGTAATATGGGGGGAAAAAATCAAGGATTCCTCCAGCCAGAGTGAATTTATCTGACAAGAGACATTAATAAACAAAATATACACAATTTCATTCTTTAGTTGTCAGGCTGGCGGGAGCGGTGGGGGGGCAGGTGGAGAAGCAAGCATATAAAGTATGTAGCTGTCATAATTGAATTACCCCCATATCAACATTCTGTTCTAGGAAGGTTGTTAATCACGGCTGCTCAAGTGCTCCCTACCTTGAAGCCCAGAAGAACTTCTTAGAACCAGAAATGTCTGCAGAAACCAAGAATTTACATACTGACAAGGAGTTCTACCTTTCTGTCTTTGGGGAGTAGAGCTTATGTGTACCACACAAATAACAGATATGACTGGAAAGGTTAGAAACCCCTCATAAATATCTTCCTTCTAACGGAAAAGCTGGAGGGGAAGTTCCTGAACTGGGGGGTCCTGGTTTGAGTCCTGTCCCTGGTGGCTCTGTGCTTTCTGGACCTTGGCTGTCCCATCTGTATCATGTTCGTATTGAACTGTATGAGGTTTTCTCAATCTCTTTCCAACCAGGCCACGACCCCCATCACTGATACACAGGAGAAATGCAGATACAATTATACTAAATGCATTCAAAATACAGAATTATATAATACTGAAAAATTCTGATTCTTCTCCCTTCCCTTGGGACCTTGAGAATCATCGAACTGCTAAGTCTCCTTACCCTTCAAATCTCACGATGGTTAAGTGTGTTGTTTTCTTTCTTCACTTTGGAAAAACTGGCCCACATACACCTCAGATTTACATTTTCTGCCTTCTCTCCTCTTCCTTCCCAGAGCTGGTTAGGGTTTGACTGTCCTACACTGTTGGCCTTCATTTCCAGAACATTGTGCTTCAGCCCCCTTCATGGTAAAGCTGGAGAGGGTGCTCGACTGGATGGGAAAGCACATTCCCAGGGCCACCTCCTTCCCCATACACACGGGTCAGGAAATTATAGTGGAGCTATCTACAATGAACAAGGGTCATAAAAGGGCTTCTAATTCTCTCTCTCTCTCTCTCCCTCTCTCTCTTCTCCCTCTCTTACCACGCTGAAAAATTATATTTTACTTGTGATTTATAAGAACGCAATTCTAGAGCAAAGAGTTGAATTTCTTCACCTCCGAAATGCTATCTGCCTACACCTAAGTTTCCTCTATCCTTTTGCAAATAAGAAACCGGACAAATAGGTGTGTTCAAGGATGTTTATCTCAGTATTATCTATAAAAACAAAACCACAAACCTACCTAAATGTGCAACAAAAGGGACTGGGGACAAAAATTATGGCCAAGTCAACGCCATGGAAAACTGAGCAATCATTATTTCATCTAAACAATCATACTGTGGGACAGTGTATGTAGTATATATCACATTTGTATTAAAGAAAAAGAAACACAGGAAAATACATGCATAAAACAGTGTTACAATTTGCGCATCAAATGTTCACAGTGTCATCTCTGCTCAGTGGAATTATGGGTCATCAGCACTTTCCTTTCTCTGTCACCATGCAGCATTCCCATGGCTGTCAGAAAAACCCTCATATAATAAAGAAGTTCTCTGCTCCAACAGTGAAAGTTCTTGCAGCAACCAAGTCTGTTTGACCGCAAATTTCAAGTTTTCCAGAGTTACTGCTACAGCAAATACTCAGCACCCAGGAAGAGACAAGCGGGGAATCAGAAAAGACGGTTTATTTCACACCTGTGCCAGCCGAGTGGTGTCACCTCCAAAGGCTGAGCCCGAACCTCGGCCTTGGCCTTCTCCTAAGGCTGGGATGGTAGGGGGCTGAGAGACAAAAGAATAAGGGGAGGGGGCAGTTATGCAGGTGGGTGGTACAGGCAGGAGGCAAGCAAGATTACAGAAGCCAAAAGCATGCAAGGGAGTATCCGCCGTGGACATCTGGCTGGCCCCTTTTATCTTGTATTTACTAGCTTTTCTTCTCATTAGTAAGAATGTCTTTTTCACATAGCACCTATTGAATATCTATGAACACACTCTAGGAATGCTGCCTTTGAATGTGGTTTCTTTCTTTTTCTTTCTCTCTCTCTTTCTTTCTTTCTTTCTTTTTAATCTATTGATTTTGAGAGAGAGAGAGAGAGAGAGAGAGAGAGAGAGAGAGAATGAACCCCAAGCAGGCTCTGTGCTGTCAGCAAAGAGCCCGATGAGGGGCTTGAACCCACGAACCGCTGAGATCAGACCTGAGCTGAAACCAAGAGTCAAACGCTTAACCAACTGAGCCACAAGCACCTAGGTGATTGTTTTTTTTAAAACAATCATGCATTTTAATATGGGGAAAAGGGGACACAAAAACACAGCTGAGCTTTTGCTCCCCCCTCTTTACTGCTCCAGACCCAAAGGATTTCTCTAACCCCAAACCATCATTCCACCTTCACCTACACCCATGTGATTCCTAATTATCCTAAAATTTCTGATCCTTCTAGTTATAACTTCACCAAGCAAGCTTCTTCTGCCCAGTCTACAATCCCAAAGTATTCTTCACATACTCTTGTTTGGTCTCTCTCCTGATCCTCTCTTGGAAAGGAGATTATTCTCCATGTCCTATGGGGATAATATATTATAATCATATTACTGTTAGCCTGGAAGATTATAACACACTAATAGGGTTACCCACTCTTTAGGAATTTAAGTGTTTCCAAAAGGCATCATTCTAGCTGACATTAACACTCACATTGTCAGACACATGAAATCAGAGCCATGATTTCCATAGAAAGGCAAAAATTACCATAGAAAGCCCTTGAAAATGTCTGGACTCTAGGCATAAACACTTAGCAAAGAAAGATCTTCCCTTAACACGCTGTGGGTATGATACCTTCCTCCAGACCAGATGGCTGTCTTTAGCAGACATCAAATTGTAGTCCTAGAGAGGGGTCCTCTGAGCCATGCAGAATGCTGGGCTCAGGTCTCTCATCTATTATACTGTTTTATCTTTCACTTGATCCAGAATGATCAGACATTAGCACTTCTTTCTGTAAGTGATGCTCACGTGCTTAAGCAATGCAAGACCTACCAGACCTACCACGTCCAAAGAAATGGAAGGGCCAACCAAGAATACTCTGGAAAGAGGAATGCATGGTCAAAACTTGGAAGACTACTCCGGAACATTAAAAAATTCATCCCACAGATTACTTGATTACAAAGGGCAAAAGGTACATCTACAATGGAGAGTTCAGACAGGGACCACCTGACCAAGGGATCAAAACGGGCATTACTAACATTGGAACAAGCCAACATTACCTTGAGAATATTCTTGGCAGAAACTCATAACCTAAAACTAATCAAGCTTTCAGAACTATCTTCCAGCTTACAAAAATCAGGGGGTTAAAAAACACATCAAACAGACACCAAGCAACTCCAGAATGTAGAACATTCTATAAACCAGTGGCCTGGACTCTTCGAAGTTACTATAATAAGGGATATGGGGAGGGGTGGGACGACTACAGACTGAGACCAAAGAGACATAATCAAATATAGTATGCAATTTGAGGAAGGGTGGCTATAAATTGAGCACCACTGGGGAAATCTGGATATGGTCTGGATATCAAAAGATATTATCAAAGTACTGTTAATTTTCTTAATTGTAATAAAAGTATACAGGAAAATAATAGTATACAGGAACATATCATTTAAAAAAATACTTTTATTTTTGAGAGAGAGACAGAGACAGAGACAGAGACAGAGCACGAGTGGGGGAAAGGCAGAGACAGAGGGAGACAAAATCTGAAACAGGCTCCAGGCTCCGAGCTGTGATGCAAGGCTCCAACTTGCAAACTGTGAAATCATGACCTGAGCTGAATTTGGAAGCTCAACCGACTGAGCCACCCAGGCACCCTGAAAATATCATTTTTTTTAAAGATTTGATTTTTAAACAATCTCTACACCCAACGTGGGGCTTGAACCTACAGCCCCAAGATCGAGTCACATGCTCCACCCACTGAGCCAGCGAGGCACCCCTATCCTTATCATTTTTAAGAGATCCATGCTGATGCACTTAGAGGTTAGATGTCTTGATGTAGCTACAGTTTAATTTCACAGGGCTCAGGGAAAAAGAAAGAAGCCAGAGTTAAAATAAATAAAACAAAAGGTAATAACTGTTGACCCTAGATGAAGGGTAATGTATACATTGTATTATTCTTTAAAAAAAAATTTTTTTTTTTAATGTTTATTTATTTTTGAAAGAGACAGAAAGAGACGGTGTGAGCAGAGGAGGGGCAGAGAGAGAGGGAGAATCAGAATCCAAAGCAGGCTCCAGGCTCTGAGCGGTCAGCACAGAGCCCGACACAGGGCTCAAACTCACAAACCGTGAGATCAGGACCTGAGCCGAAGCTGGACACTTAACCAACCGAGCCACCCAGTCACCCCTCACTGTATTATTCTTTTAATTTTTCTGTAGGTATTAATTTTTTCAGAATAAAAAGCTGGGGGGGGGGGTGTTTGATTCTGGACGTATCTAAATTGCCAACAAGATCTAAATTAAAGTGTATTAATACTATACGAAGAATCCTGTAAATGGATAAAAAATTGTAATACAGGGAGTAAACACCTAAGTAACGCTCATGTAAGAAGTGAAAACATTCAGCATCTATTCTATACAAAAAATATATTCTTTATTTTGTCTTTGAAACCAATAATTGCATTTACTCTTTACCTATAACTTCATAGGAGAGCTGAGGAGAAATTACAAATAAATTTTCCTGTTGCTTCCTCTATTTATATTTGAATGGCTTTCCACTGCCTCCAAGGTCAAGTTCAAATTCCTCATGCATTGCATGACTTAGGAGAATCCATGAAACTTGGCCTCTGTCTGTGCAATTTCAGACCTTGCCACTCCCCAATCCCACCCTTGATGGACATCAGCAACTCTCTGGAACCAACCAAGATCTCAGACAATGCCGCTCCCTCCTTTTGCCCAGAACTTAGAGACACAAAACCCAAGATGAAGACAAAGCAAAAATTCCCAGGACAAATCAACCATCCAAACAAAAGCAAGTGCTCAGGAAAAGGGAAGGGGAATGAAGATTCCAGTGAACACCAAACCCAGATGTGCTTCCCTCACTCTTTGCAAGCAGTATTCCCGAGCTGGCTTATTTGTAGCTCCTTTTCAAAATTACATTTGCAGGTTTACAGAAAGAAAAGTGACTAATTCCTGAGGTTGGCCTAACTCTCAGGCAAAAATTCGTAGGACTACACACCCTACAATCAAAAAAGAAAAAAAAAATTTTAAGCCTGGGTGGCTCAGTTGATTAAGCATCTGACTCTTGATTTCAGCTTATGTCATGTCATGATCTCACGGTTCGTGAGTCTGAGCCTCACATCGGGCTCTAAGCTGGCAGCAGGATTCTATCTCTCCCTCTCTCTCTGCCCTTCCCCCGCTGTGTCTCCCTCTTTCAAAATAAATAAACTTTAAAAAAAACTTTATCGGTTAAGAATTAAAACTCAGTATGCCCAAAGACTTTATAAAAACGACCCTCTGCTAACAACCACAGAGCACTGAAATGCCAGAAAAATTAAATTACAGGGCTTTGTAATAGATTCAGCACTTTATTTTTAAATATTAACAAGACTGCCGGAGGGAGTAAGTTTATCAAGGGATAAGAATCCTCGAAGCTCCTAGTTCACTCAGAGGCCAATTAACATTTCCCGCCACGCCCAACACCTAGGCGTTCAAAGCGGCTTTAGGGCCCGTGGGTTTTTCTGCAGGGGCCTCTGACCAATAACCTACTGCAATCAATGCTCTAGGGGCTCAGCGAACAGGAAGCCCCAACCTGAACTATCACAACCTTGTGAGCCGATTTCGTTTGCTTCTTTTGCGGTCTGAGGACCCCAAAACCCAATAATGTGGCTCGTTGAGTTTTAGTCTCTCTTCTCACCTTGGATTTTTCTTTCCCACAGTTATTTTGAAAATCATCAAATGCCTAACATTCATAAATTGTCAGTAGCCATCTGTGCTTTTCACAAGTAGATCACTGTTAAAAAAGAACAAAATTTTTAGTCCAGACTTTACTTCAACAATCTGGCAAACCATTAAGGGGGTAAGTGAATGATTCCATCTTTAGAGTGGGGTCACTGTACTATGAGGCCACCCTGAAAAAACCCAGTTCTTCAACAACTGCAGGTCCTGAGTCTTCTGGTTAGAGAAGGCTCCCCCAACCCCAAATTCAGCTCCCCAAACAAAGCTTCATACTTTCTGGATCCCTGCTCATAAAAAGACCAGGCCACTGATGGGGTAACTGCAAAATTTTTGAGGGGTTAAAAATAATACCAGGTAAAAAGCAAAAGTAAAGAGCAAAAACAAGAACAAGAAGTTCTAAGAAAGCTGTGAACTAAAGAATAGACCGAAAATTCACCTAGAAGGATACAAAAATGATCAAATAACCCCAACTCCAACCTTCTACCCAAATGACTCCTCTCAATGGATCCACAAAAAGGTTCTCTTGAAGTGTCTTTTGCTAATTCGTGGTTAGAGCACAACAAACTCAAGAAAATGATGCTCACAGCAGGCCACTAATACCAAGTAATTTTATGAGATTATATCTGTGTCTGTGCAAATAACTTATTCTGGGAGCAGTAATAAGCAGAGATCAAGTTAAGCTATTGACTGAAGATACTAACCTTGTCAGAGAGAGAGAGACAGAGACAGACAGAGAGGGAGAGAGGAGGATGAAAGGAGCACCTGAAGACCCAGCATGATGTAGCTGCCAAATGATCAACTCCCTCTGAAGTCCCGTTGCTCTTGCAGACAACACGGTTTGCACCTGGCAGACAGATGTGCCTTGACTGCGGAGGTCCTGCGGTAGGAGGGCTACAGCAGGCATTTAGCAAAACCGCTAAGAAGCTGGCTGAAGGGAGGAGAGGCACAACTGGACAGAAGACAGTGAACAGCTGTCCTGGCCCGTTTTGCGGGAGGAAAAGGAAAACCCTGCCCAGCAAGTGTCTCACTCTTCAGAAGAACAAGGTTAAATGGCATTCATACTCCATGTTCACGATGACTAGACCTGCGGCCTTCTGGTGAGGAATGTGGTGAATAATGAAGGGGAGTCATTCTGAGGAGCAGAGAATTACTTCTGTGTTCCTCCACCTACAGAAAGGCATTGCCATCCCCAAATTATGGGGCTGGGGCATTTGAATACACCCCCTCCCAAGAAGTGCGTGTGCCTTTCTTTTAAGAGGTGCCATCGTTGTGCTGACTTCTTTGCTCCCTGGGGTCTTTCTGCAGCCTTTTCAGAAGCAACTTAGAGTGCCGGCCAGAGGGCACTGCAACCTTCTGATGTTACGTGGGGAGCATGGGCTAGAAAGCCACAGGGCTTCAAAGATGATCAGAACCACACCAGCTGTCATGGGAAGACGACCCACACTCAAGTCAACTGCTAGCTCTGCCTGAGTACGAGAAGTCTTAAAGTGACCTCCCTCCCCAGAGTCTGGCCCCAAGATAACACGACAGACGCACAGTCTGGTAAAGTGCGCGCCACCTCCTTCCACCCGTCGCCCCCGCCCCCGCCGGCACTGCACCTCGCTCCTGTTTTCCAAAGCAGCACTTCCGGGACAGCATCGCCCTTTAAGACACTGCAACTTCAACCGTCGCTGACGTGTACTATCATTTCTACTTTCTAATCCCCTTTCACACCAGTTACACTGTGAACACTGATCACTGATCCCAAATGCTATAGCTCCATACACTTAGTGGCATTCTGTTAAAGTGAGGCTTCTTCGATTCTATCTTTTTCTCACTTCTAAAGTGGACGGTCTGCGTAGGGAAAGAGGGGAGAGTGCTGTTTTATTATGCAGCTGAACGGATGAAACAAAGCTTAAATATAAGCAGAACGCAATACAAAGCAAGACTTACGCCCTCCAAAATTACATACAGATTTGGTTAATGTGATAAGTGAAATATCTTCTAAGTCATATGTTGGCATGTGCTCTAAAAGATATTTTCTATCACAGGGAGCCTGGCTGGCTCAGCTGAAGGAGCATGCAACTCTTAATCTCAGGGTCGTGAGTTCAAGTCCCACAGTGGATGTAGTAGACATTACTTAAAAATAAATGAATAAACATCTGGGGCGCCTGGGCAGCTCAGTCAGTTAAGCATCTGACTTCGGCTCAGGTCATGATCTCGCAGTTTGTGAGTTCGAGCCCCGCGTCGGGCTCTGGGCCGACAGCTCAGAGCCTGGAGCCTGCTTCGGATTCTGTGCCTCCCTCTCTGTCTGTTCCTCCCCTGCTCACGCTCTGTCTCTTGCTCTCAAAAATAAATAAACATTAAAATAAATAAATAAACAAATAAATGTTTTTAAAGCTATTTTTCCACCTTATGGCAGAGTCAACAAATTTTATTTCTTTAGAGCAAAGGAGAATGGCAAGGTAGAGAATCAGATGACATTGGAAGTGAGCCTAGATCTCACCCCTCCTGAAACGCCAATCAGATACAGCCTAGGGCTCCTGAGCTAAATTAAAAGATGAAGGTCAACTTGGTTACTAATTTCCCAGAAACAGCCCAAGGGAACCAAGAGAGAAAACCAGAAGCAACCCTGAACTCAAACAGAGTTAAATGCATGTCAAAGCATTATTTATAGTCCAGAATAAGTAGATAATAATTTGGCTGGACAAGAGTTTAGGCCTTTTCCTGAGTTGACTCACCTACTGTTCAAAGAATGTAGGTGCCTTCCTATTGTAGCCACAAGCTGGGCACCAGCCGTGAGTCCTTAAGCAGACACACTCAATGGTGTGGACACTGGCTCTGAAAGGCAAGACTTATTATCGGCTGGTCATGAGGTTTTGAAAAAGTCTAGCAATGCATGCTTGATAAGATACATGATCACTGAGCCCTGGAAGCCATCCAGGGGCACACCAGGGCTCTGGGAGGACAAAGTGAGGCAGACAGGTAACAAGGACACGTTCTTTTCAAACTTCTCCTTGCTCAAGCCTTAATCAAGAAGCGAATTAAGAGTTAAGGGGTTTCATTTCATTTCAATGAAGTATTATGATTTCCTAATTTTATAGGAAAACAGCTGAGAGTCAATGATTGCTTTGATGCGGCCTAAAAGCTCCCACTAAGCTTGCTCTAAGACCATGGCGATCCTGGGCCTTCGGAAGTACTTCAACACAGATTGTCACTGCCATTACAGCTAACGGGCAAAAATGAAAAGTTCTCACGGTTCATGGCACCCAAAGCAAAGTCCCCTCCAATCTCCCAGATATATTAATTTCATTCCTTGCCCGCTAGATGATTCCATAAAAAAAAAGAAAAGAAAAATTGTAAAACCTAGGGCCAGCCCGAAGACTAACCACAATTCAAAAGGAGAGAACAATGGCTACTTTGATCTTCCTTTTCAACTCCTTGCGGTGCACTGTTTTCAGCACTGCTGGCGTGACTCGATGAGCTTTGGGAAATGACCTGAAAGCTGTACCGGAAACAACTAAACCAGGACTGTGTCCTCAAAACAACCGCTTGCCTCTAATTTTCTTCTCATTTTTTTTTTTTACACAAAGATTTTTTTTTTTTTTTTTTTTCAATTGCCAGGCTGCAAGTGAAGCTAGAAATTAATTTTCACTCCCCACCCCGCCCCCCATCATTCTTTGCCACCACAGGGAAGAACATTACCGAGCCTTGTCTAGGAGACTGAATGTTGGTTAAACAAACAACGCCTTGTTCAACACGTCAACTGAGCTTTCAGTGGACTTAACTCCTGAACCCCAAAGGAGGGCCAGGTTCTCCCTCAATGCACTCCCTGCCATGAATACCGCTGTTATCTAGCACAGAGCCAAGAGGTTATTTAGGATATGGCAAATAACACCACAAACGCCTGGAAGCAACAGGCGAACATTACAGGACTTGCCCCCAATCTTAGCAATTTGTTAAATGAGCAAGTTGTAAAGTTATGCTCTCCAAAATACTTCTCATCCCAGTTCCAGAATGATCTACTCTGCCATGATTGCCACCTTTAAGCTGTCACTTTTTGAGGTTTTCTATTTCAAATGAGACAAGCTTATCCTTTGATTAAAAATGACACATAAGGGGCACCTGAGAGGCTCAGTCGGTTAAGCATCTGACTTCAGCTCAGGTCATGGTCTCGCAATTTGTGAGTTCAAGCCCCGCGTCGGGCTCTGTGCTGACAACTCAGAGCCTGGAGCCTGCTTTGGATTCTGTGTTTCCCTCTCTCTCTCTGCCCCTCCCCTGCTCATGCTCTGTCTCTCTCTGTCTCAAAAATAAATAAACATAAAACAACTTTTTAAAATAAAAATGAAGTAAAAATAAAAATGCCACATAATATCAAAAAGTCATCAAGTCAGGTTAGAGGATAACTCATCCAGCTACTTGATATCACTGTCACTATTTTACTCGCTGCACCAGTAAGAGTGAGGGTTGCATGGGCCGATGGGGCACTTCTTCAAGTTCTCACAGCTTTCCAGACCCACAGACCCGGAGTGCTCTGGAACACAAGGCTGAGTCATTGAGACCTCTCGAACCCCTTTTCGAAATAGGACTCAAACAAAAAGTTTATGTTAATTATTCAAAAGAGTTAAAAAAAAAAAAAAAAAGAATGAAGGCCCTGATAGGCTACAACACAGATGAACCTTGAGGACCTTTTATGCTAAGTGAAATAAGCCAGATAGAAATGCAAATATTGTAGGATTCCACTCATATGAGGGACCTAGAACAGGCAAATTCATTGAGACAGAAGAAATGGGATTACCAAGGGCCAGAAGAAAGGAGGAGCAGGGAACTGTTGAACAGGTGCAGAGTTTTTGTTCGGGATGAGAAAAAAGTTCCGGGAAGGGACAATGGTGACGGCTGCACAACGTTCTCAGTGAATTGAATGCACTTGACTCTACGCTTACCATGTGTACAACGGTGAATTGTATGCTGTGCGTATTTCATGACAATTTCTAAAAAGCTGTATGTAAGAACTAGAGTTAGTGAGGTTAGAGGTGGTAGATAGTATGTCGACCCCAAGGGGCACGAACGTTCCATCCTTAAAACCCATTTCAGGATGAAAAGAACCACCACTCCGAGTGTAGTGACGCAGTCCAGACAGAGCTACAGCGGCTCCTACTTTCTCCATCCAGTCTCATGACCCTGAATGCCATTCGCACACTGAAGGCTCCCAGACTGAGATCAGCCGTGACCTCTCCTGGGCACCGACCGGTCTTGTAGGCCAACTGCACCCTTGACAGCCCCACCTGGATGCCTAACGGTCTTCCCAAGCTTGTCCAAAACCAAATCCCCGTCCTCACCTACCACCTGCTCTGCCTACTGCAGCCTTCCTGTCCTGGTTTAAGGGTGACCGTACCGTCACCTCCCCCCTCAACAGCCATTCTCAACCAGGCGCCCCGCGGCGTCCTTCAAGACACAAGTCAACTGATCTCACCCCTCTCTATTCAAAGACCTCCAAGGAATCCTCATTTTCTCTGGGAGTAAAGTCCAACTCTGGGCCACAGCTGCTCTCCTCAATCAAGAGTCGGCAAACTTGGGGGCCCAAATCCTGCCCCCCACCTGTTTTTGTAACATGCTATTATCGGAACACCGCCACGCCCGCGCGTTTTGCGCTGTCCAGGGCTGCGTCCGCCACCAAGCTACAAGGTAAAGTAGCTGCCAGCACGGACTGCACGGCGTGGAACACTCGAGTCTGCCCAGCCCGGCTCCACAAGTGTGTGCCTCTGCCTCCCCTCCGAGGGCAGCTCCGTTTCCTCTCCAACTCACTCACTTTGCTCTAGCCACACTGGCCATGTTGCTGCTCCCAGACACCCTGTGCAAGCGCCCACCTCAAGGCCACTGCCCAAGGGGCTCCCCCCCCCCCCCCACAACCACCCACCCTCCAGGCGCAACTTTTCACTTCTGAAAGTATTCAGTCGTCACCTCAGGGAGACCCTCCCAGGCCACACAATGTTTAAAATTGCAACCCTCGGGGCACCTGGGTGGCGCCTCAGTTTTGAGCCTCTGACTTGATTTCGGCTCAGGTTCGAGAGATCGAGCCCCGTGTTGGGCTGCTCGCTGACAGTGCAGAACCGCTTGGGACTCTCTCTGTCCCCCTCTCTCTGCCCCTCCCCTGCTCATGCGCAAGTGCTTGCTCTGTCCGTCTCTCAAAACAAATAAACTTAAAAAAAAAATTGCAACCCTTGCCCCACAAAAAACACCCATCTGCACTTTCCCTTTTCTGCCTATCCTTCTCCACAGCGCTAATCACTAAATATATATAATTTTCTTTTTTGTCTGACTTGACCCCTACACGCTAGAATATTAGCTCCACGAGGCCAGGGGTTTTTGTGATTTCTATTCGCTTATCCCAGGGCCTAACATACAGTAGCAACCCAAAAAATAAATAAATACTTAGAGTTGAAAGAGCGTGTGGTATACTTAGCAAGCCTAAGGCAAAAATTCACAATTTCTATCTAATGGGGGGGAGGGGTCAAATGATTAACAGAAGAGGGGAAAAATTAGGATTCGTACTTAAAAAGAATCTGAAGACACGTTTTTGGCTTATGCTACATTCCAAATATAGACAAATACCTCTAAAGTTAAAGATAAACTTCTCAAAAAAAAAAAAAAATCAAACACCAGTCTAGAGTTGCAATTAAGTAATAAATACCATATGTGCTCATAATTTGAAAACTGTTTCAAGCTCTAGCTCTCCAATTTACTCATTTCCTACTGAGCTGTATTTTTAATCTTCAAAGTCCACATCTTCATTGATACATATCCTATCCTTCTATTCCGATGTCCTGTTAATACTGCTTTGCCTTTCACCTTCTGAGCCGAAATGACCAGAACTAGGGGGCGGGGGGAGATCCTGTTCGGATGAAGGAGGTTAAAGACGAGGGGTGTTAGCAAATTACACAAACCAACCCGACGCTGAGAAAACTGACAACTCTAGTTTTTATGAGCAATATTTAAAAGAAGGAAAACGGATCATGCAAAAAAGGTGAAAGATGGAGAATGGTAGTAAATTCTTTGCCCCACAATCAACGACATCAAGGAAATCTGTTAAGAAATTGGCCTTACGGACAGATAGCTTAATAAATACCATGTTGATATTTACAGCAAGAATAATACACCTGAAATGAACTCAAAAACTAATAATACGTTAGCTTATGTTCAGAGAAAAGCTTAGAAGAATATGCACCAGGCTGCTTAACGGCACTTACTTGGAGGAGGAGGTGGGATTGTGAAGGGCTTTTGATTTTCCAAGATTATGCATTTCTGTAATGTTTTAATTTTCTATACCTTCATATGCTTTTGTAAGAGAAAAATAAAGATAGAAATAATACAGAAGACTGAAAGAAGCTTGTATACAGCAGATAAAAACTCCCAACTAGCAATGATTAATGAAGCAGTTATGTTACAAATAAACTGTTTTGATCTCACAAATAGTTAATGTTCAGATGAGAAGCTACACAGTAGCCGCACACAAAGGTGTTCTGTTCGGCCTATTAGGTGTCTTCCGGTTTCCTTTCATCTTTAAACTGTGACTTAGCTGCCAGATAAATAGTTCGGTGGTTCAAAGTATTAACTTTGGGGGCGCCTGGATGGCTCAGTGGGTTGAGCGTCCCAACTTTTGATTTCAGCTCAGGGCATGGTCCCAGGGTCGTGGTGGGATCAAGCTCCACAAGAATCCTGTTTGGGATTCTCTCTCTCTCTCTCTCTCTTCCTCTGCCCCTCTCCCCTACTCGCTCCCTCTAATATAACATAACATACATAACAGTATCAACTTTATATGTAAACCACCTGTGGTTAAATCCTAGTTGGCCAAATGACCTTGGGCAAATTACTTAACCATTCCGTGCCTCAGTTTCTTTACCCATAAAAATAGGGGTAACAATATTTGTACCTCATTTAGGATTAAATGAGGTAATATTTGTAAAACACTAAGAAGAAAGCCTAGAACATAATAAGGACTACATTTATTTCAGTGTTCGCTGTTATTATTATTCATCTAGAAAGCCAGATTTCTAGAGTCTCTTGAAATATTGATCTGGCAAAAACAAGCATGTAATTCCCACCTTGCCTCCCTGATGCAATCAATCATCAGGTGCTGAGTAGCCCAGTGGCTGTCTCCTTTTAACAGAATACAATCTTTTTAGTTGGCCCTAATCCCCCATTTATGCCCTCTGATCTAGACTGAAAAAGGAAAATACTTTATAAAATCAGAATTTCATGGCTTCTACCCTCCAAGGAGTTACTTTTATTTTTTTTTAATTTTTTTTTTTACATTTATTTACTTTTGAGAAACAGAGTGAGACAAAGCATGGGGAGGGGGGCAGAGAGAGAAGGAGACACAGAATCCGAAGCAGGCTCCAGACTCTGAGCAAGCACCTGACACAGGGCTTGAACCCACAAACTGTGAGATCATGACCTGAGCCGAAGTCGGACGCTCGACCGACTGAGCTACCCAGGCGCCCCAAGGAGTTACTTTCATAGTAATAGAGGCCGCTTTTAGGCAACAGGCTTGAGCAATGGAAACTTGATCAAGGCAAAAGGGCCCACGGTGGACTCCTGACTGAATACAAACTGGTCCATCAGGTGACCCACCCCAAAATACCCACAGGCCCTAACTGACCAATGGCCACATCCAGGCACAGCTCCCAAAAGGGGAAATTCCATACGCCCTCATACCTGCTCCCCTTCCCGCTGGAAATACAGCCCCCGGCCACTGCCTCCTTACAGTCTCTGCTGAGCTGTACTGCCCGTGGCTTCCCTGCAGTGTGTTCAATAAACTTCTCTCTCCTTTGTTCGGCCTCAGCTGAATCGTTTCATTGCCATCACCACTGGCTCCCCGCCCCCCCCCCCCGACCGGGTCACCCCGCATCGGACACCACACTAACCAGCCTTCAACATGGAAGCGTCTACGATGGAGCAATGGCGGATCCAACGGCCGTAAAACAGGAGCGCAGCTCAGCGGGTGAGAACTAGACTCCCAAATAAACTATGTGGACTCGAGTGCAAGCTGCGTCACATATTAACTGTGTAAACCTGGTGGTCAAGTTACTTAGGGTCTCTGTACCTCAATTTCCTCACCTAAAAAACAAAGCGAATAATAACTCCTATCTCACTGGGCTAGGAACACATACGAAGCGCCACGACGGGGCCGTGGATATGATTAACACTCGTGTCAGTTCAAGACGGACTGAAAGGAAAGAAATCGCTAAATTGCACACCTGAAACTAGTATTATGCTGCATGTTACCTAACTGGAATTTGAAGGTAAAACCTTTTTAAAAATCAAGGAGGGGCGCCTGGGTGGCACAGTCGGTTAAGCGTCCGACTTCAGCCAGGTCACGATCTCGCGGTCCGTGAGTTCGAGCCCCGCATCGGGCTCTGGGCTGATGGCTCGGAGCCTGGAGCCTGTTTCGGATTCTGTGTCTCCCTCTCTCTCTGCCCCTCCCCCGTTCATGCTCTGTCTCTCTCTGTCCCAAAAATAAATAAAAAACGTTGAAAAAAAAAATTTTTTTAAAAATAATAAAAAAAATCAAGAAGGAAAGAAAAGAAAGAACAAGCTGGTCCCTGAACTGCCGGAGGCCACGTAGGAAGAACAGAAGTGTAACCATCAGTATGTGCCACGCACTGTTATTGGTGCTACAACAGAAATCGAGGCATAGGTACAGGCCTGAGCGCCACGCTGAAGAGCCACCTGTTCAAACAATTACACCCCGGGAGACAGACAGGAAGCTAAATGGGGTGTGATTAGTCTTTCCCTCAGCTCAGAGGAAGGTCTGAGTCAGGACCCCGTGGTCCTGAACTTCTTACAGTCTCGTGAAGGTTAGAGATAACAGATGTCAGACCCCTAAGTTAGTGATTAGAACAGAGTAGACCTTCAGGAAGTCACAGTTATTATTCTTTTCATATGCCTTCTACTTTAGAGTAACTTTAGATTTACAGAAATAGAGGATTACATTACAACACGTTCCCAATGATTACTTCTATCCACATTGTTATTCTGATCATAGAGACAGAAATCATCTCTGTGCTACTTTTAAAACCCGTGACGGCAATGAAGACTGACACTCTGGGAAAATTCTGATTTAAGCACTTTAAATAAATACACCAGACCACATCAGCGGACTGATTTAACAAGTATGTTAAGATGTGTCATGAGATGTGTTTCAAGGCAGATGTGAGTAAGAGGCTACGATGCTCATCACAGATCTAGCACCACCTTACCCAGGCTACCGTCTCCCACAGGAGCTTCGCAGGTATGGAGGGGTGGGTACCTCAACTAACGCCACAAACCCAGTGGCTTCAAAAGCTCCTCATATGCCCCGCGGGGCCCATCACAACACAGTATTTCCTAACCGACCAGAAAAGGAAAAACTCTATGGCCCAGACAGGCCTGTATTTGAAAGCGGCAGGGACAGCAGTGACTGGGCTCCCAAAGGTCAGACCATCCAGAGTGCTGTGGGCTGGCAAAGGTAGGGGAGAAAAATGCTGGATCTGAGCCTGGATCCAAGCGTTCACTGAACAATTAATTTCCAGGTCCTTTCCTTCATAGCTGTTTGACTCCTAGCAGATGCCTATCATAAAGGTAATGTGAAAATATCATTTTGTATTTTACAAAATAGAAATTACAGACTCAGGAGAGACATATCAAGACAGTAGCTAGAAAAGTGGGAAAATAACAGCTATTGTCCCAGAAATCGAACACAATTCGCGCTAACATTCAGACCAACTTTTTTTCTTCTTTTTTTAGACTCACTTTGAAGAGCTCTCAAAAGCTTCCTGTCATAGACCTCTCTGGATAGTTTTTAAAGCCTTGTTCTTTAAGAGTAAGAAGAAAGCATCCTCTGAATTGAAGCGTTAAAGCAATTCGTGTGAAATGCTTGCTACAAGATGTAGGTGCAAGAAAAATGGCAGCGTTTGAGCACTGCAGAGGGCTTTTTCTCCTCTTCACCGACGCTGGGGTGAACCCTCTCTGACTCAGCACCTAAAAAGCACCATGGGAAGGGAGTACCACAAAAAGCCATGCATTATTAATACGAGCCTCGGCATTAAAGCAGAGTGATTTGGAAAACAGGAAAATGTCTGCAGCATTACAGAAAGAGTAGCCAGCAGTTCAAATCACTTTTGGTAGTGTCATACCATTCAGAAATGTCCACTCCAAGTCAGTTCTCTTCTTAAGCAGGCTTTTTCTCTTGTAACCCTTAGTTTGAGCCCTAATTTGGATCCCTTTATGTCCTTCCTACCTTGAACTCCAAGCGGTTATTTATATTCTCTGGGCAGATTTCTCGGTGTTAATTTGCTCCTGTCGGCTACGTCAGATCACCGTGAGAAGAGATTGCAACCTTCTGCTCTGCAGAAGCCCGAGGAGATGCCACACATAGGCTGGGACGGTCCCCACCACGTAGAAATCGAGAATCTGTCCTCTCAACTCTAGGACAGGTGCACCAGTGACCTAAACTCTCCATTCACAGCAGGTAAGCGAGTGGTAAACAAACCCCACATACTCTTAGTGCCATTTGAAGAGCCCAGGATCTACCATCAAATGATCAGGCAAGAGGGAGGCTGGAAAGCCATCCAATGATGAAAGACAGCGACCTGAGTAACTCAGAGTTCACTTCTCTGGCACTATACACAATTAGGAAAACGACTCCCTCCTCTTAGGTCAGTGCTTTTCAACCAGGGGTGATTCTGATCCCCAGGGGACATGTTGCAGTACTTGGAGACATTTTTGGTGGTCACAGCTCAGGGACCAGTGGGTAAAAAGCCAGGGACGCTGCTAGACCATCTGCAGGGGGCAGGAAAACCCCCAACAGCAAAGGATTGATTATCCAGCCCAAAGCACCAAAAGTGCCTGCAGGGCTACTCCCTGAGAGTATAGGCAAACCAGAGGCAAACCAGAGGCAAATCGAGCCCTCCCAAAGCCACACCCTACCTCTGATGGCTCACTCCCTCAGAGGAGAAATGGGATCAGACCCCACACTATTTGCCTGGCAAACGGAGTGAGCCCACTCTAGAGGATGATGAAACCACACAGGACCACTGTAATTTTTTATATACAACATCCAGTTTTCAATCAAAATTACCAAGCATGCCAAAAGACAGGATCAAACGACTGAATAACAGAAGAAGAACCAGACAACAGGAAAAGATCCACAGGCGATACAAATATTGGAGTTAATGACTCTTGGGCTTTAACAATAACTGCATCTGGGGTGCCTCGTGGCTCAGTCAGTTAAGTGTCTGACTCTTGGGTTTCGGCTCAGGTCACGATCTCACAGGTTCGTGTGATCAAGCCGCATGTCCCGCTCGGTGCTGATGACAGCATGGATCCTGCTTGGGATTCTCTCCCCCCTTTTCTCTGTCCCTCCTGCACAGACGCGTATGTGTGCATGCTCTCTCTCAAAATAAATAAACTTTAAAAAAAAAAAAAAAAAAAAAAAACTACATTCAAGAAAACAGAAAAAATAGAGAATAAAGATGTGAAGAAAATGGAGAATTTCATCATAAAATTGGACTCTTAAGTATCAAGTAAACATTCTAGAACTAAGAAATACAGCAACTGAAATTAAGAAGTTAATAGATGGGTTTAACATCGGATTCGATGCAGCGAAACAGGAAAATTAGCGAACTAGAGGTCAGGGCATAAAAAGTATCCAAACTGAAGTCTGGAGAATAGGAGAGAAGAGAAACATACAGATTTGTACTGAGCGTTAGCCTTAGAAAGTATCTTGGCAAAACACACGTATCCGTTGGATGTGGTATGTAGAAATGAACACAGATGCTAACTGTGATGATTATACAGGGCTTATATTACTTGGGTCATTTCTAGAACAGTAAAATAACCAGAACAGTAATCTTTGTACTCAATGAAGAAAGACACTGAGAGACCCCTAACATAGTAAAGATGAAGAATTCAACGATTCTTACTTCGCTATCAATCTCAAAGTGAAAAACATCAAGGCAGTGGTCAGATTCAAATGGCTCCATTTCTGCCCCATGGTGACCAGAATCTTACAACATCTTTAAAACCAACATTTTATTATGAAAAATTTCAAACATACAGCAAAATTGAAAGAATTTTATATGTAAACCCATTTCTCACCATCTTGATTCTATTACCTTTCTTACCAAATATATCCATCTAGCCATCCATCAATTCATCTTATTTTTTTCATGGATTTCCCAGTAAATCGCAGAGATCAGCGAACTGCTCTCTAAATACTTGAGTGTGTCATTAGTAAGAGTTCAATATTTGCATAATTTTTCCCCTTTGGATATAAAGTTTCATGAAATGAGTGTCAATTTGCTGAGTTTTTATGAATGCACACCTGTGTAATCCAAATCCCTATCAAGATAGGAAACATACCATCACCTCTCAAAGTTTCCTAGTTCCTTTCTGGTCAATCCCAATGTTCATTTCCCCCTTCAGGAACAAGTGTTATTTCTAACCCATCCTTTTTCAGAAATGTATTTTGAACAATCTTCAAGTGTATGGGGTGAGGAACCAATCTTAGAAAAGCAATGTTTAAAAACGCCATTTTAATTATAAAATATTAGATGAAAGCACATTCCTGAAGTAAATTTATATGCTTATATATGTAAAGTTAGGAAAAAGTAACCTCTAAATTCCTGTAATTCCTTTACATTTAAATACCTTTAAATTCCATGTTAAGTGATATTAATCTAACAGCCAAGTTGCTGCCAGTATCTTTCAATGTAATAATATTTAGCTCCCAAGAAGGCACACTGATTGGTATGCCAACATATGTAGCCTTTATTTAACAACTATTCTTGTTTGCTGAAATTCTATTTTTATTAATTCATGGAAGCACAAAATAGTCTAGGGAAGAATCCTCAGCCACGGATTTCAATTTTATCCATAATTTACATTCCTTGAATACTTGGATTTCCTTTCTGCATATGACCAAAACAAATCTTGCTTGGCAAGAATGGATTGTTCTCTCTGCTGTGAACTATAGTTACCTGGCCTTATCCAGCAACCGGTTAATTTCACATACATTAGCAGACTGCTTGTGCTCTGGTCCTAGAATATTATTTAACAGCAGGTAAGAGCTATAACTGATCAAAACAGGGCTTGCTGAGTCAGGCAAAACTTCTTTGAGGGTTAATTTATTATTTCAACTTCTGAGACTATTTACAGATGAGGAAATATGAGCCATTCTGATAAAACCAAGGTGTAGCTTCAGACATTACTACTATATAAAAACATACCAAAAATGTCCTTCTATGGCATATGACAAAGTCCACATTTTCATACGGGACTGAAAACCTGACACTCTGCCTCTAGATTATACTTTAACATTTTAAGTTAATATATAAAATCATACATACAATATGAGCTCAATTATGTTTCTGAACAATTACACACACACCAAAAAAAAAAAAAAAGACAAGACAATTCCCAAAATGTGAATAGTAAATTAACTTTGGGTTATGAGATTTTGTGCTGTCTTTCTTTTCTTTATGCTTGGCTGTATTTTCCAAATTTTATACTTTCAGTGCATTACTTTTATAATCCAAAGTAAATAAGAACTACTGGGGAAAAACCCCAAAACCCTGGCAGTAACTAACCTGTAATGATCCCCATCCTATTCTGATTATGGAGCTACAATGCCCTTTGTACGTGTTTTATCTCTGCTGCTCCCCCAAAGATGCACATAACTGGTTTTCGTAACAGCAAAACACCCTGACATCCCACATACCCCATGTCCGTAAGGACAGCACATGGTACTTGAACTGTTTTAAACCTATGCCCCTACAATCATGCTTTCTCACTATCTTCGGTGTATTCCCATCTGCCAAGTTTTTTTTTTTTTTTTAACTTATTCACTGTAGTCTGCACTATAAAAACAATAGGTGTGTTGAGTGTGCTTTTTCTATTTATACACAAGCCTCTCTCAGCCTCGCCCCCACCAAAAAAAAAAAAAAAATCCTGCTATCGTCATATCATCATCATCCAATGCCACCTTTATGAAAATCCTTGGTTTAATAACTGGACAAGGAATGAGTTCTAGTCTTGGTATTGCCTGGGAGACTGCATAAATCCTTCACCATCTCTAAAATCCCATTTCCCCACCTGTAATATACAGAGGTCATTCCAGTCATCTTGAATATGCTCTCCCACTCTTTTATGTTGTAATTCTTCCATCCTGTTATGTTCCGTATACGTAGCCTGGTCCGAAAAACACATCTAAGATCAGAATCTCCCAAAATGCAGACTACCAATCACAGCTGTAGCCAACATTCACTGGGTACACCACTGGCAGGAACCTTGCTAAGGACTCCACTACGAGGTAGGAACTACGACCATCCCGTGAGAATGCTGACGCACACGCGAACAGAATAGTTCGGGAATTTGCCCCAAGTCACGACTCCAGCAAATTGCAGAGTTGGGACATGAGCTCAGAAGGTGTGGCTCTGGAGCTCCACGCAGTTTTTATCTCCTACGTGCAGGCAAATTCCCTCCGTCCTGAACAAAGCAGACACAGTACGTGGGTAACTTGGGTGTCTCTGAAGGTCTGCAAGCCAGATGATTGGGAGACCGACAAACAGATACATAGGGAGAGGAGAGAGAGAGAGAAAGCTAGCTAGCTAGCTTTCTACATCTCTGTTTCAAGGAGTCTAGGAAGTGAGTATAAATATCCTTACTATTCTCATGGTTACACGTCATTAAAAAACAAGCTTACTTTCCTCACCACTTTCAAAAAGCCTGGCTGACAGTATGTTTATTCTCAGATACGATTAGCTCAGCTCCACGGTTAGAGAGCAGTGCAAATGAGGTTACGGTGCCAATTCGACTCCAGGGCAGGCCTGCAGCTTTTCATAAAGAACAACTCTTTGCATAAGGAGTAGCCTGGGGGAAGCTCCCGGTCCCCAAACAGCGACCTCACAAAGGCCTGACACCAGTCACAAGGGAGAGCTGTCACGATGGGGGACAAAGGCACAAAACAATTCATCCCTGCACCTAGAAAATAATTCAAAACGACATGATGGACACCCACTTTCAACTGTTATTAACGATGAGCCACATCACTCCACTCACAGAATAATAACAAGACTGAGACGGGCTGATAAACTGAGTAACCTCTAAGCTGCTCTTCCTTAAAAGCATCAGGTCTTTGTAAAGGACCTTAATATTCACATTCGTTTCCAAAGAGAAGTTAGAAAAGCTGTGATCCTCATTCTTCGAAGTGCCCCTCTGTACGAAGAGCACGGAGTTGTGGCCAGATCAGAGAAGAAGCAGGCTTATCCGGGGTTCACACCTACCACTCCTTTGGGCCCATTCCAGGAATGCCAGCATTTAAGTGGCACTGTTTCCAGGCAGCTAATGGCGTCTATTTTTCTTCTTCCAACTATAACTTTCAAGAGCTTATGCTTCCTCTTCCTAAATCAAAAGGAATCAAAAACAGGGATTGAAAAATTCAGCCTCCTCAAATTTATCCTAATCCTACAGAGGCAGCATCACACAGTCACGAGGACAGGCTCTAGGAAAAAAGCAGGCTTGGATTCAAATTATACTGCTAACCTCTTACAAGTTATGTGACCTTGAACAAATTATTTAACCCCTCCCACCCTTGGTTTCCTCACCTGTAAAACCCGTACATCTCACAGAGGTAGGGCGTTTTAATAGGGTAACACATGCAAAACACCTACAGAGAGGGCTCAGCCAAAGGGGACAGCACCTGCTGCCACTGTCATGGTGGGAGAGGGGAGGATGGGCCACTGAGCTAGAAGGGGAGACACAGAAATGCAAACTACGGACCAAGACCGTCACTTCTGGAAAGCAGGCTTTCTCAAACACCACAGTCCCCATCTATATCACAGGGAAGTCTGAAGAGGGGAGGAAAAAAAAAAAAAGACTCATCAGAATTACGTGGGCTACAGACTTCACCCTCTGGTTAGTTAAAAACGGGCAGCCCGTAGGAAGAAATCAAGATGATCCTGTGCACCGAGAGACACAGAAAATGATCTAGGTGACATGGCCCCGGGTGAACAATTTTCCCCCCAAAATGTGAATTTACTTAGCAAAAAGTTTTATATAGACCCCTTCTGAAACAAGTCAATCCTTTTCTTCCAAAACACTTCAGTCCTAAAGCCGTTAGGTGGACTGAGCTCGGAAGGGGTCTGTGCTGAGGTGTCTGGGGGTGGGGGGAACAGAACGCGGGCCTCGGATGGAGGCCTGAGCACTGCGGGACGAGGGCTGTCCTGATTGCAGTGTCAGAACCAGGAAGGGTGAAGAGGGCACTCAGCAGAAAGAGGGGGATGCCAGAGTTGGGGTGCCACAGCCCGAGCAGGGCTGAGAGGAGTGTCTGCCCAGGGAGGAGCAAGCAGTCCAGTCCACGGTGTCAGAACCCACGTGGGGCAAAGAGGGCACCCACGCTGGCGGAGAGGCTGGTGCAGAGCATGAGAGCTTAAGTGGGATAAGGATGGAGGAGGAAAGCCCAGCAAAGAGAACTGAACTGTTTGGGGTAAGAAGGATGTCCAAACAGGGACTGGGGATAAAGCAGCAAGGTGCATACAAAGAATTGATCAATTAAGTAAATATATTAAGAAAAACGGGAGCTGGGATTCTCACCGCCAAAGGAAGGAATTACAAATATGGAGAGGGAGAAAACTAGAATGAACCCTGAGGTGTTAGCTGTAAATGGCAGGTAGTGATGTGAAGTCACAACTTTCCATTTACATGCATGTAGAAATACAGATGCCAATGTGGGTATGTGTCCACATACACACATTCCATAGATTTATACACTGAGGCAAGAAGCCTGGACACTCCAATAGCAGTGAGGGCACAAAGGACCTGGATCTTCGCTTCTACATATTGATCCTCCACCAAAAAGAATCAGGATTCTTTGGTGAAAGAGCTGATTCCAGATCTGGGATAAGGAAAGCACAAATGTGCCTAGAACATGTTGTCATGCCAGAAAGTAAAAGAAGTGATTCTGAGCTGAACTATTTTTTTTAATTTTTTATGTTATTTATTTTTGAGAGAGAGAGAGAGAGAGAGAGAGAGGACAGAGTGCGAGCGGGGGAGGAGCAGAGAGAGAGGGAGACACAGAATCCGAAGCAGGCTCCAGGCTCCGAGCTGCCAGCACAGAGCCCGACGCGGGGCTCAAACTCACAAACCGAGAGATCATGGCCCGAGCCGAAGTCGAACACGTAATGGACTGAGCCACCCAGGCACCCCATGAACTGAACTGTTAATTATTTTGATATAAAAGACATTATTGGGGCAACTGGCAACACTCTAATGGGGACTCAAGGATTACATGGCCATGAAGTATCAATGTCAATTTTTTTTTTAATGCTTATTTATTTTTGAGAGAGAGACAGACACACTGCAAGCGGGGAAGGGGCAGAGAGAGAAGGAGACAGAATCCCAAGCAGGCTCCCAGGCTCTGAGCTGTCAACACAGAGCACGACGCGGGGCTCGAACCCACAAACCGTGAGATCATGACCCAAGCCGAAGTCAGAAGCTTAACTGAATGAGCCACGCAGGCGCCCCCAACAGTTTTTGATTGTTGTGTACCTAACTTCATTTTTTCCCCATAAGTTCTACGGCTTTTATTCAACAATTTTGTGTAGCATCGTGTTTTTTAGGAACGCTTAAGTCATGTTATAACAGAACTAACTGTATTTAATATAACCACCTTAACAAAGAAGAATAAATTGCATGACATCAATGGTATCCCTATTCTGCACCTACAGACGTTAAAAAGAAACAAAGAGGATGGAAAAAGAAAACATCCCATTTAGTTGCAACCTAAATTTCCAAAAACTCGGAAGCAAAGGAATATCCTGAGTTTTCATTCTGTCTAATGGTTCTACATGGGATCGTCCAACAGGCTAGGGAAGCCCGGTCAGCCTAGAGAAGGCCACACAAATTAACTTTTTTTTTTTTTAACATTTATTTATTTTTGAGGCAGAGAGAGACAGAGAATGAACAGGGGAGGGGCAGAGAGAGAGGGAGACACAGAATCCGAAACAGGCTCCAGGCTCCGAGCTGTCAGCCCAGAGCCCGACGCGGGGCTCAAACTCACGGACCGTGAGATCATGACCTGAGCCGAAGTCGGATGCTTAACCAACCAAGCCACCCAGGCGCCCCAAAATTAACTTTAACTACATATCTAATTCCTTTAACTACAGATTTAGAGGGCACGCTGTGTCACACAACTACATATGAAAAAACAAAGGAAATAACGGCAGTAAAGTATGTGAATGTTTAATGTGGTCGCAGCAACCCACCCTACCCCCTTCGTTTTAAGCTGCTCTGACCTACCTTTGAGTGCCTTCTCAATCATTTCAAGTTTAGTTACTGCTGACAAGCTGGAGAAAACAATACCAGGCTGGAGAAAAATAATCACTAAGTACAACAGCTTTCTGAGAAAGCCTTTCTTTCTGCTTTGTAGAATCCCATCAAAGTAGGAGCCAGATTGAATACTACACTTTCACATTAAATTAGCCACACTGGTATATGAGTTAATGACATATAAAATTCTTCCGCTTAATTTTTATTCGTAATATTTAGGAATGAGATTAAATCAACCTGACACCAAAGGGGCTACAATTTCCTATCTGGTTTTCCATATATCAGTAAACGCAGCAAGTATGTTTTCTTTATAGCTCTCCTTTTAAGAACCCCTTGCCAGAAAAAGATCTTTTTTTTTTTTTAATGTTTATTTATTTTTGAGAGAGAAAGAGAGAGCACAAGTGGGGGAGGGGCAGAAACAGAATCCCAAGCAGGCTCCAGGCTCGGAGCTGTCAGCACAGAGCCTGATGTGGGGCTTGAACTCATGACTGTGAGATCATGACCTGAGCCGAACAAAGTCAGGCGCTTAACCGATGCTTAACCAACTGAGCCACCCAGGCACCCCCAGAGATAATCTTATAGCGAGACGTTATGTTTAGTTAGAGTGAGGGAGAGACAGAACTAACCAGGAAAAGATGTTACAGCAAAGAAACTGCAAAAGGGTAATCCAGCACAAAACAGCATTTACTGAATTGCTACCCTTCTCTCCAATCAATTCTCTCAGACTAACAACTCCTAAGGTGCAAAATTTTCAAATATCTGAGTGTGTATAAAGATGAGAAGGAAAACCAAGAGATGAAAACATTTGTGAGGAAAAGATTATGAATAAATTATTGTAATTTCCTTCCTGCATTGTTCAAGTGGGTTTAATAGTTTAAAAGTGTTGTTCAACAGCACAAGGGTGGTAACATTTGTGAGACCCTAATTAAATATGATTCATTCTGGAATGTTTCCGGTGACACAAACTCACATAAATAATCTACTGGTACGTTTATTCAGATGTCACAATGAAACGAGTCTGTTTTTCACACACACAAAACAACCCCAAACTGTAGCTTCCGTCTATGCACACTGTTTTACTATTTTATTTATGGAACAATTAAATTAATAAAATAATATTAAAATTAAATTGGTGGCAGTGATGTTTAATTTGTGGATACTGGGGAATGTTACTGAAAGCAAACCACAAAACCTAAGCCAAAACTAGTCCTAAAAGAGGCATTTTTCCCACTTTCCCTTGTATGCTTGGTACTTCGCTTTGGTCAAAGCTGACATAAAGAGCTACAGAAATCAGCAATACAGTCTCAGAAAATAAGGCCACGGAACCCAGAGAACACAGGTGTAAGACAGGCTAGCAGTTAGTGGCGTGCTCCCAGGGGACCCCAGGGGCCTTCATCATCCTCAGCCATAGCACCTGCTTCTCAAGCTCAGCAGAACCTTCCAGACAACATCACAGGATGAAAAGATTTATCCTTTGCAAACCTACTGACCCTTGTCCTTCTAGCTTTAAATTCTGAGGGTTCAAATAAGAACTGGGTAACAGAAAAAATGAGACCCTCCGGAAACTTTGCTGCAATCAACTGCTTCAGCCCTGGTCTACTACGTTCCCCTTCACGGGAATTGGTAACCCTAGCAGGGAGTTCCCCACTTTCCCTTCCCCTCTCTACTCCAATAGAGCACTGCGATCAAGGGGCTGGGGAAGAGGTGGGAACGGTGATTTGTTGAACACCTAACTGGTACCAAGACTTGCAAACATGTGATGATATCCCTCCTTTATCGTCACAATAATCCTGCATTTATGTACCGCTCATCTCCCGTTTTTACATATTAAGAAACACTCATTTGGGCACCTGGATCAACAAGACATCTAAACAAAAATGAAATCGAATTATCCAAAAGCTTTAAAAATCAGCCTGCCCTTATGTTTTGTTTTGGTTTTGGTTCTTTGTTTGTTTTTGTTTTTTGGAAGGGGGAGTGTTTTGGCCCTTTTACCTTTACAGTTTTCAGAAATACAAAGGTCACATCAAAATATTACCTTTGTTCATGGCGGTCCAGTATACTATTCACACTGCTTTTGTACAGGTTTGAAATTTTCTGTAATCAAATAATTAAGGGAAAAAAATTATCTCAAACATAAAGCAGACCAAAAAAGTAGCTTCTTACCTACAATTAACTGCCAAATGAAGTTTGAATAAAAGCCAATCTACTAACCCACCCAAATCTTAAGATTTCTCAATACTTAAAACCAGAATGAAGATAAGCCAAGTCAACAATAAAAGAGAAAATCAGGCCAACACCAAAACAAAACATCTCACTTGCCCTATGCCACATACATTCTCTCTCTCTCTCTCTCTCTCTCTCTCTCTCTCTCTCTCTCTCTGACACACACACACACACACACACACACACGCAGAAGAATGAAGGATTCCAGGGGCGCCTGGGTGGCTCAGTCACTTGGGCATCCGACTTCGGCTCAGGTCATGATCTCACAGTCCATGAGTTCGAGCCCCGCATCAGGCTCTGTGCTGACAGCTCCGAGCCTGGAGCCTGTTTCAGATTCTGTGTCTCCCTCTCTCTCTGCTCCTCCCCTGCTCACGCTCTATCTCTTTCCTTCAAAAATAAATAAACATTAAAGAAAAATTTTTTTAAAAACGAAAAAAAGAATGAAGGATTCCAGTTGCCCCTTCCAGGCAAAGCAAATGATGGGTGCCAGCCTAGCACAATCAGCTCAAGTTTTTATCGAAAACATAATCTTAGCAACAGAGGCAAGGTTATTCCCGCTTTCCATGCACAGAGCACAAGAGACTAGCTACTTCTCAATCACAGACTTGTGCTTCATGCCGTCTGTATGGTCCAGTCTCAGAAGACACTTCGTCCTCATCTCTCCTTGGATCAAGTAAAATACAAAAGTTTCTCATTTCCTACGCGAAAACTACCTCTCAAAATGAAAGACTGGCCAGCAGAGCCAAGACATAAAGGCATAACTTTTATAAGTTTAAAAACACCAAAGTCATTAACCTAGATACTTTTCTAATTAAAAAATTAGAAATGGGGCGCCTGGGTGGTTCTGTCAGTTGAGCATCCAACTCTTGATTTCGGCTCAAGTCACGATCTCACGGTTCATGACATCAAGCCTTACATCAGGCTCTGCGCTGACAGCACAGAGCCTAAATGGAATTCTCTCTCTCCCTCTCTCTCTCTCTCTTCATCTGTCTCTCTCTCTCTCCCTCCCTCCCTCTCTCTCTTCCTCCCTCTCTCTGCCCCTCCCCCACTCTTGTTCTTGCACTCTCTCAAAATGAATAAACTTAAAAAAAAATTAGAAACAATGTTCCTAGCAATATATGAGAATCATCGTAGCTGCCCCATCCTAAATCAATCAGGACTGTTTTTCATCGACATGTCAAGTTTACGCACAAGACAAACCATTAATAAATTCATCTGCGACTTCCAATTTCAAAGCATTATCACACACAGACTAGGTAAGACACAAAATGCTTACAAGGGTTAAAATCCTTATTGAATACCAAACGGGCAAAACCTAAAACTACCACTTGTCAGCTGCCCACACACTAGGCCCACATAAAACCAAACATCTAACTGTGCTGGGCATAATTAATATAAAACCGTGCTCTGTGTCATAGTTCAATTATAATGAACATTTTTACAAATCCATCATGTTTTTATTTGATTCTTTTAGTTCCTCACCCTGAAGTTTTCTTGGTTAGCACGGCAACCTTTAACATTCCCATATGAGCAGGGAACTAGCTAGTTGTACTTTTCAGCACCTCAGATCTGTCCACCTCTCCTTTACTTCCCTAACTTAACAAATAAATAGTGGGGCGTCTGGGTGGCTGGGTGAAGCCTCCGACTTCAGCTCAGGTCATGATCTCGCAGTTCGTGAGTTCGAGCTCCATGTCAGGCTCTAAGCTGTCAGCACAGAGCCTACTTCGGATTCTGTGTTTCCCTCTCTCTCTGCTCCTCCCCTGCTCATTCTCCCTCTGTCTCTCTCTCTGTCTCTCTCAAAAAAATAAACATTAAAAAAACACAAATACATACTGACTGCACACCTTCTGTGTGACAAGACAGTGTTCTAGGCAGGAATACAACAATGAACAAGAAAGGTAAGTCCCATCCATTTAACACTGAATGAGAGAGAGGTCTGAAGATGGGCAGGAGCACAGAAGTCAGCCAGTGAAAAGGAAAAGGAAAGAGTCTAGTCTATGTTGGAGGGACAGGAGAAGAGTGGCGTAAATGAGGCTGGAGAGGGAGGTAGAATCAGGTAAGATAGAAGGCCTTACAAGTTACGATAGGGAGTCTGAACTTTATTCCAAGAGTAATCAAAGTCACCGAAGGGTAGGAGACAAATTCATTATGTCGGACAAATGCCTCCTGAGCACCTACTCGGTGCCAGACTTGTATTCTAAAACCGACACTCTTCCAGGTGGAAGAGAAGAGGCCTCGGCATGTAAATGTGTCCCTCCTCCACTGGTCCAGAGAGCACTGTTCTTATTGAGAAACATCAGGTCATTGCTTACCACCATCACCATGACTCCATTCAGGAGACACACAGCAGCCACATTCCCTGTAAATGTGACCACCAACCAAAACCAGGCACAACCAATGAGCCCAGTGGGGTAGGAAATCAAATGTGTTTTCAAGAATTTAACTTTTCTGCTGTCTTAAATACCACGGTCTTAAATGTCTTAAATTATATGCACTATTATTTCTGGCGATTAAGGAATGTTAACACCAACTGAACAGCAGTTGAAACTGATCTTCAATTAGACACATCCATCCAGGAGTATCAAATCACTCAAAATTGAAAATTTTTACTACAGGGGAGCTGTAGTCCCTAGCCGAATACTTAAAAAGTAACAGAGCTGTGGTGCCTGCCTTATTCATTACCGAACCCCAAAGCCCAGCACACTGCAAGGGTGTAACACAGAGATTAAATTAATGAAGTTATAGCTCTAGTAGCCAAAGTAGGCAAATGAAAAGCCAAGTTTATGTACTTTTTTTTTCATCACAGAAAAAAAATTTTCTAAGGACCCACCTGTCTTTAATCACTACCATTATCACTCATGTTTACATAAATACATCTGCAGCTGGCACCGGGCACAAAACAATAAAATTGCCAAATTTTACCTTGTCAGAGGTACAGGAGTTCAGCAGGTTTTACATATTAGGTTTTCCCTTTTGCTCATTCTTTACACTCTGTTCATATTCTGATAATGTTGCGAAGTAAACAGGATGAAAAATAAAAAATCCTGTGTTCACACCACACCCCTCCTCATCATGCAGTGACCATCCTGGCAGCGTGTGCCTCACCTCCACCTGCCAGCCTGGCCTGTGCCGTTGACCGGGAGGCATGGGGAAACAGAACGCTCTGGTGAATAAGGAATTACCAATTTTCAACGAATCAGAAGACAAAACAAAAACAAACAAAATGACCCCACATTTCATACCAAACTCAAAGCCACGCCTCCATTGTCTTCATTCTAACCACCAGCACCTACTATTAAATAACCAAATGTAGGGGCCTCTGGGTGGTGGCTCAGTCGGTTGACTTTGGCTCAGGTCATGATTTCCCCGTCGGTGGGTTTGAGCCCCGCATCAGGCTCCGTGCTGACAGCTCAGAGCCTTGATCCTGCTTTGGATTCTGTGTCTCCCTCTCTCTCGCACTCTGCTCTCTCAATCTCTCTCAAAAATAAATAAGCATTAAAAAAATAATAACAAAATGTATAAGGTGCTGGTTAATGGAGATTTGGGGTCAACCAAATGCCAAGTAAAATTTACTTTTCCCTATCGTAGAAGTCATCAGCCCCTTTCATTTCTGTATGGAAAATAATGAGCCCAGTGTTTCATTAACTATGTTCACCAATCTATAATATTTTCCAAATTTCTCTTCTGTAGCAGATGTTCAATCAGTAAACTGTATTGTCCCCACCACCAAAAATGTGGTATCTCAACATCTGGCCTTGCCTTTACACGGACTTTCAGAGAACCGCGACTCGAAGCAGAAAACGTTTAAGTTATATTTCAGTCCCGCTGGACAAAATAACCAATAAACAAAAAACATCAAATAAGACGTGGATAGTCCCCCTTCCATCAGAAAAAGTCACAGGACTCTTCTAACACTGAAATACTTAACACAATCCGCACAGCGTGTCAAGTTTAGCAGAAAGAGTAACTATTTTAAAGACAGAGTCAGAAGTCAAGCAAGCAGCATCACATTTAAAGAGGTTAAGAGCAAAATAAACCAAAAACCTGTGACTCCTCCTTTCTCAGTAACCAGACCAGTAGTAGCTTGTGCAGGAAATGCACGAAATGCCTTCTGGTAACTTAAGCATTACAAACGCCTATCAGACCTTCACAGGCAGAAAAAGGAATGGGCACGCTGAAGAGAGCAAAAGTTAGCAGTACATTTTTTTAAAGTGCAAACAAAAGAAAAAAGAGAGACAAATTGAACCTCATTAAAATTAAAAACTTTTGCACACCAAAGGTTGCTATCAAGGGTGAAAAGCAGCCCACAGAATGGGAGAAGATATTTGCAAACCACAGATCTGATAACAGCTTAATATTCAGAAAATAGAGAGAGCTTCTCACAACTCAACAGACAATCCAATTAAAAAATGGGCAAAGGACCAGAACAGACATTTCTCCAAACAAGATACACAAACGGCCAATAAACCCATGAAAAGATGCTCATTATTCGTCATTAAGGAAATACAAAGCAAAACCACAATGAGCCATCATTTCACACCTAAGATGTTTATACTCAAATAAAAAAAAAAAAAAAAAAAAAAAAAACACCCAAAAATGGAGAATAAGAAGGGCCGCCAGGATGTGGCAAACTGGAACCCTCATACACCGCTGGTAGGAACGTAAAATGGTGCATCCACCGTGGAAAAGTCTGGCCGTTCCTCAAAAAATTAACTAGAATGACCACATCGCTCAGCAATTCCAATCCTAAACATATACCCCAAAGAATTAAAAACAGAGACTCAAGCAGATATTTGTACACTAAAGTTCACAGTGGCATTATTCACGTACCCAAAAGGTGGAAATAATTCAAGTGCTCGTCAAAGATGAAAAAACCAAATGCGGTGAATACATACAATGGAATATTCTTCAGTCATAAAAGGAACAAACTTCTGATCATGCCATCACATGGATGAGCCTCGAAAACACTACAGGAGGTGAAACAAACCAGGTACAAAAAGACAGTATTCTAGGATTCCACTTATGTGAAGCATCTAGAAAAGGCAAATTCAGAGACAGAGAGTAGATTAGAGGGTACCTGGGGCTGAGGAAAGAGGAGAATTTGGAATTACTGTTTACTGGGAACAGAGCTTCTGCTTGAGGTGATGACATTTTTGGAAACGGTGATGGGTGCAAAACTTGTGAATGTAACGAAAGCCACAGAATTACACATTTAAATTACTAAAATACAAGGCAAACTTTATGATATGTATTTTTCTACCACAAAGAAAACAAGTACAAAGTAGTTTGGGGCAAAATGAATGCAAAGCCACTTCAAAACCAGGATTAACAGAAGAAGCAGTCCTTCCCCCAGAGTGAATGCAATCCCACAACGAAAGGCTGATTGATTTACCCGGACGACAGTTTCTTCATTCACGCCATCAAATGCTGAAGTGCATACAACGTGCCAGGCACTATCCTAGACCCCCCAAAAAAATCACAATCCAGAAAACTTCCCCATCAGGACTCTACAGATTATGACGATATGGATAAAGTGAGTTTTTCTTAACAAGTTAAAAGATTAAATGCTTTTATTTAAAATACACAGTTTCATAATAAGTACATCAAAACTCCTAAAACCAGTCTGTTACCATTTTGGCCCACGTGGTTTAATTGAAGTTACCAATTTGTCACTTTCTTTTTTTTTTTTTTAATTTTTTTTTAATGTTTATTTATTTTTGAGAGGGGGGAGACAGAGTGCTAGTGGGGGAGGGGCAGAGAGAGAGGGAGGCACAGAATCTGAAACAGGCTCCAGGCTCTGAGCTGTCAGCACAGAGTCTGATGCGGGGCTTGAACTCACGAACAGTGAGATCATGACCTGGGCCGAAGTCGGACGCTTAACCGACTGAGCCACCCAGGCGCCCCCCAATTTGTCACTTTCTAAACTGGAATAAAGGACCTTTCTTTCTTTCTTTCTTTCCTTTCTTTCAACAACCCAAACATGATCACAGCGCAGCATTTAAGAAAATACTATTTTCTGACCTTCACAAGCCAATGGGCTACCACTCGGAAAATATATACATCACAATCCTGAGTATAATTTAGGCGTGGTGCCTAAAAGCAGAACTCCTCAAGATGGGATAATTAGCAGTTCTATGAGGGAAAAAAACAAACAAACAAACAAACAAACAAACAAAAAACTCTTGTTTTCCCATCTTTCCCAGCGCATGGTTGTTCAGCAATGAGAACTAAGCAAAAGGTTTAAATGACTATGAATCATAGTTTTGGGACCACCTGGAGGGTGAAGAAAACAGTTCCCCCTTTATGATATTTAAATGGTTTACAGCTCTTTAATAAAAAATAATACACAGTCGTGCTCACTAGCATAGCCTAGATTAATTTAAGTTTTAAAGCACAACACTGAGCTGTCCTACGACCCACGCCTGCTGGTACCTGACGCTCCACAGCATTTTCATCACCATAATTAGGCCACTAATCGCCTCAGAGAACTGTTCATAATTGATGACGGTAACTAAGGTAACTCAGAAACAATGACCAGGTTGCCTTCTAGTCGCTGCAAAGTACCTGGGTATCTGTAACCTGGGAAGGAGCAGGAACAATGCCTACCGTCTAATAATTGCTTACTCAAACCAGCAAAGGGAGGGGAGGGAGGGACACTGGAGAAGAGACAGCATTTTAAATGATTCAGGGTGACTCCCGTGCCTGGGAAAACACTGAATTCAGGGGATCGGCAGGAGGTATGAATGTTCTTCAGGATAAAGCCACAACATAAAAAAGAATTTACTGGGTCAAAATGTGATATTCATTTTCATTTAGCATCCAATTACCTAGAGGACGGAGGACGGAGCAGGAGCTAATGAGTCCGGGGCTATCTCACGCTTGAAAGCAAAAGTGTGATACTAGGGAAAGGACTGATTTAGCAGATTAAAACTTAAAAGGATTTCCCCAAGGACAAAAAAAAAAAAAAGAGGGGGGGGGGAGGTTTTAACATCCCCAAGATATTCCCCATAAAATTCTTTTTAGTTTTTTTCCCTTGCCCAAGACAACACACAATTTTTTTTTTCTTTTCCTTGTCATAGTAATTTCAAAGATACAGACTTGAGTGCAAAAATTCTTCTTTTTAGGGCAAAAACTGTCCCAAGACAACAGCACTGCACACAGTGAACTTCTCCATCACCCCAAAGGGGGAAACTGCGCAAACACTTCGCCACCCCAGCAGTGCCACAGAAGCCACGGCTCAGCACCTCACCGAGGGTTAAGCAAGCGGGAAACCCAAATTTTAAAAGATGGGTGCCTTTACGCAACACAAGCCATTATTCCTTCTTCCACATCAAGGTGCCATCCACACTCGCCCAGAATCCTGTAACCTCAGATCTGACAGCATCCCTAGAATCTGTACCACCATCCGTGCCCTCAGTTTACAGACGTGAAGACTGAATACCGCTTCCTGTCTAGTCACCGGTGATGCCGGACTAGAGCCGCGGTGGAGGACGTCTCCCACTTACAAATAATCGTTACAAACCTAGGGAGCTTGGTGTCAAGCTCTGTGCTAAGCCCTTTTACATACATGCTCTACTTAATTCCCACCACAACCATGAGAAAGATAGTATCTTCCACTTGGTAGATAAGAAAATTGAAAATAATTTGCCCGGGGGACCTGGCTGGCTCATTGCATAGAGCTTGTGACTCTTGATCTCAGGACTGTGAGTTAGAGCCCCGCTCTGAGCAAGGAGGAAAAGGAGGGAAGGGAGGGAGGGAGGGAGGGGAGGGGAGGGGAGAGGAGGGGAGAGGAGGGGAGGAGAGGGAGGGAGGGAAGAAACAATGTGCACATTCAGTGTGTTGATTCAAAACCTAGGTCTGGCTGACTTCTAAGCTAATGTTCAGTCCTATTCTCCAGTCCTTACCATGGCTACAGGGTCCTACACAGCCTGACCCCTCCTACATTTCTGAATTCATCTCCTACCACTCTCCCATCTCTTAAAAAAAATCCAGTCAGGGCCCCCGGGTGGCTCAGTCGGTTGGGCATCCGACTTGGGCTCAGGTCACGACCTCGCAGTCCGTGAGTTCGAGCCCCACGTCGGGCTCTGTGTGGACAGCTCGGAGCCTGGAGCCTGCTTCGGATTCTGTGTCTCCCTCTCTCTCTCTGCCCCTCCCCTGCTCATGCTCTGTCTCTCTCTGTCAAAAATAATTTTGTTTTTTAAATCCAGTCAACCTTCACTCAAACTCATCCCTGCCTCAAGGCTTTTATACATGCTGGGTGTCCCCATCCCTACCCCCACCACCACCCCCAAACCTGTCAACGATTCATTCTACCCCTCCAAGACAAGTACCACCTCTTCAACAAGGCTTTCCCTAACCACTCAATCTAAAATAGACACTCAGGGGGCACCTGGGTGGCTCAGTCAGTTAAGTGCCTCTTGATCTTGGCTCAGGTCATGATCTCAGGTTGGTAGGATGGAGTCCCACGTTGGGCTCTGTTGGGCTCTGCACTGACAGTGTGGGGACTGCTTGGGATTCGCTCTCTCCCTTCTCTCTGCCCCTCCCCCCACGCGTGGGTGTTCTCACTCTCTTTCAAAATAGCTAAACTTAAAAAAATAAACAAATAAAATACAACAGATATTCCGTCACTCCTACAGCTATCTGAAATCTTCTTGTACATTGGTTGTCTCCTTATTAGGATAAAAGCACCACAAAGGCAAAAGCCTCTCACTGAAATAAAAGCGCCAAGATGGCAAAATGTTCTGCCTTATTCATTTCTAGACGACCCAATACCCAAAAGAGCATCAGACCAGAGGAAGCTCTCAAAGGAACCACCAGTTGAATAAAGGAATGAATGCCTTTATTCTACTTTTCCCTAGTTGTTTCTTGTGATTAATCTTATCTTTTCAACCATACTGCATGTGCCTCAGGGATATCTTACAATTCTCACTTTGGGCAAGTTAATGACTCAACCTGGGCTTATACAATCATCTAGAAAGTGAAAGAAGCAGTCAGTCTGGAATTCAGGGGTGCCTGGGTGGCTCAGCTGGATGAGCATCTGACTCTTGATTTCAGCTCAGGTCATGATCCCAGGGTCGTGGGATCAAAGCCTTGTGTGGATCCACACTCAGCGTGGAGCCTGCTGGGGATTCTCTCTCTCCCTCCCTCTGTCCCTCTATCCCTCTCAAGCGTGCGCACACTCTCTCTAAAATAAAACATCTTGGGGTGCCTGGGTGGCTCAGTCGGTTAAGCGTCTGACTTCAGCTCAGGTCACGATCTCACGTTCCGTGAGTTCGAGCCCCGCGTCGGGCTCTGGGCCGACGGCTCAGAGCCTGGAGCCTGCTTCCGGTTCTGTGTCTCCCTCTCTCTCTGCCCCTCCCCCGTTCATGCTCTGTCTCTCTCTGTCTCAAAAATAAATAAACGTTAAAAAAAAATTAAATAAATAAATAAATAAATAAATAATAAAATAAATAAAATAAAACATCTTTTGTATTTAAAAATGTTTAAAAAGAAGCTTAGAATTCAAATATCTCCCACAGCTGGTAACATAACAGGTAGATACTGAAATACTCATTATTGACCCATGGATCTTAAATTCCTTTCATTTTCTCACATATTTCTACAAAAATACACCTACTGTGCAAAGGCAAGCGTGCTTACTTAGCTGGCATTAGAAACTAAGGAATAACTGGGGCGCCTGGGGGGCTCAGTCAGTTGAGTGGCGACTTCGGCTCAGGTCATGATCTCGCGGTCCGTGAGTGCGAGCCCCGCGTCGGGCTCTGTGCTGACAGCGCGGAGCCCCCTTGGGATTCTGTCTCCCTCTCTCTCTGCCCCTCCCCCATTCATGCTCTCTCTCAAAAATAAACACTAAAAAAAAAAAGAAGAAAGAAAGAAACTAAGGAACAACTACCCTTACACTAGCAGCATACGCAGGCCCGCCTCTTCTCAAGAGGGCTCCGTTCGCCTCTTTCAAGCCACACCCAACCTGTCTGCTTCTGATTATCCTTTATCTTGACCAGGGTTAAGCTCCAGTTTTCTCTACTTCTTTGACAGGCCTCAGCAGCATCACATTCTTTTACTTCTTGCCTGCTAAAGTTTTGTTTGCTTTAGACGGTTGGATGTGTCCAACAGATCTCCTATGATCAAAAAAGCTCCAAAATTAGCGCAGTCAGTTGCATTTTGGCTTCTATGGTTTGGAATTTCTACTCTCCTGAAGAGTACCAAAGAGTCTTAGCAACACAGAGACCCTCCTTCCTGGTAATGTATTATATGCTGCTCCCACTGGCCTCTCAAGCTTGGGGTGGGGGGGGGGGGGGGTGATGTCAGGTTGGGGCGGGACCATCTACTGGCTACAGTATCAAAGGCCTGGAACCATATCTGATACCGTGTGAACGGCTGCTTCTAAAGATTGTCCAAGATGAGCATATTTTCACTGTTAAAGACATTTCATCTCCAAACCCAGACCTTGTTTCCAACACAGCAAAATGCTGCAGGGGAGACATGAAACGTTGCCAAAGTCCTGGTCAAAAATGTGCTGTTCCGGGGCGCCTGGGTGGCGCTCAGTCGGTTAAGCGGCCGACTTCGGCTCAGGTCATGATCTCACGGTCCGTGAGTTCGAGCCCCGCGTCGGGCTCTGTGCTGACAGCTCAGAGCCTGGAGCCTGTTTCAGATTCTGTGTCTCCCTCTCTCTGACCCTCCCCCATTCATGCTCTGTCTCTCTCTGTCTCAAAAATAAATAAACGTTAAAAAAAAAAAAATTAAAAAAAAAAATGTGCTGTTCCGTTTTATAACTTCAACCTGTTCCCTAAAGATGGTTTCCTTCTAAGACAACTGACCGGACTCAAAGAAAATATTTGAGTGAGTTGAGTGTGAAAATGAGCATGAGGGGGTGGCGATCTTTAACAGGATGAGGTTTTTTTACTTTTTAAAAAAAAAAATAACCCACATTCCACCATATGTATATCACTCCACAAAAGCTCAAGAACTACATGCACTGTGGCATTTAGGGGGCATTTTCACATAGGGTACAAAAAAATCCCACAAAAAAACAAAAAAACGAGGCTGTTTTCATACCAAACTGGGGGTTCTGAAATTTTCCTATGGTTATTAGAAAAAGTTGCACTTGACTACATAAAACATGTACCTTATCTAAAATCTTAGGCCCAATATTTGTACAGAATATGAATGAATTATCAACTTTCTGTATGTGAAAACATCTCATTAAAAGTTGGTTAAGATGGGGGCACCTGGGTGGCTCGGTCGGTTAAGCGTCTGAGTTCGGCTCAGGTCATGATCTCACGGTCCATGAGTTCGAGCCCTACGACGGGCTCTGTGCTGACAGCTCAGAGCCTGGGGCCTGTTTCAGATTCTGTGTCTCCCTCTCTCTCTGCCCCTCCCCTGTTCATGCTCTGTCTCTCTCTGTCTCAAAAATAAATAAACGTTAAAAAAAAAAATTAAAAAAAAAAAAAGTTGGTTAAGATGAAGTTCTGGTTTTTCAGACAACTTTGGGGTTTTGTCAAGTATAAGATCAGAGAGAATCAAGTGACTTGCTCAAGGTCATTTGGTCAAATCAGGTGGGATTAGCATTACTGGTTCCTGCCTTCCAAAAGCCAACCAAAAATCAAACTTTTCTTGGAACTAAGCAAGCCAAAAGGGAAAAATCGTTCCCCATTTCCTCTCCTCGGTAATCCAAGGACAAACGAAAAATTAGTTTCAATGGCAGAACCTCAATTAATAAAGTTTCGTCAATACATAGATTATTACCTCCAACCATGCACGGCACCTCTCTCAAAATTAGTAACTATTTTACCAATTTGAAAGGTCAGTAACCTCTATACAACCTTCCCATCTAACAGCCCCATAAACTTACTAAGAAGCTTTTAAATCAGCCTTTCCTATGTACACCTATAAATAGTTCACTTCTCTTATCTTCTATAAGATCTGGTCAGACTGCAATATATAGATGTACTCTGAGCTGTTAGATTTTTTTTTTCTTGAAGTTAAAGGATCATAAATAAGTTCAAAGTTTTCTTCAGAACTCTGAAAGGAATAGGGATATTTCACCAGGACGGGTGAAACAGCGATTAAACACACGGGAATCCGTCAGGCTGTGGCTGGGGCAGGGCTAGAGAGGCTCGTACACATTTTGATCACCAGATCAGCTGCTGCTTCAGACATTTCAAATCCAGCACCTTCATCACATTTTCTGCCCCATTCCTTTTCATTTCTACTTTCAACCTGCTGATATAAAACACTACCCTTGAATTAATAACAGAAATGTAATACGCAGTGAAGCCATATTTTGAAATCACTAACTGGACTGGGATAGGGATATTGAAGCAGCTGGGAACTCTTTGTACTTATTACAAGCACAGTGTACTCATATCTAGCAAGGAACAGTCCTCACATCCAATTTTCTAAGTCGAATGGTGCCATTACCCCTATTTCAGATGACCCTCAAGTCCGGGATGTTGCCCTTTGCCCTCGGACGAAAGGTCACCAATATTAAAAGCTGGCACGAGAACTCAAAGATACTAAGTTAGTGGGCAGGCTAAAATTGTGGCTGGATTCTATCATATATGAACAACTTTAAAATACTTATAACTAACATTAATTTTCTCTTACCTCAATTTCAATTCAAGTCTACTTATTTCTGAATATAGTTGTAACACACTTTTTGGACTGATGATTTCTCTTTAGGCCTTTGAGCAAAACGTGATCACTGGGTATATAAGGCAAATCAAAAGCAGGACTGGAAAAAATTAAACCCGGAAGGAAATGTAAGTCACTAACACTTTCCATTAAGCCAGAAGTGAGAAATGTCATTATTTGGAAATGAATCAGGTTAAGCTATTATCACACTGCCAATATACAACTGTTTTTGACCTGCAAAAACAGAAATTTCATATGGTTCAACCTAATGTTATTTTCTAAGCTCATTTTAATAACTGTCTCAAATTAAGGTGTTGACAACCCAAGGCCCATAAAACCTTCTATTTCTCTAGATTGCCTTAACCTTTGGAAAGATTTGCCACCCCACTGTCCAAAGCTGGCCATTGGAGAAATTAAGTGTATTAACAGGAAAGCCAAGATTTAGAAAACAAAACAAAACAAAAACAAAAACAAGACCAAAAATCCCACCAAACAGCTGACTATAACTGTGCCTACAAGAACCCTAAAGCCATTCCACATCTTTTGTGCAGTTCACATTCTCCACTAACAGAAGTTGAATCCTGAGAAGATCTGCCCTTTGGAAGACTTCCATTTAAGGAAAAACCAGTGAAAATGTAAGTGCACCACATCTTTTTCAGTTTTCAATGATACAGGAATCTAAGCATGGTAAATGTTCATCATTTTACACTGGGGTTCCACTGACCTAAAAATTTATTGTTGAGGAATTCTAACTGAGTTGGTGAGTTCTGCTGGAGAATGTGCCTTCTAACCTTTCTAATCTCAAGGGTGATCACCATCCCAGTGGGATTATTCTGCTATTTGGATATGGTTGATTTATGTACAAACAACAGAAATAACCTGTCACGGAAAGCGGTTATGGCTGCAAGACTACATCTAGGTCTAAATCTATATCATCTCACACCCATTGTTAGTAAGTCTAATATCTAATATGCTAATGACCTCTTTTCTCAATTAATTCCACTAATTACTCACCTGTTCTCATTCTGCCAAAATTCCTATCTCCTAATCTGATCCATCAGACCACATACTATACTCTCCCAGAGGGATGTTTTTTCCCTAAGATACTTCATAAACTGTTAGGACAATCAGATGGTGCCTGTTCTATCTTTCCAGGTTTCATTTATAGTATACAGCAGCAATATTAACCAGCAAGTGAAATACGCTCTTAAAAAAAAAAAAAAAAAATCAGGAGAGAATCTCCTGCTCTATCTGGAAATTTCTCTATTCAGCTAGTTCAGTGTTGACAGGTCAACAGAGAATGGCACTAGGCATTACTACAGTCCTAAAGGGCATGCCCCTATAGTGAACCCATCAACCCTTTCCTAACATCCAAATGACCCAGACTTTTTATAGCAGAATCTACTCTCCTTGCCCCAGCCCCAACAGCATCTTCTGGTCATTTTTCACCCTGAACTAAAGTTTTCTCTGGAGCGTGTGGTGACACCCTGTCAGTCAAATACATTCTTTAAACCTTCCATCTACTCCCTTCTTTCTCCAAAGTTGCATGTAACTGTTTTTTAAAAAAACACGTACAAAAACTCCCTGTGCATCGTAAGTGCTTTAAAAAAGAATTTATCTACTTCCATCCTTAAAACCCTATGAGGCTAGGCTTAGTACTCCCATTTTACAGAGGAGAAAAGCTGAGGCTCAGGAACTTGCCCAAGGTCATAAAGGGCAAGGATTTGAATTCGAGTCTGACCTCGGTGTCCTCTGACCTTAACCCTCATGCTGTATTTCCTTCCAATCTCTTTCTTCATGTCCTTTATGTCTGTCTGCTCTGTGGTCTTACAAAGTCTATGCTTGGGCAGTGTTCAGTTTCTCCCGGGGCTGTCTTGCCTTTAAAGGACATGCCTTCCAGAAGAATGAGTACCCATTCCATTTTTTCTCCATGCTCCTCCTTCCCACCTGGCACCATTTCCCCCAAGGCTCTTATCACATCTCCTCCTCTAGGGCCAATTTACGTGTCCTCTCGGTCCCTGAGCAGGCACCACTGAGCAGGCACCACAGGATACTGAAGGGCCACCTTCTACCCTCAAGGCTACGAGAGAGAAGTAAAAGGGTGGAAGGGTCCAGACAGCCCCTCTCCTAAGTCTTCATTCAGGAAGAAACTGCGGCCGAGGACCGGAGGGGGGGGGGGGGAGAATTTGGGGAAGGAAAAGAGGTACGGGGCGGAGTAACAAGGGTGTGCCCTTGGGGGTGGGGGGTGGGGAGATGGAGATGGGGAGGAGGCGTGGGACGCTCAGGGTTTAACAGATTGAATGGGAGGGGGGGTGGACCGCCATAAGGTGGGGGGGGGGGGGTGCCACCCGGAGAGGAAAGGGGCCACTTGGAGGAGGAGAATGTGTGCGCTGGGGAGGAGAACCTGGAGGTGGATATAACAGGAAAGTGGAGGGAAGAAAGGGTAGGGAGGGGGAGCAGGAAACGGTGGACTCACCCGGGAGGAGAGAGGGGAAGGATGGATGGGAACCGGGAAGGTGGGGCGCCTCGAGACCCCACCACCGAGGCTCGGCGACGAGGGGCGGGAGGGCCGAAAGGGTTCGGGGTCCGCGGAATGCCGGGAACCGGGGCCTCGGGAGACCCCGGGGGAGGAGGAGCGGGAGTTCTCGAGCCGAGCGGCGGGAAGGGGGGCTCGAGGGAGGCAAGGGCGGGAAAGGGGGCGTCCCGGCCCGGGGGCTGGGGGCGAAGGTATCGTCGGGCTCGCCAGGGGATGGAGTAAGGAGGGCCGGGGGTGCGCGGGAGGCAGGCGGGGGCAGTGGGTTCCGGGGCCCGTCGGGGTGCAGAGGGCGGGAACGTCCTGGCGTCCCCCGAAGGCCGGGCGTGGGGTCTCCCGAGGGTCGGGTCGGGGTCCCCGCAATCTTCCGCGGCCAGGCTCCGGGCGGCCTCCGGCCGGGGTCTTCCGAGGGTCGGCGCGCCGTCAGGGTGGGGCGAGGGGTTCCCGAGATTCTCCCCCGCTCCCCGAGGCCGGAGCGGCGCCTCCCCCCCAGGACCCCAGGCTTCCTTCCTACCTATGCCGGGCGCCACATAGACGAAGTAGAGCAGGGAGGACGACAGCGAGAAGAAGAAGAGTGCGGCGAGCAGCGAGCGGCGCGGCAGCCGCAGCAGCCCCCGGCGGACGCGCATTCTGCAGCCGAGCCTGCTCCCGCCGCTCCCCGTCCGCCGCCTCCTGGGCTGCCGCCGCCGCCTGGGCCTCGGCCACCACCTCCCGGGCCTCGCGGGCCGCCGCTCGCCGCCGCCGCCTCGCCGCTCCCAGCCGCCGGCCACCGCGGGCCGGGCCACATAGAGCGGGCGGGGGCCTGAGCGGCCCGGAGCGAGCGCAGCGGCGGAGACGGGGCGGGGCGGGCCGCGGGAGGCGGGCCGGGGGCGGGGCCAGCGCCGCCGGGCACCGTCGCAAAAGACCGGCGCGCGCTCCCTCGCCGCCCGAACCCCCGGTTCGGCTCCCGCGGCGGAGCGGCGGCCCGCAGGGAACGTCGCTAAATGGCGACAGCCCCTCTCCTGGCGCGGCCACCGCCCAGGCTTTCGGGGAGCGTCGCTCAAGTGCCGGTGGGCTCCGCGCAAGGGCGCCCCTAGCCCGGGAGCCAAGGGGCCGTCTGCAATGTCTGACGCTGCTGGTCGCCTACTGCGACAGTGGAGCGGGGATTATAGGCATAAGGGCTCGGCATACACCTTCACTCATTCATTCATTAATTCACCTCACCATTTATTAAAAGCCAGACATCGGCCATAGGCCAGACACTGTTGTTGGTGTTGGGCATGCTACAGAGAACAAAACAGACAAAATCTGTCTTCATGAACTCACGCTCGAAAGCGAGGAGGAAAGGAGACAAATCAGTTCATAGTATCGGGTACTGATAAATGATATGAACAGAATAAAACACGAGAACGTATTGGAGGCAGGCTAGTGTGGTTAAGGAAGGCCTCATTGACCAGGTGACATGGGATGAGACATAAAAGGGTGAACAGCAGGCACAAAGGCCCTGAGGTCAAAAAGCCTCCTCTGTCCCCAGGTTATCCAAACCCAGGATAAAGGTTAGATCTCTAGGCAGGGTCCACATCCCACAGAATCATAAGGAGTGTAATGATAACAATTATCAACGTGAGGACTTGGGTTGAGAGACGCTGGGCTTTACTTATGTCGTTAAACTGCCCCAGCAGCCCTGCAGTCTGTGCTCTTATAATTGCTATTACACAAATGAGGAAACTGAGGCTCCTAGGGGAAGCAATTCCCCCAAGCCTTGCAATAGGGCCTCAAATCAAAACTGACCTGTCTCCCAAGGCAGACCTGTGACCACTAGGTGGTAACTTACCTCAACATTACATCTGGCTACTAATTCGCACCCTGCAAGTTGGTATCCTACTCCGTAGGATAGTGTGTGTGACCATAACCAAAAGAATGTTTTAAGATCAGCCCCAGGTCAGAAGAACCAGCCCGGCTTCAAGAACCTTCCAGCTGAATTGGAGAGGAAAGTGGTCCTGGTGTAGATACATCTCCCAGGAACTGTGAGGCTGTCTTGGAATCCCAGAAGCAATCAGGAGGGATTCTTTGAGAGTCAACAATAATCCCACTTTCTATTCCTAAGGTAATTTATACTTTTTGCAGTGTCTGAGCCTGTAAGTGAGGGCTCTAGAGCCAGACTGTCTAGGTTCCATGGCTCCTATCTCTTCCATTCTTAGCTGAGTGACTTCAGGCAAGTTGCTTAACCTCTCTGTGCCTCTCAGTAAAATGGCGGATATTATTAGTAACAATTGCATCCAGTTGTTGCGAGGATTTGAGTAATCCATGGCAAACCAGGCACGTGGTAAATGCACATAGCTCTCACCTAACCAACACCCCTGGAAAATGGGATGGGGCAGAAGAAGCTTAAACAACAAAATTTCTCTGCTTTTCTCGGCAGGGAATTTTGACTCGGATTTGGGTTCAAATCTTGGCTTGGTCTCAGCTAGCTGTGTGACCATAAACAAGTCGTTTACCCCTCAGATTCTATTCATTGCCTACAAAATGGACCCAGTGTTGCCCACCTCTACAGGGACGTGATTCAGAGTAAGTGAGAGCTGAGTTGAGGCCCTAGACCAGAAATCTCAAACTGGCTGGAATAATCTGACCTGTAACTCCTTTTTGTTTGGCCCACACCACGGCCCCTGCCCCACCATGATCTCGCAGTTTGTGAGTTCGAGCCCCACATAGGGCTCTGGGCTGACAACTCGGAGCTTGGAACCTACTTCGGATTCTGTGTCTCCCTCCCTCTCTCTCTCTCTCTCTGTCCCTTCCCCACTCTCACTTTGTCTCTCTCTCAAAAATAATAAACATTAAAAAAAATGAACAATCGGGGCACCTGGGTGGCTCAGTCGGTTGGGCATCTGCCTTTGGCTCAGGTGGTGACCTCACGGTTCAAGGGTTGGAGCCTGCATCGGGCTCTGCTCTGTCAGCACAGAGCCTCCTTGGGATTCTCTCTCTCTGTCTCACTCTCTGCCCCTACCCTGCTTGTGCTCTCTCTCTCTTTCTCTCTCTCTCTCAAAATAAATAAATAAACTTTAAAATTTTTTAAAAGAAAGTGAACAATCATACTGTAATATGCTGTAATAGCCAGTACATTCCCAAATTTCCCAAATTTCCCCAATTGTTTAAGAAATGTCTTTTATAGCTGTTATTTTTTTTCAACAGCATCAAATCAAGACTTACAGATCGCATTTGGAATTATTTCCATAGTATGTACTTACTTACCTACAACCGTCTCTGTACCTTTTTTCACCATTTCTCCCAATATTTTATTTAAAACATTTTTAAACCTATAGGGAAGTTGAGCAAATGGTACAGGAAACACCCAGATATTACCATGCAACGTTTTGTTTAACCGAACCAGTGCTGGACCCGTTGGATTTCCATGGGGGGAAAAAAGACTCTTCACTCCTACCTCACACTATCCACAAAATCAATTCAAGATGGATTGTAAATCTAAATGTGAACGATCACAAAAAAGCTTTTAGATGAAAACAAAGACTATTTTCATGTCCTTGACGTGGGCAGAAATGTGTCAGAGGACACAAACACCAACCAGGAGGGAAAATTGTGATAAATGAGGCTGCATTAAAATAAAAAATTCTCTTCATCAAAAGACACCAGAAATAGAAACAGAAATACATAGCTTATAAAGAACTCATATACAGAATTAAAAAAAACTTTTTAATGTTTATTTATTTTTTCAGAGACACACACACACACGCAGGGGTGAGTGGGGGAGAGATGGAGACACAGAATCTGAAGCGGGCTCCAGGCTCTGAGCTGTCAGCACAGAGCCAGACGCGGGGCTTGAACTCACAAACCACGAGATCATGACCTGAGCTGAAGTCGGACAGTTAACCGACTGAGCCACCCAGGCGCCCCCAGAATTTTTAAAAAACCCACAGACGTATAGAAACAAGACTGACAACCAAATAAGGGGTGGGCGGGGGAAGACTTGAACAGGCATTTCATAAAGGAAGGTATCTAAATGGCTAATAAGCATATGAAAAGGTGCTTAAAGCTCTGAAAAAAGCAGAGGAAATCCACACCTCCAGAGCGTGTGTGGGCCGCTGGTTCTGAGCAAGGGAGGGACAGCTTACAGCCAAGGCTTGAGGGCGCTTCAAAGGGCAGAGCAGTAGGAAAGTGAGGTTGTCAAGCTGACAGAGAAGGAGGAGCAAAGCCGGGAGGCTGAGCGCTCGGTGCCTCTGTCCCTGTGAGTAGGCCGACTTGTGCACTTCTGACCACGCTGCGGCAGGGAGAAAGAGGGTCCAGCCCCCTTGGATGACACAAAATGGGCTTCAATTAGGAAAAGGCTGCTGGAGACCCAGCCCGCTTGAACCAAATGTCTCTACAATTGGATTCCCTTACCATCCACCCCCACCCTCGCCTGGGTGGGCAAGGAGTTCAGCTGTTCCGCTGTGAAAGAGACAGGAAAGCCTCCCTACCCCTGGCCTAGGTTCTGATGACCAATCTCTACCCCTACTACTCCATCTGAAATAACAAGATCTTGAAAAAGATTGGGTTTTTTTTTTTTCAACTTCTTTCTTTGATTTTTTTTGGAGCTTGACACTTTTTTAAGTTTATTTCTTTATTTTGAGAGAGAGAAAGGGAGAGCACAGGGGAGGGGCAGAGAGAGAGGGAGACAGAATCCCAAGCAGGCTTCGCGCCATCAGCGCTGAGCCAGACGCGGGGCTCGATCTCACAAACCGTGAGATCATGGCCTGAACCAAAATCAAGAAATCAGGATTCTAAAGCTTAACAGACTGAGCCACCCAGGCACCCCCGGGGTATTTGTGTGTGCATGTACGTGTGTGTGTATGTGTGTGTGTGTTTCAACCTTCTCATTTCTGAGTTAGGCTTCCAACTCACTCAAATACGCATTCATTCATTATTAATTTCCTATTCAGCCGCTCAAACAAGCTCACTGCATTCTGATCTCTGCTCAAATGTCACCTCTTCTAAGAGACCTTCCCTCTAAAATATCTTCTTCCCCACCCCAGGACTCTCTCTCCCCTTACCCAGCTTTATTTCTCTTCATAGTACTTTTCATTCCCGACATTATATTATACACGTGTGTGTTTGTTCGATCATTTTCTGTCTCCCCTGTCAGAACATAAGCTCCGTGATCTCAGAGATTCTGTTTCATTCTCTGCTACATCCTTGCATCTAGCACGGTGCCCCGCATCCAGCAGGTGCTCAATAATTGTTGGAGGAAAGGTGAAGGAATAGCAGGTGTGCACTAAGCGTGATGGGCAGGTATCCAGGGGCTTTTGCAGCCCAGGGGCAGCACTGACAGGAAAGTGGGTAACTGGTATGAGGTGTAAGGATAGGACCCTTGGGCTATAGCAGTCAGGGGAGCTGTTCTGTGAGATTCTAGATGGTCTTTTTTTTTTTAACATTTTATTTATTTTTGAGAGACAGAGCATGAGCGGGGGAGGGGCAGAGAGAGAGGGAGACACAGAATCCCAAGCAGGCTCCAGGTTCCGAGCTGTCATCACAGAGCCCAATGTGGGACTCGAACTCACGGACCATGAGATCATGACCCGAGCCGAAGTCGGTCACTCAGCCAACTGAGCCATCTAGGCGCCCCTCTAGATGGTGTTTGAGAGGGAGTTGAGACAGGCTTGCTGCCTGCCTGATTGGAACAACCTCTCAGTCCAAGGACAAGGAAAAGACGAAGGGTGAGGCTGGAGGTGGCTTGACCCCATGGCTCAGTAGGGGCCCCTGAATTGAATCGAAAAGACCTGGAGGCCAGCCAGGCCTGCCTCTTCCTTGTTCTCTCCCTGTGATCTGGGCAAGTCTTTTCACCTCTCTGAACCTCCATTTCCACATCTGGTTCCTTCTTCCAGGGTTTCTGGGAGGATTTGAGATAGTACCTATAAAGTGTCTGGATGTAGCAATACTCAATCACTGTTGGTATTCTCACACTTTTTCCTGTGGGCCATAGGGAGCCCTTGAAGGTTTTGGAGGAGGGGAGTGACCTAAAGAAAGGAAGGCCCCTGGAGAAATCCCAGAGAGCACAAGTTGGCCCTCATGTCTGCTCGTCAACACCTAATTAACAGGCTTGCCCAAAGCAAACACATAAAGAAGAGGCTCCACAGCCTAAAGTAAAAGATACCGTGCCCCTCCTACCCCCTCATACTTTACTGGAAAAGATTCCAGGAACCCGCCCTGAGGAAGATATTGCATAATCCGCGGACAATAGTCACCAGTAGTGTGATAACATCATACACTTCAAACTATCTCAGGTCAAACTCCCAGAGGCGTGAGCAGATAAATATCATTGACTTGTGCATAACTGCTCTCTACGTCCAAGGAGCCCTGGCATTGAGTCCTTCCGTCGCCAGGGATGCCTATTGGCCGAGCATCGACTGGGTGGCTCACCCTGGTAAGCTTTAGCCAGGCAGTAGTTAATTAGCCCCTTTCAGAGAAACTGAGGCTCAGAGCAGAAGTGACTATCACTTCCTGCCAGCAGCTCACGGAGCCAGTGTCCTTTGCTACTCTTTTCCCTCTGCCGTAATAATGAACAATGTTCTGCAGAGCTGAGGCCCCACCAGCTGACTTCCAGAGTGAGGAGGAAACTCCCCTCACCCCATCATGATCAAGAAATAAGGGGCTCCTGGGGGGCTCAGTCAGTTAAGCATCCGACTTCAGTTCAGGTCACGATCTTGCGTTTCCTGAGTTTGAGCCCCGCGTCAGGCTCTGTGCTGACAGCTCAGAGCCTGGAGCCTGCTCTGGATTCTGTGTCTCCCTCTCTCTCTGCCCCTCCCCTGCTCGCATACACTTCTCTGCAACATGCTTTCTCTCAACATTATTTTTATAAGACATGTCCACAGGGAAGCATGTAGCTTGAGTTTATTCATTTTCACGGCTGTGTAGCATTTCACCGTATATTGAGGCCTGTTTTTAAGTCCTTTTTCCTGATGAGGTCTATTTAGGTCGTTTCCTCTTTTTTGCTACTACTGGTCCATAGATTCTTAGCTAAAGTTCAAAATCCAAGAAACCTAAAACCTAAAAGCTTTTTCGTAGTTTATTTCGCAGCAAGACCTGACCTGACCTGAACATCTTTAGTGGCAAAACTTGACCTCAGTAGACAGAAAGCTGTCTATAATCTTTATCTCACTGTGAATATCTGCATGTTCCCCTGAGGAAACACGTAGATCTTCCTTTACAGAGTAGCCCCCATCCCTCTCAAGAGGTGTTCTGTAAATATTCAGTGTATGTCTCATATTATCGTTTTTATTTTCATATTATCTTTCAAAATTCTGTGATTTTCAAAATTTCCAAACACATCTGGCCCCAAGGGATTTGGGAAGGGGCTGTGGACCCAATTCACACAGTGGTGCAAGGAACAACTGCGGCAGAATGCATTTTCCAAAGATGGTCTCAAAAATATTTTCCATCCTCCTGCTCTTCTAGAACTTTCTTCATTTCCCCCTTCTTTGCAGCTGGGTGGGGTTGTGAGTCATTTGTAGCCAATAAAAACGCGTGGAAAGTGACACTACGCAGCTTCTGACTTGTTGGTGGGGACACACATCTCTGGAACCTCTGGCCACCATGCGTGAGGAAGCCACACGGAGGGGCCACCTATGGGTGCTCTGGTCAACGGCCCCAGTGGGGATCCCAGCCCACGGCGGGCATCTTCACCAGACGTGAGAGAGAACAAACCTTTAATTTTTTTTTTAACATTTATTTATTTTTGAGACAGAGAGAAAAAGAGCATGAACAGGGGAGGGGCAGAGAAAGAGGGAGACACAGAATCTGAAACAGGCTCCAGGTTCCGAGCTGTCAGCACAGAGCCCGACGCGGGGCTCGAACCCACAGACCACGAGATCATGACCTGAGCCGAAGTCGGATGCTTAACCGACTGAGCCACCCGGCGCCCCGAGAACAAACCTTTAGATATTCCAGCCCCCATCTGTGACCTTCCAGTCTTCTCAGCTGAAGCCCCCCGACAGGCTGTCCCCACTGTGCCCTTCCCAAATCCATGAGCATAATAAAATAGTTACCGTTTACACACCAGTCTGGTTTGCTACACAGCAGCAGTAACTCTAACACCACCCTCCTGTGCAATCCTATGCATATGGGCAAGAGTTTCTCCAGAGCACGTACATGCAAGAGTGGATTTGCACATCTGCTTAACTATTTCTGAATTGCTTTTCAAAATGGGTGTACCCATTTAAACTCCCGGCTGCAGTGAATGAGGGTTCCCGTGACTTCCTGCCTCACCCACAATTGCTATGATCGGACTTTTCCAAGGTTCTGTCCCTCGGCCATGAAACGCCTCTATAGAGACAAAGATATGAGGAACATCCCTTTTAAAAATTCTGCCACTGTCTTTCTCTCCTGGACAGGTAGGCCAAAGGCATAACAGGGTTGCGGCCGGGGAGTATTAGCTGATAGAAGTAATTTTCTCATTCAACAAATATTTATCCAGTACCAAACTATGTGCCAGGCACTTTTATAAATGCTAACTGGAAAAGATGATGATGATGATGATGATGATGATGTCGTCCTGGTACCAGGCATTTATTGACCTTCTATGGTCACTTAACATTCATTCACCTTCTGCAACAGCTCCGATTGCCTTCACCTCTTGCTTTCATTCTGCCTGGTGCTTTGGGGTTGCTGACTCCATTTCTACCTTCAGACTTATTATGTGAACCAGCCTGGTCAGTCATAACATTGTATTCCTCTGGTAATAGTGACTGGTTTGGAGTTGGGCGGACTGGTCAGAACCAATGAGACTCAACTCCCAGAAATTTAAATTTGTGCCTTTGGAGAAGCCAACCATGTCTTTCACACTAGACTTTAATATGAAGCGTTGTAAGCCTGGAGCAACGGCAGCCATTTTGTCAGCATGCGAAACCTGGGAATGAAGCTGGTGTATGCAAAGAGACTGATGTAAACAACAAGGAGAAATTGAGTCCTGATGACATAATTTGAGCCCTGAATCCACTTAGCCCTGGTGGCCATCATTTTACCCCCACTTTGTACTAGCTGAGGTTTTCCTGTTTTGTTTTAACTGAAGTATAACATGAATACAGAAACATACGCATATCACAGACATACAGCTCTCCTACATAGGGTGACTGTAGACACCTCTAGCAGAGCACTAGTCACAGTGCTTCATATGTGGATATGTGCACAAGGATGTAAGTTCAAGTGTATGTACATATTTAAAGAAGCACTTAAATAGTACTTACTGGGTGTCCGGCACTGTTCTAAGCACTTTATACACAGTTACCTTACAAAAACATCTTGAGGGAGGTACAATCATCCTCATTAGCAGAGAAACTGAAATCTAAAAAGATTAAGGCACGTGACCAAAGTCACAGAGCTGGTTTCTTTCTTTCCTTTTTTTTTTTTAAAGAGGTGGGTTTTTGGGGTGCCTGGGTGGCTCAGTGGGTTAAGCATCTGACTTCAGCTCAGGTCATGATCTCACGGTTTGAGGGTGTGAGCCCCGTGTCGGGTTCTGTGCTGACAGCTCAGAGCCCGGAGCCTGCTTCGGATTCTGTGTCTCCCTTTCTCTCTGCCCTTCCCCCGCTCACATTCTGTCTCTCTCTCTTTCAAAAATATACAAACATTAAAAAAAATTTTGTTTTAATCAATAAAGAGGTGGGTTTTTTGTTTTGTTTTATTTTGTTTTGTTTTAGAGACAGAGCTCAAGAGCATGAGCAGAAAGAGGGGCAGAAGCAGGGAGAGAGGGAGAGAGAGAGAGAGAGAGAGAGAGAGAGAGAGAGAGAGAGAGAGAGAGAATCTCAAGCAGGCTCCACACTGATCATGGAGTCTGACGCAGGGTTCAATCCCACAACCCTGGGATCAGGCCTGAGACAAAGTCAAGAGTAGGACACTCAACCTACCGATCCACCCATGTGCCCCTCACACAGCCAGTTTCTTATAAATTATGTGACAGTTATGGCCAAGTTACACATTTCCTTGAGGGCAAGAGCTGTCTCTTTTCCATCTTTGCACCCCCAATACCTAAATCAGGGCCTGGCATAATGTAGATCTTGGGTAAATATTGGTTGAATGAATGAATGATGAATGAATGAAAGAAAGAAACTTTATGAATTCAACTGAGTCTGCTGTGAGAAAACTTTAAAACACCCAAAAAATCCAAATATTTAAAAAAGACTCCAGGGTGTTTCTTCTCCCACTAGAGCACAGATAAGCAAACTTCTTTAGTAAAGAGCCAGATAGTAAATGTTTTTGTTTTTGCAGGCCTTACATTCTCTGTCACAACCACTTAATTCTGCTATTGTACAACAGCTAATGTGGCTATGTTCCAATTGAATTTTACTTTCAGAGACAGGCAGTGGGCCAGATTTGGCCCTTGGGTTGTAGCTTGCTAACTCCTGCTCTAGAGAATGAGTCTTTATTTTATCGAAGTATTCGCTGTCGATTACTGCAGTTAGTAAAATCAATCAGTACCTTGATTTTTGCTTTGCTTTAAGAAATTATGTTTAAGCCACTGCCTTCCAGTTTATCCCATTTACTTCCTTCACTATGTTAAGCTTCCTAGAACATACTTCTCATCATGTCACTGTATTAATCAAAAAACTTTAGTGGCTCCCTATAACTTATAGAAAATGGCCTCTCTTCCTTTGACTTTTAAGACCCCTCCACGATCTGGTCGTGACCCTTTGCGACTCTTCCTTCTCTCCAACAGGTAAGTGGGGGTGTAAACATCTCAAGTTTTACAGTGGGGAGTGTGGTAACATTCTATGACTGTAGACCGTAGGGCACTCAGTCAACATTCCAGGATTCTACACAGAAGAAGGGGGTTCAGCTAACATTCCTTAAGTCTATACAGATAAGGAAGCTCTATAGACATTCCATAATGATTAGCAAAGAGGCTCTGCAAACACTTGATGATTTTGTAGAGACAGGCATCCTATAAGTAATATAAGATTCAAGCCACAACAAGTGGCTTTGCAAGCATTCCATGATTCTGTGGACCTGAGGGTGTTCCTCAAAGACAGTTCATAATTTTATAAACAGGAAGGAAAAGATGTTCAAACACCCTCAAATTCCATATACAGGGAGTGTTCTGTAAGCATTTTATGATTTTCTACCCAGGAGGAGACTACAAATATTACTTAATTCCATAGAGAGAATAAGGCTCTGTAGATCTTCCTTGATTTTCCAATGTGCTTTGCAGATAGTTAGCGATCCTTGAGAGGGCTCTGCAAACAATAATTCTACATGGAGGAGAGTGTTTATTCCCTGAACAGGCTTTCTAGGTAGATTCCTATGGTCGATAAAGATTCCATGGTCCTAAACAATAGGAAACTCTGCCTGCGGTTAGTGATGGTACAGATAGGACAGCATTCTGTGAGTATTTCTTCTTTTAATTTTTTTTAAATTTATTTATTTTGAGAGAGAGAGAGAGAGAGAGAGAACAAGAGGGGGAGGGCCAGAGAGAGAAGGAGGGAGAGAATGTCAAGCGGTCTTGATGCTTTCAGCGCGGATCCCCACGTGGGGCTCGGACCCACAAACTGTGAGATCGTGACCTGAGCCAAAATCAGGAGTCGGACACTTCACCGACTGAGCCACCCAGGCGCCCCTGTGTAAAGAGTTCTTGTTTTCACACAGAGGAGGGGCAGGGAATATAGGCCATGACAGTAAACAAAATGGTATTCTGCAAATAACTCTTACGATTCTATACATAGGAGAGAGCACAACACATTCCCAGATCTTACACAGGTGAAGGGGGTCCAGCAAATACTCCTTGAGGAGTATTTGGTCCTCTACCAAGAGGACCAAGAATCTCTGCGAATATCCCTTGGTGTTACCTATAAGATGATTTGGAAGCAGGTCATGATTTAATACACAGGAGGGTGCTTGGCAAAATCTCGGGGATTTTGTGGGCTCTAGTGGGCTGGGCACATCTGGTCTTACGAAGGAAAGCTGGGGGCTGGGCAGTTTTACCAAAGGACACGAGAGGCCAGAGGCCACAGGCCAGAGTCTGCAATTGTTTCAAGTGCACATAAAAATGTGTTAGACCTAAAACACAATATTGACTCCAGAATATAAAAAGGAAGCTCCAAAAGTTGAAATTAATTGATGTTTAATTAAAATGTCTACAAAATAGTAAATCAACTTATCAACTGCCTCTGAACTCACGTGATTACATCTCACGTATCTAGTGGGCCATGGGGGTACATTTTCTTATGCTTAATAGGATATGGGTGGGCCTTAAAAACTCAAGACAGAAGCCCAGGAAGATCCTAAAATGGCCCTAGGCTTGGAAGGGGCTGGAAAGTTCATGTGGGGAGGTCAGAGGACTCTCCAAGCCACCTGCTGCCCCTGTCCGGCCTCGTTCCTGAACAGGACACTGACATTCCAAGGCTGGGACTCTCCCAAGAGATGGACCGGGCCCCAAATATCACTGCTGATTAGGGGAAAGGCCGCCCATGTCAGCAACAGGGAAAGCCAATTAGCCAAGGACATTATGTTGTGGCAGGTGTCTGGAAGAATCAGATATTGTCATGGTCTCTCTGTTTCTGTTTCTCCTCCATCATCCCGAGTCCCAGGAGAGGGCTCTGAGCTGGCAGCATTACTTGGAGCAGGGTAATGGGGGCCAGAGCAAGGATGTGTGGCCATAGGTAAGCCCCAGAGTCACAGGCAGAAATGAAGAGTGTTGATCAAAGACAGTGAGGGAAAATCTGAGTCTAGGGTCTTAACATCCCAGAGCCCAGCCATAATCAATCAACCCACGTGACAGCAAATGTAACATTGCCCTGAGCTAGAGGCCACGGGATGGCAGAGGTTATAGCTTTGTTTCTCAGTTTTCTTAACCCATACCCCATTTCAATGAACATAAAAGCATCTCAGTCTCCTTTGACATCATTTTAGATTATAAAAAAAATGTTTTTTTTCTTCGAAAACTCCAAAATGATTAAAGGAACACATAGAAGAATATCTTTATGACTTCGGAGAGAAAGAGAGTCCCTAAAATGGCACAAAATGCACAAACTATAAAGGAAAAGATTAATATACTGGAGTACATCAAAATTTCCTCTATGGCAAAAGACCTCACAAAGGGGAAAAACAAGTGACGAGCCAGGAGAAGATACAACCAATGTAACAAAGGAATTAAATCCAGAGTCTATAAGGAACTCTTGTAGATTAATAAGAAAGAAAAGATAGTCATCCCAATGAAAAAAAGCACTAAAGGATTTGAAAAGGCATTTCTGCGAGAATAGAAAGCCCAAAGGGCCATAAACATATGAAAAGAGGCTCCATCTCAAGATTAATCAGGGAAATGCAAATTAAAACCAGAGTCAGACACTGCTTTACGTCCAGGGATTGACAGAAATTCTACTTCTAGGTATGTGCTCCAAAGAAATTCTGGCAAGTGAGCACAAGGAGATATACATACAGGGTGTTCGTTGCAGCATTGAGTACAAAATTTGCAGACAAACTGAATTTCATTATTAGGGGAACAGGCTAATAAAATACGGTTTCACAGGGGCGCCTGGGAGGCTCAGTCGGTTAAGCATCCGATTTCATCAACTCGGCTCAGGTGACGATCTCACAGTTTATGAGTTCGAGCCCCGCGTCGGGCTCTATGCTGGCAGCTTGGAGCCTGCTTTGAATTCTCTCTCTCTCCCTCTCTCTCTCTCTCTCTGCCCCTCCCACCACTCGCGTGCTCTCTCTCTCTCAAAATTAATAAATAAATTTTAAAAATATAATGCTTTTACTAGTGACATGATGGCGTGCTATGCAGCAGTTAAAACGAATAAACTAGAGCTTCTCTGTGTATCAATGTGAGAAAGCAGCAAGCTACAGAATGAGACACATGGTTGGATAACATTGGACTGAACTGTAAAACATATAAACAACGAAACCATAGATACTATGAGAAAATATGAAAGAGGGCTTTCTAACCATGATTTAAAGTCCAGAAGCCGTAAAGGAAAAGATTAATACACTTGACTACATTAAAAGAAAAAAACTTCTGGCAAAAACAAAGTAATAAAGAGAGAAAAGAAACAACCCATCCTATACAAAGTCAAAACACACACGACAAACAGCAGAAAAATTCTTGCAGCTCATATCACAAAGAGTTACTTTCCCTCATGTCTGAAGAGCTCTTAGAGGCAGATAAGAAAAATGGACAACAGCCCGATAGAAAAATGAACAAAGGGTGTAAACAGACAGTTTATAAAGAAGGAAACTCAAGTGGCCATTAAACATGAAAAACGGCTCCATTGCCACTATGCTCCATCTGTCACACTGGGAAAGTTCCAGAAGCTTGATAAGACTTCGAGGCCATAGAGCACCTCCATGATTCCCGGTGGGGCATCAACTGGCCCAACCTTTCTGAAGGGCAGTTCAGCAAAGTTTATCAAAATTAAAAATGCGTAGACCTCTTTGATCCAACAATTCTATTTCCGGGAGTTTGGCAAATAATCCCATGTATGTGTGAGATGACATTTGTATGGAATTACTTATGGAAAGTGTGGGTTATAACAGAAAAAAAAAAAAAAAAGGAAAACCATTGTCTGTTATGAGGAGACTGGTAGCATAAATTGTGATCCACCAAATCATAGAATATTATGCAATAATAGGAAAAAGAATAATGATGTTCCCTACACATTGATACGGAAAAGTGTTAAAGTAACACTGATTGCTGTGTGGAAAAGCTACTGTGACAGTATGTACCTTGCATGAAAACAGTAGGAAAACAAACACGTGTGTGTTTGTATTTGTTTATGCATGCAAAAAGAAACTCCAGGGGCGCTTGGGTGGCTCAAACAGTTAAGGGTCCGCTTTCAGCTCAGGTCACGATCTCATGGTTCGTGGGTTCGAGCCCCGTGTCAGGCTCTGTGCTGACGGCTCAGAGCCTGGAGCCTGCTTCGGATTCTGTGTTTGCCTCTCTCTCTGCCCCTCCCCTAGACATGCTCTGTCTCTCTCTCTCTCTGTCTCTCTTTCAAAAATAAACATTAAAAAAAAAGTAACTCCAAATGAACACATAAGAAATTAAAACACTAGTTACCTGTTGCAGGGGGAGGGGGACATATGAATTATCATCCACTTAAGGATTAAACGTAAAAACAATGAAAATACACATTACACACACACACACACACACACACACACACACACACACACACACCTCTAAATCAGTTTGTTTCTTCTCCACTTAAAAGGCTCCCAGAGCTGTCCCCTGACATCACAATAAAATCCAACACCTGACTGTGAGGCCTCCCAGCCTTGCATGATCAAGTACCAGCCTTTCCCTCCCAGCCCATCTGTTCACCTTTCCTCACCTCCTTCTACCTAGATGCTCATACGGTTGTGTGTCTCAAAAAACCAGCAGGTATGAAAAGGCATCCGCAAATCGGAACACTTACATGCAGCTGGTGGGAATGTAAAATGGTGCTGCCGCTTTGGAAAACATTGTGGCAGTTACTCAAGATGGTGAAACATAGTTACCATATGACCCAGCAATTTCACCCGGAGGTATATATACAAAAGAATGGAAAACACACATCCAGGAATGCCTAGGTGGCTCAGCGGGTTAAGCATCTGACACTTGATATTGGCTCAGGTCCTGATTTCAGGGTCATGAGTTCAAGCCCCGCATTGGGGTCCTCACTGGGTGTGGTTGCCCACTTAAAAAAAAACAAAACAAAAAAACCCAAAAATGTGTCCACACAAAAACTTGTACACAAATGTTCATAGCAGCATTAGTCATGCATTAGTCATACGGCTCCAGAGTGGAAACCTTCAGTGCAAATTACTAAGTGAAAAAGCCAATCGGAAAAGGCTGTATACTGTATGATTCCAATTATATGACATTCCAGGAAAGGCAAGAGTATGGAGACAATATAAAGATGAGTGGTTGCCAGGGGTGAGGAGAGGGGGGGGAGATGAAGAGAGCACAGAGAATTTTTAGGGCAGTGAGAATACTCTGTATGTTAACGATGGATATACGCCATTTCACATCTGTCCAAACCCATAGAATGTATAACACCAAGAGTGAATGCTTAACTGTAAGGTAAACCGGGGACTGTGAATGACTATGATGGGTCAGTATAGATTCATCCTAATAGCAGAGGCTGTGCATGAGACGGGGCAGGGGCTATATGGGAAGTCTCTGTACCTCCTTTTCAATTTTGTTGTAAGCCTGAAACTGCTCTTAAGAGAACGCGATCTTAGGGCACCTGGCTGCCTCAGTGGGTGCAACATGCAACTCTTGATCTCAGGGTTGTGAGTTTGAGCCTCATGTTGGGTGTAGAGATCACTTAAAAATAAAATTAAAAAAACAACAAGATCTTAAGAGTGCACACACACACACACACACTTACCCCAAGACAGAAAAAGACATGTATATTTTTAATGTTTATTCATTTTTGAGAGAGAGAGAGAGAGCATGAGCAGGGGAGGGGCAGAGAGAGAGAGGGAGACACAGAATCTGAAGAAGGCTCCAGGCTCTGAGCTGTCAGCAAAAAGCCTGATGCGGGGCTTGAACTCACAAACCGCGAGATCATGACATGAGCCACCCAGGGGCCCTGAAAAAGACATAATTAAACAAAAAATTATTGAATGAGTTATTGATGGAAGTGAAACTGAAGGCCACCTGTAGCCAAACCAGATGGCAAGCCAGGAGGAGCAAAGTGCCAGTCCGAAAGACTGAGTGAGGGAGAGAAAGGCCAATCCCAGTGTGCCCTTCCTTCTCCACCGCCCCCCACCCCACTTCCCCGCCCTCCACCTCTCCTGCCCACATACACACCTTTTCTCTGAAACCCTTCTCACCCTCCTAGGCTCACATACACCTACACCTACACACCTGCCAGCCTCAACTCAGACTTCACCTCCACCAGGAAGCTTCTGTGATAGAGTTTACAGCTCACACTAGAGCCCAGGGGAGGGACCAAGGTGGTGAGTCGGGGCAGCAGGGAGGAGGTCAGTGTGGCTGGAGTGGAGCTGGGGGGAGCTGGAGGAAAGAGATCAGAGGTAATCTGATCAGGGAGGGTGATCACAGAAGGCCTTATGGATCATAGTAAGGCTTTTACTCGAATGAGGTGGGAGCCACGGGTATTTTGAGGGACACCGGCTGGCTTAGGATTCCTTTACTTCTGGAGAGTGGTTGGTGACAGCAGAAGCAAGAAGCGACACCCTCAATCAGAATTGGGGCGCCTGGGTGGCTCAGTCGGTTAAGCGTCCGACTTCGGCTCAGGTCACGATCTCGCGGTCCGTGAGTTCGAGCCCCACATCGGGCTCTGGGCTGACGGCTCGGAGCCTGGAGCCTGTTTCCAATTCTGTGCCTCCCTCTCTCTCTGCCCCTCCCCCGTTCATGCTCTGTCTCTCTCTGTCTCAAAAATAAATAAACGTTAAAAAAAAATTAAAAAAAAAAAAAAAAAGAATTAATTGGCGATGTACCCAGACCACATGCGTGAGCTCCTTCGACCAAGCGAAAGCCTTTATTTCTTCTGTTTTATGTTCCAGTTGACTATAAGCAGGTGTGAAGCACGGTGGTTAAGACCAAGGGCTCTGGAGGCTGGCCTCTGGGTTGAAGCCCAGTCTCCCCCATCAAATAGTCCGGTGTTGTTTCGTTCGTTGGAACTTCGGGTTTTTTCATCTGTAAAATGGGGTTGATAAATTGTATTGACCCCCACAGACTTTTGAGGATTAAATGAGTCAATCTACATTAGAGGATGCCAAGAGCATAGTGAGTGCCCAGTAAATATTAGCTATTATTAAAAAGCGTCTGTCTGCATGACTGTAACCAGAATTTCTCAGGAACTCTGTACTGATTTAAACAGGTACACTGAGGCTGCCCTCGGGGGAAGCTGGATGGAGAGTCAATTCTCTACTCACTGCAGAAGGTCTCCCTACCTCCCTCCTTTACCTCCCCCTGTCCCTCCTTCCCCTCTGACCCTTCCTCCCCCTTCTCCCCCGGGTTTGTTCTGATTCTTGTACCAGGTTCCTGCAGACTCTTTACCTGCTAACACTCCCAAATAACTCCATCCAGCAATCCACGCGTCTCTGGACAGGTGGAGAGACTGATGGAGCCATTCAGTCACACGGTGGAGGGGCTGGCGGGGCCTCAGAGCCCTTGTCTCATGCACATTAAGGTAAAGAAATGGAGGAACAGAATGGTTAAGCCGCCACTTCCTGCACGAGTTAGGAACAGAACCGGGGCAGAAATACAAGTTTCCTCTCTCCAGGGCTGAGGTACTTTTGTTTCCTTTTATAAATTTCTCATTACACAAGTAAAGCAGTCTCCTCATTAAAAAAAAAAAAAAAAAAAAAAATGCAGGTGAGGGGCACCTGGGTGGCTCAGTGGTTAAGCATCCGACTTCTGCTCAGGTCAAGATCTCCCGGTTTGTGAGTTCGAGCCCCGTGTCGGGCTCTGTGCTGACAGCTCGGAGCCCAGAGCCTGCTTCCGATTCTGTGTCTCCCTCTCTCTCTGCCCTTCCCCCCATTTGCAATCCTTGTGTGTATCTCTCTCTCTCTCAAAACTAAACAAACATTAAAAAATAAAAATAAAAAAATGCAGGTAAGTGTGAAAAATGTCTTTAATGATCACCCTGTGCCATCTGCTAGCATCTTTATCCAAAGCACCCATTCCCACGACCTACCACCCGCTGGAACAAAACCCCCAAGAGGGCAGGGAGTTGGGTCCATTGTATCCACAGCTGAGGTCCCAGTGTAAGGATAGTGCCTGGCACAGAGTAAGTGCTCAATAAACACCTGCTCAAAGAATAAACGATATTCTTCAATCCTTCCTCTCTCCATGTCAGGGTAATTGCTATTATCAATTTGACTTTTTTTTTTTTATTCCAAGTTAGTTATTGCATATGCAGTAGTTTCCCTCAGTTTGGCTTTTTTTTTTTTTTTTTTTTAACCCATCCAGACCAGCACCATCCGATAGAATGTACTAAAGTGATGGAGATATTCTATACCTGCACCGTCCAATATGCTAGCCGCTAGCCACTGGCCACATGAAGCTACCGAGCCCTTGAAGGGTGGCTGATACCACTGAGGAGTTGAATTTTAAATTTTAGTTAATTTTAATGACTTTACATTTAAATGTAAATAGCTGCCCGTGGCTAGTGACAGCTGTAGCAGACTACTGCTCTTCAAGATGGGTTTCCTGTGCATTTGCACATGTACGTTACCGATAGACGGCTTTGCATTTTTGTGTTTTGCGTAAGTTTTCAGGCTTTTTGTATCCTTCTGCTTCTTGGTTTTTGTTTTTTGTGTTTTTCTGGCTGAACACTAGATTTTAGAAGTTTTTCCTATCAGGCCACACAGCTCTGCCTCACTCTCTTTTAACTGCTGCACAGGATTCTATAGTGTGGATGTGCCATAATCGGTTCAGCCATTTCCTACTGAGAGATATTTAGATGGTTTTCAATCCGTCACTATTAAAAGTCACGCTGCAATGAATATTACTATCCATATCTTCCTGGGCATAAAAGTGACCTTTCTCTTTTGAAAATTAACAATAATAGTTATTGTTATAATAATAACTGCTTGTACTTATTCAGCCTTTATTATATGCCAGGCATTGTACTGAACCTTTTCCTTGTATTAAATGATTCAAATCCTATTTCAGTCTGATAAGGGAGGTTTTGTTCTTCTCTCTGCAGTACAGATGCAGAAACTGGGCACAGAGAGGTTCAGTAATTTTCCCAAAGTCACACAGCCAGTAAATGGCAGAGCCAGGATGTGAGCTCAAGGAGTTGCCTCCAGAGTTGCACATCCAGTCTCAGTTTTCCTAGCCCCTGCAAACTACTCTGCAAAGGGTAGGGAGGTTGTGCCAGTGTCCACACAGCCACGGGTCCTTCCCACCAGGGTGAACTGTCACCCTAGGGATCTCTTTTCTGGGATGAGACCCTGGGATCCTCATTCTAGGGTCAGTCACACATCCCTGGAAACTGGAAACCTGGCGGGGCCACGCTGCTATTTGGGTCTGTCTGGGCAGCAGCAAACTCCTGCTGATATGCCCTGTGTCTTCCTCCCAGGCTGGTGTGAGCTCCGAGCGGTATGGAGACAACAGCAAGACAGAGACAGTGCTAGCAGCCGGCAGACTTATGCAATCCGGTGATACAGGCCGACTGGCTGATTGGAAACAAACAGGAAAGGAGTCAGGCAGAGCTTCCTGGAATCCAGGTCTGGGAGCTGCCGAAAGCAGGCCTCTTCTCTTAGGAACAATTGAATGTCACTGGGGTAACTGAACTCTGCTGGCAACAGAGGCCTCCTGCCCACGGCCTCACAGAGCGGCCTGTGTGAGCCAGGCCGGGCTCCAGAGGAAAAAAGGGCCTGGCAAAGTGCCCTGTGAGGCCATCTGAGGAGACACTGCAGTCTCTCACGCTGGACCGGCCTCTGCTGTAGCCAGGCTGACGGGCCACAGGCGTGGGGATTCCCAGGGCGAGTCTCAGGCACAGAGACAGCTCTCGGGGAGGGCCCTAGCCCAGTGGCCAGGCCCTGAGCTCAGGAGGCAGGACGCCTGAAAAGCAGAGACAGTAGGTATCCGCTCTACCACCCAGCTGTCTTTATGTGAGAACCGCTGTTATCATGCCAAACACAGGGGAGGAAGTGCAGTGGCTTCAGACATTTCTGGAACTGGCGTCTGAAAAGTCACCTGGAATTGTGGCATCTGTATTCTGTGTTCCTTTACCACTCTGCCCACAGATTCCTTCATCTCTGCTCTCTGCTTCTCCTCCCTCTCTCTCTCCTTCCCCAAGCCCATGACCAACTATGGCTGCCTCACAGCACCTGAGGGTGCACCCATCCCGTAAGCAACAGCTCACGAAAATCACTAGATCATAACCCCAAAATCTCAGGAGAGAGGATCCAGTTGGCTCAGTTAATCAGGTCCCCGTCTTTATCCAGTCAACTCCGGCTGGAGGGTAGGGTTGTGCATTTGTAAGCATGACTCCCTAGGGCGTCCACACCTGTTCCAAAGAGAGGGGTCACCATGGACTGGCCCAACCCCACGTAATGTGCCCGTGATGCTCTGTACCTGAAGGAGACAATCCACAGAGAGATGGGAGCCAAGTTGCAGAAGCTGTGCCAGCAGCCAGGAATTTGTTTCCTCGGGACGAGACCGAGTCCTGCCTCTGGGGAAAGGCTGAGGCTGCCTGCCAGAGCACAGGACCCAGCTGTTGGGTGGGGCTCTGCAGGGCCCGGAGGAGCATCCTACCAGAGCCTCATTCCAGCAGGAAGCCACAAGAACATCTGCAGGAAACCGAAATCATGACAATATAAAATGGTGCTACGAGCAATCCTTAGTCAGTGGTACGGCAGGCTTCGGGCAGGTATTGTACACGCTTCACATTTTTAATCCTCACGAGGATACAATAGAGTAGGTCTCAAGCTTATTTACAGAACACTTGTCGAATGACTTAGCACTAACTGATCACTTGTCTCCTTTGTCCATTTAGTCCTTCAATCACTCCGTGAACGGATATTTAACGGAAGTCAACTCTATGCCAGACGTGTGTTGCTGGGTGTTGGGGCCACAGTGGAGAGCAAAAATGATCCTGCCCTCACAAAGGCTGGAGCCTCTGAAGGACCGATAGCCACTAAGTAGCCATAGAGGGAAGGGAACAGCATCCTAGCACAGGGAAGAACATGTGCTAAGGCCCCGTAGGGGGAGGGAGGGTGTGAGGCAGCAGGAATGCTGTTAGACTAACGTAAACCAGGTAGACAGAGAAACAAGCAATTTACGACAGCTAACTCTCTGAGCCCTTACGATCCCGTGAGATTGTTTTTAATCTTACTTTGAGAGGAAGAAGAGAGGGCGAGAGAGAAAGAGAGAAAGAATCCCAAGCAGGCTACACACACTGTCAGCACAGTGCCCAGCGTGGAGCTCGATCTTACGAACCATGAGATCATGGCCTGAGCCCAAATCACGAGTCAGACCCTTAACTGATGAGCCACCCAAGCATCTCAATCCTGTGAGATTTTTTAAAATATCACTTTGAAGATGAGGAAACTGAGGCACAGAGAAGGTAAGTAACCTGCCCAAGAACACACAGCTCCATCAGCAGTGGGAGAACCGGGGTTAGAACCCAGGCCTCTTCGACTGGAATCCCAAGCAGCTCTAATCTTTAGTAAAGAAGGAGACATTCATCCAGTGGGAGCAGGTGTGTAGTCTGGGGGCCCTCCAGGACTATTTTTATTTGCAGCTGTAGCCACAGGATTTGTGGTTTCCATAACAGAGGGGAGAAGAGTGCATACAGCCTTTCTCAGCCACGGACAGGAATCCTTTCAGGCCCTTATTGATATTCGGCTGCAGGAGATGCCACAGGGAGACACGCGGACGGGACGAGCCAGCCCAGGGAGAGGAAGTGAGGAGACCGGCATTCATCCTGGAGGGGCCCGTTTCCCTTTCCGTTAGGGGAGAGTCTGTTAGAATGGAAGGAGCTTGGACTCTGCAGCCGGGCCAGCCAGCGTCTGTTTCAAATGACAGCCCCTGCCACCCACATGCTGTGTGGCCTTAGGCGAGTTACATCAGAGCCTCCATTTATTTCCTTGTACAAGCAGGATAAAAGGACCCAAAAAAAGTAAGCCTCTCTGTCTCTCTTCCTTCCCTATCCCACTTCACCCGGTCCCCCACCCCAGAATGTATGCATCATTGCTAGGTTCGTATGTCACCTTCCAGGTAAATTTTAAACCAGAGATACATGGATAGATAGATGATAGATAGATAGATAGATAGATAGATAGATAGATAGATGTACACCTATATATAATATATAGGGGCGCCTGGGGGGCTCAGTCAGTTGAGCGTCCAACTTCGGCTCAGGTCATGATCTCACAGCTTGTGAGTTCAAGCCCTGCGTCAGGCTCTGTGCTGACGGCTCGGAGCCTGGAGCCTGCTTTGGATTCTGCGTCTCCCTCTCTTTCTACGCCTAACCCTCCCTTACTGAACACCTGGTTGCTCAATCCCAAAGGCTCATTAGAATCACTCTCAATTTCTCTCTTTCACTCACTTGTTACATCCTGTCCAACAACCAGTCCTGCCTGGCTTTCCTGTAAACCCAGAGGTAGATCTGCCAAGAAGTGGATGAAGCATGAGTTCAGCACCCCTCAACTGGACAGCCCTTTCAGTGTGGGCACAGCGACTTGTGATTTTGTAACACCTGCCAAGGGAAGGTGTTAGAACTACAGCCATCAAGACCACTGTCTCTCCAGCTCCCCTCCCCCCGCCCATTCCCTACCTCAGTGTCAGGTGACATGGGAGAGCCTTGGGCACTTGGAGGGATCCGCTAAAAATAAGCTGAACTGGGGAGTCCACTCAGTGGGGTTTAGTGGACGTGATCACGAAGCTGTCCGTCTCTTTTAAGCACAGTGGAGGTATGGCCTGCCGTCCTGGCATAGCAGTGGCGTTCGGGACACTCTTATAGCCCACGTACTGACTCACCTAATACAGAGACACAAAGGTGCAGGGACAGATGTCATACCTCTAAGGAGGATGCAGCAGAGGGACAGAAAGAATCTGGATCTTCGACGATATCATTACTTTCCCAAATGACCAACTCTGAAAGTGTTCTATGAAAAGTCATACATTTGTACGTTAGATATTAGTTTTTTGGGATTTTTTTTTTTTGTTTTTTAATTAAAAAAATTTTTTTTACATTTATTTATTTTTGAGAGACAGAGCACAAGTGGGGGAGGGGCAGAGAGAAAGGGAGACACAGAATCCGAAGCAGGCTCCAGGCTCTGAGCCGTCAGCACAGAGCCCCACGGGGGGCTTGAACCCACCAACCGTGAGATCATGACCTGAGCTGAAGTCGGACGCCTAACCGACTGAGCCACCCAGGAGCCCTGGTTGGATAGTGTTTTGTACTTAGAGCCAAATCATCTCAATAGATACAATGATATATGCTTATATACATCTAAGGTTTACCTGGAAGGGGATGTGCAAAACCGGAATCCCTAGATGCCTCCTGGGATGGGGACAGGAGTCAGTGGGAAGCAGATGAGGGGGAGACTCACGTTTCCCGGATATTTTTATTCTGCTTGAATTTTGTTTACTTTGGGTCAGCTTTTCCTATCTCAAGAACTAGAAAATAAAACTTCAAAAGTCAGTGGAACACTTGAATTTTACATTTCTTTTAGTGTATGAAATAAATAAATTTAATCTGACAAGACTGGTCCTTGCTGAAATAGTCTCCAAGAGGCTGTTAGGATGGTGAAAGAAGAAATGTTGACAAGTTCAGTTACTTAAGGGTCAGAAGGTGATCTGGGACCCAGCACGCAAAGCTCAAGGGACATTCAGAATTTTTCCCGCCTGCTTTCCCGCCACTGAGCAGCTCAGCCAACCCAGCCTGATGTTCCCAAGGATTTCCAGGAAACTAACACCGGCCACACCCCTGGGAAGTTCTTTTGAATGACTGTTTCAAATGCATCAGGCTCCTTCCTTTTTAAAGACAGTAGAGAAAATGTTGCTGACTAGCCAAGGAACCTGGAAGATGGTTTTGCCATCTGTTTTAGAAGTCAAGGGGTGGAATTTTTTTTCAAGGTCACACAAAGTCAATAGATGCCAGGAGGGAGTCATCAAGGATTTCCCCGTCTGCCTGTGTGTACTTGGCCCCTTCATGTTCCCGGTTTGCCCAGGGTTCCTTATCTCCTCCAAGAGGCTTCCCTGATTTTCAATGTTAGCAAGGGGAGGACCTGTATGAAAAAATGACCTTGACATTCAAAGTCCATGAGTCCAGAGAACAGCTGCATTCTATAGCCCCTTTTGTGGAGATTTACAGTGCATAATAGATGAAAGTCTCTGGAAAGTTCTGTTGTAAAGAAAACCACCTAAAAAAAATTTTTTTTCCTCATCAATAAAAAGAGGATACTAAAAGGACCCATCTCACGGAGTTGTCATGAGGATTGAGAGCACAAGTCCACAACCTCTTATCAGAAATCAGTGTTTCAAATTTTAGATATTTCTAGATTTTAGAAAAGCCATGTTGTCTATGTTCCACATATTTTAGAGCCATCCCATAATCAAACATATTGATATGAAACGGATTCACATGAAAAGGGTTTGACAAGATTATAAATAACCTCAGATCAGCTCAGGGTTTGCTCCCAAATGAGTTTGGGGTGCCAAATTTGTGGGAAACTGTTGGTTTTCACAATTGTAGATAAAGGAATGGGGGCTTAGAACAAAAATAATTACTAACATTTATTGAGCATTTGTTTGTTTATTCATTTATTTATTTTAAAGATTTTCTTTTTTTTTTTAATTTTTTTTTCAACGTTTTTTATTTATTTTTGGGACAGAGAGAGACAGAGCATGAACGGGGGAGGGGCAGAGAGAGAGGGAGAACAAAAATAATTACTAACATTTATTGAGCATTTGTTTATTCATTTATTTTAAAGATTTTCTTTTTTTTTTTTAATTTTTTTTTTCAACGTTTTTTTATTTTTGGGACAGAGAGAGACAGAGCATGAACGGGGGAGGGGCAGAGAGAGAGGGAGACACAGAATCGGAAACAGGCTCCAGGCTCCGAGCCATCAGCCCAGAGTCTGACGCGGGTCTCGAACTCACGGAGCACGAGATCGTGACCTGGCTGAAGTCGGACGCTTAACCGACTGCGCCACCCAGGCGCCCCTTAAAGATTTTCTTTTTAAACAATCTCAACACCCAGCGTGGGGCTCCAACTCAGAACCCCAAGATCAAGAGTCCCATGCTCCACCAACCGAGCCAGCCAGGCTCTCCCTTGAGCATTTGTTTGAGTCAGGCAATGTTCCGAGCACTTCACATTTAACGAAGTGAATCCACAGGACCCCAAGTGATAGATAGATACTATTGTATCACCCCATTAGGCAGAGGAGAAGACTGAGGCATACAGGGGCTAAGGAACTCACTCAAGCAGCAGAGCTGGGATTAAATGAGATTATGAATACGAATGGTTTATCACAGTGCCTGGCACATAATCACCATTCCATCAATGGTGGCTATTTTTACCTTACTAATATCATCCTCATCGATGGTGGAAGAATTATGATTGATTCTCATCTTCTTCTCTGCACATATGTGAAATTTCCCATTTTGCTATAATGAAAATATTCTTTTTTTTTTTTTCAACGTTTATTTTATTTTTGGGACAGAGAGAGACAGAGCATGAACGGGGGAGGGACAGAGAGAGAGGGAGACACAGAATTGGAAACAGGCTCCAGGCTCTGAGCCATCAGCCCAGAGCCTGATGCGGGGCTCGAACTCACGGACCGTGAGATCGTGACCTGGCTGAAGTCGGACGCTTAACCGACTGCGCCACCCAGGCGCCCCTGAAAATATTCTATGTGTGAGAAAAAATGTTTTTCTAAAGGTGAAACTCAATTTCTGAATTGAGCCTAATCTCTCAATGGTTCTTCTGATTCCTTCTGTCAAACTTGATGCTGCCCCTGGGCAGAAATGGATTGGTCACCTCAAATTTGACTTCTTTGGGCATAGCCAGGCCAGACACTGGGCACCCTATGACAGTCCTGGAGGGGCACAGCTTCAAGAACTTGCTAGTTGCCTGTGAAGAGCGCAGCGAGCTGACAGCCTCCAGCTGCAACGTCTTAAGGATCTGTCTCAACTTTCAAGCCAAGGCCATGCTCTTCCTGCGTTGCCCCAGGTCAATGACTGAGTATGGCGGGACACCAGGGCTGGCCATCTCGCCCAACGTGGGGCTCCTCTAACCAACGATCTTTGCTCCGGAGCCCCCCGTGGAGTTGACAAGGACTTTGCGGACCTGCATTGAAGTGAGCCCCCCTTGATCAATTCTGTTTTCTCTCGTATTTATTTTTCACAAGCAGAACACCTCTCCTACCTTCTACAAACCTCACTCCGTCTGACACACTGCCCCTTGCTACCCCAGAGGCATTCCCACCCCGCTTCCACATCTTCCCTGCCCAGAGAACCTTGATTTGGGGCCCAGCTAAGGGGTAGAAATCCCTTGATCTTTGGAGGGTGGCTGGCTCTCCAGCCCCAGCAGATAAATCATGACCCATCTTAAGTAAAAGTGCGCATTCTCCTTAAGCAATGATTGGTCCAGAATGGGCATGTGATCCGGCTCTCAGCCAATGAAAGGTCAGGGGAAATCTGAGGATCCACTTCATTAATAATATAGAGCTTCAAGGGGGTGAAAGCCTTTTGTCCCCCCATCCCTTCCTTCCTGCTTTGATCGGTGTCCTGTGATCAAACGTTCCATGATGCGGCAGTAGCTGGGATGAGCATGAGTCTGAGGCCAAAAGCCAACCACTGGAGATGATGTAGCGGAAGGATAAGCCTGGGTCCTTGACACATCAAAACGACTCTGGAGCTGCCGACCTCCAGACTTTTTGTTATAAAGGATAATTCCACGTCTTCTTCGCTTAAGCCACGGTCAGTCAGGCATGCCGTCACTTGCAGTTGAAAATATCGTAACCGGTGCGGTCACTTTCCCCATGCTCTATTGCCCAGATTGCCTGGGGAAATAGAAGGAAAGGAAGGAGAAGGAAGGAAACCAAAGTTAGCAAACCCTCGAAGATGCAGGGCTCAGGGTTGCCGTAGAGGTATTTGGACTTTTCCTGGAAGGGCGACATCAGAAAATCCTCCCATCTCCAACTTGCTAACACCTCTGTATGACACGTCCGTCCCCCTGCTTCAAATCCTTCCATGACTTCCCGTTGCTCCCAGGACAGAGTTCAAACTCCTTGTTATAAAGACCTGCAAGCACCCTGGCATCGCCCTGACCCTCTTTATCTCATACTTAGGCTCCAGTCAGACTGATCTACTTTTAGCCCTCCAATATCCGATTTCACCTCTAGGCATTTGCATGTGCTAATTCCTCTGCTCTTTCCCCATTTCAACTGGCTCTCTCTTTACTATTTAGGTCTCAGCTCAAACGTTGTCTACTCCAGGAAGACTTCCTTGATTTCTAGACCGGATCCAGTAAACCCTTGCATCTCTCATTGTACCTTATGTTTGCTTCTATTAAAACACTCACTAAGGGGTGCCCGGCTGGCTCAAGTTGGAAGAGCAAGCGACTCTTGACGCCAGGGTTGTGAGTTCGAGCCCCATAACGGGTGTAGAGATGATGAAAACAAATGAACTTAAAAAAAGAAACACTTGTCAGACCAGTTTTGTAGTTGTTCTGTTCTCATGATTGGAGAACTTGTCTTTGCTTTCCACTATTCCACTCCTAGCTAGTCCTGCTGGCCAAAAGCTGTCTTAGGCCCAGGCAGACTCACAGAGGTAACTACTTCCCGTAGATCTCTCCATTAACTCCCTACAGAGCCTGACGTGGGGCTTGAACTCACGGACCGAGAGATCACGACCTGAGCTGAAGTCGGACGCTCAACCAACAGAGCCACCCAGGCGCCCCAAGAAATATTGTTTTTTAAAAAAGAGAGTGAGACAAGGGGGTGGGGAGAGTATTATTCAAAAATTTCAAAGTCACACAAGACAAAGAAAGACCGATGCTCCAGATGAAAGGAAATTAAAGAGACATGACAACTAAATGCAATATCTGACCCTAAACGGACTGGTTCTTGTGCTGGAGGAGAAAAAACACTTTAGGACATTTTTGGATCAATTAGCAAAATTGTATATTATTGTATATAATTGTATATTATTGGAATTAGTAAAATGTGTATATTATTGGAATGCAAATGGTAGAAAAGGTAGATTAAAGATTTTTTATCAATAATTTTAAAGTATGAAGATTGAGGGGCGCCTGGCTGGCTCCGTTGGTGGAGCACGTGACTCTTGATCTCGGAGTCGTGAGTTCAAGCCCCACGTTGGGCGTAGAGATTACTTAAAAATAAAACGTTAAAAGGAGCGCCTGGGTGGCTCAGTCGGTTAAGCGTCTGACTCTTGATTTCAGCTCAGTTCATGGTCTCACAGTTCGTGGGATCGAACCCCGTGTCACACAGCCTGCTCGGGATTTTTCTCTCTCCCTCTCTCTCTGCCCCCTCCTGCTCATGCTTTCTCTTAGGTGTTCTTTGTCCCATTTTTATTCATCCAACTCTTCTGTAGGTTTGATATTATTAACAAATAAAAAAAAATTCAACACAAAAATTACAATGTTAGAGGCCAAACTCCTAGGTTAGCCCCGTCTTACCCTCTACATGGTAAACGCTTGCACAGGGCTTCAGGAAACCTTCAGACTAACAAGGAAGTTTACACAATTCAGCCCAGAGTGGTGGGGTCCTGATGAATTATTAATGCTTATTCAGCTGCAAGAGCTTCACGAGGAAAGAGTCAAAGAGGAAAGTGGGAGAAGCCTGACCGGCTGTAGAACCAGAACAATCTCAGAGAAGTGGCAGCCTTTTTTGTTCTGCCTTCTGTGCTTTAAACTTCTAAAGTCTGCAGGTGGATCCGTTAGGGCACGTTTGGGCTGCAGGTAACCTGACACTCAGGAGAGCCTTAAATGTCGATCTTTATTATCTCAGGTAACAATAAGTCAGTAAGTAAAATGTTTTGGGACTGGGAACTTCGGCATCTCAGTATTAGGGCAACGGGTCAGTTTCTTGAGGATTCCCTCGGCCATTCCCTTAGAGTCTCAAAGTAAGTGCTGTAGCTCCAAAAGTCACGTCCTAGTACAACCGTGTCCAAAGAATGGAGGAATATATGTATGAAAGAAAAGGGGTTGGGGAGAAAACTTGTCTCTTTTAACAGAAAGGAGAATCCTACCCAGAAGCCCTCAGCACACTACCCCTGTTGCCTCATTGGCCAGGATTGGGTCCCATGCTTACCCCAAGACTAGGTCAAAGGGAGACAGGATTCCCATGCTGGCTTAGACCAAACAGAATTCATCCTCTGGGCCTTGCACGCTGCTCCTTGGTCCCGCAAAATTCGGTTCTGATGGCCAGGAAGAAGGGAAAAGAAGCAATCAACAGAGCCTGCTTTATGGTTTTGGTTATTTCCTGAGTAGGATCCTAATATTCTCCTTTTGTGATCTGAACCAAAGAATAACTTGGAGCCACAAGGGTGCCAAGAAGCCCAGAGCCCTCAAGATACATGGCCTACACCAGGGACTCCACACTGACCACAACCGGCCCTGCCTGTCCAGAATTCATTCCCCCACGTTTGCACACACCGCTCAGTACTTCTTCAGGGAACTTCCTCTCCCTGTGTCCAGGTGGGGCCATCCCTACCCCAACAGGCATGTGACCAGACCTGGACAATCTGAATGTCACCTTCCTTTGGTGACAGTGACTGGTTCAGAGACAGACCATGTCCTAAGTTAGTCCAATCCGAGCGGATGCTGGAACTACAGTAGGGTTTTCAGGAAATGACCCTCCTTTTCCCACCGGACTTGTACCCAGCAGAACGCAGGCCTGGAGCCCCACTTGCCATCTTGTCAAGAGGAGTCTGACAACGGAGCCAACGCACTGAAGAGAAAAGGCAAGAGATGGCAAGTGAATCCAGCTAGGCCTAAAGCCAGAACTCTTCGGTTACTTCAGCCAGTCCTTTTTCAGTTACTTCAGCCAATAAACTGCCTCTTTTGCATAAGCCAGTTTCGAAAGGGTTTTCTTCACTTAAATAAAGGAGTCCTAAGTTTCTTAACCTTTGGAGAAGCGTGTTTGAAAGACAAATTCCCGGGTCTGGTCCTCAAAGGTTATGACTGAGTCCCCCCGGGGCTGGGGCCTGAGACTCCACTTTGGAACGAGGTCCTCCAAGGCCCCCCCTCGAAGGTGGTCCCGCTCACCACAATCTGAGACTCTAGGACCTTGGGGAAGGACGGCCTGTTTTCCTAACTGGGGGTAAAAGGAAACCCAGATCTTTCGATCACAAAGTCCAGCTACCTTCTTGGCACAGAGTCGGGGAAATACCTTTCATTCTTTCCCAATGACTCTGGAGTTGAGGAAATGAAAAGTAGTTGATTTCTCAAACAGGTTATTCCGCCACCTTGAACGTTGGTAACTCCCCTTGCTCCACGATGTTGCTAAAGCGACTCAGAACACTCAGGCAAGAACGATTTCCCGGCCAAACCCAGGGACTGCAAACCCTGTCACTTGAGGGCCAGATAGGGAGGGCAAACCCGAGGAGCTATGGGAAATAGGCCTGCCTGTGGGGAGCGGGAGAGCTCAGGATGGACCAGGCTAATAGACGGCACTTAAAATTATACACTGCGCTGGAACCAGGGATGCACTAAGGCCACCTGGATCTGATTTCGCTTCCTCAGCTCAGCACCAGCATCCTCGGAGGCGGCTTCATCCTCAGAGAACACCGGCCCCCAACCTAACGTCCCAAGGGTTTGGGGACCGCAGCAGAAAAAGGTTCATGTTCCCAATCGTCTCGGTAGAAGTCCAGGAAGAAGCTGTCATTGGCCTGGTTGGGGGTCACGTGACGACCCCTGAACCAATCGCTGTAGCCAAAGAGGTATGGTGGTGTGATTGGTCAGCTCCGAGTCATGTGCCCATCCCTGGAGTTGGGGGATGGGGTCGGTCTCGTTTTAACCGCAGAGACAGAGACCCGGAAGTGGGGGAGAGAGTCGCGTGCCTTAGCTTGGGTTCCCGCACGAGGAGACCCTGACACAAAGATCTCGAGTACAAGTAGATTACTTGGGAGACGATCCCAGGTGGCACCATTTGGAGCTTGAGGGAATGAGACAGGGAAAAGAAGGCAGTCGATGGAGGGTGTGTTTTCACACGAGTTACTACTATAGTCAATCGGAGCTTAATCCCATCGGGGAACTCTGGGAGCCAGCATAGAACGTATGCCTCAGAGTTATCCCATTTTAGGGTTGAAAGCGCTAAGAGGTTTAGCTACCAGCGCCTGTCGATCCTTGTTGGAGAGCTGCTCCCACTGGCGTTAACTGCCAATTGCATAACTTTAAGTATGCAAGAGCAAACTGGTCCCTGGTGACCTAAGAAAGTCCTCGAACATGGACTGTTAGAACAGCGGCTAGGTCAGGAGATTGGAAATGGGCAGTTCGAGCAGAGTGACCAGCCACCCCAGTTGGGGACAAGAAGGGTTCTGGTCAATGGTAAAACCCAACTGCGGGATTTGTGGCCAATCCCACGTCGCCTGAGACCCCCAACTCCAGTTTGAGAAGTTTATCCTCTGTACTGTCTCCTCTTCCTAACAACCTTCTCTTTCCCTGTATCAACTCCTCTTTGGCTAAAAGACGGCCGGGGCTCCTGCCTATGCTCTGTCCTCGTTGTTGGACCTCCTCGGCCCCCAGCTGTGCCCTGCCTCCTGGGAACCCCAGTGATGCCAGAAGCTCTGTCCAGCTCCCCAAATCCCCCATGTCCTACCATTTTGTTTTTCGATCATCTCAGCCCTGGGAGTCCAGGGCTTGCAGAGCTAAAAAGGAAGGATCAGAGTAGAGAAGGCACGTGCCGGTGTTTCTCACGGAAACAAAGTCAGGACTCAAACTCCTGGCCCAGGTGTTTCCCTCTGTACCCCTCAAAATCCTTAGTGTCTGTCATTCAGCTAACTAGACATTTCTCCAGAGCTGAGATAAAATCCTCCCACATGCCCCTGTGCTCAGCAGGGGGCAGAGGGCATGGCGTGTAATGTGGTCTCAAGAAACACTCTGCAAAATACCTCTAGGGTCCTCTTCCCTCTAGCTCCCAAATGATCTCAGGGACTACTGTTCGACTTGTCTAAACACAAGTTATCCCTTCCGTTCCCCAAGCCTGTCCCCCACCACCCCAGACAGCTGGAGGTGGCTTTTAGTGTTTGTTTATTTATTTAGTTATTTTGGAGAGAGAGAGGCAGAGAGCAAGCAGGGGAGGGGCAGAGAGGGAGACAGGAGACAGAATCCCAAGCAGGTTCTGTGCTGCCAGCACAGAGCCCAATGTAGGGCTTGAACTTGCAAACAATGAGATTTTGACCTGAGCCGAAATCAAGAGTCAGAAGCCCAACCGACTGAAGTACTCAGGCGCCCCTGGAGGTGGCTTTTACCCCAATAACAACAGGATCCTGGAGAAACTGGAGTTTCTCAACATCTGCACTATCGACATTTGGGGACAAATGACATTGGGGGGTATCCTGTCCTGTGCCCTGGGGGATGTGGAGTAGCATCGTTTGGCCTCCACCTACTAGATGCCCCCACTATTGTGATGATCGCAAATGTCCCTGACACTGCCAGATGTCCCCTAGGAGACAAAGTCACCGCTGGTTGAGGACCACTGATAGAGACCATGGATGTTTCCTGACTATTCTATGAAGGATAGCCATAAGCAACTGAGAGAATACGGTCATTTTCATCGAGCTGTAGATACCATGTACGTAACAACCTCAAGCCCGTCACACAAACGCAGCTTGCAGTGAAGGCTCTGGCAACCGCTGCCTGCCAGTTGGCTTCTCCCAGTGGGTCACACACAGATTCTGGCACCGGGGCCACCAGCCGCCTCCTCCCCACCCCAACACACGCGCAGCACACACAGAACAATGGAGCCCTCTTTGGCTCTCTGAGCTACTCCACACACCCACTTAGCTCTATTTTCCTGCGCCGGAGAAGGTCTCTAGGTTGTGGGCAACTGTGTTTATGCTAAGGCAATAGAATGGTCTCCCTGGCCTCCAACTTCATGGCCCATTAATACATTTAACCTGAGTTTTTTGACCTTGGCACTATTGACACTTAGGGCTGGATAATTCTCTGTTGTAGGGGGCCATCCTGTGCCCTGAAGGATGTCCGGCAGCATCCTTGGCCTGTACCCACCAGATGCCAGGAGCACCCTCCCCCCATTATGACAACCAACAATGTTTCTAGACATTACTGTGTGTCGTTTGGGTTACAAATTCACCCCCACTCGAGACCCCTTGTCAATCTGTCCTGCAAACGCTAAGGTTCATAATATCACCATCCCTTTACGGATGAAGAAACCAGGGTATGGATAGGAAGGGATAGACAGGAAGACTTGCCTAAGCGGTAAAGGGCAAAGTCAAGGATTAGCGTTAATGTCCCAAACCAGTGATTACCAAATTCTCCAACTGATAAAAGCCTCGTTAACCGAAGTCCCAGACCCACCCAGACCCAATGCCTCTGAACTTTTAGGGATGCGGCGGGCAGTTCTGTATTTCCCAGCTATACAAGCCAGACATCAGCAACCCCCAGAAAACAGCAGTTCTCAATATGCCACGGCTCCCGTCCTCCGTCCTTACAGCTTTTCTCCTCATATGCACCCCCAATGTGTTGACATTACCTTGCTTATCAAACAAAACCTGCTTCTAATGTAATCACTCATACATATTCCAAATGGGATTAGCTGGATTAGCAAACTGAGTTAAATAACTGTCACTCATTGAGTGCCTATGAAAAAGTCAAAGGTGTCCCCAAACAGAGAATGAAGCCAACAGTGTGTCAAAGCACTGTTACTCTAACTTCTGCTGTATGTTGGGCCTTTTAGCTGGGTTATTATTTTTTTTAATGTTTATTTCTGAGAGAGAGAGAGAGAGAGAGTGAGAGTGAGTGGGGGAGGGACAGAGAGAGAGGGAGACACAGACTCCGAAGCAGGCTCCGGGCTCTGAGCTGTCAGCACAGAGCCTGATGCAGGGCTCGAACTCGTGAGCCGCGAGGTCATGACCTGAGCCAAAGTTGGACACCCAATACCGACTGAGCCACCCAGGCACCCCTTAGCTGGGTTATTTTTAAGGCCCACGGCAAACACTGGAATGTAAGAACCATTCTCATTTTAAAGAAGAAACTGAGGCACAAAACTTTAAGTGAGATCGAGCCCAAAGCCACATACAAAGTGAGAAAAATGTCATTACCTGCCTAAACCCACCACTGGCAAGTAGATGTTATGGCATTATCGTGATTCACTTAGGCTCTATAGGATTTACATGTATATGTGCACTCAGACACAGAAAATTCTAGCTGGAGACAGGCCCAGCCTTCCTCTTAAACACATGGCCATCCAGTGTTCCCCACCCCCAAATTGAGGTTCTGTAGGCAAGAAAGAAGGGGCAGGATTGTTATCAGATAGGTACCCATCAGTGTCTCCCTCATTTTATAGATGGGAAAGGCCCCACAGCGAGTTAATTGGCAAGACTGGACCTCGAGCTCCAGTCTGGGCCAGCAGACTCTCTGCACTGTTCCAGATGAGGCCTGAGTATCTGCTGGAGGCTGTTTCCTGGGGAACAGCAACCAGCCACTGGCCACAGGGACACACAGGAGCCCCCCTCCCCTGACAGCCCACCCCCCCCAGAGACTCTGCCCAGAATCCACCTACTTAAGGAACAGAAGGTGACCCTTTGGTCACTAGGGAACTCCTTGTCCACGTGAAGCCCTGTGAGTCATTCTCCAAGGCTCCAAAAGGACTTCCAGACAGGGGCCCATCCCAGAAAGAAATAAAACGTTGGCTCAAGGCCCAGACTTTCAGGGAAACCAGCTGGCTCACTGGGGTGGGGGCAAGGGGAGGGTCACCTTGAACTGAAGCCTAGAAAAGAACTGTTTTCTTATTCAATAATTTGCGCATCAACTATAGTTATGCCTTTATTCCTTTATTCAACACATATTATTGAGAGGGGCAAGGTAACTCCTTATACCCTTTTGAATTGTATGCGTTTGGTATTACAAAAAGCACACACTCCTTTGTTCAGCTTTGTTTTTAGTTAATTTTTAATAACAAGTGATACATAAGCACATTCTCCTTGTAACCAGCATGAGACAAGGTAACTCACACCGTGACTCACAGGTAGTCTCTTTCCAGACTTTTTTTGTGCATATCCATGCAGATCCACAGAAAAGTTTTGAATTGTTTTGTGTGTGTTTGCATGTACGCTATCATGAATTTGTTTGTAATTTAAAAAAAAAAATGAAAATAGAATTTATTGAGATGCTATTATGTGCCAGGCCCATCTAGGTGCTAGAGATACCGCAGTAAACAAGGTACAGCTGCTCTGTGTGTCTAGCGGGAGATAGAGCCAAACAAAGCGATCGTTACAGTACAATCTAATAAGTGCAAAGAAAGTGGAGAAACAGAGTCTCTTGTGAAAGTCCAAAAGGGTACCCACTCCAGCCCAGGGTGTGTTCGGGTCCAGAGAGTATTCGTCGGGTGACAGAATACCCACTAACTAGTGAAAAAATATAAAGTGAAAAAAAAAAGAAAGAAAGGGAGGGCAATTCACTGGTTTATGAGAAATCGTGACATACAGTTGCCTTCACACATGACTGGATCCAGGGGCTCAAGTGATGTCAAAATCGACACCTCTGTTTCCTTCATCTCTCTCGTTCTCTCTCTCCACCTTTCAGCTCTGGTTTCCTCTGTTTTGGATCTACTTTCAGACAGGCTTTCTGCACTTGTTGGCAAAGATGGCCAGCGGCAATTCCAAGCCAACTCAAGTGTTCTTTGTTGCAGGAATACATGCCCATCCAGGAACCAATCACCCGTGGCCAGGGGGATGGGATATGCTGATTGGCCAGGCTCACCCAAAGAGCTGGGGGTGGGGGAGCTCTTACCGGAACCCTACAGATAAGTGTAGGGGCGGGAGTGGTTCCCCAATGGGAAAGTGAGATGCTGTTTTCTGATCCAGAGGAAATCAACGTTGCAAGGTCAAGGTAAAAGATCCCCACTACTGAAAGTTTCCAGGAGAAGTTGACTTCTAAGCTGACAGGGAGAAAAGAAGCAGAAAGGGCGCATCTGGTAGAGGAAACAGCATGTACGAAGTTGTGGAGAACATTGCTTGTTCCAGAAATTGTGAGTGATTTGGTGTGACCCGTGGGTACTGTGGGAGGAGGGAGAGGAAGTGATGAGGTCAGAGAGAAAGACGGGATGCCTTGGGGGGGGGGGAGGGGATTGCAATTTTAGCCGGGCCCCTCCCCTCCACCTCTCCACCCCCATCCCAGTCCCAGGACCATGACTCAGTCATGGGGTATTCACACTCCCCGGCTTCAAGTTTGGCACAGCTTCTACATCTTGAAAATGTGTCATCCATCAGCAGACCACATCGCCCCATTGATCCACTCTGTGGGTTCCTGAATGTCAGCTGATTGTCACAGATCAGACAACAACTCTTCCAGAGTTTCGTAAGGCAAAGGAACTCCAACTTGAAAATCAAGGGAGGATTGATACATACGACACAAGCCGGATGCATAGCACACAGATGTTCACGCAAATTTTCTGTTCAGTTGGAAAGAGGAGAATCACATTATAAGCAGGTCTACAACCACCTTTTTTTTTTTTTAAGTTTATTTATTTATTTTGAGAGAGAGAGCACAAACAGGGGAGGGGCATAGAGAGAGGGAGAGAGAGAATCCCAAGGAGGCTCCAGGCTGTCAGCATGGAACCTAGCACAGAGCTTGATCCCATGAACCGTGAGATCATGACCTGAGCCGAAATCAAGAGCCGACTGCGCAACAGACTGAACCACCCAGGTGCCCCTGCAACCACCTTTCACTGAGCTGTCCCTAACAGCTCAGGCTTCTTTCCTCCTCAGAAGAACCTTATGAGGGAAACGCTTTGGCTGTCTCCACTTCCCAGATGAGAGCAGGATTGAGGAGACTTGCCCCAAATCTCACATGCATGAGCTCTCTTTTATCCTCCCTGCGGTGCATCCCCAATTTAGAAATGGGAAAACCGAAGCCCAGAGAATTGAAACAACTTGCCAGAGTCAAACAGCAACATATGCTGCTGTGAGGAATGAAAAATGGTGCAGCCTCTGGAAAACAGTTTGGCGTTTCCTGCAAAGGTGAAACATAGCATTACTAGCCATAGCACCCAGCAACCCCACTCCCAGGTGCAAACCCAAGAATGGAAAACGTATGTCCACGCAAAAACATGCGCGTGTAGCTTTAGAGCGGTGTTATCGTAGCCAAAAGTAGAAACAAGCCAAAATGTTCAACAGCTGATGAATGAATTTCAAAAAATGTGGTCTACAGCCCCTCTGGAAAACAGTATGGAGGTTCCTCAAAAAACTAAAAATAGAACTACCCTATGACCCAGCAATTGCACTACTAGGTATTTATCCAAGAGTTTTGAAGGGGCACATGCACCCCAACATTTATGGCAGCACTATCAACAGTCACCACAGTATGGAAATGTCCAAAGAACCAAAGTGTGGAGCCCAAATGTCCATCGACAGATGAATGGATAAAGAAGATGTGGTGTGTATATGTGTGTGTGTGTGTGTGTGTGTGTGTGTATAATGGAGTATTTCTTGGTGATCAAAAAGAATGAAATCTTGCCATTTGCAACTACGTGGATGGAACTAGAGGGGGTTATGCTAAGCAAAATTAGTCAGAGAAAGACAAATATCATATGACTTCACTCATGTGGAATTGAAGACACAAAACAGATGAACGTAAGGGAAGGGAAGCAAAAAAAATGTAAAAACAGGGAGGGGGACAAAACATAAGAGACTCTTAAATACAGAGAACAAACTGAGGGTCGCTGGCTGGGTGTTGGGTGGGGGGATGGGCTAGATGGGTAAGTATCATAAGGAAGACACTTGTTGGGATGAGCACTGGGTGTTATACATAGGGGATGAATCACTGGAATCCACTCCTGAAATCATTATTGTACCAGATGTTAACTAACGTGGATGTAAATTAAAAAATAAAATTTTAAAAATCCAAAAAAGTAATATAAATACATAAATGAATGAATGAATGAATAAAGTGGTCTATTCATAAGAGATACATGTTACAACATGGATGGATCCTAAAAACATGCTAAGTGAAGGAAAGACCCAAAGAAGCACGTATTCTATGATTCCATTTATATGAAATGTCCAGAATGGGCAACTCTGGAGAGATGGAAAGTAAATTAGTGATTGCCTGGGGCTGGGCTGGGCTGGGCTGGGCTGGGCTGGGCTGGGGGGTTGGAGGGAAATGGGGAGTTACTGATGATGATGGTTTGGGGTGATGGTGAGTGTCCGTGGGATCCAGAGCCAACGGCCAAGAAAGAATTCTCGAAGACGTCTTTGGTGCAAAAAGTGATTTTATTAAAGCACGGGGACAGGATCCGTGGGCAGGAAGAGCTGCCCCAGACCCTGCAGAGAGACTGGTTGTATGCTTGGGAGTTGGGGGAGGTAAAGTCCAGGGGAAGTTTCCAAAGAGATTTTCATGTGCTAAAGAAGACTCAAGGCTACAGGAAGCCTAGCCATTGTCAAGCTCAGGTTGTTTCCCTCTGGCAAATCATTACGCTTTACTCTGCCCGCCTCTGGTGTTTGTCAATGGGCTGTAGGTGGTAAGGAAATTTAATTTTATCTGCCATTTCCTTCTGCCTTTGTTTCCCACATCAACTGATAATGGTGCGAGGTTTCTCTTTAGGGTGATGATGAAAATGCTCTTTGTGGGGTGATGGCTGTGCAGCTCTGAATATATAAAAAACCACTGAAGAGTGCCCTTGACATGGGTGAACTGGATTGTATGCGAATGATACCTCAATAAAGCTGTTAAAGAAACAAGTGTGATAGGAAGGGCTATGGTTATGACCATGGCCCCTGTTTGAGTATCTGCTACTACGTACTTGACCAACAAAAGGGGAAAGAGGTAGAACGGAAAAGCTCAGACATTTCAGGTTTGGCTACATCCAGGAGCTCCAAAAAGGTCAATGGGCCTTGTCATGCTCAGATCTGCCTCGGTTGCCTTTCCTTTCAAAGAGAAGACCTTGGTCACCCCAGGCTGCCTCACTCTTAAACATCCCCGCCACCCTGGGAAGTACTGCACAGCTTCAGTAAAGGTTTGGGGGAGGGTTCTCACTGGCCTGGCAGGGATCACCTTTGAACTACTCACTATGACCAGGACAATTTGTTGCTCTGAGGGCCTGGGGCTAGGTGACACTGTCCATCCTAGAGTCAAAAAGTATGGTCAGCCGCACTCAGACCACATGGTCAGAAGTGGGGGCAAGAGGGTCCCCAAAAGATGACTGGGGTTCTGGGCAGGTGCAAGCCACAGATGCCCACAGTACTGCGGGATCATGGACCCACAACCCACGTTTGACTCCTGCTTCCTCCACTTGCGAGCTCTGTGACCTTGGCAAAGTACTAAACCTTTCAATGCCTCACTACCTATAAAATGGAGTTAACAGTCCTGTGTCCCTCACAGGCCCGTTCTGAGGTATAAATGAGATGAATTCAGTGACGTGCCTACAGGGGTGCCTCCCAGACGATGAGCAGTCATTACAGTATCTGTTACTATCACACACGCACTGCTAAACCATCTCCGGTTACCCATGTCACTTTGGGGGACAGCAGGAAAGCAGATGCTAAAAATATCAATCAAGTAGGAGTTTGAAGGCAACCGTGAAGACAGAGGAAGAGACAACCCTGAAATTTCATGGGTGACTGGCTCAAGAATGTCCACGGCGCCTTGACCTCCCCCAGCAGAGTATCTGTCATTGTTCTGTAATTGCTCAACCCCATCCCTGGAAGCTCCCTCTCTGACTCTCGGTGGTGATGGGCTCTGAAGTTCATGCAGTTTTAGAAAAAGAATACAAAGCTGTAAATATGAAATAAGAAAGTATTTATTGACAAAGAAAAAAACAGCTCGTCTCGAGTTATTGGACACTTGGAAAGTCAGGACCCTTTCTTCTGAGATCTCTTTAGGCAATTTTCAGAGAAGTGCTTCCTGACTGTACCCTAGCTGCCCTTCAGTGACCCCAGAACATTCTAGAACTCTTAACACCTCCCAGTACCGGTAAATCGTGGTAAACCTGCCTTTGGGCCCAATAACGATTTTCAATAGATGTCTGTTGAATGACTAATTGGTCAAATAGCTACACCCTGGATTTTCACAATGGACAATGCACACCCACAGGGCTAAGAGCCATATGCTTTTTTATTTCCTTCCTTTATTCTTTCATTTAAACAATGAAAAAGTTTTTGTGAAATCTCCTCTCCTTAAAGGCAAAGGTCCTGCCCGACTGACTTCAAGGTCTTTGAAATGAGACTGACCTGGGTTATAACTTCTGATTCTGGTGAATCACCTGCCTTCTCTGAGCCTCAGGTTCCTCCTCCAAGCAATGGGCCTCATTGAAAGGAAGAAATGGGAATCATCTCAAGCATGTAATTGACTTCACACACTCCCTAGAACAAGTGTCTAATAAAGTAACTTCTGTTACATTTCACTTTTTACTGGTTTATTTGGCTAGGTCATATCTCTAAAAAGTACAAAAGGTTGAAAAGTGGGTTCTCTTCTTCCTTGTTCCTTTCCCCACCCATTTCCCCTCCTCTGACACAACCACTATTATGGGTTGCAAAAAATAGTTTCAAATTTACAGAAATGTTACAAGAATAATTTTAAGACTTCCAGTATACCCTTTACCCAGATTCACCAATTAAAAAAAAAATTTTTTTAATGTTTATGTATTTTTGAGAAAGAGAGAGCGAGCAACGGAGCACAAGCAGGGGAGGGGCAGAGAGAGAGGGAGACATAGAATCCCAAGCAGGCTTCAGGCTCTGAGCTGTCAGCCCAGAGCCCGACGCGGGGCTCGAACTCACAGACTGCGAGATCATGACCTGAGCTCGGCTGCTTAACTGACCGAGCGACCCAGGCACCCTTCCCCCGATTCACCAATTTTTAAAATATTTTGCCATGTTTGCTTTATCATCCTCTCTTTCTTCATGTGAATATTTGTATTCGTTATTAATATTTATTTTCCTGAAGCATTTGAGAGTAGATTACATACATTATGCACCATTTACCCATTAAAATTTCAGCACATACTTCCTAAAACAGGATATTATTTTCTGTAACTAAGTAAGCATGGTTACCAAATTCAGGAAACTTACTTTGATACAATACTTTCATCTACCAGCCATACTCCCGTTTTGTCATCTATCGCAGTAATGTCCTTTAACATCATTATTTCCCTCTAGGACAGGACCCAGCTCAAGACCATGTTTTGCACTTAGTTATTATGTCTCTTTAGTTTCCTCTAATCTGGAATGATTCCTCAGCCTTTCTTTGTCTTCTGTGACATTAACATTTTTGAAGATTACAGCCCCATATTGCATAGAATGTTCCTCATTGTGGATTTGTCTGCTTAACATTGCTTTGTAACAAATTACCCCAAATTCCTACAGGACAGGAATTCAGAATCCTGTATTCAGAAAGAGCATGGTGGTGAAGCCTGTAATAATAAGAGACTTATTCATTCACCTGTCTGTTGATGCTGGCTGCTAGCTGGGCTTTAGCTGGGCTCTTGGTCTGGACATCCACACAGGGCATCTCCGTGTGTCCTGAGCTTCCTCACAATATGGTGGCTGGGATGAAAAGACGAGCATCCAAGTAAGAGAGAGAGAATGGAGGAAGCCATATTGCCTTTTATGACCTAGTCTTGGAGGTCATGCACTGGCTCTTTGACTGTTTTCTATTAGTCGAAGAAACTACTCTGTTCTGCATAGGTTCAAGGGCAGGGAACGTGGACTCCACTTCTGGAGGAGGTATGCCAATGTCACTTTATAAGCAAAGCATTTGGGGTGCAATAAATATTGGTGTGACCATCTTTGGAAAACACAGTCTGTTCCAGTTTGATTCAGGTTATGCATCCCTGGCTGAAATATGGTTTAAGCGGTTTGTATTTTTCTCAGGGAGTCACATGGGGAGCGACATAATGCCCCTCTCCTCTCCTTGATGATGTTGGTTTTGACGTTGATTTTGAAGGCATAGTTCTCCTTAAAACTGATACACAATCTGATTAGGGGACACGCGAACACCAATGAAATATTTGGTTCCTTATAAATTTCTCTGAGCTCTCAGATGAAGCATTCATTGATAATTTTTGCCTGAATCGGTCTGGGATGGTTTTAAAATATTATGTATATTTTTGTTCACATAAATCTACACATTCCTCCACTTTTGTTTGTTTTGTTTTCTTGTAAGGATTTATCTTGGAGTATATCCCATCGTGGTACAGTCGTTTCCAAGGTTAGCTTTCATTTTAACAACGATGGGTAAGTATACTTTTAGCGATGGTTGCTCATGCTACTTTGCTGCTTTTCCTCATGTCTCTGACCTTGATCATGTTGGATGTGCCCCACACCTCAGTCCTCAGGCATCTTCTCCTGCTGTTTCCTGGCTCGAAATAGCACCTCAACACTGACATCCTGGATGTATGTCTTCAGCCAAGACCTCCACATCCACGCCAACCTCAGTCTCTTTGGTACCACCTTCAAAACACATCCATTATCAACACTTCTCTGCTGACACCATTTCGAGCCAAACCACTCTCATTTCTCATCGGGATTGTTCCAGCAGCCTCCTTACTGGTCTCCTTGCTTTTTTCTTAATAACTTACTCTCAAACCAGTAGCTGAAGTTAAGATAGAATCAGACCACGTCCCTTCCATGCTGAAATCCCTCTAATAGCTGCCATCTCACTCCGAGGAAAAGCTGAAATCCTCCCCTTGGCCCACAAAGACCAGAGGGATCTGCACCCTGCAACTTCTCTGACTTCAGCTCCCTGCTCTCTTCTCTTGCTAGAAAGTCCTTTCTTCACATCCTCACATGGCCCATACTCTCTCCTTCTTCAAGTCTGTGCTTAAACATCACCTCCTCAAGGAGGCATTCCTGAACAAAAGTTGCAGTTCCCCCCCCAACCCGACTATGTCTTGCCTTCTGTATCCCCATCTCTGCTTAATTTTTCTCCATAGCTCTGGTCACCATCTAAACCTTCGTTAACAAATCAGCTCTGAGAGAGCAGGGACCACCTCTGCTTCAACACAGAGACGCCCCCAGTACCTAGCACAGTGCCTGGTAAGTTGATATTTATTGGTTCAGTTGATATTTATTTCATGGATGAATAAATGAATGAAGCACCTTTGTACCAAACACAAACGTGCCTACAGCCACATGCTTATTGGGTACCCAAAAAGGGTTTGAATTAATGAAATAAAGAATGGACAGCACTAATCCCACTTGTGAGATCAGTGATCTCACTGCTGTTCACAGTGACTTATTGAAATTTCCCTGTCTAAACAAGTCTGTCCCACAGTGCAGGGGCTGATAATGCGGGCAGTCAGGCTGGCTGGCACCAGACTGGACCCGGATGTGGTAATCAGGCCACATCACAGGGGGAAGGGGAATTTTGTGGCCAGAGGCTCCAGGGGTGGGAGCCAAGTTGGGTATTCGGGGAAGCTGACGCCTGTACCTCAGGATGAAACAGAAACTGCAGTGGCTGGTAAGGAGGGTTGCCCACTAACGGCTTCTGATACACCACAGATACTTTCTGGAGGAAACTCTTTATTGAAACGTAACATACACACAGAAAAACGCACACCTAAGTGACATTTGCACAAAGGCAACACACTAGGGTAACAGCCCCTAGACAAAGGAACAGAACGTTCCTGGTCCCTTAGAAGCCCCTTTCCAGTCTCTGCCACCACCCTCACCAGTAACCATGACCCTGATTTCCAACACCAATGATTATTTTTGCCTGTTTTTGAACTTCCCATAATGGCATCATACAGCACATAATTCTTTTGTATATTACGCCTTTGCACCACAGTATGTTTGCAGCAACAAACTTTCGACCTCACCTCTTCCTCCACAAGCTCAAAGTGGGGGTGGAAACCTAATAACTTTGCTTGGCTGGTTTCAGTGCACCAAGCCATTCCTTGGAGGCTCAAAGCCATTACGTGGCTGCAATCGTCATTGTTTCCATTTCACAGATGAGAGGACTAAGGCACAGAGAGCTTAAACAATCTGTTCAGCTACCAAGTGAAGAGTCTACATTTGAACTCGGGTCTGTCTGATCTCTGAGGTCATTTTCTTACCCACCATGCATGTTTCTTATTGATAAAATGACCGTTTATTGAACACTCTACCTGGGCTGAACATTGTTCTTGAGCTTAATTTGATTTTCCCAGCCCCTGAATGAGTAATATACCTTTCTCCTTGCTTGACAGATGACGATGAAGCCAGGATTCATAGAGGTAAGTAACTTCTCCCAGGCCATACAGTCTAGAAAGGCAGGACAATAAAGATTTAAACTTGACTATATTGACTCCAAAGTCCAATGCAGGGTGGTATCGGTGCCCAGCATGGATGAGCATCTTTCAAATACACCTACTGAGTTTTTCAAAGAAGGGACAGTAACAATAGCAGTTACCTTTTGTAGGGTTTCTCTGAGCCAGATGCTTTGGGTCAAGATTACAAATGATCCCCAGTAGTTCCTGCCTTCTCGCCACTATTAACAGAACAAAGGGTTTTTAGCTGGACACATGGCTTCCCACGGCTTCACCACATATCCCAGCCTTCTTTGCAGTGAGGTGGAGCCACGTGACTAAGTTACAGCCAATGGGAAGCTCTTCTCCCACACAGCCGCAAGACCAGCTTCCGGGTCCTACCTTTCCCGAAGAATGGTCGATGCTCTTCCTTCCACTGTACCCCTTCCCTCTGGCTGAGATGACAGCCATAGTACTGGGGAGCCATCCCGGACCTTGTAGATGAGGATGCCTCTTTAGGGATGAAAGAGGGCAAGGTGAAGGAAGCCCGGGGTCCCGCCCCGTGGAGCCGTGCCTTCCTGGCCCTGGAGCACTGACACCCACACAGTTCCAAGAAAGATTTAAAAAAGAAATTAAGGGGCGCCTGGGGGGCTCAGTCGGTGGAGCGTCGGACTTCAACTCAGGTCATGATCTCGCAGTTTGTGAGTTCGAGCCCCACGTCGGGCTCTGTGCTGACAGCTCGGAGTCTGGAGCTCATGCTCTGTCTCTCACATTGTCTCAAAAATAAATAAACGTTAATTTTTTTTTTTTTTAACAGTTGAAGAAAGGAGGAGGAGAAGGAGAGGAATACACAACAGAGGCTTTATGTGGTCTGCAAAGCCTGAAATATTTACTATTTGACTTCACAGAAAAAGTTTGTCACCCCCTGCATTACACCATTTTTTTAACCTCTCAGTTTCTCTGCCTAGGAAATGAGGGTGTAGGCATTTAACAAAACCAGGGACATAGGTATCAGAGTCACATAAGGCATGAATTGAGAGAAGCAGCTGAGTTGGGAGGGTGCTAAAGGGGTTATGGTTAAACAGATGCTGTTTATTGAGAAGCCACTGGCTTCTAGAGAAAAGATAGGTTAAGACAGAAGCAGGGTTGCTGCTGTCAGAAAGAGTGACCTTTGGGCAGGGGGTGTGGTTCTCATCTCTGCACAGGGTGCGATGGGGGTGTTGGACGACATCTGTCCTCTTGGTTTTATCTACTCAGAATCAAGTCCTTGTCCTCTGGTAACAGCACCCTGATTTTCCTGGGACCCCCCCTTCTCTACTCCCTGTCCCTGGGAGGCATATGGGATGAACTCCATCCTCGGCTCCAGGGAGGCCAGGTGCCCTAAGCTGGCCAATGAACATGGCATCCCTGTGCCCACAGGGATTGGTTCGGGGATGGGCACGCATCCCACGTGGACCAATGAGCCAGCCCTCGGGTTCTGGAATCACTGGCATTGCCTTGTTTTTCTTTCTGCTGTTCTAGAAGGGTGTGACGAGGGCCTGCAGCTCAAAAGTGAGAGACTCAGCTCCTATAACTGACGAACCCCTGAATCTAGCTAGCTGTACCTGAAGCCAGCGTATCCTTGGACATGTTATTCTCCAGGAGCCCATATGGCTCTGTTTTGGTTTACATCACCCTGGCAGACGATGTTGGTCCTCTGCCCACATCCCCCCTTGGCATTCATCGTTGTGAGGCTCAAAGACCTAATGGTTGCCAGTCCCCAACCCCTGTGCTCTCTGTCTGGGGGCTTTGTCCCCATGTGCATTTAGCACAAACAGGTCTAGAATGTATTTAGCACAAACAGGTCAGAGGGTTCACCCTCCCCTGAGAGCAGCCTTAACCGATGACTGGCAGGAGTTGGTGGATAAATACCCCTACTCCCTGGAGCCTCAGGTGGAAGATTCTGAGGACTCTTCTACTCCGAATCCTGGGGTTCCACAGTGGGGTTGAGCCTCCATCGCCCAGAGTGACTACCTGCTCAGTAACTTCCTTCACATTGCCTTCTTTCTCTTCCCTTTCTCACTTCCTGCGTCCCCCCCCCCCCCCCCCCAGGGATCCTCCTTGGGATCATCTCTTAAATAAATTACACACAAATCCTTGACTCGGATCGGCTTCTGTGAGAACCCAACCTGAGCGCTTCCCAAGATCGGTTTTCTGTCACTCACAGACAAAAGTGCTCTGGCTGACACAGGGTTCAAGCATTCCTTGAACATATTCAAGCATTCTTTGAACATTCTTTGAACAGTGGGCACTGGCCCACTGGTGTACAAAGCAGGAAGGGCCCCAAGAAGAGAAACCCCACTTGGGCTGGACCTGGGACAGCTCGGTGATCCACCCTGCCTGTTCCCTCCTTCCCACACTTCAGCCTTTCCCGGAGAGCATTCATTCTGAGGCTCCATCCGGCTCTCCCGCCCGCCCTGGGGAGACCGTCCAGCCTGCTCGTCAGAGTCTCTTTAATCTGTAAGACCTCACTGTTCCGTCCTGCCAGTGATAAGACAGTCTACGCAGTCTTCCTGTCCCTGACCTTTGAAGGAACAGTGTGCATCCAAGGGCCTGTGACGTTACCTCTGGGCATAAAAGCAATAGGAATAGGAAGACTCCTAAGAGGTCACCATTCATTCATTCATTCATTCGATGAGTATTTATTGAGTGCTTGGGCAAGGCGTTCTGAATTGAAGACGGTAGAGTTAATTGGAACCCGCTTTAGGAGAAAAGGACTTGCTAAAGGTTTTAGGTAGCACCCTAGATGCTCAACAACCACAAACGGTGCCGGCAGAAGCACCCGATCCAGGAGAAACACCTTCACTGCTGAACTCTTCCAACAGAAATGTTGCCAGTGCTCCTGCCACCTCAGCTCAGGACTTAGGGAGGTGAGGATTGGCTGATAGCAACCCCCCCCCCCCCCCCACTATTCCCTAGAAAGACCAGGTACTTCTAGCACTGTGCTTGCCTGAAAATGCCACCACTTGGCATCCCACAGCTTGTTTTTGCCTCTAAGGCTCACCAGGGGAACCTGGGCCACAGAAGTCACTCCTATTGCAAGGACTTCTGGGAAAGGTTTTTCGTTGTTGGTTTTGTTTATTTAGTTTTCATTTTTATGTTTGTTTGTTTGTTTCTGTGTTACTTTCTAGCCTTTACTGTGTAGGAAGCAACCTTAGAAAGGAATTGGGGTAGAGTAGGCAGGCAGGTCTGTAATGCCTGCCGTAGGCCCACAACAGTGATGAAGTCAGGAAAGTTCTCTGCTTTCCAAGAGCTCACGGTTGACGGGGGGAAACCAACACTGATGAAGTAATTCGAGAAGGGGAAAGCATTACTTCAGGGAAATTTTCGAAAATTATGGGAGCATAGACCAGGGGGACTTAACCCATTCCAGCAGGGCCTCCTGAAAGAGGTGTCATTGTATGTGACTTGCGAAGGTGCTTAGAGGCTAACCAGGTAAAAGAAGAGCAGGAGGGTACAGCGTTTTAGGCAAGGGGAAATGTCACGTGCAAAGGCCCAGTGGCAGAGAAGGTGAGGGTTTGGGGAGGGATAGAGAGAAGGCCAGGTGGCTGGAGGACAGAGAACAGGGGCAAATGGGGAAGGAGACAGAAGGGTGAGAAGAAAACAGATCCTGACTTTGTAGTCCATGTTGAGTTCAACTGTCTCCTGAGGACAATGGTGACCTACCAAAGACACATGAGCGGGGCAGTGACATAATAACAACTAATATCTATTGAACACTTATTCGGTGATAGACCTTTTTCTAAGCACTTAACAAGTACCACTTAGTGTCTATTTGCAATGATCCTAAAGACCAGGCTCTACAGAACAAGAGTGAGTTTCTCAGACCTCTCTCTGCACCTCAGTTTTCACCTATGCACCGTGGGGGTAATAATAGAACTTGCCACAAAGGGTTTTCACGAGGATTACACCAAGTGGCACATGGGAAACTACGTACGTGTTAGCCTTTTCAACTAGTATTCTCGTCGTACACATGAAAGAGCGGAAGCCCTGGGAGATGAATCAACTCGCCTGATGTCACACAGCCGATAAGCAACGGAACGGTCAGAACAGTAGAGGAGAGGCGGCCTGGTGGGGATGGAGAAGCCACATCTTTATCCATCCTGGGAGCGATGGGAACCGGGGACCGCCCCTCGGGGTCCGCAAGGTCAGCGTTCGTTCTGATTGGTTGGTGCCTGGGTCAAGCCACTTGTTAAACCTTTCAGGATGGCCCCTGCTATTGCTATATATATCGATATCGATAGAGATAGAGATAAAGATAGGGATATAGATAGATATATAATATTGTATTGTGGCTTTAACAACTACATAAATAGTACTAGACTAAGGGTTTAGTTCTGAAAATTTCTCACTCGACAGTGTAAAGACCTATTTAGATCTAGATTATTCCTTTTTACTGCTCACTGGTATTCCTTTATGGGAGTATGTCACCGTTGATTTACCCACTGATGTCCATCCAGTTGGTTCCACTGTTGGCCAACTACGGGTGAAGCCACCACACCCATTTTCACATATGCTGGAGCTCCTCTGGGGTGGATACCTGCTGGTCACAGGGTACCTGCATTTTGGAGAGTATGGAAAGTTCCCATTTCCCCACTTCCTCACCAATAATAATATACCAGCACCATATATGGCACTCATTATGTACCAGGCACTTTCTTGGGATTTAACATGAAAGAACTCACGGAACCCTCCCGCGAAACTTTGAGGTAAAAACAATTACCATCCCCATTTGATAGATGGAGAAATGGAGGCACAGAGTGTTGGAGTGACTAGCCCCAAATCACTCAGCTAGGAAAGACAGAGCTCAATACGAACCCAGAGAGGCCGGTTCCAGAACCTGAACTGTTAACCACTGTTCTGTACTTTGGTATTTTCTGATTTTTCAAAGTGTTGTCTCTGGCTGTGAAACATCAGAAAGTATTTGAACTAGCGTTGCCTACTTTGGACAGACCTTGAGGCTCTTTCCATCCATTTGTTAGCCAGTTAGGTGTCCTCTTTGGAAAAATGCCTCTTTTTTTAGCCTTGGCTGCCCCTGAATTTCTGATCTTCAAAGCAAATGCTCCTGGAGTCCAGGACTCTAGGCAGAGCCTGCCTGGCACAGGGTAGGTGCTTGGTAAAAATATACCAGACTGGACTGGCAGTCTCTCACCCACCTTTCCTCCCAGAAGCCTGATGGTGATTAATAACACTTCTGCTTATATTACTGGCCCATCATGTTTGTGCTGGACACACGAAGAGCTCCCTGGCTCCCAATCCATTTTCTCCTCTGTGACCTGACTCTAGTTTACCTCCCTGAACTCACTCATCTCCTTGTTTCTCATGAACCCTGTTGGCCATCATCCTGTCCCTTTAGCTGGCCAACTTCACTCCCACCTCAGGGCCTTTGCACATGTTCCCATGGCAACTCCATCTCATCCTTCAGGCCTCAGTTCAAATACCACCTCCTCAGAGAGGCTTTCCTGACTACCCCTTTTTTTTTTAAATTTTTTTTTTTAACGTTTATTTATTTTTGAGACAGAGAGAGACAGAGCATGAACGGGGGAGGGTCAGAGAGAGAGGGAGACACAGAATCTGAAACAGGCTCCAGGCTCTGAGCAGTCAGCACAGAGCCCGACGCGGGGCTCGAACTCACATACCGCGAGATCGTGACCTGAGCCGAAGTCGGACGCTTAACCGACTGAGCCACCCAGGCGCCCCTGACTACCCTTTTTCGAGGAAACAGAGGCATGAAAAGATTGAGCATAATGGCCAATAATTATACAGCTGGACTATGGGTAAGGTTTTTGAATTTTGTTGTCTTATTGTGTGCCTGTATTCCCAATTCGTTCTGATTTCTAATTTAAAATTAACTAAGAGCCAATCCTGAGAGAGGACAAATGAGCTTCTGAGGCTCGTTTTGCCAATTCCTCTGGCTCAACACTCCAGTGAGATTGAAATAAGATCCCAGCATTTTGCCACCTCCAGGATTTCCTTCCTCCCCACTCCCACCCCCCGACCACCTGACCATTGTCTGCCCTTGGCTCTGAATCATAAACCTAAAAGCAAAGCCTCAGATCCCAAAGCTTATCTGCTAAACAGTCTACCTCCCCTTTAGAGGTTTCTGACCAGCAAAATGGGGATAATAAAAGGACTTACTTCCAGGCTAGTATGAGGATTCAGTGTCATGGTGCTTAAAAAGCATCCAGCAGAAGGAAAGCTACTACCGTGTTGGAAATTACTGTGTGATAAGTTCGGAATCAGACAAATCCTGGCTCAGAGCCCAGCTCGCTGTGTTACCTTGGGCAACTCACTTGATCTCTCTGAGCCTCAGTGTCCCCATCTGTGAAATGACAATTTTATTTCATCATTAATTTTTTTTAATGCACGGAACATTCTTTTTTTCAGTTTCATTTATTTATTTTGAGAGAGAGAGCACAAACAGGGGAGGGGCACAGAGAGAGAGGGAGAGAGAGAATCCCAAGCAGGCCCTGGGCTGTCAGGCAGAGCCCAACATGGGGCTCGATCCCATAAACTGTGAGATCATGACCTGAGCTGAAATCAAGGGTCAGACACTTAACCGACTGAGCCACCCAACGCCCCTGAAATAAAGATTTAAAAAATCCATACTGAGCCCATTGGAATGTCTTTTGCTAGAAAGAAGAAGCTAATAAATTCACAGTGTCCTAGCCAGAGTAGGTTATCCTGCCCCCCGCCAGCCCCCTTGAGGATATTCAGCTTAGGCCAATGAAAGACAGTTAGTTAGATAGCCTAGTGCTATCATCCAGGACCCAGGCTCTTTCCATCTCTCTGTTCTGCGGACCAGGTTGGTTCTCCTTGTGATCACAGGGTAACTATGAGTCATCAGGGTCCCAGCCTTTCATGTCCAGTAGCAAAATCGTTTTACTTCCAGACCCTCTGTTGGAAGAGCGAGGGAGAATGTTCCTGGCAAACATCTCTCACTTTTCATTGGCCAGATTGGGGTTACATGCCCATTTTTGGGTACAGGGATGCAATTCCTACGATTGGCTCAGACTAACTGGGCCCAGGCCTGTGGCTGGGCGGGAATGGATGTCAAGGGGTCAACTGCACTGTCCATCAAACCTGCCTCAAAGTGTGGCAGGGGGAATGAAATGAGATCGTGCTTGGGGCGCCTGGGTGGCGCAGTCGGTTAAGCGTCCGACTTCAGCCAGGTCACGATCTCACGGTCCGTGAGTTCGAGCCCCGCGTCAGGCTCTGGGCTGATGGCTCAGAGCCTGGAGCCTGTTTCCGATTCTGTGTCTCCCTCTCTCTGTCCCTCCCCCGTTCATGCTCTGTCTCTCTCTGTCCCAAAAATAAATAAACGTTGAAAAAAAAAAAAAAATTTAAAAAAAGAAATGAGATCGTGCTTGCAAAGCTTAGAGCACACTAGATACTCAATAAACAGTAGTTCTTATTACTGTAATTATCAACATCGTCATCATTGGGGGCTCTGGCAACAGGCAGATTTCAATTAAACGGTTTCTCCGCCTCTTAGCATGGCCTGATAAAAGTTGCCGACCTTCAGTTCTATTCTGGAAAAGTGGAAATGATAAGAGCTCCTGTGCCACGTCACTATTGTGTGGCAAATCGTTAATGCTCAATCTGTGCTGGTAATGCCGTATTTTTGTTGTGTTGTTTTTTTTTTTTTGGTGTGTGTGTTGTGTTGTGTTGCCTTCCCGGTCTTCCCAGTAGCAATTTGGGTGGCCTTTTCCCCCCTCCGTAGATGTGGTTCAAGTGAGGGAGGCATTATCCTCACCTGGATTCCTGCATCCCCCAGGAATGCGGTGGGGGTGGGGGTTCAGGGAATACACGTGATCCACAATGGATCCAGAATTTTGCTGGTCTTGCCAGGGAAGAGGGTGGTCTCTTTTGTCTCTAGGATTGCTGAGCCAGAGCAGAAGCTGGGAGCTGCTAGGGACTATCCTGGTCACCTCTTGGTAAGAGGCTGCCTGAGAGTAAAACCAACAAAAGGGGAAGCAGAGATAGGAGAGAAGATAGGCAGAGGTCTGTTGACGCTGTTGAGCTCCTAGATCCAGCCATGCCTGAACCAGTTTTGCCACCGGGCTTTTCCTTAAGTGAGCCAATTCCCCTTTCAAGTAGTTTGAGGTTCTGTTACTTGCAGCGGTGAGTTCATAGCGCAGCCTAGCCCCGCTAGGGTGGAGAATCAGAGAAGGAGATAGTCCTCTGAGGGCAGAAGCATGCCTGCCCAAATCAGTTTGGTGTCTTGAGAACTTTGTTCAGGCCAACGCATGGAGTGGAACTCTAGAAGTAACAGGAGTTAAAAGTGCAAACAGTCTGATGAGTGTCCCTGCAGACTTTTTCTCGATGCTCTAATAAACAGACACACACACACACACACACACACACACACACACACACGAGAAATATTTTTACAAAAATGGAATCACACTCTACGTTTTCAGTTCAGATGCCTTCTCCTCAGGGAGACCTTCTGTGACCGCCCCGGCTAAACAGTCCCGCCTCCATCACACTCTCTGGCATCACAGCATTTTTCATTACCCAGATTAACTTATTTCGTTTAGTTGTGCACTGTCTTTCTCTTCTGGCAGAATGTCACCCGTATGAGGACAGGGATTTTTCTCTGTTTGCCATTGCTATGTCCCCAGTGCCTTGAACAGAGTGGCTGGCTATTCAATACCTATTTATTAAATAAATATTCTGTGGCTGGTTGTTTAACTGAGCTGTGTGACCACAGATATCTTTCCAGGGTAATAGATATGGACCTGCCTCAATCTTTGATTCAAATGCATGGCAAACTATCGATTGGTTCGGCCATGTTCATTTTCCCAAACCCAGTTGGATGACTTGAATGAAATAAAAGGCCAAATGAAGCAGGGCTTGGGCGGGTCAGTACCTCCTCACCTGCAACACAGAGCAGGGCAGTTGGGGAGGAGAAACTGGCCAGCCTTTAACAGCCGCATCCTGATTCACAGGGAGAGGACGTGAGCAAACACGGGTGACTTCGTGTTCTAGCCAGAATTTCCCAGGCCAAAACGGTCCTCAAACACACAAAGGCGAGAACAAACAAAGAATTCGGTGACCACTTCGGCCCCGGAGGGCAGAGTTGTTTATTAAGCCCTCCACTCCCTAATGGAATTAATTCCATTTTTTCCATTCCAAAAAAACTTTTCCTGGTTACAAAAGTAGCATTGAACTGTTATTATTTTTAAAATTTCCAGACAGTACAGAAAAGCATGGAGAGTGAAAAGCGGTCACAACTGCAGCGCATTTTATAAATTATATCACAGATTTTTTTCAATCTGCTGATACATATTTAATGCTAAAGTGAATTTGCGCTATGCTTTGTCCAGCAGTAATCACTGAAGTTTACTGAGTATTACAATGCATTTGCTGGTTGCTCCCTGTATATACACTCATGTTATTCTGATAATAAGTCTCTGTGGCGAGCACTCAGATTAACCCCATTTGGGTTAAACGAGCCAATATTGATGAAGTGCTTAGAACGATGCACAGCACGTGATAAGATGAGGAAGCTGAAACACAGAGAGGTTAAGTGGTTTAGCCAAGCTCACACAGCCGTAGGTGGCCAAGCTGGGGTTTAGACACGGGTGTCTATAGCTTCAAGGCCTGTGACCTTAACTACTACATTAGGTTGTCAAGGCAGAGGGCAGGCTTCTTCCGACGTCCTTCCTGATGATGATATGAGTCACCGTTTTCAGTATTTCCATTTATTCTTCTATTAATGGATAATTGGGACTTTCTAATATTTCACTATTAGGAAAGAGAGAGGAATTTCCCTTTTGGTCTTCAAATGAGGTAAGAAAACTGGGTGGGTGTTGCCACAACCAGTATTTCTAATCCAAGAGATGTGTAATCCGTGTTTAATGACTTGTGCTGGGCGCTAGTCTAGATATTGAAGCTCCTGAGAGTTTAATGGGGATAAATAAGGAGGTAAGTTTTTAAAAAGAAACAGAATATTATGCTAAGTGAAAGAAGACAGGCACAAAATGTCACATGCGTGATTCCATTTCTATGAAATGTTCAGACAGGCAAATCCATAGCGACAGAAAGTGGATTACTGCTCGCCACGGGATGGAGGAGAGAGAATCAGGCACAAGGTTTCCTGTGGGGGTGGTGGAAATGTTTGGAAATCAGATAACATTGGTGGTTGCACAACGTGATAAATATACTAAATGCCATTGAATTGTATACTTTTAAATGGTGAAGCTTATATTACGTGAATTCTATCTCAATAATAATTTTTAAAACGTTTTCAAAAAAGAGAGAAAGAAACAGCATTCGACATGCGCCACAAGGCCGAGAGTAAAATGTTGGAAGGGAGATAATAACCGGTTGGGGAAGTGGTCAGGGTGGTTGCTGAAGGCTCTTCTGAGGAAGTGACATTGGTGATGGGACCTGAATTATGACTAGGAGGCAGTGATAAAAATATCCGGAAGAAGGTAGATGAAGGATCAGTATGTGCAAAGGTCCTGGGGTGGGGACAAGTCTGGCGTGTTCAAGGGGCAGATAGGTGAGCGGAGCTGGAGCCCAGTGAATTGGGTGCTGTGAAAAGGTACAAGGGGGGATCAGAGACTCCTGCAGGGGCGGGAAGTAGACCAACCCAGGCCCTGCAGGCCACTAAGAGGACTTTAGATTTTGTTCTCAGTAAAACGAGGAGCCAAGGAATGGTTTGAGCAGGAGAGTAACTTGATCTGATAAATGCTTCAAAAGGACTTCTTGGACTGCCGTGTGAAGTAAATAGCAGGTGAGTAAGCGTAGAGGCAGAAAATGTAAGCAAAGACCTTTGACACTGTGCCCGAGACTGGAAACGCTCAGTAACTGCCAGTCAGCTTTCATAAATTAGCAATATGCCAGCTTGTCACATTTATTTAAAAACAAGAAGTCAAGGCCACGGTTATTTGATACTTCTGTCTTTGACACTGCCTCGCCTCGCTATTCTGTGAGTCACCAAGCTCTGTCCGTTCTTCCTCCGTCACCCCTCACCCCTTCACCCTTGTATCCTTCCAACTGCCCCTACTTTGCAACCTGGTGACAGATGGGAACACTAGTTTCCAGGCTGCCCCTGGGCATGGCTTTTTTTCTTGCTCCCTTTTAAAAGTATCTTTCCTTCTCTCGTATTTTTTTTCACACTGTATTATCATTTGCAGAACAAAACTATTAAAAAATAACAAATAAGCAAGAGAATAGATCCACAATTCAGAGACAACCATTATTAAAACAACATTTTAATATATGTTATTCCTGTCCTTTCTTATTATTCAGTTTTAGATTTTGATTGTATCAAAATTATATAGTCACATAAATTGAAGAGTCACATTTTCTTTTCTTAAAAATTTTTAAGTTTATTTATTTATTTTGAGAGGCTAAGCAGGGTAGGGGCAGAGAAAGAGGGGCAGAGAGAGAATCCCAAGCAGGCTCCGTGCCATCAGCATAAAGCCCAGTGCAGGGCTCAAACTCGTGAACTGTGAGATCATGACCAGAGCTGAGATTAAGAGTCAGATGTTTAACCGACTGAGCCACCCAGGCGCCCCAAAGAGTCACATTTTCTAAAAACAGAAATCTTTGCTCCCCCCTTCCATTTCCCCCTCCCCGAAGACAACCACTTTGACCACTTTTAGGGGACCTTTTGATATTTAATTCCATAGCTCTAAATAACACGTTTCTATTTCCACTGCTAATTTTTTTTTCAGTTTCCGGTATAATCTGCTTTCCCACTATAGGATGTGAGGATCCTTCTCTCTTTCCCTCCCCACACTTGGCCACAGCACATATGCATGCCCTTCCCATCCCCCCCCAACCCCAACCCCCCCCCCCCCACCGCCCTCTCAAGACGGTTATATGGTAACTTCAGTGAGATCAATATATTCACTATTTACATAATTGTGACTATGTAAATGCCATTCACAGCTGAGCTCCACGGTAAACTAAGATGTCCTTTGCTTTCCTGCACAGCTTTTTAATTTTCCCTTGAGTTAATCATTGTCTTGTTCCCTACTCCCACCCCAAGCCAAACTAATTTTCTCAACATTTGTTATCAGTTCAACTCCATACTCTTTGCCAGGGTCCAAGTGTCCCCTCAACCTTCTAATGCCTCAGAAATTTTATCCATTGACCTTGTGGAAGAAATCTCTCCGGAGCCTTCAGACCTGTTGGAATCTGGACTGGTACCTGTTGGTACCTAGCTGTCATTCTGGATCTCCCTTCATTTTCTGGGAATGCTATCTGTTTCTCTCTTGTAACGGTTTTGTTTCCTGGGTCATGTGTCTTCCTTGTCTGATCACCCCCCCCCCCCCACCTTTTGGTAGCATAGCCTTCTGTAGCTCCCTGAGAAAGGGTGTTGGGAAATTGAAACGTTGTGCCTTTCCACGTCTGAAAATGTGTTTATCCTTTTGGTTCCCTTGATGATTGCTTGGCTGGGTATGGAATTCTAGGATGGAAATCATTTTCCTTCTGAGTTTTGAAGGTACTACTCCATCATCCACTTGCTTCTACGTTTTGGTTGAGAAGTCTAAAGTTACACTGCTCTCAATGCTTTAAATGTGACCCATTTCCCCCCACTCTCTCCTGGAAGTTTGTTCTTAGTATTTTGAAATTTCATGATGATGTCCTTGCTATGCATTTATTTTTAGCCAACGTACTGGGCACTCAGTAAACTTCTACTCTGAAAACTCATGTCTTTTAGTTCTGGAGAATTTTTGTGAATTGCTTTATCTGTGATTCCTCCCCTTCTCTTTCTCTTCTTTCTTGATAAAATGCCTATTTTTTCAGATGTGGGATTATTTTAGACTGGTCCCCTAAACATCTTATCCTTTCTCTCCTATTTTCTGTCTTTGTCTTTTTGTCCTACTTCCTGGGAGAAACCCTCAAATTTATCTTCCAGCCCTTTCATTACATTTTTAAAATTTCTACTGTCACGCTTTTCATTCCCAAGGGCCCCTCTTTGTTCTCAAAACATTTCTTTTTTATGGCGTCTTGTTCTTGCTTCAGGGTAGCTCTCTGAAAAGTTGTTTTTGCTTTTTTGATTTTTTTTCTCTTGCACTGTTTCTGTTTCCTCTGGTTATTTTTCCCTATTTATTTTAGTCTCAATTTTTTACGTAACGGGGCATGCTCTGATGTCTGATGTGTCTTCATTTTCTGCTCATGTTTAAGTGCAGGGAACCTAGAGGCTGATTATTGTGTATGTTGGAAAGGAGGCTATTGCCTTGGAGCTTTTGCGGGGGACCCCCGATGTTAAAACATCTTTAGGTGATTCCTCCGAGTCTAGTCAGATTTTCTGGAGAAGACTCTCCCAGTCTCCTACCTGGAACAGAATGAATGGCCTGGCTGGCCTGGTTCTTCTGTCGTGTGGGTGGGGCCACCGTATCCAATTTGCCGGGCCCCACTGGATGTGAGCAATGGGGCCGGCCCTGCAGATGCAGAGAAAGACGAGCGGAGCATAGCCCAGCACGCAGACCAGAAAACGGCCCACAGAAAGGTATCCACATCAAATCCCCAGACCCTGTGAACGTTACCTATCTCTGCAGCTAAATTAAGGCTCTTGAGATGAGGAGATAATCCTGGATTATCCAGGTGGGCCCTAAGCACCACCACAGGCATCCTCATAAGAGAGAGGCAGAGGGGGGGCCAGAAACGTGGAGGAGAGGACAGTGCGATGAGCCGAGGGGTGCCAACAGCCACCAAAAACTGGAAGCCACGAGGAATGGACTCTCTCCTAGAGCCTCTGGAAGGCGCACAGCCATGCTGACACTTTGATGTCTGACGTCTGGCTTCCAGGACACCCTGCAGTTGGTGGTGATTTGTTACGGCAGCCGCACGAAGTTGCTGAGGTTGGTTACTTTGTGGCTACTAGTGTCCCCTGCTTTCATTGTAGTGCCGCTGCCCTAAAGCATGCTGGGGTCCACAAGTCCAGACACACTCTGTTTTACTGTCTGCAAAGAATAGACCTTCAGTCTTCTGCCAGCAAGGGTGCCCACGTACCTAGAATGCGGGGCGGGGGGTGGGGCGCAGAGAGCATGCAAAAATCTGCTTCTTTTTAGCCAATTTCCTTTATTTCACACCCTCTTCTCCTCTGCCCCCCTCCCACTCCCCTTTCAATTTTACTTTCAATGGTACCTGGTGCCACCAATTCTTGAGTGTTTTGGAGGAATTTTCCGGGTGGTGGTGCTGGTGGTAAATCAGGCTGACCATGGCTTTCCCCTCTGCTGCCTGAGAATTGGATTTTCTCAGTTCCGTGGAGCCCTTTAAACCATCTGCTTTCTCTTCCCCAAAATATTCTTTCTGTCATCTCCTCTCTCTGTTCTCCAGGCTTTAAGAGCTTATGCTTTTTAAAAAACGAATCCCTTCATTGCCAACCTAGTGGGGCCTAGAGGAGGAACAGAGTAGAAGCATGTTTAGTTGGCCCTCTTCGCCCAAGTCTCAGGGGGCTAATCTTAAAATGGCGCTCTCTTCATCTGCTGCAATCCCATTCCTCCTTCCCTAGAGGCCCAGGTCTGACTCAGCTCTCCATTCCCCATGCCAAGAATGGAGCCTGCACACACACGGTAAACAAGGGGATGTTTTTTAATGGATCTTCTTCAGCAGCGGTTACCTAGTGTGATCGCCATAAGCAATGGTTGAGGGGAGCATCCTAGTTTCGTTTGCCCAGATATGGGAGTGGAGAATTCAGACACCCAAGAAAGAGAAGTCAATGTAGGTGTGTTATCTGTCAATTACATCTTAATTAAAATGACATATATGTTATATAATATATATTTTATATAATATAGCTGAGATTATAGATGAGATATATTATAATATATATTATTTTATATAATATAAAGAAAATATAATATACTTCATATAATTATATATTTTTATATTATATTTACACAACATAATATATTATTTTATATAATATAAACAAAATAAAATTTTATAAAATAAAATATAGTTATATATCTTTATATAATATATCTCATCTATAATCTCATCTATATTATATAAAATATATATCACATAGTTTATATATTGTTTTATATAATGTATTTAAATTTTTTAAAATGTTTATTTTTGAGAGACAGAGAGAGAGACAGAGACAGAGTGTGAGCTGGGGAGGGGCAGAGAGAGAGGGAGACACAGAATTGAAGCAGGTTCCAGGCTCCGAACTGTCAGCACACAGCCCGACGTGGGGTTCGAACTCATGGACTGCGAGATCATGACCTGAGCTGAAGTTGGATGCTTAACCTACTGAGCCACCCAGGTGCCCCTATAGAATGTATTATATAGTCTATGTATAAAATCTGTGGGGAGAGCATAAAAATTCTTAAATTGCTAGATTTCAGAGTCCTGGAATCTACATGGTATTAACTTGTTCAGTTTCATTTATAAACTGTATTTTCAGGGTATGTATTTTTGATTAAAATATAATTAGGAAGAAAGTTATTTGGGACATTTTCTATTATGCAGAATGCTAATGCTTATGTTTGTCCAAGGTATTCTTCCATTTCCTATGCTTTCAATGGTCTAAAAACCAAAAATGAATATAGAATTTAATATAAGTAATAAGAGTTGCTGTATGGGCATCAATATTTAAACTCTAATAACAAAAAATTTAACTTTTCTATTTCTCCCTGTGCCTTACAAAAAATTATTCATGAATTAGACAAGGAAGTAAATCTCTGTGAAGTCATAAAAACAGAGTAATGTTAGTTTATATCACCTGGTAAAATATAATGAAATTTGGGGCGCCCGGGTGGCTCAGTCGATTAAGCATCCAACTTCAGCTCAGGTCATGATCTCATAGTTTGTGAGTTTGAGCCCCTCATCGGGCTCTCTGCTATCAGCGCAAAGCCCCCTTTGAATCCTCTGTCTCCCTCCCTCTCTGCCCCTCCCTCGCTCGTGCTCTCTCTCTCTCTCTCTCAAAAATAAATAAACGTTAAAAAAATATAGAACGAAAGAAAGAGAGAGAGAGAAAGAAAAGGAAAGAAAGAAAGAAAGAAAGAAAGGGGAAACTATGGGGGCGTCTGGCTGGCTCAGTCGGTAGAGCATGTGACTCATGATCCTGGGGTCATAAGTTCAAGCCCCACGGAGAGGGCAGAGAGCTTACATTAAAAAAAAAAAAAGAAAAAGAAAGAAAGAAAAGAAGAAGAAACTATAATGAGAGCGTCATGGGTCAAAACTCATGATATCCTCAAAGCAGATTTTCCAAACAAAGTAATAATCCTGGATGTTTGTATCAGCCAAAAAGAAAGAAAGAAATATATATGTAGGCGTATTGTCAAACAGGTCACCCCTGTGCGAAGCTTGCGCTGAACCCCACTGGGGAGTTCTGCTTAGAACACACATTTCAGGGGCGCCTGGGCTGCCTCGGTCAGAAGAGTGTGCAACTCTTGATCTCGGGGTCATGAGTTCGAGCCCCACAGTGGGTGTAGAGATTACTTAAATATATGAACAAACTTTATTTTTTTAAAGTTTATTTATTTATTTTGAGAGAGAGAGAGAGAGAGAGAGAATCCCAAGCAGGCTCCATGCTGTCAGCACAGAGCCTGAGGAGGCTTGATCTCGTGAACAGTGAGATTGTGTCCTGAGGTAAAATCAAGAGTCAAGATTCTTTTTTTTTTTTTTAATTTTTTAATGTTTATTCATTTTTGAGAGAGACAGAGACAGAGTGCCCGTGGGGGAGGGGAAAGAGAGAGAGGGAGACACAGAATCCGAAGCAGGCTCCAGGCTCTGAGCTGTCAGCACAGAGCCCGACGTGGGGCTCAAACCCACAAACCGTGAGATCATGACCTGAGCCAAAGTCGGACACTTAACTGACCGAGCCATCCAGGTGCCCCAAGAGTAAGATTCTTAGCTGACTTAACTGACACCCAGGTGTCCCAATAAATACGCTTAAGAAAATAAATACATAAATAAACTTAGAAAACAAAAAAACAAAAAACCCTGCACGTTTCAGACTTGTCTCACCCAGTGGGTGACGGGGGGGGGGGGGGGGGGGCATTTATCCTCCGTTTGTGCCAATCATTGGTTGAGGGCTGTTCTGGGAGCATTCACTCCCCGGCACAGCTGGCTTGTGCTGTGCTGAGAGGAAGCCTCTAAGAGGTTATGAACAGGCATCAGCAGAGTCTGCTAGGGGAGAGAGCCAGAAAGAAATTCAGAGTCCCAGGCCCCATACCTGGGACCCAGTAGGTCAGTAATAGGTCTGGACTCTATTTTTTCACAAACCCTCTCAGAAGGTGCACCCGACACCACTGAATTCTACAAGCCCAACCGTTTCATTGCTGCCTAGTAATTCTAGGACCTGTGACGTGCTCTGTGGCCAGGGCCAGATTAAAATACTCAAGTTCACAGGCATTAAAGAATTATACCAACTCATATGTAAATCTATGTGAGACAATACTTAATAATAAACGTGAAGGGAAGGTCAACACAGATTGTGTTTTCCCCATGGTGCTGGTAAGCAGAATAAAGTCCCCCCCCCCAAAGATGCTCATGCACTAACCCCTAGATTCTGCAGTATGTTATATTACATGACAAGGGGGAATTAGGGTGGCTAATCAGTTGACCTTGAGATGGGGAGATCATTCTGGATTATCCAGAAGGGCTCAATGGAAAGAAGGAAGGAGAGTCAGAGCCAGAGAAGATGACCAAAGCAGTGGTTGGACTGAAAAACTGAGACTAAAACAAATAGGGAAAAATAACTAGAGGAAACAGAAACTGTGCAAGAGAAAAAAAAAAAAAATCAAGACGGTGGAAAGGGCCACAAGCCATGGGCCAGCAGCCTCTAGAAGCTAGAAAAGGCAAAAAAACAGATTCTCCCCTACAGCCTCCAGAAGGAACGCAGCCCTGGCAACCCCTTGAACTTAGCCCTACGACACTTCTAACCTACAGAACACAAAGACGATAAATTTGTGTTGCAGGGTAAGGGTTCAAGAAATGTTAGAAGAGGTAAGGAATGGAAGAAAGACAGAAGAGAGAGACAATCTCCTGCCAGGGAGCTTATATCCTAAGAGAGGAAACAAGATGATCAACTCAGGAAGAAAAAAAGAAGGACAAAAAAATATATATATCTGATAGTGATAAGTGCCTCAGAAACACTGACGTTTAGGACTTTATATCAGGGGTCAGCAACCCTGGGAGGGGCAAATCCAGCCTGCCACCTGCTTTCATATGGCTCATGAGCTAAGAATAGTTTCCACGTTTCCAAATGGTTGAAAACAAGTATTATGAAAATGACAAGAAATTCAAATTTCGATATCCATAAAGTTTTGTTGGAACAAAGCTGCACATATTTAAATCATCTGTGGTTTCTTTCCCACTGCAACAGCAGAGTTGACTCATAGCAGCAGGGATTTGAATGCCCACAAAACCTAAAATATTTACAGTGTGGCTCTTGACAGAAAAAGTTTGCTGGCCGCTGCTTTAGACGGAGTGGTCAGGGAAGTCCTCCCTGAGGAAGTGATCTTTAAGCTGAGACCAGAATGGCAAGACAGAGGAAGCTTGGGGGGGGTAGGGAGGACAGAAAGAACAGAGAACTAAGGCAAGAGCTTTCTCTCTAATTCTATAAGAGCCTTCCCAAGAGGGGCTCTGGCAAAAACCATGATGGGACCCTGAGGTTCTGAGGGTGCAGTGGTGTCCCAGGGTCACAGAGCCGTGGGTCCTCAGTTGGGATAGGGAGCCAGGACTGCATGCCTTGTTCCAGCCCCTTTTAAGCCTGGCACAGCACAGGAGTCTAGGAACTGCATGTTGAATGGCTTTATTTGCCTTCCTGGGGGTAGTGACCGGGAAATTTAGATGAGTTCCCAGGAATAGGTGAGAAGGGCCTGGGATTTGACCTCAGGCCTAAGAGCAGATGTTTTATGGCCTCCTGCTTGGTGGCAGGCCCAGGACGGTCACAAAATCCCAAAGTGGCCCTGATAACAAGATGTGGCAAGGACAGTGGGTGGAATAGCAGGTAGAATGGGGCAGCCCTCAGAGAATTCAGGAATTCTCTTTCATCCTGAGTAGCCCACAGCTAGCAGCTCAATACAAAAAGATCTCCCCACCCCCAGTCACAGGGCCCCGGCTCCAGCCAGGTGGGGTTTTCTGAGGCTGGAAGAGGAATAACAGCCTCAAGCTCTCAGGCCCTAAGTGTGGCTCAGAGAGAACCCCACTCTCCATCTTTTATGGGCCAGTTCCTCTCTGCCAGGCTCTGTGCTAAAGGAGAGAAATAGACTGTTAGCCCCATCTTAGAACCAGAAAAATTAAGGCAGTAGAGGGCAACAAGGAAGAGCAGTGTGGCAATAACAAGTCTGTGGTGGCAAAGCCACAGACTCTGCGCCTGAATCCCAGCCTCAACAGTTCCAGCTGTGTGACTTTAGGTAAGTGGCTTAACTTCTCTGTGCTTCAGTTTATAGAAATGCCTTGAAGAAGAAGAAGAAGAAGAAGAAGAAGAAGAAGAAGAAGAAGAAGAAGAGGAGGAGGAGGGGAAGGGGGAGGGGGAGGAGGGGGAGGAGGGAGAGGAGGAGGAGAAAAAGGAGAAGGAGAAGGAGAAGAAGGAGAAGAAGAAGAAGAAGAAGAAGAAGAAGAAGAGGAGGAGGAGGGGGAAAGGGGAGGGGGAGGGGGAAGGGGAGGGGGAGGGGGAAGAGGGAGGGGGAGGAGGAGGAGGGGGAGGAGGGGGAGGGGGAGGAGGGGGAGGGGAGGAGGGGGAGGAGGAGGAGGGGGAGGAAGGGGAGGGGGAGGAGGGGGAGGGGGAGGAGGGGGAGGAGAGGAGGAGGAGAAGAAGGGGGAGGGGGAGGGGGAAGGGGGAGGAGAGGAGGAGGAGGGGGAAAGGGGAGGGGGAGGGGGAAGGGGGAGGGGGAGGGGGAGGAGGAGGAGGAGGAGGAGGAGGAGGAGGAGAAGAAGAAGAAGAAGAAGAAGAAGAAGGAGAAGAAAAGAATTAAGGAAACAATAGCGGAGCACCACACCTACAGGAAGAACTCAATAAACGTTGGCTGGTCCTAAGCATATTCTCTCAGCTTTGTCAACAGCCCTAAGAGGTTTTGGAGTGGCAGGGGACTTTGGGTGTAAGCCAGACAGCTCTCTTCTCTACCTGGTTCTTCAGGACCGAAACCTTGAGGTCATCCTTGACTCCTCGCTTTCTTTCACATGCCACAGTCCCTCAGCAAACCCTGCCTTCAAGATGTACCCAGAATCCAATCCTTCCTGTCATCTCTAGCACATCACCTTGATCCAAACCACCATCAACTCTCACCCTGGTTAGTGCAAAAGCCTCCTAGCCGCCCAGAGGCCTGTCATCCACCCAACTCCCCACAGGCAGGCAAAGTTGTCCCGATAAAAGTCAGGTCAGAGCACTCCTCTTCTCGAAACCCTTCTGTTTCCTAACACATCTAGAGTTAACTTCTTCACTCCTTTATTTATTTGATGATCCTTTATTATTGAGCACCTACTGTACGCTAGGTGCTGTTCTGGAGATGAAACAACAGAGCAGACAAAAACCTCCGCACTCAGGAAGTTTACATCCTTGTGGAGGAAAATGCTTTGGGGAAAAATAACTCGGGGAAGGAGAGGGGGCTTGGGTTTTAAACAGGGTGGTCAGCGAAGTCAGGATGAGGAAGGTAAGCATTAAACAAAAAGCCTAAAACTGGGAAAAGGTGAGATCCAAGGGACGACCCACAAGTGGAGTATTCTAGACAAAGGGCTGAGCAAGCACACCAGTAAGTACCTGGTGTGATCCCAGTTCACACAGAAGCCATTGTGACCACAGTGGAAAATGTGCAGGAGGGAGTGAGTCCATCCACCTCTGAGGGGTAAATGGGGCAGGGTTGAGTCTTGTGAGTTTTCTAAGTCTTTTTTCCTTTGACTGAGATTGGAAGCCAGTGGAGGTTCCAATTTAAGCAGGGCAATGACTAGAGGTGTTTTGTTTTGTTTTGTTTTAATTTATTTAAAAAAAAATTTTATGTTTATTTATTTTTGAGAGAGAGTGTGAGTGAGGGAGGGGAAGAGAGAGAGGGAGACACAGAAGCCAAAGCAGGCGTTGAGCTGTCAGCACAGAGCCCGACGTGGGGCTCGAACCCGCAAACCGTGAGATCGTGACCTGAGCAGAAGTTGGACGCTCAACCAACTGAGCCACCTAGGCACCCCTTGTCTTTAAATTCAAGTTAGTTACCGTGTAGTATTGGTTTCAGGAGTAGACTCAGTGATTCATCACTCACGTGTAACACCCAGTGCTCCTCCCAGCAAGTGCCCTCGTTAATGTCCACCACCCATTTAGCCCATCCCTCCACCCGCCTGCCCTTCAGCAACCCCCAGTTTGTTCTCTGTATTTAAGAGTCTCTTACAGTGTGCCTCCCTCTCTGTTTTTCTCTTTCTTCCTCCCCTTCCCCTGTGTTCATCTGTTTTGTTTCTTAAATTCCACATACGAGTGAAACCACGTATTTGTCTTTCCCTGACTTATTTTGCTGAGCACAATACACCCTAGCTCCATCCGCATTGTTGCAAATGGCAAGATTTCTTTCTTCATGATCACCAAGTAACATTCCATTGTAAATGACTGAAGTTTTAAAGGATCACTGGAGGGGGGAGGGTCTGGCTGGCTGAGTCCCAGGAGCAGGCAACTCTTGATCTTGGGGTTGGGTGTAGAGATTGCTTAAATAAATAACTGAAAAATGTTTTCCAAGGATCGCTGGAGCCCGCGGTGCAGAAGGCCGCGAGGAACAACAGCAGAGCCAGAGACAAGTTTACGGTTTAGGCAGCTACTACAGCTGCTATGAGATATGACGTCTTGGACCTGGAAGGAGGTGGCAACAGCAGAGGTGGTGTCCTATCCAAAGACCTTACACAAGGGTACCAGTCCTCCCGACGGGGTCCCTCTTACCCCTACAACCCTGCCTCGTTCCTTCCTGATATGCTCAACCCTACAGACCACCGCTAGGCACATGCAGTCGACTCCACGAACAAATTAATGAAAGATCCAGGACCAGATCGTCATCACCTACTTGAATGATAGGCATACAGTCAGAACTCAGTAATTGTTTACAGATAGAATACTGCACAATTCTGCGAGGCCCAAGTGGCTAGTCCTCTCTCTACAGCGAGGAAAACTGGGGCTCAGATCGGGGAAGTGTACCCCTGGGGTCCCTCCGCGCCGCCTCGGTTAGACGTTTCCTTCTCAACTTTCGGAACGCAGTCCTCCACACTGGATGGAGAGTGCTTGCTCTCAGGGTGAGTCACAACGACCTCACAGGAGCTTCCCTCAAAACGTCCCCGCCCTGGGATGAAGAAAGGCCAAAACTTCATGGGGCCAGAAGGTCCCCAGACGCAGGGCAGTCAGGCGTCCTAAAAGGGCCCTGGCACGGTCCTCCCACCTTCAGGCCACAGAGACGAAGGGACAGAAGGGCCGCCCTCGCGCGGCCGAGGCCCCGCCCCCCGCTCGTCCGCCAGCCCGCGCCTGCAGCGGAAGCCGGAAGCAAAAGCAGTCCCTGCTAGCCCCCGGCTCCGAACTCGGTGGTCTTGGAGGCTCCGCAGGATGGGGGAGAAGATGGCGGAAGAGGAGTGAGTGGGCATTTCCCGGGCGGCGGAGGCGGCAGGGCTGGGCCCCGGCGGGTGTGACAGCGAGCGCCTCAGGCCGCCCTCCGGCCCTGAAAGGCGGAGCTCCTTGTGCCGGTTGGGCAGGACTAACCATGCCGGCGCCAGCGAGGAGGGCGGGAGGGATGGGCCTGGGCCCAGCCCGGCCCTTAAGCCTCCTGGAGGTCAGATCCTCGTGCAGGGAATCGACAGCCCAGGGCAGGCCTCGAAAGCCGTCTGGCCGAAACCGCAACCCAGATTTCACTTTCCCATTTTTCGGTCTTCTGAATATTGGGGAGAGCTCCGCCGCCTCCTCCAGCAAGTCCCCTACCCCTCTACTTAGCCAGCCGCCTCTTCCATTGTAACGGTCATTTTTCTCTTCTGTCTCCTCCACCGAGATTCATTCATTCATTCATTAACTGTTGGCCATTTACTCTATTCCAGGCCCTGGGCACATAGTAGTGAAGGAGGCCGACCAGGAGCCGCCCTCAGGTAGTTTACATTTTAGTGGGAATAGACCATCAATAGGCAAGATGACTTCAGTGCTCTAAAAGGAAATGGAAGTGTTAGGGCGGGCGTCCCTGCAGGAAGACGTGACATGCCAGCTGAAACTTTAAGGACAAGAAGGAGGGATAGGAGAGGGAACAAGCAAGTGCAAATGGCTGGAAGCAAGAAAGGGCTTAGTGTCTTTTAGGGACAGAAAGAAAGGCAGGATGGCTGGAATAGAAAGAGTGAGGGGCTAGCTGAGATGAGATAGAGATGTGTGAGGCGTCCAGTGTCCTCCAGGTACTTCTGGGGGAAGGACCACTCTTTAGTCTGTCTCCGCACGTGCCGGGCACAATCTATTGCATGTTACAGATGCCCTACCTATGTGGAAGGGTAGGTCAAAATTAAGAAGGAGCCCCCATGGTTGAAATCTGACTCCCTCACCTGACATCTTTTCAGATACGTCTCTTCAGCTGGGTGGTCATTTCATCTTGGCAGCTTATTTACCCAGTGTGTGCTCTATTGCAGACATTGAACTGGGCCTCAGCAGCGCAAAGCAAAAAAGAGGTGGTATGGCCCCAGTGATTTCAAGTTTGGTCTCAAAGCTTGATTCTGCCGCTGGCTAACTGAGCTATTGGCCACGTTATGCAGCCTCTCTGAGTTTCAGTTATTCATGGGTAAAAAAGGGAAAGTAATCGTCCCCATCTCAGGCATGGTTTGCCTATGAAATGAGAGGTTGTGATGTTACCTAGTCTCTGGCATGAAGCATTACTCAATAAACACCAGCTGTTATAATCACAGTTGCAATGACTATTATATGAATATTGCCCTATTTAACAATCCCACCCCGGAGCAAGGAGAGCACTGAGAAACGGGACAGGTGCCATATTACAGGGGACGTTGAGCCTTTGGAAATCTGAGAAGGATTTTGTCAAGTGGGGTGAGGTGTTCCAACCGGATCAACAGTTGGGTAAATTCAGGTGGCTTCGTCAACTTGCAGCTATAAATCAAGGAAAAGAATGTAAACTGGAGAAATAAAGGCGCCTTGTAAATAATGTTGGATCTTGGAATGTGATGACAGTCCAGTGTGCCTCCGTTTGAATCCCTTATTAAATGCCAAAGAGCAGGCAGCATTTTATTTCCACGCTGGCCCCAATTCCCCCCTTGTTTCTGTCCCATAAGCGGCTGGGTTCAGAGCACCTGAAGCCACTGGTACTCTCCTGCTGTGGCAGGCAGGAACTTTCTGGCTCAGTTTGGTTCTAAGACTTGTGAATCCATCATCCTCTTTGCCAGATTCCCCTTCTGCGTGTGTGTGCGTGCGCACGTGTTGGTTCTCAGGGCCCATTTCCCTTTATCTAATACTGCTGCTTTTTATGTCCAACAGGTTCCCTAATACAACTCATGAAGGTTTCAATGTCACTCTCCACACTACCTTGGTTGTCACTACGAAACTGGTGCTCCCGACCCCTGCCAAGCCCATTCTCCCCGTGCAAACGGGGGAGCAGGCTCAGCAGGAGGAACAGTCAAGCGGCATGACCATTTTCTTCAGCCTCCTCGTCCTAGGTGAATGTGGAGACACCCTCGTCTGCCATCCTGAGTGTCTGTGTGTGTTGTCTATAAGGTCCACCCTGTCTAAGCCACCATTTACTTGATGTCAAGTCTTCCTTCCATTTGGTTTTTGCGCTTCAGACACTGAGGGACGATGATCAGTTCATAACATAACAGGGTACTCCTTTTTCTTCGTAAAATCGCCGAGCTTAGCAATTCTGAAGAGCTCTTTCTATAATGTCTTAGATATCATTTGGAAGAAAGGAAGGATTTTTGACCGAGAAAGAACCTTGAGCATCTTCTAGTGTAGTGGGTTTCAGGCTGTGCTCGTGAGTGTGTATGCTTGTGTAGATGGTGGTGATAATGGAGGCGGGGTAAGTCAAATGGGAGGGCATCTGCCTTTTTGACCAGAGACAGCATTTTGTCACTTTGCTCTCAGGTTTCCATGTAAATTTTATTAAAGGTTTTGCCGCTGAGTAAAAGATCAGACACCCTTGCCCTAGCACACTTTTTTCCTTCCCCTTTAACTTTGCCATTAACTGTGGTTGTGACTTTTACCATATCTGTGTACCACCCGTGCTGTTATTTACTTATGTAATATTTTTCTTTGAACAGATTCACTCATTTTGTTCAACCTCCTCCTGTAACGGGTGAGAAAATTTAGGTCCAGAGAGATGAAGTGATTGACTTGCCTGGTTTTGGGGAGACTAGAGATTAAAATTTGGGTTGCCAGACATCAGTCAAGAAGTTTAGGTAATAGGTGATAGTTTAGATGCCTTCTGGAGACCGTAGAGAACTGTTTTAGACAAAAACAAAAAACAAAAAAACAAACAGATGAAACTACATAGCCACCTTGGACTAGCTGACTAAGGAAGAAATAGCTTTGAATTTGACCCAAATCCACACTCTATTTTGAAGAGTGAAGTTGGCATATTTATATTTTCTGGTTAATGGTCAAATAGTTTTAATATAATAATTTTGTTTGAAATCCCAGGACTCGAGGTGCCTGGCTGGCTCAGTCAGAAGAGCATTCAACTCTTGATCTCAGGGTCATGAGTTCAAGCCCCACGTTGGGTGTAGAAATTACTTAAAAAGAAAATCTTTAAAAAAATAAATAAAATCTCAGGTTTTCAGCCTGAGGTTTCAGCCTTATCTCTCATAGATTCCAAAAAAACTTAAAAAAATAAATTTTTTTATGTTATTTTTGAGAGAAAGAGAGAGACAGAGTACGAGCAGGGGAGGGGCAGAGACAGAGGGAGACACAGAATCTGAAGCGGGCTCCAGGCTCTGAGCTGTCAGCACAGAGTCCGGCTCAGGGCTTGAACCCACGGACACGAGATCAGAGTCGACTGACTGAGCCACCCAGGTGTCCTGAAAAACCTTTTAAATAGAATACAGAAAAAGTACACAAACCACCGGCGTTCATCGTCCCGTATGGACTTGATATGCCCAGATAATTTTTTACCTTGTGAATGTAGTTGAATTTTGTTTCTGTTTCTAGGGGATGACTTCAGCAATCAAGGACTCTTGTTTCTCCTTTTTACTCTGTGATGGTAGTTGAATGTAAAGAAAAACAGTTCTTGGTCAAGAAATCTTTAGTACTTGAATCCATAATCTTGAAGGACAAGTATTCCTAGTCTCTTTACATTGTTGTCCGCTTCATAATGGCAGAGAACATAAAAGGCAGAGACCCGGAAGAAAACTTTGGTTTGTAGTCTCCTTTTTTCATGGGAAGATAAAAAGAATAAGTCAGACTTTCAAAGTAATTTTCAGGGTGTGGAGCGTTTAAGGTTGGTTTGTGCCTGAGACCACAAAGCAGGTGGTTATAGTGCTTTTAATCCCGGCCAAACCCAGCACAGCGGTAACACATCTTTGGGGCCAGAAAGGTCTAAACTGTTTACTAGTGTCGTGTATTTCACTTGGATATCTTTTCAAACAGATGGTAAACCTGGACTTCACAGTCACACTAGGGTCAGGTGCGTTCTGTTTTCACCTAATCAGACCGTTGGCAGTCTAGGAATTGATGTCTCCATTTTTTATGGATAGGTCAGCACGCATTAGCAGAGTGGAATGCTTTCTTTTTAAATAAATTTGAAGACATTTTTTCTCTTGTATATTATCAACAAAATATGTATCTTGTATATTGATTCCTGATTAGATGTCCAAACATATAAATCTGATAAAAAATTGGAGTTCATAGGTATTTTGCTGGGGCGCCTGGGTGGCTCAGTGAGTTAAGCCTCAAACTTCAACTCAGGTCATGATCTCACAGTCCGTGAGTTCGAGCCCCGCGTCGGACTCTGTGCTGGCAGCTCAGAGCCTAGAGCCTGCTTCAGATTCTGTGTGTGTCTCTCTCTCTCTGCCCCTCCCCTGCTTGCATTCTTGTCTCCCTCTCTCTCTCAAAAATAAATGAAGATTAAAAGAAAAAAAATTTTTTTAAATAGGTATCTTGCTAACTCACTGAGTACATGAACTGTAGTGAATTGAGGGAAATTGGGGTCCGTGATTTATTCTAGACTTCAGGAACTCCTAACCTGGAACACATTTAACCACTTTTGCTTACTGTTTTAGTCAAGTCAAATGAAATTGTAACTTTTATGTCCTTTAAGCTTGTCAAAGGATTACAGTGTGTTCCCCTTTTTTGAGAAAGGATGCCAAAACTCTAGTTACTTTTGACTTTAGAAGCTTGAAATCAGTTGACTTACATTTAACCCTTGCTGATCTTGGACTCTGCAGAAACAATGGTGAGTCATTTTTATTGACCTACTAGAGTTAACAATTAGCATCATTTGGCACATACATTTTATTTATTTACTTTTTTATTTTTTTTATTTTTTTAAATTTTTTTTAACGTTTATTTATTTTTGAGACAGAGAGAGACAGAGCATGAACGGGGGAGGGGCAGAGAGAGAGGGAGACACAGAATCGGAAACAGGCTCCAGGCTCCGAGCCATCAGCCCAGAGCCCCACGCGGGGCTCGAACTCACGGACCGTGAGATCATGACCTGAGCCGAAGTCGGACGCGTAACCGACCGAGCCACCCAGGCGCCCCAAGGCACATACATTTTATATAACTCCATTATGCACATGCATTTTATTTAACTCCATTGAACTGAATGGAGTTACTAAAATTGATACGCCTGTTTTGATGAACTTTCCATAATGATTACTTCAGGCATGAATGTTTAGAAACATTAACTTGCGGTGTACCTACCCTCCATACCTCACAGAAACTTTTGCCTCTTGCTCTGTTTTTTCCAAGGTTACTTGAAAACGTGTACTTGTGTGTGTATCTACATATATCCATTCATATGCACATTCATTTGTAAAGGCACATAGAGCTTGGATTTTGTTTGTTTTAATACAAACAGGATTCAGTAACTTGCTTTTTCATCTCACAGATGCCTTGGAGATCCTTTTATGTTCTATTTTTTTATATCTGCTTTTTTTTGAAGAATGTGTGTTAAAGTAAACATAAAATATATACCATTTTATCTAAAGTGTACGATTCGGTATCATCTAGGACTCTCACGATGCCGATGCAACGATCAGCATTATCTAGTTTCAGAACATTTTCATCACCCCAAAAGGAAACTCAGTGTCCATCGAAAGCCGTCACTCCCCATCTTCCCCTACCCCGGGTCTTTACTAAACACTATTTTGCATTCTATCCCTAGGAATTTGCCTACTCAGAATATTTCAGACACAACTAGAATCATGCAACATGTGGTCTTTTTTTTTTTTTTTTTTTTTAATTTTTTTTTTCAACGTTTTTTGTTTATTTTTGGGACAGAGAGAGACAGAGCATGAACGGGGGAGGGGCAGAGAGAGAGGGAGACACAGAATCGGAAACAGGCTCCAGGCTCCGAGCCATCAGCCCAGAGCCCGACGCGGGGCTCGAACTCACGGACCGCGAGATCGTGACCTGGCTGAAGTCGGACGTTCAACCGACTGCGCCACCCAGGCGCCCCCTATACGTGGTCTTTTATGTCTGGCTTCTTTCACTTAGCATCATGTCTTCGAGGTTCATCCGTGTCATAGCATGTGTTAGAAGTACATTCATTTTTATGGCTGAATAATAATTCCCTTTATAGATATTCCACATTATGTTTATTCACCAGTTGACAGACATTTGGATTGTTTCTGTGTTTTGGCTATTGTGAATAGGGCTGCTGTCGACATTTGTGTATAGGTTTTTGCGTAGATGTATGTTTTTATTTCTCTTTGATACATACGTACATACAGGAGTGCAGCTGCTGGTGGTTGCTCTATGTGTAACTTTCTCAGGAACTCATACTTTGCACAGAGGCCGTACCATATTTCGTTCCCACCAGCAATGGCCTAGAGTTCCGGTGTCTCCGCGTCCTTGCCAACACTTGTTATTTTCCATTGTGTTTTGTTTTATTTTTTAATTATCACCATCTCTTACTCATTGGTCGGTGTGAAGTTGCATCTTGTGGTCTTGATTTGCATTTCTCCAGGGACAAATGAGGTTGAGCATCTTTTCATGTGCTACTTGGCCATTTGTTTGTTTGGAGGGATGTCTATTCTGGTTCTTTGTCCATTTTCAAATTCCATTGTTTGTCTTTTTGTTATTGAGTTGTAAGAGTTCATATGTATTCTGGTTGCTAGACCTGTATCAGATTAATGATTTACAAATATTTTCATCCATTCTTTGGGCCATCTTTTCAGACGTCATTCTTTTAAACGGTTGAAGACCATGCCCTGGCATTGCTGAACCTCCTACTTAGCACTCTCTGTTGATAGATGGTTTTCCCCTTTGTCTTAAAGGGGCAAATTGTTGTTTGATTTACAAGAATAAACTATTTATTTTTAAACTTTGAAGTTTTTTTTTTTTAATTTTTTAATGTTTATTTTTGTGAGAGACAGAGAGACAGAGCGTGAGCAAGGGAGGGGCATAGAGAGAGAAACAGAACCTAAAGCAGGCTCCAGGCTCTGAGCTGTCATCACAGAGCCTGACACGGGGCTCAAACACAAACTGCGAGATCATGACCTGAGCCGAAGTCGGACGCTTAACCGACTGAGCCACTCAGGTGCCCCTAAACTTTGAAGTTTTTTTTTTTAAAGTTTATGTTTATTTATTTTTGAGAGAGAGCAAGAGTGCGTAGGGCAGGGCCAGAGGAGGGTGGACAGAGGATCTGAAGCAGGCTCCGTGCTGATGGCAGAGAGCCCAACACAGGACTCAAACTCACGAACCATGAGATCGTGACCCGAGCCAAAGTCAGGAGGCTTAACCGACTGAGCCACCCAGGCACCCCGAGAATAAACTTTTTCAATTAATTTTTTCATCTAGCTTGGTGCAAAGAAAGATCAGAAACTGAGTGAACTCCCTAGATCTATATTCAGCCCACTTATGTACCTGCCTTTTTAGACAGTAGGCCTGCTCACTAGTCACATGTCGTGCTTACGCATTAGAACATTTTTCTTGCTCTTGGTATTTAATGTAGGAGTTTTCTAACTAGGTTAAATATTTATAATAAAGTAACACCACAGATTGATAGTTGAAAGCACAGAATGCAAGAAGGACAAAATTTCTATATTTACAACTGTTTCCTTTTTCTGGCCACCTGGTGCTTTTTGGTGGGCCTAACAATATCTGGTCTGTCAGTGCAGGCTCTGAGGGTGGCCATTTAACCACTATGCGGATTGTTTAAACATTTCCTTTTACAAAAAAGGCAACAGTTATACTTAGTACTGTTAAGATAGTCCTGTGATTGATGAGATGCTATCCCACCTAGGTGCATAATAAAAGAAAGAGATACGCACACTTGCATTTGGGCCATGAAATTACATTTAGGAATTATTTATGTGAAAATACACTCTTATGGGGGGGAGGGTCCAGAGATACTTATCTCTTTCAGTTTTACATTCTTTTGTTTCTTTTCGTGACCGCCCCACTTGTGAGCAAAATTAAACATGACTCCTGTTTTGGTGACTGAGGAATGAAGACAGGCGGAAGGGAGGTGGTGGATGCCTATGGCTAAAGGCACAGGGTTGGGGGGCCTGGGGGGGCTCGGTCAGTTAAGTCTCCGACTCTTGATTTCGATTCAGGTCATGATCTCACAGTTTCTTGAGTTTGAGGCCTGCATGGGCCTCTGCAGTTGCACCCTCTCTCTCTCTCAAAATAAGTAAATAAAACTTAAAAACAAAAACATAAAGGCACAGGGTTGGAATCGGGCTCAACCCTGCAGCACCTACAGTGACATGACCTCTTGAAGCCTGTTTTTGTGCCTATAATCAAAGGAGATTATGGTAATAATAGCTCATTAAGAGGGTTGTGGGGGCTAAATGAGACTGTGTTTGAGAAGTACTCAGTGCAGTGTCTGGCCATGGGGAGCCCTCAACTAGTGGGAGCCCCAGTACGTAGCTGAGGAGCAGGCACCCCATCTTTAGGTCTCGGATGTTCTCCCCACCAGACCACAGTTTTGACTTAGTTCTCTGTGGACTATACTCTCACTTCATTCTCTGTGAAAAGAAAACCAATCCCATGGTGGCAAAACACTTTGTGGCAACATATTCTGTTGCAGTTATATTTGATTAAAGGGATTGATTTCCCTGACTTCCTCCTCCCATTTCAGATTTTCCAGGTGATTACTTCCAAAAAGTTGAAGACCATTTCTCAGAATTAGAGATTTGAATACATGATTGTATAAGGTTTATGCGGTTAGGGGAAAAGATTAGATGTCTGTTGCTCTTTGAGCAACCACTGGAAAATAAACTAGTTCAGGCATATAAAAAATCTGGAGACAATGTTACAAAACAGTGAATCTCCTTCCAGGTTAAGAAATAAGAGATTGGAAAAAGAACTGAAGTTTCCCATGTCATTGTCCGCTGTCCATTTTCCTTAGCAGCAGCACCCCCCCCCCCCAGAAGTAACCATTGCTTTGAACTTGGTGTTTATTATTTGAAATTGTGCTGTTTTAACAGTGTCTTATTTTTTCCCACAGCTATCTGCATCATATTGGTGCATTTACTGATCCGATACAGATTACATTTCTTGCCAGAGAGTGTTGCTGTTGTTTCTTTAGGTAAGTGCTTGTCAGTGATCCTATAATAAAAGCAGTAATAATACCATTTTTTGAGTGCCTTCCTAGTGCCAGAAACAGCATGAGATGTGGTACATGCCCAATTTCATTTAATCCTCACTGTAACCTGCCACGAGGGTGTTATGATCCCATTTTACAGATGAGGACACCGTGACTCAGGAGTGATGACCTCCTAAAGGTCACATAGAAGCCCCCCCCTCCCCCCCCCGCCCCCCCCCTCCCCCCCCGTTCTGCTTCTAGAACTACCCTCGGGACACATTGACCTCTGTTACTAGGTTATGCAGACACCCAAGTCTACTAAGGCAAGTAATGGACACTTAATTCATAGGGTCACTGAATTTTACAGCCAGAAGGAACTCTCACTTCATGGTCTAAGAAGGAGAAATGGCTCACTCTAATGTCAGAATGAGATCTAAGGTGTTCAGGAGTATTCCATTCTACCTCACTTGCATGTCTTTCTTGTTTCCTGTGGCAATAAATTGTTAAGATAACTAGCCTCTGTATGTCAACTATACTTCAGTAAAATTAAAAAAGGAAAAAAAAAAAGGTAATCAGCTCCTATTTAGAGGGAATGAATCAGTGTAATAATAGATGTGAGCTCACATGAAAGTTAATTGAAATGGTTAATGAAGGAAGAAGCAGGGACCTTCCTTCTCAGTAAGGATTAAAATCAAGACAAAAATGTGTTTGGGGGTGCTTAAGGCATGGAAAATAAGGTTTCACTGAGACCCGCTAAGCCATTTATCAGTTTATGATATTGTGTTGTTTTTTCCACTTGCCTACTCATGAGATTTAATTTTCCCTCATCACCACCGATGCTCTCTGTAAGTTAATTTTCTTTGCCTTACAGGTTTGGTTGAGTAATATTTTTATAATACATTGATGGTTTAGCTTAACTTTGGAAATGAATGTTCAGACTTTGATTCCCCGTCCCCTGTCATCGTCTGCATTCCTACTAAGCTGGTTCAGCCCCTCCTGTGTTTTCCCTGGGCTTCACATTACTCCTCTAAGTGGTGCCTAGTTCTCACCTATGAGCTTTTGCATTGCCACCTCATGTGAGCCTTGTAACCCCCCAGTGATGCCATATCTTAAGGAAGAAACACCACTGGATAGTACTGATCTTCAGTCAAGAGTTGGAAAACAATTTTACTTAGAGTTCCTATTCTCTGTTTAGCAGGCTCTTGAGCTGCACATCCCGGCAGATTCTAACAGCCTTAGCTAACGAGATAGAAAGCCTTCAAGGTCTAAGAATGTATGATCATCCCTTTTCTGCTATCAGGACACTGAAAATAGCCTACACAACTAACACCTATTCTGGGACATTCAGTAAAGACTTAAAACACCACTCCAAGGAATGTACAGTTTTGCAGTCAGCTTTCATAGTTTCTTAGAATAAGAACTATAGCTGATGTGTGTTTAGTTATTGTGCCATGGAAATGATGGTTCTTATCATTTGGTTTGGAATGTCATGTTCTTCACTCTTTGAATGTTTGGGTAACTGTAGGTCAGTGAACACCAGTGCTTGTACTAGGAGTTATAGCAGACACTGTCGGTTGCCTACCCAAGGGCCATTGCCCCTTCTTCCTTGAAAATAGAACCCTAATTTTGATCAGGTATCTTGCCACAGTGCACTCAAGGAAGGCGTGCCCCTCCAAGTCAAGACTGCTCTTTGCCATCGTGATAATTCCACTCTCCTTTGCCGTTGATTGGTTGAATGAGGTGAAGGCAGCAAGGCAGTGTGAAACCCCATCCTGGCCAGTGAGACCACGGGGCAGAGTGTGGGGGTGGAGTGTGCCTTATCCTCTCTGATGAGAAGTTTCCCGTACCTTTGATTCAGTTGTGTGACGATCTGATGCCTGGAGCATTGGGAGCCATCTTGCCATCACTGTGGCTCAAAGACAAAAGCCAGAATGCTAAGGATCGCCAGGGAGACAGATGAGAAACCCAGATTCTCGATTGCATCATTGTTTTGTTGAATCGATAGCCCTGGAGCTGCCTGTTGTATGAAATAAGAAACATGTGTTGTTGAAGCCATTTTTAAGCAGGTGTTCTTTTACTTGCAGCTAAAAGCATCTCAACAAATATAGGGCTCTTTCCATTCAAGGGGCAAGATCAGTTCAAATTGATTCAAAGAAAAATTGGCAGGGTTGGAGTTGCAGACCCATTGGCCTTTGGAACCAGAAAACCTACCAGTGACACTGGCTTCAGACTCAGGTGGATCAAGTCTCCTAAACTCAAGTTTTCTCCACCTCTCAACAGTGCTTCCCTCTGTTTCGGCTTCAGTCTCAGGCAGGCTCCCTCCGTGTGATAAGCCGTTCCAGCTTCGGGCCTACTACCCTTACAGGAGCAGTCACAGTGGGAAAACGTGGCCTCCTCTTCTTCCTGTTTCCACCAGAAGTTGTAGGATGAACTCTGACCTCCTGGCTTCCCCATTCTGCACACAGGGTGGGATGGTGTTGGGGACTGGCCAAGGCTCTCCATCCACAGGGTTCACTTCTTCACTGATGGAGCAGAAATAACTAGCCTGTAGGGCCCGGTCGTGGGAGGGTTGATGGCAAGTAAATCTTGCTTTCAAAACTTTTGTTAGCTAACTTGGGTGATTGGAATGCTAAGGGTAATTCCAAGAAGAGTGCTGGGGTCCAGAAGGTATTTTTTATTATGTTAGAAGACGTTTGGTTAGAATTTAGAAATGCTGACAAAGCTATCAAAATAGTTTTATATTTCATAAAGCTATGTAAATTGAAGGAAAACTTTTTTTTCTCTTACTGGAGCAAAGTGTAACAAAATATTGAGCTATCCACCATTTCAAGAATTTCCAGCTTTTGTGCCAACGAAGAATCTAGATGAAGCTGCCAGAGAAAATAGAGTTTTCATTCTTTAGGGATAAACTCTCCCAGCCTACCTCTTCTAGCCCAAAGTTACTTTTCAGACTGCAGTCATTGAGAGACATGATTGGCCTTTCGTGTTACAGTTAAACATTCAGAGTACCTAAGAAACTATTAGTATAGAAAAGGACTATCTACACTTTAAAAGCACATTTTCCCCCTTCTATTGTCTTGTAATTTCAAATGAGCCTCCAGACTTTTCTCATTGTTTCTAAAAAAAAAGTATCAACATGAAATTCTAAAAATATTTTCTTGACCCTTCTTCAGAGCTTTTGGATACTTTCTGTACTTAGGGAATTTTGTAGCTTAGGCCTTTAAAAAAAAATTTTTTTTTTTTTGCACAAAGAGCTAGACAGAAAAAGAACAATCCTTTTCATTGACAACTTCAGCTATTTTCATTCTGCTTCATTCCCTTCCAAACCATATGTAGATTCGATGACTTTACTTGGTTTGAATTTGTATCATTTTTTGTGTTCTTTCCTTTTTACTAGTCTTTTCATTAAAGTTCACATATTTACTTCTGTCAGTGCTGATTCACTCTATATTTAGGACTGAAATTTACAAGGAATAAAAAGGAAATAATTGTACTGCCCACTATCCTCTGTCACGTATAGCGAAACAGGAGATTTTCCCTCCCACAATCATACTTTATTTCAGAGAGAGGAAAGGCCAGAAGGGGTTAAGTAAGGGCTGGAAATTTGCCCTTTCAAATGCCAAGGCCTAGCCTGAAGACTACTGATAATTAGAAACACTGGATTTGATCGAATCATTGGTAGGATGCACAAAAGTGCTTCCTTGTCATAACTTTCTTAACTATGTGCCTTTAGTATTATTGACTCGTTCTTGTTCTGACTAAAGGATTTCATTTTTTTTTTTTTTTTTTTTTTCAGTAGGAGAATAGTGCTCTTTGTGGGGCATCTGGACGGCTCAGTTGAGTGTCTGCCTTTGGCTCAGGCCGTGATCTCACGCTTCGTGAGTTTGAGCCCCACATCAGGCTGTCTGCTGTCAGTGCAGAGCCTGCTTCAAATCCTCTGTCCCCCTCTGTCTGCCCTTCTCCCCCTCGTGCACGCACTCTAATTTACATTAAAAAATTTTTTTTAATATCCATTTGTTTTTGAGACAGAGACAGAGCATGAGTGGGGGAGGAGGGGCAGAGAGAGAGGGAGACACAGAATGCGAAGCAGACTCCAGGTTCTGAGCTGTCAGCACAGAGCCCGACGCGGGGCTCGAACACACGAACTGTGAGATCATGACCTGAGCTGAAGTCGGACGCTCAACCCAGTGGGCCACCCAGGCGCCCCCTTCTCTCTAAAACAAACATTAAAAAAAAAAAAAAAAAAAAAAAAAAAAAAAAAAAAGAATAATGCTCCTTGTGTCAGTGGGTGTTTTGAGTGGAAAGCGATGAGAAATCACTCAATTCCTGAGTTACTAACTAAAGGTAATTCCAGAAAAAGCAGATGTAGTAATGATATTTTTAAATTTTTTTTTAATGTTCATTTATTTTTGAGACAAAGAGACAGAGAGACAGAGTGTGAGTGGGGGAGGGGCAGAGAGAGAGGGAGACACAGAATCCCAAGCAGGCTGCAGGCCCCGAGCTCTCAGCACAGAGCTCCATAGGGCTAGAACTCACAAACTGAGATCATGATCTGAGCCGAAGTCAGACGCTTAACCAATGGAGCCACCCAGGCGCGCCTGTAGTAATGACATTCTAATTGTAGTTAAGTTCTTAAAATTTTTTTTTAAATTTTAAGACAAAGGGAGAATCCTAGCTGTAACTGTAACAGCTTTTGTTACTTTTTACACTGTTAAAGTCTAATGCTGACATAGCTTCCAGTGTCTCCCCGGAAACTCCTCGGATCTGAGGGGCTTTGATTTTTATTAGAGACGAAACAGGCATTCATTTGTGGGTATTAGAGTAGCTGTCTGAGAGGCAGAGGCCAGAGTTGGTTGTCAGACTGACAAAATGATCACGTTAGACTCTCAGGATTTTCAAGGCTGTGCTCGAGGCAGGGAGGAGTGCCAGCACAGACTCAGTTTGTAGACACACGGGTCAGAGGGGACATCTTGTTGCTGTTCTGCCATGAACTAAATGCGTGCCCTCTGCGTGGAGTAAGTTCCTCCTTTTTCCTGGAGTCCTGCCTTGACTTACCTAGTTTTATGGTCATCTCCTCTTGGCTAAGCCTTTTATCATCCATAGGTTAGATTTTATACTCAAATCTTCCAGTTACACCAAAATAGATAGTCTAAATTTTAAAAATGATAAATAAATAATAACTGTTAAATAATTGTATTCTGAAAGTTGCTACATTGGGGCTGATTTCTCTGACTTCCTCTTGTACCACATAAATGTTCTCCTCTGTGCTTGAAAAAGGAATAACATTGCTCTGAAAGGGTGAGCTGCTTTAAAAACGAAACATTTGGACAGCCTTTCCCCCCCAGAAAACAAACTGCCCTGAGGGATGGATTCTCATTTTAGAGTCTCTTTGGGGTAATTACTGTAGGTAGCAGAGTCAAGGACTGGATTTTCATACTTACCTTACCAGAGTATAACTTGGCTCTATAATTACAGCTGACAAAATGTGCTAAAAATATATTAACGTATTTTCAAAAAATCGTCTGTGGTTAAAAGAGGATTATGTAAGTAAGTATATCCCTTTTTGCCTCATTATATAGTAGCAGACCTGTCTCCTCATGATGATCAGGGTCAGTCATCCCTGCCAGTATCGGTAAGCCTTTTCTAGGCCTGCTGGTCTGTTGACTCAAAGTGCCCAAGGGACCAGGCAGCAGCCATTGTAACGCTTACTATGTGAACCCTGGTGGAAAGGTCACCTTCTGGGAGCCAGGACCTTTCGACCCCCTGAGCCTGTAGTTTCAGGCTATGGGAGCAGAAGTTCTCCAAGTGGGCATCCCTACTCCCAAGGGAGTCTCTGAGAGTGATGTTGAATGGGGCCACTCCTACAGTAAGCAGGTGCTGTGCCCCGCTTACTCTTAGGGACGTAGTGCCCTATAATGGCCATTGGCTTAAGGAGTTAGTCGCATCCCGGGGGAGAGCTCCAGTCTTCGTAGGATGTCCTCTCCGAGCTGGTGCCTCAGCTTCTTTATGAGACCCTCTTACCACTCTGGCTGGCTGGCGGCTTCTGGATGGGGTGGCGTATTAGTGTAGGACCACGTGGGGTCCATGGTCGCACGCCCACTGCTGCACCTCCCTTGCCATAAAGTGAGTCTCTTGGTTTGACACGCTGTTGGGCGGTGTCCCGCTTTAGTGGACCAGACACTTGTGAGCCCTGGGACAGCGGTGCGATCCAAAAGACATACCCGCCGGCATACTTGTCCATCTCAGTCAGAATGAACTACCAGGGTGGAAGGGGTCTGATACAATCGAGTGGCCATCATTGCGCTAGCTGGTCTTCACAGGGGATGGAACCACATCAGGTGCTGGGTGTGGGTCCGTGTGGCTGTCCAGTCACGCATTCAACAACAGCAGCAGCTAGAACAGCCATGGTGGGAGGGAGTCCACGCTGTTGGACTTGTGCACAACTCCCGTCTCTGCCATCATAGCTGCTGTGTTCATGAGCCCGTTGCATAAACACTGAAGCGGCCAAGGTGAGAGGCTGACTGAGTCACCCATGAACCAAGCTGCTCATGGGGACCTCCCAGCGAGGCCGTACGTAGGAACGGAGGGAGAGGTGTTGATGTCACAGCCGTAGAGGACGCAGAGGCCCGGGGCACCTGTTCATGCAGCGTGCTTGTGCCCGCCGGACCTGGCCAAGCCTGATCTGTAATGTATCACTGGGGCCTTACAACGCACTGCTGCTGGGCCCACCCAGCCTCATAACTGGGTGGTTATGGCAACGCCACTTAGGAAGCACAGTTCTGGGCACATGAGCACTTGACGTCCCATGCTCAGATACTCTGTCTCTACCAGAGCCCAGTAGCATGCCAGGAACTATTTGGGTTTTTTCCTCCCGTGTTTTTCGAATGCCGTGTAGTTCTCTGCTGCAAATGGCATGACCTTGTTCCAGAACCCTAGGGATCTGTGCTGAGGAGCCCTCCTATTGAGGCTTGCCCGACATGTCACACGCCATCCCTTTCTACCCCAGATACTTCCGGGGCCAGGGGGTCTGCCAGATGGTATGGCAGAAGCGGCAGGCGGCTGGAACTGCAGCGGGGCCCTTTCTTGTGGTCCCCACTCAGAACGCTCAACCTCCCACAAACCAGTAAATGGGTCAAAGTAGTTGTTCTCAAGTGTGGAATATATAGCCTCTAAGCCTGGAGGAGGCCTACCCAGCATCGCGCTTCTTACTGGTGGGAGGTGGAAGGTGCAAATCTTGTCTTTTACTTGAAGGCAGTGTCTTGTCATGTTTCAGACCACTTGACCCCTACCTTCCCAGATGGGCGGTCCCCTGAAACTTTCTGTCGTCTGAAGCCTAGGTGTCTTATCAAGACATCCACTTGCCACTTCTTGCTTGTTGTGTCAGATTAGCATGCTGTCCCCCTAGTCTAGTGGACCACGGTGTTGTCCTGGGCAATGTCCATATGGTCTAGGTCCTTTGGGACTATGTTAATGACAGAGAGCAAGAGTTAACATAAGGTGCCTGCCTTGTTTGGACTTCTGTGTAATCTTGAAACAGCCTGGGGAGGTCTTTATGCCAGCAAGGAGGTGGGGGCACTTCAGCTGGCCCAGAGGGTCCACAGGAATCTGGAGATTGAAGGTGCTCATGTAAATCTCCCCCAGATGACCCTCCGCCACGTCTCAGAGTCGCACATCTTCCTTAGCAGGGCCTGGCAGGAGAGGACGTACGTAGCTTTACCCTCTTGAGCTCAACTTTCTCAAGATCTGCCACTCTTGGAGTTAAGTCCCGTGCCTGATCTTCGCTCTAGAAGCCCTCCAGCTGCAGCAGGTGAGGGCCTGCTTACATGTTGCCAAGGAGGCCCTCCGACTCTCACTTTGCTCTCAGTTGGTGATTGTCTGAGCCTGTCCTTCTCTCTTTTCAAAACCTTGGCCGGGGGGGGGGGGGGGGGGGGGGGGCGGGGCGGGGGGCGCATCTGGGTGGCTCAGTCAGTTGAGCGTCCAACTTCGGGTCAGGTCATGATCTCACAGCTCGTGAGTTCGAGCCCTTCATCGGGCCCTGTGCTGACAGCTCAGAGCCTGGAGCCTGCTTCGAATTCTGCGTCTCCCTCTCTCTCTGCTCCTTCCCCGCTCCTGCTCTCTCTCTCCTTCAAAAATAAGTAAGAACATAAAACAAAAAACCTTGGCGGCCCTCCGCAAAACCACACCGTTCCACTGTTCTCATTATTTCCCCCATAACCTCTCCAACACCACACGTGCTGCCTGAGCCACTGCCTCCCACCCCGTGTCCCAACCCAGTCACCACGAGGGAGTCTTAGCAGTGGCGCTGCTACCCCAGCTGAGGGACTACCAGTACTTCCCCACCAGTGTTGGGGTCCTCACTGCCAGCCGGCTGCTGAGAGATCCACCTCCCTCCTCGGGGAGCATCCTTCGAGTGTGCTTCCTGGAACCACTCCGCTCTTGGAACCAGTTGTCTTAAGTTGGGAGCCTAAAAGCAGAGTCTTGAGACAGGAGGTTGGGACATGTAATTTATCGAGGGATGCTCTTCATGAATAAATCTGTGAGGACACGAGACTAGGGGAGGAGAAGGAGCCAAACACCGGCAGGGATCTCCGTTTAAGCCCAGCCTGAGCCTCAGTAGGAGGGCTCTGGGGCAAGAACCCACACTGTGGTCGTCCCTCTTTAGAGCGAAGGGGCTGGACTCCTAACGCCCTGTTAGTCATTGGCTGTGAACCGGTGCAGGGTGGGCACAGCTTCCTGATAAGGTGCCTCTCAGCAGCTGACGACGCTCTTCTGGAGAAGGGGACAGGTGTGAGCACTCAGCTCGGCCTTCTCAGCAGCTCACACAGATGGGCTGTGTGAAGACAGCTGGGCAGGCCTCGCGGCGTGAGAATTAAAAATGCCTGTGACCTTGATCCACCCATCCCTCTTTCAGGGGTTTTTCCTCTGGATGCCCCCGCACACATGGGAAATCATGTATTTACTCAGTTGGGAAGGGCAGTGATAGCAAAAACCTAGAAAAAAAAAAGCCTGCAGACTCAAGTTTTCATTGAATACTCTTTGGTACCTTTAAAAATTTTGTACCATGTGCACCTGCTATATAGTCAAATAAAGATAAAATAATTCACTTTTAAACAACTCTGTATCTGCTATTTACTAGGTAGGTGATGCCGGGCCTTGGCCTCAGTTTCCCTATCTGTAAAGTGCAGGTGATGGTGCCTTCACGTCCTAGAATTGCACATACTAAACATGCTCATGCATAGAAGCCACTTAGTGTGATGCCTGCCTGCTGAGTAATCAGTAACTATTAGCTGCTGCTGTTAATATTATCATCTGTGTTATCATGGTTTATTGCCTTGCAGGGTAACTGTGGGGATGAACTAAAATAATGTGTATTTTATACATCAGCACAGTGCCTGGCACATAGGATGTGTGTGTGCTTCTTTTTCACACAGGGCAAATTAATACATGTATATATATACACACACATGCACACACACGTATACATACATGTATATTATGTGTGTGTGTGTATATATATATATATATGTACCAGTTCAAATATAGATATGTGTATGTATATATATGTACATCTTTTTTAAGGGAATTGGGATCAGGTTTTGCAACCTGATTTTCTTCCTTAAAACATTTTCAATGTTTTTCCTGCAACATTAATTATCAGGATCGTTGCACAGTGATGCTGGTAGAGCAGCATTGCACCCTGGGAGGGAGGTGAGGGTTCACGGGTTGTAAAGGCAGGTGTAGTCTGCCTGTGTCTTAGCGTCATGAACTGGTAGGATGTCGAGTCCCTTGCTAGCTCTGAGCCATTAGACTGGCTACTTCAACTCTGAGCCTTCATACCTGAAGCATTCTCTGGAGGATTAGAAATAACTTAAAGCGACAAATCCTAGGGGCGCCTGGGCGGCTCAGTCAGTTAAGCATCCGACTTCAGCTCAGTCATGATCTCACGGCACGTGGGTTCAAGACCCACGTCAGGCTCTGCGCTGACAGCTCAGAGCCTGGAGCCTGCATCAGATTCTGTGTCTCCTTGTCTCTGCTCCTCCCCTGCTCATGCTCTGTCTCTCTCTCTCTCTCTCTTTCTCTTTCTCTCTCTCTCCCTCTCTCCCTCTCAAAAGTAAATAAACATTAAAAAAAATTAAAGAGAATTGCTCAAGTAGTAATAGTAACAGTAGTGATAATATCACATCATATTTTACAAAGCTTTCCAATGCCTCATAAATAATAATATAGAAACAAGCTTAGGCAATAGAATAATTATGATTATAGTCAATAGATGTAATAATAATTATGAATAATTATTTTTCAAATGCAGCTGCTCCATATGTAATTACAAAAGCATTAACCATGGTATTAAACTTTGGTATACATTTACAAGGGAAAGGGAAAGTTGAGGTTTTAGTAGAGCAGAAAAGCGCTAGCTTTGAAAATGAAATCGGAAACCAGGAAAAGAGGTTCAACTTCCCCAGTAATCAGGAGTGATTACTGAATGTAGATTAACTGTCAGATGCAAAGTGAAACAGTGCAGTGCAACTTCTTGCCCATCATATGGGCAACAGTGTTATTCGGATGATATCCAGGGTTCGTGAGAATGGGGGAGCCTCTGGTGCCCAGTGAGAATTGGTGCAGCACTTGGGAGGACAATTTGGCAACATCCTCAAGAGATAAAAATGTGCTGTGCCATTCATCGTCTCTGGATCTGCCCTAGGGCAACACACTTCCACAAAGAGGCGTGAACTGACAGGTTCATCGCAAGTCCGCCGTGAGCAGCACACGATGGGAGACAGCGATCATCTGGGGACTGATTTAAAAAGTTGTGACTCTTGAAAAATTTAAAATGTAATTCACATACTGTAAAGTTCACAGTTTTAGGGTGTACAGTTCAGTGTTTTCAATATGCTCACAGGGCTGTGCAACATCACCGCTATCTAATTACAGAACGTTTTCATCGCTGCAAAAAGAAACCCTCTACCTACCTACTAGCATTCACTTCCCATTTCCTCCTTTCCTCCTACCCTGGCAACCTCCATCCTGCTTCCTGTCTCTGTAGATTTGCCTAATTCCACACATTTTGTATCAGTGGACTTGTACAATCTGTAGCCTTTCTTGTAATGTGACAGGTTTATTGAGATATATAATTCACATATGAGTTACCCATTTAAAATGTACTCTCCGATGGGTTTTAGTATATTTGCAGAGTTGTGCAACCATCACCACAATCGATTGTAGACATTTTCATCACCCCAAAAAGAAACCCTATTCCCTTTAGCTATCACCGCCAAGCCCCTCTTCCCCAGCCCAAGACAACCATTTCTATCTCTATAAATTTGCCTACCCTGCATATTTCATATAAATGGGTCATAAAATACATGTCTTTTGTGCCTGGCTTCTTTCACTTAGCATTTAAAAAAAAAAATTTTTTTTTAACTTTTATTCATTTTTGAGAGACAGAGAGAGACAGAGCATAAGCGGGGAAGGGGCAGAGGGAGGGAGACACAGAATCCGAGCTGTCAGCACAGAACCCGATGCAGGGCTCGAACCCATGAACCGTGAGATCATGACCTGAGCCGAAGTTGGACACAACCGACTGAACCACCCAAACGCCCCAAATGTTTATTTTTGAGAGAGGGAGACACAGAGTGTGAGCAGGGGAGGGGCAGAGGGAGGAAGACACAGAATCTGAAGCAGGCTCCAGGCTCTGAGCTGTCAACACAGAGCCCAACACGGAGCTTGAACTCACGGACCATGAGATCATGACCCGAGCCGAAGTCGGACGCTCAACCGACTGAGCCACCCAGGTGCCCCATCACTTAGCATGTTTTCAAGATTCATCCACCTTGTAGCATGGATCCCTCTGTCTCTCTCTCTCTCAAAAACAAACGTTAAAAAAAGAAGTCCTTAAAATGTATACAAAATTTGGAAAGATAAGAAATAAAAAGCAGCTGGGGAACCCTGGAGAGGTTAGAATGAGTGCTTTCATGCCACCTGGAAAGTTGAATTGGGCAACTTGTGTTTTGAAAATAGGTTCATTGACTCCCTTTACAGCTCAGATCTATTTTGTCTTCGTCTATCTTTTGAAGTAATTTTGTTACTGTCTTAATAATATGTACCAGTTCAAATAGTAGAGAGGCTTATAAAGTTCAAGTTGCTCATCTCCTCTCTTCACCTGAAACCCCTCCCCCACAGCAATGAGTGTTAGTGCAATTCCTTTTCCTGATAAACTTCTCTGTTTCGTATTGTCTTCTCGCCCCACCCCACAAAGTGTGTTTCTTCAGCTTTCTGTTGTCGACGTGGAAAAGCTCCTTCCTCTGCAGGGGGAAGTGGGTCTTTGTCTGTAAGCGTGGACAGTGGTCTTCAGGCTTGCTTTGTATCACCCCCTACCGGAGATGGTGACTTAGGAGGTCTGGAGTGCTGCTCAGGTGTCTTTCTTATAAAAAGCTCCCATGGTGATTCTAGGGAGGCAACAGGGTTAAAAATCATTTATCTAGTGAGTAACAGAGCAATCTTAAATTGTACCCGTGATGCTTCTTTGAGAATTATTTTTGGTAGGTTCTTTATGAGAGAGTAATGAGCCTGTCAGCCTTAAGGAAACACGCCTGAACTTAGATGGTCTGTTTCGTTCCAGGAATTTCACAGAATTTTTACTTTAGGTTATTTTTAGCATCGGGGTTTTATCTCTAACGAAACGCTCTACATAGAGCTGCCATCTGAGTCTAAGAAAGTGATCTGGGATTCTTTTTTGAAAATGGTAGGAAAAGCAGCATCAGGCAAACTTAGCATGTAAGCTTTTGGTCGTTTCACATTGAAAACGGGGGGATGTAGCAAACCGACAGGCGGAAAGACTGTCCTTGGGTCTGGTTTCGTCAAGCTTTCCGTTTCCCCAGCTGCACCCCTGCCCCCAGATTGTCGTTGACTTCATTAACGGTACGTTTACCTGAGATGCAAATGAGAAAGGAACTTGTGACTGAGAACGTCACACTGATTTCCATTCTTAGGTTTTCAGACATAAGACTTGCAGAAACCCATAAAAGCTATTTAAAGACATAATAATCAGATTCTGTACGATGATAAACCTGAGTAATCTTTCTCATGAATTAAATTATGTTCAACTTTACATTTTCTCTTCCAGGTATTCTCATGGGAGCAGTTATAAAAATTATAGAGTTTAAAAAATTGGCAAATTGGAAGGTAGGTTTACCCAACTTACGATTTTTATTGATTATCTTTAATTTTAGGAGCACTGATGGTTAGTTACGGTGGCTTATCATTGCTTCACCATGAGGGAAGTTTATATTGTCCCGTGAATTTTTTAACGTTCTGTTGGATTAGGGTTGATATCATTACCTCGGACTTCTCTGAAAAAGTATAAATCTCACGAGTTAACATGGGAGCACTCAGTGTCCTATTTTGTTATTTATTTGCATTTTTATCACCTTAGACTAACCTGCTCTCTGGGGAAAGTCTCTAATTAGCATAAAACATGTATCAGTGGTTACCGCTGACAGTGGAAGATAAAATGTATTTGTCCAGCGCCAGAGCTTACAGTATGCTTTATACACTGTAGCTCATGTTGTCCTCATGACAACCACATGATGTAGATGACCACATTCTGTCATCACTCTGGTATTACAGATAAAGAAAGCGACCACAGAGAGGTTGAGACACGTCCAACATCACAGAGCTAGAAAGTAGTTGAGCCTTCTGTCCAACCCTGCTGGCCCCGTGTGTTCTCTGTTCTCCGCCACACTGTGCTGTCCTCAGGGTGTGGGTGTTCATACCCTCATGTTCACACAGTGGGTAGAGCGTGAGCATCATCTTGTGGTACAAGGACTAAGTGAAACTCGAACTTAAATGTGTGTACATCCATAGTAAGTACTGAGATTAAAAAGTATGTGACGGAATTGATTTTGAGGAGGGGAACAAGGTTCATTTGAAAATATTAAAGAGTTATGTGGCTACACTTCATCCCATTCAAACTCTTCCTGTTTTGATTCTGCTTCTAGGTGCTAGGATTCGTTTACCTGTGAAACTGTAGAGTGTAAAATGTGCAAAACAAGTCGCACAGTCTGACCTAAAACACAATTTGAAACTGTTATAAATAATACTTAGGAAATGTTGTATGTATTAAATGGAATCTCAAAATCTATGTTGAGCTCCTGCCATTACAGAACTCCCCTGAGCTGGGGAAGGGACTGGGCAGGCCTCACTAGAGCCCACTGTGAATGATGTCTCTGCCCTCCTACAACTGGTTAAATTGAGTCACCCTCACAGTGGCTCATTCTAGGGCAGGGGACACAGACTGTAACCCTTGCCCTACTCCTAGATACAGCCTGATGTGTTTTGATTGTGCTTGATTTAAAATCAGTTGCTCAAAATTGGAATTGACTTTTAAACAATTAAAAAGCATTAGCTTTATTTTAAAATATTTTCTATCTATATAACTTTCTGGGAATTTCACATAGAAATCTGAATCTCGAGCTTCTCTTGAAGAAGCAGAAACTTTTTTTTCTTTTGGAACTTATATGTTATTTAAATTTATTTTATGTTTAATACATTTATTTAAATTCAAGTTAGTTAACATACAGTGTAGTACTGGTTTCAGGAGCAGAACCCAGAGATTCATCACTTACATAGAACACCCAGTGCTCCTCCCAGCAAGTGGCCTCCTTAATGCCGGTCACCCATCCAGCCCCGTCCCCCAACCCGCCTCCAGAAACTCTCTTAGCACCAGGCCCACATTCCACCCTGCAGAGATCCAGCGGCTGCCCCTTCCGGGAGTGCTGTGTGGCCAGGGAGGCCTGGGAGATGGTGGCCCCTGTTCGGAGTGGTGGGAACAGAGGAGGTGGGGGGAGATCGTCTTCCACTTTTGAGTTTTATATGCTTCGGTTTTGTTGAATCTATTGTTCAATAGATGTTACTTTTCAAGTTAAATAATAGTAATATATTTAATAGTACAGGCAAGTGAACCAGAGTTGGGTAGGGAAGGTAATGGAGTGCCTAAAGAGCCTTCCAGGCAGCCTGGGCTTGACCTCAGAGAAGGGGTCTATCAGGCCCTCTGAGAGATGGGGCAGGCTTCCTGGAGGAACAGGTGTTTGTGGAAAGCCAAAGCAGGAAGCAGGACACCTGTTTGGAAACCAGGTGCTGCCGGGAGCAAGATAAGAAAAACAAGGAGCTTGGTGTTCATTGCATGCAGTTCTTTGGCCAGACCGTCCCGCTGGGCCTGCCTTCCGCCTGTGTTATCATGTGCTTACATATTTATTTCTTGAAAGCAACTTGCTTTTTTTATGTATATACATTTTCTTGTAGTAGTTTTTTTTTAAGGCTCTTGTTGTGGTAAAATATACATAACATAGGGGTGCCCAAGTGGCTCAGTATGTTAAGTGGTTAACCTACTGACTCTTGATCTCACAGTTTGGTTAGTGGGATTGAGCCCCAAGCCCCCGAGGCTCCGCGCTGACAGCTGGAGCCTGCTTGGGAGTCTTTCTCTGTCTCTGCCCCTCCCTGTCTCTCTCTGTCTCTGTCTCTGTCTCTCTCTCTCTCTCTCCGTCCCTCTCAAAATAATAAATAAGCATTTAAAACTATATATATATACGTAACGTAAAGTAGCGTCTTAGTTATTTTTAAGTGTACATTGCACTGGGGTTAAATACCGTTCACAGTGTTGTATACTCACCACCATTATCTGTTTCCAGAACTGTTGCATCATCCCAGACAGAAACTCTACCCAGTAAACAACTCCCCGGTCCCCCCGCCCCACAGTCTGTTCTGGTTTCTATTTTTTCAGTATTTTCTATTGTTTTCGTAGCCCCCATTCTACTTTCTAGCTTTATGAATTTACCTATTCTAGGTACTTTATATAAGTAGAATCATACATTTGTCCTTCTGTGTCTGGTTTATTTTACTTAGTGTGATGTTTTTAAATTCATTCATACTGTAGTTTGTGTCAGAATTTCCTTCCTTTTTGTGGCTGAATAATATATACGGGTCTTTGTTGATCCATTCACCTGTTGATGGACCGTTGGGTTGTTTCTCCCTTTTGGCTGCTGTGAATAATGTTGTGAATGCTGGTGTGCTATATATGTTTCTTTTAAAGGAAACATTATAACACTGCGGAAACCAATATTTTTATAAATAAATATGATAAAAACAAAGGAGTAGAAATGCCTGCTGAAGCCCCTGAGATCAAGCCCGTTCTGTCAGAAAGGGAGATCAGCACATTGGAGAGAGGCTTTACTGCCTGTAACGCCAAACTGTGGTGTCTTTGACTTAATTGAGACCAGAAAATGAATCAAAAAGAGTGGACTTTCTCAATCTGGGGGCATCAGTGGTATATGGCATCCACTGCTCAAGTGTCACCTAAAATCACCTTATACCATCTGCGGGGAGGTGTTGCCAAAAAGAACCTGGGATCTTTCTGTAACACTATTCACTGCAAGGCGGTACATGCATAAATTACCAAAACCGGTTGGCTTAAGACCCCAGAGAGTTATTCTCTCAGAGTTGTAGAGGCCAGAAATCTGAACACAGGATGTTGGCAGGGCCGTGTTCCCTCTGGGAGCAAGTCCAGGTGGTAGGAGAGAATCCTTCATTAGCTTTGTAGCTTCTGGTGGTCCCAAGCATTCCTTGGCTGTGGCAACATAACCCCTTTCTCCTGTGTCTTCACATGTCCTTGGTGTCTGTGTGTCCTTTCCTGTCTCTTATAAGGACACTCTCACTGGGTTAGCTGGATTCTTCCCTTAATTACATCTGCAAGGACCCTCTTTGCAACGAAAGTCACATTCTGGGGTTCCAGGTGGACATGGATTAAGGCTGGAGGACCCTGTGCAACCCACTGCAGGTGGGTTCTATGCAGTGGTCCCCTGCGCAGATCCTGAGGATAGGTTGCCCCGCAACACACAGACCGGCCCGTTTCTTTTCACGTGGTCCCAGTCTGAGGCATGAGCTTGTTGCTCAGGCAGCTATTTTAAGACTTAATAAGGCATTTTCAGCAGCCATCATTTGCTTCTAGTTTGAGCCTTTGAATGTTGTTTTAGGCTTTATGGCAACAGCTGTACAGTTGTAAGAATACACTTAGCCATTCTTCTGAATAGGGATTTTGACAAGAAATCAGACTGTCAAGACTGTAGCATGAAATTTTCCTATGAAAAAGGGCCTAATTTTGCAGTGTTAAGGAGACTCTGTGTTACATGTAGTCATTTCGGATTTGAAGACCAATATGGATTTTCCCCCTGATACACCAACAATTAGAGATGTTAATATAGAACATGAAATTATGATGTCATTCCTCCCAAGATGGCCATATTCTAGAAATACCTATCATAATGACACTTAATATTTGAATCTGGAAGCATAGCAAGGGGCTGACTTTGTAGCCATGTCCCGAGTCACAAGGGCATCAGGTGGACATTATTTCATCACAGCCAGGTTTAGGAAAGTGGCACAGTTAGTTGTCTGTGACAGGCAGAGAAAAGGCCAGGGCAATTTTAAACGTGTATAGGGTTTAGTCTTCCTCCAAGTGGATTGTTCTAAGGCTTACTGTTAACTTTTTTTCTGGAGGATTTCAGTTTGTGGACTTGTTTTTGTAAGCGTTCTGTTTTCATTGAAATGTCTTCTGTATTAATATTAACTTCCTTTCCTCAGTAAAGAATAAAAAGCATACAGGGTGTGTTTGGAAGCACTTCATTCTTATTTATTTTGCTGGTCACCTTTAAAATCACTTGTCCACTGGGTGTTGTATGGAAACCAATTTGACAATAAATTTCATATATTACAAAAAATAAATAAAATAAAAAATAAAATAAAATCACTTGTCCTACATTTATTAGTGCAGGTTTTGTGGTGTCTTTGGTTTCTTCTGCTGCTCGGTTCTATCATCAGGTTCTTTTTTAAACATTAAATATTTCCACAGGGCCTACGAGAACAATTACTTTGGCTCTTCACTGACGGATTTTATTTCTTAATATATAACTTCCATGCTTCTGAAAATACCCATTTTACATTTACAGGAAGAAGAAATGTTTCGTCCAAATATGTTTTTCCTTCTCCTGCTTCCTCCTATTATATTTGAGTCAGGATATTCATTACACAAGGTAAGGCCCAGGCACGCGCTGGTGCTTTTGGTCTAGGTGGCTGCCCGAGTCGGTGAGACCAGCTCCTTGAGAGCTTGAGTGTTGACCTTGCAGCGGTGGCTCTGTGTGAGCACCCCGGGGGTGCGCTGCCTGAGGGAGAGGGGCGCACGTAGCACTTAGTGGGTCGCTTTACTGGTTTCAGGCCGTGTGGCTTATTAAACTAGTATTTTCCACAGAGGGTTACTTTTCCTAGGAAGTGATGGCCAAAGTGATTTTTAAGTGTACGCGGGCAATATATTGACTCTTCTTTTTGGACACAGACTGACACATGTTAAGAGGACAGCGTGTCCCAAGCCTTTTGATTCTCAGCTTCCCATGTGCGGCTTTTGTCCCTCCTTCGGCCTCTCCATCCTTCAGGGTCTCCCCTCTCAGTGTCCTGCCCTAGCTCCCCCTCTGATGTCCCCTTATCCCCAGACTCCTTTTCTTTCCGCCATCTCCCTGGCCCAGCTTCTCCTTACCAGACTGGAGCCTCATCCTTCCCCAGCCCTCCAGCTCCTTCTGACCCATCACCTAGTCTAGTCCCACAGTTACTCTGCTCATTCTTGGCTCCTCAGCCTAGAGAGCGGCCTCACCGGCCCTTGCCCACTTCCCCGCCTTGCCCCAGCATTTCTGGTCTCTGCCCTCCAGCTTCCAGTGGGACTCATTCTGCCTGGGCGGGAGCTTCTCACTTTTAAGCCAGTTTGTGTGTATGTGGGGGGTGGGGGAGGGGTGTCTTTTTCTTGACGTTTTAAGTTTATTTATTTTTGAGACAGAGAGGGAGAGCGCACACGTGCACGCCCACACCTGTGCAAGAGCAGAGGGGAGGCAGAGAGAGATGGGGTGGGGGGAATCCCAAGCAGGCTCCATGCTGTCAGCACAGAGCACAGTGTGGGGCTTGATCCTGTGCACTGTGAGATCATGGCCTGAGCCAAAATCAAGAGTCAGATGCTCAACTAACTGAGCCACCCAGGTGCCCCTCTTTAAATGTACTTAAGTTTTAGGGGCGCCTGGGTGGCTCAGTCGGTTGGGCTTCCGACTTCAGCTCAGGTCATGATCTCGTGGTTCGTGAGTTCAAGCCCTGCGTTGGAGTCTGTGCTGATGGCTCGGAGCTTGGAGCCTGCTTCAGATTCTGTCTCTGTCTCTCTGTCCCTCCCCTACTCGCTCTCTGTCTCTCTGTCTCTCTCTCAAATGTAATAAATAAATAAATAAATAAATAAATGTACTTCAGTTTTAAAATAAAAAAGTGACTCAACTTAAAATATTAGTAATACATCAGTTATTTTGTGAATGTGATTAAAAATTGTGAAGGTTGGAAAGTTTGGCCTACCCTTCGACAGAGGAAAAGAGCCTGGACTTTAGAGCCAGAGAGACATAGGTCTAATCATGCACTGCCTCCTACAGGTGTCTTTTGGGTAGAGTCAAAATTAAAAACAAAAAATCCCCCAAACCCTACCTCCTGGGTTGTTTGAAGGTTTGCACAAAATGAAAGAATGTATGCAGAGCATGACCCACCACATTAAATAATCGATGGTGTTCCTTGTTGTTGTTAACATCATCTATTATTAATATGACCACTGTCATTATTGATAACTTAGTAAATGAGTTAAATTTAGTCATTAGAGTTTTGTTAAAACATACTAATTAAATCTTTAGTTTTCCACCTGGATACTAAAACATAAATATTTTAAACTGTTCAGTCCAGGGGCGCCTGGGGGGCTCAGTCGGTTGAGCGTCCGACTTCGGCTCAGGTCATGATCTCACGGTCTGTGAGTTCGAGCCCCACATCTGTGCTGACAGCTCAGAGTCTGGTGCCTGTTTCAGATTCTGTGTCTCCCTCTCTCTCTGACCCTCCCCTGTTCATGCTCTGTCTTTCTCAGTCTCAAAAATAAATAAACATTAAAAAAAAAATTTTTTTTTAAAAAGGAACAGGCAAGAAGAAGTTAAAAGTCAGTGTCTTTCACACTTTCATTTTATAAACAAATCTTAAAAGAACTATACGCAGATAAAAGAGAATATTTCAAAACAATGTGAAGTGGGAGTGCCCGGGTGGCTCAGTCAGTTAAGTACCCTACTCTTGATTTGCACTCAGGTCATGGCGTCAGCCATGAGATTGCGTCGGGCCCCGTGCCGACAGCCGGAGCCTGCTTGGGATTCTCTCTCTCTCTCTCTCTCTCTCTCTCTCTCTCTCTCTCTCTCAGAATAAATAAATAAACATTTTTTTAAATAAAAATTTTTTTTAATTTAAAAAACAATGCTGAGGAAGTTGATTTGATCTTTGCTTAAAAACATGACACTGTGATATTATATTAGAGCATATAAAATTTTTATTTTCTAATTTTTTGGAGGGAGGGAGATAAACTTGTTCAAAATTTGAGGAAAATAACAGTTTCTTAGAAAGACATTTGTTTGAAGATGGCTCTCCAGCAGGAAATGTGACAATTTATGTGAAATGGACTAATGTGAGTTAGAAATGTGAATTCAGAGACTTCTGTTCACTTCTGTCCTCCCCAAAGAAGATAGGAAGTCAACTTTGAATGTTTTTAATATTGCTGTATTTGTTGATGTAAATTTGAACTTGGAATAAAAATTTCAGTGAGATTCCCATCACTTAATATGCATTAGATAGGCAGCTATTGGTTCTTTAAAATTATTAATATCATATAAAGAATAGGACATTAGTTATGTCAAAGAGAAACAGATAAATTTGGTCGGCGTAACAAAGGGAACTTCTTTTAGTGTGGTAACTTGAATTTGGGTAAATTTTCAATATCCAGATTACTATTAACCAGCTACATAAATTTATATTAGCATTAGATTCCTATAAACAGATCAAGGCTTAATTTAATCTATTTTAATCTATTTTTAACAACAAAAGTAAATTAGCTCTTTGCAGAGGAAACTCCTAGATGAAAGCCTTTGGTTTAGAAAAAACAAATCATTGTGTTTGCCCTGAATATTTTAAAGTTTTTTGTGTGCTAAAGATTGATAAACCAGACAAAATAATTGAATGTTAGATTATGGGCAGCCAAATCAAAATTGCAACAAAAGAAGCAAAAAAGGTTCCTGAAGGAGATAGGCTTGGTGGGGCCGTTGGTGTTGAGGTGAGGACGTAACTTTTGAAGTCAGCTTTAAAATAGCAGTTCCTGTTGTCTGTGGCTTGACAGTTAAGTAAAAAATGGGATTCCTTGTCTATGCCCACAATCAGGTTTCGAGGTTCCTTGGTGTTGTTCCTAAGTGGAGTCCACAGGATTCTAATAAGTAGCTTAATTTTTTTTAATTTTACGGAAATTTGAAAGATTTACCACGCTACCAGGACGCAGATATATTCTCTTAAATGCTGTGAAGTATAGATGGAAATATGTTTTATCCGTCGTATTTGATGAGGATACTAATAGAGTAAAATAAAGTTATTTAAGGGGCACCTGGCTGGCTCAGTCAGAGGGGCGTACGACTCCTGATCTTGGGGTCTTGAGTTCAAGTCTCACGTTGCATGGAGAAATTACTTAAATAAGTAAACTTTAGATAGATAGACAGATGGATAGATAGCAAGCCCTGGACAGCAAACAGGAGTTTTTGATCATGTAACGTATTATCTTGACATACTTTGTAATAATTCACCTTTTCTGGGGCGCCTGGCTGCCTCAGTTGGTGGAGTGCACAACTCTTGGTCTCACAGTTGTCTGTTCAAGCCCACATTGGGTATAGAGATTACTTTAAAATCTTTAAAAAGAATTAGGCACCTTTTCTTAATTAATTAAAAAATTATAATTGTATAAATTTTGGACTTTGATCAGATGTGAAACACAGTTAATTCCTTCAGTACCTATTAATTATCTTCTATCTGACGGGCATTATGCCAGTAACTATGTTATATAACAGCAGACCAGGTCACTGCCTCCTCCACTGAGCTTATAGCTTAGTGGGACAGACAGACCTCAGTCAAATAGTTACATAAATGAATATAAGATTTTGGGCATGGGGCACCTGGGTGGCTCAGTTGGTTAAGGCATCTGACTTCGGCTCAGATCATGATCTCATGGTTCATGAGTTGGAGCCCCCCATCGGGCCCTGTGCTGATGACTCAGAGCCTGGATTCTGTGTCTTCCTCTCTCTTTGCCCCTCCCATGCTCGCTCTCTCTCTCTCCCTCTCTCAAAAATCAATAAGCATTAATAATAATAATAATAATAATAATAATAATAATAAAAGATTTTGGCCATGTACCAGGAGAGGGTCATTGTGCACTGAGAGCATAGGATAGGATTTGCCCTGGCTGAAAGATCAGAGCAGGCCTCCCTCCTTCAGGAAGAGTCAAGCTATCCTCAGATCTTAAGATGGTTCGGGTTCACCAAGCAAGGAGAAAGGAAGAGTGGTCCAAGCCCAGCAAGCATAATGTGTTCTAAGAACCATAAGCTACCAGTGTGATCAGAACCCAGAGAACAGAGGGGAGGTGTGAGGCCTTCACAGGGGGTCGAACCATCCAGGCTTTGGTTGGGTTTTAGCTGTGTTTTGAGTGGAAGTGGGAGGTCAGGGTGGAGGCATCATAATCAGGCTTGGCTTTTCCAAAGCTCATTCCCGAAGCCCTTGAAGAGCTAGAGGGGGAGGGGCCCCGCTGGTTCGGGCAGTTCCTAGCAGCAGTCCAGGGTGAGGTGATGGCGGCTTGTATGCACGAGGGCCCCAGCGATGTGAATGACTCGGGGAAGGTCACACCGTGACACCTGGCTCCGCGTCAGGCGTGGAGGTGAGGGAGGACTGCCAGGTCTCCAGCCAAACCAGGTAGGCGGCGATGTCCTTTGCAGAGAATCAGAGGGCTGGGTGGGGGGTGCGTGCCTTCACTGACTGGACCGGCTTCCCTAATCAGTCCTCTCATTTCTGCTTTTTCAAACAGGGTAACTTCTTTCAAAATATTGGTTCCATCACCCTGTTTGCTGTCTTTGGTACGGCAATTTCCGCTTTTGTAGTAGGTGGAGGGATTTATTTTCTGGGTCAGGTAAGAAAAACATCTTTGAAAAATCCTGAAAACCTTACGTTCTTGAGATAGTGCAGGGGGATGGGGTAGGGACAGACACCTCGTGGGGCCTGTGTTTCATGTTCAAGGTAAACACTGTCCTGGAAGGAAATCCAAACTCACATGAGGCACAGTAAAAGCATGCTGCAATTGTTTCTAAGTGTCCTCGAAGAGCTTTGGTGTGTGGAATTGAGTGGATCTTCTCCATCATACCCAAAAGTATTTGATCTTACCTGCAAACCAATAATTTAAGACCTCATACTAAAATTAAGGCAGAATATATACCATCAAGGTCTTTAGATTATAACAGTATCAGTTGTGTTCTCAGGTAAATGGAATCAAAGTTAAATACTGTGTCTCAGTAAAAATTTGCATTTTAAAAATCAAACTCGATTCTGAATATGTTCACTCAATTCTAAGCTGTCCACCTGTAGAATTGTATACTCCGGATTTTCCACTATTGCTAAACCAATTCCCAGTGTCATCAATTGGATGTTCTGTACTTTGAGTTCAAATTAATTTGAACTAATTTAAACCAAACCTACCCAGAAAGGTACTATGTATACTTTTGTACTCTGCATGTCTATGCACGTCATAGTTCTTTTCTTTTATGGCTACTTGCACAAAGTTTGCCTGCCCCCGTTCTGTGGACTGAGGGTCAGAGTCGGGCATCTGGGTGACCAGCAGGCCTCTCGTGTGTGTCAGGTGTGTTTGCTTCTGTTGGTGGCTGTCGGCCAAAGCCCACTGCCTCTGATTGTCCCCTGAACTGCTGCCACAGTGGCACCAGAATAGATCTGTCTGTCATGCAACCTTCATTGCTCAGCTTCTAGTAGCAAATGGGAATAAACTTCAGAAAACTATACTTAATTTGGCTTGAAAAGGTAGCATTCTTTTCTGTACTTTTGTTGTATAATGATTGAATGCATGCTTAGACTGAAACTTAGGAGTTTTCTTTATGTTTCAAGTGGTTTGGGGACTGAAGATTAATGTCCTTATTAGTTTCTAATAAAGCACTAATGGACATTTTAATCTTCTTGGCTGTTCTCCAGGGGTTTTTTTTTTGTGTCTATGTGTTTGTGTGTTTTATTTTACAGGCTGATGTAATCTCTAAACTCAACATGACAGACAGGTAAATCTTTCATACTGTCACCCCCGTGTGACTATTTTCAAACTGGGGATAGTTTTCTCCACCTTGATTCCTGGGTGCGGTGTTTCTCTATTCTGTCTCTCTTTTTGTTTGGCGGATGATTTCTGCTGAATTAACTTGTGGCTCAGAAATTAATCACAACCATATTGTGGAATTTTGAATGTCTCTAGTCAGAGCATTGCTGATTGGAATAATTGATTTAGCTTAAGCCTTGGAGGGAATATCTCTGGTCAGTTAACTGCACCCCGTCCCCAACACCACTCACTGCATCTTGCATTATCCAGAATCCTCTTCACCCAATTTCTGAGTCTTTTCAGTGGCCACAGTGGAAAGTTGTCCTCTTGATAGATCCGGGATGGAGGGGGGAGTGAGGTGTGCATCTTTACTCTGGGGTTCCCACCAAGCCAGGCGTGGGGTAGGGTGCGGGGGGCAGGCAGGGCCAAGGTCTCCACTGTGGATATCTTCCTCAGTCTGAAGCTACTCCAGTGAGCACTCAGAGTTGCCAAGAGCCCAGCTCAGGAATTTCCTTCATCAACTTAGCAAGAAGCAACCCAGGCCGCTGTCTCCCGGATGGTACCAGATCCAGTGCTAAGAAAGTACACAAGCAGAGTGAGGCCTGGTTTCATCCCCTCCCTGGGAAGTCTAGCGAATGTACAGCCTTGGTCTGTGTTTCTGCACCATGAGTGCTTGCCTTTGTGGCCTGGCTGGGGGCTAGGAAGCGGGGCTCAGGTGTCCGCCCCAGCTCTCTCCTGTCAGGCCGGTCAGAGCCGTCAGTCTTCGGCAACTTGGGGACTAGAATCTCGAAGCCATTTTCACGGGAAGTGTGCCTCTGAGAACAGCCAGTGCAATCTCCTCTTCCCCCAGGGACATAAATTTTGGAGCTTTTGTTGTAAGATAGTCTTGTTATATAAACAAGTAGCAAAAATCACATTCTTATTCTATAAGGAGCTAGAAAGAAAGCAGCACTGAGGCCCCGCATTTTGTAAGTATTTTTTGCAAGTGAAGAGAACTGCCCCGTACCTAGTCATACAAAGGAAGATGTCACAGCATTCAGTCCTTCAACCTGTTCTGGGGCAACTGGTTAGAGATACAGAAATGCTTGATAAATTCTTGTGAAACGGAATTAAACCGATGTTTGTTGGGAGGTTGAGGGAGGGAGGAGTAAAAGAATTGTCCCCTAGACAAGCAGAATAAGCCAGGTAGGGATTCTCTCTTGATGTGCAGGCACTTCCTTTCCTGTTAGAAAGTGACCTTCCCGCAGACTGGGAGTGCTCTGGGGAAAATTAGCCAACAGTTGCAAACCTGCAGCCACAGGGCCTGGCCAAGCACTTACCAGAGGGAACTTCCACGTGTCTGGGGGTGGCCGTGGTGGGGATCTGAAGTGTGCACCCTGTCTGAAAGGGACAGCCGCTTCTCAGCTCTACCTAGTCATCGCCCTGTGGGAATGCAGGCACAGAATTACTGGATATTAACAACATTTTTTTTTTTTTCAAAAGAGGCCAGGTTTCTAGATTTTAATTAGGGAATTTCCTACTTTTTTTTTTTTAATTTTTTTAATAGTTATTTATTTCTGAGACAGAGACAGAGCATGAGTGGGGGAGGGGCAGAGAGAGAGGGAGACACAGAATCTGAAGCGGGCTCCAGGCTCCGAGCCGTCAGCCCAGAGCCCGACGCGGGGCTCGAACTCACGGACCGTGAGATCATGACCTGAGCCGAAGTCGGACGCTTAACCGACTGAGCCACCCAGGCGCCCCAGGAATTTCCTAGTTTTTAAATGTTGACGACTTACTTTTTTTTAAGTTTATTTATTTATTTTGAGAGAGAAAGAGCGAGAACACACGTGTGCATGAGAGGAGCAGAGAGAGAGAGAGGGAGAGGGAGAGAGAGAGAATTCCAAGCAGGCCACGTGCTGTCAGTGTGCAGAGCCCAACGCGGGGCTCGAACTAACTCACAAACCTGCGAGATCCTGACCCGAGCCAAAGCCAAGGGTCAGACACCCAACTGACTGAGCCACCCAGGTGCCCCAAAAGCTGACAACTTATAATCAGTTTTTCAAAACACCACTTAGGTCAAACATAAGACCCATAGACCTCTGCACAATAGAAAACATAAAAATAACTTTGTTAAACAGAGGGTTGTATTGTAGAGACGTTTCTGCTGGAGAGAGATGTCACTTGTAGATACATCTGAGTCCCTTCTCCACCTCAGTCTGTTTCCTTTTCGCTTGGTTGGTGTTGCTGTCTCTTTTGAGACGATGGAATAAATCAAGAAAACACACTTCTCAGCTGAACTTGTAGCTACTGACCTTTTAGAGGACGAGCCATGAAAGAGGGTGAGGCAGCAACTCACGCCACAGCGAAATGACTCCTTAGAGTCCGACCTCTTGATGAATCAGGCCGTTCATACTTCAGTCCTCCAGGAAAACTCTGCCCCAGTACAGATCCCCAGCCCAAGCTGAGTGTGTTAGATGATTTCTGCAAAGCATTGCCCCCCGACTGTTTGTATGAAAATTCCAAACACAGAAAAGGTAAAGCATGTGCAGTTCACGCCCAGGAGACCGCCAGCTGGGTTCTACGATGACTGTGTCACTGAATTTGCTTTAGCGCAGATCTTTCCATCCGTCCATCCCTCTGTCCATTCAACGGTTGGTCTTTTAGCTCCTGCTCTGGCTTCGGTTCAGGCTCCCACAGGGACCGTGACAAAGAACATCAACCAGGCCTCTTTTAGCACAACTGACACCCAACACAACTAGTTTTAGCAGAAAACCAAAAAACAAAAAGTTGTTGGCTTATAGAACTGAAGGGTCCTGGAGTGATGGCTTCTGGCCTGACAGCCTCCAGGACTCTCTCACTGTGTCTCCGTCCGTTCTTCCTGACGGGCTTCATCCTCAGACACACTTGCCCCGCGTGGCAGCACTGGTGGCTCTGGGCTCACCCCCCCCCCCCCCGCCTCGCTTTAGCATCTCTGCCCAAGGGGCCAACCTGATTCCCAGTGGCCTGGTAAAATGCCCAGTGATTGCCCTCTCTGACCAAACTCGGGTCCCCTGCCCACTCCTAGAGCCCCACGCAACTATACGGGTGGAGGGTCGGAGAGGTGTGGCTCCCCAAATGGAAGTTGGGGTGCTTGTTACCAAAACCGGGGGTGTGGATGCTGAGCACAGAGAACCATAGCTGTCTGCTTGGCCTCACTGTCCTCAGAAATGGAGGAAAGGGACCAACCCAGCCGCACAAAGTCGGCACCCGACACAGGAGCCACCAAAGGCTCCCAGGTTCCTCCTCCGTCACCTCCCTCTCTCCTTCAGAGTATCCTTTTCAGACGTTGTTTTTCCTGAGGCCCGTGGCGATTTGCCCTGGGTGAGGAGAGGGAATCAAAGACAAAGGAAGAGACCAGCTCTGTGTCCAGGCTGCAGCAGGAGGGCCTCAAGGCCGGGCTGCCCACAGAACAGGGCCCCTCGGGTTGGCAGCCGTTCGGTGGTGTTGCCTGTCCTTCTCTCCCTGGCCTTCCTCTTCCCTCCCTCCCTCCCTCCCGCCTGCCTTCCACAAATTCCTCTGGGCCGTGCTCAGTACAGATCCTGAGAATGTACCCATGACTAAAACATAGTGCCCACCTGCTTGGCACTCACAGTGAGGGCAAGAGGCAGATGACATGTGTCAGCCTCGGTGAGAACAGGGCATGTCTTGAACTGAGCTCTGGACTGGGACTGTCTTTCAGGGTCCGCCCCTCAGCTTGGGACCCAGCTGTCCTTGAGGTGAGCAGGCTGTCCCGCACGAGTCCGCATTAATTCAACACAGGGAGCTGCCCGGGAAACCAGCATGCCAGATGACCGACTTACAAAGCAGGCTGTGGCTGGCAAGGCAGCAAGGCAGCTCATCCCCCCGGCTCTGCTCACCCCGAGCCTGGGCTCACGTGACTGTGCAGAGTGACTGAGCGTGGGCAGGCCCACCACCATAGCTCCCCTTTCCCTTCCAGGCTGCGAGCTTGGTGAGGGCATGAAACAGAGACAGATGGTCTCTGGCTTACATCTCTCCCCGGGTCTGTCCCCTTGAGAGCCCCTGTTTTGTCTTACGTGGTGGAAGGGGGCAGACCTAATCTGTCTGCTGATCTGGAAAGGAAGAGCCAGGCACGGCATGTGGCATTGAGGGGATCGCAAGGCCTGCAAGGACTCCCAAAGGGTAGAAAGAAACAGGCAGAGAGGATAAGTCATCCAGACTCCTGGGGAGGCCCACGGGGCCCTGCCTCACTTGCCAGCCTCTGACATCTGCCGCTGCCTCTCACGGGGCCGCTGCCACACTCACCAGCTTCTCAGGCCGCCAAGTTTGCCCCCACCTCAGAGGGAGCTTGCTGCTGTCTCTGTCCCCAGATCCTGACTTGGCCATCTGCTTCCTGTCATGTAGGCCCTTGTTTAAGTAAGTGTCATCTCTTCAGAGAAGCCTTTTCTGACCATCCGCTGTGAGTGGCCCACCCCCTGCCACCCACCAGATCACTCTGATCTCCCGTGTAACGCTTGCCATTTTTCCAAACTGGCCTTAGTCTCTGGATGTTGCTGTAACCAGTGTCTCGGTGAGGAGCACGGACTTGGGGCCAGGCGGCCCGTGTTTGGATCCTGGGTCTTGCCACTTCTCAGCTGTCTGACCTCGGGCAAGTTGCTTACCCTCATTGTCCCTCCACCTGCGCTATGTAACCGTGGTGGTAATGGTACCACCTCACGTGGTTGCCGTGTGGAGCGCTGAGTTCCTAGATGTCAAGGGCTCGGACCAGTGCCCGGGACGCGGCAAGTGCCACACGAAGGTTTGCTGTCATTACGGCCTCAATGCCTGCAACATGCCAGGCAACTAATACCTCTTTGTCGGAGGTAGTTACACCTTCCTGGGCACTGTTGGGGAAACCCCTGGCCCGGAGGGAGGCAGCCCTGGTGTTGGTGTCCCCCAGCCCAGCCACCCATCCCCTCGAGGCACGGCAGAGTTGCCGCGGACTTCGGCACTTTCTTAGATGCTGCAAGTCTGAGTAGAGGCTGTGGTCGGTCACAGGGGCACTCTAGTGGCCTGGTGGCAAGGGGAGAAGCAGAGGTCACACCCAGGAGTTCGTGGGGCCTGTGGGTGAGGCCCCCCTGAGCCATCATGCTTCCAGCTGCTCTGACAAAGAGCTAGGCTGGGATGTCTGTAACGTCCATCTATCTGTCACCGGTCAGATAAAGTCTTGGTACTTCGGTGGAAAACCAGGCCGTTTCTAACAAAGGCTTGTGGAGCGGGCCTTTCACCGCCCCACCCGCAGTGTCAACCAGCAGGTGTTACAAGTGGGGAAAAGACACCACCTTCTGGAGTTACTTCAGCCCCAGTGTGTATTAGTATGTTAGGCCACATGCAGTCTGGGCTTGGATGTTTTATATGTGGACTATGTGATAAGCATTGCAGAATTACCCCTTCTTTTTCTCTTCTTCGCAGCTTTGCATTTGGCTCCCTGATTTCTGCTGTGGATCCAGTGGCCACTATTGCTATTTTCAATGCACTTCATGTGGACCCAGTGCTCAACATGCTGGTGTTTGGAGAGAGTATTCTCAACGACGCCGTCTCCATTGTCCTGACCAAGTGAGTGTCCTTTCTTCAAGGACGGCACTGAAGGTCCTTGTAGCAAAGGGACAGGTATTTGCATGCAGTCCTTGTGGTCTGGGTGATGGGTTCACTCGCTTCTCGGTCTTCTGTCCTGAGAAGCCCTGTCACCCCCAGCAGAACTGTCAAGGTCCCTGCTGATTCGAGGAGAGCCTGCCTTCTAGGACCTACCTTAGAGCGGTGGTTTCGAGTCCACCTTCTTGTCAGCACCCCTGGGGGCGCTCATTAGCCAGAGCGCTCCCAGGCCCCACCCTCACAGCTTCTGATTCATTTGTTTGGGGGTAAGTCCCAAGAACTTCGGCTTTTGGGAGTTTGTTTTGTTTTGTTTTAGAGAGAGAAGGCTCGAGTGAGCAACGGGGCAGAGAGAGAGAGAGAGAGAGAGAGAGAGAGAATCCCATGAGGGGCAGAGAGAGAGGTGGGGAAAGAGAAACCCACCCAAGCTCCTCACTGTGAGCTCGGCGCCCAGAGCGGGGCTCGAGCTCAGGATGAGGGAGCAGCCAGTTGAGGGATGGGTGTTGGGACAGCTTTGGTGCAGACGAAAGCAGTAAACGCAGGCCCTGCTCTCCCACTTAGGAGCTGTCTCAGGTCACCTTCCCGTTTCACAGCCATAAAATAAGCGAGTGATACTGACAGGCATGTCCCACCTCGAGATGCTGTTGTGTGAAAGCTACCTGGGAAACTGTAAATTTTTTTCAAATGTTCATTGGCATTACTGCCCTTGTTGATAGGACCTGAGAAATTATAGATGAATCATAAAATGTCAAGAAGCCATTGAGAAAGAGAAATGAAACGAATTTAAGACCATCTCAGATGCATTTATCGGACTCAGGGCTATTTTTCTTGAACTCTGTCTTTTGTGGCGTTCATTAGCACGTATGGGCAGGAGACCCAAACAGTTCTACCAAAAACAGAGAAGGCACAAAGCGGTTGGAGAAAAGAGCCCTGGACAGTGTTTCCCAGACGAGCTAAGAGAATTTTAGGAGTCCGTCCGTGTTCCGCTCAAGAATAGAATCTCCGTTACCTGAACACTGACTTGTTTCCTTTGTTAAGGGATTCCTTGCTAAGCACAACCACTCTGTAGTAGTTAGCATTTTCTTGAAAGCTTTATTAGAGGTTACATTTAGAATTTTTACGTTAGAATAAAATGACATTTTTATAATGGAAGGAACCCAGGGTTTGGAATCAGGCTGACCTGGGTTCAAGCCCCAGTGATGCCACCGATAGCCGTGCGACCCTGAGCCACTCTCTCTGAGCTACATGTGTCTCAGCAGTAAAGTGAGGGTGATAATGCCCCAGCCCAAGGTTAGATTTGAGGATTGAATAACTACAATCCTGCGTGAAAAGCATTGGACATCAGTGAATGTGAGACCCTTTCCTCTTCTACACCTGTCCCCCAGGCACGGTTTCATGTCTTTGTCCTAGTTTTGTCCTACTTTTGCAGGAAGAACTTTCTCAAATGTTGCTTAATTAATTGTAAGAGGTGCTTAGCAGACCTTAAACAAAACCAAAAAAAAAAAAACTTTAAACTATTTTTGTTATTCTGAAAGTAATACCTTTATTCTTTATATAAAAGAAAACACAGAGCGCATTACGTGCGATACTATTACCCAGAGGTAATTACAGTTAACAATTTGGTGGGAGTATACATACATTTTATTGAGATGGGCTTATATCCCGTATACTGTATTGTAACTTTTTCTCTGAGCAGAGTTGAAAAATAATGTCACATAACATCATTTTCCTTGTTACAGAGTATTCCTTTCTACAAATGTACTATGATCTGTTTAGCAAGTTCCCCCATTATTGGCTTTTTCACATTTCTCTTGGCAAAAATTTCTATGGCTTTATTAGGAAATTCTCAGACATCATGCTGTAGATAAGACCTTTAAAAAGTCTGATGGCAATATTTTTTTCTTGTTTAGGATCTACTCTGGAAAGCCTTTTAGCTTTTGGGTTTTAACTTTGGTTCCGTGTCTTGGCTACACGTACTGAACATTCGTGATAAAGTATTTTGTCCAAATTGGAGGTGACATCATGAGTTATTTTTACACATTGGGAGCTCAACTCAGCTGCTTTATGTCTAATTTATTTTGCTTTTAAAAATCTGTCAGAAGGAGGATCTCTTCTGAGCTTTTCCAAGAGGAAAGAAAAGGTTAAAGGTTTTCTGTTAAAGACTTTGACAGAAGGGTAAAGATGAGAAGATATTTTCTTTTGAAAATGAGAAATGATGGAGTCGCTGTAACTAGCCAAAGTTTCTTCCCGGAAAAGTGCTTTTCTGAAGGCCAAGATCGCCTGTGATGGCAGTTCCCAAAACCGCCTCCGTGCGCCACAAGCGTGTGTAGCTTCCAGCCCCGCCCCCCTTCGCCACTGCTGGTATCCGGCCCGGGGTGGAACATGCTAAAGGCCGGCCGTCCACCCCCAGCGTCTGGCGAGGGCCCTCCATGTGCCAGACGTCACTCAGAGACCCGCTGGACTGGACGGAGCTCAATCCAAGGTGGGGGAAAGCTGCTCACGGAAAAGTGCGCACAGTGCCTTGAGTACGAGAGACAGACAGCCATGCTGAGGGGTTCGAGTGAGGCTTCTCAGCCAAGTTGTCCGTGAGCCCGTCGGCATATTCAGGTTGAAGAGGAGAGAGAGGGGAGGGTCGGGGAGCAGTACAGGAGAGGGCCGCTTCAGCTTTCCTTGGTTATAGGGTAGAATCACGTCTTGTTTCAGAGTGGGCTTCACAAATGGTTGCTTTCAAAGTGACCTGACACGTTTATCTTTGCAGCTGAATATGTGAATGAATTACCCCTTTTTTTGAGGTTTTCACTTTCAAAAGTTCCAGAAAGCTATCTTCTGCTTCTTCGGGGGCTTTAAAATTTTTTTTTTTTTTAATATTTATTTATTTTTGAGAGAAAGACAGAGTGCGAGCAGGGAGGGGCAGAGAGAGAGGGAGACACAGAATGCGAAGCAGGCTGCAGGCTCTGAGCTGTCAGCACAGAACCCAACACCGGGCTTGAACCCACGAACCACGAGACCATGACCTGAGCCAAAAACGGACGCTTAACTGACTGAGCCACCCAGGCGCCCCTTCGTTAATTTTAATTAAATTATTTTTAGCTTTGATTTGTTAGTATGACGATTTATTCTTACAATAATTGCTGTAGAGGAAACCTTCTTGCGCTCTCCGGCCGCAGCGTAAGCTCACAGAATGGATCCTGAAGCAGCCTTGTCTCTTCAAAGTGTGAGAAAAGGACCTGAAAAACAAAAATGTAGAAATTTACCAGGTCAGAAAGAGTCCAAATTCTAATTTCATTTATGTTGAGTTGAGAAATCGTTGGCCTCTGTCCTGGGTCTCCTATCAACCCTTGGTGTGACCTCACCAGTGAGTCGCTTCCGTGGGGCCTCCGCATGAACGGAAAGCAAGGCTCCAACCCGTGTACCAGCCGTGGCGGCGATATGGGGGTCGGGGCCGGGCACTGTGTGCGGGTGGCCTGCAGATCCGTCTGGGAACTGTGGGTGAGCACTGGCCCGGTGAGAACCCTTGCTGGCTCTCAGCACTCCCCAAGGTGGGGCGTTAACCTGTGGTCTGCTGGGAAAGAAAGGGGTGGGGGAGTTGTGCAGTCAGGTCACTTTGGAAAACTTGTGCGAGAAAAGTTAGATTCCTTTTTTGCAGGAGTTTTCAGAACCTTTGTTATGTTACACTGTGCTGCGAATCACTACTGAAAACTTCCTGAGGTTATTTGACCAAGCTACACTTTTATTAGAGATTATCCCACTTTAAAATGACAGCAATTCATGAAACACTGATTCATGAAACTGAGTATTTCTATTGACAATTCTTTGTTTTGTTTACGGATTCAGCAGAAATTTACTGAGTGTCTTTGTATACTAGGCTCTGCCTTAGGCCCTGGATATGTGGCAGTGAACGAGATGGATGCAGGCATGGGCTTCATGAATGACTCATGACTTTGGCACTTGCTGTGAAGAAGTAAGGGACCAGGAGAGCCTGTAATATGTGAAGGGGTCAGGGCGGCTGTCCCTGAGGAAGTGACACTGGCCCTCGGTTCTGAGGAACAAACTGGGGAGTTAGCTGGGGGCAGGGAACAGTGAAAGATGACCTACAGAGAGGTGCCCATGACAGTGGGGTCCTTTCTGAATGAGGAGATGGGGTCATGAGGGCAGAGGAGTCAGCTCCTGCGTAGACAGACTGGCCTTCCTCCTGAAAAGCAGCAGGAAACTGTTGCTGGGTTTGAACCGGCCAGTAACCCGATCAGATTGTGTATTTTAAAGGGATCATCCAGGCCAGTGAGGGGAGAATGGGTCAGTCCCTTAGGAAGACAAGGATGTTTGGACAGAGTGATGGAGCCCAAGGCCCGGAACAGAGGGTGGTAAGGGACGGAAGGAGAGAAGTGGATGGGCTTGCGAGTAGTCTAAGGGTAGAATCCGTTAGGAGGAGGGTCTTTAATGACAGAATAACTTCGTTGTAATGGTATAATGGTTTTCCCTTTGGGGAGAAAACCGTTCATTGAATTTAATGGCTTCCGACATTTCACTTTGTTCTGTTAGCCTAAAAGGAAAGTTCTTTTAATTCTCCCTAATGCCTCCTAAATCCACTCTCTTAGCCTGTACCCAGTGACACTTCTTTTTTTTTTTGTAATTTAAGTTTAAGTTTATTTATTTATTTTGAGAGAGAGAGAAAGAGCCTGAGCAAGAGAGGGACAGAGAGAGAGGGAGAGAGAATCCCAAGCGGTTAGCGCAGAGCCTGACGCGGGGCTCGAACTCATGAACCGTGACATCATGACCTGAGCTGAAACCAGGAGTCGGACAGTTAACCCACTGAGCCACCCAGGCGCCCTCTCAGGTCGCCCCATTCTCCTCTGATTTCCTGCCATGGCTTCAATGATCCCCCCCAGCGGGATCCCCCCCAGGATCCCCCCCCCCAACCAGACTGGAAACACTGCCCATGGCTCCCTAGTGCCTTTGGGATGAACTACCATCTCCTTAGGTTGGTTCATCAAAAGCCTTTCACACATCCGCCATGGCTGCTGGTCTTGCCTTTTCTCTTGCCGCTGTTCTCTGCACTGGCACCCCCGCCCCTGTCCCGTTTCTGTGTTCTGTCCCTGCTAATCTCTGAAATTGAAGCTTCCGGAATGTGCTGTGCATTCTTGGGGTCCTTGCCTCTGCACATGCTATTCTCTCGGCCCCGGGCACTTTCCCTCATTTCTTCACCTGTTAACTCTTCTTTTTTCTAACTCTAAACCTGGCTCACGTGTCATGAGGAACCTTCCTTGACCACTGCCAGGCTGAGTTAGATGCCCCACCCCGTGTTTCTGCACCCTGTGCCCTTCCCCGAGTGGTCATTTGTTCCCGTCTTGTTTGTCTTCCTCACCAGACTGAAGGAGCCCTTCCAGGGCAGGGACTCTGCTCTCTCATCTCGGAACCCCCTGAAACTAACACCGTGCCTGCAACAAAGTAGGCAAACAAATAAGTGACCCAACCCGATGATGGAATGAGCGAATGAGCGAACGCCTAAGCAAGAATCCAGTTCTGAGTTTTAGTTAACTTCTAATAACTTTGTCTATAACATTTTAACTTCTTCCTGTTTTTCTTTTATTTCCTAGCACAGCTGAAGGTTTAACAAGGAAAAATATGTCAGATGTCAGTGGGTGGCAAACATTTTTACAAGCCCTTGGCTACTTCCTCAAAATGTTCTTTGGCTCAGCAGCACTCGGCACCCTCACTGGCTTAATCTCTGCACTAATATCCTTTTAATATGATGAGCACGCGTGGCCGAGAAGATTTTCTTAATTACATTCATCTACATTCAGCCATTTTCTCCCCTTCCTTCTGGAGGCCGGGGGCCAGTTTTAGTCTAAGGTTGAGTTTGAAGAAGGATCTTTATTTAGTTTGGGTTTGAGGATCACTTTAATTGAAACTCAAGGATTTTTAGATTTAACATGTTAAGATTTAGGACGTCACTGTTCAAAGCGTCAGATCTCAGTTGGATCTGATTTCAGGGGAGCTTCTCAGTTCAGATTTTCAGTTTCACTGCCTCACTTTTCACATTCAGAGAACTGGAAATTAATTTCCTCTGAAAATACCAGCTTGACTAAGTCTTTACCCCACTGAAAGTGTTTATCTGGAAGACCAGACAAGAGACTTTTAAAATGAGCTCCATCCAAGTTATTCGCACTGATGGCATTGTTTAACAGCCCATAAGCTTTTCCAGCCGGAGGAGGAAAAGGCTCGTTAAGGCCAATGACACCTTCATTGCTGTAGAAAATTTGTCCTGCTTAAAATAGGAACAGGCACCAGACCATTTCTGTGGGAGCCTAAGCCTGTGTCTCAGGGAGTTGGCCGCCTGGCCCTCGTCCACGAGCAGTTTGTTCCACAGATGGCCGGGAGAGCCACCCCTGCCTGTGACAGCCATGCTTGTCTGCCGTCCTGTTGAATTTTGCCTTCACCTCCTTTGTCCAGAAGTCTAAAGGCATTCTATTGTTGGCTGACAGCGTCTCATATTGTACCAATAAACGGGATGGAAAGGAGAACTTTTTCTAGTTCAGCGTTTTCCTCCATATTCCTCTCGGGGGACAGGGGGGCGGGAAGCATCGGCTGTGATGGAGCCAAGTAGATGGGTGCTGTGAGCCCAGCATAGGCACGTGGGCTGTATTTGAATACAGAGAAGATTCTCCTTCCACAAGGGCGTGAGTTTAGAAGTCTCCAGGGATAGGAAGGAGGGTCCTTCTGCGGGGCCTTTTACCCTGGAGTTCTGGGCACCCCGTTAGCGGTCTCCTCTGACGTTGGAGGAGGGGTGAAAGAGTGACTCGGCCCTGGAAGGGACCTGCCATTGTGGGCTGTCCTCAGTCTGGCTGCGGCCCCAGCTCTGCCCCCGCAGCCCCAGCATACTGCCAGCCTTCCGAGTCAGCATTTTTTAAACACGTTGACTTAGGTTGATTTTAATTTCCCCCCACCATTTGTCTTAGGAATTTACAGCTCTTAGTGTTTTGTCAGCTTCCCTTTCTTAAACACAGTCTCCCTGCAAAGAAGAAAAAAAAATCCATAATGACAGGTTTTCATGTGTTACCTTGGAATGTCCCAAACTCTTTTGTGTTCGTTGTTTACCGTGTGTATTTGGAAAGCAGCGGTTTTGTGACTTTTCTACATCTCCCGTCAACTGTCCCTTGGTTCTTTTTCCTTGACAACTGTTATTTACGTGCTAAAGCATATTGACTTGAGGAAAACGCCTTCCTTGGAGTTTGGCATGATGATCATTTTTGCTTATCTTCCTTATGGGCTCGCTGAAGGAATCTCGCTCTCGGGTAAGTGACAGAAACATGAAATGCTGGGGTTGACGGCGGTCCTGCCTGGTGAAAGAGGTTATGTCAGTGGGGTCACTTTCAATCCCAAGAGACGGTCACAACTCAGAAGAGCTTAAGCAATAAAGGGGATTTACCGGCCCTGTAAGGACACCTCTGAATTTAGACCTGGCTGGATTCAGGGGCTCAGTGTCATGGTCACATTTTCTCTTCACCCACCATCCTGTAGTGGAGATCAGAATATCACTTCCAGTGCTGCTGCTTTCCCAGAACAAGGCCTCTAAGGGGCCTTCACTCAAAGGATGGGGTCAGCCTGCCAAGGGCAGTGAATCCTCTAGCCTGGCCCTAGCCCCTGGTGCCCACTGATCTGCTATATTCTGTCATTACAGTTTTGCCTCTTCTAGAATGCCGTACAAATGAAATCATGTAGTGCATAGACTTTTGTGTCTCCTTTCTTTCAGTCATCATAATGCTGAGACACATCCATGTTTTTGCAGGTATCAGTAGTTTATATATACATTCTCACAGCACCACATTTTATCCATTCGCCATTTGAAGGACGTTTGGGTTTTTTTCAGACTTTATAGCTACGAATATTTGTGCCTATTTTCAAGTATCTTGGATAAATACCTAAGGGTGGGTCGCTGGGTCATATAGTAAGTATATGTTTTATGTTATTAGAGACTGCCAAGTGTTTTCCGGAACGATGGGGCCATTTGGCATCCCCACCGGAATGTTAAGAGAGAGTTCCAGTTGTTTCACGTCCTCATCAACACTCACTCTAATGTTTGAAAGTTTAGCCGTTCAGATATGTGTGCGGCAACTTGATTCTGATGTGTTTTGGAGTAATTCTTTCTATTCTGCTTGGGGTTCATGGAGCTTCTTGGGTTTATACTTTATGAGATTATAGCTCTTCACCAAATTTGGTAAATTTTTACCCATTTCTTTAAATGACTTCCTTCTGTTCTCCCATCTCTTCCCCTGTTGGGAGCCCAGTTACTTAAATTATGATAGACAACATGCTATCATCCCATAATACACTTTGCTTTTCTAATTTTTTTCAATCTTTTTCTTTTTTTCTTTCTAAGCTTTACTTTGCTTCGGCCAGTTTCTGTTTCTGTGTCTGTGGTTTGGATCTTCTGCCTGCCCATTATCCTGTCGGTCCCATCCAGTGTATCTTTTTTTTTTTTTTTTTTTTTTTAATTTTTTTTTTTAACGTTTATTTAATTTTGAGACAGAGAGAGACAGAGCATGAACGGGGGAGGGTCAGAGAGAGAGGGAAACACAGAATCGGAAGCAGGCTCCAGGCTCCGAGCCATCAGCCCAGAGCCTGACGCGGGGCTCGAACTCATGGACCGCGAGATCATGACCTGAGCCGAAGTCAGGTGCTTAACCAACTGAGCCACCCAGGCGCCCCAGCATCCAGTGTATCTTTCATTTCAAATATTGTGTTATTCATCTTACAGAAGTTCCCTTTGGGTCATTTTTATATCATTGTTTTCTCTCCTCACGTTCATGATTGTCTCTACATTCTTGAGTATATGGAATACATTTATTTATTTAAAAATTTTTTAATGTTTATTTTTGAGAGAGAGAGACAGAGTGTGAGTGGAGGAGGGGTAGAGAGAGAGGGAGACACAGAGTCTGAAGAAGGTTCCAGGCTCCAAGCTATTAGCACAGAGCCCAACGTGAGGCTCGAACTCATGAACCACGAGATCATGACCTGAGCCGAAGTCGGACGCTTAACCGATTGAGCCACCAGGCGCCCCGTGGAGTACATTTATAAGAGCTGCTGTGCTGTAATGGCCTTGTTTGCCAGTTCCATCCTCTCTGTCCATTCTAGGACTCTTTCTGTCAGTTAACTTTTCTTCTGCCTCTAAGTCATATTTTCCTGCTCTTTGCTTGCCTATTAATTTTGTATTGAATGCCAGTCGTTGTAAACTTTATTATGTCGTTGACTACTAGATTTTCTCATATTCTTCATAGAGTTCTGGATTTTCTTCTGCCGTGTCTCTAAGTTTCTTGGCATCCATATAATCCTTTTGAAGTTTACTTTTAAACTTTGTCAGCAGGTCCAGACTAGCACTAGGAAGTAATGCAGTGCCCTTCTGAGGACTCTGCCTCCCACTCTGGCCTGTAGGAACGCAAACTTCCCAGCCTTATGTCTCCTTCGGGTTTGTTGGCCTATTGCTTTTAACAGTCCGGGAATCGGGGGGCCACTCTCGCAGTTCTCTGGAGCTCTCTTTCTGTGCAGCCCCTCCTCTCAGGTATCCTGGCTGCTTCGGGTCCCCCTCTTCTCAGCTACACTGACTGTGCTGGGCTCAATTTGGAGTTCCCCTCCCCGAGCCTCAGCCTGGAAACTATGTCAGGGCAGTAAAGTGGGCTGGGGCCTGGAGCAGGAATGGCCACTTTGTTTGTGTCCCTGTCAGTAACGTTTCCCTTCTGACAGTCCCACCCTGTGGTGCCCAATCCAGAAGACAGTTTCGTTTCATAGCTTTTATCAGGCCTTCTAGTTGTTTATGGCAGGACGGCAGCTTTCACAGCAGTTATTTCTTCATGGGCGAAGTGGGAGTCCCCAGTGGTTTTTAATGACTGTTGAGCAGAAGTCTCCCCACAGATCACTCTCTGGAATTACACGTGGGAACTCTGTGAGCAGATCTTGCCAAGGAGGACGCCGAGAGGACTCTGGCCATTTTCAATGGAGAACTCTTTGTAAACCTCATGGGGTTTTGTTTGTTTGTTTGTTTGTTTGTTTGTTTTTAATTTGATTTGTGCCCAAGCCAGTTCTCTTGGATAGTTTTGTCTCAGTATCTGCCATCAAGTTCCTTCTCTTCTCTTTCCTGAATTTTGGCACTTACATAAACATTACCTGTGAGTCATTGGCTGTAGCCTGGCTATTTTTACCTCTGTTTTTCTAAATTGCTCCCCACCCCTTTGAGATGAACACTGAGTACCTGCTGGCAAAGATAAATTTCATGCCTCTGTTTGGAATTTGTGATTAAAACAGAGGAGTGTGTTTCTTGTTTCCAGAGAGGCAGTGTGAGTTCTGTGACTAGGGTTTCGTTTCTTTGAGGACCTTGGCTGCACACACCAGTAGGGCCGAAGACAGCACGTGCAAGCCAAGAGCACACACGGCCACCTCTCGACAGTTGGCCTGGCTGTGCCCACGTTAGTCTTCGGGATATCTGTCACACAGGGTTTTCAGAGAAGGCTAGGATGGCCCTGATGTGTTGTGAGGACCTTCTAGTCCGTCGGAAAAGGAGTACATCAGGAAAGGTGATGTTTGCTGTCCCTCCTTCCTTTCCACGCGGTGCTTTCCCTGTCACAAAGGCTTGAGCGAGCAGTTGCCAAGAACACGGAGCAGGACGCTGCCTCCAAATCACACACCTAAATCACGTGTTTGGAACACAGCGGTTAAGGACACCGGACAGACCTGGGTATGAGTCCCAGCCCCGCCTCTCGTTAGCTGTGTAACCTCACACGGCCCATGTAACCACTCTGAGCATCCACTTCCTCCTCATGAAATGGGGCCACCCCGAGGCTTGTGGTGAGGGTTAAAGGGAGCGATGCAAGGAAGAATCCTGACCGAGGGCATCAGTGCGTGTTATTAATAGGGTGACCGCACATCCTGGTGGCCCTAACATGTAAATTCATCACTCTCAAAAATATCCTGGTTTCAACAGCCAATTGAATAGTCCCCCCCTAATTATGAGTTAGTGTTAGCTATTCTCAGAATCTTTGTTTTAATTCTATCAGTGTTAGTTATTCTATTCATTTAGGCCAGTTTTGAGGGCCACTTTACCCTCTAAGGACTGAAGGATGAATAGACCCCCACCTTTGTCAGTTTAACCAACTGTGGGCTGAGGGAGGGGGATTGGGGCAGAGTGATACTCTGTCATGATGGGTCACAGAGGATGGAACTTTTGGGGTTGAAGGGTGAGCTTGCAAAATTGACCAGGACGTAACACGTTCTGCAAAAGTTTGGGAAGATGTGGGCCAAAGGTGGAATGTGTTGTGCAGCCCTCACGTGCACAGGTGCATATCCAGGGAATTCCTTTGCAGCACTACCTGTGAGAGAGAACATTTGTGTGTTGGAAGCAACCAAATGTTCATCAGTCATAGGAAATTAAGGAAGTTTGGGTCTGTTCTCAAAATGGAATCCTGTGCAGCCGCCGAATAAATGAATTTGACCTATTTGTGCTGCCACAGAAAGAACTCCAAGATGTATTGTTAAATTTTAAGAAAGAAAATTGGAACACCGTGTATTCATCCTTTCTACAAATATTTATTAAATGCCTATCCTGTGCCGAGAACTGTCCTTGGTACTGGGGATGCAGTAGTCAGCAAGACAAGAGCAAAGGAAAGACAGTTCTTTTCATAAACCCATACGGCAACTTCAGGTAGTGAGAAGTGACAGGAAGGAGAGAAATCAGAGCCATGTAATAGTGGCGTGGGGGGGCAGACACATCATGCCTTAGGGGATCAGGAAGGTCTCCTCAAACAGGTGGCACCCAAGCTAAGACCTGCATGGTGAGAAGGGAGTCAGTCAGCCAAGGAAGGGTCTGGGGCAGGAATGCTGAGCAGTGCTAAGTGTCCCAGATCCACATGAGGGAACTTGACGCCCTCCAGGAAGAGCAGGAAGTACAGCATGGCTGAGGCACAGGGGTAAGGACCCCAGCCCACGGGGTTCTTAGGCCCGAGAAGGAGTTGGGATTCTGTGATATGTGCAAAGGCAGGTCAGTGTTGGGAGGCCTTTTGAAGATCCCTCTGCTGGTGATACATGCCGTGTACATAATGCAATCCTATTTATTGCTTTTTATTTTTTATTTTTTTATTTTTTTTAACGTTTATTTATTTTTTTGAGACAGAGAGAGACACAGCATGAACGGGGGAGGGGCAGAGAGAGAGGGAGACACAGAATCGGAAGCAGGCTCCAGGCTCCGAGCCATCAGCCCAGAGCCAGTTTGACGCGGGGCTCAAACTCGCGGACTGCGAGATCGTGACCTGAGCTGAAGTCGGACGCTTAACCGACTGAGCCACCCAGGCGCCCCTATTTATTGCTTTTTAAAGATAGATAAGCTTTATAATGGCATAGGAAAAGAACTGGCAATCTGTATAGGGAACTGTTAACAGTAGCTACCTCTCTAGGCGAGGTGATGTGAATGGAGATTATCTTGTTTTACTCTGTACCTCGGAGTCTGGATGTTTTAAAGCAAACTATGTTTATTTTGAGGTAATTAGCAAAGAAAACTGGCTATGGTTTGATCCAGACTTCAGCCAGTTCATCATATTTTACCTACAGTAAGGTATAGTACACTGGACGTTGTACCACATGACACGTTTCACCTTCTGCCTTTGGACTTGAATCTCTATTCATCACCATTCTTCATTATGTTTAAAATAGTGGGTTTAACTGAGACTAGAAATAGATTTCCCCTCTCCCACCCTCCCCCTTTCCTTCCTTCTTTCCTTCCTTCCAAGAAGCTGACCTTTTTACTGCACTGTTATTTACATCCTTAAATGATTTTGCCTTCTAGAAGAAGTACACGTGTCAGAATTCTTACAGGGCATTTTTTTTTTTAATGTTTATTTTTGAGAGAGAGAGAGACAGCGTGAGCAGGGGAGGGGCAAAGAGAGAGGGAGACACAGAATCTGAGCTGTCAGCGCAGAGCCCGACGCGGGGCTCGAACTCACAGACCGCGAGATTATGACCTGAGCCAAAGTCAATGCTCAACTGACCTAGCCACCCAGGCGCCCCAAGGGCATTTTTTAAAATACCCAGACCTTTTGTCTCTATAAGTGAGCCTATTTGCGCCATTTTCCCCGTGGTGTTTTTACAGCATGTGTGGAGGGCACCTGCAGGGGGTGAAGGTGGTCTGGGTGGCGGAAAAGCTACCTGAGCTTAGGGAGCACTCAGGGCAGACACTTGAGCTGCCCCTTGGGCTTTTGCACCCTCTGCTGACGCTGACTCTTCCCTTTCCCCAGAACTCGAGAGATGTCCCCACCTCAGACTAGCCCGGGGTAAAGGCGGTGGCTGGCTGTTCACTCTTGCATTGGACAGAGGGCTCATTTTCATATGGTCCAAATTCAGCCTCCAGATGGGGTTTGTTTATCTATACGGAAAAATTGTTAATATTTGAGTCGGTTGTCGTCATTAGAAGCTGGGAGATTTCCCATAAGAAACAGATTTCTGGCATTTCTCAAAAAGCCAGAAGGGAGACTGGTCAGCACTTAGGCCCCCCACCCACAGGGCTGCCATCAGAACTTTGTAGGTGGGCTTGTGTCTTCTTCGCCCACGTGCTGGTCACCCTTTTTTAATTTTTATTTTTATTGTCTGGCCCCTAGAGATTCTGTTTCCAAACCCTGGCCTAGGGCGCCAGACTGAGCAAGCCAGCCAGACCCCTTCTGGGCTATGCTTGTCCCCTTGCTGCAGAGCGCTGAGGCAGGACGGGCCCGAGGGTGGGCAGGAAAGGTCCCTGGGGCTCTGGCAGCAGGTGCCAGCATTAAGTCCCAAGGCAGCTCCCACATTCTGCTGTCACGTCTGACTTCCCAGAGCCTTTGGCTTTCTTGGAGTTGTCATTTAATGTTGGGACTCCAGTGAGTGGTGATGACCTCTGTGGGTGGGACAACAATGCCGGTGGAAGCCCACTCGTGTCACAACCCAAACGTGACTCAGGCTCCTCTGGGGCTGACCTTTACTTCAAGGTGAGCACTGCAAGGTCTCAGCTTTGCCAGTGAGTTGATAACCCTTCTCGAAGCAGACTGGTGAAACAAAACCCCTTGGAAGCCCAGAAGCTAGGAACTTTTGCCGCTGGACTGTGATGCTAAGGCTCAAGTCCGTAAAAACTGAAGTGTGTCTGTGCCTCTGTTCGTGATTGAGCCTCAGTTTTCTCATCTGGACATTGGGACTGACAGCACCCACTCATGGAACCATCAGGGGCTAGTGAGGACAAGCCATGTACAGTGCCCGTCACAGGACCAGGGCTGAACAGGTGTGGGCAGTCTCGCAGCTGTTCAGTGGAGTCCCACACCCAGCCTCTGGTCTCTCCCCTTTTTCACGTTGCTTTGCCTTCGCTATGTTTCGTTGCAGCGTCAGAAAGGGTCAGCAGTCTGGAAGGTCACCTGCAGGAGCGGACTGGGAGAACAGCTGGAGGCTTTCTTGTGTGTGTCTTATCTAGCGGAGCAGTGGTTCAGAGCGACTCTTGACCTGCAGAGTCCTCTCGGTGCCCTTGAGGAGCAAGGAAAGCTGTCGCCTGTCCTCCCCTTTCCCTGTCCCATCTTGCCAGGTGTGCCTTATGGGAAACATTGCTGGAATTTTCCTGCCCAGCCTCCTCTGTAGGAAAGAATGAAAGAGCAAAGGAATTTGCTGTTTCCCAAGAGGACTGGGAAATAACCTGGCTCTGCCGCGGCTCTCCCTCAGGCCAGCAGTGCCTGGTGTGCCGCACACAGAGGGGGCCTGCCTGTATTTGGAGGTATTGTTTAGACCACAGGCTGAGCCCTTGAAATGTCTCCGATGCAGTTCTGTGATCACCCTTTTCCAAATGGGGAGTCAGCCAGTAATCCCTGTCTGTCTACAGAGTGGCAGGACTGAGTTAAAATTTTGCGTATAAATTTTGACTTGTAATTCATACATTTGGGCATCTTATTTAATGCCTTTGTAAAAACCTCAGCTTCCTTACATGAAGACGAGACCCCCTTTCTGCTGCTGAGGCAGAGGGCAGCACTGAGAGGTAACCCAAGCACAGAGCTTGGGGAGTAGTGAGGGGCAGTGGGCAGATGCAGAGATCAGTTCTGAGTGACCAGTAGAAGGGGTGGACTGTCTTGTGGAACTTTAGACAAAGGACACAGGGGTGCCTGGGTGGCTCAGTTGGCTGAGCGTCCAACTTCAGCTCAGATCATGATCACACGGTTCGTGTGTTCGAGCCCGTGTCGGGCTCTGTGCTGACAGCTTGGAGCCTGGAGCCTGCTTCGGATTCTGTGTGTCTCTCTCTCGCTCTCTGCCCCTCTCCCACCCACACTCTGTCTCTGTCAAAAATGAATAAATGTTCAAAAAAAATTTTTTTTTAAGAAAAGACACATAGCCTTTTATTGTCATTCTTCTCTGTTTATATTATAGGAGTAACTCCTGGTGATTATGGGAAAATTAAAAATTAAATAAAAATCCACCCATTCTCCACATCCATTCTCGTGCTCCCTTTCTTCCCCAAGAGTGGTTCACCTGCACCCCTTCTCTCCATGGGTGATGCAGACAGCTCACGCCTGTTCGGCCCTGGTCCTGTAATGGGCACTGTACGTGGCTTGTCCCCGTTCCCCTCTGACAGCTCCATGAGTGGGTGGTGTTAATCCCAGTGTCCAGATGAGAAAACTGGGGCTTGGAGAGGGGAAGAAGCTTGGCCTGAGGTCACCCAGCCTCGGGAAGGAAGCTGCTGGAGAGGGGGGCCTTTAGCATTTCTCTACAACCTCTGGGAGGCCCCAGCTATTCTATTTTTTGCCTTTTTTTTTTTTTTCTGAAAACACGTAATCCCAGAGGGTCCAGTGACTTGTAGAAAAGTGTGATATTGTTTGCGTATCACGTAGCAGGTGCTTTTCTGCTCTCCTCATGTCTGCTTGCCTCTTGCTCCCTCGCTAGGCATCATGGCCATCCTGTTCTCGGGCATTGTGATGTCCCACTACACGCACCATAACCTGTCCCCGGTCACCCAGATCCTCATGCAGCAAACCCTGCGGACCGTGGCCTTCCTGTGCGGTGAGTTCTGCTCTGTGTGGTTCTGCGCAGGCCTGCCCACAGCTCACTGCTCTGCCACACCCTGATGCAGGAGGCCTCAGATTCTCCCTCTCGGGAGAGACAGCAGAATTCCTCAGAGCCACATACTGCGCTCCCTTATCTTCTGTTTGTTACCCTGGCTTTCAGATTCCATAATGTAAACCTAACTCCTGAGAACTTTCTGGAACATTTGATGGCCTACAATTTTAAGACTAAAAATAATGAGACGCATATGTTTGTAATGTTTCAAAGTGACAGTCCCAAAAATGTGTTCCTTGGCACTGGCACTGGTGAGGGTTAGGTGGGACGAGACTTCCCAGTCCGACAAGAGTCTGGAAAATCCTGGGGAAAATACAGTTTCAGCTTGTGAGCTGCAGGAGCATCTTGAGTTACTGAGGAGGGGGGTGGGGAGTATAGTTAGAGCATTTCCCCAACCTGTCCACAGGCCCCTTTTCCGCTAGAGCCGCTTGAAGGACATGATCCGGGAGCTGGCACACTGATGCTCTGTTGGGCGGGGCCCGCTGTGAGGACTGTTTCTGTCAGACAGTTTCAGTGTGAGCTCTTGCTCCCCCACACTCTGTACCTCCCTGCCTCCTCCCTGGTTAAGAGCTGGCAGCAAAGGACGCACGCTCACACGGTCCCTCCCCTCCGGCTTCCCGGGTGGCAGGGCCCTGGCATCATCGCCAGCATCTGCCTGGCACTGCGGCGGGGTTCCTCTCATTTCCAAGCACAGGCGCCACACCGTCACGTGCTGGGAGGCAGGGCCAGGCCGTGCAGAGGCTTCCTTCTGCAGCCCAGGGGGTTCACATGCCCAGAGGTCAGATGACCTGCCCGCGGTTAAGAATTGATTCTGGAATCCAGGTCTGTCTCTTCCTGGTCCGGGGGGGCTCTTTTTTCCACAACGTCCGACTCACAAAGTCCTAGCCAGGGACGCTGAGCCTGACTCTCACAGTTAAAGTAATATAAAGCAAAACACCCATCTATTTTGTACCCATCGGACTGGCACGCCTTTGGTTTGCTAATACCCACTTCTACCGTGGGCATATGGAACGCAGGCCCCACTGACAGGCGTGGGCACTGATGCCATCTTCTGGGTTTCAGAGCCGTATGCTCTTTGACCCAGCAGTGCTCCCATCAGGAATTTAGCCTGGACATTTGTCATAACTGGTAACAGCAGAAACAGAAACAGCTTAAGTATCTATTGGTGGAGGCTTTGTGAAATGAGCCGTGACATACCGATATAATGGAATGTGTGCTGCCAGGGAAAAGCGTAACATAGATCTGAGTAGGTTCTAAATGAGCTTATTTGGAAAGATCACAAAAATGTTTATTAGATAAGAAAAAAATTCAGGGAGAAGGGTGGGAGCAGCTTGTGCACTTGCTTTAAAAAGAGACACGTTTGGAGGAAAAACGTGGCTGAAATGTTTTAAAACAGCCTCTGTTGTAGGATGTTCAGCTATTTTAAAATGCAGTCTTTGTCTCCCTGATTATTAGACTATTCTGGGGGACACCACAGGTTGAGCAGGGAGACTAGTGCTGGAAATTCATACGATGCTTTTTCTTGGGATATACAAGTGCCTGCTTGCACAGACAGTAGGTGTCAGACTCTTTCTGACTTGAGGGGTGAAGCCAAGAGTTGGAAATACCCTCCTTGCTGCAGACCCTGCGGGCCTAAGCCATCTTCCCAACCCTGTGGCGGCATTAACTACGCGAGGTCGAGCATTTAGCTCAGTCCGCCCCGGCAAGGAAGTCGGCAGAGGGCCCTTGCCACATTAGTTATGTGGTGTCTGCGGCCATTTGCTCCGAATTTTTGCCGCTCTGCTGTAGTCGTGATCCTTGCTAATCACAGTGTTCGACAAATAGACAAGTTCGTGTGTTCATCATCTTCCCGGGCGGGAGAGTATTGATTTGCATGCATTTGACAGTTGACCCACTGCCTGGGGAGATTCTGAACAAGCGCGGGTTGTGTGTGTGAGAGGGAAGAACGGAAGACGCCAGGCACACGTTCCACCAGGATCTCGGCCGCGGCATTTTCCAAAAAATAAGCAGAGTGTTACAGCGGACTCTCACTCGCCGTGAAATGTTTGCTTGCTTAACAATTTAGTACTGTGTTAGAAGAAAATAGTTGGGGCTGAATAATCCATTCTTTGGTTTGTTTCAGAAACATGTGTGTTTGCATTTCTTGGCCTGTCCATTTTTAGTTTCCCTCACAAGTTTGAAATTTCCTTTGTCATCTGGTGCATAGTAAGTATTTTCCTTGTTTTTTATTTAATTACTTATTTGTAGATCAATAGCCACATGTTCTGGATTCATTTATGTAACTGTTAACTGTTCAAGGTCAACAGCTACATAGACACTCTTCTGTTTAAAGTTTCTTTTGTTAAAAAATCACAAACATACAATAACAGGAAAAGGGATGGAATTAAGTGAATGAATATCCCTGGGAATGAATTTTTACTTCTTTTTAAATTTTAAACGGCCTTGAATTTATGGTATTGTCTAAAAAGTAAAAGTTTATCTGTTTTCTCTGGTGGTAAAAGCAGATCTCAGAATTGGAACACATAATTGACCATAACCATGTAAAAACATCATGCATAGAAACAAAAACCATGTTAAAAGATATAGCTCAATGTTCACAGTGGTTATAGAATTGGGGATGATTTTCTTTTCTGCTTTTTCTGCATAATTTATAACGCATATATTTACTTATTACTGTAATTTTCTTCCAATGTGTCCATTTTGGAACGTGACCTTGGACACTTGTATGAAGTAAAGATTACCAGGCCCTTACCTCCCCGGAGGTTCACCCAGAACAGTCATCCCAGGTGATTCTTACGATTCAGAAGGTTTGGGAAACTTATCAGTGGACTCGAGGCGGCGGGAGGAGACAAATTAAAATATACCTTTAAAAAGGGAAAAGAAAAGTTTAATCATTCACAGTAGAATAAAATCGTTTGGAGAATGGAGTGGGGGAGAATAAATGTTTAGCATTTAAAACAAAGGTCCAGCTCCCTCGGGCGTCTGATGGAAGTGACATGAATGGCTTCTAACATGTGGGCATTTAGCCTGGCGCTCCCAGGCCTGCCTTCCCTTGGTGTGAGCTCACCTCCCATAGGCCCGCCTGCTGATTCATACTGTAATCCCTAATTTCATCTTTGTTGTCCTTTTAGATCCACTGTTAATTTAAGACATGTGAGAACACACCTTGTTGTTGCTGAATTATCATAATTCATCTTCAGTTAGCTTTTATTACCAATGCCACTTAACAAAACCCAGCTGTTGAGAGGCAGGCTTTTTTTTAGCACTTTCACCTACCGTGTGCAAACCAGTGAGGCCTACCTGTTTGGCATGGGGGGAAACTGAGGCACAGAGAAGCTAAAGAACCCTGAGGAAAAGTGTTTCTCCTTGTAGCAAGAGCCCTTTGCTTTTGTCACTGTTATGTGTCCTCCGAACTCAGGTTTCAGGACAGAGAGAACAGCAGCAAGAGCCATTTACAGAAAGTATAGCAGCCTTCAGTGTGGTCCCTGGGTAAAAGGGGCCACATGTGGTCAAACCCGAAACCCAAGTGCGGGAACGAAAGATCAGATTTCAGTGGGTGAAACGAGATGGCTCTCTCGGCCGTGGGCTGCGAGCCAAGGGAAAAAGGGAAGGTGCTCCGGAGGGGGAGCTGGGGCTCCCCCACCGTTGCCGGAGGCTTCCCCGTGCTATTCAGACGGGTCACCTTCCGCTCACTCAGTGGTCAGGGGCACGGGCTGTCGGGGCTGACCAGGTTTGGGACATGGCTCCACAACGTCCTGCCTGGGTCAGCTTGGACCTGTTACTTAACTTCTCTGTCTCCGCTTACTCCTGAAATGGACACAGTAATACCTGCTTCATAAGCATATTGCAGGGATCTAAACTGAACAGGATAGAATGCATAGAAAATGCTTAGCACAGTGTCTGACATAGAAATGTTACATGATTGGGAGCCGTTGTTATTAACTCGGCCATCCGAGACACACGGTCCAAAGCAGGCTGTTTGTGCTTGTTAAAAGAATAAACTTAGAGTCTACCGAATGTACACGTGTGTATCGTACGTATGCTATTTTAAGTTAGTTTAGTGAGAACCAAGATGAAAACAAAGAGAGCAAATTAATAGTAGTGCTAGGTATCCACTTAGAAAAGATTTCAACCTTATCTAAAGCTGTATTTTGTTAAGACCGACTCTGGAGATGGTTAGGAGCCAAAAGCCATGGCAAGCAACTGACCAGACAGGGTGTGTGTGACCTCCTTCTAGAACATACCTACACATTCCTTTTTCTTGGAGAGCAGCATTTACGAGAAGCATTACATGGGCCCTTCTCAGTGATCACTCCTTTCCCTGAGGAGTGGGGCACCCACGGGAGGGTGAGGAGCACCTTGTCTGTCCCTCCAGAGCTAGCCCATTGGGAATGATTAGCGCAGGCCCGTCCCATGGCGGAGCACCTTGGGGGGAGTGAGATTGCCCCTAAATTAATCTCTGGATAGTTTGGCATGGCCTCTTGCCATTCAGCTTTGTTCTGCTCTCATAACGAAAGCCGGCTTTGATGCCTTGTTAGTCGTCTCTTTCTGGCTACGGAAACGTAACGTACAAAGTGCTACCCTTTCCCAGACTCCTAGACACTGGCGTCTAGAGCGGCACGCCCCAGCTGGGTCTCTGCCTAGCACTGTCATTCATGTCTCTCATGGCCAAGGGGAAGGCTGTGTTTATTACGGGCGTGTCACAAGATCTGTGTTAGCTTCAACAAGCTTAAACTTGGAAGACCAGAGGTTTCTGAGACTTAGTTGGTTGTTATTCACAGGTACTTGTACTGTTTGCCAGAGCGGTGAACATTTTCCCTCTTTCCTACCTCCTGAATTTCTTCCGTGATCATAAAATCACACCGAAGATGATGTTCATCATGTGGTTTAGTGGTAAGTCCAATGCTGAATGAACAGTGGAAGGAAAATACGTCGTATAAAGGCACACGTCGTGTAGAGAGAGCCCTTTGACGATGAGCAGGCCTCAGAAGGCAAAAACCATACGAGCTCCCGCTTAACAAGCACCTACTGTAACCCAGGCCCCGGGCGAGTCCCTTGCAGACAGGACCCCTCACAGCCTCGGTGCCATGAGTAAATGGGTAGAGTGCACATCTCCTCCACACGTGAGGAGGCTCAGGCTCGAGGGCAAAGGACTTGAGTCGGGGGACGACAGGAGGCAGAGCCAGCATTTCCTGTCTCTCTGTCCCTGCTCCTCTGGACAGACAGGGCCGCCCGGGTGAGATGCGAGGCGCAGCTCTCACCTGCCTGAAAGTAACGAAGGGCTCAAAATAAAAAAGGTTTGTTTAAACTTTTTTGCCAGTACAGGCTGGGTTTGGATATTTTTTTAATTTAGTCACTGAGTTCTGAGAGTCGATTGGAACATTTTAGTTTCTGTGCAAATTCCTCTACCTTTTAAAGGATGGGAATGATTTCCTATTTGGTACCTAATGAACTGGCTCCTTAGGCATCTTTAAATTTGTTTTTGAGCAATATGTCCAGCTCTTTGTACTTTCTTATTTAAATAATATAATTTAAATATTCCACGTGGGTCAGGGTATAGCAACATGCCTTATAAGCTGTTCTCTACTCAACAGCATTATCTATAATTCCTCACAGATTTCTCTCCTCTTTCAAAAGGCCTTGTTTAAAATATTTATGTGTGTCTGTGCAAGGTATGTATGTATGCAGAGCGAGAGAAACCTTTTTCTCGATCTTTCTTGCCAGTGAGAACAAAGTTTTTGTAAAGTAGTTGATTTCAAAGAACATCTAAGAGATGTTGTATCAGATATTTTACATGTTACGTGAGCTTCGTGGGAGAGGGGCGCAGGCTAAGAGACCTCTGTGGGCACGGGGCGTGCTGCTTTAAACAGTGAGGGCTGTTGGCCCCAGCGGTTTTCTGAGCCCCCTCCCCACAGATTTTCACCCTCTCTTTGCTGGATCCTCAACCTCTGTCTCTACTGAAGCATCATCATTGAAACTCTTGAAGATTCTTCTCTTTGCCTCTAAAAACCCAGCAACTTCAACCCAGATCCCTCCCACACACCCCCTCCAGCTGCTTCCCGTCTCCCATCACAGCCAGACCTCTTTAAGCGGGCTGTCCTCACCTGTTTGCTTCACTCTGTCACCCCCTGTTCACGGGGCTGAACTTGGCCTTGCCCAGGTCACCAGCGACCTTCTGCAGCCAGACCTGGTGGGCCCTGGGTAGCCCTGGTCCAGCCCAGCTCCATGGCTTTGAGCTCCTTCTTCCCACCGACCTGCTTTCTGCCCGGAGACCCTCTTCCCTGGGCCTCCGGGCCATGCTCCTGGTTGCCCTCTTTTCCCTTTGGGGTCTCTGCAGTTTCCCTCCCCTCCTTTACAGACCCCTCAGTATTGGCTTCCTCAGGATTCAGCCGCAGACCCGCTGCTGCTCTTGTGTTCCCACAGGCCCGCTCATCCTGCGGCAGTTCCCATACTCCCAGAGCTGTTTGCGCTTAGATCCTGACTCCTGCGTCTAAATCCTCCTTCAATGCTTTGGAGACACTGCGATCTCATTGTCTAGGACTGAACTTACCTTTCTGCCCAACCTGCTGCTTTTCCAGCATCCCCTTTCCATGGAAAACAATAATGTGTATTACAACAAACGTGTGGCTAACTCAGTGTTTGCTGTGTCTGCACCTGTCCTGTTCCAAGACATTTTATCCTCAGGCCACCAGCCTGGCAGGCCCTGTTTTTATCCCGTGTGACAGGTTGAGAGGTTGAGTTGAGTCTCTCGCTTTAACCTGAGAGGCCTGGGGGAAAGCAGGGCATTAGGGGGTAAATCCAGGAGCTAGACTCCAGACCCTGTGCCTGGACCACCCCTAGGACGCCCCACCATCGTCCGTGCCCTTCTCTTCCTCGGCCACCCCACCTCCCGCTCGCCCCTGTGGCCTGTTGCTTCCACTCTCCATGTCTCTCTTAATGCCATCCCCCTGCTGTGTCCCCGTCTTGGGTCTACACTGCTCCTGTGGTCACACCCCCATCATGCTGTGATGCTCCAGCCTCCGTGTCCGGACCAGATCCTTCACTGTGTGCCCCCCCCCATTCCCCCCTTCTTCTGGCACTCACCATCTCACGGGTCCTTGTCTGAGGTCTCCCCTCCCCGGGACCTCCCCTCTCTGGCACCAGGCAAGCCAGGAATTTTGCCGGGAAGTGCTGTTTTCAGTGCAGCCCTTCAGCCCAGCTAGCAGCCTTGCGGGGGACCACACCAGGAAGGAAGAAGGGAAGAGTTCATGAAGCAGTTCCCAGCAGCCTCTGGCCAGCAGCAGAGCAGCCCCGAGCCTGTCAGGAGCTGCGCAAGGGCAGCATCTTCAGGAACCAGGGGCCGCTGGCCAAATTGCCTTCTTTGTGTGGCCCCGGGAGGACATGTCTTTCTCAGTCTCAGTTCCACATCTATCTATCTATCTATCTATCTATCTATCTATCTATCGTGAAGAAATGGAGGACCAGCTTTACCGGCTCTCCTGTGAAGTCCAGCGAGATTGTGTGCGCAGAGCCCTTAGCACAGGGCCTGGCACACACACGGGGAGTGTGAGCCCTAGGCTGGATAATTCTCCCGCATGCACATCTGGGGCTTCGTGGCCCGGACAGGTCACCTCCTGTGAGCTGCTCGGCCGTCCTGTGAGGTGGGAGTGGCATGAGCTCAGGTCCCACTTCTCTGCAGCCTGCTCTCCTCACACCCCTGAGCCTCACGGGAGGACCTCGCACTCGGCAGTGGGGTGCGTTAGAATGTGCGGCCGGCCTGAAACGGGGCCGTGCCCGGATTGCCAGGGCGCCCGGTCGGTGACGCAGCTCCCTCCTCCCTGTGCGTCCCCTCTGACCCCCTCCCCTGCCCCCAGGCCTGCGGGGGGCCATCCCCTACGCGCTGAGCCTGCACCTGGACCTGGAGCCCATGGAGAAGCGGCAGCTCATCGGCACCACCACCATCATCATCGTGCTCTTCACCATCCTGCTGCTGGGCGGCAGCACCATGCCCCTCATCCGCCTCATGGACATCGAGGACGCCAAGGCGCGCCGCCGGAACAAGAAGGACGTCAACCTCAGCAAGACGGAGAAGATGGTGAGTGCCGCGTGGGCCCGGGTCGGGGGCAGGGGCTTGGCCTGCACCGCAGCTGGGAAAGGGGGAAACGAGACACGATTTGAGGACCTGAGCACCTACGCACGCACGCACGCACGCAGAACCAGAATTCTGAGGGGGAGCCTGGGGGGCCCAGCGTTTTGTGGATTCCCAAGCCCTCCCGGTGATGCTGATGCGGCCGGAGTTTGAGAACCACCGCATCCACGTGCCCTCCACGCCCCTCCCCCCTCCTGCACCCGCACCACCGCCCGGGCCCGCCAGCGGAGGCCACGTGGCTGTGGCTTCAGAGCCAGTCCTCCAGCAGAGCAGCAGATGCTACGTTCACACTCTGGTGGCCTTTGGTCATCCCTGCGGAGGGCGGGCCTGGCCTGGGCCCGGGGCCTGGAGCGGTGCTGACCTAGATCCAGTGACCTGACACCGCCTCCCCCTCCAGACCGGCCCTGCCACGCTACTTGTTCTCCTTGCCCTCCGGCTCCCACCAGGACCGTTCCCCGCCCCCCACGCTGACCAGGAGACGCCGGCCCAGGGCAGAACCACAGCTGGTGCAGCTACGGGCAGAAACGACGAAAGAGCCTCCCTTGTTCCGTTTTCTGGGAATGAAATAACCTAGGTGGCAGTTCCCAGTCCTGCCTGCACATAGAATCACCCTGGAAAGCTTACAGACCAAACCCCAGCCCACACATAAATTCTGGTTTATTCGTAATTCAGGTTTATCCCTGGGTATCCATCGTGTTTTCACAAACCTTCCCGCCTCCCCGTGGGCTCCCAGGAGGCGCTTTGCTGGCCACAGCACCCCGCACTGATGCAAAAGCACAGTTAGGGCTGGGGACACTGGTGGCCGGAAGCGAAGGGCCGCTGGATGGGCCGGGTGGTGTGGGGCCCCCCAGGAAGACGCCCGCTGATGACCCTCAGACCGCCTCCCCTCCCCCCGCAGGGCAACACCATCGAGTCGGAGCACTTGTCAGAGCTCACAGAGGAGGAGTATGAAGCCCACTACATCAGGCGGCAGGACCTCAAAGGCTTCGTGTGGCTGGACGCCAAGTACCTGAACCCCTTTTTCACGCGGCGGCTAACTCAGGAGGTGGGACACTGGCCCGCGCCCCCCAGCTGAGGGTCCCTCCCCTTCCTCCCTCAGGACCTGCCGCGGCCAGGAGCAGGTGGGCAGCGGGGAGCCGGCCGGGCCAGCTCCCCCCTACTCGGCCCTCCCCAGGCCGGCAGCTGGATACGCCGTGGAACTCAGCATCTGCTGTTTTTCCTTCACTGCCATTTTTAGCGCTAGTTTAATAATAGACTCGTCAACAGTTTGGTTTTCCTGGATGATAGACTCAAGACGTTGATCGGCTACTGAGTCTGAGCTGAAAATTTCAAACATGCGGGGCCTCGGGCATTGGCTTAGGGCTCTTGTCCATCCCCCTGGGCACAGCTGTCCTCTGGGTGACAGTGACACAGTCTCCTGGGGACCGGCTTGGGCCTGCTTTGCCGAAACTGCCATCCGGCCCCACCTTGTTTCTGAGCCACTTTCCCTCGCCGGCGGTCATGATCGCCGTCAGCGTGGGAGCTCTTGCCGAGCCGGGTGTTGCGCCAGACGTTAATCATCGTAGCTGCGTTTCAGCCTCCCGACATCTTGTGTCGTGGCTGCAGCTGCTCTTTGACTGGACGCTGGGGAGACTGAGGCCTAGAGAGGTGAACTAACCACCCGGGGTCACACAGCTAACACATGGCAGAGGTGGAAGCAGAGCCCCAGTGTGTCTGATTCCAGAAGCCATGTTTTTCAACATCACGCCATCCTGCCGCCTACTCCGGCTTCTGAGTGACACCCCCTGTTATCTTACCCCTACAGAGAAAAATCCCAGCTTCAGTTAGTCCGTTAAGACTTTGAAATTGCCCGTGGCCATGTACCCTGCCTCCCTGAGGTATAAAGCAGCCCCCCCCCCCCGCCCCGCCTTCCTCAGCCCTAACCCTGACCTGACCCAGACCCAGACTGATGAGGGCTTGGCTGTGTCTTCTGCCCCAGGACCTCCACCACGGACGTATCCAGATGAAAACCCTCACCAACAAGTGGTACGAGGAGGTGCGCCAGGGCCCCTCTGGCTCTGAAGACGACGAGCAGGAGCTGCTGTGATGGAGCAGGGCGCCCCGTCGGGCCCCCCCCCCACGGCTCCCGGGACAGACACTCCGCGAAGGCCCCCGGTGCTGCTTGCATCGGGCGGCCTCCTCAGGGCAGATGGAGGCGGGGTGAAGCAAAGGCCACGGTCCTTTTAAACCCGGCGTCCCCGGCCCTCGGAGCCAGCCGTCTGCTTCGGAAACAGTCATCCCCCCAGGCCTCACTGAGCCGGACCTCTGCTCGCCGTGTTGCTTCTCAGCTCGCAGATCAGAGGGACCACGTGTCCAGGTAAATTCTCCTCTTCTGCACCCAGGGCGAGTAGTCCTCTGCCGAGCTGTGGCGCGTGAGGAGAGAAATGGCGCTGCGGAGCCCGGCCGTGACCGGGGCGGCCAGGGGAGCGCCGGCTCGCAGCTTCCGCCGTTCCCAGCCACGGCCTTCGTCCCGGGAGCGCCTGCTGAGGCCGGGATGGGTGTCTGTTCTAGCGGGGCGAGGAGCCAGCCGTTTCCCCTTGGTCATCGAGGTGCCTCCGGCCTCAGCAGCAGCAATTCTGACCTAAGCGCTGGGCTCCGAAATCTGGAAAATGTCACACTCCCCTCTGTGATGTTGCTTGCACTCCTTGAGAAAGAAAAACCGAGTGACAAACTTCATTACCTCTGATTGGGCCCTCGCGGGCCGTCTCCCTGTGTGGCAGGCAGTAGCTGCCCTTCTCTGGGAATATGGTGAATGTTCACGCCGGTACGGAGCAGGGGCACATGGGCCCTTCTCTAAAGCCCCATTGGAAGCTTGGGTTTTGGGGTGAGGAAGCCTAGTCTGTGGGGTCAGAGCGCCCTCTGGAGGGAGAGGCTAGCGTTACAGGGCTTATGCAGGCCGGCATCTGCTGTCTTCTAATTGAGCTTAAATTCATGCACTTTTACGAAGTAGTGAGAGCCTAGCAGTTACCTCCCTCACTCGGTGGACCTTATTGTCCATAGGCCCCATTTCCTGGGCTCCACACAGTCTGCCCACTGTTTACCTGCTACCACCTTCCTTCCCTCTCCCAGTTCTTTTCCATCTTGGGTCCCAGCTCGCCCAAGAACTGGAGCAGGGGCCAGAGCGGCAGCCCCCTGCGCTCCTCCCTGCTGCCCCCACCGGGGACTCGCCCCCGTGCACACCCCCTGCCCTGTCCCCGTGGTCCCGGCCCCTGGGCCGTCTAGCAGGGGGAGCCGCCCATCGTGTCCAGATGAAGCGGTCACTGACTTTCACATCCGCGCCTCACAGCTGCTAGCCTTCACCCATCTGTGGGCCGGTGGCAAATCCCCTATGTGGCTCAGGGTCCCTGCCTTGGGACTCGGCACCCTCTGGCATGGCTTGCTTCATCACGTGCGTTCCTTGGTTCTCTGTGGGGACACCGTGGGCCAGCACGGACCCTGGGCTGGCAGCACGTATGTTTCCATCTCTTCTGCCTCAGGCGGCAGGGCTCTGGACGTTAGCAAGGACTGAACTCTGCAGGTCTCTGCTGCCCAGACCCCTTCCCCTTTCCCGAAAGAGTGAGGCCTGTCAGGCTGGAAGCATATGGTTTCCTTTCTATGCGTGAAAAGTAAATCTGTACTTGATAGGGTTAAAATATGGCCACTTCTCTTTTTGTAATCTCCTACTTTAACCCCTTAATTTAAGCCAAACAGGAGCATTTTACTCCGCCTCATACCTTCACTGGAGGAGTAATGCCATCGTAATTCTGGCCTCCATCATGTCCTACTTGCTTTTAGGGGAAGAGTAAAAGAAGAGGTCAAAGAGGGAGGGGACCTTGTCCACCCTGGAGGGAGGTGGGCAGGGATCCCCGACTAGAGTGTTCTCTCATTCCCAAACCCATAAGTAATCTTTCTTCCTTGAAATTCAGGGTGTGATCTCAGAAGTGCAACTTGCATTGCAAACTCAATAGTTGACCAGAAAATTTAGTGGGGAGGGGGCTGTGAGTTCATAGATAATAGCAGTGAAAACAGGATCTCCTCGATTCAGACTGCCCCTGGTCACCAGGTCCCATCTGGCCTCCCGCTTTTAGCTGAGACCTGAAAACGACACTGAAGTAGAGAAGGGTCCCCGGGGTGGAAAGTCCCCAGGGCCTGGCTCAGCGGGCAGGGGGCACCTTTCCTGGCAGTTACCAGCACCAGCTTGGGTCTCCTGTGATGGGTCTTCTGCCCCCCGCTGGCTAAGGGAGGTTTGGCAGGCTGGAGAGCATTCCCACGAGGACAGGTGTGTGCCCTATGTAGGAGATGGGTTTTCCCATCCATATCATGGAGATGGGTTTTCCTGGGGGATTTTTAAAAGTGTCTTTGCCTGAGAATCAGAAATGTGCTGTTGGCTACCTTTAGCGTACCTAATAATTCTACTATTGGGGGCAGTAAATGCCTAGTCGATTAAAAAAAATATCCAGCATAACTCCAATTTCCCACAAATTTACTTCGTTCTGGGTCTAAGCCGTGGGACAGGGAAGCCACAGCACATAGACAAGGTCACACTTTAGGGTGAGGTGAAGGCTGTAAAGTCAGTGAGGGCCTCTGGGGAAGCTGGCCAGTCAGCTAGTTAGCCAGTGAACTAGAAGGTGCTTGCCTTGGGGAGCCATGTGGCAGCAAGCACCCCCCCCCCCCCACCAAAAGCGCCCCCCCCCCCCCACAGCAGGCCTAGCGATTTTGAACTCTTGAAATAAGTCACATGGCCTGTCGTTGTAGGACTCCTGGGAACAACCGTACCCCGAAGCTTGTGGTGTGGGTGTTACAGGGAAAGGAGGCGGCTTGCCCTAGGTCCCCCAGAGATCAAGTTTTGGGCTAGGCTAAGCCAGGGCCAGGCAGGAGGAAGGTGGCTCAGTTCCACAGTGTGGTGCTCACTGAGCCCAGCAGCAGAAGCACAAACCTCCCGCACCCAGGCCAGCTACCTCTCTTCACAGTGGAAATGCTGGCCAGGCCTTGGCTGGTGTAAGGCCAAGGGGCAGGGCCTGGCCCATAATGTCGGTGATCCCAGAGGACCCTAAGTCAGCCTAGGGGGGGTCCTGGTTTGCCTGCAGATTCCTTTGTGTGCCATGGAATGTGGAGAGATTCGTGAGTGGGGCTCCTCCTCCCCTCGGAACCTATGTCAGAGCTACAGACTTGGCCTCTGGCCTCGGGGGGTCTCGGTTCCACATTCCCACGGGGGCCCGCACATTTGGCAGAGTCCTCAGCGGGGTGGCCACAGCTGGGATCCCACTTCTGCTTTGGTGGGGAGGCTGAGGGTGGGGCAGGGTGGCGGCCAGCTTCTCCTCATCCGAGTTACAGATGTCAAAGGTTCAGGCCTTAGAACTGGTCCCTGATTCAAGTGCAAGGAGGAATCAGCATCAATGATCTGCCATTAATTAGGACTTTAAATGCAAAAAAGAGAGAGAGAGAGAAAAAAGGCACCCTGATCCTCCCCTATTCCCTCCAGAACACGTACCCCTGTTTCTCCTGCTGGTTGACGGTAGGAAACCAAATCTGAACCGTTCCCGAAACAGCAGCCAGAATCATTAAGAAGCTGCTGTATGTACCAGGAACTCCGTCTCCAAAGCCCTAGGCGATACGTCTGAAATGCAAACACCCCTGTGAGAGGAAAGCCTTAAACAGCCAAGTAGCCACCCTGCCTTCCATTTGGGTTCCTGCGATTTCTCACGCAGATGGAGTCAGACATTCAAGAGCTTCTGTTGCTGTTGGCCACGTGACAGAAGAAGGCTGCCTTTATGTTTCCCCTGGGCCGTCCCATCCCACTGCCCACCCCATTTTTTCACTTTCCCGCCCCAGCCAACGTGGTCCCGGAGGGAGAAAACGTACTTGGCCTCTCTCACCGGCGAGTCGGTCTCCCAGGCGGCTCTGCGCGGACGGACGGGCCCGACTGGGGGTGAGAGCACCGCGTGCCCTCAGGAGCAGCTGCAGGAGCCTGGGCCGCGTGACCGGACGGGGAACGTGCAGACGGTTGCTCAGGAGGGAAAGGTCACCCGTCACCTTCGCGAGCCTGTGCTCCCAGGAGCCTGGCAGCCACGTGGAAGAGCCACGTCAGCACGTTCTTGGCGCTCCCTTCTCGAAGCCCCGGCCCTGCTCTGAGGAGCCTTCCCGCTACCGGCCCGGGAAGGCTTGTCACTCGCTTCGGGGCTTTGAGGTTGGTGGCTCACCCGAGGCTTTAATGTTTTCTCCAGCCCAGCCTGTGCCAAGCTTGAGTTGTTCTCAAGGTTAATCAGAAGTTTGAATTCTTTTGAGTAACTTTCTTTGTAAAAACGAAGGAATGTTTACAGTGCTGCTTTTTTATTTGTTTTGAGACTTTGGCGAAGGTCAGGCTTATCCTTTGTCCTACCCCATGCCACGTAAGTCGTAAGAGGTATCTGTCAGGTCCTGGTTCCTGAGAAAGGATTTGCTGCTCCTGTCGATGAGATGGGATTGGGGGTGGGGGGGGGGGAGGTAGGTCAGAGATGGGGCGCCTGTAGCTGCTCTGCCGGAGCCCCTGCTTCACCTCACTGGACTCTTTAAAGAATTCAGAAGCGGATGGCAAACAGTAATGTCACTGGATACTTATTTAGAAATAAAAACGGACGCTGCTGAATCAGAGCCAGTTCCTGTGTTCGTGTTCAGGTGGCTTCGCAAATACATGGGACTCAGCTGTGTCACCACCTACCAAACTCGGGGGCCAGCAGCAGACGTGTCGCAGACCCGGGCCTGATTCCTGCCCCCAGCCCTTAGCGAGGAGCCCGGAGGCCTAGCCTCCCGCCGGCCCACGGCCGCTTCTCCCCGCGGGGGCGGGCTAGGGACCCATCCTCCCCAGGGCTCCCTGGGCTACCGGTCTCCTGGCGCCTGGGACAGCAGATCAGCCCCGACGGGCCTCTGCCGGGCGGTGAAACCAGGAACACGCGGGTCCGTCCTCCAGGTTCTCGATCCACACACACAGCTGGAGGAGGCTCTGTGGAAGGTGGTGGCATTAACCTGTGGGAAGCCTGGAGCTTCCGTTCGTTTTTACCCCCTCACCCTTCCAAAAGGCATCCAAAGCTGCTTATGGTAACAGGCGCAGACACAAAACACGTAATAGTGAAAGCAGGCAGGATGGCCTGTCCTGATCCCAGGCACTTCACCAGAGAGTGAAGAATGGTTTTTAACGTCTTCAAGTAGTTGAAGAAAAATTCACAAGAATATTTCATGACATGAAAATGATAGGAAATTCAAATTTCAATACCCATATAATAAAGCTTTGCATTTTTTAGTTAAAAATTCATAGGCTGGGAGATGCCTGGGAGGCTCAGTCGGTTGAGCATCCAACTTCGGCTCAGGTCATGACCTCGCAGTTCGTGGGTTCGAGCCCCGTGTCAGGCTCCATGCTGACAGCTCAGAGCCTGGAGCCTCCTTTGGATTCTGTGTCTCCCTCTCTCTGTGCCCCTTCCCCCCGCTTGCACTCTGTCTCTCTTTCTCGCTCAAAAATAAATAAGCATTAAAAAATTTTTTTTTCGGGGCGGCTGAGTGGCTCAGTCGGTTAAGCGTCCGACTTCGGCTCAGGTCACAATCTCACGGTCTGTGAGTTCGAGCCCCGCATCAGGCTCTGGGCTGATGGCTCAGAGCCTGGAGCCTGCTTCCGATTCTGTGTCTCCGTCTCTCTCTGCCCCTCCCCTGTTCATGCTCTGTCTCTCTCTGTCTCAAAAATAATAAAATAAACATTAAAAAAAAAAAAATTAAAAAAAAAATTTTTTTTCATGGGGGTGCCTGGGTGGCTCAGTTTAAGCGTCTGACTTCAGCTCAGGTCATACCTCGTAGTTAATGGGTTCGAGCCCCGCATTGGGCTCTGCTGACAGCTCGGAGCCTGGAGCCTGCTTCAGATTCTGTGCGTCCCTCTCTCTCTGCCTCTTTCCCACTCACACTCTGGCTCTCGTTCTTTCAAGAATAAGTCAACATATAAAAAAAAAATTCATGGAGGGGCACCTGGCTGGCTCAGTCAGTAGAGCATGCGACTCTGGATCTCAGGACCATGAGTTCAGGCCCCACGATGGGCATAAAATTCAGTTTTTTTAAAATTACGGAAATTTTTTCTCTCTTGTTACATAAGTACTGACGTTAACTTTTTTTTTTTTTTTTTTTTTTTTTTTTTGGCCTCTTGGCTTCCAAAGCTGAAAATATTCACTTCCCAGCCATTTACAGAAAAGCCTGCCCTAGAGAAATTCTTACACACTCTTGCCCCAGGAGACACCTGTAAGAATATTTGCAATAGCACGTGATTAGAAACAAGCTAAATGTTTCTCTCCAGGATAAGCTGTGGCAGTCACGCAAGGTATTCTGTGCAGCGGTGAGAAAGGATGGATGAACAAGTGAAACTTGCATGAACATATCAGCACAGATAAATCTCAGAGCAGCGAGAGGAGGGGACAGCAAGCTGCTGGCGAGCACGTATAAAACCACGCGAAACGACGTGACATGAGGTGCTTAAGGATGTGGACAAGTGTGGTGAAAGTGTAAAGGCTGGGAAGGTTGACACTGGGAGCAGGGGCTCATCTGGGGCAGGGAAGGGAAGGTACAGAACTGCATTTGAACCGCATTCCCCCCACTCCAGCTTCACCTATCTCTGATGTCTCGTTTACTAATGGAACCATGGGCAGCCAGGAGTGAACCCTACCTGTGAAGTTGCAAACCAGAGCCTCTGTCATGCCCCACTCAGTAGAGGGGAGGGGTGTGTAACTGAGACTCGCTCCCAGGGGCCACCCCACACCATGACTCCCTCCTCTCGGTCAACAGTAGGTCTCGTCATAGGTGGCGAAATTAAAATCCGTGATGGCTTTCCTGGAGTCCCTGAGAACCAGGATTCCTAGCATGGGAAAAACAGACTGATGAGGTTAAGTAAAGATCCTATAGTCCTGAATTTTAATTTAAAGTAGAAGTGTGATCTTATGACATATTTTGTTCTGGAAAGAACGTCAACTCTGCTCATAAAAAAGACCAAGAAGCAATGACTAGCCCAGTGGCAGTGAGCATCCCTAGCTCTCAGACCGTGGTCTCCAAATGTCACTTCACAGTGACAGGACCCCTCTCTGGAGAAACGTGATTCCAGGACCTGGGGAGGAAATGTACAAGATGAACTTGGAGCACCCTGTCCTACCAGAGAGTGGAGGCAATCAAAGGTTCCAGGGTCAAGTCAAAAGGATTCAGGAAGGACTGGAAGAGGTCCCTCCTGGCCAAACACAGGAATCTGAGCACCAATAACAATAATGTATAGGACTGAAATATTTAAAACATACTGAAATCAGTGAGTTCATACTTTAAAAAAATCAGTCGCTGTTGGGGGATTCTAAGGCATCAGCTCATTAAGTAAAAATAAGGCAAAGAGGGGCACTTGGCTGGCCCATGACTTGACTTTTGATCTCAGGGTCATCACTTCAAGCTCCACGCTGGGACTTAAGCTTACTAAAAAAATGGTAATAATTGGGGCGCCTGTGTGGCTCAGTCGGTTGAGCATCCGACTTCGGCTCAGGTCATGATCTCGTGGTCCGTGGGTTTGAGCCCCGCGTCGGGCTGTGTGCTGACAGCTCAGAGCCTGGAGCCTGTTTCAGATTCTGTGTCTCCCTCTTCCTCTGACCCTCCCCTGTTCATGCTGTCTCTCTTTCTGTCTCAAGAATAAATAAATGTTAAAAAAAAAAAATGGTAATAAAGGCAAATAATTAAGCGTTGATCTCGCTTAAACTAGACTACTGGTAGTCAAATACTAGCTGAAAGAAGTTTCATTTTCTTTTCAAAAAAATAATTATAAATTTACAGGAAGTTGCAAAACAATAATACTAAAAGGTCCCAGTACCCTGCACCCAGTTTCCTCAGTGGTGACATCTTGCACAACTACAGAAAGTATCACAACGAGAAAACTAACATTGGTACAAGCCACACATCTTGTTCAAATTGTACCAGTTTTACATGCACTGGTGTGAGAGTGTGTATTTAGTTCTATCCAATTTGATCACATATGTAGATTCACACCACCACAGGGAAGTTTCTTTTTATAGAAGTATCCCAGTTGCCAAACAAAGAAGGAATACTAGCATTGGAATATCTACGTGTTGCAACTTCCAATGAAATGACCGGTCTAAGGACTAAACAGTCCTAATGGCTGCTACTCTCCCAAAAGGAGAGAATCCAACATCATGTGCCTCCTGATGAAAGAATACAACATCCCCAAAACTCAAACCAAATCTGAGCAAACCTCAAAAGTCAACTACCATGAGATATGCCACATTAATAGAATGGAAGACAAAAAAAGTCACCTCAGTCGATGCAGAGAAAAAGCATTTAACAAAATTCAAAACACTTTCATGATAAAAATACTCCACAAAGTAGGAATAGTAAGAAATGACCTCAACATAATAAAGGCTACATATGAAAACCTATGTGTCTGGGTCGCCTGGGTGGTTCAGTCGGTTCAGCATCCGACTTTAGCTCAGGTCATGATCTCACAGTTTGTGAGTTCGAGCCCTGATTCGGGCTCTGTGCTGACTGCTCAGAGTCTGGAGCCTGCTTCAGGTTCTGTGTCTCCCTTTCTCTCTGCCCCTCCCCTGCTCCCATTCTCTCTCTCTCTCTCTCTCTCTCTCTCTCTCTCTCAAATATAAACATTAAAAAATTGTTTTAATTAAAAAAAAAGAAAACCTATGTGTCCCAGTGAACATCATACCCAATGGTAAAAGACAGAAAGCTTTTCCTCTAATATCAGGAACAAGACAAGGATGCCTACTCTTGCCACTTGAGTTCAACACAGTACTGGCAGTCAGCCAGAGCAATTAGGTAAGAAAAAGAAATAAAAGGCATCCCAATTGGAAAGAAACAAAATTGCATCTATTCTCAGATAACAAGATCTTATATGTAGAAAACCCTAAAGATTTCACACACACACACACACACACACACACACACACACACACACACACGAAACCTGTTAGAATAAATGAATTCAACCAAGTTGCAGGATACAAAACTAGCACATAAAAAAAAAAAAAAATCAGTTGCCTTCTATACATACACAATGAGAAATCTGAAAATGAAATTATAAAAACAATCCCATTCACAGTAGCATCAAAAAGAATAAAATCATTAGGAATAAACTCAAGCAAGGAAGTGAAAGATTTGTACCCTGAAAACTATAAAACATTACTGGAAGGAATTAAAGAACACACAAATAAATGGAAAGATATTTTGTGTTCATGGGTTGGAAGACTTCATATTATAACAGTGTCCATACTACCCAAAGCAATCTACTGGTTCCATGCAATCAATCCCTGTCAAAATCCCAATGGCATTTTTGCAGAACTAGAAAAAAATGGTCCTAAAATTTATACTGGATCTTGGGAATGCAAGCTGGTGCAGCCACTCTGGAAAACAGTGTGGAGGTTCTCAAAAAACTAAAAATAGAACTACCCTACGACCCAGCAATTGCACTACTAGGCATTTATCCAAGGGATACAGGGGTGCTGTTTCGAAAGGAAACATGCACCCCAATGTTTATAGCAGCACTTTCAGCAATAACCAAATTATGGAAAGAGCACAAATGGCCATCGATGGATGAATGGATAAAGATGTATACACACACACACACACACACACATACACAATGGAGTATTACTCAGCAGTAAAAAAGAATGAAATCTTTTGCAACTACATGGATGGAACTAGAGGGTATTATGCTAAGTGAAATTAGAGAAAGACAAATATCCTATGACTTCACTCATACGAGGACTTTAAGACACAGAACAGATGAACATAAGGGAAGGGAAGCAAAAATAATATAAAAACGGAGGGGAACAAAACATGAGACTCTTAAATATGGAGAACAAACAGAGGGTTACTGGAGGGGTTGTGGGAGGGGGGATGGGCTAAATGGGTGAGGGGCACTAAGGAATCTACTCCTGAAATCATTGTTGCACTAGATGCTAACTAACTTGGATGTAAATTTTAAAAAATAATAAAATTTAAAAAGAAAAAGCTGGTCGGGGAGGGGAACTCCTCCTCTTCCCTGAGAAATTGCTTTTCACAACTTGTCACAGGCTTGTCACAGTATGACCACAGAGCTGATATGAAGATGTTGGAAGAAAATGAAATATTACTTATCTGTATTGTGAGCTGGAGAAGAAAGTAGAGAGTGGGGCCATCATGCACCAACCAGATCGTCCGTGATTCTCCCAGAGTAGCAGCTGGGTCAGGGACCACTGGCCTTCTTGGACTTTCAGACCATAGGTCAGGGAACATTTTCTATAAAGGGACTGATAATAAATATTTCCAGCTTTGAGGGCCACACAACTGTTCAACTCTGCTGCTGTAACCTGAAAGCAGCCACAGATAAGAGCATGGCTAGGTTCCAACAAAGCTTTATTTATGGACATTGAAACTTGAACTTCATGTAATTTCCACGTGTCATGAAATATTGTTCTTCTTTTGCTTTTTTTCCCACAATTTAAAAAGGCAAAAAAAAAAATTTATACTGGATCTCAAGGGGGTACCCTGAATAGTTGAAACAGTCTTCCTGATTTCAAAACATATTATATACAAAGCTACAGTAATCAAAATACTGTAGTACTGGGGGGCGCCTGGGTGGCTCAGTTCGGTTAAGTGTCCGACCTCGGCTCAGGTCATGATCTCATGGTTCGTGAGTTCAAGACCCGCATCGGGCTCCGTGCTGACAGCTCGGAGCCTGGATCCTGCTTCGGATTCTGTGTCTCCTTCTCTCTCTGCCCCTCCCCCGTTCCCACTCTGTCTCTGTCTCTCAAAAATAAATAAACACTGAAAAAAATTAAAAAAAAAAAAAACAACTGTAGTACTGGCATAAAGATAGACTTAAAGACCAATGGAACAGAATAGAGCCCAATAAACCCTCGCATATATGATCAAATGAGCTTCAACAAGGGTACCAAGAACATACAATAGGGCAAGGACAGTCTCAACAGATGGTGGTGGGGAAACTGGAGATCCAAACGCAAAAGACTGAAGTTAGACCTTACCTTACGCCACATATGAAACTTAACTCCAAATGGATTAAAGGCCTAAATGTAAGATCTAAAACTATAAAACTCCTAGAAGAAAACGCAGCGAAAAGTTTCGTGACAGTGAATCTGGCAACGATTTCCTGGATGTGACACCAAAAGCACGGGTAACAGAAGCAAAAGTACACGAATGGGACCACAGCCAACGAAGACTGCGCTTCGAAGGGAAGCCGCCTCTGCCGCTCAGGCACCCTGGCCCACACCCCTCGCCCCGGCACCTGCCTCGGCCTCGGTAAGGGGCTCCCCACAGTCAGCTGAAGGCTGCCCCAGAGAGTCCTAAACGCGACTGTCCAGACCCTGGACTTCTCAGAAACAAGGCGTTCTCCTATGAGGGAATTTCAGTTTCTCTTTCCTTCTCGGCACAAGTCCAGGGAAGGGACCCGTCGGATGCCCTTTCTCTGCGGCTCAGGCAGCCTAGCCCACGCCCACGTGCTCACCTGCTTCAGCGCCTGGCTCCGCCTACTCAGGCCTTTTCAGGCCCAGTGGAGATTCCAATTTCCACTTGCCTTTTCACTTTACATACATCAGCTGGGATTGCCCAGCGAGCCTGGCTAAAAGCGGAGCCATGCGGCCGGGGAAGCAGTCGAGATCGGGCCATGGCTCCAGCTTGGGTTGTGGTGCTGGTGACCGTGGGGCTGGGCTTGACCAGCGCGGGCCCTGTCCCCACTTCCAGGCCCCCCCCAACCAGGAGGGGCTGCCACGTGGGCAAGTTCCCACCTCTGTCGCCGAGGGAGCTAGAAGCCTTCAAGAAGGCCAGGGACGCCTTAGAAGAGTCACTCCCGCCGAAGAACTGGAGCTGTGGCTCTCGCCTCTTCCCCAGGACCAGGGACCTGACTCGACTGCAGGCCTGGGAGCGCCCTGCGGCCTTGGAGGCTGAACTAGACTTGACGCTGAAGGTCCTGGGGAACGTGACTGACTCACCCCTGGGCGTCGTCCTGGACCAGCCCCTTCGTGTGCTGCGCCACATCCACTCCGAGCTCCAGGCCTGTGTCCGGGCTCAGCCCACGGCGGGACCCAGACCCCGCGGCCGCCTGCACCACTGGCTGCACCGGCTCCAGAGGGCCCCAGAGGAGTCCCAGGGGTGCCTCGAGGCCTCCGTCACGTTCAACCTCTTCCGCCTCCTCACACGGGACCTGAAGTGTGTCACCAGTGGAGACCTGTGCGTCTGAAAACCTGGACCCGACCCCAGCCCGTCCGGGACCCAGACCTTCTGTATGCACCAGGCCTCATCCTTCCTTAAGTTATTTCCTTTCAATCCCTTATTTATGGACCTGCAGCCCCGCTCCATAGCCATAGGAGATGTTTATTTTTCTACTTTTGTGCAATGTACAGCAAATAAACAGTAAGGAAGAGAGAAAAAAAAGAGCCAACTGCTCCGGAGATGGAGAGAACAGAGGAACACGTTAAACAACAGTGGGAGCTGCAGTCGGCAAAGTGCAGACTCTAGCGAACTCTAAAGGACTAAAAATCCAGCTTGACAAAAACATTTCAAGGAAAAAAAAAGAGAAAGATAGGGTCCCTATACTCTACACGAACAGCTTTGAGGGTAACGGTGATTTAAAGGTCTATCCACGAAATGCAATGTGGAGACCTTATTTGAGCCCTGATACAAACTGTTTTTAAAATATGAATTTAGGGGCACCTGGGTGGCTCAGTCGGTCGAGCGTCCAACTTCGGCTCAGGTCATGATCTTGCGGTTCGTTGAGTTCGAGCCCCGCGTCGGGCTCTGTGCTGACAGCTCGGAGCCTGGAGCCTGCTTCGGATTCTGGGTCTCCCTCTCTCTGCCCCTTCCCCGCTCATGCTCTGTCTCTCTCTGTCTCTCAAAGATGAATAAACGTTAAAAAACAATTTTTTTAATATGAATTTATACAACTGGACATCGGAACATTGACTGCCTATCTATCGCTATTAAAGAATTATAAAAATTTAGATGTGATAATGGTATGGTGTTTTAAAAGTCCCTTGTCTTTTAGAGACACATACTGAAATATTCCACTGAAGCAGATGTCTGGAATTTCCTTCAAAGGAATTTAGGAGGGAAGTGGACGGACAGGTAAAAAGGAAACCAGGTTGGCCACAAGTCGGTAGCTGTTAAATCATGGAAGCTGGGTTCATTTGTACCTCTTTTGTAAATAAGATGGCTTCTTAAATGAGAATATGGGCCGGGGGAGGGGGGTGGCATTTAAGCAAGATAATGGCTCATTCCTCTCTCACATAAAAACTCTGGAGGTAGGCAGGGCAGGCTGGCTATGATGGCGGCTTCTTAAGCATCAGGGACCCAGCCGCTCCCAACCGCCCCTCCCTCATCACTTGGCTTCCGCCTCAGAGTCTCCCTGGGCCGCTCCATTCCAGCCAGGAAGGAGGCTCGGGTGGGAAGAAGAAAAGATCCTTCAAAGACATGTCTGAGAAGCCACACGAACCACTTCTCCGTCCCACTGCCCAGACACGGCCACATGACCACGCCTGGCTGCAGGAGCGGCTGGGGAAGGCAGTCTTTACTCTGGATGGCCATGTGTCTAAAAATCAGGGCTTCTATTACCAAAGGAGAAAGGGTGAGAGGAGACGGGGGTTCAACTCAAAGTGTCTGCCACAGCTCTTCTCTCTCTCTCTCTCTCTGAGACTGGTAATCGGGCGGGCGGGGTGCCACAGATCGGTGCTCAAAGCGGGCAGCAGAGCTACTGGGCAGCTGGCGGGCACGATGATGTTAAACATGCTTGTCGTTTACATACACAGATTAAGCAATCGGCTCTGAAGCCACCACTCTGCTCCGGGTGCAGCAGCGAGTGTCTGGCTTCCTCGGCTCTCCCAGGCTAGGTGCGCATCTCTAGGAAGCCGCTCTTCCTGGCGGTGCCATTTCCTGGGCTGCAGCTAAAACCCAACCCAGCTCTTGGGCCTCGGTCTGGCCCGAGGCCTGGATTATTTGTTCACCGGCGCACGAAATGGAGAAACCTGCTATTCTCTGACTGCTGAGATGCCTTGTAGGGGCCAACCCAGCAGTGGTCACCATCATGCAGAGACCCTGCTGCTACCAAAAGCCAGGATGTCCCAGGGCGCCTGGGTGGCTCAGTCGGTTAAGTGTCCAACTTCGTCTCAGGTCATGATCTCACGGTTCGTGGGTTTGAGCCCCGCGTCGGGCTCAGTGCTGACAGCTCAGAGCCTGGAACCTGCTTTGGATTCTGTGTCTCCCCCTCTCTCTGCCCCTCCCCCCCCTCAAAAATAAATAAACATTAAAAAAAAGTTTTTAAAAGCCAGGATGTCCCAAATCACAGCTGCTCTTATGCCACCCTCAAGATTTTTGCCACGTATCTTGCAAACCCTCCTTTTGAAAAACACTTACGTTGATTTTTTAAAGTGATCTCTTGTCATTGCTATAGATGGAAAAGCAGTACGGCCTGCTCCAGACAGAAGGTAACGGAACACCTAGCTAAGACTCTGCCTAAGGCTCCGAGCCTAACGCCTGCTTCCTCTTTGGTAAAGACAAGCTAGCGTTAAATGGACTTTCTCCTTAAGGCATTTAAACGGATTGAAAGAAAAACGTAATTAATTTTTTTCATAATGTCCTTCAATGTTATTTAATGCCTGTCAGTCACCACCAACAATCATTTCTCCTGGAGTATGTAGTCCCACTCCTAAGAAACATGGCTCAACTTTGCACACCTCAGTTTCCCCACCTTACAGGTGGGGATCGTAACACTACCTAGTTTACAGGATGACGGAGACTATTCTGTGGAATCACGCATGTGAAGGGTCAGCATGCAAAGTACCCGGCTCACAGAGTAAGCACTCGAAAGCGGGGCTCTCATCAAGTTATCAGTTTTGTGGAAGAGAAAATGAGAGTCCTGTCATCAGAGGATACAGCTTGAGCAAAACAAACAAACAATCCAAGCAGCCCAAACCTCAAAAGCAGCAGGGAGGGAGGGACATAAAACTCCAAACACTTTGTTTAATAATGGAAGACACTTTATTATTTTTTTGAGTCATCTCTCAACATTTCAACTCTTGATAGAAAGCAATCGCAAAACATCTGTCTTTTTAAATTAGCATGTATTTACCCATCTCAATCACAGCAACCTCATACAGTAAGGTACACGCCAAGGACACGGTCAGAGATCTCCTATTCCAGTCTATAAACACGGTATCTCCATGATGACACGTGTGCCGGACTTTCTCTCCCAGGACGAGGTGGGCACTCCTGCTCCTGCCCACCGTAGAAGCTACCTGGCCTCACAGTCGCTTAAAAGTTCCTGTAGTGCTGGAGCGATCTGGGAACGGAAAACTAGAAAACTAGAGCTCTCAGGAGTAAAACAGGCATCGACACTTCTGAAACGTGGGAAGGAAGAACATCAAAGATGATGACCCCAGAACGGGCTGGTCTCAGTAATAAAGGTGTTGAAACTCAGCTGTATATACACATTGAGTATCTACATGTGCTGTACTAGATATATAAAAAAGAGCCACAGAAGATTTGGAAAACCTTAAAATCACTCCACTGCATTGGAAGAACATCAGCAAATTCACAGTGGCCTCAGGATTCAGCCAGAGCTCAATGTGTTCGAGAGCCGAACACCTCCTTTCTACCAGAAAACCCACTGCACGTAAATTCCTATATTCTGTACATCACAAACACGTATGGCTAAAATATGTTAGTTCACAAGGAAGCGGTTTTTAGTTTCAAACTCTTGCCCCACTCCTGCTCTGCACCCCAAAAGCAACATCGAGGGGTCATTCACATGAGGAGTTTAAAGGGCCTTCAGGTTTGGAAGCGCTTAGGCTCAGCTGAGCATCTCAGGAGACGTCCGTCTGATGGGCACACGCTGACTCGGGCCCACTTTTAGTGCAAAAAGATCACCGACGTGGCAGAGGAGTCCTGGAAAGAGGCGAAGAAGGCTGAGATGGAGGGGCGGGGAGATCCCAAATGACGTTCCTGCTCAAACGAGACTCAAGAAGTTCGGAGTGCAGGTTCACACGCAGCAAATGGCAAAGACCAGGCTGTAGGTCCGCAGGGTGAGGTTCCTGAAGGGTCACTAGGGTATCACAGTCCGCAGGTGCACAGAACTCCCGGCCCGCACTAGCCCCCTAAGTGTATGCTGGAGGTAGGTATATAGAGATTTATTGGAGGGAAGACAGTGGCTCGCCACCAATTCTGGGACATCGTCTGTTCCTCCTCTGCCCCCACACTCTCTGCTCTACCCTTGGGCTGTGGTGTGTGTAGGACACAACACGGAAGGGGAGGAGACCCTCCCTTGGAAGACTAAAGAACCCAGGCCATTTGTATAAATAGCTACATGATCAATGTTTTAACCACTGTGAAACACACGGCAAGTTGAATATTTATTTAAAAATAAATCTCAAAAATATCTATTTACAGTACAGTAAGAGGGGCATGTGCAAACAACAGAAAGGGGGAGAAGTCCATCCTGCCGTGGAAGGTCCACGCTTCAGTGCGTCGGAGCAAAGTGCACAAACGCCACGGGCTGAACTGAGCTGTGGTGGCAACAGGATGCCGTTCGGTGAATACCGGACTCAGTCCACCTTTGAAACCCACACGGGTGGAAGTCAGGGGCGGGGAGTCCAGGAGGGGATCCTTGTGTCCGGGAAGGGGGTGGCCAAGGGATGAGCCACTGGAAGAGGCCCGGTGTGGCAGGAGGGCTCATTTCACAAGCCAACAGGCCTCTAGCTCGGCGCTCCAGGTGGGCGTTTGGAGGGGACCTGGAGGGCCCTTCCCAGTCCAAGTTGGCTTTGCAGTGGGAGGGGTGGGGGTGGCAAGAGTCTCCGAGACAGAAATCTTCTTCAAAAACAAACAATGGAATAGGGAGTGGAGAGATTAGCAAAAATGAATGTGAACGGAAGTGCCACCCTCTCCCTTGTCAGGTGACAAAGCAGCCATCAAAGGAAATACCTGGGTCGCCAGGTGAACGCGCACGTGGTGCGGGCGACCCCACGATCCCCTGACACCTACACGGTCAAAGGCAGGCCTCTGCTTCCGAGATCAATGCGTGAACACTTCTTCCCTGGGGGAACCCAGAAAGTCGGTGGTGTAGCCCTTGGAGCAGGGGGGGTGCAAGGTCGAGTCTATCTGTACACGAGATGGGAGAGCTGGGTGGACTTGTAGTTCAGCTGGTTGTTGGGCATGAACTTGTGCAGCTCACTCTTTTTGCAGCAGGGGTCATAATGGTAGGCGCCGAGGCAGGTGTCGCAGGAGACTTTTGAACACTGGGTGCAGGTGTTGGCCGCACCCGGGCGGTTACAGAAGCCACAGCGGGAGGTGGCTGCGGCCGAGGGCTTGGGTTTCGGGTGGAGGTGCGGCAGCCGGTCGAGGCCCTGAGTCTGGCCCGCGTACTTGTCCCGCAGAGACGCCCCGTGGGCCAGGCTGTCGTGGGCAGAGGCCTTGCCGGGGAAGGCGCCGGGCCTGGGGGCCGGGGGACCGGCAAGCAGGCCGTCGCAGCGCTGGCAGAGGGAGGAGCTGCAGGACAGACCGCAGTTTTGGCACTTGGACAGGGCGGACTCTTTGGCAGGGGGCGAGCGCTTGTGGTAGGGGGCGTGGGCATCATTTCTGAGCAGCCACACGTCCGGCCGCAGGGCGTCCTGCCTCCGGGACGCGGCCCTCGGCTCCGAGTCCGTGTACAGATCCACGTCATCCTGAGCGGAGAAGTACGTGCCACGCAGCGGGCCCAGACCGTTGTTCGGCGAGGGGGGGCGGCAGGTCGTCCGGGCTTCCGTGCGCGGAGCCGGACACGGCCAGGAGCGAGGGGGACGGGCGGACGATCTCGTCCTTGAGGCCATCGCCCACGTCTGCGGCCACCGGCTCCTTCCGCAGGCTCAGCGAGGCCTTCAGGGGCGGCTTCCGGCTCTCCCAGTAGCTGTCATAGGCGTCCACCGACCTCGAGGGCTTGGTCACCCGTGGCTTGTAGTAGTCCTTGGCCGCCCGCTCGCTGGCTGACTTCTGCAGCGCCACGCGGGCCATGGAGGCCGTCAGGTGCTCCCGGCCCTCAGCCCGGCGCCGCAGGGCCTCCGAGCAGCCCCGCACGTCCTCCGCGCTGCTCTTGCGCTCGCTCACCACGTCCAGCTCGGAGTAGCCCTTGTCCTTGACTTGTGAGTGGATTTCCAGCATCTGCTCACACTCCACCTTGGCCAGAAAGAGCTCAAAGGAGACCATCTTCACCTGGAGGGTCTCCACAAGCTCTTTGAGTTTGTACGCAGTCCCTAACTCGGGCACGTAGCCCATGTAATGCAGGATGGCTCGGATGTCCTCTTCCAGCAACGACGACTTGACGTAATAAACGAAGGGGCCCGTGTAGGTCTAGGAGAAGGAAGTGGGCAGAAAAAGAGAGGCGGGATTTGCTCTCTGAGGCACACGTGGTCTGAGCACACCCGTGTGTGAGCAGGGGGAGGAGAGAGGAGGGAAAGATCTCAGCAGTGCCCCCCCCTCCTCCCCGCCCTGTAGCAGACAGAGGCCAGCTGGGCACACGGGGCGAGGGGAGCTGCACGGGCACCGCCTGGAGCGGGAGGGCACAAAGCCACCAGCTCCCTGTTCAGGCTTCCGCGGCTCTGCACCATTTGAGGAAACAGGGCAAAGGTGGTGAAGAGAGGGGATCAGAGCCGAGGCGGAAGCCCAATGAGCAGGAAGAATATTCCTTTCTGGATTTCTGCGGAGTTCTGAAGAACAAAAGCCTGGCTTTGTGGCAACTCTCCTGAGCCATCGCTGCCTTCGGAACGATTCAGAATTCTCTCGCTCTCTTAAATCCATCCTCCACTCTCCTGTCTGTTCCCACTTAGTGCGAACCGCCTCTCAGGGGACCCCGGCGTCTGCAGCAGCCTCCTAACTGGTCTCACCGCCCCACTGGTCTCCTTCCCATACAACAGAATGCTTTCCAAATGTAAACCCGATCCGGGTCTGCCTTGCCTCTCGGCCTACTTAGGGCAAATTCAAGCCCTTTGCCCTGGGCTTCGAGGCCCTGCGTCACCAGGGTGCTGCCTGCCTTTCCAACTTCACAGCTTCAGACGGGAGTTGCCACGGGCAGGGACTCAGTAAAGAGAGGACACTGGTCAGACCGGCAAGGTGGGGAACAGAAGGGGGTACTTCTAGTTGTTGGACCAAAGGCGGTGGGCAAGATACCCGGACGGGTCTGCAGGCAGAGGAGGGATGTAACTGGCACAAGCCCTCTCAGGTCGGACTGGGAGGGGCAAGAAGGGAGACCGGTGTGCATGGCCCTTCCCCAGACCTTACCTTGATGCTTCTGAATTCCTTCTTCCACGGGTAGAGGAAGAGGTTGACACCGACCGTTTCCAGCACACTGAAGGCGCAGGCCAAAGCCCGCAGGCTGGAGGAGCTCAGCGAGCGCAGGGAGCTCTCCACCACCTCATAGAACTGGATCAGCCGGAATCGATAAAAGGGATCCACCTTGTGCAGGCTGAGCAGGGTCGAGGCTGCGACCCGCAGGTACTCATCGTTGCCAGGCCGCTGCTTGCTGGGGGTGGCATCCACTTTGCCCTCGTGGAACTGCACGTACTTCCGAAATAAATCATCCTTGTATTTTGTATCCATTGAACTGGGCTTCCCCATCCGATCCAGGGACGGGGGGGCTACCTTATCTCCTCCATGGCTTCTGGGTTCGAGGCAGTGACATCGCCAAAAGCACTGACATGCTGCCCACCTGGACTAGGGGCATGCGCTGGAAGGGGAAGAACAAGAAGCACATCATTCCTCGAACGGGTCCACGTACCAGCTTGTGGCTGCCGAGGCAAAACGCAAGTCAGAACTGGCCTGAGCTACAACTGGGCACCACCAGCCCCGGGCCCCTCTCTGCGCATCCATGCAGCACATTTAACTGAACACGTACTATGTTGCAAAGCTGTGGTAGAAACAAGACAGGTAGGTCCTTGACTTTGCTGAACTCATAAATGAAGAATGTGATTAGGAGCACCCAACCTGGTTTTGGAGGGAGGAGGAGAAAGTTTAAAAAATCCCCCCCACCCCCTGGAACCAGGGCGTATTATGCTAAGTGAAATAAGTCAGAGAAAGACAAATATCCTATGATTTCACTCATATGTGGAATTTAAGAACCAAAACAGATGAACACAGGGGAAGGGAAGGAAAAATAAAAACAGGGAGGCAAACCATAAAAGACTCTTCAATACAGAGAACAAACTGAGGGTTGCTGGAGAGGAGGTGGGTGGGGGGATGGGCTAAATGGGGGATGGGCATTAAGGAGGGCACTTGTTGGGACGAGCACTGGGTGTCATGTGTAAGTGAGGAATCACTAACTGGGTTCTACTCCTACACTGTATGTTAACTAACTTGAATTTAAATAAATAAATAGGTATCTCCCTACCCCCACCCCAGGCAATGAAGGTTAGACTTGAAGGATGAGGAGTTTGCCAGGCCAAGAGTGGGAGGGGAATGTAACATCAGAGGCGTCCCTAGGGAGGAAGGCCCTGAGCTAATGCTGCCAGGCACTCACTCATGCACACTAATGCCCTTCGTCTTCTTAAACCACCCTAGGAGACACGGGCACTACTACTCTGATCCCCGTTTTACAGGTGCAAAAGCCAAGGCAGAGAAATGTAAAGAACGTGCCCAAAGTTACAGAACCACGAAGAGGCAGGGCTGAGATGAGAGCCCTGGCAGCTGGGCTCCAAGGTCGACGCCCTTACCCACCACTCCCTGCTTTCCTGAGGCAGGAAGGAGCTTGGCGAACACAAAGAAGGCCAGGATGGCTGAAGCGGCCAGGGGGAGGGGAGTGACCAGAGATGAAGCCGCAGGCACCAGCAGGGCAGGATCCTGTGCCTTGAGGCTCAGAGAGCAGAGCGTGTGAAGAACTGTGTATTTTATTCCAAGAGGCATGTGAAGCCCCAGAAGAGCTCAAAGCAAGGCAGGGAGGGCCGTGATCACATCTGCAACTTTAAAGGAAGATCACACTGGCTGATGCCCCCTGGAGGATCTCCGACAGCCTGATACCTTAGGAAAGGTTTACAGTTCTCCAATACCTATAGCTTATTCCCCTATACTTAGGAGAGGTTTACAGTTCCAATGGACAGGACAGAACATTCTGAATTGGGGCACACCAAATTAGTACTTTTTTTTTTTAATTTATTTATTTTAAGAGAGAAAAAATGAGTGCACATGGGCACGAGGCGGGGGGGGGGGGGGGGGGCGGTTAGAGAATCCCAAGCATGCTCTGACTCGAGGCTTGAATTCATGAACCGTAAGCTCATGACCTGAGCCAAAATCAAGTTAACTGACTCAACTGCTGGGCCACTCAGGCGCCCGAATCTGAACACTTGCTGTCTGCGGGGCCACTGGTTAGAACACACACAGAGTAACCAGCATGGTCGGTGCCACAATGCTGGGAGCAAACCTGCATTCATCGAGGGTACTGCCGGGGCCACAGGAGGCAGCACAGCACAGATCTGATCTATGAACAGATCCAGAAGCCTGACTGCCTAAGTGTGAATCCTCGGTCTGCTTCTCTGGGCCAGTCAGATAAACTGCTCAGCCTCTCTGGGCTTGTTTTCTCATCTGACAGTGGGGGTTGATCATAGTACCTAGAGTTCAGAGTCGGTGTAAGGATGATGATCAGGATATAAAGGTCTTCAGAGAGGGCTGGCTCGAAATACGCCCTTGAAAAACATGAACAGCTATTCCTGGTATCTGAAGGTGCTATACCCCTGCCAAAATGCCAGGCGTTTTCTTTTATTTTTTTTCTTGAGAGAGAGACAGAGCAAAAGCAGGGGAGGGGCAGAGAGAAGGAGACACAGAATCTGAAGCAGGCTCCAGGTTCTGAGCTGTCAACACAGGGCCTGACACAGGGCTCGAACTCGTGAACAGTGAGATCATGACCTGAGCCAAAGTCGGACACCTAAGCGACTGAGCCACCCAGGCACCCCTAAAATGCCAAGCATTTTCAAGAAGGTAAGGTGAGCGTGGGCAAATATCTCCAGCCAGGTGGGGGATGTGCATTTTCACAGTCACCCATCCTGACCACAAGCTCCACGGGTGCAAGGACCCTGACTGAATTACTCAGTAAGGTAACTAAGCACAGAACCAGAGGCGGGCAGGGTACGTGCTTCAGAAACACCTGCTAGCTAAGTGGAGGGGGCTCCTGCTGGCTGTGGAGACCACATGGGACTGAGAAGGAAGCTACAGTGAGAAGGGACAGGCCCAGCAGTCCTTCAGATCTGAGTTCAGCTCAGGAAGTGCTAAGGGCCCACAAACCTGGCAACGATCATGACGTCAATAAAATCATCCACTCTCAATGAGCCACTCACCTGGCTTCTTCACAGTTTTGGGGAGACTCCAAGGATCTTAACCAGGAAGTGAGGGGTGAGAGGTGCAGGAGAAGTGGGGACAGAGAGGCCACTTTCTCCCAACCACTGCCCTCCCAAGGGAGCCCCGTGCTTCAACACATACACCCAAGGAGCACAGGAGGCACATGAAAATCCATTAGGGTAAAATTCTACCTCCTGACCAAGGCCAAAGGCTTCTCACGGTCTACCCCTGCTCATCTCTCATAGCTGTCCTCCCCTTCCAAGTTCCACCCACACAAACCTTTCTGTTGTTCCTCAAACACGCAAAGCTCACTTCTGCCTCAGGACCTTTGCCCGCGTCGTTCCTTCTGCATGTTCTTCCCGATTCTTCCCGTAGCTGGCTCACATTCGTTTTTCGGGCCTCAGCTCCAATGTCACCCCTCAGAGGCCTTGCTGACAACCCCAGCTCAGGGACTCCCACTTTCCTAGTCCCTCATTACCCCATTATCCTGGGGTAATCACCAGCTGAAAGCGTCGTTATTCATTTACTAACTTCCCCTCTTGGTACCCCCACCGTAACCCAGCATGCTTCACAAAGGCAAGGACCACATCTGTTTCATTCACCACAGTGCCTGGAACACAGCTTCGCACACAGTAGGTGTTTGATAAAACAGGAGAAATGAATGAGGCGTTCGTGATGCCATGCCTTCAGCTTCTCATTGAGCTCTCCCAAGATTCCAGGGAGGTCAGCTCCATGACAGGACATGCTGTTAAGCAGCCAGAGCTACTGGACCCAAGATTCCAAGCCTGACCTTTTGAGGCACCCGTGTTCCTCCCATACCTCCAGGACTCCTGGGCTCAACAAGTATTTATGCAGCACCTGTCTCATGCCAGGCCCTCGGATGGGTGCAGTGGGGGGATAATCGGGGGGGAGGGAGCTGCAGTTGGGAAGCCACAGCCCTGCCCTCGATCCTACTTACAAGAGGTCACTATCAATGTATGTATCGCAAGCCGAGAGAAGACATCACTGTCCTTACCAGTAAAAACCGGTATGTATTTCCTATTTTGTATCTACAAGAGAAACTTCCATCCTGCCTTTGGTCCCAGGGACTATTTTTTGGTACGTCTGAGAAAAATGTAAACAAAGGGACATGAAGCCTCCTAAACGCGGCTGTGATTTTTCTCTGACGAAGTCAGCGCTGAGCCTATATAGAGGCTGATTTTTTTTTTTTTTTTTTTTTTTTTTTTAACAAAGTCAGCCACTCTCAAGCTCACATCACAGTCCACACCCGTGTTTGTTGCTGGCACACAATAAACAAGGAAAAGGGATCCAAAAAGCCCAATCGGTGTTGGTGTTCCAAATCCTCAAGTCAAGGATGGGAAACCCATCTATGATGAATCTTGAGTCAACCTAGGTAGGTGAGGAAAAAGGTGAAAGAAAATGAACGCTAAGAGGTAATTAAAGAAAGGGAGACGGGAACGAATCGTCACCGAGGTCCTGGGTCTTCTGCATCATCCCATTTAATCCTCATACCAGCTCTAGGAGGAAGCCAAAGGTCAGCCACGAAACAACCAGCCCAACAGAGCTCCCAAGGGTCCGAGCTGGAATTTGAACTTGGGTTGGCAGGCCCTGAGGCCTGGGTTTTTTCCCCGTTTCCCCCACTCATTTATTGCTACAATCTACCATTCACTAAGGGATCAGTACATGAGGGCCCTCTGCTGAGTGCTCAATGAAAATCAGTGAAAGCCACAGGACAGCCCCAAGGTTAAAGAGGAAACTGAGGCTCAGCGAGGCCAAATCACTTGTCCTGAATCACAGGGAAGGAAGAAGTAGAATCTGAGGTCCGCACCAAGGTCCGATGCCCAAACCCTGACTCAAGCTCTATGCTGCTTCTGGGCTGCACCTGCCGGACAGCTCTATTTGAAAGGGCTAGGCTAAGTTAGAACATCCCATGGCAGGGCAAGCAGACTTGAGTTCTAAAAATTGCTATAGTAGCAAAATTCCCATCTTCCCACGCCGAAGGGGGCTGGAAGAGCTGCAAATCTCTTTAAGATGTAAGCTCAAGGGCCAAGGGAAGAGGCTGGCCAGAGACCGGCCAGTGGTAAAGCAGCTGACATCATCCCTCCTGAATACATTTTCTGAGAATACAGGCTGCATTGTAGCTGGTCATAGCTGGTGTCTTTTCTGAGCATAGAGCCAGCAATTTATTCCCAGCACTCTGCAAGAACAACAAAAAAACACGCTCTCTGCAAAAACAGCGTGGTTACAGGAGACTAGACAGCGCAATGACAGAAGCCGTTAATTTCTCCAAGCAACCCAAGGATTGGAGCGCCATGACGTGCCAGTCTGGTGGGGGGGGGGGGGGGAGCGGGAAATGGCACTGTGAACATCCCTAACAGCGTCAGGCGGGTGCCCAGAGCCAAGAGGCCTGGTCAGCACTCCCTGCACCCACAATCTGGACTCCCTTGGAAAAGCAACTCAATGAAGAGAGAAGATGTTACATATACACTCAGGGAGGTGGTGGTTTTTTCATGACGATGATAATTTTTTTAATGGTTATTTTCTTTTTTTTTTAATAATGTCAAAGGAAAGCTGTATCTGTTTCAAACCCCACCGAAAGGAACTGAAATGATTTGGGGTAGCAAAGCATTAGCTTGGCTTTACCTTAGCTGGCCCATTCAAGCAGAAACATCCCCCAAGCAGCATCTGAAGGAGCCCCCTCCCTGCACAGACATAGGCTATTTAGGACGCATCATTGCCCCAGTCCACAGGTTTACAGATCTCTGGTCTAGCTTCAGCCAGCTCAGAGTTCCCTCGGCCTCCAAACAGCAGCAAAAGGAGAGCAAGCCATTCAACCTCTTCCACCTCCGTACCCCACTCTTTTGCACTCATTCCAAACCCGAGGTTCCTGAGACACATCCAAGGCACCTTGCACTGTCTGTGAAACACCAGAGGGCCCCCATACCCCAATCAGATTCCAGAGAGATTCAGAGAGAGGTCTTGCAAACCTCTGAAAATAACACCAGCTATAACCTGCTGAAAACGGGCTTCCCTACTGGCAGCTGCCTCTCAGAGAGGCTCTGAAGGAAGCAGTTTCCACTCCCTGCTGGGGACAGGAGCTGGCGGCTGCTATTCCCAAGCTGGCAATTCCTACAGTCTCTGAGGGCCGTATCAGTTGTAAAAAACACCCCAGTCCCAAACTCAGGCCCCATCTGGGTTTGTGAATGAATTCACTGCCGCTATCACTTATTGGACGCCAGCTGTATGCCAGAGACCGTGCTTCACAAGCATTATCTCGTTTCATCCCCACTACGGCTCTCGCAGGCAGGTTCACTCCCATTTAAGTAATTAGGCAAATGAGGCTCAGAAAATGAAATGACTTGTCCAAGGTCACACAATAAGTACAAACCCAGATCGGCTGCCAGACACTGGGCTGGGGACCACTGCGCGGTAAGTGCCTCGCGGTGGGGTCGGGTGGCCTCCTACTTGGTTAGTCGCCGAAGAGGGGGTGTTCCTCCTGAGCTGCCCTGAGCCACCCATGGCCGGTCCCAGGAATCTGCGAGGCAGTCTCCGGGGGAGTGGGGATCCTGAGGACAAGCTGGGCCTTCGGGACGCAGAAAAGGCGGGCCCGCCCGCCGCCCCCGCCGGCCGCGAGGGGACCCCGCTCTCGGGTTGGCCGAGCCCCGCCGAATCGGGCGCCCCCTCTGCCCTGGGAAGCGCCGGAGGCCGTTTCCGCTCGCGGCCGCCCCGCACTCACCCGGCACTGCCGCCAAGGACGCCCCGGCCGAGGGTTTCCAGAAGGAGCCGCGGCCGCCGCCGGAGCCGGGCCCCGCTGGGCTCTCGCCGCTCCGGCCGGCTGCAAGGGACCGAAGCCAGTACCCCGAGACCAGCGGCGACCCGGAAACACTAGGCCAGGAAGTGACGCCTCTCGGAGGCGGGCCCAAAGGGAGGCTGGGCCGCGGCTGCGCGTCGTACCGGAGCGAGGCCGATGGCCGCGGGCGACGGAGGGAGAAGCGGGAGGTAGAAGAACGAGCGGAGGAGTGGCGGAATCCGGCTCTGGGGCTGGCAGGGCCGCCGCCTCGGCTCGGACTAGCCCCGGAAACAAACGAGCCGGACGTGACGCACGCCAGCCCCAGGATGGTGGCTGGCCGGGTTGTCATGGGAACCGGTGTGGAGCCGGGCGGTGGAGGCTAGGAGCTGCTGACTGAGTGATCCCCGGCCTCCGCCTCCCGGACTCGCCCCTTGTCCAGATGATCTGCGAGCAGCTCTCCCGACTGAGCCTGAGCAGGAGCCGACAGTTGGAGTCCTCGCCCCATTTTACAGACACAAATACCGAGGCTTAAAGAGAGCAAGTGAGGTGCCAGGATCACGCGAGATGGAATCAGGCCTTGAGAGGACTGTCTTTAAGAACGGGGCTCCCAGCTTTGCCTTTGCCACTTACTAGGGGCGTGACCTTGGGCAAGTTACCTCGCCTGTACGAGCCTCAGCTTTTTCACTTGCCTTTCATATTGCCTCCTTGCTTTGCGACTTTTCACCAGACACCTTACTGCCAGCATGGTCTACACTGGCTTCAATCATGGTGTGGCTTGGACTTGTCTATACTCCCACCAAACATATTGACCGTGAGCTCACCGAGGACTCAGTTTTTGTGGTTCACTACTCCACTGAATCCTTAGTGATTGTCTAACACGTATCCAAGACTTTGTCAGACATAGTTGCGATTGGACCATGATTCTCTCTCTCAAACTTAACCCCAGACATTCATTGAAGTCTCGGAGCCCACTCCATGCCCTGTTCTCTTCCTCCATCATGCTCTTCTACCCTTCTGGCCTCCGTGCCTCTATATGCTGTTCCCTCAGTGTAAATGTTTTTCCCCCTCACCTCTTTCCTTCCCAAGATAGATAAGTAGATAGATAGATAGATAGATAGATAGACTGACTTTAAACCTGACACCCCCACAAAACCTGGAGCTCCTTACTCATCTGTGTTTCCCCTGAGCTCTGCACGCGTCTGATCTGGATGTGCCTAACAGATGTTCCTTGATGGCAGGATTCTCTCTCTCAGTCTTAGTGTCGCCAGCTAAAGCCACTGGGTCTTGTCTCAGAGGAGCCAATGACAAAATACACAGGGAAACATTTGGAGAACCAGCAACCCGCTCTTCAAACAGCAGTGATGACTACATCTGTTGCTATCTGAGCACCACTCAAGGTCTTTGTGTACTTCAACCTTTATCAGCTCAGGTTTAGGCTCCTCTCTGAATTATCTGCAAAGTGATGGCGAGAAAAACTGTCCCACAGAACTCTGCCTTTGCAACAACTCAAAACTTTCCTTTGGAAACTGTTACAAGACTGCACAATGGTGGCTAAGAAGTCCCTTACAGCTCTGTGGTTCTGGGGCAGCCAAAAGGGAAACAGATTTTTAAGGAGACTTTACTAGTAGGAAACCCTGGTCATTGAGATGCAGTGACATTTTATATCAGAAAGGACCCAAGGTCTCCCCAAGGGAGTCATGTTTCTCATCTTTTAGACAGGGTTGAAGGCCTGAGATTTCTCTGCTTGGTGATGTGCAATGATAGAAGCATCCTTTTCAGATTTCATTACATAATGATTAGCAGATTATATAATAGACATGTGACCAATGATTAGGCACCTCTACTTCCTCAGAGCCAACAACACGAAAAATCTACCTACTTCTTTCTATTTTTTACTTTTTTTATCACAAAAAAATAATGCATGAATTTCAATGATACAGATGTGTTTAGAACAAAAAAGGAAAAAGGAAAGCAACCCTATGACACAGCAATTTGATTTATTGGAATCTACCAGAGAAGCAAGCATAAGTACACAGACCTGTTGCATCCTTGTTTGTATTGCAAAAGCAAAAACCAAAAACATTCTAAGTGTCCATCAATAGGGAAATGAAGTATCCATCCTAATGAATACTATGTATCGCTTAAAAAAGATAATGTAAACCTACCTTACTCTGCAGTACATTTTGTGGAATGAAAAAAGAAAGACATCCCCCGGAAATGGAATACAAAACATCAACCAATATTATATACGTTCTAAAGGTATGTGTATATGTATAAAGTCAACAGGAGACAATAATGCAAATATCGATCATTTGTTTTTTAAATCATTCTACAAATACATATTACATGATTTTTATTAATATCTCCCCCCCCCAAAAAAGTAAGCTCCATGAGGTCATAACTATACCTGTTTTTCTCACAATTATATCAACACTATCCCCCATACATATACTACCCCACACAAAATAGAAGGTTCAACAGTATTCGTGTGTTTGTTTTTTAAGCAAGGCTCCACATCCAAAGTGGGGCTCGAACTCATGACTCTGAGCTCAAGAGTCCCAGGGTCTACTGACTGGGACGCCAGCCAGGCGTCCCAACAGTATTTGCTTCTGACGGAAATTTTCACTGAATGCCGGGTTTGATATTAAGATTTCAGGGGCATGACCACGAACAAGATGGACACAGCCCCTGCCTCAAGGAATGTATAGTCTCCTTACCAGAAAGAGAATATTAATAAGACTAGGTTCCTATTGTCCAAATCTGGGACAATCTGAACATCAAAATACGTAATGATACTGATGAATTATAATACTTCGGAGGGAGGGGAAGAAACCATGATCCCGTGCTAATACTAAACATAAAAACATGAAATGCTGTGTTTGTCGGAGGAACATGCCCCTGGGCTACATGTGGCCCTGGGTGCCAGGTCTGACCCCTGCACTAAGGGTGGATGAGAAGCAACAAGTTAGTTCATCTAGTTAGAGAGATGAATGCACGAGGCAAGCCGAGAATGCGTTGATAGAAGGGCAGCCCAGTCTCTGAGAACCTCAAATGTCAGGCCAAGTGTCTGGGTTTGCCCCTGTGAGCACCGGGGAACCACTGAAAGCCTGTGAGCAGGAAGGATGGTGGTTACAGCCCTTGCTCTCCAGACCAGGTGTTTGGTGCTTGGTAGATAAGAAATCAGCACATAAGGCCCCTAGAAATATGGCGCAATGGAATAGAAATGACTCTGCGGCCAGTGGACCCGGGTTCAAGTCCCTGGTGCTGCATTTAGTAGCCCCATGAGTTGGACAAGCCACTCAGTCTCTCTTAGCCCCTCTACAAGCCTGGACTCTGGAACCAGAATGCCTAGATTGGACTTTGCTGCTTCCTTGCAGCAAACATAAATATATACAAATATATATAAATAAATATAATATATATAGTAATATAAAACAAACACAGCAAAATAGGAACATCCAGGAATGTGGGTGAAGGAAGGGTGTATACCATTGTATTATTCTTGTACCTTTCCTCCAAGTTAAAATTTAAAAAAAAAAAAGGTTGAGAAAAGCAAGTATCAAAATAAACTGAAGAACATACTCTCAGTTGGCCGTATCACAAAAATGTGAACCCAGATGTATTTAATTTTTTCAAAATGTTTATTTATTTTGAGAGAGAGAGAAAGAGAAAGCACACATGCTCATGTGCAAGCAGTGGAGGGGCAGAAAGAGGGAGAGAGAGAATCCCAAGCAGGCTCCACACTGTCGGCACAGAGCCGGATGCAGGGCTTGATCTCACCAACCCAACTATGAGATCATGACCTAAGATGAAATCAAGAGTCAGCAACCCAACCGACTGAGCCACCCAGGCACCCAGCTATGTTACTTTAAATGTAATTATGCTGGAGTGCAAATAGGCAAGTGCAAATATCATCTGAAAAGACATGTTTCTTTTTTTCTTCCTTAGAAGTATATAACTTAAAATTTTTGATACTAGGAGATAATTCTCATTAAATGTTAATATTTGCTAGCCTTTGTGGTAAATTCTTTACATGCGTTAAGTTTTTTGTCTTTTAATTTTTATTTTGAGTTATAATTGCACAGATCTTAACAAGTTATAATTCACTGAGTTTTGACAAATGCACTCACCATTTCTTTTAAAATATAGAACATTTCCAGGGCGCCTGGGTGGCTCCGTCAGTTAAGCAGCCGACTTTGGCTCAGGTCATGATCTCACAGTTCGTGAACTCCAGCCCCACGGCAGGCTCTGTGCTGACCACTCGGAGTCTGGAGCCTGCTTTGGATTCTGTGTCTCCCTCTCTCTCTGTGCCCCTCCCCTGCTTGCACTCTGTCTCTTGCAAAAATAAACATAAAAAAAAAACCAAAACAATAATAATTGAAAATAAATAAATAAATAAATAAAATAAAATATAAAACATTTCCAAAACCCCAGAAAGTTCCTTCACGTCCTTTCCAGTTAAGTCCACACGCAGAGACAATCACTGTTCTTATTTCTCTCACCATGATTAGTTTAATCTGGAATGTCATGTAAGTATAATCATTGGGGTCTGGCTACTCTCAGCATACTGTTTGGGGGACTCATCCACATTATAAGTATGACATGTTAATAGTTTGTTCCATTTTATTACTGACTGGTATTCTATTGTATGAAGATGCCACAACTTTACCCATTCACATGTTGATTTACTTTTGGGGTATTTCCAGGTTAGATCTATTTGAACATTCTCTTACAAGCTACTATGAGCATTCTCGTACAAATCTTTTTTTTTAATTTTTCTTAATGTTTACTTATTTATGAGACAGAGAGAGACACAGCACGAGCAGGGAAGGGGCAGACAGAGAGGGAGTCACAGAATGTGAAGCAGGCTCCAGGCTCTGAGCTGTCAGCACAGAGCCTGATGTGGGGCTCGAACTCATGAACTGTGAGATCATGACCTGAGCCGAAGTCGGACGCTTAACCAACTGAGCCACCCAGGCGCCCCTCTCGTACAAATCTTTTAACGGACATATGTTTATATATCTTTTGGGTAAAAATTTGTGAATTTTACTTAAATTTTTTCTTTAGGGAAAATTGGGGTCACAGAGTGGACTTTTCCATAAATGGTGTTGGAACAACTGGATAGCCATCGAGAAAAGCTAATGTTGGATCCACCCGTCACACCACATACAAAAATTAATTTGAGACAGATCATAGATCTAAATATAAAGGCTAAACCCACAAAACTTCTAAATGAACATGTTGGAGACTATCTTTGGGCAGATAAGGATTTTTTTTAGGACACAAAGCCTTAACAACAAAAGCGGGGGGAAAAGACCTTATTGAAATTAGAATTTTCTGCTCATCAAAAGACAATTAAATTTGCTTCAAAATAATGCAGGTGGTGGGTGAAGGGAGGAACTGAGGAGGGTATAGAACAAATAAAACTTGTCATAAGTTGATAATTAATAAAGCTGGGCAATAGGTACATGTAAATTTATCATTCCAATTTACTTTTATATATGTTTAAAATTCTTCATAATAAGTTTTACAATGTGACATATATGTAAAAAAGACGCAGTTAAGAATATAAATAGGCAAGCCACAGACTGAGAAAAAATATTTGCAATACATATATCTGGTAAAGGATTCGTATCCGGAATTTACAAGGTGTCCAAAAATTTGGTGGGGTTCTAAGAGTTAGGCCTTAAATAGCTTTAAAGTATGTAAAGCTCAAAATTGCTTGTGTGCCACATGTGGGGGTGGGTCTATAGCAGCACTGCCCACAGAACTTTCTGTGGTGATGGAGATGTTCCATATCTGCTGTATCCAATACATAGCCACTAGCTATAGGTGGCTATTGAGCTCTAGAAATATGACTTGTGAGACAGAGGAAATGAATCTTTAGTTTTGTTTTTAATTTATTTAAATTAAAAAAAAAATTTTGATGTTTATTTGTTTTTGAGAGAGAGAGAAACAGAACACAAGCAGGGGAGGGATGGAGAGAGAGGGAGACACAGGATCTGAAGCAGGCTCCATCCAGGCTCTGAGCTGTCAGCACAGAGCCCGACGCAGGGCTCAAACCCATGAACCGTGAGATCGTGACCTGAGCCAAAGTTGGACGCTTAACCCACTGAGTCACCCAGGAGCCCCTAATTTATTTACATTTAAATAACCATAATATTGGATGGTTCAGGTCTATGGGATAAAGTCCTGAAAATAGAAGACATAAATCAAAGGGTATGTGCTCTTGTAACTTAAGTAATTATAGGGAAATGGCCCACAAAGGAGATTATATTGTCCATCACTGCATAACAAATGACCACAAACTTAGTGGCTTAAACAACACATGTAGATTATCTCACAGTTTCTGTGGGTGAGGAGCATGGGCACGGCATGACTGGTTCACCTCACGCTACAGAAGACAGATCTCCTTGCAGATTTCCTTAGGATCATTATTTAGCTGAATAACTTTTTAAAGGATCTGCCTCCACCCACCTACCTCACTGCCCATTAGAGACCCCATATTTCTTCCCTGAACCTTGCAGAAGGCCTGGCACACAAGAGACCCTCAGGGACTCTTTGTTGCCTGAATGAATGAGTCTACGTTGGTGGCAAAAATCGAGCCTGCCAAGGAGCACCTGAGTGGCTCAAGTGGGTTAAATATCTGACTCTTGATTTTGGCTCAGGTCATGATCTCACAGTTTGTGAGTCTGAGCCCCGCATTGGGCCCTGAACTAACAGTGCAGAGCCTGCTTGGGATTCCCTCTGTGTGTGTGTGTCTCTCTTAAAATAAATGAATTAAAAAAAAAAATCAAGTCTGTGAAGTCTTAGAGTAGGACCGACACCCCCACTCGAGGCTCACAGAAGATCTTAGATGATGTGGGCAGCCTGAGAGACGCTGACAAGGGCTCCAGGAGAGGAAGAGACTGTTGTGGGAAATGGTTTCCTTGAGGACATTAAGAAGGGAAGGTTCGTTGATTTAACACACATTATTAGGCTGATTGTGGTTTGAAAAACAGCCAGTATGAGTGTGGAGGTGAGAACTGGCAACGCATTTGCAAGCTGAGAAGGGATAGGGAAGAAATTCTCACTGGGGATGCTTAGGAAAAACAGGAAGTGATGTAGCACATTCAAGCTAGTCTCAGCACTGATGGGGGGAGGGGAGGATAGTGTAGGCTAGCAGTTCTCAAAGCATGGCCCCTAGTCCAGCAGCAGCAGGCCTCACCTGGAAAACTGTTGTAAATCCTTGGCCCTACCTCCACTGGCCTGCTGCATCCGGAACTCTCAAGGTTGGCTTCAGCAATTGGTGGTTTAAGGAGCCTTCCAGGTGACTGATACTCTTAAGTGCACAGGTCCCGAAGCCAGACTGCATGTGTTCAAATCCTGAGTACCATTTTCCATTTGTGTTAAAAGGTAATTTCATTTCTTTCTGCTTCAATTTGCATAGCTGTAAAATGGGGATAGTGGAACCTAAGTCATAGGCTGCAATGAGGATTTATGTAAAATGCCTAGAATGATAAGCACAAAAAAAGTCCACTATTAATATTTCAATCCTGTCCTTTTGTCTCTGTGACCACGTGTATAAGCTCGTGGTAAGTTCATCTCAAGAGGCCAAACTGGAGGCGGTCAAACTGAAGCCCAGGTCTGGGGCTCCCCTGCCAGGGTCTGGCGGCAGCTACAAGGCTAACAGAAAGTCTTGTAAATACCTACAGCACGTCTCTGCCTCTGCCAAGGCAACCCCATCCCTGGAGGGGAGACAAGGCATATTTGGCTGGAAAGAGATCAGATGCATGGATGCCTGCCATAGGAACAGGAAAAAGAAACAGTAAAGTGTCAACATGGTCCCCCTTGGGCTGCTGCATATACATGCCAAGTTATTTATTGGTGAAAAGATGCTCACATGGATCGCTAAAAATAATCCTCTTGCATTCAATTAACCTGGTTAACAAACAGGATTTATTTGTCCTGTGTAGTCTACAGACTGTGAGGCCTCTGTGGCCTTTCAGAGTGGAAGTGTCATTGATCAATGATTATCCTGGTTAAGAAAACCTGGTTAGAATTGTTAGCGGAGCCTGCCTTTTAACAAGATGTGTCTTTTGGTAAATGGGCTGGCCACAAGAGCCAATTTGGTGCAGTAGAAAGTGGAGAAAGTTGGAATTCAAAACATCTGGGCTGCAGGTCTGCCGCCTTCTTGTGAGATTCAGGTCTCAACTACCTCAGGAAGCCTCAGCTTCCCTGTCTACACAGAGCAGGAGTTGGGCCCCATCACCAGGGCCAGGAAGTGTGTGTACACAACACTGAAAAACGGTGACTTCCCGAGGGAGCCGAGCCTCCCATTTCTGCTTTCACTGGGCCGGTTCAGGGTGGCCGTGGCCTGTCTTCAACGCCTCTGGTCCTGGCTACTTTCCCTTCTCAGCGTCAGCGTGAATTAATGATTCTGTCTTGTTTCCGCTGTACTTTTAAGGTGCTCTTAGAAATAAGGCAGATTTTTTTTTTGGAATGTAAGCTGGTGCAGCCACTCTGGAAAACAGTATGGAGTTTCTTCAAAAAACTAAAAATAGAACTACCCTACAACCCAGCAATTGCACTACTAGGCATTTATCCTAGGGATACAGGTGTGCTGTTTCAAAGGGACACATGCACCCCCATGTTTATAGCAGCACGATCAACAATAGCCAAAGTATGGAAAGAGCCCAAATGTCCATCGATGGATGAATGGATAAAGATGTGGTGTATATATACAATGGAATATTACTCAGCAACCCAAAAGAATGAAATCTTGCCATTTGCAACTATGTGGATGGAACTAGAGGGTGTTATGCTAAGTGAAATTAGTCAAAGACAAACATCATATGACTTCACTCATATGAGGACTTTAAGAGACGAAACAGATGAACATAAGGGAAGGGAAACAAAAATAATCTAAAAACAGGGAGGGGGACAAAACAGAAGAAACTCATAAATATGGAGAACAAACACAGGGTTACTGGAGGGGTTGTGGGAGGGGGGATGGTCTAAATGGGTAAGAGGCACTAAGGAATCTACTCCTGAAATCATTGTTGCACTGTATACTAACTAATTTGGAAGGCAGCTATGCTCACCACTATACCACCAATGCTATACTAATTTGGATGTAAATTTAAAAAAATAAATAAATAAAATAAAAAAATAAACTGTCAACACTCGTAAAAAATTAAAAAGAAAAAGAAATAAGGCAGATTTTGGGGCACCTGGGTGGCTCAGTGGGATTTCGGCTCAGGTCATCATCTCACGATTCGTGAGAACAAACCCTGTGTTGGGCTCTGTGCAGGCAGTGTGGAGCCTGCTTAGGGTTCTTCTCTCTCCCTCTCTCTCTGCCCCTCCCTCACATGCACTCTCTCCCCTTTTCTCTCAAAATAAATACATAAACTTAAAAAAACAAGATTTTTCTGTTTGTAGCTCAGGAGTGGTCTCCCTTCAAAATTTGCCTAAAAAATAAAAGTAAGTAAAATTTGCCTAAGTTTAAAGAAAAGGCAACTCGATTTGGGGTAAAATATTAAGTAATAGTGATGACAGTCATGATTTAAATCGAGGAAACACCTGCAGTGACACAAGGCCTGTTCCAATCCTTCCGGTCTCTGGATGGGACTTCCACATTTTCCAGATTTCCCTCCTCTCACCCTCCCTCCCAGCCTCCGGTCCGAGGGCCAGGAGGAGTGGCCCATCCTCTGGCCCCTCCCCAGCCTCGCGCAACTTCCCATAAGCCACGCCCCAAGTGCCCCGGACCGCACCGCGTTTCACCCCGTCCCTCCCCCGTGGGCCGCGAGCCCCGCCCCCAGCGCGCGCCAGCCTACTACCTCCGCCCCGCCCCCTCGGGCTCCTCCTTCTCGGCCGCCGTTGCGCCGCTCTGCGCGGCAGCAAGATGGCGGCGCAACAGCAGGACCGTGAGGGTGGTGCGCAGCTGGCTGGGCCCGCCGCGGAGGCCGACCCCCTGGGCCGCTTCACGTGTCCTGTGTGCTTAGAAGTGTACGAGAAGCCGGTGCAGGTGCCCTGTGGTCACGTGTAAGCGGCAAGCCTGGGCCTGGTCGGGGGGAGTCTGGTAGGGAGGGGCGAGACCCGGGCTGGGAGGGTTCCGGGGCGGAAGCTCAAGGACCGGTCCACAGGCGGCTCTTCGCGGGGCCCTCCGGGGTTTCTGAAGGTCTGTGGAAGTTGGCGGGGCGTGCTTCTCCGCCCTGCTCGCTTCCAAGTATCCCGCCGTCTGTCGAGTGCCTACGCTGTTCCAGGCGGCCTGTCAGGCTCCTTCTCATCGCCGATAGTGGAGTGGCACCCTGCTGGGGATTAGGGAGGGTCTCAAATCGGCCGCGGCCGTAGGTGGGGCGCCTGGCTGGCTCCATCGGTAGAGAGTGCGACTCTGGATCTCGACGTGGTCAGAGTTTACTTAAAAAAAAAAAAAAAAAAAAAAAAAAGTCGGCCCTTAGCCGCAGTTTCTATTGAGTAGCCTGTGCATCGCTCTTAAAGTAAGGCACGTATGGCGTCATGTCTCCAGTTCTGCCAAGTAATTCGAATTGCACCGAAACTGGAAAAACGCTGAACTAGACTAAAAGAACAAAAGGGAAGTCTTGATAACAGATCTCACCAGTCTGCCTTTAACTGTGAAAGGGGTTGGGAGTTGCGGGTAGCGATTGTTGGCGTTCCTACTTGTGTGCGACGTTTGCTGCGTTTTGTTTGAGATTAAGCTTCCGTGGCCTGCGTGTTGCTCATACGCTGGTTAGGACGACTGAAGGCAATGTGTCTGAAAATGATAGTACAGACCCTGGGCTGGGGTAGGCGCCTTGAGGTTCGCGGGATTTGAACCTAAGCCTTGCTTCATCAGACACACACACACACCTAAGTTGAAACAACTGTAGAAAATGCGGCCACTTCTCGCCGCTGGGAGTTGGCATTTCCTCGGTGGTCTCCCGCAGTGCTTATCATGGGTATCACCTTGGTATTGTTTTTAGGACACCTTTGCTGGGGAGTAGGCACGATAGGCGCCTGCTGGGCTGCCCAGGTATTCTCATTCGTGCTGCAGTCCTGCAGAGGAAGAGGGTTGGCAGCCATTTTGCAGGTGAGGGCATCGAGGCTCGCAGGGGGCAGGCTCACCATTGTCCGACCCTTCCCAGATGAACTGCAGGTGTCTCCTTGCCAGCCCAGAGAATGATTGGCACCTGGCAAGGGCTCTCCAGCCACACTGACTGCGGTTTGCTTCTTCAAGTCCTCTAAGCTCTTCCTGGCTTTGGGCTGTTCCCGCTTGCAGTTGAGTTAGCCTGGAACTCTTCACACCCCATCTGCATCTCCCCTGCCAACTACTGCACATCCTAAGCCACCTCCCTTATCACCATCCCTCCTTAAACTACTCTGCTTCACTCCTGGGGCTTCCTTCGTCCTTACATCGAGCAGAACTTCGAGGTCATGAGGGCAGTGACCATATCTGTATTGCCCCTCTCCGTGTCCCCAGTGCCTAACGTGTGTCTGAGCATCCATCTTCCAATCTTCCATTCAGCCAACTAAAGTATTTGTGTGCTCACTAGGTGCCAGATTCTTGGGGCGTAGTAAGAAACAAGGCGATAGTGCCCTCAGTTTACAGTCTAGTGAATTGCTGGTAGGTGAGACTAACAAGTGTTCAAAGTATTGTGAAAATTCATTGTGCGGTGGGAGGATAGTACAGGGATCAAAGTGGTGGGGATGAGTAGGGGAGCGATTGGGTAAGAAATTGGCAGTGGAAGCAAACTCATGTGAGTTACGGTGGAGGCTAGATAGTGTTCTCATTGAATCCTCTTTTCCTTGGATCAGCCCTCCTTTCTACCTTTACCGAATTTTGGACCAATTCGTTGGATTTCTTTTCTTTACTTTTTTTTTTTTTTCTTATTTATTTTTGATAGAGACAGACTGAGCAGGGGAGGGGCAGAGAGAGGGAGAGACAGAATCGCAGGCAGGCTCCGTGCTGTCAGTAAAGAGCCAGTCTCAGGGCTCGATCTTAAGAGATCATGACCTGAGGCAAGATTGACCTTGCCAGCTCTTAACTCTCAGTTAATCGACTAGGCCACTCAGGCGCGCCTCACTGGATTTCATTTACCATTAATGTTTATAAAGAGGCTTGATCTAGTGCAATTTAGCAACTGAAGAGCCGCAAAATTCGAGGTTTTATTGAGCCACATGAACCTTCCCCAGGTCAGAGGTCAAGGGGGAAGTACTGGGTTTTAAACCTTGGCTCTTTTCTATACTCACCACGCTAGTTCCAGGTGTTCGTCAACTCAGCGCTGATTGAAGACAGATAGATGCACCCCTGTGAGGGGAGCGGAGTCTCCCTTAGCTCTAGCCAAGTGCTTTTTGCTCAGCAAGAAGTGGCAGATATTTGCTAACATCTCTGCTTGGAAACCAGCATCTTTGTAGCTCTGGCTGGATGGGGCATTGAGTTTTTATAAAACTTTATTTCAAGCCCTAAATGACTGTGTCTCTGCAATTCAGTGGCATATAGCTGGAGAAGGGACTTTGTACATACCGCTGTAACAGAAAGGGTGGAGCACCGAGAAGACTGGACTAGATCAAGGCCCATAAATAAAAAAGGGAAACGGAAAGCCAGCCCATGATACAGGAACCATTTAAAACCAGGCTTGCAAAGGAAATGGTCAACAAAACTAAAAGGCAAACAACAATGGGAGATGATACTTGCAAATGACATCGGATAAAGAGTATAGAAACCTATAAAGAATTTACCAAACTTAACACCCAAAAAAACAAATAATCCAGTGAAGAAATGGGCAGAAGACATGAATAGACGCTTTTCCAAAGAAGACATCCAGATGGCCAACAGACACATGAAAAGATGCTCAACGTCACTCCTCATCGGGGAAATACAAATCAAAACCACACTGAGATACCACCTCACACCTGTCAGAGTGGCTAAAATTAACAACTCAGGAAACAACAGATGCTGGGGAAGATGTGGAGAAACAGGAACCCTCTTGCACTGTTGGTGGGAATGCAAACTGGTGCAGCCACTCTGGAAAACAGTGTGGAGGTTCCTCAGAAAATTGAACTACCCTACGACCCAGCAATAGCACTACTAGGAATTTATCCAAAGGATACAGGAGTGTTGATTCATAGGGGCACATGTACCCCAATGTTTACAGCAGTGCTTTCAACAATAGCCAGATTATGGAAAGAGCTTAAATATCCGTTAACTGATGAGTGGATAAAGAAGATGTGGTTTATATATACAATGGAATACTACTTGGCAATGAGAAAGCATGGAATCATGCCATTTGCAACAACATGGATGGAACTGGAAGGTGTTACGCTAAGTAAAATAAGCCAGAGAAAGGCATATGTTTTCACTCATATGTGGAACTTGAGAAACTTAACAGAAGACCATGGGGGAAGGGAATGGGAAAAAAAGACAGGGAAGCAAACCATAAGAGACTCTTAAATACAGAGAACAAACTGAGGGTTGCTGGGCGGGGAGAGGGGAAAACGGGTGATGGGCATTGAGGAGGGGACTTGATGGGATGAGTACTGGGTGTTGTATGTAAGCGATGAACCACGAGAATCTACCCCCAAAACCAAGAGCACACTTTACACACTGTATGTTAGCCAGTTTGACAATACATTACGTTAAAAAAAAAACAACAAACTTGCATGTTGGGCATGTCTCTGGCACAAAGTGGCTTGTGCATATTTGGTTAATGAGCTGTGTATCCTGGTGTGTGCTTGGAGGAAGGCTTGAAGCTGCTTCTACCTACCATCTAGGCTTCGTTTCTCTGGGACCCTCAGTTCTCTTGGGTTACTCTGGTGATCTGCCTTTGAGAAGAGGTACAAGAAGTGATGGCCACAAGACCCTGTCTACCTCTCCAACCTAATCACTCACCCTCTCTCAGTGGTCTACCCATCATGGTCCCAAAGCCTCCCTTCCTGCTTTTTGGAAACGCCTTTGCACTTGGTATATCATCTCTGCGTGTACCTCTTTGTGTCCAGGTCTGTGTGGCTGTGTCCTCATAGTTTTGGGTCTCAGCTCAGAGGCAGAGGGCCAGAGAAAGAGAATCCAAAGCAGGCCTCACATTCAGCACGGAGCCTGACTCAGGGCTTGTTCCCACAACCCAGGGATCGTGATCTGAGCCAAATCAAGAGTCAGTCACTCAACTGACTGAGCCGCCCAGGTGCCACTCAAATATTACTACCTCTTTAAAGAAGCTCTGTATGATCTATGTCGGCTGATCTCTTTGCCTTGTTTTATTCCCTTCGTATACTTCATCCGTATTGGAAATTAACATTTGTGTTTTTCTCCACTTTGGAATATAAACATCAGGGTGCCTGGGTGGCTCAGTCACTTAAGCATCGGACTCCAGCTCAGGTCATGATATCACCGTCTGTGAGTTTGAGCCCCGCGTCGGGCTCTGTGCTGACAGCTCGGAGCCTGGAGCCTGCTTCATATTCTGTATCTCCCTCTTTCTCTGCCCCTTCCCTGCTCGCTCCCTCTTGCTCTCTCAAAAATAAATAAACATTAAAAAAAAAAAAATCAAGACTGGGATTTTGTTTCCTTCTCTGCTTTACTCTCAGTGATGAATCACTAGGCCCCCTCACCTTCTTCCAGCCTGGTCTGTTTCGTGTGGCAGTGTTAACACCTAGCTTAATGACAAAGAGGAAGAAAGTCCTTAGAGACGGTAAAAATTTGTGAGATGCACCGGTTACCTTTGATGATACGTGTTGAATTCTTCCTAACAGATTTTATTATCCTGCCTTAAGTGTCTCAGGTTGGGCATGTAGCTGGGCTATTTTCATGTCTTAGTGTCCATTCTTTCTGTGTGTCCGTTCATTCTTATCTCAGCATTATTACCTGCCTAGTTTCAGGATAGAAACTTGGCCATCTTTGACTTCCCTTCTCCAAACTCAGTAAGCTACCGAGTACTGCTGACTCCCCCTCTGAATCATTTCTTCAGTTAATTCACTGTTGCCTCAGGCCCTCAGAATTCCTTGCCTTAGCTATCTGTTTGGTTCTACTTCAAGGCTCCTGTCTTTCCTCACCTTAAAAAAAAAAAATTAAAAACCAAGAACTCTATTGTCCATGATAACCTCAGCTATTTTTCTAAAACTTGGATTTGGCCTTGTTGATTGATACCTTTAAACATCTGGGTTCCTACTGTTTCTGAGGAAAAGTGTTAGACTTTTATTTCCTTAGGTGCATCCTGAATTTTTTAAGTCTAAGGGCCTAGAGTATTCTTCCCTTCTGCCAGTGGAGCTCTTTCTTCTGAGGCTGTTTCATGAATGCTGCCTTTGAAGTCTTACCAGCCCTGACCTCCTTGGGTCACAACTAGTTGGTCTTCTCTCTGTGTCCTCATGGTGCTTTATATTCACCTCGAATGGTAGCTCCTCCTGTTTGTGGTGCATTTCACAGGTGCTTGACAGTGTACCAAGAAGGGTCTGCTATCCATATCCCATTCCAGTAATCCCAGAGGTAGCTGCTGCCGTCTCCATTTCACGGAGGAAAAACCGAGGTTCAGGAAAACTCCCCCAGGTCCCTCAGTGGCAGGTGCTGAGGTTTGAAGACTGTGCCATGACCCCTCTCACCGTGTCCCATGATAGTTGGCGTTTTGTTTCGCATTTGTTTCTGTTGGCGGACCCGTGTGTGCTTTGCAGGACCTCCACCCCCTGCTTTTCTGGCCTGGGAGGACTCCGCATTTGAATCAGGAGTTAGGGAGCAACGTGTTTTTAACCCATTACTCATTGACGTCTTTTTAAAAGTTTATCCATTTTTGTTGTCTTGTCTCCACGATGCATGACGCAGGTTCTCTGTGTGTCTTGTTCTAGCTTTTGCTCTGCATGCCTGCAGGAATGTCTGAAGCCGAAGAAGCCTGTCTGTGGGGTGTGTCGCAGCGCTCTGGCACCTGGCGTCCGAGCCGCGGAGCTCGAGCGGCAGATCGAGAGCACAGAGACTTCTTGCCATGGCTGCCGTAAAAATGTATGTGGAAGTAAAACGGAAGTCGGTGTCCTTCTGCGATGAGGGGGTAAAACACAGAGCTGTTGCCACGTGTTTCTCAAGTTAGAGCATGACTAGGTGACTAACAGCACGTGTGCATGCTAGTTATCTGCAGCCGTGGCTGTGCTGTTTGATTTTAGTACCTTTATTGGTTTTGATTTGCTTTTTAAAGAGTTGGTTTAGTATATTATACATCGTAGCTTTGGAAACTAAAACGTTATCCCATTTTGTTCCTTTAAAAGACGCGCTTTTCCAAAATTATGCGTAACTTTAGATCATAATGACAATGCTATTTATTTCTTTTTAAATATGTATTTATTTTGAAGGAAGGAGCACACACACGCGTTTGCAAGCTGGGAAGGGTCAGAGAAAACCCCAACAGGCTCCACACTGTCAGCGCATAACCTGACGCAGGGCTCTGTCTCCTGAACCATGAGATCAGGATTTGGATGCTTAACTAACTGAGCCATCCAGGAGCCTTTGTTTCTTAATTGTTTTAACATAAGATGAGGTCATCTCAAAAAAGTTATCTGCTGTAACGAGTTTGAGGGAAAATTTTGTCATCTGTGTCAATATAGATATAAACCTTAATATTTGAACTTTTTAGCACTTGATAGGAATCACGACATAAAGGTCAGTATGAAATTATTTGATTATAATAGCAATACCAAACATTTGAAGTGCACCCATTCTGTTGTATAATCTTGTTAGAATCCAGTGTATTTAACATCTGTAATAAAGGAGAAATGTTATTCTTATTTTCCAAGAGATGCACACAGCCTTACAGGTTTTAAAATCATTATGATTTTCTTAATTTCAGATCATACAAAAGTATAAAATAATGTAGGCTTGTTTCCTACTCTAGAGATTACCTTTTTATTTTTTTAATGTATTTATTTTGAGAGGGGGTGTGAGTGAATGGGGGTGGGGGCGGGGGCAGGGGCAGGGGCAGAGGCAGAGAGACAGAATCCCAAGCAAGCTCCATGCTGTCAGCACAGAGCCCAGCATAGGGCTCAGCACAGGGCTCAATCCCACAAACTGTGAGATCGTGACCTGAACCAAAATCAAGAGTCATATGCTTAACCAACTGAGCCACCCAGGTGCCCCCAGAGATGACCTCTTTACAAGTGATTCAGTTTAGAAGGCTGCAAAACATTTTTTGCCCTTTGACAAACGCAGATCTAAGGTTTTTTTTTTTTTCTTAAAAAATTTTTTTTTTGACGTTTTATTTATTTTTGAGACAGAGAGAGACAGAGCATGAACAGGGGAGGGGCAGAGAAAGAGGGAGACACAGAATCTGAAACAGGCTCCAGGCTCTGAGCCGTCAGCCCAGAGCCCGGCGCGGGGCTCGAACTCACGGACCGCAAGATCGTGACCTGAGCTGAAGTCGGACGCTTAACCGACTGAGCCACCCAGGCGCCCCTCTAAGGTTTTTACCAAATAAAGTTGTCAGAATTTTACAAAATAGGATCACAGTGTATAATTCTAGAGCTTTTTCTCATTTTTGAAAAAAAACTTTCACTTAATGACTTACTAGTCTAACGTGTCAGTTTCATTACTTTAACACATTAGTGTGGATGGCCATAGAATGGATATACGTTACCATCTCCTTCCTTTCAGATTGATTTAGCACTAAGGGTACACAGTGGCTACTGTTCTGAATAGGGATATTTGCCATCCCTTTTAATTGGGAGCTCTTTGGTTGGCAGCTCGAAGTCAAGTTCTTTAGCTGGAGGTAAGACAGAAAGAAGCATTATGGTAAACCAGAGCTCAAATATTGAAACTTTCTTTTTTTCTTGTGCCTTCCTTTAATTTTGGAACTCAGGATATTGAAATGAAGTTACCGATTACTTTATGTATGCGTGATGGATTTTTCTTTTTCTGTATACTTTTGATATTCTCCATTTTAAAGATTAATGTTTGTATTGTATCATATCTCTACGTGTATTCTGCCTCAGAAAATGTTTATCTTCCCTTTACCTCCCCTTTTTCTTCATTCCTTATACTTTTTCTTTCTTTTTAGAACACCTGCGATGAAGCGCTCTCCTCTAGGTTTTCTCTTTTCAACTCGTAAAGGCTAGATTCTGTAGGAGAAATAGAATTCAGATTTCTGGATTTCCGCTTTTTGTTTTTGTTTTTTTAAAGATTATTTACCACAGTCTGGAATTCTGTACCTTAACTAGAATTACTGGTCTTTATCTCTTACACTTAAATGATTACTTTTTGCTGCTGCACATAATAGAATGTGGTTCTTGGCTTGCTGTGAAGAGGCTAGTTTAAATGCTATGTGTAAAACTTTTAAACCTTCCCTGGGTTTGGAGTGTGTCTGAGCAGAGAGCATACCTTGAATACAAAAACCTCTAGGAGAGTGATTTTCGAGTGGAAGCAGACATCCTGGATTGGTCAAGTAAGACATCAGCTTTGGTATAAACAGAGCCCCTGCCACAAACGTGGTTTTAGCCCTGTCAGCATAGCTGGGAGCCTGGTGAGATTGCAGGGTGGTACAGGTCTGGTTTTCACCTGGCCCTTGCTTCGGGACTGTGTGGGACCTGGTCCAAGGTCTGACTAACTTGTGGGCTGTCATTCTTTCTAAGTTCTTCCTATCCAAGATCCGGGCCCACGTGGCTACCTGTTCCAAATACCAGAATTACATCATGGAAGGTGTGAAGGCCACCACCAAGGATGCCTCCCTTCAACCAAGGTGAATGACTCCCTCAGGTGCAGGTCCTCTTCTGCTATGAAGACAGTGGACACTTTGCATGTTTCAGGGTTTAGTTGTAGGAGTTTGGGGAAGTGGATGTGTAGTTATCATTCAGATGTATGCTGGCTACGGATGTACCACTATTACCTGTCCGTTTTCGTTTTGGGGTGGGGTGTGGAGGACTCTGATGTTCACTTCAAATGTTAGCTCTGCTATGAAGTTATGTTTGAAACAGTTGATGTGCTTCTGAGGTAATTGTCAGAATCCCCGTCATAACACTTTGAACTCTGCTCCCTGTTGGAGGTATGGAGATGGAAGTGTGGAAGGGTACTCACAAAGAGATTTCTTCTGTTCTGCCTTTCATCTTCCAGGAACGTCCCAAACCGTTACACCTTCCCTTGCCCGTACTGTCCCGAGAAGAACTTTGATCAGGAAGGGCTAGTGGAACACTGCAAGCTGTCCCATAGCACGGACACCAAATCTGTGGTAAGAGGAGCTTTTTATGGAAAAAAAATTAAACAGAAAAACGAACAGGAGTAGTGCAGCGAACTGTGTACCCTTCACCTAGATTCACAGATTGGTAACATTTTACAGTATATGCTTAATGATACTCTGCGTGATACTCTACATTTTGCTAGCCATTCAATAATAAGTTACAGATACCATGATCTTTTGTCCTACACACTTCAGCATATACCTCCTAAGAACAAGAGCATTTTCTTCGAAAATCACGTTTTTTGTGTTTGTCACGCTCAGGAGATGTAACTTTGACATAATCTGATATCTAATATAAAATTCATGTTTAAATTTTAACAATTGTAGGGGTGCCTGGCCAGCTCACTTGGCGGAGTATGCAACTCTTGATGTCGGGGTCATGAGTTGGAGCCCCACGTTGGGCCTAGAGATTACTTTAAAAAAAAAAAAAAAGTGGACTGCCCTTGAATTTTAACCATTGTTATGTCCTTCATAGCAATATCCTCCTGCCCCCAAGTCCTTGATCTGTGTGTTACACGTAATTGTCATGTCTCTGGTGCTAGGTCTTTCTTTGCCTTCCATGACCTTAACATTTAAAAAAATTTTTTTTTTTTTTTTAACGTTTATTAATTTTGAGACAGAGAGAGACAGAGCATGAATGGGGGAGGGGCAGAGAGAGAGGGAGACACAGAATCGGAAGCAGGCTCCAGGCTCTGAGCCATCAGCCCAGAGCCCGACGCGGGGCTCGAACTCGCGGACCGCGAGATCGTGACCTGAGCTGAAGTCGGCCGCTTAACCGACTGCGCCACCCAGGTGCCCCGACCTTAACATGTTTAAAGAGGACAGGCCAGTTGTTTTGTAAGAGGTCCTTGGATTTCGGTTTGTGTGTTTTTTCATCATCAGAAGCAGGGACGTTCCATAAGTGATGTGTCCTCCAGATGCCGCTTCAGGGGTCATGTGATACTGGTTGGCCCCTTTGTTGGTAACGTTCACTTGGATCGCTTCGTGTCCACCAGGTGTCTTCTGTGTAAAGCTGTCGTTTTCCTTTTGAGAGTAGTATCTTTATAGTTGTGGGGAAAGGGAATGTATATGAAATTACGGTGCACCTGAGTGGCTTAGTCGGTTAAGCATCTGGCTTCAGCTCAGGTCATGATGTCACAGTCTGTGGGTTTGAGCCCCATGTCGGGTTCTGGGCTGACAGCTCAGAGCCTGGAGCCTGCTTCGGATTCTGTATCTTCCTCTCTCTCAGCCCCTCTCCCACTCATGATCTGTCTCTCAAAAATAAATAAACATTAAAAAAAAATTACTAGGGAAGTGTTTATCACTCCTTTAGGTATCACAGACTGGTACGTAGGGTTTTTTTGTTGTTTTTTTTTTTTTTTAATGTTTGAATGTGGTCCTTTTCAGTAGTATTACCCTTTCCTCTTTTTCCTTTCAAATAAGTTCTATCCCCAACATTGCGGTTTCTGGTACTACAACCTAATTTTCTCTTTTTTCCCCTCCTTTGGCTTTCTGACATTCATGTGGTTATTTTGTCTCTGTTGAAGCCCCTCTTCCTTCATCCATTGGCCCTCTGTTCTATCCCTTCTCCCTTTGCAGAACTCCTTCGTAACTGTGGATGTTTCAGCCCTTCCCTTTGGAAGTGACCTCCTCCTCAGTCTCCTGACCTGACCCGTGATCTAGCCCCATATCCACAGCTGCCTGCCCAGCTCCTTCTACCAGGAATCTTCCACCATTTCAGATTCGTCTTTTGCTAATCCCTTTTGTTACGATACCTTCCTTATTACTGGTGGAGTTCCATCTCTAAGCTGACCACTGAGGCCTGCTTCTCCCTGTCCCAGCTCCTCTCTGTCCATCTCTGAATTTTCCGTTCTAGCCAGTTGATCGCCTGGAATGCCTGTATTGCTGACTCCTGGCCTTTCCTCTGTGCCATTGCCAGTCTTGTGGAGCACCCTTTCATGTTGTGTCTTTCCAAATACCTCCCAGTCTTCAACGCCCAAACTGATTTCTTTATTATTTTATTTTATTTCATTTTTGTTTTTATTTTATTTTTTAATTTATTTAATTTATATCCAAGTTAGCATATAGTGCAACAGTGATTTCAGGAGTAGATTCCTTAATGCCCCTTACCCATTTAGCCCATCTCTCCCAACCCCTCCAGCAACCCTCTGTTCTCTATATTTAAGAGTCTCTTATGTTTTGTCCCCCTCCCTGTTATATTATTTTTGCTTCCCTTCCTTTGTGTTCATCTGTTTAGTATCTTAAATTCCTCATATGAGTGAGGTCATATATTTGTCTTTCTCTAATTTCACATAGCATAGTACCCTCCATTTCCATCCATGTAGCTGCAAATAGCAAGATTTCATTCTTTTTGATTGTCGAGTAATACTCCGTGTGTGTGTGTGTGTGTGTGTGTGTGTGTGTGTGTGTGTACACCACATCTTTATCCATTCATCCATCAATGGACATTTGGGCTCTTTTCATACTTTGGCTATTGTTGATAGTGCGGCTATAAATATTAGGGTGCATGTGCTTCAAATCAGCATTTTTGTATCCTTTGGATAAATACCTAGTAGTGCAATTGCTGGGTTGTAGGGTAGTTCTATTTGTAATTTTTTGAGGAACCTCCATACTGTTTTCCAGAGTGGCTGCACCAGTTTGCATTCCCACCAGCAGTGCAAAAGAGATCCTCTCTCTCCGCATCCTCGCCAACATCTGTTGTTGCCTGCGTTGTTAATGTTGGCCATTCTGGCAAGTGTGTGAGGTGGTATCTCCCTGATGAGTGATGTTGGGCATTTTTTCATGTGTCTGTTGACCATCTGGATGTCTTTGGAGAAATATCTATTCATGTCTTTTGCCCATTTCTTTACTGGATTATTTGGTTTTTGGGTGTTGAATTTGATAAGTTCTTTATAGATTTTGCGTACGAACCCTTTATCTGATATGTTTGCAGATATCTTCTCCCATTCTGTTGGCTGCCTTTTAGTTTTGCTGATTGTTTCCTTCTCTGTGCAGAAGCTTTTTATCTTGATGTGGTCCCCATAATTCCCAAATCGACTTCTTACATGAGGGCTTTTCAACCTCAGCCCTCTCGTCTCAGCATTTACTTTGTAAAAATAGCACAGAAGGTTGTGTTTTACTTCCTCAGGTTATTGTTCATCTGTCATTTCCTTGTTTTTCTTTGTGCTTTTGGATCATTTTGTGTGCTGGGTCAGAAGGCCATAGTCTAGGCCCCTACTGGGCTAACACATTGTCCTGACCATAGTAGGGGATCAGGAAAGGGTAGGATCATGGCCAAAGCCGTTAGGCACTCTCACGTGTCATTTGACCTGAGTGGGAGACTGACCGTGTTTTCTGGGATACGAACGTACCTATGAAGGAGTGGCCAGGCCCTAAACTGATGTGTCAGGAAAGCTGCCCTGGAAGAAAGGCCAGATACGGGCCACGGAGGGCTAATGTTAGGTCAAAGGTCAGGTGCCTAAGACCGTGCTTTTTTGTTGAAAGGTTTGTCCGATATGTGCCTCGATGCCTTGGGGAGACCCCAACTACCGCAGCGCCAACTTCATAGAGCACATCCAGCGCCGGCACCAGTTTTCGTACGACACTTTTGTGGTGAGTCTGGAGCCCGGGGCCTCATCTCTCCCCTGGGGTAACAGCACAACAACATCCCTTCTCTTTCCTGGAAAGCTGTGGGTCCCCTTGTTGAGTTTTGTCATTGATGTGATGGGCTCCCTGGAACAGCAGCTGTGTGGTCTGTGTTCGTGAGCCCACTCGGTGGTCGGAGCCTTTGTTGTGTCTGCAGTGAGACGTGATGTAAGATTGCTCCTGGGTTTTCTTCCAGAAGTTTTTCCCACTTTCTTTTGGTATGTGTAGTTTCTACCCGTTCCAGCACCTGGCTTGGGATCCTGAAGCTCAGATGCCCATGGGGACCGGGCAGGTAATGGAAATGGTCTCCCTGAGGATTTGCAAGCCAGACGGCACCTGACACATGTCATGCTGCCATCAGCGCCCGCTGACAGTGGTGTGTAGAGACACAGGCACGGCATTGCCAGTTTTCTCCGCCTGTCCCAACCCCAAGAAGCTGGGAAGGCGGAATTCCACATGAAGTGTCACATGTTCTTTAGAGCGTCTTAGGTCAAACAAAACACATCCACTTGCCAAAAGTAGTCATCCGGTTTGTGTCCTTTCCCCAGTGCTGAGTGGGTTTGAAGGGACCCACTGTTGTGTTAGCATTCTAGCAATAGATAAATTTGGCCAAACCCTTGAAGTAGAACATTTGTTTGTTTGTTTATATACATATATATGTATGCTGTGAGGATTTTAGAACAGGCTGTGTTTCAGGACCCAAGAAGGAAAGTATGACTCTTTCCTAAGTTGTCCTAAGAATGTGTATTCTCAGTCTAAGAGAGTGTCTGAGATTCAGACTTCCCAATAACTGTCCTTTTTGTTAGTGCCCTGAAGACAGATGAAATTCCCGAGTTGTGATCAAGTAGGTAATTTGGCCTCGTTGAATGAAAAGTCCAGTTTCACTGCGGTGAAAGTCCTCCCATGTGAGCACTCGGTCTGTGCCAGGCCCCGCGCACAGGTGCCCCGTGGTCCTCATAGTCCCCGTCCAAGGGAGCCATCAGTGTTCTCCTCCTCAGGAGGAGGCGGCAGAGGCCCAGAGAGGTCGAGCAGTTGGCCCAGAGCTCCGTGGCTGGCACCAGAAACAAGCTGGGATCCGTGCTGGGCCAGGCGTCTCCGGAGCCTGTCACTGGGCCGCCCCGCTTCCCCCATTGAACGGGAGTCTTTGCGGCTGTGACGGGTGCCGAGGCCAAGGGTCTGTGTTTCGCCCTTAGGATTACGATGTCGATGAAGAGGACATGATGAATCAGGTGTTGCAGCGCTCCATCATCGATCAGTGAGCGGTCTCTACTGTCCAGCTCGTGCTCCAGAGCGTCCGTTGTGTGTTGGGCGTGAAACATGTGACTCCTACACCTTCAATGTACAACAGACCTGGAAGTGAGCTGTGGTCACTTCTGACAGGGAAAAGGTCCCCAGGTCAGAGCCGTCCCTTCCTTTGGGGTCTCCCCTACTGTTAAGTCTGTCATGTGTCTGGTCTCTGATTGCCCTCAGCTGCTCCCTGGAGTTTCCGCTTCCTCTTCTGGAAGAGAATCCAGATTCTCCACCTACCCTTGTTTCACTCTGGTTCCTCCCCTTCAGTGTGCATCTCTCAGGTCCTCTGAGCCAGCCAGGACCTGTTCTGGGTCACGAATAGCACAAACGAGACCAGCACCTCCCTCCTCTCCTTGTCCCTGAGGTGAGGTGTGTGAGCTCTGGCAAAAGTGTGTCCCGTCGGCGGGGGGGCTCCTTCTGTGCTGCGGAGGTTCTGTTAGTTGGTCCTTAGCAGCAGCTGCCGGAAGCTGGAGTGTACCTCCTGGGAAGCATTTCAAAAGGCCCGTTGGGGTGAATGTTCTGGGTTTAGCATGATCTGATGCTGGAAGTTTTGATTAGTTCTATTTTCCTACCGCTCCTGCACACCCTTAGAGCTAACTGGTTCAGTCTTAAATGCCTGCATGGTGCCTTTTTAGGATAAGGTGTAACCACATCTTTTTAGTGACAATAAGTGTTTCTAGGTTAGGAAAGTTAAACTCCATTTATCCTTAAGTGGGGAGGAGGGTCAGCTAAGAGCAGTGCGAGGGCCGTAGCTTTTTGGTTCCGATTTTCAAACTAACATGGTATTTTCAAAGGACTGCTTCATGTTTGCCTCTCTGTTTGGGAACCTGCTTACATTCTTGTCCTTGAGGCACGAAAAGGAGTCCTCACATGAGTAAGAAGGAAGAGGTTTGGGGGCTCCAGTAGATACTATAGTTATTTTATCTTTTATTTGGTAACTTAGATTAAACTGAGTATCTGAGTATTGCTTTTCTATCATAAATGGTTTCCTTATGAAACGGATTTCCATCTGTAAATCAGTGTGTGAAACCTGCCTTGTAAAGCAGAGGTCATGGGAAATCTAGTCTCACAGCCTGCTGTCTCCTTTTGACAAGACGCACTGTTGAAAAGGCAAACACAGCTCTTGTGAGCACTTGTTAATGGAAACTGCTGGAAACTAGCTCAAGAAACTTGAAGTTCACCATGTTTTGCGAATATTAATAAATACAAGGCTGAGAGCGGTGTCAGTCTAATCTGTAGGAACATAACCAAAAGACGTGGGTTTAGGTTCATTTTTTCGTGTCAGACCTCTCTACTCTGAACATGGAAAGTTTTTCTGGTCAGTGGCTGGGGTTGTAAGTGACAGGGAGCTTTGGGGCCTGTGAGCACCGCTGTTGTGGGCCTCTCCCTGCCTGCCAGTGGGGGCTGCAGACGCCTAGTGACCAGCAAAGACAGGGCCCTTTGCTAGGCAAAATAATCTCTTCTAATGTGATGTTGCTTTGGAGGGCCCAAATGTTAAGGTCAGCGCCTTCGCTGTGATTTCGGGAAAAAGTTCACTTAGCCCTCCCTGACTTGAGAGGTCTGAATCTGGAGGGAAATTTGACAAAGCCTTCATTTGAGGGAACGGATGAGAGTGTCCATCTCACTAATGGTACCAAGAAACTGATTTCCTTGTATTAAGTGCACTTCATGTATTTCTAATAAGATGACTTTCCAGAAAGTGAAATTTGTTATGTTCTGGCTTTTAAAAGGTGAAATATAAATAAATTTCATAATTTATCTGATTGGCAAGCTGTAATGCCTGTTTTCATTAACCACTTTTTTTTTTTTTTTTTTTTTTTTTTTTTTAATTTCAAACGTTTATTTCGAGAGAGGGAGAGAGAAAATTCCCAAGCAGGCCCTGCTGTCAGCACAGAGTCTGACACAAGGCTCGACCCTATGAACTGCGAGATCGTGACCTGAGCCGAAATCAAGAGTCAGACATTGAGGACTGAGCTACCCAGGTGTCCCTCATTAACCACCTTTTGCTGAGGTTTGGGCCTGAGGAGACTCTAGAAGATTGTTGCTCTTTCTAAGGAGACATTCTTGTTTGTCACAAGTCCCATCTGGCTCTGATCTTTGTTCTGACGCTTTAATAGTGGGGCCTCACTGAGCTTGTCCTCTCTTGGAAATGAACACAACCCCGACTTGTCACAGCTGGGAATTCTGGTGAGGCAAGAAGTGATCGTGCTCCATGAAATAAGGCTTTATTTAGACACGTGGCTTCAGCTCCATTCCAATGACTTAGCATCCCCGAGATGTTGTAGTAACGGGTTTTGTGCATTAAGATCTGAGGTCATGGCATGTTTAAGTTCTGCACGCTGCCACTGGCTGTGGGACATCTGGCAAATATTTTCCCTTTTTAAATGTTTCCCTGCAATAAAATAGGAGTGATGTTTCTGGCTTCTAGTTTCTTTATAAAGTAGGAGATATTTGCTATTTATTAACTAGCTGCCAATTACTAATCCCTTATCAATTTATAATTATACAGTTAATATGTGCCTAGCACAGTGCTGACACATAAAAGATGCCTAGTAAATAACATATATGCCTGAATGTAAGGAAGTCATTCATTTTTCCAGTAAGGAAATTTTTAAAGTTTTTTGGCCAAATTGACTATAAGAGCGTTTATCACTGCAAATGAACTATTCAAATGTCTACTTATTTTTAATTACATATATTTAAATGTAGAAGTGTTGCTTTTTTTTATTTAAAAAAAAAATTTTTTTTTTAATGTTTTAGTTTTTGAGACAGAGCATGAGCAGGGGAGGGGCGGAGAGAGAGGGAGACACAGAATCGGAAGCAGGCTCCAGGCTCTGAGCTGTCAGCACAGAGCCCGACGTGGGGCTCAAACTCACGAACTGTGAGATCGTGACCTGAGCCGAAGTCGGATGCTCAACCGACTGAGCCACCCAGGCGCCCCTAGAAGTGTTGCTTTTATCTAGTCGTACATTTCCAGGAATAGCTGCATCTTAAAGTTCTTGGGATTCAAGGAGCAATGTACACAAAACCCTGGCAGGACGCCTGCTGCATTGTGGGCACTCAGCTCCTGGACTTCTCTCCCTGGCCTTGTCCGTTCCGATCCCAATCCCAATCCCATGGGAACCTTAAATTGAATGCGGCCCAAACTGAGTTCAGCATCTCCAGCTTCCTCCCTCCACGCCCCTCCCTCTTTATCATTCCCTCTTGCTACGGACAGTACCAGCAATCCATGAGTCTTCTTACCCTGCCTTTATACCCCCACCTTTGGCTAAAGCAGTTAAGTCCTGGACTCCGGTTACACATCAGGAAATCACAAGGTCTAATCCTACACACGGCGGCAGTCCTTGAAGGCCTTTGTCATCCCAGACAGATCAAGAAAATGGCATTTGAACCGAGACCTGAATGAAACAAGGGACAAACCTGCTGACCAGGTAGGGAAGAGCGTTCCTGGAGGGAATGTTCAGAGGCCCTAACGGGAGCCTGTGTGTTACGCTGGGGCAGGGCAGTGAGGGGGCAGTCATGGGAGTGCGTCAACAGGCGGCTGCCGGAGGGGGGCAGATCTGGGGCTTTTCTCTGGGTGAGATGGGAGCATTGGAGGTTCGAGTGACAAGACCTGGTCTAGGTTTAAAGAAGATCCTTCTGACTTCTTACGACTAGACAAAATATTTTTTTGATTTAGGTATGTAAGTAAGTGAGAGTCGGCAGGCATTTGAGTATTTCATCTGCAATGGTGAAAGCTCTCATGTTCAGTTTGGCCAAAAAACTTTTTAAAATTTCCTTACTGGGGAAATGGATGATGTCTTCATATTCAGGCATACACAGTATTGACTGAACACCTACCATGTGCCAGCACTGTGCCAGGCACTGGGGATTCACATATAATCAAATGTATAATTACAGACTGGTAAGTGTTCATGGTAAGGGATTAATAAATGGTAGCCGTTTAATAAATAGTAAACATTCCTACTTTGTGAAGAAACCAGAAGCCAGAAGTCCACGGGCTCACAGTATCACCTAGACCTTTTCTCCTTTCTCCACCTGGGCCTTCTCCCTCCCACTCGAGTGCGTTGGGTGTCGCCTGCTGTTGGCTCTCTTCCTAAATAGCATCTGAACGTGATTGAGTTTCTCCCACCATCTACCTACTGGCCCCTACCTCTCCTCCAAGTTCATACCCAGACACCTTGAGCTGGTTGTCCTCCCCCACTGCTTCAGTTTCTCTTCTTTCCCAATTTTACTCAGCTCCTCCAACCTGTGCTTTGAACCCTGCCCTCCCCCAAAGACCAGACAGGACAAGGCACGTCACTGACTCCAGCAGATAGGTCAGTCTCTCTTAGCCCCCTCCACTTCATCTTTAGCCTGTTTCGTGCTCTTGACCCGGCCCTCCTCTTAGAAACTTGCTGCTGCTGCAACACCATCCTGGTTTCTTTTCCTCTTTCTTTACCATATTCCTTTTCCATTTCCTTGGCAGCTGCCATCTCCTGGTTCCCTTCCCTTAGCTGTTGGAATTCTTCAGCCTCTGCCCTAGACTCACCCCGTGTCCTCTCCCCAGGCAGACTCCCCCCACTGACCACTCTTCTCTTGGCTTTCGTTACCGTCCATGTGCTGATGAGCCCAGACCCGTAGTTCTCGACCAGACGGCTCTCTGGAGTTCCAGGCCCACGGAGCCAGCTTCTTCTAAGAGCTGTCTGCAGAATGACTCGAAAGCATCTTTGGTTCTGCATGGCCCAAACTGAGTGAGCTCTTCCTCTGCCCTCTTACTGCCACACCTCGTGCTGGGTCCTTCACCCCCCAGCACCTTAGGGAAGGTGCTACACGTCCCTCCAGGTTGCTCAAGAGTTAGCCTAAACATCATCTTTAACTCCTTTGTCTACCTCAGCACCCCATGTTACAAAATTATGATGTCAGCTCCCACATCACTATCCCACTGCCACCAGCATCTCAAAACCCGCCATGACCTCACCTGAATTACCGACGCAGCTTTCCTTCTGGCCTCTCCAGTGTTCTCTAGCCAACATCCACTGCATCTTCCACCAAGCTGCCAGAAGGAGCCTTGAAAACCCTTCAAAGGCTCCAGTTACCCTCGGATAAAGTCCCACCACCTTGCTGTGGCCCTCCAGGCCCCCTGTGCTCTGCCCTCTGCCTGCCTCTCCAGCCTCAACTCCCGACACTCCTTGTGCTCTGACCATACGGGCCTTCTTTCCATGTCGCAAGCGTGTCAGGTCTCCCACTGTTCCTCTGAAACAGTTGGTCCTGCTGGCCCCCTCCTCCACTTCCCCCACTGTTTTTGCTTCCCAGTTGCAGTTTGGATTCCTAGATCAGACTTTCATGTCTGATGTTCGTCTAGAAACTTCTGACATTAATCAGAGTGTGTATTTAAAAAATTATTTATTTGTTTTGAGAGAGAGTGAGCATGTGAGCGAGGGGAGGCAAGGGAGTGACAAAGAATCCCAGGCAGGCTCCTTGCTGTTGGTGCAGAGCCTGACGCGGAGCTTGAACTCACGAACCGCGAGATCATGACCTGAGCCGAAACCAAGAGTTAGACACTTAACTGACTGAGCCACCAAGGCGCCCCCAGAGTATTTATTAAACTTTTGTATAAATACTCAGACTATACTATTAAGTTTCCTGAGGTCAGGATTCCTATTTACTTCTGTGGCCCCATTGCTCAATATTCAGGTAAAATACAGGACTCCCAGTTACATGTTAATTTCAAGCAAACAACAAGTAACTTTAGTATAAATACGTATGAAATATTTCACAGAAGTATAATTTGCTCAAGTCAAGAAGTGAATGCGAGGAATATTCATGCTAAAAATACTATTTGTTGTTTGTTAGGAATCACATTTAATTGGGTGTTATGTGTTTTTTACTGGTCAAGTCTGTAAACCCTACTCAATGTGTATTAGCACGGCAAATGTTCTGAACATCTGCTATGTGCTAGGCAACTCACACCTCATTAAATTATTTTTTTTGAGGGCGCCTCAGTGGCTCCGTCAGTTAAGCGTCTGACTTCGGCTCAGGTCACGATCTCACAGCTTGTGAGTTCAAGTCCCACGTCCGGCTCTGTGCCGACAGCTCGGAGCCTGGAGTCTACTTCAGATTCTGTCTCCGTCTCTCTTTGCCCCTTCCTGTCTTGGGTACTGTCTCTGTCTCTCTCTCAAATATAAATAAACATTTAAAAAGTAACTAAATAATTGTTTGTACAATTCCTTGTTTTAATGGCTGTCTCCCATACTCAGAAGTTAAGCTCTTGAGGGCAAGGACTCTGCCTGTCTTGTGCCCTACTCTCTTTCATACTTGGTCCCAAATACCTTCAATACATATTCCTAGCATTGAAATGGAACTAAGAGGGGGCTCTTTTACAATGGTACTTCCTTTCAGTGGCCCCCAGAATTAGGGGCCTGTGCGGTGGTAAGCAGAGCCTGAAGGGGGCAATGTCTCCTGGAGTCTGGAGCTGGCCCCACCGTCTGTGGGGAGCAGGGCCTTGCTGGGCAGAGGAGGCGAGACTCAGGCGGCAGGCAAGGGAAGATGGCCGCTGCCTGCTGGAAACCGGATCTGCCCAGGCCCTCGACGACGTGGTCCCTGGATGCTTTCTTACCTGTATTCATCTCATTATTCCCCAACCTTCCTTAGTGTCTGCTGAGCGTCCCATATAGGGCTCGGCAGGGCACTAAGAGTACAGGAATAACGATAATCCTTCTCATCCTTGGTTCCCGGCATAGTACCTCCCCACCCGCAAATAATTTTGATTTAATCGTCTAGTTCCTGAAAGATGATCAAAGCCAGGCATTCAGGTTACTCTGGAAAAGTCCTATCTTGAATCCTCTTAACCAGCCCTTCAGGAGAGACGCTAATAGCATTCCCGTTACACAGATGAGGGAGTGGAGGCCACATAGGATGAGTAATTTGCACGAGCAGGGACCCAACACTTGGTGTTTCAGCACAGAAGTGTGATTAGATGCACGGTCTCAGGCACACTGCACAGCCTCCTAGTCCCAGCACCCACTAGCTCTGTGACCAGTGGACAGATTATTCTAATCTCTGCCTTGGTTTCCTTATCCATAAAATGGGATTAATGAGTGTCTTCCTTAATAGAGTTATGGGAATCTAGTTAAATAGTCCCCAGAAAGCATTAGGACAGGGCCTGGAGCAAAATAAGTGCTTAATAAATGAGCTACCAATGTCACCACTATTCCCCCCACCCATCCCTGAGACCACTCAGTGCCCGGCCCCACCTAAGCAGCTAGCAGCTGTAAATGTTTGGTGACTAAGCTGCTATTATTAAGTGAGGTGTTTCCCAAACTTGGCCTGAAGACATGAATTACCTGGGAGTCACTTACTATAAAATAGATTCTCAGGCCCTTCCCTTGGAGATTCTGATTGGTAGGTGTGGGTGGGGCCTGGGAGTCTATCTTTTAGAAAGGACCTCAGGTAAAATGCATCCTTAGGCTAGTTTAGCAAATCCTATTATAGAATGTGAGGTAGGCTAGTGTTACCGCAAACCTGTTGTAGCTTGGGTGGGGCAGTGGCTTAGGTGATGGTTAGAATCAGGTGGACAAACTCAGTCCTTACAGGTTGTAAGACTTTAGTGATACCTTTTCTGATTCTAAAAATGATCTGGACTATTTGGTCTCAAATGATCTCCCCAGAAATTTTTTACAAAGGGAAAATTAGCAGCTTTGTAATGGAAAAACCTAGCAGACACCCTTCTTCACCGAGTGATTAAAGGTAACATCCTCGGGGAGCCTGGGTGGCTCAGGTCATGATCTCGCAGTTCGTGAGTTCAAGATCCGGCATCGGGCTCGCTGCTGTCAACGCAGAGCACGCTTCGGATCCTGTCTCCAGCTCTCGCTGCCCCTCCCCCATTCGCGGTCTCTCAAAAAAAGTATCCTCGATAATGGGGCAAACCATGGGTGACTCGATGGGATACACCTGAAGATACGGCAGAAACATTTAACCTGATGTAACCATAAGGAATTGTCAGGCAAATCATCCCAATTGAGGGACATTCTGCAAAACAGCCAGAACTTCCTAACTGTCAAGGTCAAAGGAGTCTACAGAGGTGTGGTAGCTGACTTCAGTGCTGTGTTTGGATCCTTGATAGGTGAGGGTTACCATAAAGGATATCATTGGTCCAATTGCTGACACTGGAATATGGACTGTGGTATGTAAGGAACAGTATTGTATCAGTGTTAGGTTTCCCAATTTTGATGGTTATATTACAGTTGCATAGGGGGATATCCTTGTTCTTAAATTTGCATAGAGAAGTTTAAGGGTTTTTTTTGTTTTGTTTTGTTTTTTTAATTTTTTTTTTCAACATTTTTTATTTATTTTTGGGACAGAGAGAGACAGACAGAGCATGAACGGGGGAGGGGCAGAGAGAGAGGGAGACACAGAATCGGAAACAGGCTCCAGGCTCCGAGCCATCAGCCCAGAGCCTGACGCGGGGCTCGAACTCACGGACCGCGAGATCGTGACCTGGCTGAAGTCGGACGCTTAACCGACTGCGCCACCCAGGCGCCCCGAGAAGTTTAAGTTTTTAAAAATGTTTTATTATTTATTTTTGAGAGAGACAGAGACAGAATGCGAGTGGGTTGGGGCAGAGAGAGAGGGAGGTACAGAATCTGAAGCAGGCTCCAGGCTCCGAGCTGTCAGCTAGAGCCTGACTTGGGGCTTGAACTCACGAGCTGTGAGGTCATGACCTGAGCTGAAGTCAGACGCTCAACCGAGTGAGCCACCCAGGCTTCACTTCACATAGAGAAGTTTAAAAGTAAAGGACATGATGTCTCTAATTTACTCTTAAATGGTTCAGAAAAAAAAAATAGTGATACCTGTTTATAAATTTGTATAGATAGATAGGAAATATACACAGTGCTGAAAATTATGAAGCAAATATGTACAGTGTTAAGAATCAATGCTTATTATTTGTTTTTAACATTATTCATTTTTGAGATACAGAGACATACTGCAAGTGGGGGAAGGGCAGAGAGAGAGAGGGAGACACAGAATCTCAAGCCGGCTCCAGGCTCTGAGCTGTCAGCAGAGATCCACACAGGGCTCGAACCCACGAACCGTGAGATCATGACCTGAGCCGAAGTCAGACACTTAACCAACTGAGCCACACAGGTGCCCCGTAAAATCATAATGCTTATTGTTAAGAAAACAACAAGACAGGAGGATAGAAAAATACAAAGAAGTTGAAACCACTTCACCCCCACTGACAACTAATCCCATCAATAGTAGAATATTTACGTGTCCTTGAGTCACCATATATTTTTTTTTAAATGCTTACTTATTTTTGAGAGAGCGTGAGTGGGGAAAGGGCAGAGAGAGAGAGAGAGAGAGAGGGAGTCACAGAACCCGAAGCAGGCTCCAGCTGTCAACACAGAGTCCGACTCCGGGCTGGAAATCAGGAACCGCGAGATCAGGACCTGAGCCTAAGTCGGAGGCTTAACCGACTCAGCCACCCAGGTGCTCTGAGCCATCATTATTTTTGACTGAAATGTAAAATGGGCAAATGCTTCACGTCTTGTTAACTTGCATTTTCACTCCCGTGATGTAGCCACCAACATCTTTCCGTGTCGGTCTGGTGTTATTTTTAATGGCTGCGTGGTGCTGCTGGTGAGGCGGGGCCGTACTTTAGCGAGTGTTTAGATTGTTTCCAGCTTGACTGTTCTAGACCGAGACAGAGTGAGTGTCCTTACAAATACATTTTTGCCTGCTCTCTGACTGTTTTATTATACAGAGCTGCTGGATCTAAGGGAAAGAGGATGAGAGAGGGGCAGAAATAGGGAAAAAAGCAGAGACAGGCAGAAATGGCAGACGAGAGAGAGAAAGAGAAACATGCCCCAGAGACTGAGAGGGCGCTTGTCCAAAGCACTGGAGGCCTCAGCAGCCCGGCCACAGGAATCCAGGCAGAGAAGTGACTAAGCCACTTTTTGGAACACACCCTGCAGATACAATTGTAGGTAAGGTCAGAGTCCTTTGTGTGGGGATTTTCAGGGGACTATTGTTCTTGAGAAGCAACGCGGTTACCCATCAACAGAAGACCAGTTATAGATTATGCTGGAAGTGCTCATTGGAGCCAGTCTCCCAAGTGGGGCTACCAGATTTAGCAAATAAAAATACAAGAAGCCCAGTTAAGTCTGAATTTCAGATAAAGAATAAGTCTGTCCCAGTCTTATACTAAAAGCCTATTTGTCATTGATCTGAAATTCTAATTTAATGGGGCATCTGGGCTTTATCTGGCAAAACTGCCTCGAAGACCCGTGAGAACATACAGGTGAAGGTTAGAGGGTTTGTGTGTGTGTGTGTTTGTACACATGTGGGCTTCTGAAGTGACCCTGGAGATTTTAGCTCCTGACCTGGGTGGTGGGTGTAGTTGAGGGAATGGGACTTGTCTATTGTCTGGGCCTCAGCTTTGTGCTGTGTAGTGATTTGTGTATATGTCTTAAAAGTGTTGATATATTGGGGCGCCTGGGTGGCTCGGTCGGTTAAGCATCTGACTTCGGCTCAGGTCACGGTCTCACGGCTCGTGAGTTCGAGCCCCGCGTCGGGCTCTGTGCTGACAGCTCGGAGCCTGGAGCCTGCTTCTTCGTATTCTGTCTCTGTCTCTCTCTGCCCCTCCCCTGCTCACAGTCTCTCTCTCTCTCAAAAATAAATATTAAAAAAAAATTTTTACGTGTTAATATATTAAATGCAGATATTAAAAACATCGTGATTTCCTAAACTCCATTTGAACATTTTTGATCTTAACTGGCAGGGGGTGCCTGGGTGGTGCAGATGGCTAAGCCCCCGATTTTGGTTCAGGTCAAGATCTCACAGTTCATGGGTTCAAGCCCCACATCAGGCTCTGCACTGACAGTGAGGAGCCTACTTGGGATTCTTTCTCTCTCCCTCTCTCTCTGTCCTTCCCCTGCTTGTGCTCTCCCCCCCCACCCCCCGCCCTCAAAATAAATAAACTTAAAAAAAAAAAGAAGCAGCAGCAGCACTGACCTGGGCCTGGGGCTCTGAACAGAGCATGTGAACTGTGTTCCCATCCTGGAACACTCATCTGCCCCTGGGCTTCTTAATCATGGCCACTGCTGCCTGAATGTTCTCTCACTTCCCTTCCCCTCTCACCTGCCCATCCTTGTGACCTCAGCCTGGAGTCAGTTTGGATCTCACTCCTCTGACTCAACTGGGGTCCCTTGGGGCTGCTGAGCTGCCTGCTACTATCTCCCTCCCTCACCTGTGAGCTCCACTGGGCACAGAGACCTTGTTTGTGGCCGGCTGGGTTATCACCATATCCTAGCCTCTTAGGCCGGGTACCCTCTGCTTCTCGCTCGCTGTGACTTGGGCACGTCAGTATTTCACCTCACTGAGCCTCGGTTTCCTTATCTATAAAATGGGACTGATAATCTTGCCATGGGAATCAAATGGGCCGGTGTGCAAGAGATGGGAGAGTGAGATGGTTATTAGTGTCTCTGAGGTGATGTTTGAACTGAGGCCAGCTCTAGGAAGAGCTGGGAAAGGCTGTCCTGGGCAGAGGAGCATAAGGGCGATCCCCCTGCTACGGGAAAGAAGCTGTATGACGAGGAGCAAGAAGGCCAGCAAGGCGGGGAGAGTGAAGGTGATGGAGCCGCTCGGGGGCCACGAGCAGGGTTTGGAGCTTATTTTGAGTCTGAAGCCAAGAGCCGACTCTGACCTGAGAAAAACGTTTGCGCTCACTTTCTCCTGCTTGCCACGATCTCCCCCACACAGCGGGTCAGAGAGGCACAAGCGTCTACAGGTGTGGAAGTGGGTGTGGGTGGGGGAGAGAGGAGGCTCCTGGGGTTTCTCCTGGAGACAGGGTCAGCCTTCTGCCAGGAAGGTGAAGCTAACGGGGGGATGTCAGTCCAGTCCGACGGGCGAGGCTGCCAAGGCCAAATTAGGGCGCGAGACAGTTGGAGAGAGAGTGTGTGTGCGAACCCCTGGTGGCAGTGCACGGAGATTGGCAGGGGGAAGGCGCGCTCTGCACCTAGAGGAGATCCCAGCGACCCGTCTTGGGCCTGGAGCACCAGCGGGAGCACCAGCACGCCAGGTGTGGGGAGGCCCGGCTGCAGGGCATCCCTCAGCCCACACACAGACACCTGCCGCCCTCGAGGCCTGGGACAACTGCCTTTGAACCAGGGTGATCACCTCCTTCCAGTTACCCAGGATTGTTCCAGAACTACCCCCTTCTTATTACCCCAATGAATAGATAAAGAAACCACATCTCAGGGGCAATCAGTATAGTCTTGGTTTTGTGGTTGGCTTTTTTTCATGACAAAGCCGTTTATTTGTAATTGTCACATGTGTATCTAAAATAAAACATTCATATCCTTCAGAAAAGGTTAGGAGAAGGGGCACTTGGGTGGCTCAGTTGCTTCAGTGTCCGACTTTGGCTCAGGTCATGATCTCACGGATCGTGAGCTTGAGCCCCGCATTGGGCTGTCTTTTCTGGCAGCACAGAGCCTGCTTTGGATCCTCTGTCCCCCACCTGTCTCCCTGCCCCTCCCACTCCCCTGCTTGTTCTCTCTCTCTCTCTCAAAAGTAAACATAAAAAAGAAAACGGAAGCCTCTACCCCTGTCCTCTTCCCTCCTCAGATGCTACCAGATTCTTGGGTCACCTTTCACAGATAGTCTGTGCCCACGGGGTGGATATTATCTTATTTACTTCTGCACAAAAGGCAGCCTATTAGATATGCTGTTCCCTTGACTTTTTGTTTTTCACTTAAAAGTCTAGCAGTTCATTCATCCATTTGGCTAATATTTATTAAGCACCTCCTCTCGGGGTGCGTAGGTCAGAGCAGTGAATAAAACTGGTCCTGCTCCGATGGAGCCGTCTAGAGCAGAGAGTGAATATTTAGGTTTTAGGCCTCAGTAGTGAGGACATTATGTAGGTACCTATATAAGAGAAAATACATTTCCACAATTTTTTTTGTTGACAAAATGTAATATTTAGGAGCACCTGGCTGGCTCAGTCAGTTAAGTGTCCCAACTTCGGCTCAGGTCATGATCTCATGGTCTGTGAGTTTGAGTCCTGCGTTGGATTCTGTCTCCCTCTATCTGCCTCTTCCCTGTGTATGCTCTCTCGCTCTCAAAAGTAAGTAAATAAACATTCTTTAAAAATGTAATATTTAAAGATAATTTTTTGATAATACAGGTCTACGAAAGAGAGGAATGGAATTCTCTTTTGAAGATTTACATTTTGCTTTTAATTGGGATTCCAAGTTAGTGTTCCCCATCCTCAAATCGATTGCAAACAGTCATCTGTAAAAGCCATTCTTTTTTTTATTTTACTTTTTATTATTTTTTTTATTTGAGGCGGGGGGTGGGGAGAGAGGGAGAGAATGAGGCAGGTTGGGGAGGGTCAGAGGGAGAGAGAGAATGAGCCCAATCCCATGCGGGGCTCCATCCCAAGACCGTGAGATCATGACCTGAGCCGAAATCAAGAGTTGGTCGCTCAACCGACCGAGCCACCCAGATGCTCCTGTAAAAGCCATTCTTAGCACAAGGGGCCATAAAAGGCAAACCTTAGGTTGGATTCGGTCCATGGGCTGTATTTGCCAACCTCTGGTCTAAAGGGCAATCAGCAAAATAAGTAAAACATACACAATGTCAGGTAGTGGTTGAGTTGCAGGGGAGAAAAGTCAAACAGGGAGGGAGATAAGGGAATGAGGACTGGAGAGAGAAGGGGTGGGTGGCTGACGAAATGGTGCCAGAGAGGGCTTCCCTGAGGAGATGAGGGGGATGAGCCTGGAGGCCCTCTGGAGGGAAGACATTCCAGGGGAAGGGGGCATCACATGCAAAGTTACCGAAGCCGGAGCATGCCCGGTGTGGTCCATTGTGGCTGGTGCCTCATCAGCTCGGAGGGGCCACGAGGGCCGGACCCTGCATTAGACCACCTGGTGTAAGGCAGACGTTGGGTTTTCCTATGAGATGGGAGCCATGGAGGGTTTATATACACAGATGGTCTTTGACATTTTCACAGCTGTAAAATATTCCATTGATTGGACTATTAGGCATTTAACAAGTCCTATGAAGGATGACTTTTGCTACCCTATTAAAATTAATGAGGCTAATACCTGCACATGATAAAAAGAAAAAGACCTGGGATGTGGGATGTGGTAAAGCCTCTCCCTGCCACCCCTGCCTGGCAGCCACCCAGATCCCCTCCTGAGAGACAATCACTGTTACCAGTTTCTCGTGTCTCCCTCCAGAGGTGGCTTCTGTGTCTCTAAGAAACACCTATATATTTCCCCCACTTTCTGTGCAAATGGTATTACATTGTGCACGCTGTTCTGCACTTTGGTTTTTACCACTTAATGTCTTGATGATCCCTCATCCATTACATGCAGAGCTTTCTCCCTTTTGACAGGTGTGTAATATGACTGCACTATAATATATTAAATGGTCTCCAGATGGGCATTGGCTTGAGTGTAAGAGCATCAAATACTACCTTGGGAGGCTACAGAGATACCATAGGAGTGAGGCTCCTGCACAGAACCAGGCACACAGGAGGTGCTCAGCAAATTGGAACGAAAAGGGTTTGCACATCTTTTCCAGGAGCCCCCAACTCGGGGCACATTCAACAGACTTTGACCCAAAATCTCCCTTGAAAGCCATTTATATCCTGGGATGGTGATTTTGATTCCTTCAGAGGTCCTATGGGGTCATAGGCCCAAGGCTGAATCACTGTTTGCTTTCAGGCAAGTGTGAGACACTCGAAGAAGCTTTGTTTTTTAAATCAAGGAAGGATAAGGGTGGTGGTTGAGCCTTGTGGCTCATTCCTTGAACTTTCTGTAGACATCATCTTCTTCCTGGTCAAGATTAACTCTTTGACTCTGATTGATTCAGCCACCCGAGTAATGATCTAATCAACAGGGGCCAAGTGGCCTAATATACAAAGAGTTCTTAGCAGTTAAGAATTTCATCAATTCCATGACCAAAGGACGTGAAGGGATAGTTCGAACACGGAGAAACAGAATGGCTTTGGAACACGTAAAAATGCTCCACCCCATTCATGTGAAATGCAGATTGCAACTAGGAGGTCTCACTTTCCTTTATCAGATGGGCAAAGATAAAAAAGTTAGAGTAGACCCTGCCTGGCCAGTTTTTAAGAAGGGGCCCTCACTTCCCTGCTGGTGGAACTATAATTTAGTTTAACCTTTTTGGACGATGTTTGGACAAATGTATCAACATTTTATATAACGCACCTTTGACCCAGAGTGCACAGATGTGTGTTCAACACATCCATGGAAATTGCCACGTTGTTTATAGTAGCGGAAAAGTTGTAATCTAACCTGCAGGCTCAGGGAGGGAAAGTCCTCTTGTTAAATACATCCTGCCATTGTAGTATAATCCATACAATGGAAGGGTCTTCAGTCGTGCAAAAGATTAAGGAAACTGCATGTAAGGATCTGGAACAATTTTCAAGATACTGAATATTGTTACTTGGGAGGATAAAGCAAGATACAGGCTAGTGTGTGGGCTCCCATTTGTGGTACCTAAAGAAGGCATGTACCTTAGTCTACATATACATCTCCTTGTTTCTATAAAGACCCCCGGGAGATCATGCAAAGCACTGGTTAAAAATAATTGCCTTTGGGGAGAGAAATGGATATCTGGGATGAAGGAGACTTTCTTTTCTGTTTGGGTGTCACATTTTTAGTTACTGTTTTTACTTTTAGTGGGGGACGGACACCTGTGGAAAACGCAGGCCTCTGTTCAAATGTGTCTTCCCCTCAGAGGCCTTTCCTGGTCACATTAGATATTCCCAGACTGTCCTCCAAGACAGGTGTACCGGTTTTCACCCCCATTAGTGGCGTGTGTTCCCAGCCTCGAGCGTGGCGGCTCAGAAGCGGCCTCAGGGAGCGCCTCGGCCAGCAGAGGGCGCCGGAGGACCGCGCCCCAGGGCGGGGAGCGGGGAGCAAAAGCCCGGCCCGGCCCGGTTCGCTGCAGCTTCGCCCCAGAGGCCGCCCACTTCCGGGAGGACCTCACACCACTGCATCAAAAGTGTCGCCTCGCTTTTCCCTGCCATATGGCCCTGGGGCAGCACCTCCGGGAGCTGGTCTGTGGCCCCGGTGACTCGTTCGAAGCCCCCTCCCACCTCGCGGTCTCCGCCGCTTCCAAGAGGGAGGGGAGCGAGGGCGGGGACGATTCCGTCCGAAAGGAGGGGACGGCCCTGATCCGAGAAACGTCCTCCCCCGCCCTCCACCCCTTCCCGAGCGCAGGTGCCTGACCGACCCAGGAAAATGGAAACCCGGAGGCCAGGCGATGGTGTCTGCGCACCAGCGGCCCCTGGACTCCTTACCCTGGAGATAGGGGTCATTCATTCTTCCATTATGGGATTGTACCATCGTTCGTTAATCCATGATTCCGTTGATAAACATTTGGGTCGTTCCCAAATTCTTGCTATTAGGAGCAAGGGTTTAGTGAATATTCTCTTGTTTCTTCCGAGTTTGGGGCTGGGCAGCAGTGCTCAGTAGAATCACCTGGAGAGTTTGAAAAAATATGTTAATATGGGAGCTCACCCTCCCCCCCTCCCCCCCCCCCCAACTAATTAAATCAGGATGTATGTGGAGGTGGGCCCAGGCTTGGGTGTTCCCTAGCAGAATCTAATCTGCGGCCAGGGCTGAGAATCCCTGGGAGGCCCGCTGGCCTAGGAGTAGACTGTTACTAGCTCATGCCAAGCTTTTTCAAAGTGGCATGGGACAAAAGTCCTGCTGCCCTCACACCCTCCTCAACACTTGATATTGACCAAATTTTAACTTTTTGTTCTTCTGATGGGTGTGAAATGGTATCTCACCAGTGGTTTTAATTTGCATTTCTCTCATCTGATGAGGCTGAGCCATTGGTGAAAAATGTTGAAACAGAGACTGAAAAGGAGCCAGCCAGGTGAAGATCTGGGGGAAGAGAGGTGGGGAGGAGGGGGGGCTGGCAGGTGCCAAGGTCCTGTGGTGGTAAAGGGCTGGGATGTGGAGGAACACAAAGAAGTGGGGGGGGGGGGGGATCACTGTGCCTGGGGAATGGGGAGAGTGGCTCAAGACAAGGTCAGCAGAGGTCAGATCAGCAGGGCGGAGGGCTGTGGTGAGGACTTTGGCTTTTACTCTGGGTGAGACAGGAACATGGGAGGGTTTCAGCAGAGAGACATGGTCTTACTCCTCCCTCTGGCTGCATGGGGAGAATCATATTTTGGAACTAAATAGACACAGGAGAGGGGTGTATTCTAAGTAGTGACCGCATATGGCCCATCTCTCCCCCCTACCCTAGACTCGACTCAGCAACCTAGATCACAGTTGTCCCAAACAGACAATTGTCCCTGCCTCATTCTAGGTGGTGAGTAGTGGGGCTTACATGTTTTCATAGCTCTTGCTTCATAGATGAAAACAAGTGGGATGGGACTTATTTATGGATTTATTTCTGTACCTCCACCCCCACCCCAGGCCTGGCATGGCCCTGTCTGGAGTGGTGGGTCCCCGGGAGAGCTGAGGGTGAGGTTCCAGCTGTCCCTCCCCTGGGCCCACGCCACAGGGGACCAGTCGGTGCCCCCACTGCGGAGCCCAGCGTTAGATCCTTTAGACACAGTATTGATGACGCCCCAGAGAGGCAAGAAGCCCTGCCTCAGCCCTTCCCTTCCCCACTTCTTTCTCCCACCTGCCCAGAGTGATCTTTCTCAAGCAGACTCTAAACAGGTCCCTCCTCAGCTGAAAATCCTGTCTTGGTTCCCAGTGTCCTTGGGGCAAAGTTCAAACTCCTCTAGGCCCTGGAGGCCCAGCAGATCTGACCTCTCAGGCTTGGCCACCCCACCCCCATCCCTGGGAGCTGCTCTCAAAGACTCTGAAGTAGGCCGAGTCTTACCTCGGGCCTTTCCCCTCGGTATTTCTTCACTTCCTCTGGGAAGTTGCCCCGACCCCCTGTCAGGTGACCCGTTTCTTGACTGTCACAGCGTCCTGTGGCCTCCCCCCATCAAAGCACACTTCCCTTTGCTTAATAATTATCTGTTTACTTTCGTCTCTCTCCCCCGCCGTACGGCGAGCTACACTTTACAGGTAGAGACCCCGAGTGTTTTGCTCAGGAATGTGTCCCCAGCTCCGGGAATAGTGACTGGCACGTAGCGGGTGCTCAGTAAACATTTGCGAAGTGAAGGAACGGATGCCTTTTGCTAGATGATGCCAGATTGCTTTGCAAAAAAGGCTGTGGCATTTCACACTACCAGCAGCCACGTGAAGGTGTTCATTTCCTCGCAGCCTCCCCCGAAATGTGTATAGTACTTCGTGAATCCCACGCTCTTTGCGAGGCGCCAGCCTGGCCGAGGAAATTTCCGCCCCCTCCCCAAGCCTGAGGCGGAGGCGGTTTCGGAACGTCAGGTGCCCAGACCCGCGGCTGGCGGCGCCAGGGGGCGCCAGAAGCAGACGACCGTGCATCGCTGGGCAGGCGGGCGCGCGGGGTACCGAAGGGGGTCCCGCCTCGCCTGGGGCTCCCTGTGCCCGCCCCCGGCAATCCGCCGCGGGGCGATCGGAGCAGCGCCCGCGGCCGGGCCTCCGAGCGGCCCCCGCCCGGCCCCCAGCGCCACGCGGCGCGAGCCCCGCCAGCCCCGGCGCACCTGCTCGGGGCGTGGCCTCCGGCGAAGGCGCGCCTCGATTGGCGCCGAGGTGACAAAGGGGCGTGGCCTCCTTCGACCACGCCCCTCCAGAGGCTGGAGTACTTAAAGGAGTTGGCGGCGCGTCTCCACTCAGAGCGCAGCGGCACGGCCTCGCGGGTGGAGTGCCTCGCGACCCCTGTGCGAACCGGCGACCCCCGGCTGCTTTGGCCACCATGCCGCGCTCTTTCCTCGTCAGGAAGTCCGCCTGCTCCCGCCGGAGGCCCAACTACAGCGAGCTGCACGACTCTTCTCCAGGTGAGTGGACGGGGTGAGGGACCCCGGGGGGCTTCGGGGAGACCGGCGAAGGCTGGCTGGGAGGGAGGAAGGAGGGGGGACTCGGGGGCAAAATCCTGGGCCCAAAATGGAGCCAAGGGGCCGGGCGCGGGGCGGTGTGCGGAGGGGTGTGAGGAGCCCGGGGCAGGTGAATGGACGGTTGGAGGAGGGCTTTCCGAGGGCGGTGGTCTTGCGTGAGTTGTCTGCTCGGCGGCCGACAGGGGAGAAGCGGGGCGGGGCGACTGCGGAAAGGAGGGGGCCGGGGCCTGGCGGGGACGCAGGGGCAGGGCCCCCCCCACCCCACCCCACCCCCCCTCCGCCCCCGAGTCGGGGCTGGGCGGCGCCCTGCGCGTGAGATCTGGAGGCCGGGGCGGGCGAGCGGGGCGGCCGGGGTGAAGAGGGGCTCCGGGCGGGCAGGACGGGCCGTCGGGGCCGCGATTCTTTCCTCCCTCCAGTAAGTACTGAGCGCCGGCCCCGCGCGCCGCCCCCCCCCGCTCCGCCCCCCGCCCCCAGCAGGCTACGGTTTGTTGACTGACTGCGCGACCGACCGAATGCCTGACCCTGCCCTTTTCTCCGTCTCCCCCCAGAGTTTACCTTCCAGCAGCCCTACGACCAGGCCCACCTGCTGGCGGCCATCCCGCCTCCCGAGGTCCTCAACCCCACGGCCTCTCTGCCCACGCTCATCTGGGACTCTCTCCTGGCGCCCCAAGCCCAGCCCGTCGGCTGGGCCGCCCTTCTGCCCCGGGAGGTCCCCAAGGCTGCGGAGCTGACCTCCCTGTCGGACGACGACAGCGGGAAAGGCTCGCAGCCGCCCAGCCCCCCCTCGCCGGCCCCTTCGTCCTTCTCGTCCACCTCGGCCTCTTCCCTGGAGGCCGAGGGTTACGTTGCCTTCCCGGGCCTGGGCCGGTTGCCCGCGCAGCTGGCCGGGCTCTCCGTGGCCAAGGACTCCCAGACTCGCAAGGCCTTCAGCTGCAAGTACTGCAACAAGGAGTACCTCAGCCTGGGCGCCCTCAAGATGCACATCCGCAGCCACACGCTGCCCTGCGTCTGCGGCACCTGCGGGAAGGCCTTCTCCAGGCCCTGGCTGCTGCAGGGCCACGTGCGGACGCACACGGGTGAGTGTCCCCGCGGGCCGCCGCCCTCCCGCCCCCCGCCCCCGCCCCCGCCCGTCGGCCGGCCCGAGGTCAGGGTGGGGGACCGGGGCCGGCTGCCGCTTTCGGGGTGCGCAGACCGAGGCTCGGGCCTCCCCGCGGCGCTCGGAGAGGCCGCCCCTCAGCCAGGCAGATAGATGGGCTGGAGTTGGGGGTCCGGGGAAAGGTGCAACCAACACCTTGCCGTCGGGGCCAGGTGTGAAGGAGCCCACCGCCCCCGCCCTCCCCACCCCCACCCCCACCCCCTCCCCAGCCGGGCAGGATGTTGTCAGACCCCCCACCTGGCTCAGAATATCCTGCTTGGAGAACTTCTTCCAACCTTGCTCTGCTGTGTCCCCACTCTGGCCTCAGTTTCCTCGTCTGTAAAATGAGCATGAGACCAGCCTGTGGGGGTTCTGCACGGGTTACACGAAAGAAAGCATATGCAGAAAGCACCTGGGCCACCACTGGATACGTGATAACGAAAGTGGGTTTTTTTTTATGTTTATTTATTTTGAGAGAGACAGCAGGCGAGTGGGGGAGGGGCAGAGAGAGGGGAGAGAATCCCAAGCAGGCTCCACACGGTCAGTACAGAGCCTGATGCGCGGCTCGGACTCACCCAACCGTGAGATCGTGGCCTGAGCTGAAATCAAGAGTTGGGGCGCCCAGCTGACTGAGCCACCCCGGTGCCCCCTGAACAGAAATGTTTTTGATGTTTGCGCCGCTTCCGTGCTGTGTGGACTTGGGCAAGCGATTGAACCTCTCTGAGCCTCAGGATGCTGATAGCACTTGTTAGGGCGGGTATCAAGATTCAGTGTCTCCTTAATCACTTCATAATAATTTGTTATCATGGTTCTCAGGGCTGCTCTCCCTGCCCCCACCATGGACTAGATAAACTCAGTCCTATCTTGCGGCCCTGGGAATACCTTTGCCGGCACAGAACACAGTTCTACCTGTGTTTCAAAAACATGAGACTAAATGTGTAGAAAATTGTGAAATGGAGACTTTTCTATCCTTCAACTCTCTGGAAACGTGGAAAAGGTAGCCGCTGCGTCCTTTCAGAACTTGAAAGGTGGCTGCTCTTTGGGGTGTGACTTTGGGAGAAGGTTCAAGGGTCACAGCTAGCAGCTTTGGGGTCAGGCTGACGGGTCTGGAGACCTCAGTTCTGGCATTTCCTGGCCCAGTGGCTGACCTCTGAGCCATGAGGGTCAGTGGGGTGGTTTGTTTAGGCCTGGCGTTTTGCAGGCATTATTGATATTACGACTCCCACAAAGTGTCCCGGGCATCCCCCCCCCCCCCCCCGGCTTGCAGACGACCCCCCCCCTCCCCTCACCCCCGTCCCCCTTACTTCGTGCACACGCAGCCCTGATTTTAAAGGGACCTGATGTAAAGGTCCCGCCAACTGCCAGGCCTCTGTCCTGGGCTGAAGAGGGCTCTATTTGGGGGAGTCGAAACCATTGGGGTGCTCCCCTGAGCCCCCCAGCTTCTCCCCCCTCCCATCCCGACATTATTTTCATGTAAAGGCACGGCTCAGACACAAAAAGCCTGTTGAAATGCACCATCACCATCCTCATTGACTCCCATTGTGTGTCTTAATGGTGGGCCCAGTGGGTGGGGGCTGGGGGAGTGGAGCAGGTGCATGGGCCAGTGGTGCCCAGCACCTGTTCCCGGCCTCAGCTGCTGGCCCGCAGCGTGTCAGGCCCCTTTAATCCGGGGAGTATCGCATGTACAGTGCCCCCCTCGGCGGCCTTTGTCCCCGCCGGCCTGGTGCCGATTTCACACTCGCCAGGATCACCGTAAAGACGTCTGCGGGGGTGGGGGATCTGCAAGGGGTGCAGGTCTGTGCCTGCTGCTTGCACACACAGACCCCTCCACCCCATCACGTCCTACCGAGGCCTCCCTCCTTTGTTCACGGTTGTGTCTGATCCTACGCAGCATAAAGGTAGCGTTCACTGAGCACTTGCTGTGTGGGAAGGGTATTGCCCAGGGCCTCCTTTACCTGGGTTAATGCAGTAAATCGACAGCCCCAGGAAGGGGGTGCCGTTGTAACCCCCACCTTACAGATCAGGAAACTGAGGCACAGAAGGAAATCACTTTGCCAAGTCACAGCTCAGAAGGCTGGAGCCAGGGTCGCTTCACTTCTGTCAAGGAGGTGAGAGGGTAGTGGCTTTCCGTGCCCTGGGGAAATAGGACTCCGTGCCCCCTTACCCAGATCTGTGTCCAGTAAGCCCTTAGTTCACCAGGGAGTGTGTGAAGGAGGAAGAACTTCATGTGGACCTTGTAGTGCGGTCATCAGACCTTCCTGGCCTAGTATGCAGAGGGTGCTCAATAGTGACCGAGCCAGTTAACTCAGACATCCCTTCCCTAGTCCTCCTGCTAAGTCCCCCTGCTCTGTGGGGTAGCCTGTTGCCTTGTCTCTCTGCCCCAGGAGACTGAGCCCTTGAGTGGACGGTTCCACAGTCAGCCTCAGGCATCTGACTTTGGACCCCTCCCTCCCAGTGCCCAGCACAGTGCCCCAGGCACCCAGAGGCTGATGGAATTCATTCATTCCCTGCTCTTGAATTCCAACACAGATTTAACCAGTGGGCCATGGCCTAGGGGCATATCAGGCTGAGAGTGGGAGGGTAGAATTTTACTTTGTAGTAAAGAATGTTCAGTTTTATTGGCTGGCACATAGTGGAAGCTTGATAAGTACTTGTTTAATGAGCTACTATTTGGCGTTCTTATTTAGTAGGAGATGCTGCACCCCCAAGAAAACACAATAACATTGTCAGTGTTTTCGGACTGTGTACTATATCGTCTTCGTTGGGGCAGGAATTAGGAAAAATTGGTGAACAGCATTATCTGGTGGTGATTGAGGGGTCAGGCTCCTCTGAGGCTTTAAAAAACAACAGACTTCTCTTTGTATAAACACTTCTTGAGTGAGCACGTACTGTGTACCTAGCTCCGGGAGCGGGACTCTTTTCAGCACGCCCTGGGCCAGGCAGGTGGTATGAGGGGCACAGGTAGAAAGGGGTTCTAAACAAGTCATAAGGTAAAAGGTTTCTGTAGCCTTGTGGCGGGGTCCCAGGCCCTGGGCTAGAGGCTTGGGGTGAATCCAGGGGAGATCCCTGAATTTCAAGACTTGAGATCACTGACAACGAAGGGAAGGAAAGAACATAGTCGGCAGGCAGCAGCGCTGTGATGCGGAAGCAGCTCAGAGAAGTGGGCTAACCTGCTGGGGGGAGGGGTGTGGCCGGGAGCCTTTAAGGTTGACTCCAGCTTTGTCCCCCGATGAAGTGAATCCAGGCGTGATAATAAGGAGTACCCACTAGAGCCCCCTTACCTGAGAGGCCGTCTGTGTAGTGGTTAAAATCAAGGGCTCTGGAATCAGGGTGCTTGGTTCTTGCTGGGTGACCCTGCATATCCTACGTGGCTTCTCTGTGCCTCAGTTTCACCGTTTCTAAACTGAGGACAGAGGTAGGACTAAATGAGGCGAGAGTCCCTGGCACAAAGTAAGTGTTCAGTAAATTCCGTCACCATCATCGTCATGGTGTGTTGAGCACCCCCGGCCAGCTTGCCGTGATGAGGGCTTTACTTACCGCCTCTGGATTACTGACTCCTATTGGTGCGGGGGTGAACAGCTCCATTTTACCGATGAGCAAATGGAGGCTCAGAGAAGCCAGATGACTTGCTCAAGGTCACCCGGTGGGAGGTGGCAGAACTCCCGATCACATCTAGGGCTTTGGGCACCAGATAATAGGGCCTGGTTTTTCTGGGTCATGGGATTCCTTCAGGGTTGGGGTGATCCGGCTTCGAAAGGCCGGGGTGGGGGGACCAGGATTTCAAATAAATGCCAGCTGTTACCCCAAGTGGTTCAGCACTCGACTCTCCTGTTTTCTGTCCTCAGGAGAGAAGCCCTTTTCCTGCTCCCACTGCAGCCGAGCCTTCGCCGACCGCTCCAACCTTCGGGCCCACCTCCAGACCCACTCGGATGTCAAGAAGTATCAGTGCAAGACCTGCTCCCGGACCTTTTCCCGCATGTCCCTGCTGCACAAACACCAAGAGTCAGGCTGCTCGGGGGGCCCCCGCTGACCCTCAAAGCTCCTTCTGCCTCTCCAGACCCTCCCCCGGCCATTGCGGCCTCCATCCTTCCAACTGCCACGGAATTCCCTTCTGAGCTCCCCCTTTTGGCTGCGTTTGCCCCGCAGGGGACTCTGAGGACCTTTTTCCAGTTCTCTCTGCCCTGGTGCCTCGGTGGGCTCTGAGAGAGGCCTTCCCGTGGACGTTTCTGTGAACGGCTGGTGGGGAGGGTGGCTTGCAGCCAAGTGTTCTGGAGTTGGCCTCTCTGTGTGGGTTTGTGTATCCAAAGGTGTTTGGATACAGCTGCTTTGAGCTCCGGGACAAAAGCAGACAGACCGATAGGAAGCTCCCCCCACTCAGGGGAACCCACTCCTCCCCCACCCGGAACCCTCAGGCCACCCCTCCAGGAGGTGTGACTAAGCGCGCAGGTTCACCCCCAGGGCCTGTGGGGGCGGTCACTGACACAAGGACTGGTCTAGACCCCAGGTTGCCCCCAGGCCTGGGCAGCTATTTCAGCCTCCTGTTTGTCATGGTGGCACCTGTTTCATGGGCAGTTTAACAACGTCTCAAAAGAGACTGTGAGTAATTGCTGTCACTTGTTGGGGGCCCGAGTGGGGTGCTTCAGCCTGACCGATGTGTCTCCCAGAACTATTTTTGGGGTCTGACAGGTGGGCCTGGGAGGAAGATGTTTACATTTTTAAAGGTACACTGGTATTTATATTGCAAGCAACATTTTGTACTAAGGAAACGTTTTGTATAGTTATATGTACAGTTTATTGATATTCAATAAAGTGGTTAATTTATGTATTAAGAAAGTCTACTTAGTTTTCTAGAGGGGTGGGTGTTTTAAAGGGCCTACAGGAAGGGAGGAGGGGCCAGGGGTCCTTGGAGCTCGGATATTCCCGACACGGGCTTAAATCCTGTCCTCTTAAACGTCATGTGGCTCTGGACTTCTGACTTTGACTGTCAGGGACTTTATTCGTGCACGTGGGTTTTCCTCTGAGCCTGGGTGTCCTGTCTGGTGGGGAGGGTGGGAACACCTGTGGGCCAGTGAGAGCAGTGGGGGGTGGGGGGGGGTGGGATGCGCATGTTCCTTGCACTTTACATGTGACCCTGATCGATTCATCCTTCCATTTTGAGGCTGACCAGGCCCACAGGGTGAGAAGCCAGCTCCCAGGCTGTCGGCTTTGCCCCAGCACTGCAGGTTGGGGAGGGATTGGCTGCTTCTCCCAGATGAGGGAGTGGAATGCGCTGAGCACGAAGGGGACAGAGGATGTGCTTCCTGTTTCCAAGGGCTCCGGGCCCCACTCTGGCCTCCCTGTCGGACCCACACCTCTGTCTGGCTGCTGGGTACCAAATGGCCTTTGATGCAAGGAAATTGGCTGGCTGGAGCCGAGAGGGTGAGAAGCCAGGCCAAAGGGTAGGGGTCATTCAGCTTCCTGCTCGAGGACAGGACGGGAAGACGGTTAGCTTGCGTCCTAGGCTGGGATAATTCACTCCTGGCTGGTTGTCACGGTGACCTCACCTCTGGGGCCCTCCTGGGGCCAGGAGAAAATGAGTGTCCGTTCTGAGCACAAAAGGTGCTGAAGGTGCCAGTTTCCTGCGGGGAGCCGAGCAGGACTCCCAGGCGTCCCAGAGCCCCAGAGTCAGGCCGGGGGTGGGGGGAGCTTCATGTTCCAAAGGAGAGATGATTCTTTCTTCTAAACAGGAAATGGTGACCCGCGGGCCGGGAGCAGCCCTTAATGACTTGCAGCTTTCCTCCCAAAAGAAAAAAAAAAAAAAGTTCTCTAACAATCGCCAAATTGTAGCTGGCCTCCCTGAAGGGAAGTTAGGGAGTTGCGGGGGTTGGGGGCTGGGCGCCAATTTGCTGAGGGCCTACTGTGTCCCGTGTCCCTGGGCCGTCATGTATATTCACCCCACAGTAGGTGCCGACACCAATGGTGAGGGAATAAGTGACTTCCCACACTCCAGGGTGGGGGGGGGAGGGGGGACAGGCCTGGTGGAAACCCCTCCCCGACACCCGGAATGGGGTGTGCCAGGCTCTGAGCATTCTGGGAGTCAGGGATGCCTGGCTTGTGCCCCTGTCAGGGCCCAGAGCCAGGCGCTGCCCCTCTGGGCTCCCCAGTTTCTGCCTGCATAAAATGGGGTGATGGCTGTGCCTTCCTTCCCGGAGACCGGAAAGGGAGCTTCGTTCAGTAGGTCTTGAGGAGCACTGCGTGTGCCAGGGCCCTGTTCTAGGCCCCTGGGGCACAGCGGTGAACAGACAGTCCCCCCTGCACTCGTGGAACTTCGGCTCTGGTGGGGGAGACAGAAAACAAGTGACTGACCACACAAGCCGCTTTCCTCCGGTGACACTCTGCCAAGACAGAATTCGAGCGATGGGGCAGGCTCACCCCATGAGGCAGGCCGCTGGCGGCGGAACCAGAGCCCTCGGGCGGGCGGCATTGACGTTCCAGTTGAGACCTGAAGGGAGAGAAAGTTCCAGGCGGGAGGGAGCAGCAAGCGCAACCTTGTGGAGGCTGGAATGAACTTGCCCTACGCAGAGCAAGACCAGGGGGCCGGGGACAGGGGGCCGGGGTGGGATGGGTGAAGCACTCGTATCCCGGAGAGGATGTGTGCCTCCTGAGGACTCGGGAGTGTAGCCGAGCCTCTGGGCAGCCGTGGGCACCCAAGCAGGGAGTGAAGCCTGCTTTACTCGCCCGCCCGGCTCCTGGTGGAGAATGCAGGGGTGGGGGGGGGATGAGCTGGGAGCCCCAAGGTCCCGGGGCCGACATGATGCTGGCCCTGCCCAGGGTGACAGAGGCCGTGGGAGACTGATTCAAGAGGCCGGGTGGCTGGGGTGCACACCTGAGGGCTAGTAGGTGAGGGTTATTTGGGCTTATTAAAACAAAAAGGGCTGTGGGCCCCGGGGAGCCGAGGTGGGTGGGGATAAAAGGAATGAGGGGCGTCCCTGCGTCCTGATATGGGATCGTCCCCGCTCAGCCATATTGCTAAGTGAAAAATAACTTGCAGTACATGCTCCCTTTTGTGGGAAGAAGAGGGGGTGGAAATAAACATGTATTTCATTCCTGTTTGTATTTGCATATGGAAACTCTGGATTTACAATAAAATAATAAAAGCATTTCTCTAGGGAGTCACAGGAGGTGGAATGGGGTGGTCTGAAAAAGAGAGAAGGAGAAGGGAAACAGTTTTTAGAGTTTATTATTATTATTATTATTTTAAAGACTTTTTTTTTTTTTCTTAAGTAATCTCTACTCTCAATGTAGGGCTCGAACTCATGACCTGGAGAATCAAGTGTCACATGTTCTACCAACTGAGCCAGCCAGGTGCCCCAGTTTTTTAGATTTTTAAAGTACTTTGTATTTTGAAATAATTTAACCTGACAGAAAAGTACAAAAAGCTGGACTCTTTCATTCAGATTCTTCAAAATATTGAATATTTTCTTATGCTTGCATTTGCTCTCTGTATACACGTATATATACACGTACCCACACATTATTTATTTTGGAGCCATTTGAGAGCAAGTTGTAGACATTGATGCCCCTTGACTGTTAAACATTTAACCATGGAGGGGCACTTGGGTGCCTCAGTCGGTTCTTGATTTCAGCTCAGGTCATGATCCCAGGGTCGTGGGTTCGAGCCCTGTGTTGGGCTCCGCATTGAGCACGGAGCCTGCTTAAAATTTTCTCTCTCTCCCTCTGCCCCTCCCCTAACTTATGCTTTCTCTCTCCCTCTCCCTCTCCAAAAAAATTTTTTTTGAGCATGGATATTTAAGGACAAGAACATTCTCTCATATAACCATATAGTTTGATGATCCAAATCAGGAAATTGAGCATCGGTGCAATACTGTTATCCAATGCACAGCCATAACCAAGTTTCTATAGCTGTCCCAGTGATGTCTCTCACAGCACGCGGGGGGTGCCGGTGAGGGGAGATCCCAGGTCCCACGCTGGTCCTGTCACCTTATTTTCTTTTATCCTGGAATAGCTCTTTTCTTGGCCTTTCACGATTTTGACGTTATTGAAGTGTCCAGACCAGCTATTTTGTAGAATGTCCCCCAGTTTAGACGTTCCTGATGCTTCCTCAGGATTAAGCTTGGGCGGTGCGCTTTTGGCGAAACCCCAGAAGTGGCGTTGTGTCTTTCTCAGTGCAAGGTATCGTGAGGCACACGAGGTCCACTTGTTCCATCACGGGTGACGTCAACTTGGACCACTTGGTTAAGGAGGGTCTGCCAGGTTTTGCGGGGATAAAGTTCCTCTTTTTCCCCTTTTGTACTTAATCCGTATCTTGTGGGGAGACATTCCAAGACCATGTGAATATCCCGTTACTCCCCAAACTTCCACCGACTGTTCCAGGCCTCACTGGCGATTTTTGCCTAAATCAGTTATTACTGTGGTGGTTGCCGAGTGGCGATTTTCTAGTTCCATCGTTCCTTCTCTTTTTACTGGTTGGCTTTCTACCAGAGGGCAGAACTTGCCCCCTCTGTCTGGGCCCAAGCAGCTCAGAGCCGTGGGGCTGCCAGAGATGGAGCGGGAAGCAGGGTCTGGCGGGGCCATTCGATCCTCCCCTGGGCTCTTCTTTAAGGCGAGTCCAGGAAATAAACTGGCTGTAAAGCTGATCGCCACGCAGTGTCCAGGCGGTCAGGGCTGGGGCCAGGGCCACCTCTGGGCACATCTGGGCCCCATTAGGCACCTGGTGGCTACTCAAGGGCAATGCTTGAGCTGGGATGGGGGTACTCTGGCAGGCGGGGATCCGGGTCCTACTTGCTCCTTTTTTTTTTTTTTAAGTTTATTTTTGAGAGAGACAGAGTGTGAACAGGGGAGGGTCAGAGAGAGAGGGAGACACAGAATCCGAAGCAGGCTCCAGGCTCTGAGCTGTGGGCACAGAGCCCGACGTGGGGCTCAAACTCATGAACCGTGAGATCATGACCTGAGCCGAAGTCCGACGCTCAACCGACTGAGCCACCCAGGAGCCCCGGGAGTTTATTCTTTAATTAAAAAAAAAAAAAAAAAAAAGAATTGAAAAGATTAGATGGGAGGCTCCTTTGACGTGTGATTAACACACCTTATCCTAGTGCCTTTAATGTACTCAGTGTGGTGAAGGGCTCAGTTTGTATTTGTCTAAATTAAAAAATAAATATATATATTTATGTGGGCATGTACTCCAGTCTCGCTCACAGGAAGAGCCGAGCCCTCCCCTTGGCCCACAGTGCTGGCTCTGCCCCTTCACCGCTGCCTTATCCCCTCCCCGATGCCCTCACTCCCTCCAGCCTCCCAGGCTCCCTGCCACCTCAGGGCCTTTGCACTTGCCTCTTTTCCTCCTCTCAGAGAACCACAGGCTGGGTCCTGGCAGCCATCCCTCTCCCCTTTGCATCCAGTGCCTTCCCCTCTTGACGTTTTTCCCCACAGCACTTGTCACCGTCCGACAAATCATATTTTCACCATTCACAGCTTCTGTGTTGACCGTCTCGCCCACCATAATGTCGGCTCGCCGGGAGTGGAAATTTTATCTGCTTTGTTCACTGTCCCATCCCTGATCCCTCACTTCTCTTGTGCAGGAGGTGTACTCTTGGTAAAATTTTGCTGAATGATGAATACATGTGTGCCCCCAGGAAATATACCACAGTCACCACTCTTACGGGGCGCTTTCTATGTGCCGGGCACTGAGTGCCTCACATGGATCAACTCATTACACTTTCACACCTGACTCAAGAAAGAGAAAAACAAGACACAGAGAGGTTAAGTAACTGGCCCAAGGTCACCCAGCAAATAAGTGGCAGAGTAAGGATACAAACTCTGACTTCTTTTATGACTGTTGTAGTTTTGCTCTATCTTTGGGGTAGAGCTAAAACCTTTTAAATTGCAGTGGAACAGAGTCTGGGTCTTTACCTACTACCCTGGCCTGCCCAGCAGCCATGGCACAGATGGGCTCATTTTGTCCTATCCCCAGTCTTCTTAAAACAAACAAACAAACCCACATACCCTTCTCCAGCCAGGTAGGCAGCCAAAAGTGTGTGGAGATATGGGGGTGGAATGGCCAGGGAAAAGAGAGCTCAGTCCCTAGTGGGTGGGGTGGGATGGGGTGGGGACATTCTGTGTGGTCCCTGCAGACCAGGAGAAGCTTCCAGACTAGGAGCTCCGTGAGGGTGGGACCACCCACCTGGCCCAATCTCCCTCTGTGCCCTGGGCCTTGGACCCACTCTGGGCATCTCCAGTTGGGTGATCTATGTTTCCTTCCCTGCCTCTCCTAGCTTTTGGCGACTCCTGGTGATCCTGGTGTTCGGGGGCTTATAGCTGCCTCCCCCCTGCCACCCCACTGCCTCTGGCTTCACATGGCCTCCTTCTTTGACTTTATTCCTCTGGGTGTGCCCTCTCCTCTTCTTATAAGGACACCAATCACTGGACTTAGAGCCCGCCCTAATCCAGTATGACCCCATCTTAGTGTGATTACAACAGCAAAGACCCTGATTCAAAATGAGGTCACGTTGAATGGCTCTGGAGGTTGGGACTTGAAGATACCTTTTTGGGGGGACACAATTTAACCCACTACAAGTGGCAAATCTTCCTCAGGGCCTGGATCTTTTTATTAGTCATCCGCTAAACCCCGGGTGGGCGGGGGCGGGGGGGGGGGGGCGGTGCTTAGGAGGAGATTTGGGGAGTCAGACTTTGCCTCTGTGCTTTCTGAAAGGGAGAGTGTTTTAGTCAGTCCTCAGTCTCAGGACTTACAGGGTGAGTAGGTAGAGGGGGCATGGGGGGAGCAGAGGGGCGAAAGGTCAATAGAGATTAGGGCCAGGGCTATGCCAGCCAGCCTGGGGAGAAATTTCACATTTATCCTGAGGGCACTGGGGAGCCATAGCATGGTTTACACAGAGGAGGGACACAAGTGGATTGGGACGATACTCTGGTTGGCTGTGTAGGGAGGAAAGCCAGAAGCAGGGAGCCCCCTGCCCTCTTGGTGGAAATGAGGCAGAGGAAAGGGTGCAGTCAACAGACATTTGGGAAGCTTGGTGACCTACGGACATGAAGAGTGAGGGAGGGCACAAAGACGACGCTTTGTCTGGATTTTTCAGCCACTGAGGGAAATAAAGAGTGAGGCAAAGAGCAGCCAGTCAGGCAAATCACAGTAATAATGATTATAATAGTAAACATTTCATGACGGTTCACTATCTGTTTTGCACAGACCACCTGACTTAATCCGCACAACAACCCTGGGCGATCTGGGTATAAGAGGTGGTCCCACAGTGGGTAAGAGCTTGGGTTCTGGAGCCACACTGCCTGGGCTCACATCTCTACTGTATTGCCTGCCTGCTGTGTGATGTGGAGCAAATCCCTCGACCTCTCTGTGTCCATTTCCTCATCTGAAGAACAGCCCCTGCTTCTGGAGGTCATTGTGCAGATTAAATGAGTGAATATTTACAAATTGCTTGGCCTCGGGCCTAGCACAGAGTAAAGCCTCAGTAAACACTGACTGGTATTATGTCCATTTTACACGTAGGGAAATCGAGGCTCTGAAAGAGTAATTTCCCAAGATCACCACAGGATCATCCTAGTGTTTCTGGCTCTTTGCGTCTCCTGGTCCTTGACGAAGTCTGGGGGCCTGAGCGGGCCTGCTGACCCCCAGAGTCTGATGTCCTGTGTCCACTGGAGCCTTGAGCAGCCAGATGACCAGGCGCCCCGGGGAGTTGAAGGACTCTCCACGGAAGTTTGGCGTTGAATGCACCTCTGTGGGTATGAGCTAGAAGGCCTCAGGGAAGGGAGACCGTGCTCCCGGACCCAGTTCTATGGAGCTGGTGCCCTGGCCTGAAATACACACTTTAGTGGGGGCCGACAAGGCAGCGGCAGGGAGAGAGGAACCCCGTGCTCGTGGGAGTGCGGAGGCAGGACAGGGGGCTTTCCTAAGGACTTCGATCCTTTCTTTGTGGGTCTGAGAGGGCCACCAACGCCTCACTCCGTGACCCTGGATGCGTCCCTGCCCCTTCCAGGTTTCACTTTGCACATCACTAAAAACATGTTCAACCTTTGACCCAATAATAAAATTAAAAGTACATAAACACATTCTGCCTAGCATTTTTCGGAAGGGCAGAACACCATAAACAACCCAAATGCCCAGCACAAGGGCACGGGCTGTTAGCTGGGGTCCTGGGGCATCCTGGGAACTGGCAGCTATTATAAATGATGATACAACCTTTAAAATATGTATTGTGGGGGCTCCTGGGTGGCTCAGTCGGTTAAGCGTCCAACTTCGGCTCAAATCATGATCTCTGGTTCATGAGTTCAAGACCCGAGTCAGGCTGTGTGCTGACAGCTCAGAGCCTGGAGCCTGCTTCCAGTTCTGTGTCTCCCTCACTCTCTGCCCCTCCCCTGCTCATGCCCTGTCTCTCAAAAATAAATAAATGTTTAAAAAATAAATAAATAAAATATATATTGTGTAGGGACAACCTGGGTAGCTCAGTCGGTTAAGCTTCCAACTCTTGATTTCAGCTCAGGTCATGATCTCACGGTTCGTGAGTTTGAGCCCCGTGTCGGGCTCTGTGCCGACAGCGAGGAGCCTGCTGGGGATTCTCTCCCTCTGTCTGCCCCTCCCCCACTTACACTCACATGTCCTCTCTCTCTCTCTCTCTCTCTCTCTCTCTCAAAATAAAGTTAAAAAATAAAATACATATTGTGTACGTAGCACAAGAGCAGACAAAAACAAACAAAAGCCAGGCATGTGAAAAACACTCCAAATGTTTCTTGAGTGATTAAATAAATCAATGAGTGGTTAGTATTCAGTATTTGTTGAGAGGGAGGAAAGAAGGTCAGGACAGAGAAGAAAAGAAGCAAAAGAAGGATCTGCAAGAGATATGCCCCTGTGCATAGTGATTTTCTCTGGGCGTAGGTTGAGGTGCTCGTGAAGCAGAGGGCACTTCATTGGATGTAATTTTCAGTTCCATTACCATTGTTTCTTCCAGTGAGCGTCTCTTGCCTTACCGTCAGCCGATCAATCAATATTTTCGTGGATAAACTAGATATTCCAAAGGGATTTCAAAGGTACCCACATGTACTGACAGGAGCAAGCAACGACTTGCACAGCAGCTGGAAAAAATAGTGTGGTTCCACTTATGTAGAACTTTACCTCCATTTTCACCCGCCTTTGCCTTCATGCAGAGGGAAGTGCGTGCCCTGGGGGTCAATGGTGCTTCTCTCTGGATGGTGGGGTTGCTGGGGTTTTAATTCTCTCGGAGAGCCCAATGGGGGGCCTGAACTCCCAAACCGCGAGATCATGACCTGAGCCAAGGTCAGACACTTAACCGACTGAGCCACCCAGGTGCCCCTTAATTCTCCTCTTGTTAGATTTCTGAATTTTCTATGATAAGCATGTGATTTCCTTTCTCAACAGAACTGCACGCGCACACACACACACACTCACACTCTGAAGAACGACGTTCAAGAGCTGGCAACCTTCCAGAGTGAAGGAAGTCACGCTTGGCAATCACAGCCACCTTGTCAGTTCCCCGAGGGCTGCGGGGTGATGTCCGGCTGCCCCTCGAGGTCTATCCTGGGCATCGCCCTTGAGCTGAATTGGTCCCCAGCCTCCGTGTCTCTGGGCAGCCCATTCTCCAGCCCCAGTGCGGCCGTCGTTCACCAAGAGCATGAGTATTTACCATGCAGGGCTGTGTACCCGTAGGCGGTCGGTCCTGAGTGGGAGAGCGGCAGACCGAGCTCAGTTCTTGGGGGACTTTCCCAAGAACGCACAGCTGTGAGGCCACTGGTGGCAACAGGATTTCTTTAATGGCTTCGTTGAGCTATAATCCACCTACCGTACAATTCCTCCGCTTACAAGGCACAATTCAGCAGTTTTTCGTACCCCCACCATCTCATTCCAGAACATTTCATCACCGGAAGAAGAACCCCCCCAATTAGTAGCCACTCCCTGTTTCCTCCTCCCCTCGGCCCCTGGCCACCACTAATCTGCTTTCTGTCTGCAAGGTCTGGACTATTCTGGACGCTCCATATACACGTGGAATCACTGTGGCTGCTCGCACTTGGCATCACGTTTCGAGGTTCATCCGTGTCGTAGAGCGTCAGCACTTTATTCTTTTCCTGGCCCGGTGATAGGCCACTGACGGGCAGGCCACATCTTGTTCATCCACTTGTCAGCTGATGGACGTCGGGGTTCTTTCCCCTTCTTGGCTCTCCTGGGGAGAGTCGCCGTGCCCACTCCTGTACGAGCAATCTGTGAGCGCGTCCACACCGCACTACCTTCCTTGCCAGCACTGTTATATCAGGGTTTTATTTTGTATTTCAGCCATTTTAGCAGGTGTGTGTGTGTGTGTGTGTGTGTGTGTGTGTGTGAGACAATCTTCTCAGGATGTAACCGACATGTAATAGGCTGCCATATATAAAGTACAAATTTTGATGTTTTAATTTCTCTTGGGAAATAAGGGAGTGGAATTTCGGGGTCATGCGGTGACTCTCTTTAGACGCCAGGATTTGAAGCAGATCTTCCCTGCCTCAGGGTCAGGGTGATTTCTGCTGGCAGGGCCCACTTCCCCCTGGGAAGGAGAAGCTGGGGTGCTCTCACTCTCCCGTCTGGGTCTCTTCTCTGGGCACAGGGCCGGTCTGCAGCTCCAGCCGGGAGCCTCCGCGACAGTAGCCCGGTCCTGCCTGCCTGCATTCAGCACACGCGCACGGAGCCCTACTGTGTGCCGGGCCCCGTTCCAGGAACTAGCGGTACAGCAGCAGACAGCCTCGGAGAGTCCAGGGAGGGGGTGATGTTGCCTGGAAAGAGCACAGGGTGCCGTGGGAGGACAGCAGGGCGCTAGCTCGGTCAGGGATGTGGGGGTATTTGAGGAACCTTCCCCGAGATGAAGGAGTAGGAGTTGGCCTGGCAGAGAGAACTGAGTGGGAGGAGGCCACTGCAAGCGGAGGGAACAGCAAGCGTAAAGGCCCCGAGGTGGGGATGCGCTTGGGGGTCAGTGTGGCTGGAGGGGAGAGAGGTGGGAGATGGGGTGGGAGGGGCCGGCAGTGGCCCACCTGCAGGGCATCATGGGCCGGGTGTTCAGATCTTACTCTCAGTCCTGTGAAGCTGCCAGGGGACTTCACACAGAGGAATGACTCCTCTGTGAGGGGGAAATAGACTGAGGGACAGAAAGGAAGTGGGAGACAAGAGAGGAGGCACCTGCAGGCGGAGGCTTCCGCTGGACAGCCGGGAGGAAGAAGGGGTGGGAGTTGGCGTTGTGTCTGTGCTGGGGGGGGGGGGGGGGGCGCGGGCGGAGAGGGACTGAATGGGGGGGGGGAGCGAGTATGAATAGGAGGCAGAGGAGGGATCCTAGCGAGGCCAGATGTGGGGCTGAGCCCTGAAAAGCAGGGTGGTGCCCGTTGACAAAACTGGGCCTCTGGAGAGGAGACAGGGAAGGAAACGATGCAATGAAACATGTTTCTTCTTTTGTGAATGTTTATTTATATATTTTGAGAGAGAGAGCGAGAGCAGGGGAGGGGCAGAGAGAAAGGGAGAGAGAATCCCAAGCAGGGTCTGTGCGGTCAGTGCAGAGCCCAATGTGGGACTCGAACTCACCAACCGTGAGCTGAAATCAGGAATCAGAGGCTGAACTGACTGAGCCACCCAGGCACCCCTGCAACATATTTCTTTAGAATTCTTTTCTCACTTGACCTTCTCCCAGCCATCTCTACCAGCCTCCCAATGACCTCCATATTGCCTGAGTCCTGGCCCCCAAGCCTCACGCTAGCACCCGAGTGGACAGACCCTGAACTCTGCATATTCCTGCCCCATTCCCTCCCTGGCCCACCACGCTTCCCTATCTGCCGATTGTGAGGTCTGGGCCGGCATGAGCTGGTGCAGTGCCTGGCACATAGCAGGATCTCAAAAAACAGTTGTTGAATTAGTTAGAGAAGGCTGTGGACTACCTTCTTTAGTGGAGAATATGGGAGCCATAGAGGAGTTTAGAGGAAGGAAGGTGTGAGTTCTCTCTGAGTTCTCAGTCTCTCCCTTTTCACCTAGGCCTTCAGGAAGAGGGCAGAGGCTCTCTGGGATCTTGACTAAGGTCAAACAGCCGGTTCTAGAGCCTAGGAATGAAGCTTATCACACCAGCCAGCCCTCGGGGGACCGCATACCCTGTCACTATCACATCCCCATTTTACAGAGGAGGAGACTTGAGTCTCAGAAGCAGGTGGCATTTACCCAATGGCAGAGCAGGGATTCGAACCTAGACCTGCCTGGCTGCATAGTCCTCATCCAACCTTTTGTCCTCAAAAGGACATTTTAGAAAAATAAAAATAAAAATTAGGGACCCAAGGGTCCGGGAAGAATTCCTCTCGGTAGAGGCCCTTCTAGAACATTTCAGGAGTAAATACAGACATGTGTCAGCATCTGTGTCTGGTGGCCTCTGCGGAAGAGACTGGAGGCTGGGGTCAGGGGCAGGAGGAAGACTGACTTGTCACATTTTTTCTTTCTGAACTCTCTGGATGATTATTATTTTAAGAGTGTTCGTGAAAGCGTAACAATTGTGCAGAGAGGCGTGCCTCGGAGGTGTTCAGCCCAATGCCTTTTTTCCAAGTGAATCCACCTGTGAGACTAGCACCCAGATCAGGAAACAAGAGACAGAACATTCCAGTCCCATAGAAGCCAGCTTCTTTCAATTGGAACAGTATCTGTGGGATTCATCCACATCGTGGAGCAGGTCAGTGATGTGTTCCTTTTTAGTGCTGATTAAGGCTTCCGCTGTTTGCCTGTTTCGCCGTGTTTATTCATTCAGCAGCGAACGGACACTTGAGTTTCCGGTTTTTTTTGTTTTTTGTTTTTTTGCAGTTATGAATGAAGCTGCTATAAGTGTTCACATGGAGATTTTCATGGGAACGTAAGTTTTCATTCCTTTGGGGTAAATACCTAAGAATGGATCGTTGGGGGGCGCCCGGGTGGCTCAGTCGGTTGGGCGTCCGACTTCGGCTCAGGTCATGATCTCACGGTTCGTGGGTTCGAGCCCCGCGTCGGGCTCTGTGCCGACAGCTCGGAGCCTGGAGCCTGCTTCAGATTCCGTGTCTCCCTCTCTCTCTGACCCTCCCCTGTTCATGCTCTGTCTCTCTCTGTCTCAAAAATAAATAAACATTAAAAAAAAAAAATCAAAAAAAAAAAAAAAAAGAATGGATCGTTGGGTTGCAGAGTAAAAGTATGTGTTTGACTTGATTAAAACAAACAAACAAACAAAAAACGTCCAAACTGATTTCCCGAGCTCGGTGCCATTTTGCTCTCCCGCCAGAAATGGAGGAGAGAGTTCCAGTTGCTTCACATATTTCTATTCTCGGTGTTTGTTTTTGTTTTTACTTTAGCCATTCTCATACGCGAGACATAGTGTCTCATCATGTGTGTGCCTGGGTTTAACAGCTTTTTCTCCAGACAGAATACATACAATACTATACATGTAGAGGTGGAAATTTGCTAGGTTTTGACACATATCTACCCGCGTGACACTAGCACAATTCAGACCGTGAACATATCCGTCATCCCCGAAAGTTTCCTGATTTACGCCTCTTCTTTGACTTTCCTCCCTCCGTCCTCACCATTGCCCCCACCCCCAGGCAACCAATGATCTACTTTTGGTCACTAATGATTAGTTTGCCTTTTCTGGAAATATTAATGGAATTATATGGTCTGTTCTCTCTCTCTCTCTCTTTTTTTTTTTTTTTTTGGTCTGGCCTCTTTCACTCAGCATAATTACTCAGAGGTTCATCCAACAGTTGTTCCTTTTTACTGCCGTGTCGATGGTATCAGTGTAGGGATAAACCACTCGCCTTTGGATGGACATTTGGATCGTTTCTTGTTTTTGGCGATTACAAGTAAAACTGCTATAAACAGGGGCACCTGGGTGGCTCAGTCAGTTGAGCGTCCGACTTGGGCCTCAGGTCATGATCTCTCTCATGTTTCGTGAGTTCGAGCCCCGCGTCGGGCTCTGTGCTGACAGCTCGGAGCCTGGAGCCTGTTTTGGATTCTGTGTCTCCCTCTCTCTCTGCCCCCCACTCGCACTCTGTCTCTCTCTCAAAAATAAATAAACATTAAAAAAAAAAAACTGCTATAAACATTCCTGGACAAGTCTTTGTGCGGACATAGGTTTTCATTCTTCTTGGGTAAATGTATAGGAGTGTAGTTGCTGCATTGCATGATAAGTAAATGCTGAACATTTGAAGAAACCGTTAAACCGTCTTCCAAAGTGGCTGCAACCATTTTGCTCTTGGGCCAGCCGTGCGTGAGAGTTGCAGCACCTTCACATTCCCGTCAGCACTTGGTATGAGCAGGCTTTGTGATTTTGGCCATTCTCCTGGGTGTTTAGCGATACCTCATTGTGGTTTTAATTTGCATTTCCTTAATGACTAACAACATTGAACGTCTTTCCACACACCTGTTTACAACCCATATGTTTTACTTATTTTTTTCAAACGTGTATTTATTTTGGAGAGGGAGAATCCCAAGCAGACTCCTCACCATCAGCGCAGAGCCCGACGTGGGGCTCGGACTCACAAACCGTGAGATCGTGACCTGAGCCGAAATCAAGAGTCAGACGCTTAACCGCCTGAGCCACCCAGGCGCCCCTTTTGTCCATTTCATCACTGACTTCTTTTCTGAGAATTCTTTATATATTCTAAATACAACATATATTTTTAAATCAGATAACATGTTTTGCAGATACTTTCCCCCCAGTCTGTGGGGATTTCTTTGCTGATCGTATCCTTTGCCCACTTTTCATCGGGCCAATCAGTGGTCTTGCTGAGGTTTAAGAGAGCTTTGTGTTTCTTCTCATCTTCAGTGTTGGCCACAGACCTGGCCTGTCCCAGCTCAAGGCGCTGCCGTCAGGGGCGTGGGGAGAGAGTCGTTAGAGAGTCTAGCAAAGGAGAAACTGTACCCCTGTCCTTTACTGTGCCCCATGCAGCCTCACTTTCTCTCCCCTCTAGTGGGGATCCCTAAGTAGCCCCTCCTGGGCGGAAGAGAGTCTTGTCACGCGCAGGAAACACCGGCTGGCAGTTTCGTTTGTCACTATCGTTTTCATCACCGTGGTCGTCTGGACGTGGTTTCGAGTGCAGGCGTGAGGTTCAACTCTCAGCTCTGCCACTGCCCGGCTGCATGACCCCAGGCCAGGGCCTTCCGCCGTGTCTCTCCCCGATAGAGTGGCTGATAAGGGTCGAATACACCATGCTTGGCACAGAGCAAAGGCTGCAAAAAAAGCTATTATTATCTTTTTTATGAAACGAAATGAAAGTTCTTTTTTTTTTGTAATTTTTTTTTTAACGTTTATTTATTTTTGAGACAGAGAGAGACAGAGCAGGAACGGGGGAGGGTCAGAGAGAGGGAGACACAGAATCTGAAACAGGCTCCAGGCTCCGAGCTGTCAGCACAGAGCCCGACGCGGGGCTCGAACCCACGGACCGCGAGATCATGACCTGAGCCGAAGTCGGACGCTCAACCGACTGAGCCACCCAGGCGCCCTGAAAGTTCATTTTTTAATGGAAGTCGCACAAGTTCAGTGGGATACCAGATTTTTGGCTGGTTGTGGCTGGAGCTGAGGGAGCGGTCTGTGTCTGCACAGATGGGGGGGGGAAGGGTCCCTGCAGCAGCCTCACCACGTCCTCACATGGACCATCTTGCTTAATCCTCAGAGCAGCTCTGAGTGATCAGAGCTGACGACCGCGTCTGACAGAGGAGGAACCAGGTCCTTTACGGCTTCACCTCCCTCCTCCAGGACCCACACGTGAGCCTGGCCTATGACACCACGCGAGGGACAGACCACGTCTCCTCCACGGCTGTCTGGGGGCTGAGGAGGCACCAAAAGGGGGTGACACCTGGGACCCAAAATCCTAATGAAAGCACGAATGGGGATCGATGATCAAAGTTGGGTGCTACTGAGCCTTACGTAAAATAACCCAAATAGAAACAAGAATAGCAAGACCTATACCCGTGTCCCTGGTAGAGTATGAATGAGAATTAGTTTAAGAATTTAAGAATTAGTGGGGCTCCTGGGCGGCTCGGTCGGTTAAGCATCCGACTTCGGCTCAGGTCATGATCTCACAGTTTGTGAGTTCGAGCCCCGCGTGGGACTCTGTGCTGACAGCTCAGAGCCTGGAGGCTGCTTCGGATTCTGTGTCTCCCTCTCTCTCCACCCCTCCCCCACTCGTGCTCTGTCTCTGTCTCCATCAGAAATAGACATTAAAAATTTTTTTTTAAATAATAATAAAAAAAATAATTTAAGAATTATTGGAATTACTTCTGTCCTTCCCACCGTTGGCCTGACCTGCGAATATGTGAACGTACTGTCATCTCATCCGTGATAGTGACAATGGCAGGTCACCATCAGTGATAGGTCAGTGACAGCGACATGAACCAGGCCTACATTTCACATTCCTTGTTGCTTCTAAAAGTCATCATCAAACACAGCCAAAATCCTAGTGGACAGCTGACGAGTCAAATATCTTCTGGCTCTATTGGCTGAAATTCCACCAGTCACTCAAAATGTAAATGTATATTTATTATAAAGGAGTAAAATACGGTCTTATTTTAATAATTATTGTGAACGTGGCCAAGCCTATACAAACAAGAAGGTTCAAATAAATAAAATCTAAGAAAATAAATCAATCGATGGTTAATACAAAAGCAATAAGTTAAAAAAAAAACAACAAAAGCAATGACTTTGGCTGAAAGTTGGAGTTCTTTTCCCAAGCAAATGTTTCTAAATAATTAAATGATAATGAGTAACAGAACAGTAGAATTAATTCTAATACTTGTACCATTATGTGGTTTGCTAGCTTTCATAACAAATAATAAAATTCATATTAAGAATATAACCTTTGAGAACGTAATATTGTTCAGTTATGTAATTTCCTCTAGGTCCCTGGGTCTCTTAGGAAAAAATGTTAACTTGGGTATATGCAGAAAATGCAGGACGATCTGGAGAAAATGAGGAACCCACATGGCCTGTGTCCCGCCAATCAAGCTTCAGAACAATGGGCGCCAGGAGGAAGCTTTAGGTACATATTTTCTATAATGTTTCCTGTCTTCAAGCAACGTGCTGAAGTTATTGCTGCTTATACAATTACTTCCTTAGCTGAAAAGGAAGAATATTTTAAATTTGCCCAACTCTTGATTCCTGGACAAAAGTTCCATCATGAGCACGGTTACCAAAAAGCGTGTCTGAGATGTCACCGCCCCGGGGCCAGGGAATCAGTGATGTCCTTCAATGTTTCCGGGGGGAGGAGTCATCTCTTTCGATGTGTCCCAGGCAGCGTGGTGACCAGGCACGGGGAAGGGGTCCCCAGGCAGCTGACAGCGTGAAATAATTACTGATCTGCCCAATGAGGTCGCACTTTAAACTGATGACCAATCAGGGTGATAATAAGATGGGCCGATCGTTTTAAATTGTTTCATAGAATCTTACATTCCCCTTCTCTCCCGTATTCGTTCCACGGGGTGGTGACAGCCTCAGTCCGTGTCCAGAAAACTGATTTACCCCGCTGAATGTTAGCATTGAGCAAAATTTATACACTTGGGGGTTAGGAGGGGCGGAGGAGTGGCCGGTGGGACACAGGGCTGAAGAGGGGAGGGGGACAGGGCCGAAAGGCGGGCTGGGGGTCGACGCACTGGGGGAGGCAGGGAGGACCCAGCAGAGCTCAGACAGCAGGTGGGCACAGTGCGGGGACACAGGGGACCAGCTGAGGGTCGACGGTGTGTGTGGAAAACACAGGGACAGAGCGCAAGGGGGTCCGAGCGAGGCTGCGGGACAGCACAAAGCGAAGACCCCACAGGGTTGAAAGAGGGGACGACTGGCTCACGAGGGGGCCGGAGCCCCTGGCGACAAGAGCCGGGCGCAGAGATGAGGTTGGTGCAGGGCCGGACAAAGGCCAAAGACAGGTGGGTGGGGGGCCCGGGGGAACATAAATGTGGGTGATGACAGGCATCAAGATGTATGTGGGTCTGGGGACAGATCAGGGTCTGGGGGGAGGAAGGGAACAAGATAAATGGAAGGAACAAGGTGGGGGACTGAGAGTAATAGAGACAAGGTCTCAGGGACCGGTGACACCAGCAGGAAGGATGGGAGAGGAGATACAGGCACAGGGGGAAGGAGGGAGACAGGGGAAGGGAGACAGAGACAGGGGTGCACAGGGAGAGCCCAGACCCTTTCCACCTTCCCTGAGAAGGTGCAGAGGGAGGCCCGGCCTCAGGGGAGGAAGGACGGAAGCAGCAGTGGCAGTGGGTGACGGCAGAGGGAGGCCGAGCAGAAGAGGGGCGGTGGGAAACAGCAGGAAACCAAACAGGAGGGAAAGATGGTTTAAACCCTGAGGGGCACGGCAGGCAGGGCGGTTGAGAGGCTGTGGGAGGCTGGGAGCAGGGGAGGAGCTGGGTGACAGGGAGGGTCTCCCAGAACTGCAGGTGAGGGCATGAGAGACCCTGGGGAGGAAGCGGGGAGGCCTGTGGGTTGGCAGGGGTTTCCTGTGGGTGTCAGGCTGACTGTCACAGGAACGCGGGCAAGGCTGGTCCCCCCAGCTGGGGGACACGGGTGATTCCCAGGGCACTGGGGGTGCATTCCGAGGCGGGGGGAAGTAAAACAACGTGTGGTCTACTGCCGGCGACCTGAGGGATGCCCAGGGGAAGTCGGGTGGAGCAGAGTGACCCGGGGACTGTCCACTGCAGGGTCCGGTGTGGAGAGGGAAAATGAGAGTCTGAGTGGTGGAGAGGGCAGCGACATGAAGCTGGTGCCAGCCTGGGGACAATGGGCCCTGCAGCCGCCTCTTGGTTCTGAGACGCCCAGAGCGGAGAGTGAGAAGCTGGGTGAGGCTGGCGGGTGGTGGGGGAGTCGGGGCTGGGGGAACCCGCGTGGAGGAGCCAGATGGGACCACACGCCCCTCAGGTGAGACGCGGCCGAGAAGCCACCGGGTCCCAGGACACCCCACCCCTGTCTGGCTGCAGAAAGGGAGGGCACGGTCATGTGTGCGAGCGAGGGGCGAGAGTGACCTGGAAACCAACGCAGAAATAAGTAAAGCAGACAGACAGACTCGCTTACCAGGTGTTTTGTCCTCCGTCCTAGGGATTCCCTTCTAGGTCACGGGATGCCGTGAGCACCACGAGCAGGTGGCACAAACTGTTCCAGGCACTGCCTTCCTCTGAGAGGACCTAGGCATGATTTTTGTTGCGAGCATCTTCACATAGGGATGGGCCACCACGAGGAATCCCACCACCACCCAGTGGGGGAAGTTCTTCCTCCCTTCGGTCCCTCCCCTGCTGCCCTGGCCAGAGCCTGTGCTAAAAGATGGGGAATCAGACCTGGCCTTGCCCTTGTCACCTGTGTGGACCCCATCAGTACGAATGCAAGAGACCGGTCCAAATCCCAGCTTGACTAACACCTGCTGAGGGACCTCGGTAGGCCTCTTAACCTCTCTGAGCCTTGATTTCCGCAGGTGGACAGAGAAAACTATACAGATTCCTAGACTGGCAGAGAGGTGGGAAAGAATGGGGAAAATAACGCATGAGACGTAACTGTAGCAGAGGATTAAGAAATGCGGGCCAAGCAGGCTCCTGCCTCAGGGCCTTTGCACATGCTGTTTCTTCTGCTTGGACCGCCCTTCCTTTAGCTGCCCACATGACTCCAAACTCCAAAGAGAACTTTTCTGGCCATCCTATGACCGTTTCGTGCCCCCCTCCCCACCTTCACTCCCCAACCCCCTTTCCTGCCTTACCTCCCCCTCTTCCCCCTGCCCCCAGCAGTCACCACCATCTGACACTCTGTGTTAGGTGTTTATTTGCCAACGTCTGGCTCCCCCACTGGACCGGCAGCCACGGGAGGGCAGGGAGTTTGGCGTCTCACCGCGGAATCCCAGTCTCTAGAACCGGCGCCTGGCACACAGTAGGAGCTCCACAGCGAAGGGCCACCCCCTCCCTGCGAGACCGCGGACAGTCATCCCCACTCCCCGAGCTGTGGCCAGGCGGGTTTCGGAGCAGCCCTTCCACCCGGCGTTTGCCAGGAGCGTCTCTCAGGACGTGCGGGTCCTGAGGCTCCCTTGGCACTTTGCGGGGGGGGGGGGGCGAAGGCCGGAGGCTGTTTGGCTTTGTTTTTCCAAATGCCTGTTTACCAACGCGGACCTCTCGGCCGACCTGGGAGGGGGCCCCTCTGCGCGGAGCGGGCCGCCCCGCCCCGCCCCGCCCGCCGCCTCTCGCAGGCGGGCGCCCCTCCAGGCCGCGGCCCCCTCCCCGCCGGCCCCCAGCGAGACGAATGCAGCACACGGCGGCCTTTATGGGGCCCGCAGACAGCGCGTCGCCAGGCTAACCCTGCGTGGAAAATTCGGAGGTGGAAGGCAGGGCGCCTTAATGAGGGGGCCGCCAGCGGCGGCGGCGGCCGGGGGGGCGGGGGGGGGGGGGGTGCGGCGGGGGCCGCGGGCCCGACCGGAAACGTGAGCCGGCGCCCCCCCGCCCCCGCCCCGCGCATTCCCGGGGCCCCGCGGGACGGCGCGCGCGCCCGTGGCCGGCAGGTGGAGGGGGCGGGGGCGCCCGCGTCGGCGCGTTCCTGCGCGCTCCCGACTGGGGGGGGGGGAGGGCGGCGCCTGGCCTCTGCGTGCCTCCACCTCCCCCTCCGTGAAAGGGGCCCGAGCCCCTGGCGGGTGGGACGATTAAATGAGTTGCCCCGCGCGGTGGTGGCCGGCGCGTGGGAAGCCCTGGACAAAGCGAGTCATGTGTGGATACTGTTGGCGTTATGGTTTCATAAGCCGCAAGTTGAGGCTGAGCTATTCAGGAGAGGCAGGCCGGCGGGCATTCGGATTTCCAGGCTGTTCCCCACCGCCTCTGGTGGGGCCTGAGCCAGGCTCGAAATCGGGCCGGTCCCTGAAGACGAGGCCACGAGGTCAAGGTTATGGGCCAGGACCGGGAGAGGGACCGAGCTGAGTGGCCAGCCCCGGCGTTGCCGTGGCGAGGCCTGGGTCAGCCACGGTGTCGCCGGACCTGTTTTCTCCTCTGTCAGGTGGGCATGGGCCGGGCACCGTGCCCTGTGCTGGGGGAGAGCGGGGAGCAGGACCGCCCTGGACTCCCGGGCTTGCCCCAGTGGGGTGACTGAGGGATTCCCTTGAAAGAGGAGAACAAGTGTGCACAGGAGCTGATATAATTAACACCCTGAGCCCTGGGGCTGGAAGAAGAGAGAGGGAGGGAGGAACGGGAAGGTACAGCAGAACGGAAGGCAGGTGACTGCAGAGGGGGAAATTGGAGAGGATTCCCGGAGGCCCAACTTCAGACTCAGACTGGAAGAAGGCGGAAAGGGAGGCTGGAGGCAGCCAGAAGGCAGGCTTTACATTTCTTTCTCCCTCCTCCCAAACACCGTTCCTCCCCCTGGTGTCACCTTAGCTCTTTCCCTGACTTCCTCCAGACCTCTGCTCAAAGGTCCGCGCTTCTGCGCAGCCTTCCCAGACCACTGCCTAAACACACGCCCACCCCAGGCCTCTCTCTTTGCCCCTGGCCCTGAGTTATTTCTTTTCATTATATTTATATGCTTTTTGCTTCACGTGTTTCACCTGCATCCTCCACTTGCCTGTGAGCTTGATGAGGATGGGGATTTTGTTCACAGCTGTAGCTTCTGCACCCAGCCTGGCACACAGTAGGAGCTCAATAAATGACTGAGGAATGAATGAATGGACAGAGCCAGGCAATGGTGAACAAAGAGAGGCTCCCCTTTGTTTCTGGTGATTCCAGTTCTGGCTCATAGGGGACAATTTCCTGAGCTACGGACAGGCAGACAGAAGATCAGGTGAATAGAGGGACAGGGGACAGAGAGCTCTAGGGTCCACTGGCTGTTCCTGCCTCCGGGGGCCCCACAGAAGGAAGCTCATTTTCAACATGTTGCAGCAGCCCCAGCAGGACAGGCGAGCCTGGGAGCTAGCGGCCTGCTCTGCCTGTCACTGCCACTGGTGAGAAATCTCACACGTTGTAAATGCAGCCCGGCTCCCTTCTGGCTGGGGCAGCCGGGTGGATCCGCCTTGGGCTGGTCTGGAGGTCCTCGGGGTTGCCCTGCTGGGTGGTGTATATGGTGGGGCCTCCTAGACCCTGGGATCCTCTTTCCCATGGGGCGGGGCATGGGCCCTGGGTTTCCACAGACAGGATAGCATAGAGCGCCAGGGTGAGCCAGCCTGCCTGGGTTCAAATCCCTGCCCAGCCATTTGGAGCTGTGTGACCCCGGGCAAGCTACCCAACCTCACTGTGTCCGAAAAAAGGCACCATAATAGTAAAAGTACGAAATAATGTGGCACCTGAGTTTCGTTGAGGGGCTCTTATCTGCTTGTGTGCTGTGGACCCCCTTTTATGTTTATAAATCTAGGTTTAAATTTATAAAGTGTATAGAATTAAAAGAACACCAGTGACATCGAACTAGGGTTATTTAGGTGTTTAATAGCCAAATGCTTCATACAGTGCGTGCTATGCTTCTTTGTTAATGCATTTAATGACGAGATCTGGTGGCAGGCCTAACTGCGGTCATTTTGAAGCTGGGAAGAGGGACCCCGTAAAGTCGGGAAATGCCCGTGATTCCCGACTGACAAAGCCACAGTCCAGCTACCGCTGTGGTGGTTCATTTCCCGTGTCTGCCCATAAGGAAAGGAGATGCCACATTTCAGTTGGAGGTTAGCGAAAATCAACATGTACCTTTCTTCCCCAGTCCAAGCTCATGGGTCCCTGAATTGCCCCATGGTGGTGAGTGACAGTGTCTCTCCAGGCTAGTCTAGGTGGCCAGGAGCCCAGGTGACTCAGGAGGGGACACCTCAGGTATCCTAAAGAAGGTACCAGATGCAGAGTCCCTTGGGTCTGAGTCCGAACTCCGCAGTGACTGCCGGGCCCCAGGGCTCCCCAACCTTTTGCTTCGGCCTCCAGGGGGGAAGGAGGGTGGGGCGAGAAAGCAAGCGTCAGATGCCTGGCACGGGGGTCTGGGCCCTGGAGAGCAGCTCCCGGGTTTGGGGGCTGTGGGAGAGGTTGGGGGCGGGAACGGGGCTGAGAGAGGGGAGCATCCGTTCTGCTGGCGATGGCCTCTCTGGGACCTGGGCCTGTGTGTAAATCACTGTGTCATCTGGGTGGGGGCAGGGGTGCGTACATGTGTGCGTGCGTGTGCGTGTGTGTGGTGTGAATGTGTATTTGTGGGGGCGCGTTTGAGGAGGGCCGGGGGTTTGCGTGTGGGTGGAGGAATCCAGCGTGATTGGATGTGTGAGTCTGTGTATATATTTGTACGTGGGCGTACTTATGTGTGTGGGGTCCGTTCTGGGAGTGGATTGGAGTGTGTGTGTGTGTGTGTGTGTGTGTGTGTGTGTGTGTGTCAGAGTTTGGTTGGGGGGGCATGCCGATGTCGGGGTTCGGTGCTGGCATGAGGTGAGGACATGAGTGTATCTGGGGGCAGATGGGAGGGTGGCTTGTGTATGCACACTCACCCAGGGCTGGTGGGGGGTGCCCGATGTGTGTCTGTGTGAGCGTGTGTGGCCCTGTCACCGCCGGCTCCGGGCCTGGCCACATAAACTTCACACCCCTGCGGGCGGGCTCCGTCGGCCCCGCAGTGGCCGCGTCAGGCAATGGGAAGCAGATGGGCCGGGATGGAGGCCATATGGGGCTGGGGGTGGGGGCGCATTCCTCCCTCCCAGAGCCGCCAGGAAGCCCCCTGCCTGCTGGCCCCCCATCAGGGTGGGGGCTGGAACTGACAGAGTAACAAATGTCCTGCAGCCAGCATGGAGCCTGCGGAGAGCAGCCCCGCCCCCCCGGGGTGTGTGTGTGTGTGTGTGTGTGTGTGTGTGTGTGTGTGTGTTGAGGGGTGGTCCAGAAGATGCCAGCTGGGTGAGGACGCTCCCCTGAGAAGCCATGGCTGATCCCCGGGCTGTGCAGCCTTGGGCCTGCACATACCCTATATGCCTCAGTTTCCCCAGCAGGGTCACAAAAGGGTGACCATTTGGGACGGGATCCTGGGAAGGTTGGGGCCACTCTGCTTCCCAACTCAGGGTAGAGCCTTCACTCCAGACAGCTGGGCAGATCCCAGCAGTAAGGGCGACAGTAACAGTCGTGACAGCTAGCCTTGACCGCGTGCGCGGCACTAGAGAGGGGTTCAGAGGTGGGCTTTGCAACCAGGCTGGCCTGGGTTCTGATCCCTGCCCTCCTCCTTCTTGGCTGTGTGGCCTCAGGCAAGTCAAGACTCTCTGCGTGTCCGTTTCTCTCCTCTGTAAAATTGAGGTAGTCAAAATGGCACTTATCCCCTTTCATACGGTCTGGAAGATTGTGGGTAAATCTGGGCAGCGTGCTCACCACTGTAGCCAGCCCCACGCTGCCCTGGCCGGGCTCGGGGCCCCGGAGCCGCGTGGCACAGCTTTTCATTAAGTGCTAGTTGTGAACTTCAGCCAGTCAGGAAACTTACCTGGAGCACATACATGAAAAAATGGCACAGGCTGAGCACTCCACAGGTACGCACTCCTCCTCTCCAGTTAGAATTCATACGCAGGGGCACCTGAGGGGCTCAGTCGGTTGGGTGTCCAACTTTGGCTCAGGTCATGATCTCACAGTTCATGGGTTCGAGCCCCACGTTGGGCTCTGTGCGGACAGCTCGGAGCCTGGATGAAGCCTGCTTCGGATTCTGTGTCTCCCTGTCTCTCTGCACCTCCCTGGCTTGTGCTCTGTCTCTCTCTGTCTCTTGAAAATAAATAAATAACTAAATGTTAAAAAAAAAAAAAAAAAGAATTCGTATCCATTATGAGCCCCTGTAGGGGAATCTGGTGTTGGTTCCTAATCAGCACCCACTCCCCTCCTCTGATCCTCAGTCCAGGGTTTCTGGGGGGAGCCAATGCCATTCTGGGGGGCGGGGATGTGACCCAGCACTGACCAATTAGAGCACCGCATCTTCTCAGCCAATGAGAGACTGGCCTGGGATTTTAGCTGGACCCAGGGGGAATGAAGCACTTTCTTTCTGCTGGGGTTGCTGGTCGGGTGGAAGCCTGGAGTGTGGGGTTCATCTGGCCTTAATGAGTGTGGAGTTTGACAGAGAGGAGCCAGCAAAAATGGACAGGAACCAAGGCCTGATGGCATCTGAACACCTAGGTGCAGCCATGCCTGGTACCATTATGGTTCCCGCTTTGTGGCTGAGAAACTGAGGCCAAATTCAAGGTCACACAGCCAGGAAGAGGCAGAGCAGGGATTTGAACCCAGGCCGACTGGCTCCAACGGCTCTGCCCTGACCCTCTAAATTCCACAGAGCCCTTTGGTGTAAATCCCTCCCCCAGCCTAGAGTCCTCTCACCCAGCCTAGTGTTTGAACTTCGCTATTTCTGATTATCCCAAGGGAGAATGTTTCCTGCCTCGGGCAGAAAAATCAGGGGAGAAATGAGAGCCCTGTGGTCTGGCCCCAAAATCAGTTTGGGCAAGCTTCTGCCAGATGAGAATTTTTTTCTGTCTTTCTTCCTTTCTCTTTCTTTCTTTCTTCCTTTCTTTCTTCCTTTCTTTCTCTTTCTTTCTTTCTTTCTTTTTCTTTCTTTCTTCTCTCTCTTTCTTTCCCTTTCTCTTTCTTTCTTCTCTCTCTTCTTTCTTTCCCTTTCTTTCTTTTTTCCTTTCTTCTCTTTCTTTCCCTTTCTTTTTTCTTCTTTCTTTCCTTTCTTTCTTTCTTCTCTCTCTTCTTTCTTTCTTTTTCTTTCTTTCTTCTCTCTTTCTTTCTTTCCCTTTCTTTCTCCTTTCATTTCCTTTCCTTTCTTTACTTTCTTCATCTCTTTCTTTCTTTTTTAATGTTTATGTATTTTTGAGAGACAGAGAGAGTGCGAGTGGGGGAGGGGTAGAGAGAGAAGGAGACACAGAATCTGAAGCAGGCTCCAGGCTCTGAGCTGTCAGCACAGAGCCTGTCATGGGGCTCAAACTCATGGACCATGAGATCATGACCTGAGCTGAAGTCAGACCTGAGCCACCCAGACGCCCCTTTCTTTCTTCTTCCCTCTCCCTCCCCTCTCCCTCCTGTTTGAAATAAAATATTGCTTGCCCGGCCCACCTCACCCCTGGGTCACACTCTTACCTTGCCTGGACAACCTCCGTCTCAGCCCTGCTCCCGGCCTAAGTGGCTGCATTAGGCCCCAGCGCAGCAATCGTCAGCAACACTTATTAAAATACAGACCCCTGGGCCCTGCATGGACACAGGTGTGTTTGCACACTGGGGATGGGGCCGATGGAGGCAACACCCAGAGGAGATTCGGACACAGGTGATCTGTTGGACGCTGCATGAGGGTGTCCTTGTAGGGCCTTAAAGACTGAGATTAAAAGTTGGGCCAGGAGCAGGGCAGGGGCTGGGGAGCTGGACCCCTTGGAGTTGGAATAGACTGAGTGAGAGCAGGGTTCCTGAAGAAGGGGACCACTCAGTCTATTGGACATTTGGACCAAGTTCCACCTTAAGCAGTTTTTCATGCTGGGCAGGTGTCATAATTTCTCCGAGGCTTGGTTTGCTCAGCTGAGAAGAGGAGATTCAAAAGCAAAGTTCTCAGCATGTGTTAGGCTGTCAGTAGGTACCAGGCTCTGTGTGTGTACTTCACATGGAAAAACGTTGTAAATCCTCAGGACCCCATGAGGCAGGTACTGTTACTACTTTTTTAGAAAAGAAAACCAATGGGGTTTTAGAAAAGAAAACCAATGGGGTTTTAGAAAAGAAAACCAGGGCTTAACCGACCTGGGCCACTGGAGCAGAGAGAGAGGGAGACACAGAATCCGAAGCAGGCTCCGGGCTCCGAGCCATCAGCACAGAGCCCCACGCGGGGCTCGAACCCACGGACCGCAAGATCATGACCTGAGCCGAAGTCGGACGCTCAACCGACTGAGCCACCCAGGCGCCCCTGTGTTGGACTTTTTAAATGCTCATCCCCTGATCCGCTTTTCCCCGCGACCAGCGCAAGAAAGGGGCCCAGTGCCTGGCCCAGAATAGACCTCCGTGGATGTTTGTTGAATGACCGAATGAAATGCAAGCTGGCTGCCGCGGCCGAGCGTGTCTGGCACAAGCCCCGCCCACCACCCACCGTCTGCCAGCTCAGAGCCAAGCCTGGGTTTCCACATCTGCCGCGGCTGCCGGGAGGTGAGCAGGCCTTGGGGGTGGTAGTTCCCGGCCGTAGAGCTGGGGATCGTGGGAAGACTGCCAGGGGGAGGCATTTCCTTCACGAAGTTAAGCTGGGGCTGAGTAACTCCTCGTTGGGTCCTTGTCCAGCAGTGGCTGGGAAGGCCGGCCCCGGGCCGTGGGAGTCGCCAGTCACTGCCGAGCCTGGAGCTCTGCCAGCTCCAGGCCTCGGGCCTCCGGCTCTGCCCCAGGCTGAGGGGCAGCGTCCAGGAACTGTCACTGTCCGCTTGGGTTGGTCACATCGCCTTTCTGAGCCTCGGTTTCCTCACTGGCACCACGAGGGGCAGCTGCCCTGGCTTGGTGGGGCTGTTCTGAGATTCTGAGGGGCCACGCGTGCCACTGGGCCGGGTTTTATTATTGTATGCAGGGCAGGAGCCTCCTGGGAATGAGGACGGGCCTGGCCTCAGAGGCAAGAGGCCCGGAGGGCCTTGGGTGAGTCACTTCCCTCTGCAAGCCCCGGCTTCCCTGAACGGCCCGAACCTGAGACAGGAGCACGAATGTTCTCGGAGGCAGGTACTTCTGAACCAGGTGTTTGACCACAACGGAGAGATTTAGCAAACACAAAAGCAAAATCAACAACAGTAAAAGACCCAGGATGCCCAGTTCAGTTTGAATTTGAGATAAGCAACAAATTAAGCCTTTGGTAGAAGCACGTCCTGTGTAACATCTATTAGTGGTAAGTATATCCCACGGCAGGCCCGTGGGAGGCGTTTTGCTCATGCTGCCCCATTTCTTTCTCCCATTGTCTCGTTGAGGCGAGAATGATCACCCGTGTTTACCCCTGAGGAAATGGAGACTCGGAGGGGTGTCTCCACCTGCCCAGGGTCCCTCCGGCTGGGCGTCCGGACAGAGGGCGGGGCCGCACTTGCTGAGTGAGAGCCTTTGGCAGAGGCCCGCTGACGTGGGGACTCTCACCCTCTGCTCAATTCCCAGATGGCAGTTTCGAGGGTACAGGGCCAGCCAGGCAGCGCCCTCGCACTTTCCTGCTGCCCCAGCCGCCACCTGCTGGGGAAGCCCCTGTGGGTCACCCAGTGCCGGAGGCTGTGACAAGCAGGATGTGGGCTGGGGAGCTGGGTGGGCAGGACCCCCAAGATGTGTGAGCAGAGGGGACATCCAGAGGGAGGGAAACAGATGGGCTTGTGGTCACCAGGGCTAGCTTGGCCTTTCCAGCAAGCCCCCCACAGATGTCCTGGGTGTGGCCTGGGTTGAGCCCTCCCTGGGCTCCTGGAGTGAGCCCTCTCCCCAGCTGCACGCCCCTTGGAGAATTCTTGGCCCCCTTCTGGGCTGAGCCCCATCCCCTCTACAAAGAGGCATTCGTTCATTCACTCCCTCACACATTCACTCATTCATGTTTTTGTGCTTTACTCCCATAGGTATTTCTTGAGCACTTACTATCTGCCAGGCATGATTCTAGGCATGGGGCACAGGGGGTTACACCAGAAAACAAGACAGACAAAAAGCCTCGCTCTCATGGAGCTGACGGTTCAGCAGGGGAGACAGATAACAGACATGTAAAGATGATTTCAAGTGGGAAAAGTATCAGGATGGAGATAAAGCAGGGGGTGGTGATGGAACGTGACTTCAGGGGCCCCTAAGGAGAGGGCAGTCCAGGAAGGCCTCCCTGAAGAGGTCAAGGTCGTGTGAGAACAGACCCAAATGGAGGCAAGAGAGAAGCTGGTCTTCTGGGACAGATATGGGGAAAGTGCTCCAGGCATAGGATCAGCAAGTGCAAAGGCCCTGGGGACAGAGCAAGCTGAAGGACAGTGAGAGAGGGTGTTGCTGGAATTCGGTGAATCAGGGAGAGTCCGGTGGGGCTGAGGAGGCTGTGTGCGAATCATGCGGTCTGTGCGCGCGGGTCACAGCTGGAGACCCTCTTGGTTCTGTGAGTCACCTCCTCCAAGGAAGCTTCCCTGACGACCCTGACTGAACTAGCCCCCTTTCCGTTCTTCCTCATGCTCATGGCTATGTGGCATCCTAGTCTCTGTGTATTGGGTGCATGGGACGTATTGTCTTTCTTTCTCCATAATTACAACGTCAGCTGGCCAGAGGTACCCAGAGTCACCTCCTGGCTGCCATGTGGCACGGAAAATGTGGCCACAGGGACCCAAGCATGGGTGCCGTCGATGGACGGCAGGGAAAATAGGTCCTGTGTTTTGTGGATTGTGGTTTTGACTCGATTTTGGCCTCGCGAGCCAACTCTGGAATCCAAGCCCTGAGTGCAACGAAATTGTCCTGAAATAATGTTAATAATCGTGGCTAACTTTCTTTGGATGCTTGCTGTCTGCCAGGCACTGTGCTAAGCACTTTTTAGAATTATGGTAAAATACACATAAAATTTGCCGTTTTGAAGTGTGCAATTCAGTGGCATTTAGTACATTCACAACGTTGTGCAACCACCGCCACTATCCAGTTTCCAGAACATTTCCATCATTCTTAAAGGAAGCTCTGTACCCATTAGACCGTCACTCCCCAATCCACCCCCCTCCCTCGAGCCTCTGGAAACCACTAACCTACTTTCTGTCTCTACGGATTTGCCTTCTCTGGGTGTTTCACGTTAGTGGAATCACACAGCGTGTGGCTTTTTGTGTCTGGCTTTTTTGCAGGCGTGTATCCGTGCTCCAGTCCCTTCGATTGCCCGAGAATAGCCTATTGTATGGATATACCGCATTTTTTGTTATTCATTCATCAGGTGATGGAGGTTTGTTCCCACTTTTTGCCCATTGCGAATGGTGCTGTGAACATGTATGTAACAAATTCTTACTTGAACCCTGTTTTCAGTTCTTCTGGGTATAGCACAGAGAGTGGAGTCGCTGGGTCACGTGGTGACTGTGTTTAATTTATCGAGGAGACGCCAGCTGAGCACTTTGTAAAGCGTCCACAACCTTGGCGAATTCTCACCACCGGCTCGTGGAGGGAGCTCTGCAATGCGCCCATTCTGCAGATAGGGAAACTGAGGCTCAGAAAGTGGAATTCATGAACCAAGGTCCCACTAGAGAGGAAGAGTGAGAACAAGGCTGTCTTCCATCCATGTATGGAGGAAGCTGGGGAAAAAGGTAAAAGCCAGCGTTTCTCTGTCACACTTGCTTGGGTTTCAATCCCCCTCGATCCTTCCTGCCTGTGTGACTTATAGGCAAACCGCTTCACCTCTCTGAGCCTCCGTTTCCCCATTAAATGGTGCTAAGGAGAGACACATCCTTCGATGGCAGTTCTAAGGATGATACGAGAAGCCTGCTTTCCTGTCATCACTACAACTGCTGTTACTACGCTTTTTTGAACACAAGGGGAAGAGGTGTTTCCAGCAGTGAGATCACTTGCTCTTGGCTTACGTGGGGCTGGGGGGACAGCAGGGAGTCAGGGGCCCCCAGAATCTCCTCTCCAGGAGGGCCTGTGGGGGCAACAGGGCCCGGGCCTGGAAGGGGTGGGCAGCCCGGGCGTAGAAGTGGCATCCACCTCAAAGTCCCATGTCCATAATGACACTGGAATACTTTGGATGGGAAAACAGTGCAGAGTTTCCCAGAAATGCTAGGGATGCCACCTCATCAGAAGGGAAAGTAGCCTGGGTCCATTAATTTCCCCAAACCACACTGTATTTTAGGCCAGAAATAATAATAACTATGGCTTGTTAAGTGGACGCCAGAGAATAAAAATCTAACTTGGACATGTAACTAACGGGAGGGACAGGGTGACTGAGGAGTTTCACAGATGAGCTTTCAATGTGGGCACAGGGTGGGGTGCCCAAGCCTCTTTGCTCAACTCGGCACAGACTCAGGCCTGCATTTGTGGAGAACCACGGGGACAGTTACTGAGCACTCACTTGCTGTGTGCACCGGCTCCTTCAACGTGCAAGACAGCACCGGAAGGTGTGATAAGCCCCACTATTCAGATGGAGAAACTGAGGCCCAGAGAGGTGAAGGCAGTCGCCCAGGACTGAACACCTAAGAAGTGGCTGAGCTGGGATTTGGACCCAGACAAGTCAGGACCCAGTCGAAGCCCAGACCCTGAACCACCACGGACCTTCCTCAGGGAAGGCCAGGAAAAGGTTGTTTCATGCTCTGCAAAACCAGGTGACCCTGTCTGGCTGAGGTCACTGGCTGATGGGCAGGAGGTTTGCTGATGGAGGAAATGGGGAGGGGGGTAAAGGCACCCCAGGAAGTGTCCTGTGTCCCACTTGCTGGGTGTTTTCCTTCCTGGACTCTTGAGTCAAGTTACTTCTTGGTGAGTGTGTGTGTGGTTGGGGGGTTAAGCGAGAGAAGGGAGACCCCAGCTCTGAAGTGGGGGGGGTGTTGGGATTCGAGGCCGGGTCAGCAGCACGGGGTCCCTCCAGCCTGGGAGGTGACCTGGGAAGCGTGTGGTCTGTCTACACTGGTGAAGAAGGCTCGGCTCCACCCAGCCTGCTGCCTTCGACTTGCCAACCGGGCATTTCCACTACCGGCACCGTAACTCCAGGGCGCCAGGCCTGCTGTGTGACCTGGGCAAGTGTGACAGCTTCTCTGAACCGCAGCTGCCTCCCCTGGAAAGTGGGGACGATCACCACACACGGCTGGAGGGTTGCGTATTCCCACTGCGGCTGCCAGTAGAAATTCACATGGCCAGTCTGTCCTGCCGAGGGGCGGACACGCTTGGCCTGGGCCCAGTTAAACGTCAGGTGGGAGGGCCCGCGGTGGTGTCAGCCAAGGCTGGCTCCTGCCCGGCCACCCGCCCAGACGCCTGCCCGGATGTGGAGAGAGGCAAGGGGGAGGGAGGGGGAGGGAGGCCCCTTGTCTTCCAGACTCCTGAGTCACAGTTTCCCGTTCTGCCAAGCACCAGGCGGGAAAGGGGGAGGCGGGTGGAGACAGGGGGGAGGAATGGAGGGGGGAGCAGTGGGTGGAGAGCTGAGATCCCAATTGTGGCTGTTGTTGGGTGGGACAGACAGAAAACCATCAGTCAGGAGCAAGTCAGATACCAAGGGCGTCTTGGGGAGTCAGCATGGGATCCTTGCACCGCCTGGGTTTCAGGCAGCAACAGCAATCCCCCAAAATCTCCTAATTGCCCTCTGCCCTCCGTATATACACATGTTACACTCAGCTTCATGATCCTCTTTCTGTGTCTTGAGTTTGTTGATTAGGTTCCAGCCTCAGGGCCTTTGCACTTGCTATTTTCTCTTCCTTGAACACTTGGAGGGATTAGCTCTTTTTCAGCCTCAGGCTCCAGCTTAAATGTCACCTCCTCAGAGTGGCTCTCCCTGAACTCCTGTGCTTTAAAATGTGCTCTTCTCACTCCCCTTCCCGATTTCTCCAGCTCAGCCATTCATTCATTTATCTGCCCCACATATATTGAGCACCTACTGTGGGCCAGACCTTGCTCTGGGCACATGGGATAAAACGGTGAACAGAGCAGTCTCCCTGCGCTCGTGTTGCTGTCATTGTACCAAGGGAGCTAGACAAGCACATTGTAGCACAATGTGTGGTGGTAAACCCCGGTGGGGGAGTCGGAACCCCAGAGAGATTGGTCTTCATGTTGGGTAGGGGTTGAAGGAAGACGTCTCCGGAAGTGATGCCAAGTGAAGATTTGAAGGCAGTGAGGAGGGGGCCATGTGAATATTTGGGAAAAGGAGTTTCAGGCAGAGGGAACAGCAAATGCAAAGGTCCTGAGGCAGGAATATGGTGGGCATATTCAAGGAACAACAAGGAAACCGGTATGGCTGGAGCAGAGTGGGTGAGACAAGATAAAGTCATTGAGGGAAGGGGGTGGGCAGATTGGGCAGGCCACAGTGAGGATTTGGCTTTTGTTCTCAGAGGTGTGAGCCCCTGGAGGGTCCTGAGCAGAGGGGCGATGGAGGTGGTGAGACAGGGTCAGATTCTAGATAGATTGGGGGGGGAGGGGCTGACCTATCGCAGTGACGGATTGGGGTGAGGGCTAGGGAGAGACAACGCTCGGATTGGAATCAGGACCTTCCAGCCCTCCGGGCAGACAGGCAGGATGCCCCTACTTTGCCCCCACCCTGACATGAGGCCCAAGCCTTGGGCCAGGACCCCACCCCACAAGTGAATTAAGGCTTCCAAGGTCAGGCCTGAAGGTCAGAAGGGCCTCTTGTGGGGGGAGGGGTTCCATAAGTCTTCTCTCCTCTTTCTTAACCAGCAGGCTAGCCAGGGCCTTGGTCAGGCCTGGGTGAGGGCTGGGTCCTTCCAGGGCCATGCAGCGGGGAGAGGTGAAACAGAAGCCACCAGTGAGGGGGAGAAGCAGGCTGTGGCCAGCCCAGCACCCACCACTCACATAGACGTAGTGTCTCATCCTTCTGGCCATCGTCCCTCACCCCCTGCACGATTAGACCCATGGGATCCTGAGAGCCTAGCCAGTGACTCAGCAGGAATCACCCCAGACAGGAGCCAGTGCCCCAGTGCCCAGACCAGAAACCACCCCTGACCTGTCCGGCTGGACAGGAACAGAGACCAAGTGGGTGGAAAAGCCCTCAGACTAGGATAGCTGGAGGGAGGTGGCATGGGAAGACCCCCTCCCCCAAGAAAATCCAAATGTAGCTCTCAGCCACTTGCCCCCGATGGTGCACCTGGGGTTCTGGATCATAGTCTTAGGAGGGGGTTCTTGGCTGTTCCACCAGGTTTTGAGGCCTTGAGGCTCATCCTGGCTTTGCTGGGTCGTGTTGGGTTGCCATGGTGTATCATGTCCAGTCCACTGCGTTGTTCCTGTTCTGTCATGTGTTCTGTCTGTTCTAGAGCCTTCCATTCCTTTCTCTTCTATTGTGTCTCTTTATGTATTCATTCAACAGATATTTATTGAGAACCTGTTATGTGCCTGGCAGTGTTCTAGGTGCTAGAGTCACAACTTGGCAGAAAGCAGTTTCCGTGCCCCAGGGGATTCACAGGGAGATAGCAACAAATAAAAGAACAACACCAGGTAGCGGTGAGAGTTGTGGAGAAGAAAAGTGGCCAAAGACCTAGAATAGAGCTGCAAGGGGAGGGGTGGGCTGCTTGCAGCGGTGGGTGGAGTGGGGTCAGGAGTGGCCTCACTGCGAAAGTGACGTTTGAGCAGAGACAGAAAGCAGGAGTTATTCCCTCTGGGGAAGGAAAGAACACCGACCTAATGCTAGCAATAAGCAGTGAGAGCCCGTCCCTTTCCTGAGCCTTTACAGAACTAGCTCATTCCTCCTTGACACAGCCATTATGGTCCCCATTGCACAGATGGGGAAATGGGGCCGTGCAGTTATCTGAGGGTCAGGAATAGCATTCCGGGCACAGGGAACAGCAAGTGCAAAGGCCCTGAGGCAGGAATGTGCCTGATGTGTTCAAAGAACAGCCAGGAGGCCAGTGTGGCTAGAGCAGATCCCAAGGGGGACAAGGGGCTGGTCTTTAGTGTATTTTGAGCAGCTTAAGGATTTCTGAGAATGTTGTGGCCTTTACACCACATAGAGCAGCAAACCCCACCACCTGAAATGAATCTGCAATCATTTGGGTCCAGGCCTTCCCTGGGTAGGGCTTGATCTTGCCAAATGGTCTTCTCACTGCCTTCTGGAGCTGGGCCAGCTGTAATAGGGCCTGGGACTGGCCCATTCATTCCTTCATGCTTTCATTCATGTGTTCATTCATTCCACCAACATCTACGGAGCTGGAACAGTGAGGAACAAGACAGACACTGTCGCTGCCCACAGGGAGCTAGAAATCCAGCAGAGAAAGCCCAGGTGGGTGAGAAAACTGGAAACACCGGCTGCCTCTGGGGAGGGAAATCACACCTGCTCCTACTAGTAATGCCTCCTGAGCTTTATTGGACTAGCTCATTGACTCTTACATCTGTTACTGCTCCCATTTCACGGATGGGGAAGGGGAGGCACGGGGAAGTCAGAGGCGGGATGGGCAGAGCCAGGCTTTGTTCCTGGTTGTTGGTCTAGACCGGCCCTCTCAATGCATCCCGCTGGGGCCGGTCATCACGCGTGCTGACAGGTTTATGCCGTTGTTAGCTGTGAACCTCTACTGGCGGAGTGGAGGGCAGGGGGGGACGGGAGGTGATGTCAGACGGGCAGGCCGGTCATCATCCGAGGTGGACGTCGCGGTGCCGGCCGGCCGGGGTGGCTTTGAATGGCGGGTACGTGTGCGAGCGTGTGTCTGTGATGTGGGGGCCTGGGGGTGCGTGTGCGTCCGTCTGTGGCTCTGTGCTGGGTGTCCGCTGTGGGGCTGTTTGTGCTTCTGTGTTTGTAGGTGCTTGTGGGCGTGTGCAATGCAGCATGTCTGGGTTTTGCGTGATCGTATACGTGCGGCTACCTGTGTGTTTTATGCCTGGTGTTTCTGTCAGGTGCCTGGACGCATGTCGGGGGCTGGGTCCCAGCCACGAGCGCAGCCCACGGGAGCAGGAGGGTCCGGTGTGGAAGGAGGGTGGGGGTTCAGCTCACTATTCTTTAGAGGCCCTGCAGGGTCCCCGGGGGGTCAGAAGCCCCCAGGGCAAACGTGGATTCGTGCACACGTGGTGGGGGCACCTACAGGCACTTAGGTCACGCGGGAGCACGGGAGTGTGCGTGCACAGATAACACGTGCCTGGCCGGAAGGATAAGCGTGCGCTCAGGGGCGGACGTATGTAGGCACACAGAGACGTGTGTGTGCAGTCACAGACACACACAGCCACAACATACACACGGACATGCATGCACTGGTATGTGCATGCGAGGCCCGGTCTGCCACTCACACACGCACGCTGAGCCCCGGTGAACTCAGGAAACCCCAAGGACGGGGTGTGCCCCTCACACTCGATAACCATGAAACGGGACGAGTGGTAACTGTGCTGAGAGCAGCATTCTCCGTGTGCTGGGGGAGTCGGCACGTGGCCCCAGGAGCCAGGAGGCCTGGGTTCGAATCCTTCTTCCCCTCCTGGCCAGTGGCTCTGGGCCATGGGCTCCACCCCTCTGGTCCTCGGACTCCTCACCCCTTAGGACGTGCCAGGCACTTGGCTTTACATCAAATTGTAAAGCCCTCTTCCCTCTTCTCTGGCACCAGCCGAGGGTTCATTTTACGGACAAGAAAACTGGGCCCAGAGAGGGTGAGGCCCTTGCCCAGGGCCACACAGCCAGGGAATGGTAGATCCAAGATTGGAGGCCGCCAAAGGTTTTCTGTGCCCTCAGACACACGCCGGTGAACACATTTGTGAATGAGCTCACAAATCCACTTGGAAGAGGCCTCAGGCCATGCACGTACTCGCCTGTAGGGTCCTGGCTAGAGAAAGGCCCGGGGGTCAGCAGCTCCAGGAAAGGTCAGAGGGCTGCTCCTTCCCAGCAGGGGTTGCAAATTCTGGTGCCTCCAGGGGCTGCTTTGGGGAGCCCAAATCCTTTTTCCACTGACCCCTGCCTACAATTTCACTGTTTGTTCTTCTTTCCCTTGCTTTAAGCAAGGGTCAGATGACTTCACTTGCCTGCAGATGTTAGGCAGGTACTTAAATGAGCAAAGAATGGGGCAGTAGGGTTTGGTGGGGACTGTGGTGGACGGGGTTCATTGTCGTGTGGGAAAGGGCCATCTCCGTGGGAAAACAGGAAGTCTGGGTACTGATGGAAATCTGTGGGCAAGGAATTCCTGTGTTTTAGACCCTGTGGGGCCAAAACGACTCCTCTGTCCCTCTGTGGGCCTGGCTTGGTCTGAGGGCCCCCAGTTTGCGGTCTCTGCCTGCTGGCGGAGGCTAGAGGCTGGATGCTTACTGGATGCCCTAGAGAAGTCCCAGGCCTCTCTGCATTCAGTTTTCCTGTGGCCTGGGCTGAGGGACGACACATGGTAGGGAGCTGGGACTCTGGGGAAAAGCCAGACCTGGACAGCAAAGGAGGCACTGTCCTGCCTGCAAAAGTCATTTCTCACCCACACCTCCACCCCGCCCGTCTCCTGGCGTCTGCCAGGACTTTAATGGATAAAACATCCTGCCAGTGCCTAAACTTTCCCTCCATCCTGTGATGGGTGCCAGCTCCGGACGAGTGTCTCTGGGCACCCAGATGGAGAGGGTCAGTGTCAGTCAGCCTATAGAGTCCCAGAGTTCCCGCAGGGCAGGGTCATTATGGAAGGCTTCCTGGAGGAGGAATGGGGCTGGATGCAGTCCTGTGGCTGCCTGGCCTGGGAGTCAGGACACTTGGGCTCCACCCAGAGTCCCCAACAGGGCGGTAGCTGTATCATCTCGGTCACTCTGTGTCCTAAGCTTCCAGACTAGAGTCTGGCACACAGTAGGCACTCAATAAAGTTTTGTAAAATGAAAGAACAGACAACAATAGCTTTAGAGAGCAATTTCCCTAAGAACTGTAAACAACCCTATGAGGTACGTGTTACCATCACCTCCCATTTTACACAACGAAGAAACAGGCAGAGAGAGGTTAAGTAATTTGCCCAAAGTCACGCAGCTAGCAAGAGACAACCCAGACCCAGGCCCGTCTGCAAAGCTTAGTGTCTATCACTTCTTGAATGGTTCCATGTCTGTCTCTCCCACGGGGCTGTAAAGACCATAAAAGCTGAGTGTGTCTGTTTCGATCCCTGCCCATCTATTTTGGCCTGCACACAGTAGGTGCTCAATAAATATTTGTTGAATAAATTACAAAAGCCCTGACCTGTCTCTGAGTCCTCAGACAAGTCACTTCTCTCTGCACCTGTTTCCTCGTCTGTGCAAGGGGCATACTCTGGGTGACGACCTCATGGGTTGATTTGACAATGAAATGATTTGCTTGGTAAATCCCTAGCTACTGTACAAGTATTTTCAATGAATTTGGGCCTGGCTAAATGCCTGGTGCATGCTAGGTTTTAGCAAAGGCTACGGTGACATTGATGGCTCAAGGCAGGACAAGTTGAAGGAATAGGGGGGAAAAAACACACGTGGATTCTGGTTCTGCCTGCTCTGTGACCTTGGGCAAATGCCCTGCCCTCTCTGTCCCTGGGCCTCCATTGCCTCAGCTAGGATAAGGTAATGACCACAGGGACTGCCTCCAGGGTTGCTGAGAAGCCTAGTGAATTCTGTAAAAACCAGAACCAGCCTGCCCCCAGCAGGTGCCCGCATGCTCTCCCCTCCCCCCGCCCCTGTGCCCCGAGGTTCCCCAGCTGGCCAGGGTGAGTGGGGAGGCAGCAGCCAATGGTGTCTATGGAGAAGGATGAAAACTCCTGCCTGCTGCCTCCCCGGGCCAAAGCAGGGTGCACCTGCCCCAGGTCACAGAACACAGGCGGGGAGCTGAGGGGGTGGGGAGGAGGCATTCTGAGGGTCTCTGAGGACAAGCCATCCATTGTGGCCTTGTGGGTGGTGGGTGGGGACTCGCAGGGTCTGAATGAGGGTGAGGGGGCAGGGGCAGGTGTGGGAGCAGGTGTCCACTGTCATCCTTCAGCATTACCCGGTGGGAGGGAGGGGTGGGGCGGGGAGTGCCCCCCCAAACATGCCCTGGAACCGGCCTGGCTGGTCAGACACCTGTCCCCAGCTGCTTCTTGTCAGGAACCATCACAGGCATGCGCCAAGCCCTGGGTGAGGGGGGGTGGGGGGTGGAGAGGGCTGGGAGGGCGGGGAGGTGAAAGGTGGGAGGGGGCATGGGGGTTGTGGTGGGGAGGGGGAGGGGGAGCGGAGACCATGGGGTCTGGGGTAGAGGGGCCTGGGATAGAATCCCAGCCCTATTCCTTCAGGCTGGGGACACTGGGCCAGTCGCATCATTTCTTCGAGCCTCAGTTTCCCCATCCACAAAATGGGGCTGAAACTCCCCTCTGTGAATTTCCCAAGCACATGTGAGGCATGGGGGTTGGGGGCCCTGAGAAATGCTTTGGGGGCTCCAGCTGCCCACGGTTCACCCCTCCAACAAAGATTCTTAGAAATGATAAAATTTCTTTCGAAGATTTCTTTGAAATCTTCTTTCACTCAAGAAACATTGATTGGGCACCTGCTGTGTGCTAGAACCATGCTAGGCACTGGGGACACAGGAGCGAGTAGGACGAGTGAGGGATGTCCCAGGAAGAAGGCAGAAAATCCACAGGAAAAAGAATGAGCAACAACATTCCAGACAGTGATACAGGTGATGAAGAATCGAGTTGAGGTGCGGGAGGGCGACAAGGGTGGGAGCTGCTTTCGCCGGGAAGGTCAGGGAGGCCTGTTTGAGGAGGCGACACAGAGCGACCTGAGAAGGAGCCACAGTGTAGCACTGGCAGAGCTGGGGAGCGGGCTCCAGGCAGCTGGCATAGCAAGAGCAAAGGCCCTGAGGTGGGCCCAAGCTGGCTCCGCATTTGCAGAGGAGGTACAAGGAGGCCCCTCTGTGAGGGCATCTGGCCCGGGGGGGACCCTCTGCCCTGTTCCCAAGGGCTGAGGCCAGGGGGCAGGGCAAGGGCCAGGCTGGAGGAAATGGGGCCAAGACCCTGGCCAGCAGACTCTCCCAGGACTGCTAATATCCCGAGTGCTGGTGACGAGACCCAGTCCCGGGTGGCAGGGGGGCGGGGGCCTGGGCCTCCATAAACAGCCACGGCTCATAAAGCAGATCAAAGCAGCCTGTCCTAGCCCTGGCCACTTCCTGCAGGGCCCAGAGCCCCCTAGCTCCTGGGAAGGGGCCTCTTGGACTTGCTTTGTGGGTCTCTGTGTGGCTGGGGGCAGTTCCCTGAGCCTGCCCGAGCCTCAGTTTCCCCACTTACCTCACAATGGGGCTGAGTGGAACCTCTGGACAGCCTGGTTCATTCTCCAGCTTTGACAAGAGCTTGGCCTCTGGAACCGCAGGTCTGGGAGTTCAAATCCCAATTCTGCCACTGGGTGACCTCAGGCAGTTACCCCCCCTCCCCACCCCCCCACTCCCCGCCAGTCCTCAGCTCTCAGATGTAGCTAATGATAGTATCTAATGCAAAATCCTTAGACTGTGGAGTTTTATTATATAATTTATAATTATAGCTAAAATAATGGTAAAAATCCTCAGGCATCCTGGTGGAGCAGTCATGTCCCAGACAGCAGGATTGGCAGAGGGTTATAGAGCCGGCCAGGGTCCAGGCACCTCAACTGTTCCTTCTGAGAGGCCCCAGAGGTGAGGATTTCCAGGCCAAGCGGAGGCTTGTCTAGGCCAAAACCCAAAGCCCAAGGCCCTTGATGAATCACACGGTGCTTCCCAGGCCTTCCTTGGGGCCCCGGGGTACTGGGGCTCCAGGACCGCAGGCCCAGTACGGCCACCCCCCACCCCGCTCTCCACCGCTCCCCATCACGCTCTCAGACCCAGCCACACCACGTAAAGCTACGACACACTCTCCCTTCCACCAAAAACCCCTTGATAGGACTGCCTTTCCCTGCTCTTTGCAGTTCTCACATGCTTTATAAATACAGATGCACCCTGTCTCCCCTCCACAGACATCAGCTTCCTAAGGACAGGGCCGTTTTTGGTTTTTGTTTTCTGCTTTGTTCCTAGTTGTACCCTAAAACAGTAGGTGCTTAATAAGCATTTGTGGAATGCATGAATGGATCCTCACCCAGAAGTAGGTGCTATTGTTATTACAATATATGAAGCAGGAAAGTGAAATTGAGCAAGGTGGTGAGTTGGTGAGTTGCCCAAGAACTCAGACGGCTGGAGAGGGGGGAGATCAGGGCCATGATAACAGTAATAACCGCAGCTAAGACATATCGAGTACCTACTATGTGCCAGGCACCGTGGTGGGTGTTGGAATGGAAATGGAAGAAAAAAGCCAGGCACATAGTAAGTGCTTTATATGGATACTCTTGGAATCCTCAGGGGGACTCTCTGTAGAGGGGACTGTTGTACCCATTTCACAGATGAGGAAACCGAGGCTCAGAGGGATTAAATAACAGGTCTCTAATAATATCAGCTATAAGAACAAGCCTGGCTTACTGAGCTGTGTTCCAGATACTGGCTTTACATCCAGGATCTCTCACCGTTACCTTCTTCTATTATACTTTACAGCAAAGAAACCAAGCTTCCGAGAAGCAGCTTAGTGTCTGTAGTAAGATGGAATGAGGCAGCTTGAACTCATTTCCCAAGTTCTTCTGTCCCAGGACCTGCCTGGCACTGGGAGGTGGACAGGCCCACCTACAGAAGCCCATTGCACGTTTGGTGCCTCAAGGCCAGATGACCCTCCCTGGAACCTTGGTTTCCCCAAGTCTCTGAAGGGTCTGGGGCTCATGCTGTCCCTCCTCTCCACCCCCTCATCCCCCAGCATGGAACTGGCAGGTGGCTTCCTTCCCATTCACACTTGGGACTGTCACTGTCTCGGGGCGGGCGTGGGGTGGGGGAAGGAGGCCGGAGAGAGGTAGTGGCAACTCGGCTGTGTGACGTCAGGCATGCTGCTGTGCCTCTCTGAGCTGCCAGCCTCTCCTGACTCCATGGAATCACAGCTTGCTGCGAAGGCCCTGGGCTGGGATCTGGAGCCAGGCTCTGGGACTACTCACAGAAGGCCTGGCACCTGAAAGCACCCTCTTTCTGCCTGGAAGGACCAGGGCGAGGCACAGAGCCACCTGCACCCCTGCCCCAGACCGATTTCTTCTCCCCACTCTGTCCCCTGGGAGTGGTCTGCAAGCCCCCAAGAGATGGGGCCCAGTCCTGCCCCCTCGTCCCACCTGGCCTATCCTGGCTGCCTTCTATCACCAGGAAAGAAGAGTGAGCAACGAGGAGGCCACCTTCTCCAGGCCCCCAGAAGCCCTTATCGGTACCTCTCTTGAATCCACTCCACACTCCCCCTTCTCCCGCCGCTGCCTGCCTCCCGATCCCTCTGTCATTCAATCCTTGCAACTCAGCCGGTGTCCCAGCTCTGCCTCTTTTACAGATGGGAAAGTGAGGTGCAGAGAGGTGCCCGGACCGGTCCTGAGTCCATGGAAGCCGGGACATCCTTCCCAGAGGGCCCCAGGAATCTTTCCGAAGGCCAGCCTTCCCCAGCACGCCCCTGCCTGGGTAATAAGGGTTCTGTTGGGGGAGCATGGCCCCCAGAAGACGGAGCTGGACTTCAGAGGAGGACAGCCACCTGCCCGAGGTCACACAGCCAGATGACAGCAGAATTCTGACTCAGAACCTGTGACTACAGAGGGGAAAACTGAGGCCCCAAGAGGGGAAGGGTCTTGTCCAAGGTCATGCAGGCCCTGATAGGGCCTAGAACCCCACCAAGGCTGGGCTAGTGCTAGAGCACCAGAATCCCAGGCAGAGCCTTGCCACAGCCCTGGTGGGGGTGGGGGACTGCCTGGCATTTCCTGTTTCTTTGGGCAGGACTTAGGGCATGACCTGAGTGAGAAGATGTGGGGAGACTTCCCGTGGCCCCTCTCTGCTCTCAGGCGATAACTGGGACTGAGGGGCCAAGGATGCGGTGGGGGGCAGAGGCTGGGAGTTCGTGTCCTGGCTTCCGGGCCTCCTCTCCCTCACTGACTGTGTATCTTTGTCCCCGCCCACCCCCACCCCCCCACCCCAAAGTCTCTGCAGCCTTGGGTGGCCCCTTCTTACCATCCAGTGAGTGGACTCAGACAAAGTCCCAGACCCTCAGGGAAGCACGAGGTCATGACCTTGGAGAGTCACTTCCCCCTCTGAGCCTCAGTTTCCTCTTCTGTCAAGTGGAGTCATCGGGGGGATGCCAGCTCAGCACTTTGGAAACTCCACTGCCCTGAGGGAGGGAGTCATCAAAGTCCTGACACGGACCTGACGTAGTTTCCCAGATGGGGAACTGAGGCAGTAAAGGTCAGGGGACCCACACAAGGACACAGCCAGTGGAGGGCTCCCCGCTGCCGTTTCCTGGGAAGCAGCTACGCAATGTCAAGACAGCATGTGATCATGTCAGACCCCCCGAGTTCACACCCTGGCCCTGCCACTCACTGTGTGGCCTCAGGCAGGTCACTCTACCTCTCTGAGGCTCAGTTTTCTCTTCTGCAAGATGGGGAGAAAACTGACCTGATGGCAGGACTTAGGAGCGAATTAAGCATGTAAACCACCAATGGCCGAGCCCGGCACCCAATAGGTGGTAAGTTTTCTTCCCCGAGCAGAGGCTGTGCTGGACCATCGTGGCTCCATTCAGGGCAGGAAGGGCCCCTGGCTGGAAAGGGTCAAGAGTCCAGCTAGTGTTGCTGGTCGCTGACCCTCTGCTCTATGTAAACAGGACCCGGCTGTTGTGCATCTCAACCCTCCCTGGTGCTGGCCCGCTGGCCGCAGCCTCTGCCCTTTCTTACGCTCTCGGGTACCGGGCCCCGGGGCCCTTCCTGCCGCACCCCAGCCTTGCTCGCTTGCGAGTGCTGTTCTCCAACCTCCTCTATTGCTCCAAGGTCACTCCTGCCTCAGGGCCTTTGCACCTACAGGTCTCTCTTCCCGGATTCCCTTTCCCCATGTTTTCCCTTCTTTAACAGAAATTTTATTTTTGGATTCTATCATTAGAATCTAAAACAAGACCTAGAATAGTTTAGGCGTTTAATAAATATTTGTCCCATAAATAAATGAATGAATTTTGATTTCTGATCTAATGTAAGAGTCCTTGTTTGTTTGTTTGTTTGTTTGTTTGTATTTGAATTCAAGTTCGTTGGCATACAGTGTAGTATTGGATTCAGGAGTAGAACCCAGTGATTCCTCACTTACATATAACACTCAGTGCTCCCGTCCCAACAAGCGCCCTCCTTAATGCGCATCACCCATTTAGCCCATCCCCCCACCCACCTCCCCTCCAGCGACCCTCAGTTTGTTCTCTGTATTGAAGAGTCTCTTATGGTTTGCCTCCCTCTGTTTTTACCTTATTTTTCCTTCCTTTCCCCTATGTTCATCTGTTTTGGTTCTTAAATTCCACATGAGTGAATTCTTATGATATTTGTCTTCCTCTGACTGACTTATTTCACTTAGCATAATATGAGAGTCTTTGTTTTGTGTTTTTTTTTTTTTTTTTTTTTTTTGACAGAGAGGGTGCAAGTGAGTGAGAGGTAGAGAGGAGAGAATCCCAGAAGGGGGAGAGAGTGGGGGGAAGTGGGGGGAGGGATGGGGGGAAAGAAAGAGAGAGAGAGAGAGAGAGAGAGAGAGAGAGAGAGAAGCCGGGCTTGTGTTCACCCGAAGCAGGGTGTGGAACTTGAACTCACAAACCCTGAGATCATGACCTGAGTGGAAGTCAGATGCTTAATGACTGAGCCACCCAGGTGCCCAAGAGTCTTTGCTTTTTAATAGACCCATTCAACCCATTTATGTTTATTGTTTACATGGATACGTTTGGTCTCATTTCTTCCTCTCTTCTGTTTTCTGTTGACTGACTATGAATGAATGAATGAATGAATGAGTGAGGTGAGGCAGAGTACATTCTGGTCCTGGGGTGAGCTGGAGACTGGGGTTCCTCCAACAACTCATTCTTTTTTATTTCTTTAAAAAAAACATTTTTTTTAAAAGTAAACTCTATACCTAACGTGGGGCTCAAACTCACAACCCTGAGATCAAGAGTCACATGCTGTACCAACCGAGCTGCCAGACGCCCCAGGACCCCACATTCTTGCAAGTATTTATTCCATGACCCTCGGTGTCCCCAGATAAGGGCTGATTTTCGTCTCTCTCAGAGCCCCTCATCCCTTCCCTCCCACCCCCGCTTCCCCACAGGAAGTGCCAGGTTTATGACTCTGGGTTCTGGAGCCAGATCTGCAGTCCCACCCCAGGTGCCCTGTTATCTGGTGGTGTGGTCTTGACTTACCTCCCCAAGGCTTCATTTCCCCATGGGTAAAATATTGGTCATAGTATTCACTTCCTACAACGAGGTCGTTGAAAGGACTGGGTGACAAAACTGGGAGCAGAGGGCTTTGCACAGAGCACCTGGCTTGGAGTGGGGACTCCGTAAGCATCAGAGTTTATTATTGTGGTTCCCGTACCTCAGTTTCCTTCCATTGTAAATGAGGCTGCTTGTCATTTCCTTCTAGGCACCTCAGGGTCCCGCCTCAAAGTCTGGAGCTAGAGGACTGTGCAGTGCACCCTCTCCGGTCCTTCTGCCCCAGCCCCAGAGAGGGTCTTTCACCAGGACTCTAGGGGTCCACAGAGGCCTGACTTACCACCGGGAGGCAGGGAGAGGAGACAACCCCCAAGTGTGATGAGCGGTTTGCTCCTACCCCGCGGCCACACCAACGTTATCCCCATCACACGGATGAGGAAACTGAGACTTGCGGGCTCGTTTAATCCACAGACACGCCCTGAGCACCTACTATGTGCAGGCTGGGCTCGGCCCTCTCCCATTGGGCTCACAGCCTAGAGGGGAGGACGGAAAAAGCAACCCACTCGCAGGATTTAAATCGAGTGACTTGCAGGGGCGCCTGGGCGGCTCAGTCGGTCAAACGACCGACTTCGGCTCAGGTCACGATCTCACAGTTCGTGGGTTCAAGCCCCGCGTCGGGCTCTGTGCTGATGGCTCGGAGCCTGGAGCCTGCTTCTGATTCTGTCTCTCTCTCTCTCAAGAATAAATAAACATTAAAAAAAAATAACCAAGTGCCTTGCTCTGCCCCTAAAAGTCTCCCAGAGAACCTTCCAGCATCCCTGCTGGGGCCGGTGGGGGTGGGGGCACCGCTTCATTTGCACAAAGGAGAAAGTGAGGCCAGCGGGGGGTACTGCTGGGCCGAGCTGCCAGCTTCCCAGGGGTGTGGTGGCCTTCCTGCCTCCGCACCAGCTCCTGCCCCTGAGGGAAGATTCCTCCTCAGCGTCACTTCCTCCGGACCCTTCCGGGCTGGGAGGGCAAGGTCAGGCCCCGACACTCTTGCTCAGCGCCTGAGGGCTTCCTCTCCTGTAACCTGTTCCCTACTCACTCCCATTGTTCTCCCGGCTTTACCTGGCGCTGAGTAGGTGCACTGTCTATGTGTGAACGAGCCCTGCAGGGGCCCCGCATCAGGGAGACACCTGCCTCCCCACTGCAGGTGCCCGTGGCCCCAGGAACCTGTCTCCTCCTTCTCCACGCGTTTCATGTGCAGGATGACTGCGTCACTGACAAGCTGCGTCCTCTAGAACATCCACAGCCTGAGGACGGGGATCTCTGCCTGTTCCCTGCACTGTTGTGTCCCCTGCAGGGCCTGGCCCATAGCAGGTGCTTAATTAGTATCTGCAGAAGAAAGGAAGGAAGGGAGAGAGAGAGGGAGGAAAGGAGGGAGGGAGGGAAGGAGGAAGGAAGGAAGGAAAGAAGGAAGGAAGGAAGAGAGAGAGGGAGGAAAGGAGGGAGGGAGGGAAGCCAGGGAGGGAGGGAAGGAGGAAGGAAGGAAGGAAAGAAGGAAGGAAGGGAGGGAGAGAGAGAGGGAGGAAAGGAGGGAGGGAGGGAAGGAGGGAGGATTCACGTATCTAGCTTTTCATTTGTTCATTCAGCAAATGCTCATTGAGTGCCACCTGCTCACTAGTCTGGGGACAGAGCATGACCAACACAGACACGATTCCTGCCCTCGAGGCGCTGACTTTCTGGTCACTGCAAACAGTTGTGATGTCGGGTGGTGAAAAGCGCTATGGGCAAAGGGAAAGCCAGAGGGGCAGCAGGGAGGGTGTCTGGGCTACTCCGCGGGCTGCCCGGAGGAGGCGGCAGCCGGCAGAGGCAGAGGCAGAGGCGGGCCCTGAGTCCCTGCCCCCAGCGGGCAGATGTGGGGCTGTCGTAACTGTGGGCAGCCAGGGTTGCCAAATGTCACCACAGCCGCGTCACTGAGAGCCGGGAGGGCGGGGCGTGGGGGGCGGGGCCTCCACGCCCAGGCGGGCCTCACCGAGTCACGCAGAGCTGGGTCAAAGCCTGCCTGGCGTCCACTGTTAGTCACTCCGTACGTCGCGGCTACCTGGCTACTTGCTGTGACGGACCGAGCGTCCACGTTCCCACTGCAAGAGAGGAAGAAAACGTGGCAGAGACTGTGGAAGACCCTATGCGTGCCCTGCCCTCCTTCCAGAGGAAGGAATTTGGTGTCCTGAGTCTGGGGTCCATGACCTTCCGTGTGATTTCATGTTACTTCCCTGGGTTTGCTCTGTGTGTCCCTGGGCAAGGCACTTGGCCTCTCTGGGCCCCGGGTGCCTCATCTGTGTCTTGGGAGCAATAATATTCCTCCCTCAGAGCTGTGTAAACTGCGTGGACAAGGCCCGGTGCATAGTAGGCCGGTTACTGTGCTTGAACACCCAGAACACGGGCAAGGAGACATCAGGTGTGTCAAGAATGGAACCTTTTTTTTTTTTTAAGTTTATTTATTTTGGGCAGAGCGAGCGTGCGTGCACGTGCAAGCAGAGGCGGGGCAGAGAGAGGGAGAGAGAATCCCAAGCCGGCTCTGGGCTGTCAGCTCAGAGACTGTGGGGCTGGAGGTCACGAACCAAACTGCGAGATCGCGACGTGAGCCGAAATCGAGAGTCAGACGCCCCCCCCCGAGGATGCAGCTTTCAAACAAGCTGACTCCCGGCTGCAGAGTGGGGTCGTGCGGTGCTGAGGCACGGATTCGGGTTCATTCCGCTCCCCTTCCTGTTGGCTGTGCCTCCCCCACCAGCTGGGAAAGCCCGGGGTTCCCGCCTGCCTTGTTCTTTGCTGTCACCCTAGCTCCCAGCCCGGCGTCTGGAGACCCCCAGGATAGGTTTGTGGATGGGCAGGAATGAGAAAGTGCCTGGTGCGCAGTGGGTGCTTTATAGACTCTTTGTTTCCTCCTCTCCCGGCTGTACCCTCTTTTCCTCCTGCCCCAGGGCTAGTGCAGGACCCCACTGCCCCCAGGGCAGCCATTATGCCAGCAGATCCAGGCTTTCCAACGACTCATTCACTCATTTCTTCATTCATGCACTCAACAATTTCTTTTTGTGCACCTACTGTGTTCCAGGCTCTGCTCTAGGATCTGGGGATACGGAAACGTGTAAGACAGGCAAAAGTCTTTATCTTCCTGGAGCTGCCGTTCTGTCATGGGACACAGTCATCAGACAACAGTGTGATCCAAGCGAAGATTCACTGGGGCCGGTTCCGGGGGAACCGGGGGAGACAACTGCTTAACCCAGTCTGGGGGTTTGGGGGAGGCCGTGGGCTCAGACCGGAAGGGTGAGAAGAAGCCAGATGCAGGGTGTGGAGGGTGTTCCGGCGGATGGACCGTGCAAAGGGTGAGGTGGGCACGGCAATTTGGGGACCTGTCTGTGGCTTGGCCTGGATGGAGGGGGTTGGACCTTATCCTGAGAGGTGGGTGGTGAGCTGGGAGAGGCCTGGCTTGATTTAGGTTTTACAAGGTTTGCTCTGGCTGCAGCACGGAGCCCAAACCGGAGGGGTGAGGCTGGAGGAGGGAAGAGCAGAAGGGAGACTGGAGTCCCGTCTGCCCATCAGAGGAGAGCAGACAGGCAGGCTTAGGACAGACCAAGGAGCTGGAAACCCTGGATGTGCTGGCCTGGACCTGAGTCTCCCTGGAAAGAGGCCCGGGACGCGGCTGCTGCCGAGGCTTTCTGCGTCCTCCCAGGGGACCGGATCAGGCGTCAGCACACCTCCACCACGAAGACAGTTGGGCAATGGCCCTCGGCCCTCTGACTGCTACCCCCTGTGACTGGCCGGGCCCTTTAGGGAAAGGACCCCCCCGCAACCCCGTGCAGCATGACGTCCTGCCACAGTGTTCACGGAACAGCTGGCACCAGCCCAAGACGGAAACAACCCAGTGATGCATCACCCGAAGCCTCATCAAATTCACCAGACAGAATATTCTGGAGGCTTGGGAGAGGCAAAATGGTACAGAGGTTTGGAGCACAGACTCGGGAGCCTGTCAGCCTGGGCCCAAATCCCAGCTCTGCCAGCCACTGCTGTGGAGCGAGGCAGGTGCCTTGTTGCTCTGTGCCTCAGTTTCCCCATCTACAACATAGAGATGCTGAGAATAATACGGCCTCCCAGTAGGACCACTTCAACCTTATGACTGGTTAACTAATCCATGCACAGCATCCAGAAACTGTGTCCACCACATAGTAAGTAAGTACTTCAGAAACGTTTGCAGCCTCTAGTGGCATTATTAACATTATGACGCTTAGCAGTGGTCGTGCTAGAAATGTGGATTAATCCAAGGGAGGGAAAAGAAGGGATGGGACAGAATGCAAAGTGGGCTGCTGCCTGTAAAAAAAAAATGGTCAAGAGGAATGAGTAGACACTGTGTACAGACGCTTGCACCATTGTGGGGGAACCAAGATACTGGCATCGTTGAATTCTCCGGTCGGAGGGAGTGGAGGCCCCGGAGAGGAGGGGGGGATAGGGACCCGGACTTTTCACTCCACACCTTTTCCACCCTCTGTGCTCTCTGAGAGGTGTGTGTGTGTGTGTGTGTTTCCCCTATGTCCTCGTATGTACATTCAAAACCAAATACCAAAAAGCAATTCTGCAAGAGGTTTCCTCCGGGAAGGCCCCGGATCCCCCACCCCCACCCTCCCCAGCCCGCCCCCACATCCTGGCCTGTGTGTGGCCCAGTCTCGCCGCCTCCGCTGCTGGGTTTCAGAGCTGTAGGCCTTGGAGCAGGTCCGAGCTGCAGTGCCCTGCAAGAAAAGGGGCTCCTTGGAGACCCCCAGAGCGGCTTCGGCTCCGGGTGGTGCGGGGTGTGGGGGCTGAGGGGGGGTCCCGACCGACTGATGAGAACTCCAAATGCTCCCCAGCCCAGGCTGCTAATCGCTTCCAGATTGGCCGGGTCAGGGCCAGGGCCGCCGCCGCCTGGCTCCATAAACAGCCCGTTGCTCCAGATGGTGGCTGGCTCCAGCCTGGCGAGCAGGTTCACGGGGGACTTGGGGGGGGGGGGTGGCAGCAGGTGGAGGACCCCCACCCCGTCTTGTTGGGGCAGAGAGGCCCCAACCAGCCGGCCTCGGCTGCCGCTCATCTGAGTCGGGGACACAAGGGCCAGAAGGGGCTGCAAAGATGGAGCCCATTGCCCAGAGGAGAGAAACGGAAGCCCAGAAGGGTCAAGGACGGTACAAGGTTGGTGGCAGACAGAGGAAGGGGCTCCTGAGGGTTGGCGCTGGGTTTGCTCGGTCTCTGTGAACCCAGCACACAAAGGGGACACAGTAAAAACCCAAGGAAGGAAGAGAGGGCACGAGAGATGGAAGGAGAGAGGGTGGGAAGAAGGAGACAAGAAGGCATGATTGCCTCCTGCGTTCGAGTTCCGGCTCTGGAGTTTACTCCCCGAACAAGTGAACTATTTTGGCTCTCTGGGCCTTAGTTTCTTCATCTGTAAAATGGGTATGGCTGTAGTACAGCCTTCAGCAGGTGGCCGGAAGAGTCAGCGACATGGCTCACGCGAACTGCCGGGTGGTGTGCTGGCTGTATACGTAGCAGGTGCTCAGTCTCCTTTCCTCTCTCCCCGATACGCCTTTGGTCCCTGCTTCTCCTCCCACCTGAGAGCACAGCCTCCTCCAGGAAGCTGCCGTGACTTCCACTCAGGCCTCTCTCTTGTGCCAAGCACCGTGCCCTTCCCATGGCCTCTCGCAGAGTCTCTCCCAACACCGTGGCTCCACTGGAACCCGTGCTGTTGCCTCCACCTTCTCCCCCTGTAAATGAAGACACGGAAGTCACGGAGGCGGCAGGACATGTGGGGGGGCCTCACCGCCAGGGGAGGGTAGAGCCCGGCGCGCACAGGGCCTGCTTCTCCCGGTCACACGGCACGTGGCCCGAAGTCAGGAGACCTGGTGGCTGCTCCCGAGAGCCCACATCGTGGACAGGCGGTGAGGACCCAGGCCGGCTGTTGCCCCGGGTTGGTTCTGGGTTGTGATTCCCCAGAAAAGGGGTGTGGAGCCCTGGCCTGACCACCTGCTCCCACACCCGCCTGGAGCCCGGGCTGGGCAGTAGCCTCGTCCCAGGGGAGGAGGCTGCAGGACAAGCCGGTGTGTGTGTGTGGGGGGGGTGTTCTCCTGGTGGTCATCCCTCCCTGCTCAGCTGAGCAAGAGCCCCGACAGCTGAGCCCCTGTCTCTCCCGATCCTCCCCTTGTGCCGGGCACAGGACTCCCCCAATGCGGCTTTGTTGAACGAGGGACCCAGTCGCCAGGCTATCCAGCACTTACAGGCCAGGCACTCTTTGGAGCAATGAACTTGCGGTAACTTTAATATTCACATCAGCTGCGGGGGGCGCTATCATTCCCATTTTACAGATGAGGAAAAGAGGCTCAGAGAGGTTGAGAGCCTCGCTCAAGGTCACACAGCTGAGTTGGGCTGCGAACCCCAGACGTTGAGCCCCAGAGCACACACTCTTAACCCCATGTCCCCACTCCCAGACAGCGGGGGGGGGGGGCGCCGGAGCGAGTCGGGCCCCCTGGCAGGTAGTAGGTGCTTCTCCTCGCCCCCCCCCCCCGCCCCCCGCCGCGCACCCCCTCCCCCAGCCCGGCGACGCCCAGCGCCGGGATTCGGATCTCGGCCCAGCCGCGAGGTCAGCAGCCCGTTCTGCCCTGAGCCGGGAGGAATGTTCGCGGCCGCCTCGGCCCGGGTCCGAGAAGAAAGGCAGCCTTGTGGGCGAAAGGTGAGCCGCTGGGTGGGCGCGGGCGTGTTTACCCAGGGCCGGGCGTGTGGCTCAGGGTGGCGCCGCTGTCAGCCGCGCCGGCCGCCCCGGGCCTGTGCTGGCCTCCAGATGTGCGCTGGCTCCAGCCGGCCGGGCCCCCCCACCCCACGCACAGAGGGGCTTTATCAAAAGCGGCTGCGAGGAGGGCCCGGGAGGCCGCCTGGCTCCAGCCTGCTGGCTCCGAGCCCCGGGCCTGCAGAAGCCAGGAGAGCCGCACGCGGGCTTTTGCGCCCGGGTCTCGCTCCGCTCCGCCGCCGCCCGGCCACCCGGACCCCGGGGGGGGGGGGGGGGGGGAGGGGGGAGCCGGGCGAGGGGTGCAGGCCCCCCCCCCCCCCTTCCGGGAAACCGAAGCTCCAGGAGCCACCCGGAGGGGCGACGATCCAAGAAGACTTCTTTTTCGGGGAAGCTTCCGCATCCCTGATGGGGGCAAAGATGACCCACCCAGCATAAAAAAAAAGGGCAAAACTCGGGAAGACTCGGGGTGCTCAGCGAGCGACCAGAGAGAAGCCACGTGTGGGAAGGATACGCCGCGGATTCGGGAATGGCGATTCCTTGGGGGGTGGGGGTGGGGGTGAGTGACGGGGGGGGGGGGGGGCTCCGTTCTCTCCACGGGGGTTTTCCTCTCTTGGGTTGGAGACGGGGGCGTCATTCTTCATATTTTCTTTGTTGGCCGGAACTGATTTGTCTCAGTACCTAATAATAAGTGGAGGAAAAGGGAGCAAACGGAGACTTCCTCCTGCTCCCACCCCTCAGCCCTACCCCTGCTCAGAGCTGTCTTCCATACTTTCCAGGGGGTGCCCCAGAACCCACGCGAAGGTCCACACACATTCTCTTTCCTGTTTTTGTTTTTGTTTTACAAATAGCATTGAAATATACACTGCTGGGTGCCCGGGGGTTTTCTCTTAACAGTAGGCGGCGAGGCTTCCTGCAGCCTTGTGCTTTTTCACGGCTGTGTAGTATTCCATCGGGTTGTGGCCCGTCTTCACTCCCACAGATCCCGCTGCGGGGACACCCCCTGTGCTTGTGTTTGGGGGCTCGGGAGTATTTTCTGGACGATCAGCTCTTAGAACTGCAGGTGAGTGCATTTACTCTTCTGAGAGCCATCGCGGCGGTGCCCTGTGGGAGGCCTGTGTCCTGTAGCGTCCCACCAGCCGTGCCTCCACCCACGAGGAAACTGAGGCACAGACACAGTCAGCTGTTCTTAAGGGTGAGCAGAAATGTTTCACCTGAGTCTCTCCTAAAAAAAACAAAACGCAAAAAGCCAAAACACTTCTTTCTTGCTTTCGTTTCTTCCTGATTGCAAAAGAGAAACGTGTCCGTGGCAGAAACTTGAGAAAATACAGATCACAAAGTTAGAAAATAAGGCCTTCACCCTCCCCACCGCCCACCACCAGCCTCTCTGGCTGGACTCGCAGTCCCCTCCTCACTGGTCTCCCTGCCTCCAGACTAGCTCCCCGACAGTCCCTTACAGGTTAACAGGGCCATTTTGCAAAGCCCCACCGCCGGGGCCATGTGGCAATTCTGGGGACGTTTTAGGTTGTGACAACTGGCAGAGGGGTGTGCTACTGGCATCTGGTGGGTGGAGGCCCCTGCTAAACATCCTGCAGCGCCCAGAGAATGATCCCGCTCCAAGGTCAATAGCACCGAGGCTGAGAACCCTATGTAACCGAGTCACGTCCTGTCTGTCCGGTGCTCAGACCTTCCACGGCTCCCACCTCACACAGGAGACAGCCAAGTCTCGCAGTGGCCACAGTGCCCTGCAGGATGTGCCCCATTGCCTCCCCGCCCGCCCTCCCTGGGCTCCGGCACATGGGCTCCTCCTTCAGAGCCTCCTGCCGTCCATCACTGTCCCTGTCAAGTGTCACTTCCTCTGGGAGGCCTCCCTGACCTGTTTAATATTTAATATAATTTAATATCTGCCACTCCCTCAACCTTTCTGCCCTCTTTCTCCCTGACGCTCGGCCCTGAAGTCTTACTGACTCGTCTGCCCCTCTCCCCGTCCAGGACACCAGCTCCATGAGGGAGGGAGACGGCTGGTCTTACGCAAAGCAGCCCCCGGCACACAGTAGGTACTCTGTAAGTGCTAACGGAGTCCTGATGTCTGGGCAGCGGTTGGGGACGGAAGATCCAGATGCTGAAAGTTGGCCCCTGGAGTGGAGGCCCAGAGGGAAGAGCAGGTCCCCAAGGCCACCAGGCTGGAATTCCTACACCTTGGCAGCCTCCCGGAGGCCCCTCCCAGCAGCTGTGCCTCTGGCCCCCCGGGGCCACCTCACCAGGTCCCACCCTGAGTTGACCAAGGGCTTCTCTCACCAGAGACGGCAGCGGCAAAGATGGAGGGGACTCCAAGGGCAACTCCTGAGTCATCTCCAAACATTTATGGAGCACCAACTGTATGCCCTGCCTTGGACTGGGCAGCACAGAGATCGTACCTCAGTGACTTCCCGGGGGCCGGGGGTGGTGACTCAACCATCTCCCTGTCCTGAGGCCCTAGCTCTACAAAATTTACAGAGCATCTACTGGGTACCGGTGACTAAACTGAAGGTACCTGCCTACCTGCCAAGAGGGAAACATTCCACACGGCGGATTTAGGGAGGAAGACAGTGCACTTTTCTGTTGAGGCTTTTAATTCATTTTCTTTAACAGAAGGCAATCCTTTTGGAAAGAAGTAAAGCATTCCCAAGTAAGAAAAAAATACAACCCTACCACCTACCGATGCTGGGAGGAAGTTCAGGAGGCCTCGGAGCCCAGAGGGGGCACCTGGGGAGAGGCTTCCTAGAGGAAACGAGCTCTGAGCTGAGGCCCCAGGATGCGCGGGCAGGAAGGGCCCTGTGGGGGGCAGCCGGCCGGAGGCTGGGGTGCTGATGTCGTACCCCCAGGCCCAGCCTTTGCAGCATGTCCCCGAGCCAGCGTTTCTGGGGGGAGCTTCCTGCAGCCCTCGTCCCTGTGATTGTCTCTTTCGGTCTCCCCGGCGCACTCTTGCGCTGGAACTCTGCGAGGTCACAGCCACTCTGTCTCATCCACCTGTCTGTCCCCAGGGCCCAGAGCTCACAGCAGTCACCAAAACTCCTGTCTTTCCAGGAGTCCAGAATGTGGTTTTATCTGGACATCGGTCTTTGCAGATGTCATTAAAGACCTTGAGATGAGACCCTGCTGGATGAGGGGTGGGCCCGACCTCAATGACCGGCGTCCGTGTGAGGACAGGAGAGGACACACAGACACACGGATAAAGGTCACGTGGGGACGAAGGCAGAGACTGGAGTGATGTGTCGATCAGCCAGGAAACTCTGGGAGCCCACCGGTGCCCGGACAGGCACGGGTTCTGCGTCCCGGAGCCTTGGAGGGGTTCTGGCTCTGCTGACCTTGGTTTCCCAATTGTCCAGAACTGTGGGCGAATACGCTTCTCTTGTGTTCAGCCACCAAATCCGTGGCACTTTGTTCCAGCAGCCGCCAGACGCTCGTAAGTTTTGCTCGTGTGGGCGAACAGGTGAGTGAAGGAATAAACCGAAAGCGGCTCTGGTGGCCGTCCAGGGCCACTTGGGTGTGGCGAGGCGACTGCCCTCGTCCCCTGTGACTGGGCTTGTATTCTGGGGTGCCTGCTCGGGCTGTGGGGCTGGGGAGGCTGGGGGCCGTCCAGTGTGTGTGTGTCGGGGGGTGGGTGTAAGGAGCTGCCGAGGTGACTGGGAAATCGGGTTGTGTAGACATCGCCCGCCCTCCCCCGCCCCCAGAAGCCCGTGTCCACACCCAGCGTGGACGCCCAGCTTCTGGGGACCTCGCCCCTCCTGATGCCCTTCAGGTACACTGCAGCGAGTGCTCATCCTCAAATATGAATGCTCCTCGAAGTGTCCCCCCAAGTGACCCTCCTCATCTTCAGTCAGAGCCCAGGGCCAGGCCGCCGGGGGGGTTTTCTCCACCTGTCCTCCCTTAGTTCTCCTGCCGGTCACTCTGAAGGTCAGGAGGCAGCGGGATGCAGGGGGAAAAGCCTGAATCCGGGCTCTGTGCTGAGCCATGGGGGGAGGGTCGCTCCTCTCTGAGTCTCAGTTTCCCCATTTGTAACGGGAAGAATGTCGCCCGGCTTCGAGAAAGCCGTGGTGGAGAGTGGATGAGAAGCAGCTGGTCCTGGGCTGGCGGAGCACCTGGCCGGTAGGTGTTTCTACGAGAGTGGGCTTGGGGTCCTGCTCTCCCGGGACATAGTCCTGGATCCTAAAGGGCGTTAGACCTTCCCGGCCTCAGATCCTTTCAAAGCCTCAGTCACTGGCCTGTGGCCTGTCCAGGGGCCCCACAAAGCCACCTCCACCCCCAAGGAGCCCAATATCTTTAGAAGGACCAAGGCTTGGATTTCTTGCCCATAAAATGCCTGAAATCAAAGCAGAGCTGAAGACACCGAGGGTTTTGAAGTTGGCTTGGGGCAGGAGGGGCTGTGAAATCCCCAGCGGTCTTGGCCTCTCTCCGGGAACCATGTAAACAGGGGCTCCTGGCAGGAGGATAGTGGCCAGGTACCAGGGGACATCTGTCGTTTTAGCAATGATCTGGATTCCAACAAAGACTTAATGGTACCAAGTTTTAGAGGAGACAGTTGGGGAGACTCAACTGACAACCGCCCTGAATTGTAATCCCTCCTCTGCCACTTACTTGCTGTGTGACGTCAGGCGATCTGCCCAACCTTTCTGTGCCTCAATTTCCTCACCCGCCAAATAGGAGATAATAATAATCTCTCCCTCAAAGGGTTGCACTGAGGGTAACCTGAGTGACTTTGTGTGATGCGTTAGCCCAGTCCCTGGGCATGGTTGGCTCTCGGGCACCAACATTGTTGCTGTCATTATTCCTAACGACACAGATGTGAACTTCTCCTGAATCTAGCCAGGGCCTACTATGCTTCAAGACCTCCACAGACATCATCCCACCGAATCCTCCCCCCACGACGGGGAGGGGGGGCATCGTGCACAGCCCCAGGCCACAGCTGGTGACCAGAGAGGAAGGACTCTTGTCCGGGGGGTGCACAGCTGTGGGGGGGCCCCGGGCCACAATGTAAAAGCCCAGCGGTCTGGCTGCATCGTCCGTCTGTCCTCCTGATCACTTCTCTTCAGGGAATCTGAGGTCCCCAGTGGGGGACAGAAAAGCTGCCCACGTTCCCGCAGGCCAGGGCGTGGCTTCTCCACCTTGTACCTTCAACATTCCTAGCTGGACCATCCTCTGTGGTGGGGGCTGCCCGGTGCAGGGTCGTTAGCTGGCCCCCAGGGCCCTACCCACCAGCTGCCAGTAGCACCCCTGAGTTGTGACAACTGAAAATGTCTCCAGGCATGGCCAAGTGTCCCAGGGAAGGGGCAGCCCCTGGCTGACAAGGGCTGGAGTAAGGGTGTGAAATGTTGGAGGGCTTCCTTCTGGACTTCCTCCCTGTCTACACATACACGTGCACAGACACACTTAAAAAAGTAGAAGGACATTTTAGGTGAGTCCTACATTTGCCCATAAAAATACAGCTGGGTGGCAATCACACGTGCACTTGGCTTTGGCAAATCCATCTTCTTGGGGCGGGGGCTGAGGCGAGAGAGTGGGATGGCGTATGAATAGTGGGGTGCTCTGGCACCCGTGAGCTTGAGTTGGGGGCTGGGCCTGCCCGCTGGCCTTGGCCGTGGGCATCTTGCTGTGCTGAGCAAACCAAAAGTTCAAAATCTAGGTTTTCAACCCACACACTCCTAGAGCCTCTGTGAGGTGCAGCAAAGAGCCGCCCGGATTCTGGGGTGGAGGGATGGTGGGGGGGTGGGTTTTTGGGGGTGTTTGGCCTTTCACTGGGAGTTCTCTTAGGAGCCACGATGACTATGCCTGGGGTGGGGGTGGGGGTGGGGCGCCTGCCTCGCTGGCCCCACACCCCATGTGGTGTGCGACAGGGGGCTTGGGTCTCTCCTGGCCACTCTGGACATCCAGAGGTCCCCCCTTTCTCTGCCACAGGACCCCAGCCTAATCTCACTCTCCAGGCCAATTCACGGTCGACAAGGACGCACCGTTCTTGCTATTGCAGAGATGGGGAAACTGAGGCTCAGGGAGGGACCAGGGCTGCAGAATCCCAGGCCCGAACCTCTGGAACCCAGGTGTGGCTCCACATCTGGGGTGTGAGTGTCCCTCCATGAGCTCTGGGTCAGGCCCTTGCTGCTCCTTCGGGCGTCCCCTTGTCTGGACCCCCTCTGATCGATCCCAGGGCCCCAGAGTGGGGAGAAGAAATTAAGATGTGCTGAACCAAGAAGGAAATGAGGGAGGGAGGGCGGAGGTGCCCTGGGGCCCTGAGGAAGTGGCCCTGTACCCACTGTCCCTGTCAGTGGCCACCTGAACTTCTGCAGCGCGAACGCCCCTGAGCCGAGTGCCGAGGGAGGCCCGGGACTGATGGCTTCCTCACGCTGCGAGACCCGCACTAAGGGTCCGTCATCATGCCCATTTCACAGACCAGGACACTCAAGGCCCAGAGGGTGGGTGGCTTGCCCAAACTCACAGAGAAGGATGTCAGGGGCCTGGGGTTAGAACCCCGGCTAACTGCTTCGGAGCCCACGTTTACCCACTCGCGACGTTGTACGGCTTGTGGACATGTGCACAGTCTCAGGTGCTCCCCAGATTCAAGGACCCCCCGTACCCGTCTCCCGGGCCCTCCAAGGGCACTCATCAGCCACTTGCCAGCTGGGCGTCTTTGGGCCACTGGTGCTCCTCTCTGAGCCTCAGGGGCCCCGGCCCCTCCCCCTGCCCCCACCAGCATGGGGCTGTGCTGTTTCCAGGAACCCGGAGGTGCTTCACTGAACCAAGTGCCCGGTGCCCAGTTCTGTGATTTAGCTGAGCAGAGCTTGCACGGCGCGTGCAGGTTCAGCCCTGGCTGGTTGGCCGGGGTCGGGCTCCCCGGGCGTGGTTCAGGGCCCCGAGGCGGGGGTCCCTCTTCTGGCAGCCTGAGGGTCACGTATCTGTGATTTCGTAGGAAGTGCTGGCCTCGGGTGACCGTGTCACGGGGCACCGGCCCAGGGGATCTGGTCCCGGGCTGGGGGTGAGCGGGGGTTTGGAGTATCCCTCCTAGGGCTGAATTCTCGGCGGTGGTGGGTGTGTGTGTGGGGGGACTCAGGGCTCTGAGTCACAGTCTGTGGTCAGGCTGAGGGGACCAAGGCTCAGGGGCCAGCAAACTGCTCGAGGTCACCCAGCATGGCTGGCCTCTCACCACCTCCGGGCCTTTGGGAAAGTTGGGGTCAGAGGGGGCAGCAGGAGCTCTAGGGGCCAATGGACTCCCTTTAGGGCTCCATTTCTCCTTCCATAAAATGGGATTGATAAGCAGTCCCTGCCTCTTAGGGCTGGGGGAAGAGAGTTTTGTAACGTGCCCAGCTTGTAGAAGATGGCTCTTAAGATTTGATTGTTATTCTTAATCCCTGGGTCACCTGGCTCCCCCGCCCCGCTGGGGGGCATAGAGGGAAAGCTCTGGACGAAGACAGTTTGGGTTCCCATGTCTCGTGGGCCACACTACACTAGTGACTTAACTTCTCGGAGTCTCAGTTTCCTCATCTGTAGAATGGGGGCACCGACAACATCACAGGATGCTGGGGAAGAAAAGTGATATGGGGGGTGTGATGTATTTCAGGCACCAGGATTTATTCAGTCAGCGCTGAATAAACTGACCTCACCAGGCTGGTCAAGGAGCTGACAGTCATGGGGGGGCGGGGGGGAAAGGTAATTATGGCAGCATGACTGGTTCAAGGCCACACTGGTCAGAGTGAATCTCACTGTGGCTCAGAGCTGTGTGATCTCGGGCCAGTCACTCAGCCTCTCTGGGCCTCAGTTTTATCCTGTTAACACAGGAAGACCCCAACCAAGGTCATGGAGCAGAGGGCTGAGTGGGGCCTGGGGTGCGGTCACATCTGTGCTCAGCGACCAGTGCAGGGCTGCACCCACAGGGAGAGGCAGAGGCTGTCGATGATTCCCAGACCACCGGCCCAGGTGGCTGTGCCTATAGGAAGGAGACCTTTCCCTAATTTGAAAGCATGAGTAGCAGAGGGCTATACGGGCCTCCCTGTTTCTTTTCATCCATGCTGCCTCTGGGAAGCTCAGACACGGGCCACTGCAGCCGTCTGTCCCCCAGCCCCGGCATCTGTCCCCAGTCCCAGCTCTTCCCTCAGCTCTGGACCCACCAGCCTCCTTGACCCCTCCGTCTGGCATCGCACGCAGTGGAATATACCCAGTGCTGAATGGCCGCCCACAAACTGGCTCCTCCGAGCCTCCCCCAGGGCAGGAGAAGTCAACTCCGGCCTCCCTGGGCTGGGTCCAGAGCTGGGGGTGGGGGGGTGTCTCTGCTCCTCCCTCCCGACCCCCGCACCCACCCCGGGTGCTCCACTACCCCAACATTCTGCTTTCCGTGAATCCGAGAGGCCATGGAAATCGACTGGACAGGTGCACAGTGTGGAATAATGTCCACCTTGAACCAGTGAAGCATGGCGTCTGCCGTCCAGTCACTTCTTACCCGGTGTCCTGGGAACACCCGCGGCAGCCCCGTCCTCTCCTCCCTCCGCACCCTGGTCCGTCTCTGTCACCTCCGCGTCTCCTGCTGCCACCCTCACCCCCATGGTCTGTCCTCCGCATGCAGCTAGGACTGAGAACACCCGAGTCACATCCTGTTCCTCCTTGGCACAGTCTCTGTCTCCCTCAGAGAAAAAAGGCAAATCTTTACAAGGCCCTGCATGATGTGTCCCTTGTCACTCGGGCCTCATCTTCTCCCTTATCTTCCTTGTTCACTCTGCTTCAGCCACACCGGCCTCCTGGCTGTTCCTGCAACAAATCAGACATGCTCCTGCCTCCGGGCCTTTGCACTGGCTGTTTCCCCTACCTAGAACATTCCTCTCCGCCCCCCCCCAACCCCCCAGGATCCACATGACTCACTCCCTCGTCTTATTCGGGTCTTTGTCCAAATGCCACCTTCTCAAATAGCAGGCCTTTCCTGCCCCACGCCAATCCCCCCCGTCTGCCTACCCTGCTTTATTTTCCGCCATAGCATCTATTGCCAACCAATATGCTACCTAATTGAGTTTTTACTTATTTTTTCTTCCTGTACCCCCCCCCCCCCCGTGGTCACCCCCCACCCCCCAGAATGTCAGTTTTATGAAGACAAGTGTTTCTGCCTGTTTCGTTCTCTGCTATATCCCCCGGGCCTGGGGCAGAGCCTGGCACACAGTAGGTGCTCATTAAATACTTGTTAAGTGAATGAATCTGGAGGTGTGGATGCTGACACATCTGTGGGTTATCTGGGGAGCCCTGGGGAGCTCTATGATTTGGAATCACTCTATAAACTATAGAGTGTAATACTTTCTGGACGCCACAGCTGGGTCAGCATGTTCTCAGTTGGGGTTTGTGGGAAAGGGGCAGCTGAGGGTCCTGGTGTTTAGTCAGATTCCCAGAGCTGGGTGCTGATCAGGGGCCAGGCAAGAAGGGGAGGCAAGGGGGCTTCTGGGTCTGGCTTTAGGCCTCTGACCACAGTGTCAAGTTAGTGGAAAGAAAGATCAGGAAGGCAGTGGGGTCAGTGTGGCCGGAAGTGGCCGGCCCAGTCTTCTGGCCTGAATTATCTGGGAAGAAAAATAATCACATTCCAAGGAACCCATGGCTTGGGCGCCAGAACCGCTGTGGGGGTGGGGTGAGGAGGCGAGAGGCAGGCCTGGCTTGGGCAGGTGGCGGCCCTGCCTGAGGCTCAGCGAGGTCAAATGGTCAGGTCGGGGTGACACAGGATGGCTGGCACTTGGACCAGGCCGGGGGAGGTGCCCCCGAGTTGTGAATGGCTGGGGTGTGGCCACCAAGGGGCAGGTCCTGGGGAGGGGAGGCCACTGCTATAGACTGGGGCGCAGCTCGGGGACCACCTCACGACAGGCGGTGTTCACTCTCATCCCCCAGGCCTTGGTGGGGGCACCTGGGCGCACAGAGGGGGTTACTGACCCTATAAGCCACAGATAGGGCCCGAAAGACCTCATGGCCTTTCCTAGAATGGTCCCGAGGCCCAGACCTGGGGAGGATGATTGAGGTATTGTGTTCCAGACCCTTCTCTCTACTGTCTCATTCATCCTCACGTCACCTGGCGAGGTCGCCCCGTTCTTGCTCTCACAGGTCCTTGAGGGCCCGCGGGGTCTGCCTCAACCCTGCTCCCACCACCCACAGCCTCTCACGCTCTGTTCCAGGGGCACTGGCTTCCTTGCCTGTCTGTCATCCCACCAAACTCATGCCAGCCTCAGGACATTGGCACCCTCAGCTCCCTCTGCCAATTCCTTCCCTAACCTGCACTCGGCTCAGATGTCACCTCCTTAGAGATCTTCTCCCCACACCCTTTCTCGTCTCACATCAGCTCACTGTGCTGTTTTTTACCGCCCCGATCCAGTAGTTAAATTGTCTTACATACTCATTATTTCCCACATCTCCCGTGCCTGGAACGACAGCTGGGTGAGGGCAAGGGGCTTCTCTGCCCTATCCTGCCTGTCCTGCAACCCCAAGGCCTGGCGCAGAAGCCCCCCCAATATCTGTTGAATGAACCAGTGTCAGACAGACCTGTCCTCTCTCGAGGCCTCACTCACGAGTGGATGCACCAACATGTTACCTTTTAGGAAAGATCTCATTTCATCCAGGCTGGACTTCAACACAGGACGAGGGTGGGGGTGACGGCTTCTGTGGCCCCAGATCACCGCCTTTCTCTGAGGAATGGCCTGATGCTCTCGGAACCTCCTGCCCACTACTGGCACCCCCATACCCTTTGACAAGCCCATGCGGACTCTGAGCCTGTTTCTAGAACATAGAAAAGGGGGCTCAGGGCAGATGTGGGGGATGTCGTGGGGCTGTGCAAGGGCCCTTAGAAATGGAAAATCCTTCCCAGCCGGGCTGCATATGAGGCCAGCGCATGTGAGGGAAAGGCCTGGGACAGAGCTAATGAATCCAGGGCAGGAGCAGCAGGACCCCAGCAAGCCCTGGGTCTGTTCGTTTGTTCATTCATTCATTCACTCATTCTTCATCAGTCATCGCCCTCCCCTGTGCCCAGCACGGGACCCGGCACAGCACATCCCTGTGTCTCCTTGTTCATCTGTTCACAGAATGCCTGCGATGGGCCAGGCACCGTGGACGTTTGCATCTTCCCACCCCAGGGCCTTTGCTCTTGCTGTTTCTTTTACCTGGAACTGTCCACCCTGCCAGGCTCTGGGCACAGCGGTTCGTCCACACAATCACCTCCTCAGAGAGGCCCTCCCTGCTCAGTGCTGCCCTCCCATCCCGTTCCTTTACTTGTGCTTAATGTTTCGAAAATGACCTTATCTGTGCTCCATCTCCCCTATTCAATCCGCAGCTCCACGAAGGCAGGACTTGTTTTGTTCCCTGCTGTGTCCCCAGCACAGCAGTCAGCAGGTAGAAAGTATGCAGTTAATGCTTGTCCTTGTGGAAGGAACGAAGGAAGGAATGAACCAGTGAATGAAAGCTCTACTGGGAAAGCTCGGGGATGGGGTGCGGCTCCTAACCGAACCCAGAGGAGGGGGTGACCAGCAAACTGAAGCCAGAAGGAGGGCGGCTGGTGGGCAGGTGAGGAAACGGAGGGACGTGGTTTTATCTCAAGGCAGCATTAAAAGGTAGCTCGGGGGCGCCTGGGGGCTCAGTCGGTTAAGCGTCAGACTCTTGATTTCGGCTCAGGTCATGAGCTCATGGTTCTCGAGATCGAGCCCCGCATCAGGCTCTGTGCTGACAGTGAGGAACCTGCTTGGAATTCGGTCTCTCTCCCTCTCTCTCTGCCCCACCCCCACTCACACTCAAGCTTTCTCTCTCTCTCAAAAATAAACTTAAAAAAGATACAAGGTGGCTCAGAGGTGGCAACTGGCGTTAAAAGTAAAAAAAAAAAAAAAAAAAAAAAAAAGCCTTTAATCCATTTGCCACCATAAAAATTGAGGTTCTTTACTAAATACTGATGTCTGGCTTCTCTTTTGAAAAATCAAAAGATGTGGCCACCCTGAGTCCATATTCCAGAGCTGAATAGGTCAGTTTTCCAGTTCGCAGTGGCCCCCATCAAGCCTTTGAAGCTTTTGGGTTTGCGACCCCTGAAGCCAGAGGCAGCAAGGGTGTAGCTGGGGTAGAGCTCCTCCGGGTATGGGGGGGCGGGGAGGTTGCACCCCCCCTCCCCCCCGTGTTTCCTGCAAGTTCCCCTTCGCCAAATGCACGCAGGCTCCTGAGAGCCCTGCTCTGAAGTGGTCCCTCCCTGCCCAGAGGCCACATCTGTCAAGGTGGGAGCCTGGCTGGGACCGGAGGTGTGGCCCCAGAGCCCGCGCCTCAGTCTGCAGCGCGCGGGCGCCCTCTGCTGGCCGATGCCGGGTGCGTAGCTCTGAGCCGGAACTCGTTCCAAATGTCCGCAGACCTGGGAAGTTTCTTTCCTGTTCTGCTCAGCGTTCAGGAGCTAACGTTTCCTGAGGGTTTGCTGTGTGTTGAGGACTGTGAGAATCCCACAACACGTAAAACCTCCAGTAATCCTTAGAATAACCCTGTGAAGTAGACAGAGAGAGGTTAAGGAGGCTGCCCAGGGCCACACAGCAGGTAGACGGATGAGCTGGGGTTGGCCCACCTGACTCCTGACCCCGGGGGTTCGTCGCTGGGGTCGTGGGATACATTACGTGAAGATCTCACCTCTCCTCACTCCTATGCTTGTCCTTGCATCCACACAACCACTTACAAGCTTCCCTCAGAACCAAACTCAGCCAGTCCCTCCACCAACTCACCCATCCACCCTGCTGTCCAAACATCACTCCGTGAGTTCATGAAGGGGCAGCCCAAGGCCTCACGGATCATCGAGGCCCTTCCCTTATCACTGTCCATGGCCGGGAGAGGAAGGCCCAGGCCCAGCTCTGGGGAGTAATTCACGTGCTCTTTTAATGCGTTTCAGCTTTGGCGTTGCTTTTTGGTATGGGGGGCACAGCATGGGATAAACCGGATGAGGCCCTCACCTGCACGAGGTCCGCTCCAAGGAGGGAAAGAAGAATAACTGAAGATATTGTTAGATGTTAGTAACTGCCCAGAACAAAACACAGGCGGGTGCTGTGCCCGAAGGAGGAGAGGGCGTGGGAAAGCCTCTCTTGGGAGGATATAAACGAGCTGTTATCCTGGCGATGGAGAGCCAGGCACACAGAGAAGAGCGTGACGAGCACTCTAGGCTGAGTTTCTGTGTGGGGAATGGCCTGTGGGGGCTGCGGGGCGGGAGGGGGGGCGGCCAGGGAGGTGATGGCGGCTTGGGCTGGGAAGGTACTGGTGGATGTGAGAACCGGCTTCCGGAAGCAAGAAGTTTCTTAGTGCACCCACCCATCGGCACGGAGTCTGTGCCCTTCCAAGCACTGCGGGGGGCAGGACACATCAGGACACATCAGGACACACACCCGTGTCACGCAGCCAACGATGGGTGGTGTCAGAAAGCCGCTCTGTGGGCCGCATGCCTGTCTTCACCCCTATTCATTTACAGGACCCTGAGGCGGACGGGCCTTGAGGAGGGACTGAAAACGTCCCCGGCTGACCACAAGCGAAGGTTTCCAATTTGAGCTGCTTGTACCGCAGGGCCCTCGATGGCTGGTGGAGGTGGCCTCCCATCAGCTAACCCTGCCAAGAACACCAGACCCGTCCGTGTATGCGTCAAATGTCCGTCTCAGACAGCGAGAACTCTTTTATGTAAGGCACTCTTACAAACTGGTAGGAAAAACTAACAAAGAGGTCACGGTTGGGAGGGAAAAACACGACTTTTCAATTTGAGAGGACCCAGCCTCTCACCTAAGAAAATGCGCAGGAGACTCACATAGCCAACTCAGCTCAAAGATGGGCGGGCAGAGAGGTAAGATCAGAGGGACGGGGAGGGGAGGAGACCCGTCCTACGTTGCTGACGGGAGGGTGAGATGCTATCCCCTTGGCAGGCAACTTGAAAATGACACTAAGTGCCCACGTCCTTGGATGGAGAAGCCCACTCCCGGGACTTGACTCTCCAGATGTGTGCACGCACGCCCACACGCACACCCACACGCACCCTAAGGCTGGTGAGGGCTGCAAAATGTCAGAGACCCAGGGCCGGGGGAGCGGGGTGGGGGTCCACCGCCTACTGGGTGCTCAGCGGCTGTTCAGAAGCACACGGCTCCTCCCCAGGGACCTCGGCAGGTCCCGTTTAGGAAGAAAAACCTGCAGGGGGAGAGCAGAGTGGAGGCCACGTTCCCGGTCGTGTTAAAAACAAATGGTGGGAAGGAGGTAGGGGAGCGGAGGGAGGCCTGGTTTCCACCGGATCTGAAGGGCCCACGACGCAGGTGCTGGCCCGGAGACGATGGCTCGGAGGCCAGAGAGAACTTCACCTTCCGCTCTACTCCCTTTCTGCTGTTGGAAGTGCTTCCTAGGTCCGTGTGTTCTGTATTTAGTAAAGGCAAAGATGGGGTCTCCGGCTCGGGTTGGCCCGTCGTAGGTTTGCCCATCAGTGTTTTCAGCGGGCGATGCGATGTGGCGACTGTCCGTCACCACCAGTGAGGCCACCGCCTCTGTCCTTTGCCGCAAGTGACCATACACCTGGCTTGTGCCAGCCGGACACCTTCACATCTTAACATTTGTGGAATTGGGACGTTCCTTGTAATCAGTAGCGTCTTACATTTAACAGCGACAGCATTTTTGTCTTGGTGGTACATAAAAACGATGGCACGTCTCACAGTGGGACTGCATTGGACTCCGTGAAACACGGGTCTGTTTTTCGTGAATTCTGCAGCAACTCTTGGCTTCTTAGAAGCTTCCACCTGTGCTACAGGTGGTGCTGCCCATGCTCTGAGGACCCACGGTATGCCCGTGGGCGGGGCTTCCAGGACCACAAGCCTCCCAGGGGCCAAAGGCCACCGTGATAACAACCACGGGAGGGCCAAGGTGCAGCTGGTGGCAGAGCCGTCTGTCCACGGAGCTCTCTGCTGTGGCCCACAAGCCGGGCAGGTCTCTGTTCTACGCGGGGAGTGAAGTGGATTCCACCTAAAAATCGGCATTCACGGCTTCTCTTGCAAATCAAAGAGCTGGCGTTCGCCGAGCCCACGTCCCGAGCACCGGGCAGCATCTCCATACTCACCCACCCCCGAACTCCGACGTGCGGCCCGTGCCTTCTTGTTCACGGTGGGAAGTCCGGCAGCAGCAGTGAGGCCGGCACTAGGCCTCCCCTCTTCCAAGGTCACCTCCCGCCAGCCAGTGGAGGCTCGGACTACAAGCAAGGGCAGGTAGCCTCCTGCGATCCCCACAAGAAAGCCTTCGGGGTACGTTCAGTTATCCCGCGCACGGCTCAGAGCTCTGTGGCCCGTCCAGCCCCCGCCCCGGTGGACTGGGACTCACCCTGGAAAGACACGCTTTCACAAGCTGCCCTTCCTTAGAATTTCCTCGTCGGCTGAGGAAGGAAGGGGACAGCCCTGATGGCATGCCACCGCTCCCGGGGTTCTGATGAGGAGTGTGGAGCAGACACAAGCAAGGAAGGGGTCTGTGGCTCAGCGTCCACGGGCTCCTGGGGCACAGGGGAAGAGTACGGAAGGGCGAGAGGCGGAGCCGGGAGCCCCGACAGCCGGGGTGGACACAACGGCAGACCGCGGAGCCTGTCGGTGCCGTTGACCTGCCCACCCCCACCCCCCTGAAGGGCTCCAGAACTTCCTCAACAGGACAAAGACACACAAGGGCCCTGCCCTCACTCCAAGATCGTGGTCAAAGGTCCCGGGGTCCTGGAGACCCACCGCGGGTCTGCTCTGGGTGCGTCAGAGGGTGTGCTTTCTCACCCACTCTGTCAGGTCGCTGTGCAGACCTCCGTGCACCCCCGGACCCCGCGGTTCTACCCAGTGAAAAATAATAGATGTATGTTCTTTCTTTCGAGAGCAAAGACCCGGCAGGTCCGAGCAGGCCACCTGGTGAAGCGGCACACTAGGCCCCCAGACAAGCGCGTCTTCCCTGCCCTAAATCCAGGCCCGACCTGCGGACCACCTGTAAAGCCGCCGGCAACAAGGAAGAGCAGAGCACATGACCGTGGCACATAACCGCAGATCAGACTCAAACAGTGATCACGAGACTCGAGCTGAACTTCCAAAGCTCTGAGGTCAGTTTTGTTAGCCCGCTAAGAAGGTAAAAGGTGCAGGCTCCGGCGTCTCCGATGGCTCCTCCTTCTGGAGGTCACACAGCACCTGGGAGCTGTCACCTTTAGATTCAGCCCCGAATCTGCCTTGGGGTTTCCCAGCAGCGTTGTGAAGCAAGTTTAGAACCTCCCGTCCTTGTCCTCCCTCAGGGGAACTGAGGACGGAGGGCCAAGGACCCACATGGGTCCCGGCCAACTCCCTTCAGGGGAGCTGAGAGGCAGTGGTTCACTCCACGGGACTCCCAGGGACCATCTGGCAGGAATTCATTCGGGCTGTGCTTTCTGGAGGATGAGGCTCTGACATCTGAGCCGGCCCCAGCAGCCACAAAAGAACGGCCCGGCCCGGCCCCTGCCACAGGACGCTCAAGTCGTGCCTGCTGGCGGTTGGGACCACGGCAGGAAGTTCAAATCCTGGATAAAAACAGCCGCAGACACGTTTCCACTCCTTACACGGTAGAGAGCAGACAAACTGTCAAACAAATTTCTGGTCTCACGCACCAGAAATCCATGTGAAAGTCCCATTTTCCCCTTCCCGATAGACTAAATCCAGCCAGGAAGTACGCACTACAAGGGGCTTAAAGCTACTTGAAGGAGAGCACCCCCCCCCCCCTTTTTCACTACAATCTTCTAGGACAGGGGTTGGCAAACCGTGGACCAAGGGCCAAATCCGGCCCACTGCCTGTTTCCGTACAGCCCCTGGGTGAAGGAGGATTTTCACAGACGAACATTCACAACTTACCTGATAATCAGGAATACTACCTTTGAATTCTGATGAAGCAAAATGTTACCCCCCCAAAAAAGAATTCCATTTTTTCCATCAGACTTGTAACATTACAAAAAGGATTGTACTCAATTATTAGATATTGAATTTCATCAATAAAAAAATTTTGTGGGAATCTGTTTTCTCTCACTATACGAATAAAACACTTACATAGGGTCTTCCTTCCATTTTGCCTCTTGGCCCACAAAGCCGCCCAAGGATTTACTGACTTAGGCCCTCGGTGGGAGAAGGTTTGCCGACCCCCGCTTTGGGAACATCAATTTGAATCCCAAAGCACCCAAGACATGAAATCGTTCCTAAATGACAAGCCAAGAGGAAGAAGGGCACAGCTTCTTAAATATTAACGCACACTTTTTTTTTATTATATTAAAATCAGGCAATGGTCTGACAATAAAAAGGCTGCTTATGGAATACTGTTATGTTAAACTTTACTTACAGGATGTTAAATCCTTAGAACTAAGGTTTCCCCCAGAAAAAGATTAATGGAAACATCGATTGCTTTTCAGACTTGATAGTTGCTGCTTCAAAAGGTGGTTTTACACAAACACTAAATTAAAAAAAAAAAAAAAAAACTTTAGAACACAACGAATCGCTTTTATTTCGGTATGCATCCACATCTCAGCATTTAGTGGTCCTGAACAGAAAAGTGGAAAAACGCAGCAATTTGCCAGGAAGTCAAGCCCGCCAATTTCGGGGATCTGCTGTGCACACCGAGTTCTTTTTCAATCCCTGCTGAGGACCGTGAGAAACAGCAGCACCAAAACCAAAGTATGCACCGAATTCAAGGTTCTTTTTGTTCCAGTTGCCACATTCCAAACTAGACCCAAACGGATTGCAAGATGACCACATGAGAACCCTGTGTAAAACTTCTTCAATTTTTAAAAGCAAAAGCAATTACAGGAAAAGAAAATTCATTCAGAGGGATCGTGTGTGCTTACGAGTGTCTTCTGTGGCCTTTCTCCAAGTTTAACCACCAAGAACTTTGAGAGCTGGCAGGTGTGAGTACCCCTGGTGACTGTTCTTTTCACTTTATCAAAACCTGAGCTAAAAAACCGCATCAGCTGACGATGACAGCAGAGGGTGGCAGGGCTGAGGACCCAATATTCATTCCCAGGCTGGTGGAGAGTGAGTAAATGTGGTTCCAAAACTAAACGAGGGAAGTCAGAGACTCTTTCCAACCTTACCTGATGGCTTCTGGCCAAAGCAAGGAAGTATTGTGGAAAGCGTTGGGTGGTGATGGTACAAAAAGGGAGTTGAGGAGGAGGAAGGAAAAAGCAGCACCCCTCGATGAAGGTGGGGGAGAAGATATGGGGAGAGCCCTGAATTCCTCACCAAAGGCCAATTTCAGAGGGGAGCAGAGGGGGTTACAATCTATGCTTCGGCCAAGGGTGGTGGTGGAAAGTGAAGAAGGGACAATGGCTTGGGGGGGGGGTGTGGTGGTGGGGGGCATCATTTAAGACTTAAAAAAAGCAGGGGTGCCGCTGGAGCACCCCCACACACCCAGCAGTAGTCCCACAGGCTGTGACCCGAAACCTTCACACCTACTCTAGCTAGCAAGCCACCCCAAGCTGGAGGGCTGTTGCAGGGAGGGACGGAGGGAGGGAGGCAGGGGGAGGAGAAGGGGAGGAGGCAGAGACCCCAGGCCATGTAATCAGCAGCAAGGTGATTGTGTGATGTGTCTTTTCACAGTTGAGTTAGATGTGCCCCACCAGTTATGATGGGAACCAATTTAAATATACTTTCTTGATCCCAGAAGTTCAACTATGTGGACAGTGGTTACACTTGACAGGATGATTTGTTATAGCACAACTTATATATTTTAAATGGACAAAAAAATTAGTATCGTTTACAGTATCTTAAGATAAATTGCCTTTGAATGGGAGCTTCCTTTCCAGTACTTTGAGGTCTACAAGACGTATCTAGAAAATTTACTACTGTGGAAAATGAAGACTGCTTCAATCGAATGGGAGGGGGGGGAGGGGGAGGGCCTGTGGTTTTTCTTTTTGATTAATTGCTGTAACACTGTCCTTCGGGCGGCTGAGGGAGTTTCATGTTTTCTTTAGACATCATTAGGCGCCGGAGCTCTTGCAGGACGACTTTGATGCTATATGAATTCTGCCACTTCGCTAGCACTGATATGGCTCTTGGGTCCACCTACAAAAAGGCAAACGAAGAAACTACCGTCAAGCTCTCAAACAAATGAATCGCTACATGCTGGAGTTAAGCTACCGACACGAGCGAAACGCGCTTTTCAAGCTGAACATGCCAGTCACGCAATGAGACCCGGCACGCAGAACCCCTGCATGATCCCCTCCCTCCAGTCAGTCTGTTTTTCTGTTTGTGTCCCTGTTTGGGAGAAGGAAGTCTTGGATAAGTAAAGCCACCTTTAGAGAAATGGCTCACACACTTGGCAAGACTCAACCCAACTGGCTCTTAGAACGGTGGCCTCTTCTCTTGGGCTGGCTTGGCTGCTGCCACTGCTCAGAGCCTGTCCTTTCCCAAGTCTACACCCTGGTGGACGATAACGACGCACAGGGCAGTAGGACAGCCAAGGCAGGCGGTGGCCCAGGTCCACGCTCTCGTGACAAGGACTGCCCCAGAGTCGCACTCTCAAGTTATGCTCGCAATTCCCAGAGGAAATTTTCCAAAGTGTGGGTGGAGTTCCGGGTTCTGGACTTCAGGTGGAACTCAGATAGGACCTTAAACCCTGAACACACAGCAACAAGGCTCGTCTCTTCCCAGTCTGCTTTCAAGTCTTCTGCGTACCTCAAAACAAAGGCTTAGTTCACATGATGTTAACGTGTAAAACCCTTCAACCCTTGCTGATTTTCCCTTTGAACGAGAGCAGGTCTCAAAGGTGCAAAGCCTTTGGCAAGAAACACACGGAGGAAGAACGTATTAACATCACTTTGCTTTTGCAGCATTTACTGTACTGTTGCTGTTACTGCCTTCTTACGACAAGTGACACTGGCTTTCCATATATGGTAGTAAAAATAAGTATAAAATGAGGCCGTTAAACAGAAAAAAATGCTATGTACCACAAATAAGGCTCAGGAAGTAAAAGTATGATCCTGGATAAGATTTTGCATCTCTGGGCCTTGGTTTCCTCATTTCTACCTCATGAATGGAATGAGCCGATATCTCCAAGTGACCTGCACGGTGCTGGCCCAGAGTAAGTGTCGTATGAGTGATGAGTTAAATACAGCTGGGGAACAGGCCTTCGCCCCAAGTCCGCATATGTTCATACTGCAACGCATTTCATCATCAAAGAACCAAGGAATACACGGAATTAGGGCCAAAGTGCCCCTGATGTTAAACACGAAGCATTTCTCAACCCAAACAAGTATGGGCAGGAAAAACAACTTACCACTCCATTAGAACTATTAACTCCATTCATATTAATTTTTGTTACAAATCTTACAAAGGGGGGTGCTTCTGGGTATTTAGGTCCACATTCTATTTTAAGGCTGTATATTCGGTTTTCATAAATTGTCTGGAAAAAAAAAAGGTACAGAGACATCAGGCAATGACAAACCATGAATTCAAAAAGGCAGATCTTTTGAAACCCCATTTATTCCTGCCTGCAGAACTGGTGCATCTGCTTTCTTTATACACAGGCTACTTGTTATTTGTTAAGTTAGTAGTAACTAGTCTCCACACTAGTGTACATGAACTCTGGTCTCGGGGGGGAATAAAAAGACAGACAATTTAAAACAGTATCATTGAAATTTTGAGTTAGTATTAAGTCCAATCAGATGGACTGGTTTTTCTATTAATTTCTCTACCTTGCACATCTGTCCCATGCTCTGGGAATGGTGTGTAAGGAGTATTCTTTACTCCGGGAAGCAACACTAAACGTCTGCTCACGCCAGGGACATCAGCCAATGCATCAGATGCCACTATGTGCAGAGCAGAGAAGAGGCAGCTCTTCGCTTCAACATTAAAGCAAAGTCAGGGGGCGCGGATGCAGACGCGAGAGCTGCTTCGCCACTCCATCATCTGTCTGGGGTTGGGCGCCACACGAGGGAGCTCAACTGCTAGGTGCCGCCTCTCCCTGCAGGCCTGACACTGACCTGAGAGATTACAGGCATTTAGTGGGTGAGGTGGGAGGCTAAAGATACCAGGCCCGCGGAGGAAAAACCTGTCCTTCAAATGCCAGCGGGGGCTCTGTAGAAAAACATGGCAAAGTCCGACCCCCAAGGCCGATGGACTCCTCGATGCGCTGCTGCTGGCAGGCTGTTCCGTCTGCCTAGAGCGCCCTGCCCCCACCTGAGCTGCCACACCTCCACTGAGACCCAGTTCAAACATCACCTGGTCAAATGTCACCCAGGACAAGCTAGTCCCAGCTTTCTGTTCTTTTATGAAGTCCCAGTGTTATCATTTACTTGTCTGAACACCACCGTGAAAGGTGATGCCTCTCCATAATATTGGCCCCCTTGAAGGCAGAGGCCATCCACCCTCCAATAGGTCCCCCTCGCAGGCACCAGTGAAGGCTCCTGTGTAAACAGCGACATCTAGCTGTCTTTGGGGGAAACAAATTACAGAAGATGTGATTTAAATCCTTGAAAACATTATGTCTAAGCAGTAATCAATCCCTGACAAAAAACTCAAACATGTTTTAAAATTCAGAAGGCATTCATGTGGGGCGCCTGGGTGGCTCAGTCGGTTAAGCCTCTGACTTTGGCTCAGGTCATGATCTTGTGGTCCATGGGATGGAGCCCCACGTCGGGCTCTGTGCTGACAGCTCAGAGCCTGGAGCCTGCTTCAGATTCTGTGTCTCCTCTCTCTCTCCCTCCCCTGCTTGTGCTCTGTCTCTGTCTCAAAAATAAACATTAAAAAAAAAAAAAAAAAAAAAAAAGAAGGCATTCATAATATCCCCACAGGAACCTTACACATCCATGTAACAGGGACTCCAAACTGTGACAAACCTAAACTCAATTCTGCATTTCCACCTACCCTCACTCAACCTGCTCTTCCCCTCTTCTTCCCCTGTACGTGGCACCACCATCTAGCCATTAGATAAAGCAAAACCTGGCAGCCACCTAGAATTCCCTTTTCTCTTACCCCTTACCTTCCAATCACAAGAAAGTCTCAGCTTCCGCCTCCAAGAGAGATTCCACACCCACCTGCTTCCCTCCACCACGCACCTCCTCTCAAGCACCCCTGGTCTCTGCTCTCTTGCTCCCCCTACAATCTGCTCTCCACATAGCAGCCTGACTGACCTTCCAAAAGCAAGAAGTGGCCCGGCTGGCCTAACCCCTCCAGTGGCTGCCAGTGACCCGAGAAGGAAGCCCATGTTCCTGGGTCAGAGCCTGCTGTGCACCCCTGCCTTCCTCTCTTTTTATTCTTCGCCCCATCTAGCCCCAACGTCTCTCCACCTCGGGGCCCCGATACCGGTCGCGCCTCTGCGTCCATCCCAGCTCTTTGGCTCAAGGGCACCCTCCTCTCAGAAGTCTTCCTGACTCCCCATCTGAAGTCTCATGTCAGACCTTCTTCGATAAACTCAGAACAAGAAGGGCAGGGGCCTCAACCGAATTGGTACTCAAATGTTCCTGGACTTGAATATTGCTCTTTACAAGTTAAAAAAAAAAAAAAAAAAATCAGTAAACACAAGAAGGAAGCCAAAGGGACTTATGGAAAATACGATAAAAGGTCTATCCTTAGCATCTAGCATGGTCTCCATCAGCAACTACTCACTCAGCAATATCTGTTAACTGTATGAGCCCAAGTTCATCTCTGGATGTGTCCCACATTCATGCTCAATGGTTTGTCACACAATTGAAAGACAGAATCTCTTATACAGAATAGTCCCTGGGGGCATGGGCTTGTGGTAATTATCAAAGTAAGTCTTTTTAAAATATTGGATCTACATTTTGGAGTTTCTGATGCATCAATTTATTCACCTGTGAGAACGTTTTACGGCTTATCAGCCTCGATAAACTTTTACTAATCATTCTATTAACAACGGCATCAAAATGGTTAAGAAGGTGGACAGCTTGGTAACAGGTTTCTGATTATTCCATACATTAAATCTCGTAACTCTTGACACTATGAAGTCTAATTTAAAAATAGGCATTCTGTGACGAACTTCCTAGAAAGCAAAAAAGAAATACTAAATTTCTGACCATTGACATTCAACTGGCAATTTCACCGAAACCCACGAAAAAAATGCCTCAAGTCAAGTGAACACAGAGACACCGCAAGGGTCATTAAAAAGCCCAAAGCAAGACTTTTGTAGAAAACAGGGTTCTGGTTTTCTTCTTTTGCTCTGTTTACCAGTGCCCCAGGGACCTGTTAAAAGGTTTCGCTGAAGAAAGGAAATGCGCCCCAAGAGCTGCTAGAACATGGCACCTCTGTGAGGAACACTGTTCCAGATTTGTCGTTTGATCATGAAACGCTTTCCACCTTGTTGACATGGCTTGAGCTTCATGGGGCCATCTGGTAGTGCCTATATCAGAATGAGAAACACACAAGCTCAAACCAGCAAAGCCACTTCTAGGTATTTCCTACAGGCAGACTCATACTGATGCACAAAAATGTGGAACTCTGTCCGCAACAGCAAAAATAACTGTAAACAATCAAAGTGTCCACCAGCAAGGGACTGACTCAACAAATTCGGCATAGTCATAAAATCGGGTACCTTGTCGTCTTTTCAAAGACCGAGGCCCAGACAAAGACTGCCAAGACGTGGCTCTTGGTACAGATCAAGGTGCAGAATAGGCACATCCTATAAAAGCAGGCAGACACCTCCCTCCAAGTGTGGCTATGTGAATGTGCACACGGGTTGTTTCAGGCATCAGACACTACGAGCCCAGAGCCTAGAGATTACAAACTTCTCCTGGGCCTAAACTATATACAGGAGATAATCCCAGCCTAATCATGATGAAAAACATCAGATAAATTCCAATACAGACATTCTACAAAACACCTGACCAGTATTCTCCAAAACTGTCAAGGGCAACAGAAACAAGAAAAACCTGAAATTGTCACAGCCACAGCCACCCTTGTGGGACAGGATGACAAACTATAATGTGGTATCTTGGATAGGATTCTGGAACAGAAAATAGACACGAGGTAAAAATTAAGAACACCTGAATAAAATATGGACTTTGGTTAACAGTAATCCATCCGTATCTGGATCACTGGTGGTAACAAATGTACTATCCCAACATAAGATGCTAACAACAGGGAAAGGTGGGGGGGGGGGGGGGGGGGAGGGGAACACATGGGAACATTCCATACTACCTTTGCACCTTTTCTTTAAGCTTAGAAGTATTATGAAATAAAATTTATCTTTAAACTGTATGATACATGAGAAAAGGAAAAGGTACTGATTGCAAAAACAAGCAAAATGACGAAATCTCAGTATATAAAAAGGTGATTCAGGTCAACCAGACAACTGCTCCTCAGTTGAAATCTGACGCAGGTATACACAAGTTATGTGTGATGCACAAGGTGGGCACATGCTACGTGAGAACGAGCGGTGGGCCCTTTAAAAGGTGAGAAATCCTTAATGGAGTGGCTCTGAAGATGGGAAGGAAAATGCACAGGAAGAGGTGAGAGGGGAGGTACTGAATGCTGCTCCCAGTTAATCTGGAGAGCGGGGATATGGCAGGTAGGGACAGCCCAGGAAGGGAGATACCGCACTAGGTACTTTAACAGAGAATTTAATATAGGGAAGTGGTTAAACAGGTGTCACTGGACTGAAAAGGCAGAAAGGGATCCGAGCTAACACAGAGGGAACCGGCAGAAAGCAGTGGTGTCCCTTGGCTGGGGGAACAGAGGGAATAAGCCAGTTTTTCAGACCTAGAGGCTCAGGGTTACAGGTCTCCAGAGCTGAACTCAGACCTCTGAGGAGGCACTGTGGGCCAGCTCTGGGAGCGCCCCCTCGAGTTGGATGGAGACCCATTGCTGATGCTGGGATGAAGGGCCATTACCAGAGTGGCGTTGACAGAACAGGCCCTTCTTCTTGCCTTTCAGGCGCTCTCCTGTGTCCCTGATTGGAGGAACCCAATAGAGCACCAGCTGACAAAGGAAAAATGTAGTTTGCAGAGTCCTGGCCCCAGTATTCAAAGCAGAGCTGAGAAAGGTGGGCTTAGAGCTTAAACCGGCACCTGCAAAACACCCCTCCAGACAGTGATGAGACACAACCTTCCTTCGTACCAAGCCTCTCCCTCTTCCCACCGGCCACCAGGGTATCCTTCTGAGCAAGCCACTGGACCCATCTTCAGGTGACATTAATTATTCATTTCTCTGACTTAATGCCGGCACCACCTGAATATTCTTCAACCTAAAGACTAAACTGTCAAGTTAACCACACAATCATCTAATGTAAAATACAAAGGAGAAAGGAGGCACTTGTTCCTGTCCATTAGACTTCTCTTCCTTCCATGTCAGTCTACATGAGCCCCTCATTGTGGCATTGAGAGCTGCTCTGACTTCTAGCGTCTTTCAACGTCCCCAAGCATTTTCACTGCCTCCTGGGACCACTCCTCCAGGTGCTTGGTTCTGACGGCCCGTGCCCCCCAAGTCTTCCTGGCCCCAGGGCTAAGTTATTGTTTCCTGCTGCATTAGCTCTGTGCTCCCACACTGTGCCTTTTCTGCTTGTGCAGTCCAACACCAATTTGATCACCTTCTTTTATTAAATTAGCTTTTTTGAAATACCTAGCATGGTTTTCTCTTTTCTTGACACAAAGAGTTAAGGGGAACAAAGTAAACTTCTTCCTTTACATATTCTGTATTGTTTGAGAATTTTTATGAGGATATATTCACGTATCATACATGTCACATAAAGCTTTTTAAAAAGAGACAGATCAACATGCACTGATATGGAAAGACTTCCACCATCTGTTATGCGAAAAACACAAAGCTGCAAAACATTGTGTAGAGCAAGATCTCATTTTTATTAAAAAGGATATGCATTTATGTTTGTGTACCCAAAAGCAAAAGCCAGTAGGAACACACACAGTCTGTGGGGAGTATAATGCAATGGGGGAAAGGATCGGTCTTCTTTTAGTTCACACACTTGTGTAATTATGTTTCGTTCTTAAGCATGTGTAGGGACTTTTAGAGAAGTACGTGTATGAACACACACCCAGACTCTAACCCACGCACAAAAACATTATCTTGGAGAACTCCAGAGGCATAACAGTGTTTCTCAACCCAGGCAATTTCTGCCCAGCCCCCACCCCAACATCTGGAGACATTAATGGTTGTCACAACTGGAGGAGAGAGGCGCCACTGGCATCTAGTGAGCAGAGACCTGGGGTGCTGCTGACCCTACAATGCACAAGACAGCCCCGCAACAAAGAAGGATCCAGCTCAAGATGTGAATGGCGCTCGGGCTGAGAAACTGCTCTGTAACCTGGCTACTCTGTAACCTGTTCTCTGTTGGAGACAGTTGGACATTATGTCAGAATTTTGCAAATGGCACTTGGATGAGAAACTTTAAAGCAACTCAAAGTACAAAAAGGAAAATGGCAAAAAAATAAGCCTCCTTTCCACGCTGGCCCCAGCCAGCTAGATCTCTTTTGAAGAAGGCAACCACTGTCACCAATTTCTTTTATGTTCTTCCAAAAGTACTGTAAACACAGTATATGCACGACCTCCTGCTCTCCCCCACCTCCTCAGTGGCAGCATATTCTATACTGCCTTGTACCTTCCTTTTCGCCCTTAAATATCATGGAAAGCATTCCAGTTGAGCACACATAAATCTGGCTCCTGTTTTTCAACAGCTAAACAGTACATACTATGGTCTGCTGAAAGACACTGAGGTGGTTTCCAATATTTTGCTACTACTGAAAATGCTGCATTCAATAATTTTGTACACAGGGGCCTTTGGGCAACACATTAAAAAGAGCGGAGTAAATTCCTAGAGTTGCTGGATCACCTTTTTTTTTTTTTTTGCTGGACCACTTTTGATGGAAGATTTTCTTGTTGAGTCATACAGCAGCAAAAATACAATAGGGAGATAAGTTACTCAAGTGCTCTATTTAGATACTAATAACTATGTTGATATTGCAAAGTCACAGTTTGTCCCTTGTATAAGGGATGCTAGTCATAAAATAGACTGGTCACAGGAAGCACCCAGAAGCAGCCAGTTCCCTTTACAACTTTGCTTTTAACCTTGGGGATCCAGGGCAAGCATAACGACAGGGATAAAAAAAAGAAAAAAAAAAAAGTCAATAACAAGCGCTGGTGAGGGTGTGGAGAAACCAACACCCTCATGTACTGTTGGGTGGGAACATAAAATGGTGCAGCCGCTTTGGAAAACAGTCTGACAGTTATTTAAAATGTTACACATAAAGTTACCATATGATCCAGGCACTTCCACTCCTAGGTATATGCCCAAGAGAAATGAAAACATATGCCCCCACAAAAACCTATACACAAAATTCATAGCAGCATTGCTCATAATTGGCAAAATATGGAAAAAACCCAAATGTCTGTCAATCAATTAATGAGTGAAGAAAACGTGGTCTATCCACAAAATGGAACGTCATTCAGCCATAGGAAGGAATGAGCTACTGGTAAGTGCTGTAACATGTATGAACCTTGAAAACATGCTAAATAAAAGCTCGTCACAAAAGGCCACATGTTGTGTAATTCCATTTATATGAAATGTTCAGAAGAGACAAATTCACAGAGACAAAAAGTAAATGAAAGGCTGTCAAAGGGGAGGGATGGGGACGGGAGACAGAATGGGAGTGACTGCTGATGGGGGAGGTTTCTCTCCGGGGTAACGAAATGTTCTGAAATTACTGACAGGTGCACAATTCTGACTATAATAAAAACCACTGAACTGTACACTTTAAAGGTGTATTCTACAGTTTTCAAATCTTAGGACATAGGAATTTTTACCTTAGTAAAGCTGTTATTAAAAAAAAAAGAAAAACGAAAAACGAAAAACGAAAAACGAATGTGTGGAAGGCAGGCACTGTGCGTCCCGCAGCCACTCACTGCAAGTTAGCTCCCTACGGAAATCACTAAAGTGAAACTCAGGGTCATCCAAGGTGTTGTAGGTAGAACAGAATATTTTCAATGGGATTTGGTGGTTCGTTCTGTTCATTCATTGTAACTCAGCAGTATTTAGTAGATTCTCAATGTTGTACATTGGTTCGTTCTTAATTTGTTAGAACCTAAAAATCAGTCGGTTGATTAATAAATCTATTGAACTACCTGATTCTGGGTCATCTCCAGGTGCTCTGGAGAGTAAGGGGGAGGGAAGAATATTCTCGTCCTCGAGAAACCTAACCCATTCTCAGGAAGAGAAGAGATGTAGTGAAGGAAGCTGTCAACCACGCAGTGGACTCTCAGAGACAATGAGAAATGATTTCCATGAAGAAACTAGCTTTCTAGATCAGGTTTCCCCCAGTATTTTATAGATCCATAAATCCTGGTTTTCAGAGATTAAAAAAAAAAAGATAAACAAAGGAGTAAAAATAGTAAATTGGATAGGTTTTCAAAACCCAAAAAACCAAAAGTACAGGGTCAAAAATGACTCAACAAGTAACGTTGAACGGCAAAGCTAGCCATTCACCATCCGTGTTTACGACGGTCCAAGATGAACATCAGATGGTCCTAACACTTAGTGAGCATGGCCCTCTTCCTTGTTCCAGCCGGGACCACATCCCACGGGTCTTCCTACTCCCCACAGAGCTGGCGGAGGGCCTGGGCAGGCAGTGAGAAGAAGGAGAGCACCAGCATCTTGAAGCACAAGCAGAAGGAGGAAAGGTCTTGCTCCATTCAGGCAGAACCTCCTATTGTCTGCAACAAGTGTCACATTGCAGGAATCTGTTTCTTCGCTCCTACGTTAACTGACTGCTTAACACTCCAGGTAATTCTCAAATGGGAACAGAGGAAAACTCACAATCTAAGCAGCGGGGAGACAATGTAGCACAGTGGTTAGGAACACAGAGTCTGGAGCCAGGACCCCTATGGGCATTAGCAGCTACGGGACTCTGGGCGAGGAACTTCATTTCTCTATTTCCTCACCTGTAAAACAAATGCAACCAGAGGCTGAACCTAACTACAGGAGAACCTAACAACAGGTTCTCATGAGAGCTAGATGACATTTCTTGGGGGTTTCACTATGTATGCTAAAACAAAGTCAGCTGGCACTATGAAGCCTGGAAACTCTCACAAATCACGAAACTCTAAAGGAGAGGTCAGTTTTCTCATCCCCGTTGTCACTGTCTTCTTCCCAAAGGCCTCTGGGTCTCCAAGTGCCTGGAACAGACCAGAGCCAACCAGGCAGGCAAGAAGCCTTTGCTGAACAGCCCGATGAATTAAGATATGGGTGCATGGGTCCCGACCTGGGACACAGTGAATGAAAACCACAACTGTGAAGGCCAAAGTTCGTTTCGACCGGGTCTTCTCAGAACCCTGGCTGTATCTGGAGCCTTGTTATCTGATAAGCCCCAGAGTTTGTTCTAAACTACATCTGAGGGTGCAATTACCTCAAACCTCACTGTCTACAGTGTCATGTAAATTCACACTAGGAGTCTAAACAGGTTTTTGCTTACCATGTGGAGGGATTAAACAGCATCAGAGGAGGTTCAAATATATAAACTGAAACTGGTCAAAAAAGAATAGCCACATTTCAGAAAATATACCATTGGTGAGCTTTTTCCGTGATAAGGCTAATATTTCTTAAAAGGAGGCACAGTGAATTTAAGACATTGACATTTATAGCCGTAGCTCGACGCTTACTCTTGGAGGCCCAATTATCATCCCTGTCCATCTTGTAAGTGTCATGTCTTCGTCATCTTCTAGACCCCAGCTAACTGTGCCATCTCCTACTCCTTTCTGGCCTTCTTCCAGTTCTTCCAACAGTCGAAAATTGCGAGGGACTTTTACTCCTAAAATAAATGGAAAGAAATTCAAGATACTAGCAACTCCAGGGGAACCTGTAAGCCTAGATCTAGCTGCTCGTTATTACTCCGTGGAAATACAGATGCTAACATGCAAAAAAGGCCGAAAGTCGTCGTCCCTTAAACTTGTTCCCAGGGCTTCCGGTACCGACCAGGGTAACCACAGGAAGGGGCACGTGGTTTTGTTACAGGTGAAGCGACGACTGAACCCAGCCTGGAGAGACACCCCACCCCCCACCTCCGTAGCTTTGATAAACTTCATCGAGAGTTTACGTGTCTAAATGTTGATCAATTTGGCTCCACGATAGTTGAAAACCATCAGTATCAGTATCATGAATACGAAGTGCCTTGGAAGGGAAGAGGTTATTCCTTTCATTTTGCTCTTATCATGCATTTCTGAGGCTAAGGGTGTGCTCATTTGCTGGAACAGACTCTCAAACTACCTCAGGAGGAACAGCCGCCGTGGCCGCATGAAATCAAAACGGTGTCCTCTTGATCAGCTAAGAGTCACCTGAAGGCGCCAAGGATAAAATTTTCAATTACTGAAGCCATGGTTTCTCTCTTGTGAAAAAGCCCAAAGAGGGTGGCTAGTTCTCTGATTCGTTTCCAAAAATCCCAAAGCCTGGTAAGTAGCTCAGGGAGGAAACCACACAAACCCATCCCATAAGTTTCAAGCCACTATACCTGAGTTCAGGCTGAGGCTTCGGCCATTTCTGGGTGTTTTCCGGAACAGAGCCGAAGCACTGGGGCCAGGTGGGGGACGAGGTCGGGGGAGGGCAGGGACACCGATTTTCTTCCTGTGCCTGGGCACTAAGCAACTCTCCCAGGGATGCCTTCCCAACCGATCCTGCCGGCTTCTCTCTCCTCCTACCTCTCTCCCTGGCATCTGAACTATTACCTCTGGAAAAAGCTTCAAATTCAGGCAAGTTCCAAGCTTGCCTTAAATTTGCCTTAAATGCTGAGCCCCCAACCGGCCAGACTCCCAGAGGCAACTGAGCAGCACTTACCACGTAACTCTGGAGAAAAGCCCACTGGAGGGACTCCAGCCTGGGAGGTGTTCCCAGTATATCTCAGTGTTTCCCAAGGTGGGACTCCCGCTACTATTGGTTCAACTGGAATAAATACTTGAGCATCTGCTAGAGGCCAGGCACTTTTCTAGGCAATGGGGGGAACAAGCAGTAAACAAAACAAAAACGCCTGCCCCCACGGAGCTTACATTCTAGTGGGAACCACATAATGACAAAACAAAAATACAAATCACGTAGCGTGACAGCCTGTGGTGTTGTGGGGCAGGAGTAATGGGGGAGGAGCTAGGATTTTTAATGGGGGGATCAAGGAAAGCCTCACTGCGACCAGGTGTCATGGCTAAAGAGCCGAGGGGAAGGAGCAGGACTTCTGCACAGCCGAGGAGAGTCTCCCAAGTAGAGGGAACAGCCAAGTGCTAAGACCCTTAGGTGGGATCTTGCCTGCAATGCCAAAGAGCAGCAAGATTCCAACTCAGCTAAATCTGAGTCAGTGACTTGGAAAAGCAGTAGGCGGTTAAGGGTTCCAACTATTGCTGGCCTGAGAAGCCACTGGAACTCTGAACAGAGGGGGCACAGGATCTGACTTGCTTTTTCAAATAGGCTTCCTCTGACTGCCGTGTGCAGAAGACAGTGAAGGGAGCTGGGCCCTACTGCAATTATCCTGGCAAAGGAAAATACCGGCTTGAGCCAGTGAAGGTAGTGAGAAGTAGCACAATTCCAGATATGGGGGGGGGGGGGTCTAAGCTGGTAAGATTTGCTGCCAGATTGCCTGAGAAGCACGAAAGAGCAGCCGATGATGGTGGCTCCCAGGCTTTTGTCTGAGCAAGTGGGAGGGACTTGCCAGGGGCGGTAGAGGATTTTAGGTGGTACAGACGTGAGCACTCACTTTGCAGTCAGGCCACCTCTCTTTTTTAAATGTTTATTTTGAGAGAGAGAGAGAGAGAGAGAGAGAGAGAGCGCAAGGGAGGGAGAGAATCCAAAGCAGGCTGTCAGCACAGAGCCCTGTGAGGGGCTTGATCTCATGACCTGAGCTGAAATCAGGACTTGGGAGACAACTGACTGAGCCACCCAGGCGCCCTGTCACGTGTTGATTTTTAGGAATACTTTAAGGCAAGTCATGTTATACTTACTTCCCAGGTACAATGATGGTGAAAACAATTTCCTTTTAACATAAATGTAAGCAGAAGACTCAGCTGACTGAAGGTAATATTAAGTAATACAGATAGTATTTGAGAAGAAACAGAATAAACCTGAAAGCATAGCTGAATGGCTCATTTGGAAAATACTGGCGTTTTCCATCCACATAGTCAACTGGATTATTCAGCTATACTGGATTGTGTTCCCTAGCAAACACAAAATTAAAGGATGTTTGTGACATTATAAGCAAAAAGCCAGACAATGCAATGTCTTTCATCCAGAGACAGTTAAATCTAAATCTTTTTTTTTTAATTTTTTTTTTAACGTTTATTTATTTTTGAGACAGAGCATGCATGGGGGAGGGTCAGAGAGAGGGACACAGAATCTGAAACAGGCTCCAGGCTCTGAGCTGTCAGCACAGAGCCCGACTCGGGGCTTGAACTCATGGACCGTGAGATCACGCCCTGAGCCGAAGTCAGCCGCTTAACCGACTGAGCCACCCAGGCGCCCCTAAATCTAAATCTTTAATAATCCTCACTAACTATTTTGGCTGGGCAGCGGAGGGGGGAGGGGGAATCATTGTGTAGAACTACAGCTATTACTACTGTTTAATTTACAAGCCTGCACTAATGAAGATGACTATCCCAAAAGAACACACAATCATGTCAGGGAGATCGGTGAATATCAAAGATGGCCTAGTAGGCTGAACTGTGTCCCTGCAAATTTGTATGTCGAAGCCCTGATCGCTAGTACCTCAGAGTGTGACAGTATTTGGTTACACGGCCTTCAAAGAGGTGATTAAGTTAAAATGGGTCCACTGGGGCACCTGGCTGGCCCAGAAGGTAGAGCATGTAACTCCTGATCTTAGGGTTGTGAGTTCGAGCCCCTTGCTGCGTATGGAGTTCCTAAAAACAACCCAAAACCCCCAAAAACAAACCCAAAAAACTCTTAAAAAATATATATTTTTTATATATATTTATATTTATTTATATATTATATATATATATATATATATATATATATATATATATATATATATATATATATATAAACTAAAACAAGTCCATTAGGATGAGCCCTTGGACTGGTATCCTTATAAGAGGAGGAAATTGAGACACACAAAGGAAAACAGGGATGCTCGAGTGCATGGAGAAGAGACCTTGTGAGGACACGGCGGGAGGGCAGCCATCTGCAAGCCAAGGGGAGAGGTCTCGGAAGAACGAGACCAGTTGACACCTTGATCTTGGACTTCTAGCCTCCTGGGCTAAATCCTGTTGTGTAAGCCATCCAGTGTGTGGCACTTTGTTATGGCAACCCCAGTAAACTAATACGGATGCTCGCTGACGTTTTAAGAAGCTTAAGAAAGTTGGAAAGGTTAGAGACCAAGATGGTAACAGTGGTTATCTTTAGGTGCAAAGGATTATGGGCGACTCCCCTCCTTTTCTAGATTTTCTGTTTTTAAATCATTTTACTTTATTCATCATGATGACTGTATTCTTTAATCCCCATCCCCATTTCTTCTACCATGATCTTGATATTTACAAAATAAAACATTTAAGGAAGCTATACTCCAGCTTCCATAGCTATTAATGAAGGGAAGCTACACGTGTGACCTCTATTTTAAGTTGCTCTTTTTGGCAAGATGAAAAATGTGCCTTCTTGTGTCCGGTTATTTAAATCAGGCTGGGTTAGGGGCGCCTGGGTGGCTCAGTCGGTTATGCGGCCGACTTCGGCTCAGGGCGTGATCTCGCGGTCCGCGAGTTCGAACCCCGCGTCGGGCTCTGTGCTGACAGCTCAGAGCCTGGAGCCTGTTTCAGGTTCTGTGTCTCCCTCTCTCTGACCCACCCCCGTTCATGCTCTGTCTCTCTCTGTCTCAAAAAAAATAAAGGTTAAAAAATAAATAAATAAATCAGGCTGGATTAACTATTTCTGGTATGACTATTTCTCTTGTAAATGTTAGCAAAACTTTATGGCTGGAAACGTCACCCCTTCATTAACAACTAGGTCTGACTAGGGACTCCTAAACGTTGCAAGCTCATTACATTAGTTTCAAACAGATAGTGAATTCGAGTTATATTTTTCACATGTTTGATATCTACTTGTGAAATAGGGAAAACTATCATATTGGTTAATCCTATACTTCCAACAGCCGTTTTCTACTGGATCAGACAATTCAGTTAAAGCCCGCATACACAACTGAACCAAACAAATAAGGAATCAGGTTAGCATTTGGAGCAGTGATGGAGTTCCACATAGGACGGTGCAATTTGTGGGTATTGCAGTACTGATATTATAGGATCATTCAACTTGCTTCAAGTTATAAATCAGGCATCAGAAACAGTTTAAAAAACCAAAACTTTATATTGGCCAGTATCTTTTAGGTAGTCAAAAAACATTCCAAGTGGGAGCTGGAATATACATAGAAACATGGGAAAACTGCCCTACGTGCTGATTAATGACAATAAGCATTCATTCCATCTGAACAGTAGTTCACAAACTTTTCTGGTCTCAAGACCCCTTTATATACTCTCTTAAAAATCACTGAAGACTTCAAAGAGCCTCTGTTTACGTGGGTTATAGCTACTGATTATTTGCCAAATTAGAAATTACAACTGAGAGGGGTGCCTGGTGGCTCAGGTCAGTTAAGCATCCGACTCCTGATTTCTGCTCAGGTTGCTGGGATTGCTCTGACAGCGAGCGCCAAGCCTGCTGGGGATTGTCTCTCTCTGCCCCTCCCCCAGTTACACACATTCTCTCTCTCAAAATAAACAAACTTATAAAAAAATAAAACTGAAAAATTTTTTAAAAACTCATTTACAACTAAGCACAACAAACCATCATGTGTTGAGATAAATAACATATCTTATGAAAGAACTACACTTTCCAAAGAACAAAAGAAAATTAGTGAGAAGAGTGGTATGGCTTTACGAATTCTCTTTAATGGCTGGCTTAAAACGGGAGTATTAAGAACTCAGGTGAGCTGGAAAATACATGTCTGTCTAAAGGGCGCAGTCACTCCTTTGCTCTGGCCAAGTATCTGTCGGTCCGATTCAGCTTATGGACCACCATTTTACAACATCTGGGGGTCACCTAATTGTTCTCAAGAATCTCTTTGATCCTGGGGCGCCTGGGTGGCTCCATCAGTTGAACATCCGTCCGACTCTTGATTTCGGCTTAGGTCACGATCTCACAGTTTCATGAGTTCGAGCCCCACGTCAGGCTCTGCGATGCTTGGGCTCTTAAACTGACAGCACGGAGCCTGCTCTCTGCCCCTTCCCTGCTCCCACTCTCTCTTTCTCAAAAATAAATAATACGTAACTTAAAAAAAGTCTCTCTGATCTTTAACATCCTGGACTTAGCTGAGAGAATACTTTAAACCCTTTCTTTTGTCAGAAGGGTGAGATTGATCAACACTGGGCGAATCTGGCACCGGTGGGTGCAGTGCTCTGTTGACCTTTATTTAGCTAAATATCGAAGAGTTTAAGTCCACAAACTGTTACCTTGAATTTATTTTACTAAGACATAAACTTTTATTTTCACTCAAGAGCTGACTAAAAGCAGAGTTTGGGGAATAACGACAGCTAGCAGAAATCAGAAATTATAAAACTATGGAGTGGTTCATTTAGTTTTTCTGATATTTAAACAGCAGGGGCTGATTAGCACCCGGTTAGCTGGTTTACTAAACTCTACTCGGTAAGGCACCATTTGGGGTTCACCATGTTTAACATGCGTAAAACTGAGCTCACTCCACACTTCAGGCAAAATATCCACACGTCTCAGGAGTGTAATTAAAAGTTTGCTAGGGGGAGTCTGGGTGGTTCAGTCAGTTAGTTACTCATCCGACTCTTGGGTTCAGGTCCTGATCTCACGGTTTGTGCGCCGTGGAGGGTGCAGAGCCTGCTTGGGATTCTCTCTCTCTCTTCTAGGCTTTTTACCTGGTTGTCAGAATTTCCTTATATATGAATGTCAGTAACATATATGTACACAACTTTCTTTGTGCGCAATAACACCCAACACTTATCCAATCCCACGCTAGACCTTTATAGCGACTATGAAAGAAAAACAGAAGTCTCCCAACTGGAGTATAAAGTCTCACTATGGAAACAAGATATACACAAAGTTCAATGAAACAGAACAGCATCAAAACTTTGGATGACAGAAATATAACCTATCACAGAACAATGGTTTTGTTCTGTTTTACCTCTGAGGGGTCCTAGGCCCCTCTGAATTTGATGAAAGCTAAAGAGGTGGGACGGAGAGGGACTGGACTTTATCCTCAGGAGCACCGGCGGGAGCTACAAGACTCTGAGTAGGACTAGAGATAAAGCGAATCTCCCGGGTAATGTTCAGGGTGGGCTGGGAAGGATCAGAGGCCAGGTGAGGGCTGTGCAACCATTAACCTCAGGATGCAGAGCCAGAAGCATTTGCTTGGAGCAAATATTGGGACAGAACATCTAGTCAACTTCTTATAGGCCCAGAGGGTGGGAAACAGAGGAATGTTAAGAGATTTAAGGCAGTGCATATAAATTTGCATGAGTATGGCCATAGTTCCCATTTTTACAACGTGACATAAAAACAGGCTTTGCATAAGAATTTGTTGATAAATCCAAAATTGGGGTGGGGGAGAGAATAAAAAGGTATGCAAACCCCATTTTATAAAAAATAAATACAGGGTGCCTGGGTGGCTCAGTTGGTTAAGAGTCGACTTTGGCTCAGGTCATGATCTTGCAGTTTGTGGGTTCGAGCCCCACACTGGGTTCTCTGCAACCAGTACGGAGCCCACTTTGGATCCTCTGTCTATCCTTCTGTCCGCCCCCCCCCCCACTTCTGTGCTCTCTCTCTCTAATAAATAAATAAACTTAAAAAAAAAAAAGCACTAAGTCATCCATGCTTCCTTGCATGGTATAAATGACATAAATTATTTTTAGATGTCACAAGCATACAATCATGAGAATACCTGGTCTATCATTCTATTTGTTATTATTTTTAAAAAGATTTTGTTTTTAAGCAATCTCTACACCCAACATGGGGCTCAAATTTACAACCCCAAGATCAAGAGTCGCATCCTCTAATGACTGAATCAGTTAGGCACCCCATACCATTCTTTTTTTTTTTTTTTTTAATGTTTTATTTATTTTTGAGAGAGAAAGCACACACAAGCTGGGGAGGGGCACTGAGAGGGGGACACTGGACCCAAAGCAGACTCTGTGCTGATAGCAGACAGCCTGATGTGGGGCCTGAACTCAGGAACCATGAGATAATCAGGACCTGAGTTGAAGTCAAATGCTTAACCCACTTAGCCATCCAGGCGCCCCACATTCTGTTTTCTAAATGCTCGTCAGAGCAATGGCTAAGTTATTTCCCACAAAAAAGAATCAGAGTGTACTCTAGAGAAAATTCTACGATCTTTCCACACAGGATTAAGAGCGCAGATCTGGGACCAAGTGCAGATCAAGTCCACAGCTTCCTCGTAACCTTAGCTGTGCGACTTTACCAGTTACCTTGAGCCTTAGCAAAACGGGGATGCCGTCACTCTCTGCCTCTATGGGTGGCAAGGAAGAATCAGTGAGATAAAACCTGTAAAGCAGTGTGTGTAATATCTGGCGGAGTAATTTTTTTATCGAGTCACCGTCATTGGCACATTGTATCACAGATCATAAAATACAAAACAAACCCCCTCACTTGACTCCATATCCCTTCTAGCTACCATCACACTTCTTTGTTCCTTCTTAGCAAAAAACCTCAAAAAGGCTGTCCTGATTCCCTGTCTGCCATTCTTCACCTTACTTGCACCCACTCCAATCAGCCCTTTCCACCTAGTCACCCACCGAAACCACTCTGGTCAGGGGCACCAGGAGCACCCTCTGGCCAAATTTTCAGCTCCCACCCCCACTTCCTGGAGCTCCAGTGGCAACTCCTGGGCTTCCCTGGGCCTCAGGTTCTCGTCCTACCTCACTGGCTGCTTGGCTGCACCTCCCTGACCTCCGAATACTGCCTGCCTGACCTCAGGGCAGAGCCCGTAGCCCTCTGCCTTTCCGTCTACTCTACGTAGCCATCCCCAAGCGATTTTACCCACACCAAAGAGGCTGGAGACTTTCCAATTTACATTTCCAATAACAGCCTCCCTGACATCTCCGTTTAGATGGCTACTAAGACTCTAAAAACACTTCCAAACAGAACTTGCCTTGTACTCCTCGAAAAACACAAAAACGACCCACTCCTCAATCCCAGTATGTGGCACAAACATTTACCAGATTGCTCTGGCCAAAGATCTTGGAAGTCGAGATGAGAACTCTTTGCCTTACACCCTATACCCAACCCATTTCCAGATGTATTCCAAACGTGGCCCATTTTCACCATCTCCACTATGATCCCTGCAGTCCATGCCCTCTCCGCTTCCCAACTGGTTGCTCAGCCTACCTGGCCTGTACCTGCAGTCTAGTCTCCACAGTTAGCTTTCTAAAGTAAGTTCACTTCCATCACTCAGCCACCCCTCCAACTGGCCCAGCACACACCCTCCAGAGCACCACCTGCACCTCCTGCATCGTTTCCTGCCACCCCCTCCCTGGCCCCTCGTCCTCCTTCAGCCATACCACCCCTCTTTCGGTTCCTGAACAAATGGGCAACCTTACTTTCTGCTTTCGCACATGCTGTTCCCTCACCCTAGAATTCTCTGAATGGCCAGTGGGCTGGCTGGCTTATTCCTCACAAAGGTTGAGTTTCCCATTGCCTTATTTTGCCTCTTATTTAAAAAAATTATTTTTAACGTTTATTTATTTTTTGAGAGACAGAGCGTGAGTGGGGGAGGGGCAGAGAGAGAGGGAGACACAGAATCCGGAGCAGGCTCCAGGCTCCGAGCTGTCAGCACAGAGCCTGACGTGGGGCTCGAACTCACGAGCTGTGAGACCATGACCTGCGCCAAAGTGGGACACTTAACAGACTGAGCTACCCAGGTGCCCCATCTTGCTTTTTTTTTCTTCACAGCACTTGTTACCACTTGACATTTTAAATATATTCATTTCTACTTCATTAGTGGTTTACTGTCTCTCCCCATCTGAACAAAAATAAGCTTCATGAGAGCACAGCTTCATCTCTTTGGTTCACGCCAAATCTCCAACCCCTCAAGGAGTGCCTTGCCAGAGTATGCACTCAAATGCTTGGTGAACGAATGAATGGGTGGCTGAGTGCTAGCAAGGGATCTTATTTCAGAATGAATGATGTTCGATGTCACAAAATCCTAACTCTGCAACTCTGTTTATTTCTGAAAATACAGCACAGAAACACTCATAGCACTATTAAAAGAAATTCTTGACATCATAAAGATTATCAAAGGGGCTGAGTATGGATTTTCAGTAGCCCAAGGCAAGTTACACATTGAATTCTGAATGATCTTGAGAAGAAATCGGAATCTTAAATCAGAAAACCAGGCAGTCTACAGAGGTCTTGTCAAGCACCCCTCTCTCACATACCTTTACCCTCACACAATGTCTGTGCCGGGCCTTTCCTTTTTCTTTACATTTTATTTTATTTCCTTTTTATTGTCTGACTCACTCTTGGAGCTTCTTGAGTTAGAGCTGTGACTCATTCAACCCTGCCTCCCCTGAATCTGTTATGTTACCTGTCCTATAATGGTACTTAATAAACGTTTCCTGATCGGAGAAACAGCACCAACTCTTCCTTCCCCTTTTTGTTTGTTTATTTATTTATTATGAGAAAGAAGAGTGTCAGCAGGGGAGGGGCGCAGAGAGAGAGAGAGAGGGAGAGAGAGAGGGAGGGAGGGAGAGGGAGAGGGAGAGAGAGAGGGAGAGGGAGAGGGAATCCCAAGCAGGCTCTGCACTGTCAACGCAAGTCCGATGTGGGCCTCGATCCCAAACTGGGAGTTCATGACCTGAGCCAAAATCAAGAGGTGGACGCTCAACCAACTGAGCCCCCAGGCAACCCAACTCTTCCTTTCCCACCGTAAACTCTAACATGGTCTACGTGGCCAAGACACTGAACACTGCTACCATGTAACAGAGATACCTAACGTCTTTGAGATCATTAAAAATTGATAACTAGCTTTTTTAAATCAAGTATAATAGATACTTTCAGGGAAACCTACATTTTTTTAAATGAAGGAAAACTGGTTTTTTACCCAAACCACACAAGTCAAAGGATTCTTCACTACAAAATGAACTTTGTTTCAGAAAACATATATGAAAGCATGTTACTGATATTCTAAACCATAGAAACTGTGTATGAAGTTATTACACCAGTATTTTCTACAAAGCAAGCACACTCAACTCCAAATGGCCTGACTATGCCCTAGTGCTAGAACTTCAGGGCCCATCCAGGGATATAAATCCAAATATTGGTGGAGTTCAGGGGTGCCTGACTGGCTCAGTCGGTAAACCATGTGACTCTTGATCCTGGGGCTGTGAGTTTGAGCCCCATGTTGGGTAGAAATTATTTAAAAATAAAATATTAAATAAATAAATAAATAAATGGATGGATGGATGGATGGACCCTACAGACCTTGTGAGTGCACCAGTCATAAGTTAGGACTTCATCCCATCCCAAATGGAGAGTATAAGCTTAAAATTGTGATACACTAATTTTAACATAGGATTTCACTGAATATATTTAAATGTTTATTTATGTTTGAGAGACAGCACGAACAGGGAAGGGGCCCAGAAAGAGGAAGACAGAGGATCCCAAGCAGGCTCTGTGCTGTCAGCTCAAAGCCCGATGCAGGGCTTGAACTCATGAACTGTGAGATCATCACCTGAGCCAAAACCAACAATGGACACTTAACTGACTGAGCCACCCAGGTGCTTCTTCAGTGAATATATTTAAAAATTAAATCCACACATGCCAAAGAACTGAAGCATAACAGATCAGAAAAACTTAAGAATGCTCTAATATATGTTTAATTGCCATGGCTTTTGAATCTACGGAATCAACCTAAATCTTAAGATTCCTAATATCTGTGTGAATCTGACACCAAAAGACAGCTGGAGAAACAGCTTCAAGGGGCAATACAGAGGATGTAAAAATGAACTCTTAACTAATCTTAACTATGAAAAAGTTAACATGAAGATGTTAAGATAACTTCACCAAGGTGCTAAAATGCCACAGTAATCCAAGATTTTTAAAAAGAAAATATTTGTTCCTGTTACTTCAGAATTCTTTCCAGAAGGATTTTTCCTGGATCTGTGTCAGTATCGAAAGTCAGCCAGTTATTCTCCCAGCTAAATATAAACTGAAAAGTCAGCAGCTGCAGGATATTACAAAGAAAATATGACAACCAGGTTGAAAAAGCATGAATATTTGATAGGGTTTTATACCATGTCATAGTAAAACATTTAATGCAGTAATATGAAACACAGCCACCTATTAAAATATTTGTGGTACGAAATGGATTTGAAGCCCTTTAAAACATCTTTTGGGAAAATCACGGCCACCAAGCAGCTGCTATTATACAACATGCAATCTTGGAAAACCCTGGCCTGACCAAGCCTCACAGGTTTCTCCTGAAAGTTGCCAGTTAAAACTGGTTTGGTTGCCTATTTTAAGAAGATAGTGAACTGAGCTAGGAGTCTGGTGCTGCTTCTGTCTTGGAAAATAAGGAGGCCTGTAAGGTGATGCACCAGCTTCAATGTTCCTGAAAAGTAGACAGAAAGTTGGCAGCGGGTAACTTTTATTCCTGAGCAACTGGCCAGTGCAGTCTGGCTCCCTAGTTAGTGCCTGCCCAGAGGAGGTGTTTTCTCTCCTCTACAGCAATGGTCCTCCGAGTATGGTCCCCAGCCCTGCAGCCTATACATCATCTGGAAACCCACTAGAAATGTAAATTCGCAGGCCCCGTCCCAGAACACTACAACACACTACAGAACTCCTGGATCTGGGACTCTAAGGGTGGAGCCCAGCAACTGAACAAGCCATCCTGGTGATGCGGATGCACACTAGTTTAAGAACTGCCAATCCAGGGGAAGAAACAGTGGCGATCTATCTTTACAGTCCACACAATGGGACAACCGACAGCTGGTGACAAATTACGAGACCTTGTGTTTCTCTGACACTAGGGTGGCCAGGGACAAGGACCAGATTTTCTGACAGGGGTGGAGACAAAGAATAAGATGTGGGAAGTGTGTCGGGACAGTTAGGGAAGGAGAGGACAGAGTTAAGCCTATGCTAAAGTCCCTTTAGAAATAGCAACTAATCAGGACAAGGGCTTTTCTTTTTGAAAAGCTGAAGAGTCAGTCACTTTTGCTTCTGTCTTACCAGACACACTGTTCCTCCAAAATCTGTCAAATTTACATATTGGCCACATCAAGGTGAGACCTTTGATTAATTCACTGCAACAGTCAACAAGTATTTACCGAGCACCTACTATGTTAGGGAAAGGGACTATGCTGGGTGCCGAGGACATGGGAGCACGAGCAGGGGAGGGGCAGAGAGGGCGACACAGAATCCGAAGCAGGCTCCAGGCCCTGAGCTGTCGGCACAGAGCCCGACGTGAGGCTTGAAATCACGAACCACAAGATCATGACCTAAGTCGAAGTCGGATGTTTCACCCACTGAGCCACCCAGGTGCCCCAAGGTGAGTGCTTTAGAAGGACAGAGGAGACATGTGATAATGACTCAAAAGACTACACTGAATGGGGGTCGTTAGGGATGGTCTTTCTGGAGAGAGGAGACCTGAAGAACAAGAGGCAGCCAATCACGTGAAGATGTGGGGGCAGAGCATTCCCAAAGGGGTCGGACCAAGAGCAGAGGTGTGCGTGATACCGCATGAGGTCAGGGGGTGGGCCAGACCCAGATCACAGAGGGCCGTCTGCGCCTCGGAAAAGAGAATGACGTGATTCTAAGCGCAGGGTGATTTGATTCTGAGGGCTTTCTGCAGGGGAGTGGCGGTTTCCGCTTTTGGTCTGCAAGAGTTCACGCGCCTCCTCTGGAGAATGGACTGGAAAAGGGCAAGACCGGAAGCTGGCTTCTGCAGTCTTCCAGGGGAGAGACAGATGGTTCTGGTTGGGCAAGAACGGCAACAGTAGAGACGGAGAGGAGGATCGGGCATCTCTTGTTGGGTTATACCTCCTGGACTTTGATGGGTGGGTGGAAGGGTGAGGAAAGAATCCTACCTGAGGGCCGCGACTACCCACCCGTGAAAGACACTGGGCCGAGTCGGAAATGTCAACAGACCTGTGAGGGGCTGAAGGAATGTGAGACGCCTGGCTGGAGAGGAGGCAAAGGGGGCTGGAAGAATGAGAATGTGGCCGAGAGCACGTGCCCTGGAGCAGAACTGCCCCAGGCCCTGCACCCTAGCTCTACGCATCACTGGCTCTGCGCCCCAGGCAAGTCCCTTCCCCTCTCTGGGCCGATTTTCTCACCTTCAGGACAGACACGGGTCTCAAATTTCCGCCGGGAGGACTGAGATCATTTAATTTGACTGAACTGAAACCCGCGTCTAGCACACAGTCAGCCCCAGAAGTGCTCTTTCAAAAGAAGTCTGAAGGGCCTGCACGTGATGGAAGACAAAGTCCTGCTTCGTACGTGACACGAGGGGCCCCAAGCCCAGTGAGTATGAGGTACTGAGTATAAGGCACAAGAAAGAACGTCCTTAAAAGTGGACTCCACGCTCACAGGACAGCACGTTACCCAGAAGGGGACAAACAGTGGCCAGGGACCCTGCTACTACAGCTGGCAGATCCTCCTCCTTAAAGCCCTTCCTCTTACCAAGATCAATGAAACACCCCAAGACCGAGGAAGGGCATACGCCCAACTCCACGCCTTTCCGTTTCTTTGCTAAGGTACTGGAGAGGGTTGGGGAGGGCGGTGGAGCAAAACCCCGGGGCTCTGGTCTCAGTGCCACCGCTCAGCCACCCATCTCCCCCAGCAATGACGTGGGGACAGTGCTTTCCCTGCTTAGCCCATTAGGCTGTGGAGCATTGCATGAGATGACATAACAGGGAAGTCAAATTACCCGGAAAACTCTGAAGTATCTTAGTGTTAAACGTTTACTCCACCAAAGACACTGCTCTGTCCTTCAACTGGGGCCTTTCGGAATTAAACAGAGGATTCCCGACTTCACCTTTTGTATTCCACCTTCATCAAAGTACTGTAGCTACAGTTCAGGTGAGAGGGAAGGGGCAGGAGAGAGAGCGTGTGGTGGAGTGAAAAGCACGGTTCGAAAGTTCCCACGAAGGGGAACATCACAATCGTCACAATGAACCTTGGGAATCCCTGAAGAGAGCAACAGGTCGTACTGGCCCAACACAGCGCTTCCCCCCCACCAGCGGAGCGCGAGGCAGGTGAGCGGTTCTCCCGAACGCGGGGCCCACACTGTACAAGAGGCAGGCGGCCACAAGCGGCACAAGACGTTCACACAGCGAGACACAAGGGACCAAGCCCAACTTCCCGGACTACAGGCTCTCATCTCCCACCTCCAGCTCTCTGGGAACACCCCTGAATGGAACGGAGGGCTCCTGAGCCCCCACTGCCCACACGGTCAAGTCTGCACATATGCTGAATGTGTAGAGGAGGCCACTCCAGCGAATGCAAACTTAAAATCACACCCCATCAGGGGTTACTCTTGGGGCACTCAGGTTTGCTGGGCAACTGTCAGGGAAGCCCGTGGGATGCTGGGTGAGACGAAGGGCCTGGCAGCCAAGGGCCTGAGGCCCCGCAATCCTGGCCACGGCGGAGACAGTCACCCGCCACAGCACGGGCATCCTGAAGGAGTCTCGGGGGCTTTTCACAGTATCACCCTCTAGGGTCTGTGCAGAACTCACGCAGCGCAGAACCAAGGGAGATGCCAAGGTGCTGGACCAAAAGAAAACGAAGGGCAGCCCTTTACAGGAACTCACAGGCTTCCCAGCTGTTTCCTGGCAACGAGGGCACAGGTTCATCAGGTGGCTGGTTCTAAACCTAAGGAAGGCCTCGGGGCCCCTGACCAACCTGAGTGACTTGTCAGGGTTAGAGAGCAGAAGCCTGAACATTCGTTTTGGTTTAACCCAACTAAGGCCCTTCTGCCTCTACCCTCGGCACTCTGCACTCCTTCACTGCACAGGCCAGATTGTGTCGTTCCCCTCCTTTTAAGACTCGTTCGTTCATTCATTCATTCATTCATTCATTCAGCAAAGAGTTACTGAGGGCCTAATGCACACCACTCGCTCACTCGATGGCTTTCCTTCACACTTAATAAAATCCAAAGCTAGAGCTCTTCAACTCATCTCCTTAGCAAGCCTCTCTTGCACAGGAAGGCCTTTAAGCTGTTCTTTCAGGACACTGAGCTTGGTCCTGCCACGAGGCCTTTGCACTCACTGTCCCCGCCTCCCCCGCCTACGATGCACGCCGTCGGGCTGGCTCCTGCCATCCCTTCTACCCGTTCAAATGCCATCTTCCCAGATCACCTCCCCACCTGCTCTTTATCACGTCGCACAATTTCCTTCGTAGCGCCAGCTGCTATCTGAAACTGCCTTAATCATTATTTACTCCTTTGGCGGCTTTCTTCCCGACTAGAGTGGAAGCCCCTGAAGGCCAGGGGCTGTGTGCCTCTCACCCACCGCTCACAAGGGGACACAACAGGCCCTCGATAAACATCTGTTGAATAAACAGACAAAGGACTTTCGGGAAGCCCGTGTTGGAGCACCTGGGAGCCTGCTCCTTGTCACGCAAACCATGCCAAGTGCTCTTGACATGAGGACAGCAGCCGACGAGGTCTGATGTGACTGCGGTAGCATTCGTGAAGCGATCATCCACTGGCAGGGCCTCAAGAAGTTAGACTCAAGTAGCTGCTAAGCCGGACTGTAGGTGGCCAATCTCAAGTGCCTGCACACAGGGCCGAGCTGCAAGGCAACCATAACGCTGGCTGCCACGGGCACGCGGGGCCCCCCACTTCCTAGCAACCTGACAGGGGTGCTATTCTGGTGCGAAGGTTCCCACAGCAGGCTGGCCTGACTCAGCCTCTCTCTTCTGTGGCAGGATCGTGCAAGACGAGTTGACTCAGCACTATTCCAGCTGAAACCAAACTCCAGGAAAAGGATGTGTGGTCTCCTCCCTCCCCCCCGGAGGACCCCACTGCTTAAAAGGACCCCACTGCTTTAAGTTTAAAAGGCAGCTTGTGACAGGTCACTTCGGTCCCCTCCACGGCCACTGCAACAGACAAGGATGGCTCCCTGGGACACTGGAGGCGCGTCGCCCCGGAAAGACGGGACTCCCGTCACCCCCTTCCCTTTAGGTCACCTCCCCTGACAGTGCTGATGCTGTGGCCTTAGCTAGCCAGAGGATTTCAGTAGCCGGGCTGGCGGCCCTGCCTGCTTCATCAGAGGTCACCCGTCGTCCCCGCACTTGAGAGGACCTCCTTGGCCGACAGGTACAGCCGCCTCTCCATAAGGGGGACACTGAGTCTTCCCCCAAGTCCTGCACTTCTGGATTCTCTCTTACCTTATCAGCGTCTCTGGGGGACCTCCCCCAGCTAATCCTCACCCTACCTCCTCAAGAAGGCCATCTGAGTCCATCCCCTGATGCCCATTTGCGGAACGTTAACTCGGAAACGGACTCTTCGTGATCTGATCCTCTGGCCCATCTAAAGAGTGTAGAACAGCGAATCCGGTCTCAAAAGAAATGCTGCTTCCCTCTACCTACACGAGACTGGGAGCACCCCCCCTCCTCCAAAGTACAGCCCCCTTATTCCCTCTGCTGCATCCTGGAGATGGGGATTTGCTCAGCTTGCCTGCCCCGGTCACCCAGACTTCTCATTTCGCTTGTCCCTCTCCCCATACCCATCCACTCAACAGGGAAGTGCTGAGCGGAACCCACTTATCTTTTCCCAACGCCCAAAGGAGTGGAACGGAGTGACCGTCTCCGTAAAACAGGCACTGCTAGGGCATGCTTCCCTCACCCAAGAGAGGAGATTTTTCTTTTCGGAGAGAAACATCTCTGAACTTTCCCCCACTCTCAACCATCGCATGTGGCTTCCCTCGGTGGACCTCCCGCACCGAACAGGTACCCCCAGGGCGTCCAATTCACCCAATGTCGAAAGTTTCCACCGCTGCCCCACTCAGAGCTTGGCTCCTAAAACCTAACATGTCTCCTGAAAGAAAAGCCCGATAACGATGGGGTCGTTCCCCTTTGGAATCTGAGAGATCGTTTTCCCTTCTCACTTCGCCAGTCCTGATGCCCTTAATCCCCCCCGCTCCGCCAAAACCAGCCACGCCAAGACGCCCCCTTTCCAAGCGACATAGAGATTTCCTCGGCTAACCCCATCCCCCAAACTAACGCTGGAGCCGTCCCTTAACCAATGGAGGATCCTCGGTCACCCCCTTGAGATCGCTTTCTCCTTCCATCCGTCCTAAGGGGTTCTCTGAAGTCCCCGCCAAACGGACATCCCAAGGATGGCCACCCCCTCACTCGGACCTCCATCACCCGGTAAAGGACTCTCATCCATTTAGGGGCGCTTCCTTATCCTCTAGGGGACCCCTGGATCTCCCCCAGAGCCGCCAGCCTCGTCTCCTCAGGAGCGCCTCTGGGCTCGCCCCTCGATAGCTCCGGCCGCTCAGCTTTGCCTTGGGGCCGGGTCCTTCCTCCCAACAGGGCCCTCACGCCGCCCGGGGAAGCCTGTGAGCCCCGCCGCGCCGCCCACAGGCCCCTCAGGCCCCCGCCCGTGCTTCCGGCCACCGCCTGCTCCTCCTCCCCACTCTGGCCGCCAGGGTCGCCGCCGCGGAGCCCAGCGGACAGAGGCAGCGCAGAGGCCCTGGTCCCGCTGCTAGGGCCTTTGCGGGTCCCCAGTCCCTGGCCCAAGCCCGCGCCCCCTGGGCAGGCCGGGTCCGGCGCCCCAGCTCACCCGAGCCCGTGGTGGCTGCCATCTTGCGTCGCTGTCGCTCGAAGGCCGGCCCCTTCTTCACCCCCCACCCGTTTCCCCGGGCCCTTCTGCGCAGGCGTCCGCGCCTGCGCAGACGACACCGCTGACGCCCGCTACGCCGACCGCGCGACCCGTTGCCGGGAAGGTTTTTTTCCCTGCCTTTTCAGAGGGAGGAAACACGATTTGTGTGCGGGAGGGCCCAGCAACCTGCATGTCCCTCCAGGCTCGGGTGCGAGGGAGTTATTGAGGTGCTTGGTGAGAAGGGCGGGGGTGATCGGACTTGGGAGGACTCGATTATGAAAGATACAGAAGAAAAGAAAGCTTAAAAAAAGTTATCTATTTCGCTGCGAGCGTTTTCCTATCTAGCTGGAGCCTCACAATATTTCTACCAGGTCGGGATTAATGTGAAAAATGAAGCTGAGGAGGGTTAAGCGATTTATCACAATTTAGCAGTTAAGTGACTAAGTCTGAATTTGAACCCAGGCCAGAAATGTCTTGCTTCCAGGATCCATGCTCCCTGGCCAGAGAATGTTTGGGGGCATTAAGTTGTCAGAGAAAGCATTCACTCATTCATTCATTCACTTATCAATCCATTTATTCATCCAAAGAAGTATTTACTAAGAACAACTATGTGCTAGGCGCTGTGCTAGGTTGTGGGAACTGATACATATCCCTGAAGTCTGCTCTTACGGGCTTACATTTTAATCGGAGATATCCAGTTAACAAAGAAATAGGAAAGAATATATAACTATGATAGGATGGAGAGTAAAGCAGGGACGAGGCAGCAGGGGCCTCCTAAAGTGGTCACATTGAAACTGAAACTGAATGATTAGGAGGTAGAGGGAGCAGCATGTGCAAAGGTCCTACAGACACATGTTTGCAAATATATATTAAATCCAAGAAGGGACTGCTCCTTTATTGTAAATAGTCTTAGAAGCCCTGAAACGGATGTACAAACAAGCTGCGAGGTAAAGGGACTGCCTCAAGGTAACACAGCTAACCCTGGCAGAGGAAGGACGGGGACTTTCAGTACAGGGAACAAGGAAATGGGAAGCTCTCATCCAGTACATCCATTGCATCACCTGGTTCTGACAGCAGTGCCTCCTAAGCATTTCTCGGCTCCATTTATTTCTCTTACTTAGGGTAGGCTGTCCTTGTCTCCCCCTTGGGTGACCTCAGCACCCTTTATTCTTGCCCCCATGGTCCAGTCTCTGTGTGGCAGGCAGAATTTGCTCAAAACACCCATCAGTTAAATCTTTCAGTGGCTCCCCATTTCCTTGTGATAAGATAGGCTCTACAAGTCACGTGACCATAGAATGCTCCTCCGACTAAGAGGAGCGTCGGATTCAAAGAAGGCCCGGGATAATCGTGCCAGGACAACAGGACTCTTCTGGGCAAACCACGATGGATGGCCACCCTAACCAAAGGCCTAGGGCGGGATCAGTAAGACACCTGTGAGATGTCTAGAGCTTTCACTTAAGCCTCATTTAAGGAGACTTTTAGTCTTCGGTCTCAGTTCTGCCCCTGCACTATCCTGCAAGTGAATACTTCCCTAAAATTTGCACCCTGGGTGCCTCTTTCCCCCCTCCTTAACACAGCCTGTACCTCTGAGACTTGCCGGTACCTCTCCAGCAACACTGGCCTTTTTCAAGCCCTCTGCAACACGTGCCCTCTACCCTTAGGGCTTTTGCCTGCGCTCTCCCGCTCTTCAGTTCTCAGATCCAGCATCACCCCCTCAGGGAAACTTTCCTTGATTTCTCCAACCTGGTCGGATTCAGCTATAATTGAGTCTCAAAGTGCCACGTGCGTCTCCTTGCCAGCACTGGCAACAGGTAATCACCTTGAGAGTGTCCCGTTTATCACGTGATTCAAGTTTATCTTGAAGAGCACAGAAAATATTTGCCTTGGACTCTGGGTCATTGGAAAGCCTCAGTAGCAAGTGGGAAGCATTTGGGCTCCTAAAGTGGACTCACCTCCGGAGTGAAATTTTCTGGGTTTCTGTCTTCCTTCACCACTCCCTTTGCTTTGTGACTTTAGGCAAGAGACTTGAATCTCTTTTGGCATCAGTTCACCCTTCTGAAAAGGGGGGGCGGGGTTGATAGTATCAACCTCATAGGGTTGCTGTAGAGATGAAATGCTTTGATAAAACTCTTTAGCACAGAGGGAGGAGGGGACGCTAGCTGATATTTACCAAGCCGTCATTTCCAGTTTTTAATCCTTTCAGCAACTGGATGCGGCAAATTCTAGGGACATCCCCATTTTAGAGATGAGAAAACAGACTCAGAGCTGACAGGTGAAGGAGTGAGGATGAAAACGCAAGCCATTTATCCACGATGCTCCCAAACGTTTACTCGCATAGATTCCTTGGTTCTCTAGGGGAATTTCTGGCAAGCAAAATTCACAGTAGAGCAAATTCCGGTGCGGAACACCTTGCAGGAGGAATAGGTTAAACCTGACGGCCCGGAGCATGCTGGGTATTGTAGTTCAGCGGCGTCGCGGAGCCTGCCGGGAGTTGTGGTCCTCGGCGCTGAAGCTCCCTCCGAGAAGCTCCATCCCCTCTCTCGGAAGTCACAGCCAGTCCCCCGATCCGGATTCGGCGGGTGCCTGCGCCTCATCTCCGCCTTGCGCTGGAGCTGGTAGCTGTTTACAGGACAAGAGTCCTGTTTATCGGATTGTTGGGAAGATTAAAATGGTTAAAGAATTTAGAGAAGGCCTTGACACAGAGCGAGTGCCGTATAAGTATTAGCTATTATTTTTCTTATTAATCCTCAATGACCCTTGCAAAGAAGCTTTTATCATCTCTATTTGTCAGATAGGGAAACAGGCTCAGAAGCGTAGGAATGCTTTCCCAGGACCCCACAACAAGGAAGGAATAAAATCAGGTTTGGAATTCAGTTCTCTGAACCCTGGGGCACCTGCCGTTTCCTCCGGGGAGCTTGGGAGATTTGGGGGAAAGCGTGGGCGGGGTTGCATTTTTTACCAGTTGCAGCCTGGCGGCCTTGAGGAGATTGAATGGGGCGGCAGCAAGGTTGGAGGCGGGGAGCCAGAGAGGGGGTGTGTTGGACACCGTTGACTGCGTTCAGTCACCATGTCCTTCCGTGCCCACATAGCTGGTTTTGTTTAGGAGGCTGAAGGTCCGGTTCCAGGTGTGAATCCAAGCTAATCACTGGCACAGCCATTTCCTTTTGCCAGTGATTGGTCCCAGGGTGCGCGGGTCACCTAGTTCTTTCCCACCAATGAGTTGAGGAGGGGACGTGTTTGCAAAGTTTCCCTCCCTTAAGAATAACTGAGGAGAAAGCTTCTTTTTGTCCCTTTTCCTCCTTCCTATAAAAGGAGGTTTTTTTGATGGTTGGGGCTGTGGCAATCAAGAGGCCACAAAGTCTGTGGTACATTACAGGTGTACAGAGAAAGAAGGTGCTGGCACAGGAAGATGGCAAGAGCTAGGACCTCGGATGATGTGGTTGGGCTGCTGAAGGAATCCCGGGGCTGTCTACCTACAGGTTTCTTAAGATTTCGTAAGATGTGAGATCAGTGTCTTTATTGCTGAAGCTGCTCTTAGAGGTAGGTTTTCGCTATTTACAGTCAAAAGCATACCTGGTAGGTACAGGAGGCTGCACAGTGCTCCAGTGAAGAGACACATGTGGCCTGTTCCCCAGTGTTCGGTCAAACACTATTCTCAACAAGGTGGGAAAACATCTGGGCAGTTTGGGAATCTGTGTGATGTGAAAGGCATGAGTAGTATATTCAAAATGTAAAAAATGCAGCATACTTGCTGAAGCCTACAGTATTATTTTTTAGAACAATATATTTTTTATTTTTTAATTTTTTTAACGTTTTGTTTATTTTTGAGACAGGGAGAGACAGCATGAACAGGGGAGGGTCAGAGAGAGGGAGACACAGAATCTGAAACAGGCTCCAGGCTCTGAGCCGTCAGCACAGAGCCCGACACGGGGCTCGAACTCATGGACCATGAGACCATGACCTGAGCCGAAGTTGGCCACTTAACCGACTGAGCCACCCAGGCGCCCCTAGAACAATATATTTTTAAAATGTCTATTTATTTTTGAGAGAGAGAGTGCGCACAAGCAGGGGAGGAGCAGAGAGAGAGAACACACACAGGATCCCAAACAGGCTCCAGGCTCTGAGCAGGCAGCACAGAAACACACAAACTGTGAGATCACGACCTGAGCCGAAGTCAGATGCCTAACTGACTGCACCACCCAGGTGCCCCCCCGAGCAATACTTTTCAAAACGCTAATGTGCACACAAATCACTAGGAGTCTTGTTAAAATGCAGATTCTGATTCTGTATGTGTGTTTGGGGGTGGGGGTTGTGCTGAAATGCTGCATTTCTAACAAGCCCCTAGGGGATGCGCAGACGGCACTTGGAGTAGCCAGCTTATAGATAACATTATATAATTTTATGATCCTATTTCCAATTTATAGTTAAGAAAAAACTCCCCAACCTCCCGCTACAGCTTTTATAATACAAGCTACAGAATGTAAAGCTGACAAATTGTTACAGGAAGGATCGTGGGCACCCAGAAGACAGAGAGTAGAATGCCTGGGGAGGGGGTCTGAGATTGAGTGGGTGCGGGAAACACACTTGCCAATGACATTTCATGGCACATACATGGAATGATGTCCCTCTGGGGTGTGTCTGAAGCATAACATGAAAATGTTTTATTTAACATTTGATGAAGTTGCTGAAGTATGTAAAACCCAAAAGGGATGGGAGTGGGTGGATGGGGGATGTTACAATTTATCTACTCACTCCTCTCCATGGACATCTGAGTTGTTTGCATTGGCTGCTTCTTATACAGTTCATTTCTGTAATGTCTGAATTTTGTATCATGTTACTTTTGTGGTCAGGGAAAAATAAACAAGAACCAGAGGTCTGGGGCGGTGGGGTGGGTAGGACCAATGGGTGAGTTTCCCTACATTATAAAGAGCCCTTGCAACTCATTGTGGAAAGAAAAAGATAAACAGTCCAAAAGAAAAGATGTTAATCATCGCCAACATTTATGCAGCATTTACTACGTTCCAGGAACATAGTATTTTGCATATATTAATTCATCTAAGCTTCACAGCTACCTTATAAGGTAGGTACCGTTGTTATCTCTTCTTACAGATGAGGAAACAGGCACAGAGAGGTTTAGTAACTTGGCCAAAGTTACAAGCTTGTAAGTGGCAGAGCTTGGATTTGAACCCCAAGCTCTTAACCACTACTGCCCTGCCTCCCAAGAAAAATAGGAAAAGGACATGTACAGAGTAAGGAAATGAGGTAAGATACCCGCGGTCATTCAACATACTATATTTCAATGATTCTGAGATGCACATTATTACATTCACACGTCTGTGGAATCAGGATGCATCTTACAATCAATGATCTCTTGGATTCAATGAAAGAGAGTAAGAGAAATGCAAATTAAAACCACCTATCAGATTGGCAAAGAACAAAACACTTGATAACACACTGTGTTGGCAAGGGTGTGGGGAAACTGGCACTCTCAAAAGTTGTGAGTTTAGATGGGCAATTGGAAAGCAATTTGGCCTGAACTATCCAAATGTAACACAGACACCTGGGGCCCAACCATTCGGTTCCTAGGAATTAACCCCTCAGGGGTCTGCTGGCCCCGATGAGCAAAGACTCAGGTTCTCCCCTGCACATAACAGCAGTCATGTATTACCCAAGACTGGAAACAACCTCAACGTGCAACAAAAGGTGAGTTAAAACATGAAAGTCCAATATGAAGTTGGAATGCTACACAGCTGTCAAAAAGAGGAAGGAAGTATTGATCTAACATTGTCTCCCAAATACGCTAAGTGAAAAAAGGTAAGGTGCCGAACTGTGTGTATAATATTCTACTGATCGTGTGAAAGCAGGGGCCGGGCACGCCTCTCTGCCTGTTCAAGGGATTTGCGAGGGACTTGTTGAAGTATGGCTTCTGGGGAGGGAAACTGAGGGCTTGGAAAAACATGAGTGGGAACACGTTACTCTTCACTCTAGGCCAGGAGTTGGTAGATTTTTTTTTTTTTTTTTTTTTTTGGTAAGGGGCCACATAAGTAAATATTTTAGGTTTTGAGGGCCATTTGGCTCTCAACTTTGCTGCTGTATTAGGCAATGTGCAAATGAATGGGTGTGGCTGCGTGCCAGTAAAACTTTACAGCCACACTGAAATTTGAACTTGATGTGTTAGGAAATATTCTTTTTTGCCCCCCAGCCACTTAAAAAAAATGCTCCTGGGGCCATAGAATAACAAGTGGGCCAGCTTTGGCTCACAGGTGGCCATCAGTGGACCCCTGCTCTAGATCCTTCTGTTTGATTCTTAGTCTTTACCTTATGCATGCATTACCTATTAAAAAATAGTTTAAAGGGTAGCTTGAAATTTTTTAGGTTTATCAAAAGGGGGCCGGGGTAAAGTTGGGGACAGGTGCCCCTCGAAGATCCCCTGGAAGAAGCAGCCAGCAGAGAGGGGGATCCGTTCGCCCTGCGTTGCTACCTGCCCCACTCCGCCACCAGATAGCAGCACAAATCCACCTAAAGGCAGGCCATCCCGCACCAGCTGGGAAGCTGAGGGCAGAAGTCAGCCCATACACCTGTTTTATTTTGCCTACTGTATATATTTTTTTAATATGTATTTTTGAGAGAGACAGAGACAGAGTGCAAGTGGGCGAGGGGCAGAGGGAGAGGGAGACCCAGAATCAGAAGCAGGCTCCAGGCTCTGAGATGTCAGTACAGAGCCTGATGCGGGGCTTGAACTCACCAGCCATGAGATCGTGACCTGAGCTGAGGTTGAGGGCTTAACCAGCTGAGCCACCCTGGCGCCCTTGTCTACTGTATGTTTAAAAAATGGAGCCAACATCTTTACAAATCTGGATTTCTGGCTCCTCTTTAAGCGGCTGATGTGAGCAGCAGCTGCTCTCTGGGCCTGATGTCTCCAGGGCATCCCAGCCCTCTGTGTCAGCTGCTCTTTCTTATCCTGCTCTGTTGCTATTTTCTCAACGCATTTCTCACTTGCCACCTGCCTCCTCACTTCCATCCCTCCACTGGGGCTACAGGCAGGTGTGAAAGCACAGGGGCTCTGGGTCAGATCAGGGCTCGGATTCCAGCCCTGCCACCTGCTAGCTATGTGACCGTGGGCCTGTTACATGACCCCAGGGCCTCAGTTTCCTTATCTGCAAATGGGGCTAAGTGTCTTCACCTCTCAGATCCGATGTATGGAGCTCTCTGCGGTCTGGCATGTGGTTAAGTGTTCAGCAGATATGAGCATTTCCCCCTGCCCAGCCCTCACAGGTACTTGTTTGCAACACCCATATCTCACAAATGACCCAACACAATCAGACCGGACACTCCTTCTGGTTCTGAAGGTGTTTTCCCAGTCCCTGGGATTCAGGAGCAGCAAGACAAGTCTGTGTGTGAGGCCTGGCTCTGCCTTGGCACCTGTGCCGTCTTGGGCAAGCCAGTTCACCTCTCTGGACTTCGGCTGTACTTTTGCTGCGCCAGGGTAATTAACACAGGTTGGTAGGCCTGGACAGTCTCCCCACCGGGGCTTGTGAACAGGAAACCAACTCTTGCAGCCCCAAGGCTGCTTATCTGACCCCTCCAGAGTTTGGCTGGCTGCCCCATCCACTGTAGACCTCCTTTGATGACACCTTCCCTTTTCTTTTGGGAACCATCTCCCTCCTCTCATCCTGTGGCTTGGGAAGTGTTGTTCCCATCCCTGCAATTCCCGGTGAACCTGTTTCAAACCTGGCCAATCAGAACCACGAACAACCACAAGACACAATCTGTCCCAGTGGGAGCCTGGCCTGGGCTTCTGCTGCGGCCACTGGGCGGGGAAACTTTTCCACTGAGATTGCAGAGCTGGTCCAATCTCAAGTCTCAACTCAAGAGAAAAACGGAAGTAGATTGACCAAGGTCTGGTGAATCATGTGAAGCCTTGGGTCCTGCCAAACCTTAAGTCAGTTATTAACTCAACTTTTCAGTTATTATAGGAGTTAATAAAAATGATTTTAGCTATTTTTACTTAAGCTATTTTGTCATTAATGAATTGAACTCTAATTCCCCTTCCTTTTGGGATCCCCTCGGACAGTCACAAATCAAGTCTAGTGGTGGGCATACTTTCAGGGCAAAGCTTTATCTGGGGCGCCTGGGTGGCTCAGCTGGTCAAGCGTCCAACTTCGGCTCAGGTCATGATCTCACGGCGGGGTTTCGAGCCCCGCGTTGGGCTCTGTGCTGACGGCTCGGAGCCTGGAGCCCGCTTCAGATTCTGTGTCTCTGTCTCTCTCTGCCCCTCTCCTACACATGCTCTCTCTCTCTCATAAATAAACATTAAAAAAAAGCTTTATCTGTGACCACTCTGAAGACTATTTTACAATTTCTGTGTCCCTAACATCTTTTTTTCTGCTAATATTGCAGAAACTATGAAGCTCAGGCTACATATTGATTGTAATGTTCACTACTGAGTCTCAGTGCCTAGCACATGGGAGGTGCCTTGTAATTCCTTGTTCAATGAGTAACTGAACAAGATATTTATCTGAAACGTCCGGTGTCTCCCAACTTCCTCAGCTTGTGAGGCTCCATATAACAAGTCCTGATTTTTCCAACCCTATCTTCCACTTTCCCCTTGTTCACTCCAGTCCAGTCCCACTGTTTCCTAAAAACCTCAAACTTGTTCCTGCCTCGGGGCCTTTGCACTTTCTGTCCAGTCTGCCACCTCTTCCCCTAGTTGGCTCAATCTTCTACAGGTTTCAGGCCAGATGTCACTTCCTCAGACCCTCCCTGACCAATGCTGCCGAAGCAGCCCCACCCTGCTTTTCCAATGTGATTCAGTATTGTTTGATTTTCTTTACAAATCACCATCTGAATGTACATACGCATTTATTTATGTTTATTGTCTCTCAGGAGGTCAACTCCACCAGGGTAAGTCCTTGTCTGTTTGTTCAGTGCTGTGTCCCAGGGTCCAGGTCAGAGCCTGGCACACACCAGGCCAATAACATTTGCTGAAGGAATTCACTAATAGGGCTCAGCCTTCATTACTCGATCATCATGACTTCCTGCAAGGCCATCCTCACCCAATCATGGGTCCCTCCAAACGTGTTTGGAGCACATGGCAACATTAATTCACTGTGTCAGGTGAAAAAACTCCCATTCTGAGCCCAAGGTTGGGGGAAGGGAGCTGGGAATGGGGTAGAGGTGGGGTCTTACTCTCCAGGATCCTTAACCACCCCCCCACCAGCCAACCAGGAAATACGAGGCAGCCGAGGTTAAGTAGACTCTTGCTGCTTTGTTATAAATATATTATGTACATCCAAAACGTGACATTAAAATATTACTCCGTGTTACAGAAAAGATATTAAGGCTTTCTATTATTTACATTAAACAAGCAAGCACCTTTAAAAAAAAAAAAAAAAACCAAAACAAAACAGCCCAATTCTTCCTTCTCTGACATTCCCCTAGCCAGAGGGGACACCGTGTCCCCTTCCAAATGACCAAGACCCGTTGCAGGGGCTGCACTCTGTGAAGACATCCTCTGATTAGAAGTATCAGCTCTGGCTGGAATCACGTGGGCAGGTGGGGGACGGGCAGGGGAGAAGGGGTTCCAGACTTGGGCAGGGGATTCCTGCCTCTTCTGGCCGGCTGCCCTCAGACCCTTGCTGCACTTTGCCATTCTTGGGTGGACAGGCTAGGCTGAAGGTGGTGCCTGGGGCTGTCCACCCACCCAGGTCTTCGGGGTCAGTCCACAGGGCCATGGCAGGGCAAATGCTCCGGGGACACTTAGGTGTGCCTGGGGGCTCCTAGACCACTGGGGACAAACGAGAGACAGATAAGACGACTCAGTGGCCCCAACGCCAGCCACGCTGAAGGGCTGCCCAGTGGGGGGGGGGGGGGGTGCTGTAGGAGCGCAGGGAGTGGGTGAGCTTCTCCTCTACCCAAGGAATGGCTGGCAGGGCGGGGCTCCTTTTTCTGCAGAGTCAGGCTTGGAGACAGCAGCTCAGGTGGCTGGGGAGGGGCCAAGGAGAGAAAATGAAAAAAAGGAAATGAAAAATCAGTGGCTCAAGTATTCTGTGTCACGAGGGGTGGGCTGGGGGTGCCCGGGCCCAGCCCAGGAGGCGTCCTCTCCATCTGGAGGGGCCAGCACGAGGAGGCTGGAATTTGGCAGATGGCTTCGGTTTAGGGGGCTAGGGAGGGTTGGCAACAAGGTGGCAGGCTCGGAGTAGTTATTTGATCTTCTGGGCCCATTTCATGTCATCGGCCCGAGGCTTCTCGCCGGTCAGGCCCTGGATGAGGTCTTCTAGGCGTCTCCAGAAGCCTATCTTCTCCAGAGGGTAGTTGAGCCAGCCTGCAGGGGGGAAACAGGGCACCAGGGCGTTGAATGGGAGAGCAGCAGTTGAGGAGACGGAGCAAAGTTGGCTTTGCCTGGGGCAGGAGCAACAGGGAGTGAGTCTGTAGAGGGCAGGGGACAAGGGCTGACCAAGGGGATGGGGACCTCCCACCAGTGGGCTTAGGGCTGCTCAGACATGCCTTTGTCCCCTCACTCGTTCACTCTCTTACCGAGTGCTTACTATATGCCAGGCACAGTGGCAGCATTTCTTATCACTGGGCTCCACTGCCACTTCTTCCAGGAAGCCTTCCTTGACCACATCACCCTCTTCTGTTTCTTTATATCCTTTATGATAACCTGTAGCCACTTCCCTGTCTTGTGTTGGTTTTTCTCCCCAACTCCCGACCACAGCATCTGCTCCAAAGAGCAGAACTCTGTTCTCCCTCTGTTGATCCTGAGTGTCTCGGATGGTGACTGGCACAAAGGTGTTCAGTAAATATTACTTCCCATCTTATTTCATCTGTATGATAGCCTCCTACCCAAACAGTAGATACTCCCATTTTCCACATGAGAAGACGGGCTCAGAGAGGAGTCTCCCCGTTAGCGAGTGGCCAAACCAGGCCCGATCCTAGGCTTGGCTGAGCAGTTCACTGACCTCGGCAGCCTCAATTCCACCCCCTCCCCCTGCTCTCAAAGAACATGACCTTAAGACGTACGAAGAATATTTTCTGTGGTTCTCAGTTCTGTCTCCAGAAAGACAACGCACCGCTCTCCCCGCAGAGACCAGTAGCTGTGACTTATCGAGTACTTATTATGTGCCAAGCACTTCACATCTGCCACAGCGCCCTTCACGCCCTGGCCCCGTGACAGTCCTATGTAAGGTGGCGGCTGCAGCCCCATGCTGTGCGTGAGAACAAAGCACATCCAGGGAGGCTTGCTTCCTAAAGATTCACACGGAAGAGTGGAGAGCTGATCGTAAGCTGTAGCCTGACTCGCCTTCAAGGTGCTGACAGCACCTCAGACACCCTTAATCTTGAAAGATGCCCGCTGACCCCAGAAAACCTGCTCAACTCACCTCACTTCTTTGGTACTGGTCCTGTAACTACTGATGGCAGGTGGGTTTCCTTCCTGTTCCTTGGTCTCACCAGGCGTGTTCCCGCCTCAGGGTCTTTGTACTTCCTACTCCCTTTGCCTGAACTGTTCTGTCATTATTTAGCTGCAGGGCCCTCCCACGCTTTTTTTTGTTTTTTTTCTTTTTTTTTCTTCTTCCAGATTTCTGACCGCCTACTATGAACAGCTACACTCCGGCCTCCCTACTCCCTCTCTGCCCTTCACCCTGCTTCGTTTTCGCCAGGGCACGCCTCACGACCGGGCATTTGTCATCTCCCCTGCCCCGTGCCCCCAGTGCCCTTTGCTCCAGCCACACTGACCTCCTCGCTGTTCCTCAAACCAAGCAGGCCTGTGTGTTCCTCCTTCGGGGACTTCACACCCTCTGTTCTTCCTCCAGATCTGCGTTATTTTCTCCCTCAGCTCAACTGTCTCCTCGGTGCACTGACCACCTTATTTAAAGGGTAAAGTCCCCCATTTCCTTCTCCTCACCTACCAGCAGTGAGCATGGTTAAATGGAATGTCCCCGACTAGAACGTGAATACCATAGAGACAGGGATTTTTGCCTGTTTGTTTCAGTGCTGGAGCCTCAGCCCAGCACGGCGCTTGGCACATAGTAGGTGCTCAACAAATATCTGCTGGATGGATGGACGGCTGAAATCACGACTCTAGGAGGTGGGAGTGGGGGAGGCGGTCTCTCTCGTGCTGCTGCGTCCTCAGCACCTACGCTTGGCACATGAATCTAAGAGCATGTTCCTGCAGGGCAAGGATGATATGACCTCCTCCTGTGACCTCTGCCCTCCTAACCCTGAGGATAGAGGCAGAGCTGGGGTGGGGGCAGGGCAGCCTCTTGCACGCCACGCTGGAGCCGCACCTGTGGTGATGCAGAAGTAGGTCTCGTGGGGTGACACGTGGTGGATGCGATGGTGTTTGCGTGGCAGGATCACGTGCCAGTCCTGCAGGAGGGTGACCCAGCGTGGCAGCCCGAAGTACGTGTGCGACCACTTGTGGATCTGGTTGGTGAACGTGCCGAAGATGGTCAGGCAGAAGACGAAGCACTCCCAGGGGTACAGGTGCTCCAGCGCTTCTGCGGGGGGGGGGGGACAGGGTGTCGAGGCTGTCACGGGGGCAGGGCCACCACCAGCCTGGCCCTGGCTCCTCGCCCCTGGGCAGCTCCCTGGCCTCCTTCCACCCTCCCCCATGGTCTCAGGCAAGTTCAGACTCCCCTCTGGGCCTCAGGCTTCTCTTCTGCTCAGTGGGCAGATCGTGCAGGAAGCACAAGAAATAGTTACGGGTGTGGGCTCCGGAGTCAGGCAGAGCTGGGTTCAGGTCCGTGCTCTGACATTTCTTGGCTACATGAGCTTGGGCCAGCGATTCTGCCTCTTTGAGTCTCAACTTCATCGTCACTAACACGGCAATAAGTCTTTGTCCAGGTTCCCAAAGGCAGAGCCTGAGACAAGGGTTCACGGGGCGGGGGGGGAGGAGGGTATCTTCTGTTCGGAAAATCATCTGAGGGAGTGGGGAAAGCAGGGGGTGAGCTACACAATGATGGGTTTGGGGGAGTCTTGTCTCAGCCTGATCCTGGGGGCAGCTCTGGAGGGTTAATGGCTCCACAGAGTTGGTCCCACCCAGAGGTGGGAGGGCTGGTCTTCTGTCGGCTTTTCCCGTCACTTTACGTTTGGCTTTAGGCTTATCCCAAGAGGAGACGTAGGACCCGCCCTGGCGGTTCCCAGAAGGGACAGCTGGGAGCCGTTAGCAGCCGCCGCTCGTGGCAACTGGGGGATGGGTGCACACGTGGGGAGGATCTGAGCGGGCACCATGGCACCACACCACAGACACCCACACCTCTACCCACCAAGGGGCTGCTCCAAGGACCAGCGACGTATCAAGTTGTTAGGACAAGATGCGGCCTGGCGGGAGTATTCAACCTCCCCTCCCCCGCCTTCTGCCCACCTGGCAGATGATGTAACTGAGGCTCTGACAGGTGAAATGACTTGCTTTGGGACAGGTTCCCTCCTTAAAATACGGCAAAGATCAGAACTCAGAACTTCCTGAGTTCACTGCCCATGTTGGCCCTACTCAGCCAGGGCAGCCAAGCCAGAAGCCCTGAGGGCCAGGCAGGTAATGCAGGTGAGCAAGCTGGTCCAGGTGTAGGACAGCAGGGAGGAGTGTGGACTGTGTAAAGGGGGCGGCCGCAGCTCAGCTCCTTCCCAGTGAAGCCAGAGGGGAACGAGGGCCCAGGATGGCCGGACTGGATTGTTCAAGAGAAGCTGGAAGCACAGATTTTTATGTCAAATGTGCCAATTTTACAGGATGATAACTGCAAGTTTTTTAAGGTAGTGAGGGGACCGTGTCCCCACAGCCCCCTGGCAGCTGGCAGGCACACTCACCCGGGCTCTGGGTGCGGAACTTGTAGGCCATGTTCAGCAGAGGCAGCAGTGTCACCAGGCAGTTGTCCCCATTGGTCTCGATGAAGTCGTGTCGCGTGATGGCTGTGGGGTCGATGTGATGCTCGCGGAAGGGTCGGATAAAAGCCTGGGGTGGAGGTGAGGGTGGGAGAGGGGATACGTCCGACCGGTCAGCCTGTGGTGGCCGGCCTCTCTCCACCACTTGCTGCGCATGCTGGCCTCGGGCTTACCTCCTTGCCTTCAGGATGCCAGAACGCTCCCCCACCATACTGCTACAGAGCCCCCCCAACCTTCAGGGTCCTGCTCTAAGCTGCTCTAGCAGAAGGCAGTCAAAATGACTAGGTGGGGACCGCGGCACGGTACTGCCCCACTCTGGGCCTCAGTCTCCCCAGCAGGGGTGTGAGGGGAGTTGGAGACCACCTCCACCCTTCTTCCCCACTCTAATACAGTTGAGGACACCCCTCACAGTGGCAGGCAGACCCCTCTGTTTCTTCCCAGTGTCCAAGCCCCTCTTTCTGGTAACAGCCTCCCCTTCTTCCTCTTCTGTCGGTACATACTGTTCCGATGGGGCCGAACTAGTTAAAGGTGAGCACGTGACCCTGGCCTGGCCAATCAGAGCATCCCGGCTTGTCTGCCACGGTGACAGGGATGGGCACATGACCTGAGCTGGGCCAATGGGAGCGTGCTATGGGACTTTGGTTGCAACTGTGGGAAAGGAGAGTTCTCTTTCCACTGAGGGGGCCGAGCTGGAAGGATGTAGGGAAAGCCTATGTGACAGGGAAGCCAACAGAGAGGAAAGTAGGGACAGACACAGAGAGAGACGGAGTCATTAGAGCATGGTCTGTCTTGGGTCTACTCTTGAAATCTTGAAATCTACTCTTGAAATTTTCGGGTATGCGAACCAGTACCTTTGTGTGGTTAAGGCTGTGTGTATTGGACACCCCAAACAGTGTGGCACAAGGTAGAAGTTCAACTACAACGAATGGTGAGGTGCAACAGGGCTGGCAAAGGAGAATGAGCCGTGGTCCCCAAATTCAAGGGGTTCAAAGCTCTCTATCCCATGCTTGATGCTTTTGCTTCCAGAAAATTCCAGAAATCCCAGGATTTCTAGTCTGTTCTGGTCCTCGAGGAGACGCAGGGGGTCAGGCTGGAATGATGGCTTCTGCCTTTCCAACAGGGAAACGGGAAGCTCGGAGAGGAAGGGGGCTCACCCCGCATCAGACAGCCCAACCTGCTTCTGCAGGAGACGGGCTGGGTCAAGATACTCACCTTCCCCACGATGGGCAGCTCCACGGAGCCCCAAGTGTCAGCTCCCCAGTGCACCAAGCCAGACAAGAAGTCAGCAATGAGAGCGCCTGCAACTGTGGACAAGAGGTGGGTGAGGTAGGGGACCAGACAGGCGACAGTCCTGCCCACCCTTTGCCCCAAATCAGGGAGTCCCGCATTCATTCACTTGCTTGCTTGCTCACTCACTCGTTACGGGGGGTGGTATCTCTTCTCTACTTGGGATGTTTTCCTCCCTGTGAATGGAGTCTCAGGTAGAGCACTCCTGTCCCTTTACTTGCTCTGCCCAGGGATATGTGGGGGCTCATATGTTTGGGGAGTCTGGAGGGAATCAAGGGGGCAGGCACAGATCAGCTAGACTTTTCCCTATCAGGAGCTGACTGGGCCCTTCTCTCTGACCCCCAATCACACCACAGAGGGAGCCCCACTCTGCTCCAGTGCTGCCAGTGAATAGATGGAAATGTGCTTTTGGGGTCTGTCGTCAGAATCCCCTCAGGTGCAGGCAGTAGCCATGCCTTCCTCCCCAACCTAGCTTGTATCACAATAAATGTGATAATTTGGCCTCTGGCAGCCTTTTCCTTGTTCTCAATGTGTTCAGAACTGGACTGGGTTCCTGCAAAGACCCCAACACCATCCACTTGCTTGAAGGTTCGGTATAACATAGGGGTTAAGAGCTGTTAGATCAGGAAATCCCAGCTGTCTCTCACTAGCTGTGTGACGTTGGGCATGATACTCAACCTCTCTGTGCCCCAGTTTCCTTTAGATAGATGGGAATGACGATTACAAAAAACAGTGGCTGCCATTTATTGAGCACCCTCAGTGCCAGACAAGCGCTTTACGTGTTTGATCTCAGTGGATTCTCACAATCCGGCTGAAGCTGGTACCCTCCCTATTCCCCCTTTGCAGCGGTGGAAACAGAGTCCTGGAGAACAGAAGTTTAACTGGACCGAGGTCACAAAGAGGGCAAGTGGCAGAGCTGGGCTCTTAACCTGCCTTGAGGTCCCAATCTAACACAGCAGGATGCACAACCACTCCTGCACACAGGGAAACTGAGGCAGAGTGGCTGACTGCTTGGGCGAGGTAACATCCCAGTGCTGCCCCCCATCACTCTCCCTGCTCGCTGCATCTCAACCCTACTGGCGTACTTACGCCCTTTCCCTTGCACCCCTCACACGCCTCTGGGTCTCTCTCTGCATTTACTGTTCCCTCCGCCTGGAACATTCTTTCCCAGGGCATAACACAGTTCCCTCCTTCACTCCCTCCAGGTCTTTGTTCAAACATCCGTTGAGTGTTTGACATTATAACCACCCCCATCTTCCAGCATTTCCTATTTCCCGTCTCCTTCCCAGTCCCTGGCACTTATTAGGGGTTCAGTAAATACTCCCTGAGTTAATCAGTATAAAGCTGTTAGGAGTCAGGCTGCTGTGAACATTCATACCCAAACCTGGAGGCGGACATATGCCATCATTTCTTCACGAAAATGCCAGCTATTTATTTATTTATTTTTACTCAACACTTACTGAGCACTTATAGGTACCAGGCCCTGTGCCAGCACCTTAAATGTTTTATCTCTTTTAATCCCTAAACTGTACCAAGGCCGGTTCTAAGCCGGTTACACATCTTACCTCCTCAATCATCCTAAGCATTTAATCCTTACAGATGAAAAGAATGATAATAATAAAAACAATATTAGAAAAACAATGTTTGTGACAGTGGTTAACATTTATGGAGTGCATCCTTTATGCCAGGCACTATGTCAAAGGTGTTAGACATGCATTATTGGAACATAGAACTCTTCATACTTTAAGTATGGGCTGTGCCCAGGGACTTTCTTCCAGGGAGGATACGGTGGGGAAGCGGGAGGAGAGTAACTTCAGAGTGGGGAAACCTGACACTCCGCGGGCCAGGTGGTCAAGGTCAAGTACATGCCCTGGCTATGTGATGGAAATGGTGCTTTGCCTCTCAGCTCCTCCTCCCAGAAACATACAACGTGGTCTAAGAAAAGCATGAGACAAATTCCCGTAGCGAGGCATCCTGTGAAACATCAGGGCTCGGGGCGCCTGGGGGGCTCCGTCGGCTGAGCGTCCGACTTCGGCTCAGGTCATGATCTTGCGGTTCGTGAGTTCGAGCCCCGCGTCGGGCTCTGTGCTGGCAGCTCAGAGCCTGGAGCCTGCTTCGGATTCTGTCTCCCTCTCTCTCTGCCCCTCCCCTGCTCACACTCTTTCTGTCTCTCTCTCAAAAATAAACATTAAAAAAAAAATTTTAAAAAGAAATATCAGGGCTCCTCAAAACTGTCAAGGTCCCCCAAAACAAGGAAAGTCTGAGACACTGTCATAGCCACAGGGAGCCTAAAGGAACCCGATAACTAATGTGAGTGGTATCCTCGAAAGGACCCTGGCACAGGAGAAGGACATTAGGTAGAAACTAAGGAAATCTGAATAAACCATGGTCTTTAATTTGTAATAATGTATCCATATTGGTATGTTGATTGTAACAAATGTATGACACTAATGTAAAATATAAGATGTTAACAACAGGGGGAACTGGGTGCATGGAGCCTACCGGAACTCTCTATACTCTTTTTTGTTCTAGTAAATAAAGTCTATTTCTGAAAAACTGCATCATCTTATTTCACGTCCATAGTTTTGGGCCCCAACACATCCCGACTCTCCAGAGGAGAGTCCAGAGGAGGAATGAGACTCAGAGGGTAACGACAGTCAGGGCTGCTGACCGGCGGCCAGGGACTACTGTGAGGGCCATTCACAATGATGCTGTGTTCACGTCCAGGTCTGGGAAATGGGAACATTAATAACAGCACTTAACTTTACTTAAGTGCAATCGATTAATAAGCTGGGCTAATACGTGTCAAGTGAGGCCCTGGGACATGGTAGGCGCTCCCAAACGTAGCTATAGTTAGTAGTTTAGGTGTTACCACCCTCTCCAGGCCTCAGTCTTATCATCTGTCAAATGACCTGGCCTTTTCAGGCTGCAGAGCAGGGAGGGATGTGTGCTTTGGACAGATGTCAGGAACGATTTCTTGGCGAGAAGAAACAACTTGCTCCTTGGGCTCTGTGACCCCCAGGCCTCTGCGAGTGGGGGTTTCTAGAGCAGTGACTCTGGGCCTCCAGGCCTGCTGCCTCAGGGGGCTTTAGTGGAGACAGGAGAGGCAAGCACACAGAGCTTCTCTGTCCTGGCGCAGGGGCAGTGGCTACAGCTGGCTCATCGTGAGGGTAGCTTTGGCCTGGTTAGCACCCCATGGTACCACAGGGTACAGGACAGGCGATGAGTCATCCCAGGCTACCCTGACTCACCGGGTGACCTTGGGATAGTCCTTGGGTCCCTTGGGGCCTTCACCTCGCCACAGATTACCCAGCTGTGACTTCTTAGCTGCTGCCCACCTCAAGGCCTGGTGTGGAGACCGCGAGGGTGGACCAAAGCGATCCTGCTGAAATCCCGGCTCTACCATGGTTCGGCACAGACTCCTCACCTGACCTGAGGCCGTGGGCCCTCCGACCTCATCACCAGTCTTTGCACTTCCCGGGCTCCCTTGCCCGGAACACCCTCCCCGCTCTGTCTGCCAGAAAACTCTTACTCAGCTCCTCAAGGGCCAACTCATGGGCGCCCACACTTTTCCTCCATTTTCCCCGGGTGCCACTAACAGCTCAAGGCTCCCAGGGCCGTTCGTTTGTTCGCTCTTTCATTCACGACAACGCTGTCCCTGTCAAGGTCACTAACGACCTCCATGTGGCCAGATCCGGTGGTCCCCTCGCTGCCCCGTCCTGCTGGCTCTGCTCAGCGGCTGCTCTCAGTTGAGCCTCAAGTCTTCTGGAGACACTCTCCCCTCCCGGCCTCTGCAGCCCCTCTGGCCGCCCCGGCTGGCTCTTCCTCCTCCCCCCGGCATGGAAGCACTGGGGGCTCTCCGCCAGCCTCTGGGCTTCACACACCTCTTCTACCGCGAGGTCTCCCAGATTTCTATCTGTAGCCGCCTTCCTGGACTCCAGACTCGGATTTCCAACTTCCTGCTCGGCACCTTGCCCTGGCTCTCAGGCAGACGGCTCGAGCATCTCGTCTCAAGCCGCCTCTTCGGGCCTCTGCCAATGGAAGCCCCATCCCTTCCATCAAAGCCCGTGGGTCGCCACTCACGGCCAGCGTGACAGGATGCTCTGGCCGCTCGCCTCGCGCAGCTCACTCGGAACTTGAGGATCTTGCACCACCGCCGCTGCCCTCACCGGGTGTGGGCCAGCGTCCCCGCCCCCATCCATCCTGCCTGCAGCCCCAGCTGATGTCAGCTCCCTACGGGACACTCCCCAGCGGCTCCGCAAGGCCTGCAGAATTAAACCCCAAGTCCAGACCAAGGCACTGCGCAATCTGCACCCTGCCTCTCTCAGCAGCCAGCAACCACCTTTCCTTTGACCAATTTTCCCGAGCCACGCTGGCCTCCCGCCTGTTCCCTGGGCGCATCCCAGCCTCTGGGACTTTGCACCTGCTGTTCCCTGCCGCCCCTCCCCAAGATATCTGCCTGGCCTCCTCCCTCATCTCCTTCAGGTCTGCATGCGGATGTCATTTTTCCAGAAAGGCCTTCCCTGACCTCTCAACTCTTCCCTGGCTATTCTCTTATCTCGGTTTTGCTTCCCAGCATTGCATCACCTGTCTGTGTTTATCAACTGGGCACCTTTTCATGTTTCCGCCTTCCCTGGTTTCCAGGGCCTGCCAGGGGCACCAGGCTTCTGGAGAGATAGTGCTGGGCTAGAGGCGGGCTCTGCGGACTGGCACGGTGCCTCGCCTCCTGCACGTTAACACACAAATCAGGGTGGCTACTTAAATCAATTAGGGACTGTGCAAACACCGCTATCAGGAGATGGTCTGTTCTCATCAGCTCAGAGGCCAAGGCGTGGGATGGGGGAGCTGGTGTCACATTCGGTGACCGGACGGCCAGAGCGCTCCCGAGCCAGGGCCTGGAGGCTCTGATCCCAACCAGGGGAGGAAGGTGGTGACGGCCTGGGACGCCCATCCTCCTGCCTCACACAACACAGACGTGGGCTCAGACACACTCTCCTCCCAGTGCTAACCGGAGGCCCTACGGGCCCTGCTGGGGGAGTCTGTGGCTCTAGAGCTGGGCACGTCTGGATGTGTGATCCCGGACTCTGCTGGGCCAGCCGGCAAGTGGCCCGGCCTCTCAGGGGACGGCGGTCCCAACCTCCGCACTGGCTTGACACCGAGAGTCGAAAGTACTCCACGTGCAGCGTGGTGCATAGTGGACACTTGGGAAGGAATCCGTGGCTAAAGAGACCACGGTGGTCTGAGCCCTCGCGAGTGGTTATGTCGGGTGGGGTCTCCTTCCCACCTCTGTTCAGTCGCTGGCCCCTCAGCAGCTACACACCTGTGTGAGGCCCTCACAACAGCCCGAGGAGGCAGGTGCCACAAGCAGCCTCGACTTACGGGTGTGGGAACAAGGCTCGGAGGTGCAACAACCCTAGCCCCAAGGCAACACAGCCACAAGGCCGTAGAGCTGGGACTTGAACCCAGAGCCTGCATGCAGCCACCCCCAGAGGGGGCATCAGGGCTCACGCCGGCCACATTCCTGCCCCTGAATGTAGGGCTCTGAGGCAGAGAGGCTGCAGGTGCACGGTCCCTCTCACCCCTGGGTAAGGGGGGGCGGGTGTGGCTCCTGAGGCGGGGCCCAGGCTCCCCAGCACCGGAAGGGTTAACTCCCTCTCCCCCAGCTGGCCCGCCCCCGCCACGTGCCCACCCCAACGCAGACCCAGATGGCCCAATTAGCCAGCCTGAGCACTATTGGCTTAGGCGGCCAGAGTGCTTTTAATGAGATTGTGGGAGCTGAACACGCAGGGAGGGCTGGGCGGACGGACCAAGGGCACGGCCGCCCCCCTCAGCCTGGGAGCCCGGGGCAGGGGAGGGGATGAGCGCCTGAGTTCAAGGGCAGAGGGGAGGCCGGTGCGCAGGCAGGAAGGAAGGGAGTCAGCTCAGGACCTGGGAGTGGAGACGGTGAACGGAGAGCTCTATTGTGCTTCTGGCTTGAGGTGTGATGCCGGACGGGCCCTTCTCTGAGCCTCAGTTTGCTCATGTGGAAAATGACAACAAGTGTAGCATCCACCTCCCAGGCTGTGGATGGGGCAGGACTGACCAATGGGAAACACTCAGCATGTGCTATAAGTTACAGCCTGCCCATTCATTCATCTCCTGATGCCATAAATATTTATCAAGTTACCTACCATGTGCCAGGCCTCGCACTTGGGGCTGGGGACCCAACAGTGAGCACACAAGAATCGCTACTTTCAGGGAGCGAGATTTGAATGAAGGGAGACAGATACTAAACAAATAAATGTATTGGACAACACAGTGTGCTGAGGTGACGGTGTATGGCAGGGCTGTTACTTTTGAGGGATAATCAGGGAGAGCCTCCCCGAGGAGGTGACCTGTGAGACCTGGACGAGGAAGTGAACCAGGTAGGTGTCTGTAGGAAGAGAGTTCCAGGCAGAGGAACAGCATGTGCAAAGGCCCTGAGGTACGAGTGTGTCCAACAGTGCACGTGCACACCCAAGCACACACAGCCACACACGATTACACATGTATGCGAGCTGCCATCAGAGTGGGTCCCTGACTCCTGGGGAAACTGAGGCCGGCGGCGGGGCAATCGGTACTCACTGACACCCAGCATGACGAGGGGCGTGTGCTCCCAGCGGGCCAGCAGCAGAAGGTGGACCAAGTTGTGGGCAATGAGGCTGAAGCACAAGATCACACAGCACCACTCCTGGAAGCGCTTGCCTGCAGGGAGAGGAGGCCAGAGGTGAGTGTGGGGCGGGTGGGGGAGGCCGAGGGATCGAGGACCAAAGCCAGGCAGAGCTGAACCCTGTAGGAGCTCTTCAGAGCTCAGGGAGTCTACGGTGCCAACCACAGGCTGAACTTAGGGACTGCCCCGAAGAACGGGCCCCAGCCCATCCATTTCACAGATGATGTCACTGAAGGCCAGAGTAGGGGGAGAGTCTGCCCAAGGTACAGGCCTGTGAAGCCTGCCTTGAAGGGCCAATTCTTTGGCAGACAGGACCAGAACTTGTCTCCGGGCCCTGGTGGGCTCTCCCCGGAGGCCCCAGAGGGAGCTTTAATGAGCTTTTTCAAACTGACATCATGGCATCACCTATCCCCTTTTACAGGTAATAACCAGCGGCTTTTAATCCCAGAGGATCAGATCCTGCCCGACTGCCATCCAGCAAGGCTCCAATGAGTCAGGAATTTAGGAGAAATGGGCCTTGGTTACCACGTGCAGGGCTCCTGCCAGGAGCAGGGGGTCTGGGAGCACAACACAGGAAAGAGGAGGTGCTCCCAAGCCCTCCAGCCACCAGGCAGGTGACGCGGAGCAGTAAGGTGGGCTGGGTGGGGGCCGTGCGATACTGGCTGCCCATGGATCCTCTGTCAAGTGTGGGCGTGGGGGGTGGTCGCTAACGGCCTGACCACTGCCAGGTGGGAGTGTGGGCCCAGGACGCCTGAACTTCTAACACCCAAGGGACGCCAGGAATCAGAAGCGGTGCGTGAACTCTTTTTAAACTTCCTGCCGCGTGTTTTTAAAAGGCACGTGAGCTCAGGCAAGCTGATTCACTCACTGCAGCTCCGTCTGAGGTGTCTGAACAGTCCAACACCGGAGGGATCAGCCAAATTAACTTGGTCCACGGCATCTCTGCAGCCAGAAAATAAGTCTGGGCGGCTGTCTACATGTGGACAGGGAAGATGTCCAGGGCCTACTGGTAAGCGCAAAAAAGCAGCCATTTATGTGTGAAAAGAAAAGAAAAAAACTGTCTAGTCAAGACTGGCTTCCACTTATTCCTCTCGGAACTTAACATTCGTGAATGTGCTCCTCCACCAAAAATCTTTTCTTGTAATTGTAAATTAAAGTAAAAAATAAATGAATAAAAGGAAACGAAAACATCGCGTGGGTGACACAGAATGTGTTGCAGGTCCCCTGGGGATATTATTTTCCCAGGCAGCTGGTCCCAAGGGCATGGAAGCTCCTTAACGACAATAATTTTCTTATCATTAGTGTTTAACATCTACCGAGCAGTTGCTATATGCCAGGTACCTGCTGAGGTGATGCCGTTTTGCAGATGAGAGATCTGAGGGTCAGAGTGGCCCCGAGAAGTAGCAGAGGCCACAAAGCTAGTCAGTTACAGACTCGGATCCTATGGCCAGGCAGGCCCCTGTGAGTGGTCAACAACTGAAGGGGGCCATGGCAGATAGAGAGGCTTCCTCCTGTGTCTGCTCTCCTCACCTGGAGCGACTCTGGCAATGCTCCTGCAGATCTCAACCTAGAACCTCCACCTCCAGGAGGCTATCCATGATGCTTCCTCTGACTCTCGGACTCCTCCAACATGGGGCCCATCCTGAGGGGCTGTCACTGCCCGAATGACGTCCCTCTTCCCCTACCCACGTGTGAATTCAGGAGGCCCAGGGCCATGTCTGGCTTGCTCACCAGGGCCCTGGCACACAGTTGGCACTCAATAAATGCCCGTGAAATAAACAAATTCCTATACGTCATCTTAGAGGACAACTGCCAGACTTTGTCTCTGGGTGCTCGTCACCAAAGCACCTTCCACTGCTCCTGTTAGGCATTCCATTCTCCCTCAGAGAGAGAGAGGGGCCTTACCCAGGATGTACCACACACAGCACACTGTGCCCTGGGCCAAAATCAGAACAGCTGCCCTCCCCTTGCCCCGTGAAAAGACCGAGGGTCAGAGGGGAGAAGGAACACGCCCAGGGTTGCATCCTCTCGGCCCCCACTTGTACAGATGAGGACACTCAAGTCCAGAGAGGGCAGGACCCCAGTGGTAGTCACACAGCAGCAGAAGTGGGCCCAGAACCCCTCGCATTCCACTTCTTCGTCAGGGACTGTTCCCCGTGGGCCCCATGACCCTGTTGCCCCAGCAGCCCCTACCTGGGGTCACTGTCATCTGGCCCAGCTGGCCCTTCCCCTTTCTGGTTCCTGTTTGCGGCCAGGGCCTGGGACTCAGAAGCAGAAGTCCGGAGGGGCATGTGGAAGGGGTAAGGAGAAGATGATTCTTCAATGCCGACCCACCTGCCTGACCCCCAGCCTGCAGGGACAGCAACATGATCAAATAACAGTAACGGTGGCTGATACGCACTGAGGCCTAGCACAGCTGGGGTGGTCAGGTGTGGCCCACATCAGGGATGTTGCAGGGAGCAGCTCCCTCCAGCATACTCAGCTCTCAGTTCAGAAAAAAAAAATTAGCTACATTAAAAAAATAAATCATATGAAACTCCTAATTTCCTGCTTCCCTTGAGAACACAAGGCTCTGGGAGCCACAGGCCTGAGCAGCAGCGGCTGCTCCCGTCAGATGGGGCAGGGGTTCCTGGTTCAGCCCAGTCTCCTTCCCTCCCTGTGGCCTCACATTGGGTGGCTTCCTGCAGTCACCTGCATCGAGCCTGAGACAGTCTCTCTCTCGTTCAAGTCTCAGTCCTTCCAGGAAGGAACTATGTGATTTCAGTTCCCAGACGAGGAAACTGAGGCTCAGTGGGTGAAAATGAGGAGCTGGGTTTGGATCCTGAGCTTGTCAACGGGACATGTTAGCTTGGATGTTCTAAAGACAGCCCAGCTCTCTTCCCATGCCTTCGAGAACGTCCCTGAAGTCTGAATATTTTCCCTTCTAGACCCCATCTATCTTTGGCTTCTGGGATCTGGATCCTTCGCAGACCAAGTGCTTCAACTTTGATTCATAAGAAGTACATCTATCATAAAAGCAGTCTTCACTGAGCACCTACTATGTGCCAGGTACAATGTCAGCATGAGCTCAGCCAGCCCTTCCCATACACTGTGGGCTGGGGACCACTTGCCCTGTCTTTCACAGGGAGAAACTAGGCCTGAGTGATGAAACGACTTTTCCAAAGTCACAGCATGGACCGTCAGCCTGGCAGGGCCTATAGGGTCAGGTGGTCTAAGTGGTGTCACTTTACAGATGGGCAGACTGAGGCCCAGGGAGAGAAGGGCTCTGCTCAGGACATGAGAGCTTGGGCCACCTCTGGCAGAGAGCTGGGCCTTGTTTTCCTGGGCCAGCCTCTGGCCTGGCCAGGGTCCATGATCTGGGCTGAGTTACGGCAGTGAATGCTTGTTGGCCTGGGGAGGAGACTGGGCCTATGTGTGGTGGCTGTAGGGCTTGGAGGGGCAGGGGAGGCCAGGCGCCAGGCCTCGGCCATCTTTGCTTTCCTGGGGGCAGGCCACGGCAGCTACGGGCTTGGCATCGGGCCCGACTCTTGTAGTTTCAGTCAGAGAAGCCCTGAATAATCTGCACTTCTGATGCCCCTTGGCCTCAGGGAGGTGAGGTTGGACCTCACAGGAGATAGAAGGCAGGGAGGGACCAGAGAGAGGCAGAGGAAGAGGGACAGAGAGACAGAGACGAGACCGAAGACGAATCAGAGACACAGAGAAATGACAGAGAGAAACAGAGTCACGGAGAGATTATGGGAAGACAAAGAGAAAAAAAGAGAAAGAACATGGCCAGAGGGGAGAGACAAACAAATAGAAAAAGAACAAGACAGAGGAAAACAGAGACAAAGCTCAGCCCAGGGTGGCAGGGACCAGGCCTGGCCAGGGAAAGGGCCCCAGGTCTCTGGCTTCAGTCAGGCCCACGTGGGGGGACTGACTCTTTCCCCCGACCCTAAGCTAAGAGACCCTTGTGTCCCCCAGGGCCAGAGGCACCTGTACTTAGCCAGGGTGGCTTGAACGGCTGGCTCCAGTGACCCCTCAGGATCAACCTCTGGAGCCCGGGGCACCTGAGAAGTGGCACACATATAGGCAGGTTTCAGCTGGCACCTGCCGGGAAGCTGGACACCTGCCTTACCTGCGGGCTTGCCCACGAGGCCTGCGAGCCCACCAGGTCCTTCACAAATCCCAGCACAGGGCAGGCTGCTGCCGTAAAACCCAAACCCGGAGTGCTGGGGGCTCCTGGGAAACGCAGGCCCGGGCCTCAGCTCCCTGGCCAGACCCTCGGGGCCCACGGGGTACGGCTGAGGCTGCCTCCCTCCTTGGCCCCTGCTGCTCCCACCACCCAATGCCGCCTCGATTAGACTACTCACAGCTCCCCGCGGACACTAGGCCCACTCTCTCTGCCAGCGGCCCCGCACGCATGCTGTTCCACTGACCTGGAACATTGGTCCCCCTCCTGCACACCCACCCCGGGGCTGGCTCACTCCCACAGTGAAGATTAAGAACACGGAACCTAGAACACCCCCCTTCTTCCACCAGTGTTCTGGTTCTGCTGCTAACGGGCTATGGGACTCCGGGCAAGTCCCTACTCTTTGCTAAGCCTCCGGAAATGTCTTCAAGTGGGACAGGGTATCCCTGAAGTGACAGCACTTCAGGCAAATCAAACAAGCCGTCCCCGGGCTTGCTGACCTGGCCCTCTGCTAGGGGCAAATGCAAGCCTAATCCCAAGCAGGACAAGCATTAGGAAGAACACCTTTAGGGGGTGGGCGATGAGGAGGTGATGGGGTCCTCGGTTTCCTCCCCTGAAAAATGGGGTCAGTACTGAGGGTGTGCCCCAGACGGTTGTAGTAAGTGTGAAATGAGCATGTGAAGAAAATGTCCAGCACAGCCAGTGCTCAAGAATGTCAGCTATGTCAACTGCCTTCCCATGGCTGCCGACTGTCACAGTACCAATCCACTTCTGGCCCCAGGAATCTCAAGAATTCAGTCCTGGAACCCAGAAGCTTCTCCTACACTCCCCTTGCTCATTTTGCTCCAGCCCATGGGACTCCTACCATGCAGTCCCACAAACACGCCAGGAGTGCTCCCACCTCAGGGCCTTTGCACTTGCTGTGTCCCTGATCTGGACCATCCTTCCTCAAATATCTTCAGGTCTCTGTTCAAGTATTACTCACTCAGGTGAAGTCTTAACTGCTCCCTCTCTGAAATGTTATTGCCCCCAATATTTCACTTCCCCCTTTCCTGCTCTATATTTGCTCCATAATGTTTGCCACCACTGGGCAAGTGGGCTATTTTCCTTATTTACTGGGTTTAGTAAAATGCCACCTTTTTTTTCCCGGTCTTGTTCACTGCTTTGCCCCTGGGGCCTAGAACAGGGACTGGGACAAAGACGCTCCCTATGTGTTGAGGCTGGTCCCTCATTTTGTAAGTCAGGTCCAGAGACGTCAAGGTACTTCCCCCAAGCCACGCAGGAAAGGGACAGGGAGGTGGAGGCCTACGAAATTTGGAGAAACCAGTCTGATCAGTCTCTCACTCCTCTGCTCCTCACTGCCTGGCTTCCTCCCCGCTCCAGGTCAGGAGGAGATAAGGCCTTGACTGAAAGGTTTGGGGCACCAGGAGGCTGCCTGCAACGTCAGATCCCTCCGGGGCTGTTCTTCAGAGGGTGAAGGGCATTTGGGGAAATCAGACCCAGACAAAGATGCAATCATGGTGGAATGGAGAAACGGCAGTCCCTTGGGGAAGCTCAGGATGCCTGGGTATGATTTGGTTGAAAGTGGGTAGGGTTTCCTCAGGTGGGGAGAGCTGGACACCAAAGGAGGAGGCCTTTAAATCCTTACCCTCGATTCTCACGTGGTGAGTCTGAGGGCCAGAGAGGAGAGACAGCTGAGTCCGAGACTCACAGGAAAGGCCAGACTACTGGGTTAGCAATAGGGAGTGCCCACTGCAAGCCAGGTGCTGCTCAAAGTTTGATCTCAGGGAGCCTGGGTGGCTCAGTCGGTTGAGCGTCTGACTTCAGCTCGGGTCATGATCTCACAGTTCCTGCGTTTGAGCCCTGCGTCGGGCTCTGTGCTGACAGTGCAGAGCCTGTCTGGGCTTCTCTCTCTCTCCCTCTCCCCAACCTGTTCTCTCTCTCTCAAAATAAATAAATAAACTTAAAAAAACCCAAACAGCAGGTGGATGATCTCATTTTGTCTTCCCCCAAACACCAAGGGGCAGATAAATTTTACTTTGTATCTGTTTTTTAGAGGTGAGGAAACTGAGGCTCAGAGAGAGAAAGTGGCTTGGTCCAGGTCACACAGCTAAAGAAGCAGCCAGGATGCCACGTCCGGTCTGTCCCAGGACGTACAGGCGGTCTCAAGTCCATCGGCCAGGTGCTCTGGGAACAGGCTAAAGAAACCGCGGCATCATGGACCAGGTGCCCAAGTCAGGTTCCACAAAATCACTCCCAGAGCATGTAACTGCAAGTCTAGAGAGGCCTCTGTGACCTAGGACTCAACAAGAAAGCCAACGGCCCAAGGTCACACAGCCAGTGATGGCAGAGCTGGTATGCAAACCCAGGCCAGTCAGGGGAGGAAGCCAAAGGTGGCAGTGGACCCGTGCCCACGCCAGGCAAGGGCTGTGCGTGGTGGCTGTCCCCTGGCAAAAGGAAAGATGTCAGAATGTTTGACAAACAAAGCTTGGTGTGATGGCGACATTCAGGCGGAGGGGCCTCCTGAGGCTCCTGGTCACCTGACTCTGGAGTTGATGGCACTTCCTTAACCCCTGGGGACAGAGTGCCCAGGCAATGAGATTCCCCGGGCTCTTCTGGAAGTCCGAGAAGGGTGGGGGAGCTGGTGCTCACTGGAGCATTTAAGTGGCAGGCACAGTAGGAAGGAGCCAGGGACCTTGGTCTGAGGGCTGAACGGGGGCAAGGGTCTGGAAACTGTGGTCTGGTTTGGGGAAAGGGAGGGCTCCAGCCCCAAGGCCTAAAGGGAAGGGGCTAATATATGCAATGGAAAAGGAGCAAGGGCTGGACTTGGGGCTTGCGTAGGGGAGGGGCTGAAACTGGAAGATTTGCCATGCCCTCACCACCTGGGATTCTGGAATACAGGCGAGGGCTGAGGCCCCTCTCTGCGGGAGGTGGGGGGGGGGGGGAGCGGGGTGGTCTGTGGCCACAGAAGCTATAACTAGAACAGAGATTGGGGGAAGGGCGGCTAGGGGATGCTAGGAAGCCTGGACCCCATGCGCTGAGGTTTCAGAGCAGAGAGGCTGATGTGCCCAGATTTTGGGGGGGGGGGGGGGGGGTGAGGTCACTGTTTGCAGCCCAGGGCCCTGGCTGGGGCACAACTAGGGCCCTAGTGTGTGCATTCCGGATCTAGGGAACGTGTAATGGGATGTGACTTTTAGGAGGCCGGGGGCAGTGCATGCAGCTGAAGGGCTGCGTCCGGCTTGGACAGGGTCCTGGAATGGGGGTCCTTACTGAGTCTTGGGGCGCTCTTTGCAGCCTCGGGTGCTCTGAGGCTAGGATCCGGATCGAGGGGTGCGATGGGAGCTCTGTATGCGGCCCGGGGAGCTGATGTGGCAGTTCCTTGATATAGGCACTGTACGTTCATCTAGAAAGCCCCGTGGCTGGGGCTGTGGCTTGATCTTGGAAGGGGCGCTGGGGTGGGGTCCCCGGACTTGGGGGCGCTATTTGCAAGTTTAGAAGCAGAGGCTGGAGTTCTGCATCGGGGCCTGAGGCTGGGGTTCCCATCTAGGGAACCCGGGATCGCTGTCCGTAGCCCGGGCTAGTGACTGCAGGCCCGGAGGGGGGCCCGGAGGTCCTACCTGGAGAGTAGAGCGCGGCCAGTTCGCGGGCCCCGGCGTGCTGCGCGCCCCAGCGCCGGCAATACGCCGCCTCGTCCTCATCGAGCTCCGGCTGCTGACCGGGCCCGTCCTCGGCGCCCGCCATGGCCACTCGCCCGGCCCGCCCGGTGCGCTCAGCTAGCGGCGGCGGCGGCGGCAGGGCCGCGGAACCGCGGCGAGATCACGCCGCCCAATGACCGCCCAGCGCCGGGCGCGGCGGCGGCGCCGGCGGGGGCCTCGCCCGGCCGCGCGTCACAGCCAATCGGGGACCGCGCCGGGGCCGCGATGGCCAATCAGCGGCCTCCGAGCCGCAGCCAACCGCGGCGCTCCGGGGGCAGGAGCGCAGCTGGGCGCAGCTGGGCACGGAAGCGTGGGGCGGCGGCGAGTCCCAGCTCGTCGCGGTTCGCCCCCGGCGGGGGCCTCGGTTCCTGCCCCCGCGGAAATGCCGGCCGTGGCACCGCCCATCTCTCGCTCGGTTTGCCGGCCTGTGCAATGGGTCGAGGCCGTGCGCCACCGGACCCAGAAAAGGGCGTTTCTTCAGCACGCACTGTCAAGCGCCTCCTGCGTGCAGGGAGCGCGAGTGGAGGGCGCCGGCCCGGGGCTAGAAAGCCAGCACTTGGTGGACGCTTTGAACCGTACTCCTGGGCTGAGGCCCATTCCCACTGGGCTAGCTTCTCGAGCCCTACCTCGTGCGGAGGTCAGGAGGGCCCTGCGTACACCTACTGTGTGCCAGCTGCTGTTGAGCGTCCCGGGGAGGAGAAACGTCGAGCCCGATCCCCAGGACCTCTTGTTCTCCCGAGGGAGAAGACAGTAAACTGAGGAGAATGACCCTAAGCGTCACTGTAAGATTTGGTGAGCGCTTAATATCTGTTAGGCGCAGGCCCAGGAGCGAGTCCACAGCCTTTCATTTACTCTTAATTCCCAAGGATGTTGCCTCCTGGGGGGGGGGGGCCCTCTTGCCCTCCCTACTCAAAGTTGCCCCCTCCTCCAGTCACTGTGACATCATCATGTTTCGTCTTCACAGCGCTTGTCATGGGCCATAGCATGTGTCACTCACCAGAAAACCAGTTCCTGAGGGCCCGGACTTGCTTTGCTCACAGCTGAATCCCCTTGTCGGGATCAGCATAGGGCACGTGGTAGAGGCTCAGTAAACACTTGCCGAGTGAATTAAGGCTCAGCCCAGTGCATTTATTCAAACCTTTGCCTGTTTCAAAATGGGATGGTTTGTCTTTTTGTGGTTGAGTTGTAAGAGTTCTTCATGCATTCTGGACGCTAGCCTCTTACCAGATACATGATTTGCAAATCTATTTTTTCATTTTGTTGGCTGTGTTTTCACTTTTTGGATAGTGTCCTTTGGTGCACAAAACTGTTTTTGCTTTTGATGAAGTCCGGTTTCTGGATTTTTTCTTTGTTTTTGCTCTAGGTGTCCTGTTTTCTCCTTTTTTTTTTTTTTTTTTTTTTTTTTTTTTACATCATCGTATTCCATTATGTGGCTGGACCACATAATTCATGTAACTAGTTGTCTGTTGCATAGGCACTTGGGTTGTTTCCTGTCGTTGGTTGTTGTAAATTTTTTTTAATGTAATGTCACTTTTGCATGGGAAAGACACACTCTTGAAGTGGGATTGCCGTGATAACTGTTACATGCCCTTGTCATTTTGGTAGATAGAGACAAACCATTCTTAGGTAGGTGGATACTGGGATTAGAATCACGTCCTAATTTATACTCTCACAGCTGTGTTCAAGAATGCTTGTTTTCCCACAGCCTTGCCAACTATTAAAGTAAGTAAAATTAAAAATTCAGCCCTGGGGCGCCTGGGTGGCTCAGTCGGTTGAGCGTCCGACTTCAGCTCAGGTCACGATCTCGCGGTCCGTGAGTTCGAGCCCCGCGTCGGGCTCTGGGCTGACGGCTCAGAGCCTGGAGCCTGCTTCCCATTCTGTGTCTCCCTCTCTCTCTGCCCCTCCCCCGTTCATGCTGTGTCTCTCTCTGTCTCAAAAATAAATAAATGTTAAAAAAAAAATTTAAAAAAAAATTCAGCCCTTCAGTTAGACTGAGCCCATTTCAATAGTCCCATGTGGCAGGTGGGAAACGTATTGGGCAGTACAGATGTGGGACATGTCCATCATAGAAAGTTCTGTCGGGAAGCTCTGGTAAAGAATTGCATGGTGACTTTGACTTTATATTTTTAACAGGGTCTCTCTGGCTCCACGCAAGGAATGGACCCAGCGACCGTGCAGAGGCAGGACACCAGGGACAGGTGCTGAAATAGCCCAGGTAGGAGTGGATGGATGGATGGTCAGACCAGGGTGATCATGGACTTGGGAGAAGTGGCTGATTCTGGATGTATTTTGAAGGTGGAGCGGCCAGCATTTGCTGGTTGATGAGATGTCAGGGATGACGCTCAGGTTCCTGGCCTGAGCCTTTGGGAGACGGAGGTGCCACTGGCTGAGCTGGGGGAGATCAGCTCTGGGGGTGGGGAAACTGGGAGTTCTGTTTTGCATATATTACGTGCGATGGGTGTTGGGTGTTCTGGGGGGAGAGGTTGAGTGGGCGTCAAGTTGTTTTTCTGGCCTGGAGAATGACATGTGCCTTTGGTCACCAATTAGAGCAAAGCCAGAAAGGAGGGAAGAGGTGGAATCACAGGCCTACAATGGGGATGAGTGGGTGGGGCAAAGGTCAAAGGCAATGGGAGGAGCCTAGCCTTAGAAACTTGGAGTCTCATAGCTGTGTTTCTGAGCCTATGCAGGTCCATTTTCCTTCATTAAATGGAAATCTAATGCTTCATAGGCTTTGGAAAGGTTCACAGTGAACACAATGAGAGGTAGGGTACTGACAGGCAGGAGACACTGAAGAAATGTTTATTACTTCCCCTGTGTGTTATACTTGACTATGAAAGTGTTGGGATGAGGTCCACACCCTCACCTGACATTCAAGGCCCTGCTGACTCTCCAACCTTGTCTCCTGATGTCTCCTACTGTCATCCTGCCACGGGGCCTTTGCACTCACTGTACCTACTTCCAAGTGAATGATCTCCCTGCAGAGGGATGTGGCTGGCCCCTTCTCTTCCTTTAGGTCTATGTTCCCCGCTTCCTCCTAGCTCTGAGACTCAGGCTGCAAAGCTGCCCGAGATGGACACCCCCGAGGTGTCACGGTGTTGGGGGACGGAGCCCCCCATGGCTGGTGCCGAGTCGTATTGATCTGGATTGCCACATTCATTCACTCACCAAATCTTTACCAAGAATTGCTGTGGGCCAGGTACTGTGTAAAATGCTGATAATTCAGCAGCAGACAAGGCACGGGAGGCCCCTGCCCTCAGAGTTGCAAGAGGGACAGACAACAAACAGGTAAAAAGGTAATCCAATTTCCAGTAGGGACAAATGATGTGGAGAAATGACGCAGGCTACAGGGATGGACGGAGAATGAGGAGGAGTGCTTCAGCAGATGGGGAGGGGAAGGTGTCGGGAGAGCCTTTCCGAGGAGGCAGCAGTTAAGCAGAGACCTGCAGGAAGTGAAGGAACTGGCATGAAGATACCCAAAGAAGTGCAGAGGCCCTGGGGCAGGAGCATGCTTGGTGTGCTCAAGCAAGAGCAAGGAGGCTTATGTAGCTGGAGCGGAGGGCGAGAGGGAAAAAGGGGGAAGGTGGGATCAGAGAGATATTAAAGAGCCAGATCATTATGCACCATTGAGGCCAAATAAGTGTTGAATTAATGCACGAATGAAAGACTGGGGCAAAGAGAGAACTATGGGAATGCGTACGTAATCGTGATCTACCTCAGGAGGAGAAATCAGGGAGGGCTTCCTGCAGGAGGGGGAATCAGCTGAAATCTGAAGTTAAGTAAGAACCCGATGGGGGAAAGGGAATCAGGTGAGGTAGGAGAGTCCTCCACACAGAGGGAATAGCACGTGCCATGTGCTCTCACCCTGGTGGCGAGAGGTTGTTTTACTCACTGAAGAAAAAACAATCTGCGAGCCTGGAGTGAACATGAGAAGAAAGTCGTAGAAAAATGGAAGTTCCATGGGGGCTTGGGCATGCTTGGTGCCCTACAGAGGAATCTAGGCTGTTCCGAGGGCAGCAGGGAGCCCCGCAGAATTGAAGATCCAATTTGTGCTTTGAGAGGATCCATCTAGCTGTTGAGAGGAGGCAGGTTAGAGTGAGGGTGCCCCGAGAGGGAAGGGCAGTGAGTAAGAAGGGTGCACAGGGGTGAGGGGTGAGGGGGCTGGAGGCAGGGAGGCTGTAATGGGGGCTCGTGCCAACTGACTTCCTTCTCCCACCTGGTCATCTGCCTGGCGGTACATTTGCCGGTTAAACATTTTCAGCATCTGCTCCAAGCCAGCCCTGTCCTGGGGGCTGGTGGCCCCGTGGGGAATGGAGTCTCATTCCTAAGGGACGTTCCTCAGTGACGCACAGCGCCCGATGTTGAGGAGAACGTTTAAGGTTCCTCATGCACATTTACATAGGTTCCAAACAACACAAATTGACTGCAAAAATGAGCTTCACTATAATTTTTGCTATTCATGTATTTATTCACTCAGCAAATATTTATTGAGCAGATATTACAAGGCAGGGCCTGTTCTAGGTACGGGAAACAGCAGGAATAAAAGAAGACAAAAATCTCTGCCTCCTGGAGCCGACACCTGGGGCGGTGGTGGTGGGGGGTGATGGATAATAATCAATAGGTAATGAACTTGTTGACATGCCAGAAAGTGATGGCTGCTTTGGAAGACAAACAAACAAACAAACACAACACAAAGCAGGGTAAGGAGGATCTGAAGCTGGGAGGCTGGAGGGCAGGTTGAGTTGTTGATGAAGGTGGCCAGGGACTGCCTCACTGAGAAGGTGATACGTGAGCAGACTTACGGGAGGGGATGGAAGGAGCCATGTGAGACTGTAGGGGAACGGTGTTCCAGACAGAGCAAAAAGCCAGTGCAAAAGCCCTGAGGCGGGAAGAAGCATTACTGGCTTTTTAATGATTGAATGTGTGGGCTGTTAAGAAAAAGTGGGCTTCAGGGCACCTGGGTGGCTCGGTCGGTTGGGCGTCCGGCTTCGGCTCGGGTCATGATCTCACGGTCCGTGAGTTCCAACCCCACGTCAGCTTTGTGCTGACAGCTCGGAGCCTGGAGCTTGCATCCCTCGGATTCTATGTCTCCCTCGCTCTCTACCCCTCCCCCACTCACACTCTGTCTCTCTCTGTCTCTCAAAAAATGAATAAACATTAAAAAAAAAAAAAAGGAAAAAGTGGGCTTGGGGCCCACAGGGACTTTAGAAGCTCCCGGTTATAGCCTGGTGGAAGGACCAAGGGCCTCAGCGTTTCCTGGCTGTGAGACAAGAGGGGCCACTGTGTTCTCAGGATGTCAGGTATCCCTGCCCACTATCCCTAGAGGCTACGTGTGCCCAGCCGGGGCTGCTCGTTCCCCAGGTCAGTCTGTGGGAACGTCTTCACATGTTCCCTGTTCCCAGCAGGGCCCCCTGCCCAGAAGGAAGTAGCCCAGAAGTGACCTGGCCGTGCTGCAGGCTGTCTTCCAAAACCCTGAGTGTGCCTGCCCTGTGACCCTGCCACCACTTCGGGGTGTGGGTGTGGACAGGAAGGCCTCCTTCCCTGGAGGGTCACGGCCAGGCCAGGCTGGCCAGATGGTGCATGCCTGGGCTACAGCATAGCCGTCCCCAAACCAGGCCTCCTCCTCTCCTCCTTTCTCCCTTCTCCATTATCCTTCCTCCTCCTCCTCCTCCTCCTCCTCCTCTTCTTCCTCCTCCTGTTCCTTCCTTCCTCCTCCTCCTCCTCCTCCTCCTCCTCCTCCTCCTCCTCTACATTTTACAGCGTTTTATTGTATGTGTGAGTCATGGGGATGCAGACATCTGTTTCTGGTTGCCCACATCCATTCCCCCTCCTTCATGGAAATAATACCTTGAATTTTTGGAGGAATCTCTCTTGCCTGCTTTCTCAGCAGACTCCACCTCTTTAATATAAAAGCCAAGCAACATTGTCCAGCCACCTGGAACATGGCGATTGGTTCAGAAGTAGGTGTGTGACTTCAGATGGCCCAATTAGAGTGAATTTGAGGATCTTGGCATGGAATTGAGACACGGGTGCTTTTTTCCCCCGAGGGAAAAAAGTCTCATCAGAATCTGCTGGCAGCCATGAGGGGGTGAGTTCCCTGGAGAAGGCGAAGAGGAGAGACCAAGAGAAACCAGGTCCTTGGTGAGATCCTCGAGCGACTGGATCAAGCCTTACTTGAAAGTGGTCTCCCTTTCTAGTCAGTCAGACTAGTCGGAGCCCCCCCCCCCCCACTTGTGTGCTGTGTGACCACGGGCAAGTTTTTATTCTTTTGGGATGTCGTTCCCTCATGTGGAAAACAGGGCTAATAAGAGTATGGCTACCTCATGGGGTTGTTGTGAAGATAAGCTACTAAATATATTGTGGTTAGAAGAGTGGCACATTGTAAGCACTCACTAAGTTTTAGCCGTTATTAGCATTAACCGCCTAGAGCAAACCTTACCTGAACTGCGTGTGATCATCTTCTGGACTTTGCAGTTATAGGACACCAAGACATCCTCTGTTTCTATTTTACAACCTCTTTCTTACTTGCAGAGTGTGGGGGGGGGATCAAGATCGGGGGGGATTGGGGAGAAAGGTGTGGGGGACTGGTGTTCGCAGGTGGCTGTCCCTGTGTGCTGGGTATTTTAGATACCCTTGCTCTTTGGCCCAATTTTATAGAAAAGAAAACTGAGGCTCAGAACAGTTAACTTGCCCAAAGACGAGTAAGATTTCGCCAGGGAGAAAGGGCGAGGGAGTGTATGCTGGGCAGCAGGCCTGGAAAGATCAAGGGTCCTGAGGTAGGAATGTGCTTGGTGTAATGTTTGCAGAACAGGGGTAATTTGGAGTCCAGGGAGTAACAGATTAAAAAACCGTGTTTTGAAAACTAGAATAAGACATAGGTGACTGTTACAAAATCCCTCCAAAATAATTTCTAAGATGAGTTCAATTTTACTGAGAAGTTGCAAGAATAGTGCAATAAGGGGCATCTGGGTGGCTGGGTCAGTGAAGAGTCTGACTTCGGCTCAGGTCATGATCTCGCAGTTCGTGGGTTCGAGCCCCGTGTCGGGTCCTGTGCTGGCGGCTCGGAGCCTGGAGCCTGCTTCCGATTCTGTGTCTCCCTCTCTCTCTGCCCCTCTCCCGGTCGTGCTCCCTCCCTCCCTCCCTCTCTCTCTCTCTCAAAAATAAATATATATATATATATAAAAAGAATAGCTCGATGAGCTTCCATATCTCCTTCACTCAGATCCCCCATTTTTCAACATTTTGCCACACTTGATTTATCATTTTCTCTGTGTGTGTAATTTTTCTGAACCATCTGAGAGTCAGATACAGACCTGATGACTTTTTACCCCTAGTGCATTTCTGAAGAACAAGGACATTCTCATACACGGCCACAGGTTTGAAATAGGTTTCAAAGTCAGGAAATTTAACGCTCACACAACATTGTCATATAATTTCTCAAAAAAATTTTTTTAATGTTTATTTATTTTTGAGAGAGACAGTGAGAGCCAGGGAGGGGCAGAAAGAGAGAGAGGGGGAGACACAGAATCCGAAACAGGCTCCAGGCTCTGAGCTGTCAGCACACAGCCTGACGCGGGGCTTGAACTCACAAACTGTGAGACCACGACCTGAGCCGAAGTTGGACGCTTAACTGACTGAGCCACCCAGGCGCCCCTATAATATAATTTCTATTGTCCACATTCAAATGCCACGAATTGTACCAATAATGGCCTGAAATCATTAATAAGTACGAAGGCCATTGTGCCCCTTCCTAAGAGAAAAAACATACACCTGCCCACAGCGAAGAAAATCACTAACATCCATAAATCTGAGTAAAGAATCTGTGCTTAAACATCCTACTTCAGGCTCTGTCTATCTCAAGCAGTGGTTTTCAACTGGGGACGCTTTTGACCCCTACGGGACGTTTGGCAACATCTTGAGACATTTGTGATTGTCACAGCTGGGGGTGGTGATATGCTGTTGCCGTCTCATGAGTAGAGAGGCCAGGGACACGGCTAATGTTCTTGCCACGCACGGGACAGAGAATTCTCTGGCCCCAAATGTCCGTAGTGCTGAGTTTGAGAAACTGATCTGTAAGTAAATTGGAGAGAGACACCTCCCTTTCTTGCGGTCAGAGCACCCGGTGGGACGACGCTTCGCCCCAGCAGTCCTGCTTCTCCCCAGCCAGTCTGGAAAACCCCGCTCCTGTGGGCTTAGGAGGTCCAGCCGAGTCTGTTTCCGATCGCTCCAAGCTGGAACTGACCCGCACATGCCAGCAGGGGGAGGCTGATAAAATGAAACTGTAGTCACGCTGTGGTCACGGCTCTTCTGTCAGCTCTGTTTGCTCCTCTGTAAAATGGGGCCGGGGTGGGATTGGAAGGGTGCCAGTTATCTCGGGTCCAGCTGCGACTTTATGACTTAAGGGCATAACTGCTTCTGACTCATGCGTGACGGACGCATTGGGATTATGTGCTGAGCAGTCTCTGAGCTTTTATTTACAGGAGGCTGCATTGGAATGTCTCCCCATAGGAATCGAGGGCAGGGCCTCTGCTGAGTCACCTCTGCCCGCCACCCCCCTCCCCCCCAGCCCGGGAACCCGGCTCAGCGTCTAACTCTTGTAAAAACATGTGCCATTTCTTTGATGCCAACTGTACCCTGGACCCAACGCTGAGTCCGCATGGTGCACGAGCACACGCACTGTCTTGTCTCCACTTTCTAAACGAGCGAACTAAGGCTCAGCGAGGTCATGACACACAGCTGGGAAAGGCAGAATTGGGGTTCAACCCAAGATGAATCAAATTCCCAGGTCTGCACTCTTTCTACGTTGCTGCACCTTCTCTCACACATGGTAGGTGCTCAGAAAATGTATGGGTGGCAGGGAGTGGCCAATGTATTCATTGGTTGTAGAACCCCGAGTTTTAGCAGAAAGCATAGCCGCCCAGCTAATGTGTTCCAGCCTCCTCTGCAGCAGTGTAGGACATGTGACTCAATCTGGCCAATTGAATGAGAGTGGAAATGGCACAAAACATTCTGGTTTGTGCCCTTAAAGATGTTGGCTTCTACTTCCTTTTCTCCACTCCCCACTGGCAGGAATGTAGATGTGATGGCAACGCTACAGCTGCCACGTTGGGCCATGAGATGGAAACTGCCAGTCTAAGACGGAAGAGCTATAAGGCGGAAAGAGTCTGGGTCCCTGACACCATAAAGCCATCATCCAACCCTGGACTGCTTTCATTCAGATTAATATCAGAGAGGAAAATAAATTATTTGCTGGTGTGGGAGACATTTGTTATTTGAGTGGGCAGTGTTGATCCTGTATCTCACCAATGTATTTGTTAAGGGAGTGAATGGAGGCTTGGACGACAGAAGGAAGAGTCAGATACAGGTCCACACGCATGTACAAGTACACAAAGACTGCACTTGAGCAACTTGCTGTACGCCCTCGGGTAAACCGTGTGCCCTCTCTGGGCCCCACACTCTTCAGCTGTAAAACCAGGCTTCGCACGTTCACGGAATCTGTGCAGTTTAAAGATGTTCATTGATCTTTGCAACTCCATTTCGAGAAACCCATTCCCAGAGAAATCCTCCCTCATAGCCTGTGACCACAGGTGCTAGGATATAGCTGCCGCTTGGTTTGTGGAGGAAAAACTTGGGAATATCCTTAAAAGTGATTAAACCATGGCACGTTCATCGCTGGGGTGCGGACCCCAGACCGTGGCCACGAGACTTCCCTGGTGACACCTCCTGGCACAAAGTGTTACTGCAGCCCAGCTCAGCAAGGCCCTGGGAATTTCCAGGACAAGAGAGGCTTGGGGGGGTAGCGGTGAGGGTAGTGTGGGAAACCACAGAGCAAGGAGAGATTTGGAAGGAAGGCACCAAGGCAAGAAGGGGGCGCAGGTGTTCAGGTTGAGAGCAACAGACCTGGCTTCGAATTCAGCTTCGCTACTTACTAGCTAGGTGAGCTTGGGCGAATTTGGGACTTTCTCTGAGGCTCAGTTTCTTCTTCTATAAAATGAGGACCCTCGTGCCCACCTTATGGGTGTCTGGTGAGGATTTCATGAGAGCGTCCTTTAGGTTAGTTATCGAAGCAACATAAGAGTACCTATGATCTGGGTGATTGATTGAGACTCTCATCCGGGCGCTAAGATGCACCAAGACTCAAGTCCTGCCCTCGTGGGGCTTACAGTCTTGAGACGGGGCAGGTGGCAGGGGAGATAATAGACGAACACTCGTACGGGATAATTTCAGTTACTGATAAACTGATAATGCCATAAAAGACAATAAAGCAGGAGATGGATCTTTGTTGGTGGCAGCATTATAGGGCATCTCTGAGGAGGTTTGAGCGGAGGCCAGAAGGAGCCACACCTTGTGTATATAGAGTACATGTAAAATACTAGTGGAAAACCCTGGCACATAGTAAATGCTCAACTAATGGTGGATCATAGTCCTATCATATGGATGCATTTCCAATTTTCTGAGGGGCCAAAGGTCCTGTCCTGCCGTAACATTTCCTCCTCCCCTGCTCCCTCCAGCTTAGAGGTGGCACCGGCTTCTGTGAGGAATCTCTGAGCTTTTCTGCAGTCTCTTTTTTGACTTTTGGGCTCCTCCATCACCTCCGTAAGCAATTTCCTGTTGGAAAGTTTCTCTGTTTAAATGCACAGGGGTTTCTTTTTTAGCCCCTTCCTCCTTCTTGCGGATAAAACCCCAGTGGGCTACAGATAGGAGAGGCAGCTGGCGGCCAGGGACCAGGGGGCAGCTGGAGACTCAGACCCGCCTTGTTTTGTCCTAGCTCTGCCATTTGTCGGCCCTGTAAATCTCATCAGGTCACTTCCCCTCCCTGAAGCCTGGTTCCTCACTGTCTTGTGGGAAAAAGGGTTGTACCTGTTGACACGGGGATGTTCTGGGGATTTGATGAGATGTGGCTTGGATGCCACAACCTTAAGAAAGAATAGTAAGGAGGAGCCTTCCCCTGCCAGTCGAAAAAGGCACACGCCATTATAATAAAAGCAGTGGGGTGCTGTCGCACAGAGAAACAGACCAACGAGGGAACACGGTGGGCTGGAGCAGACGGAGGTTGCGTGAGAGCCAAGTGTGTGGGTAAAGGTGACCCCACAGCCCGCCCAGGAAAGGAGACAGGGTTCAGAAGATGGTGTTGGGAAACTGGCCCCCAGTTGCAAACGCAGGCAGACTCTTAACATGGATTAAAGTCTTAATGTGAAGGTGGGGCACCTGAGTGGCTCAGCGTCCGACTTTGGCTCAGGTCATGACGTCACGGCTCGTGAGTTCAAGCCCCGCGTTGGGCTCTGTGCTGTCAGTATGGAGCCCGCTTTGGATCCTCTGTCCCTCCCTCTCTCTGCCCTTCCCCAACTCGTGCTCTCTTTCTCAAAAAATAAATAAACTTAGGGGCGCGTGGGTGGCTTAGTCGGTTAAGCGGCCGACTTCGGCTCAGGTCATGATCTCGCGGTCCGTGAGTTCGAGCCCCGCGTCGGGCTCTGTGCTGACAGCTCAGAGCCTGGAGCCTGTTTCAGATTCTGTGTCTCCCTCTCTCTGACCCTCCCCCATTCATGCTCTGTCTCTCTCTCTCTCTCTCAGAAATAAAAATAAACATTAAAAAAATAAACTTAAAAAAATAAAGTCTTAACATGAAGGGGAAAATCATAAAATTAGCAGTAATCAGCACATAGTGGAATATCATTTAGCCATAAAAAGGAATGAGATTTGGACACATGCTACAGCATGGAATGTTCTTGAAAGTGTAATGCTAAGGGGAACAAGCCAGACTCAGAAGAACAATAATAGATAGGTTCATACAGATAGAAAATGGAATGGTAGCTGCCAGAAGCAGGAGGGGGGAAGGAGGGTGGGGAGCTATTGTTTGTTTTATTTATTATTATTATTATTATTATTTAACATTTATTTATTTTGTGGAGAGCTTAAGTGGGGGAGGAGCAGAGAGAGGGGGACAGAGGATCTGAAGTAGGCTCTGTGCTGACAGCAGGGAGCTTGATGTGGGGCTCGAACTCACGAACCATGAGATCATGACCTGAGCTGAAGTGAGACGCTCAACCCACTGAGCCACACAGGTGCCCCAGGGAGTTATTGTTTAATGGCGACAGAGTTTATGTTGGGGACGATGAAAAAGTTTTGGGTGTTGATAGGGTGATGGATACAGGACTTGTGAATGTAATCGATGCACTGTATTGTACATTTACAAATGATTGAAATGATGATGCATGTGATATATATTTCACCCCCAAAATGCCCTCTCATTAGTAGAAGAATAGTCAGAAATCACTTTGTGCCTAGAGGTGAGAAAAGACCTCTTAAATTAAGCTAATTTCAAAAGCACAAGCATAAAGAATCTGATTCAGGAATGGCCACACAACTTAATTAGACTTCTCACCAAAAAAGACACTCAGATGGCCAGAGTACACACGAGAGGATGCTCATTATCATTAGGGAGATGCAAATCAAAGCCACAGTGGGATAACACTTCACACCCATTAGGATGGCTCTCGTAAAAAAGAAAAAAAATGTCGAAACTACGTCTTGGTGAGGATGTACAGGAATCGGAACCCTGTTGTAGTGCCTGGTGGGAATGCAAAACAGGGCAGCTGGTGTGGAAAACAGTTTGGCGGCTTCTCAAAAAGTGAAACAGAATTGCCATATGATCCCCAATCCCGAGTTGAAAAATGAACTCAAACAGATGCTCGTATCTCCATTCATAGCAGCGTTATTCACAACAGCCCAAAGGGGAAAACAATGCAAATATCCAGTCACAGGTGAATGGATGCACCAGACGTGTTGTATTCAAAGGAGGGAATATTATTCAGCCTTAAAAAGAAATGAACTTCCGACACAGGCACCAACATGGATGAACCTTGAAGACACTATGCAAAGGGAAATAAGCCAGGCACAAAAGGACAAGTATTGTGGTTCCACGATTTGAGGTGCCTGGAGCAGCCACACTCAAAGAGACGGAAAGTGGAATAGAGGTTTCCAGAGGCTTGGGGAGGAGGACAGAGTTTCCGTCTGGGAGGATGAAAAGGTTCCTGAGATAGACGGTGATGATGGTTGTCCAACCCAGTGATTGTTGTTAATGCCACTGAATTGTACCCTTAAAAACCACTAAAATGGTAACTTTTTATGTTATCTGTATTTTACCACAACCAAAGCCCCCACAAGTGTATAAAAGGCAAAATATATATATATATATTTTAATTACTCTGATTACATCAAAATTGAGGAATTCTGGCCCAAGGGTACCATGGACAGAGTAAACAGGCAGGGGTCAGAGAGTGAACACACAGCAGTGTCTAAAATGGCAGTGCTTAGGGGCACCTGGGTGGTGCAGTTGCTTAATGGTCCGACCCTTGGTTATGCTTCAGGTCATGGTCTCGCAGTCCGTGAGTTTGAGCCCTGCATCAGGCTCTGCGCTGACAGTGCACAGCCTGCTTGGGATTATGTCTGTGTCCCTCTCTCTGCCCCTCCTCTGCTCGCGCTGTCTCTGTCTCTCTTAAAGTAAATGAATAAACTTAAAAAAAAAAAAAAACTACTTAAAAAAATTTCAGTGCAGTGCTTAGGACTGGGTGGTTCAGTGAGTTGAGCATCTGACTCTTGATTTCAGCTCAGGTCATGATCCCAGTGTTGTGGGATCGAGCCCTGCATCGGGCTCCACACTCAATGTGGAGCCTGCTTGAGATTCTCTCTCTTCCTTCCTCCTTCCACTCCCTTGCTTGTGCTCTCTCTAAAAATAAAATAAAATAAAATAAAATAAAATAAGATAAAATAAGATAAAATAAGATAAAGTAAAATAAAATAAAATAAAATAAGATAAAGTAAAATAAAATAAAAAATAAAATAGTAAAGTAAAATAAAATAAAATAATAAAATAAATAAAATAAAATAAAATTGCAGTGCTTAGAATATACAGGAAGCTTGCACATACACAACAGCAGAAGAGACAGTGGCCCCAAAGGATAAGGGACAATGGATGTGAACAGGAATTTACAGAAGAGGAAAAACACCAGCAAATGAATCAGGCTCAAACTAGTTAGTAGTAGGAAATGAGAATGAAAACAACCAGGAAATATCACTTTACGCCTGAGAGATTGGCAAAAATGAAAAAGCGCCCAGAGTTTGGTTTTAAAATCTCATTCTCCAGTAAAAGGAACCAGGGCGGGGGTAAGAAAAGTAGAAAGTGAGCCTGAACATGTTGTGCCAGAAATAAGTAAATGCCCAGAGAATGACTGGGACGTGGTGACAAGACACAGGAGCCAGCAGAAAGTGACTTGGGCTGTGGCCGAATCTGGGTCACTTTGAGCACTGACATAAGTAATGGTGGTGATGGATTTTTAACCCCTGAAATAAAATAAAATAAAACCCATGGGTCCATCTTGATATAAATGAATAAGCAAATAAATGGGAATATGGTGATTTTAAGATACGACCACCAAGTCTTTGACATTCTTCTCCTCAAGAGGTGAAATCTAATTCACTTCCCTTTGAGTGGGGGCTGGATTCAATGATTCTTTTTTTTTTTTTTAATGTTTATTTATTTTTGAGAAAGACACAGAACATGAGTGGGCGAGGGGCAGAGACCGAGGGAGACACAGAATCCGAAGTAGGCTCCAGGCTCTGAGCTGTCAGCACAGAGCCCGATGTGGGGCTTGAACCTATGAACTGTGAGATTATGACCTGAGCTGAAGTCAGATGCTTAGCCAACTGAGCCACCCAGGCGCCCCTCAGTGATTCGATTCTGATGGCTAGAATATGGCAGAAGTGATACTGGGTTGGAGAACAAGGTCATTGATAAGCGGGTGCTTTCTCTTTGCCCTTTCTCCGCCATCACTCTGTCTACGTGAAGACAGCTTCCATATCGTGGGGACACTCAGGCAGCCTTAGGAACAGTCCCATGTGGCGGGGACTGAGGCTTCCCCTGACAGTCCTGTATGTGAGTCATCTTGGAAGCAGGGGCCTCCGCACTGACTGTCCCACACGAGTCACTAGCCGCCAGTGGCTGTTAAGCACTTGCTATGGCCGGGTCCAAACTGGAATATGCTGTGTGAAATACACACTGAATTTCAAAGACATCATGAAAAAAGAGATGTCAAATATGTTGTTAATAATTTTTCAAGTTGAGAACATGTTGAAGTGTGACTTTAGTTACATTGAGTTAAATAAAATATATTTACAAAAATGAATTTCACCTGTATCTTTTTCTACTTTTAAAACCATGGCTGCTGGAAAACTAAAAGTTAAGTGTGTGGTTCTCATGTCTGGCTCACATGTTATATTCCCACTGGCCACCAATGCCGCAGCCCCAGCTGAGCTTTCAGATAATTGCAGCCCCAGCTGACATCTTTTTTTTTTTTTTTTTTAATGTTTATTTTATTTTTGAGAGACAGAGAGAGACAGGTCATGAGCAGGAAGAGGGGCAGAGAGAGGGAGACACAGAATCTGAAGCAGGCTCCAGGCTCCGAGCTGTCATCACGGAGCCTGATGAGAGGCTCGAACTCACAAACCATGAGATCATGACCTGAGCCGAAGTTGGACGCTTAACAGACTGAGCCGCCCAAGAGCCCCAGACCCAGTTGACATCTTGACTGCAACCTTCTGAGAGACTCTGAGCCAGAACCTTCCAGTCAGACTCCTCCTGAATTCTCAGCTCCCCAAAACAGTGAGAAAATGAATGATTTTTGTCTTCAGCTGCTATGTTTTGGGATCATTTATTACGTAGCAATAGATTGATTGAGGCAAGCATCATACGTGACGTTAAAATTAGTGAACGTTGGAAGATTAAAAGGATATTTAGACGGTTTAAAAACATCTTCCCACAAGATACTTCTCCTTATAAAGAGAAAATACGGTAACTTGCTAGTGGTGAAAACTGGCAGACAGCCACTTGACCAAGGGACCACTATTGACATGACCAGTAAGGGGACAAGTGGCTCTCAGGTGTCCGTGATGGCAAAGCACCGAGGAGGACAGACACGCCACCAGCAGCGGGGGTCCTGACGAGTGCAGAGCTTGAGTCTGACAGCGAGGAAACTTCAGAGAGAGCCACACGAGGGACAGTCTCACAAAATAACTGGTGTGTCCTCTTTGGAAGTGTCAAGATCATGCAGGAGAGGGGCTGAGGAATTGTTCGCAATTAAGAGAGCCAGGGCGACTCAGTGCAGTGAGTTGCAGACCCCGAGTATGTCTCACCCCCAAGCACTGCAGGGTGCGTATCACTAGTTGGAGGTGAGTATCTGTTTCTGTCTGTAAAACTTGTATCCAGTGAGATGCACAAATCTCAGTGGACTTTTGATCATTTTTGATACGTGCAGCTGCCTGTGTTGTCCAAACTCTTTCCAAGATAAAGAACATGAACTGGGCTGAATCGAGTCCCTCAAAAAGATATGTTCAAGTCCTGACTCTTGTTTTTTTTTTTTTTTTTTAAGTTTATTTACTTTGAGAGAGAGAGAGAGGGAGAGAGAGAGAGAGAGAGAGGGTCCCAAGCAGGCTCCACACTGCCAGAGCGGAGCCCGATGTGGAGCTCGAACTCACGAACTGCAAGATCATGACCTGAGCTGAAATCCAGAGTTGAAAGCTTAACTGGCTGAGCCCCCCGGGCGCCCCAGGTCCTGACTCTTGGTGCTTGTGGATATGCAACCCGATTTGGAAATAGGGTCTTGCAGATGTGACGGAGTTAAGATGAAATCATCTGGGACTAGGGTGGATCCTAAATCCAATGACTGGTGTCTTTATAGAGAAAGGAGAAGGAGATTTGGATACAGACACACATAGGGGGAAGAAGGCCACGCGAGGACAGAGGCAGAGACGGAGGGATGCGGCTCTACGCCCAGGAATGCCAGGACTGGTAACCACAATCGGCTAGAAGAGGCAAGGAAGGATTCTTCCCGAGAGCCTTCAGAAGGAGTGTGGCCTCGATGTCAGATTTCCAACCTCCAGAATGTTTCCAGCCTCCAACATGCATGTTGCATATGTATGTTGTTTTAACCCACCTCGTTCCTGGTGGAACTCTGTTATGGTGGCCCAGGAAACTAACACAGAGTGCTTACCATCACCCCAAGAAGTACTCTCACTCATACTTCCCCACTCAAGCCTGCCCGCTCCCCCGTTTGAGGCAACCGCCATCCTGATGTTTTCCGCCGTAGATTAATGTTGCTTATTCTAGAGCTTCATAGAAAAGGAACCGTGCAGGGTGTTTTCTTTAATGTCTGGTATCTTTCCTCGGTGCAAGATGTAGATTCGCCCAGCTTGCTGCCTCTATGGGTGGTTGGCACGCCTCTAATTAGAGTCATTTTGCTTGGGGGGAAGCAAATTTTGAAGCTGAGGAGGAGGGGAGTGGGAGATAAGGATGGGAAATTTCTCTTCAAAGCTGGGCTTGGGGCCCCCTGTCCTGGCCTTCCCAACCGACAGGTGCTTTTTCAGCTCCGACAGCTGCCTGGGGAGGTTGGAGGCTGGGCTCCACTGCCACCTGGTGGCCATTCTGGACAGTGCAATCACAGAGGTCAGCAAAGGCCCCGTGGGGTGGGGAGATTGTGGACCAGGTAAGTGTGTATTTTCCTGGGTTGGGTCCCCAAATCACTTTAGAGCAACTTAGCATCAGCATGATTTCGGAGTGTGTGTGTGTGTGTGTGTATGTGTGCGCAGACATGACCTAGATTGGGCTGACCTTAGGCTGCCAGGAGAGGGGGATTAAGTCCAGTAGGGGCAGAATAAGATCCTAGAGGCACCAGGTGGGAGGAGTGCAGACGAAGCAGGGAGTCATTTGACTTGGGCATTCAGGGAAAGTTTCTCCAGGCATAGCTCATCTGTAGGTGGAAGGGAAGGGTGTCGAGGCAGAGGGAACAGCATTGGCAGAGGTATGGAGGCAGACCCATGCAATTGTATGGCTTTGTAAACTCAATAAGGCAACACGTTATCCATGAGCATTTTATTTTTTTAATTAAATTTTTAAAAATTAAAAAAACTTTTATTTGAGAGGGAGAGAGTGCGTGAGTGGGGGAAAGGGGCAGGGTGAGAGAGAGAATCCTAAGCAGGCTCCACACTCGCACAGGGCCCAACGTGGGGCTTGATCCCACAACCCTGGGATTATGACCTAAGCCGAAATCAAGAGTCAGATGCTCAACCTACTGAGCTGCACTGGCATCTCCCCCCCAGCCCCCCACCATGGTGAACATTTTAAAGTTAGGAGAAAAAAAAAAAACATTTAAAGTTAGGTCTTCACCCCACCTCCCCCCTCAGCCCCCACCCCTCTTCCTGTGGAGACTTCCTTTGAGGCTCCCAGGGAACCCGCCTCCTGCTGTGCGTGCCTCTGTGCAGTCCTACCCCTGGAAGGTGCCGGGAATGATGGACTGAAGCCTAAGGAGGCCTCACAGCTCCCAGTTCTGTGCTCTGGGGGAAGCCAGCTGCTGTGCAAGAAGTTGTGGCTACTGTGCAGGGGAGATCACGTGGGGAGGGAGAGACGACCTCACGGGGAACCGAGGACCAAGCACAGAGCTGGCAGACACGTGCTCCGGCCAACCGTCAGCCCCCCCGGGGCCCCCTTAGCCGAGGGGTCACCCACGGGAGGGTGTGGACACTCCAGCCAGCAGCCGGCACTGTAGCAAGAGACCAGCAGCCTGGATTTCTGACCCACGGGACCGTGAGCCCACAAATGGTGGTTGCCGTAAGCCACTGAGTTTTGGGGTGTGTTATTCTACAACAATATTCAGAGCAGCCCGGACCCCAGGCTGCCACGGTTGCCTGTTTCTTACGTCCCTTCCACTGGGAGGCCACCTCCTCAAACAGACGGCGGAGTGAATCCCCACATGGCCTCTCATTTATGGGGGGGTTTACACACTGCACAGCCTGGCCTGCACTTGGCTTTTCTCCTCTCAGTGACGGATCTTGTTTCTGGATGCGTGTGGTTCAGCGCAGTAGTCACTATCTGCAGGAGGCTATTTGAACTTAATTAAAATTGAATAAAATAAAACATCCATCCTCGATCACGTTAGCCTCAGGTGCTCACTGGCCATATGTGGCTTGTAGCTCCCATATAGCACGGTATAGATGTAGAACATTGCCATCATCCCAGAAAGTTCTATGGGAGAGCGCTGGTCTGGAGCCTCTCCCTCATCCTTTTTTATTTTTTTAATGTTTATTTTTTGAGAGAGAGGCACACACACACAGAGTGCAAGTGGGGGAGGGGCAGAGAGAGAGGGAGACACAGAGTCCGAAGCAGACTCCAGGCTCTGAGCTGTCAGCACAGAGCCCGACGCGGGGCTCAAAGTCACCAACCGTGAGATCAGGACCTGAGCCGAAGTCGGAGGCTCAACCGACTGAGCCACCCAGGCGCCCCCTCCCTCGTCCTTTTTAGCAGCTGCATAGCATTTCCTGGTAATGGTGGCCACTGACGCTGTCTCACAAGGGCTTGGTGTTCCCATGTCTATCCTTCTCTGTGCAGGTGTATCTCTGTGGTGTAAATGCCCAGCATTTCTGGGCCCAAGGACATTTCTGGACCAAATTACAACGAGAGGTTCTACCACTTTGCACAGCCACTAAAAATGTGTAAGAAGGTTTGTTTTCCCACACCATCTACACTATGTGTAATTTAAAAAAGTTTTATCTAGTGGCAAATGTTTTCAAGACACACACAACCCTACCGGGATCCTGCCCTGCACATCCTCCTTCCACCTCAGAGTGCCCCTGGGCACCTTTCCGTGTTGACATATGAAGGGTTACCTTGTCCTTTTCTTAAAAAAAAAATTGTGGTAAAATTCAGATAACATAAAATTTACCATCTTATTTTTTCCCATCTTAATTATTTTTTATGTGAAATTTATTGGCAAATTGGTTTCCATACAACACCCAGTGCTCCCATCTTAATTATTTTTCAGGGTACAGTTCAGGGCCACTAAGTATATTCATATCATGGGACAGCCATCAATACCATCCATCTCCAGAAGCTCTTCTTTTTCTTTTTTTAAGGTTTGTTTGTTTATTTATTCAGAGAGAGCACGAGCGGGGGAGGGGCAGAGAGAGAGGAAGAGACAGAGAATCCCAAGCAGGCTCCGCATTTGGGCTCGAACTCACAAGCTGTGAGATCATGACCTGAGCCGAAACGGAGTCGGATGCTTAACCAACTGAGCCCCCAGGTGCTCCCAGTAGCTTTTCATCATCTTAGACTGAAACTCTGACCCCATTAAACAACATCTCACCCCTCTCTCCCCCAGGCCCTGGCAGTCACCACTCCACTTTCCGTCTCTATGACTTTGACTGCCCTACGGACCTTCTCTAAGTGGAATCATCCAGTATTTGTCCTTTTGTGACTGGTTTATTTCACTTAGCATAACGTCCTCAAGGTTCACCCACGTTGTAGCATATCAGACTTTCCTTCCCTTTAAATTTTTTTTTTACGTTTATTTTTTTTATTATTGAGAGACAGAGCATGAGCAGGGGAGGGGCAGAGAGAGAGGGAGACACAGAATCTGAAGCAGGCTCCAGGCTCTGAGCCGTCAGCCCAGAGCCCGACGTGGGGCTCGAACTCACAGACTGCGAGATCGTGACCTGAGCCGAAGTCGGACGCTCAACCCACTGAGCCACCCAGGCGCCCCAGACTTTCCTTCCCTTTACAGGCTAAATAATTGTTGTATGTATAGACCACGTTTTGTTTGTCCATTTGCACATCGATGGATACTGGGATGGCTTCCACCCTTTGGCGGTTGTGAAAAATGCTGGTATGAACATGGGTGTGCAAATATATCATCAGAACCTTGCTTTCACTTCTTTCGGGTACGTACCTAATAGTGCTAGACATGGGAGTCCTGGATCATACAGTAGCTCTGTTTTTCATTTTTTGGGGAACCCACCATGCTCTCCAACAGTGGCTGTGCCATTTGACATTCCCACCAACAGTACAATTTTTCCACACCTTCACCAACACTTGTTATTTCTGTTTTTCTTGACAGTAGCCGTGCAACTGGCCACGAGGCGTTCTCTTGTGGTGTTGATTTGCGTCTTCCTAATGGTGAGGGATGTTGAGCATCTTTTCATGTTCTTGTTAGCCATTCATGTTTCTTCTTGGGAGGTATGTCTATTTCAAGTCCTTTCCCCACTTTTAATTGGGTTGTTATTCTGTTGTTGAGTTGAAGGTGGCTGCGGGGGCTGGAATGCATTCCTTGTGTATTCTGGATGTTCACCTGTCAGCTACATGGTTTGCAAATATTTTCTCCCATTGCTTGGGCTGACTTGCCATTCTCGTGATTTTGTCCTGGGCTGCATGGAAGCTTCTAGTTTGGACATTGTCCGATTCATCTACTTCTTTCTTTTGGTTGGCAGTGCTGTGGGCATCATACGCTTTATCCCTTTAAAAGGCTATGGAGTGGTCCATATGGAGTGTGGCTGTTTTATAATTGGATCTATCAGCAAATCTTGAAGGTGCTACTTTCTTTTTAAAAATTTGTTTTTAATGTTTATTTATTTTTGAGAGAGAGCGAGAGTGCGAGTAGGGGAGGAGCAGTGAGAGATGGTGGGTGGGGGGGGAAGAGGATCCGAAGCAGGCTCTGCTCTGACAGCAGCGAGCCTGATGTGGGGCTTGAACTCATGAACCGTGAGATCATGACCTGAGCTGAAATACGATGCTCAACCGACCGATCCACCCAGATGTCCCCTGAATGTTCTATCTCAGAACAGATTCGGAATCTGTCCCCTTCTCACCACGTCCACAGCCCCCACCCTGGTGGCGTCTACCATCAACTGCCAGCTTCTCACTGGGCTCCCCGCTTCTGCCTTCACTGCTAAACTGTCCACCCCCCGCTTGCAGCCAGAGGGATTCCGTTAGACCCAAAGTCAGATCCTGTCCCTCTTCTGCTCAGAACTCTACATGGCTCCCGCTGACCCGGAGTAAAAGCCAGCGTCTATTCAGTGCCCCATAAAGCCCCGCGTGAAATGGTCCCCACTGTTTCCGAGGTAATTTCCTGCTATTGTCCGTCTGCTCTACCCACAGCAACCCCCTGGGCCGGGCATGCTCCTACGGTAACATATGCCTTACTGTTCCCCTTGCCTGGTCCGGTGTCTCCACAGCTATCTGCATTCGTGTTTTTGATCGGGTGTCATCTCTGCGTGTCCCCCCCTGCCCACTCTAACCTACAGTGAAAATCCAGGGGCACTGGGGTGGCTCACTCAGGTGAGCGTCCAACTCTGGATTTCAGTTTGGGCCACGATCTTGCGGTTGGTGAGATCAAGCACTGTGTTGGGCTCTGCACTGACAGCATGGAGGCTGCTTGGGACTCTCTCTCCCTCTGCCCCTCCCCCCCTTCAAAATAAATAAATATTAAAAAAAAATCTAAAATAAAAAAAAAAAAGTTAAAACCCAAACTCCCCAGCTCTCCTCATTCCCCTCCTCTGTTGTATTTTTCTCCAGGGTGCTTACCAGGATCTAGCACACTGTATGCTTTACTCATTTATCTTGTTATCTTCCAAGGGGAATGTTAACTCCATGAAAACAGGAATCACTCTGTCTTGTTCATGAATGTTTCTAGGGCCTGAACCACAGTCGGTGCCAAAAATTGTTTGGATGAAAATCAAGTGAAAGTGAGCACCTTTTGTAGGTAGACATTGGTTCGTGGGACATTTTTATTTCTTTCAGTAGCCTTCCCGTGTCCTGTGAGTACCTATCATATCCGTAGTGCCCACTTCTGGATCCCAAAACAAGAGGATTCACATAAACCACTCCTGCATCCCCAGAGCCTGCCACATGGTGGCAGCATGTGCACAGGCAAGTTTCCCAAGCCAGGCCTGAGCGCCTCCCGGGACTCCAAAAGCTCTGGATCCCAGGATATTTGGCTTTGAAGTCTTCAGGGATCTAACTTGGGTCCCACTTGGGAGATGGGGAAAATGAAGCTTCCAAGAGGAGGCATAGTGGAGAAAATCTCGGACGCGGGAATCCGGAATCTGGCTTTTAAGTTTGGCTGTTTTACCAGTTCACTGTGGTGTGGGTGGGGATCACCGCGTGTGAAGTTTCCGTGGCTTACCAGGGTCAGGCCCTCTGGGGGGCCGGGGGAGGGCTGATGCACTCTCATGTGTCATGGTGGGCTAGTAGGAGGGGGAGCTGCTGGCCCAGCACGCCCAGGACAGGGGGGATATTATTACCCCATGGTGCAGGCCTGGGACTGGGGCTGAGAGGACACACCCGTGTCATGGCCAGGAGGGCACAGAACAGGAACCTGAGCCCCCCCCCCCCCCAGGCCCCCACTCCAGATCCACCAGAGACCGGCTCCATGGACCATCTCTGATGGTCCCTCTTTCAGCCTTATGTTTCTGCCTGCTGGCTGATCTCTACCCTCTGCACACACCTGCCTTCGTGCTCTCTCAAAGGGGCGAGCCTGGGACTCCCTTTGGGTGAGTTGCCTCGGTTTTCTCCTCCTGAAAATGGGGCTGAGGAAAAGCTGCAGGCTGGGGGAAGGGATTTCGAAAGCAGTTTGGGGGCAGAGGAGGGTGTGTACCCGGGGAGGAAAGATCCTGTTCCTCCACGGCCCCCGCCTGGCTCCTGCCCAACACTTGCAGCCACACAGAGGCCCAGCCCACAGATTCTGGTTTTAAAAGAGAAGCTGGAAATTGGAATTTTGATGTGAGGTCTCCTGGTTTCTAAATGTTGGCAATAGAGTCATTAAAAGAAGCAAACAAACGAAGCCAGAACGCCGGGGGGTCAAACTGAACGCATCTGTGGGTTGCCTTTGGCTCTTTGCTGCCAGTTTGAGACCCTTCCCCACCCCAGGTTTCTGCAAACATCTAGGTGGGCCGGTAAACTGGAGAAAGGGTAGTGTGGGTGGCGTTGGCCGGAACCTGGCTCCTGGGCTCTCCCTGCCACAGTGCCACTGTGTGTGCTCCTGGCCTCTGGGCCATAGTAGTTCTGTGCCCATCAGCCCTTCCTTGGAGGGAAGGCTGAGAGTCCCTGCAGCAGCCAGCAGGGCCTGTTGAGCAATGAGGCTTGTAAAAACAAGGACTCACGTCACCCGAGCATGCAGCCTCCATGCACACACCTGAAGTGGCTCTGGGATGGACACTGCCACTCGTTTCGCCGTCAGACGGGAGTGGGGAATCTGGGGCAGGGAAGCACAGGAAGCAAAAGGCACCCTTCTCTGGGTCTCAGTTTTCCCATTCGGAAAGTGGCGTTCACATCACCAGACCTGTCACGATTTATGACGAACCCAAGGGGGAAGGTGAGCCTGGAAAGACTTTAGTCCTTCCCACCCCTTAGATGTGACCCTGGCCTCAGTTTCCTCATTTGCAAACTGAAGATGATAATAAAAGGATCTGCTTCCTACAAATTATCAACAGGATTAAATGAGTTATTACATGCAGAGAGCTATAAATGTGGTCCAGAGAGAGTGCAAAATTGGCTCGAAGACACATAGGAAATCCTCTAATTAGCTTCAGACCACCCCCCCCCCACCCCCACCCCGGGTCCCACTGCAACTAAGTGGGCTCAGAGATGAGCTGAGGCTCAGAGAGGGAAGCCATCTTGCCTAAGGTTACATAGCCCAGCTAATGGGTGACCTCACTTTCTCAGCTTCCTCCATTCATTGAGCATCTTCTGTGTGTCAGGCACTGTTCTAGGCACTGGGGGCCCAGCAGTGAATGAAACACAATTCCCTACCCTGGTTGGGATGACATGGGGAGGGGGCAGTGGGGACAGAAACCCAGCTGCATAGAAGAGATCATTTTGACTATAATGAGAATATGGGGGATGCAAAAGAAGTGACTGGGGGCTTGGGACTTTTGATGGGGAGGTTAGGGAGGACTTCTTGGAGGTAACCTTTGGGCTGAGCCCTGAGGAATTGACTTGGGCAGAGCTAGGGGAACAGTGTTCTTGGTCCAGTGGGAAGGGCAAATGCATTCACCACTGGTAGATTTTGATCACGCTGGGCTCAGGAGTTCCAGTATTCAAGGGCCAGCCCTCATGGAGTGGGCAGTCTTCTGGGGAGAGGGGAGACTGAGGTGGACTAGACACCGAGGGTAGTTAATGGTAGCTGGTGATAGGCTGGGAAGGCAATTCACTAGCAGGCAGGGCCAGGAGGGCCTCTTGGAGGTGGTGTGAGCATCCCACTTTGCAGCTTGGAAGGCCTGACTGAGTGGCCCTGGGGCCTCGATCCCTCCCTGGCCCAGAGGCTGCTGGGAAGGCCCAGAAAGCCAGCAGGCCCGGTCAGTGTTTCATCCTGTTCTTCCCTGCCCCCCATCCCCCAAGGGCACTTGGAGATGTCATTTCTGCAGCTCTCTGGGGCGGAGGTCACCCCAGCTCAGCAGATAACACTGAAGGTTGAGCAACGCCTGCCTTCCCCGCCAGGGCCAGGGCTGGGGTCAGTGGGCCGGGGGTTATCCCCAGGCAAGCTGGGAGCTGTGGCCCGAGCGGCCTGGGCCAGGAGTGGCAGAGGGGTAAGCCCAAGGAGCCGCCCAAGTGGCCTAGGAATGGGGCTGGAGAGGGCAAGGGGCCCCTTGAGCCCACTCCGCCCACTGTTCAAATCCAGGATGGGCCACGGCCTGTTTTCCCATCTGTGTACCAGGAGTAGCAAAAGCGTCCTCATGCCAGGGTGAGAAAAATGAACCCCGGGTCCAGGCCCACCCTCAATACAAAGTAGGGACTTGGTGACAATAGGGGAAGTCCCTTCCCTCTCCGTGGCTCCCCGTGGGGTTTGGCCTGACACCTCCTCCGTCCCCAACCACCTCCCCCAGCCTCAGAAATATGTTTTTTGGCCTCAGGTTGGCAAAGAGGTCTTAGGGCACCCTGACAAAATTTTTGAGACTAGTGGGGGACATGAGGCCATGTGACCTTGGGTGTCCTATGCCGGCCCCTCTGCCTTCTTTGCACCCTGGGAGGGGGGCGGCTTATTTCTCATGCGCCTCCCAGAGTGGACTTCGAAAGTAAGCCTTAGGTTTGGGAGACTGGTGGAGACAGCAATACAACTAATAATAATAACTGTAACGACACCTTCATGGATGGAGCTTGAAGTGAAGTGACTTGCCCAAGGTCACATAAGTGTGTTAGAGTCTAGCACCCCTGCCCCCTTCCACTTCCCTGGGCCCATGTCAGGGTCAGGTGGGGCCAGAGAAGACCCAGGTGCCTTCTAACGGGGCGGCAGGTCCAGTGGGCGGGGCTAGGGGAGGGGCGCGGCCACCGCGGCAGAGGCCCCAGTGGAGTGCTCCGCAGAACTGACCCTCATTCCCCCGACCAGGGTCCTTGTATTGGAGGTGGCTTTAGGAGGCTTGTCTCCACCAGCGTGGAATCCCCTCCTTCCAAGAGCCATGGATGGGGGCAAGTTTAGGGCGGGGCCGCACCCGAGGTGGAGATGGGTCACCTCCTCAGGAGCCAGAGCCGGGGGTTGGGGTCTCCAGGATCCGGCCTGGGGAGCGCCCCCTCTGAGGCGTTCCGGCTGGGCGCCGCGGATCCTGAAGCCACCGCCTCTTCCAGCAGGGGGCGGGCGGCGGCCGTGTTTTGGGTGGGGGAAGGCGAGCGCGTTGCCCCCTCCCCGGATTCCCCCCCCCCCCCCCCCCCCCGCTTCCAGTACAGCCTCCAGCCCGGAGGGGGCGGTCCGGGGGCGGGGTCGCGCCTCCCCTTCTCGCTCCCAATCCCGGGGCCTCCGGGTGGGGGTGGGCAGGGGGCGTAAGGCCGCCCCCCCACCGATCCGGTGGACCCCGGAGGGCGCACTCCTGGTCTTGGGTCTGGCCGTCGTGCCCCGCCGGCGCCCTCCCGGGGGTCTCGGGCAGCTACACCGCGTCCCGGCGGCGGCGGGAGGGGCCGGGGCGGCTGCCAGCGTGACGCAGCCGTTGCCATGGGCCGCCTTATAAATAACCGGGCTCAGGAGAAACTTTAGCGAGTCAGAGCCGCGCACGGGACCGGGAACAGGACCCACGCGAGGGTCCAGCTGCCAGCCCCCGCACTAGTAGCGGCCACCCCGGCGGCGGCGGCAGCAGCAGCAGCAGCAGCGACACAGCGGCGACAGTTCGGAGCCGGGAGGCCGCGCCACCTGCGGGCCGGCCGGAGCGGGCAGCCCCAGGCCCCCTCCCCGGGCACCCGCGTTCATGCAACGCCTGGTGGCCTGGGACCCAGCATGTCTGCCCCTGCCGCCGCCGCCTGCCTTTAAATCCATGGAAGTGGCCAACTTCTACTACGAGGCGGACTGCTTGGCTGCTGCGTACGGCGGCAAGGCGGCCCCCGCGGCGCCCCCCGCGGCCAGACCCGGGCCGCGCCCCCCCGCCGGCGAGCTGGGTAGCATCGGCGACCACGAGCGCGCCATCGACTTCAGTCCGTACCTGGAGCCGCTGGGCGCGCCGCAGGCCCCGGCGCCGGCCACAGCCACGGACACCTTCGAGGCGGCTCCGCCCGCGCCCGCCCCCGCGCCCGCCTCCTCCGGGCAGCACCACGACTTCCTCTCCGACCTCTTCTCCGACGACTACGGGGGCAAGAACTGCAAGAAGGCGTCCGAGTACGGCTACGTGAGCCTGGGGCGCCTGGGGGCCGCCAAGGGCGCGCTGCACCCCGGCTGCTTCGCGCCCCTGCACCCGCCGCCCCCGCCGCCGCCACCGCAGCCCGCCGAGCTCAAGGCGGAGCCGGGCTTCGAGCCCGCGGACTGCAAGCGGAAGGAGGAGGCCGGAGCGCCGGGCGGAGGTACCGCAGGCATGGCGGCTGGCTTCCCGTACGCGCTGCGCGCCTACCTCGGCTACCAGGCGGTGCCGAGCGGCAGCAGCGGGAGCCTGTCCACGTCCTCTTCGTCCAGCCCGCCCGGCACGCCGAGCCCCGCCGACGCCAAGGCGCCCCCGGCCGCCTGCTATGCGGGGGCGGCGCCGGCGCCCTCGCAGGTCAAGAGCAAGGCCAAGAAGACCGTGGACAAGCACAGCGACGAGTACAAGATCCGGCGCGAGCGCAACAACATCGCGGTGCGCAAGAGCCGCGACAAGGCCAAGATGCGCAACCTGGAGACGCAGCACAAGGTCCTGGAGCTCACGGCCGAGAACGAGCGGCTTCAGAAGAAGGTGGAACAGCTGTCGCGCGAGCTCAGCACCCTGCGGAACTTGTTCAAGCAGCTGCCCGAGCCTCTGCTCGCCTCCTCCGGCCACTGCTAGCGCGGCCCCCGCGCGCGGCCCCCTGCCGGCCGGCCTCCGCGCTGCTGGGCGCGCCGCGGCCGCCGAGACTCCGGGAAGCGCCCGCGCTCCCGCCCCCGCCCCTGGTGGCGCCGGCAAAACTTTGGCACTGGGGCACTTGGCAGCGCGGGGAGCTCGTCGGTAATTTTAATATTTTATTATATATATATATTTTTGTCCAAACCAACCGCACATGCAGATGGGGCGCCCGCCCGTGGTGTTATTTAAAGAAGAAATGTCTATGTGTACAGATGAATGATAAACTCTCTGCCTCTCCCTCTGCCTCCTCTCCAGGCGCCGGCGGGCGGGCCGGTTTCGAAGTTGATGCAATCGGTTTAAACATGGCTGAACGCGTGTGTACACGGGACTGACGCAACCCACGTGTAACTGTCAGCCGGGCCCTGAGTAATCGCTTAAAGATGTTCCTACGGGGTTGTTGATGTTGTGTTGTTGTTGTTGTTTTTTGGTCTTTTTTTTTTTTTTTTTTTTTTGTATTATAAAAAATAATCTATTTCTATGAGAAAAGAGGAGTCTGTATATTTGGGAATCTTTTCCGTTTCAAGCATTAAGAACACTTTTAATAAACTTTTTTTTTTTTTTGGAGAATGGTTAAAAGCCTTTTGGGGGCAGTAGTTGGCTTTTGATTTTTTCTTTATTTTTGGTGTATATGATATTATATTTGCTTTCCTGGTGTGGGGGCTTGTGTGTTGGGGGGCTGCTGTTATTTTTGGCTTCTATGGTGGTTGGGTGGGGGTGTTACAGCTGTTTGTTTTTTTTTTTTTTTTCCTCCTCTGCTACAACCTTCAGGGTCTGTGCTTGGAGATGGTGGGGGAGGCAGAGTGCTGGGTCAGGCTTTCAGGGTGACTCAGCGCCCCTGGGTGCTGGGGAGGGGTGACTGGGAACCCTCCTTGGGGAGACGGCTAGGGCCTCTGGCTGGTCCTGAGTGCCAGGCTTGGGTTTAGAGGCCCTGCAGGTCTGTGACCTCTGCACAGTGTTTGGGGCATCAGGCCAGCAGGCCAGATTACATAGGAGGAGGGGGGTACAGATCTTGGTCCTGCTAAGCCCAAGTTGGGGCAGATTCTTTCGCTAAGTGTAGATGGGCGGGCTGTTTAAAAAATACTTTGCGTGTGTATATATTTATTTTAAGAGGAGCCTGGGTGTGTGGGCGAGCTTGTGTTTGTGTGTCCCTGGCCAGCCGGAGGGGAGAAGCTGGGCCAGGTGGAGGAAGGTGGGGGAAGGGTTCCCACGTTTCCATTCCCCTTCCTCGGGGTGGGGGGGTCTACCGCTTGTTCTCTGCCCAGCTGTGGACGCCACGGCCCCGCTTCACCTGCTTGCTCGCGGTGGCCTCGCCCGGTTTGAACCTGGGACCGCCGTCCCTGATTTCCAGAGACCTAAGGGACCCCTGGCAAGGCTTCTGCTTCCCTGCCCCCTGCCATCCTCCCACCCCTCTGCACTGCACCCCCATGGCCCTTCCAGCCCTGGACAGCGTTCCTGAGAGCAGAGGCTGGACACGGAGGGGTTGGTGTGGATTCACATTCAGCGTCCCGCAGTGCCTGGCACGCAGGAGGTGTTATATAAGCGTTTGCTCTCGTTATTATTTTTTGCTGGGAGGTTCCTGGCATTTGGCAGCCAGTCTTCAGCACAGCGAGAGTGTGGCGAATGCCTGCCAGGGGTCGGGTGTCCAGTAAATCCTGGACCTGACCCACGTCATGTAAACCTCCCAACAACCTTTGCACAGGTGGGTACTGCTACAAAGCCTGTTTTTAGAGCCGTGGGGCAGCCTCTTGTCTCATCCCTATGGGTAAGAAAGTGGTTTGGGGACCCCGTCTGCTAGGAATTCAGTGGTGGGGTAGAATGGAGCTTCATAGATTAGTTTGCCAAGGGCCTGGGGCAGCCTGGGAGCAGCTGCTGGTATGGCGGTTTTAGAAGAGGAAATGCTTTTTCCCCTCCCTTTTCCTCTGGGGGCCTGGATGTGCTTTCTCACTGGGAACCCTGGGGATGGGGGACAGAGGCAAGCAGCTCCCACCATCATGGAGCTGAGGGTCAAGGCAGGCTACCCCATCCCGGCCTCTTCTGTTTTTGGCAGTAGGGCCGTATGGGGCACTGGGCACAGATAATCTCACTTTGGTCCCGGGCCTCCATCAGTTCGCCCCACCCCCCACCCCCTAGCAGGTCTCCCTGTCCTGGGTGTCCTGGGTGGGTAGATGGCTGGTTGGGACCCTGGAGCCTCGCAGTCAGTCAGGTACCAGCAACAGCACATTGGTTCAGCTGCCTTTGAGATTTATCCGCTAAAGGGTGAAGGCTGGGGGCTGGACTCCAGGGAAGGAGGTGGCTCAGTCCTTCTGTGGGTGAGGAGGTCACGATTTAAGAAGGAATTTTCCCAATCCCTGCTCTCCTCTTTGTCACTGAGAGTTGGCTGGTGGCCGCTGCTCACCCAGAGGAGGTGAGAGGGGAGCAGCTTAGCCACACAGTGATCCCCCCAAGCTCCCCTTTCCTGAGCGCCGTCTTGGAGCCAGCACTGAGCACAGACCTTTACATACTCCCATCCGGATTTAATCTACATGAGCACTCCATGGAAGCTGTTATGCCCATTTTATAAAAGTAAACTGAGGCCCACAGAAGTGGGGTTAGTGCTTAAGGTGGAACGGGGCGAAGCCAGTTCCAAAGTTAGGTTTTGACCCTCAAGTCTCTGCAGAAAAGCCTGGGGTCAAGAGCCTGTTTTGTAATCCCAGCGCCTGCCCCCAATGCTGGGCCCTGCCTGGATGACTCCTTGCCCAGTCCCAAGTTCAGGTACCCCACATGCTGGAATTAAGTGACTTGCACACAGTTTCACAATTTGGAAGCGAAAGAAAGGGGGTTTGACCCCGAGCCCATCTGACTGCCCCTGAAGAAGGTTGGGGAAAAGTTAACGGGTTGAGGGCTCTGCTGGTGGCCTGGGTGGCCTGGTGTGGGAGCACTGTGGACAGACCTGTGCCCAAAAGACCGGGAGACTTCTTAGGTGGGGGGACACTCACCCCGTGGATCTAGGCTAGGAAGGCTAAAGGCTTGCAGGGAGGAGGGAGGAGGCCATCCGCAAGTCAGGAAACAGAGTAGGTTGGGGGAGGGGGCACTGGTGGGGGGTGTGTGTGGCACCCAGGAGGCCAGAGAGGAGTCTTGAGGTACAGTAACAGCGGGTGTGAGTTCAGGGATTACAATGTGTAAAGCACCACTCCAAGGCCCGGGCTCCTATGGACCAGCAAGGATCCCTCTGTCTGCCCGAGGAGGCCGGTCATGTTAACCACAGACCCATTTAATGGGGCTGACCACTGAGGCCAGCTGGGAACCCCAGTGTTTGCTCAGGACAGGAGAGTTGACAAAACACAGTCCTACCTCATAATCTTGGGCAGCTGTCTCACGGCCTGGTGATTTCACCAAGGAGAAAAGTGGGTGTCCAGGGTGAAGGCGGGAGACACCACCGGGGATCAGCCTCTTTGAGGCCGCGGCTTTGGTTATGGGCATTTTCCCGCCAAGCAGACAGGCTCAGAGAGGGGAAGAGGCCTATCCGAGGTGGCACAGCTAAGAATGGTGGGAGTTGGGGTAGGAAAGAGAAGGGACGCTTCCCCATGGAAACACCTAAAGAATGTGTCCTTCTCCCCCAGGGTCCCATCTAGGCCTCCCTGGGACTGTTTTGTCCGTGTGCCTGAGACATTTATTTGTCCAGTTACTTTTCTCATTTCTTCGGCAAGCATTTATTGAGCACCTGCTGTGTGCCAGGCCCTATGCTGTGTGCTGGGGACGTGTGGTGACCAAGCTGGCAGTGACAATTTATGGGGAGAGGCAGACACTAAGTTCCCGTAACTAGAGCAAGATAATGACAGGTGGGGACAAGGGCTCTGAAGGAAGGAAAGTGGGGCAGGGAGGGGCTGAGAGGTCTAGGAAAGCCTCTCCTAGGAGGCAGCATCCGAGCAGACACCTGAGCCAGGTGAGGTGTGAGGGGAAGGGCCTTGGTTTATGGGGCACATGTGCTGTGCTGGGTGCCATCGTTTTTTTTTCACGTGCCCTTTATCCTCACAGTGACCCAATGACTTGAGTGCCATGTATCATCCCCCTTCCCCAGTTGGGGAAACCGAGGCACAGAGAGGCGAAGTCACTGGCCCAACGGCTGATGAGTGACTTGTGTGAGATTTGAATTCATGCCTTCCATTTGAACCTGGGAAGCCTTCTCTACCTGCCTCTGCCCATACCCCAGATTTCCTATTTGCTCGGTTTTCCTGTCCTGCTCCCCTTCCCCCAGCTTTTCCCGGTCTGGCGGACCTGCTGGGTGAGCCCGGATGGAGTCCCAGCAGCCCCAGCCGCCTGTCTGTCTGTGCCTCCTTGGAGGTTTTCAGCCTCTTATTGGGCATGTGCAGGCAGGTGCGTGAAGGAGGCTGGGGGTGGGTGGGGGTGGGGCTAGGGAGACTGGAGCTTCCGGGGTCCCTACCTGTTAGAGTTTGAGTCCCTCCTGGTCCTCTGAGACCAAGAGGTAGGAGTCCCATTTGACAAAGTGGGGACCTGAGGCTTTGAGAGAGGGCATTACTTGTTCAGAAAGGAGAATGGGTATTAAAATCCGTATCTGCCTGAGCCCCAAGTTTGGGTGTCTTGTCTGCTTGTCACTGTCTACTGGTGGGGGAGGGGGGGCGGGTACAGATGGGCAAACCTTGATTTTCTAGCCCTTGAGGGGTAGAATGCTCCGGCCAAAAAATAAAAATGCTCTGAGCTTTGTCCCTTACTTGCTGGATGACTTTGGGCAAGATGCTTAGTCTCTTTGGGCCTGGGTGTACATTTGCATATTCAATCAGGATCAAGTGAGCAGCTACCGTGGGCCCTGGATGGTCTCTGGGCTCCCAGAAGTGACATTGAGGCACGGGAAATGGGCGACTGAACAGCTGGAAAACTGCAAGCTAATTTCAGATTATGCTGAAGACCTTGAAGAAAATGAAGGGGGAAGTGGTAGAGGGTGACAGGAGGAGGAGTGTTTAGACAGCATTCCAGGCAGAAGTAGCAGCACGTACAAAGGCCCTGAGGCAGGACAAAGCTCTGTGTGCTAGGGAAAGAGTGAGGAACTGAGATGGCTAGTATAGAGGCCGCCAGGGGTGGCATGGGGAGAGGAGAGCAGAGGGGTGGCAGGGTCCTTTGTGCAGAGCCTTTGTGGAGGCTAGGGTGAGGCTGAGGGAGGCTGTTTTGAGGATGAATGAGTGGGTGTCCCTGGCAGGGCCTGGCACCTGGAAGGCCCTTGACAAGTTTGTTGATGGGAAGGAACAGGGCCCTCAGCCTCAGGAGGAGGCAAAGTGCAGTAGGTAGAGGGCACAGGGAGGCCGCCTGCCTGTGCCCAGGAGACCTCGTGGGTGAGAAGCCTCTGACCCAGGGCCTGGGGCCACAGGGAGCTGTTCACCAGGCAGGAATGAGGGGAAGGGCCTGCCAGGAGGGGGGTACCGGAGGAGCGGAGGCCGGGAGCCAAGAGGGGGAGAGTTCCTTGGGAAGCCGTGACTGCAGAGGAGAGGGCACGAGGGAGGGAGAAGGGCCAGGCTGGAGAGACAAGTGGGGCCAGGCTGCCCTGAGGCCTCCAGGGTGGGCGTGTTGGGGTGTCAGGGGGTAGGCAGGAGGCTGGGCCCCAGGAGAGATGTTTTCTTTTTTATTTGATTTCCCAAGCAACGCACGAGCCTGGTGGCGAGGTTGAAGATTGCAGAGCATCAATAGAAGAAGGAAATAAAAAGCACCTATAGTTCCATTACCCAGAAACAAACCCCGTTGACACTTGCTGTGTGGCCTCGGGCAAGTCCCTTTACCTCTCTGCGCCTCGGTTTCTGTGTTCATAAAACGGAAAACTAATAATGCTTGTCCCATAAGGTTTTTGTGAGGATTAAATGAGTTAATTCATGCAACATATTTAGGGCCATGCCAGCACATGGTAAGTATTAGCCGTCATCATCATCGTTAACAGCGTTCCCATTTTGGTGGGGTAAGAGCTCTGGTGCTGGAATTTACCTGCATTCTAGTTCTGGACCCCCCATTTCCTGGCCGTGTGATTTGGGGCAAGTGGCTGCATCGTGGTGTCCCTCAGTTCCCCCATCTGTAATACGATAATAAAGTTCTTTGTGGTGTTTTGTAAAGATTTGCCGGGTAAATTCATGTAGGGTGATTGGAGAGAGAGCTCTGTATGTGGTAATTGTTCTTTCCTTCCAGAATTTTCACTTCATGTGCATTTTCTCTTCATTGTAGCTAACATCATCTATTTGATATTCACTCCCCTCCTTCTTCCTTAGCAATAGGGCCCTCTATTGTGGGGGGCAAGCGCCCTACGAAGAGACTACATTTCCCAGATTCTCTTGCAGCTAGAGATGACTAACAAATATAAGTAGAAATCGTAGGTGAGGTTTCCAGGAAAACTCTTTAGAGGGGGCTGATTCAGTTATGAGGTACATTTCCTTTTGCCTCCTTCTTTTGCAGCCCCCCTCTTCCACCTTCTTCCTGCTTTCTGCCCGGAACTCAGCTATGATGGCTGGAGCTTCAGGGGCCATCTTGAACCATGTGGCGAACATGGCAGCCTGGAAGCCACATTCTGAGGGTGATAAACCTGGGAGAGAAGAGGCACTTGGGCTCTCGATGGTAGTGCAATAGCCACACCACACCAGTGTTTGCCCGCCTTTCTCTGGCATGTGTGTGTGTGTGTGTGTGTGTGTGTGTGAATACACACACACACACACACACACACACACCTTATGGAGGTCTCTGTCATTTTGACTTCCTGTTTCTGGTAGCTGAATCTATTTCTAACTGATGCATTTGCCCAAATGGAATCAACCTATATGGATTGGACAGACTCTCTTCTGCTAACCCCAGCAAGGTCAAATCCTGGGTCCCCACCCTCCCTCTGCAAACCACCAGGGAGGTCCTCAGTTTGGAAATAGAGAGGGTCAGTCCCCGCTGCAGACCTCACAGAGCATGTTGGCAACTATGCTGGGACCCGACACCCCACACCACCCTGAATAACCCCTCTCTGCCTCGTGCTGCCCCTGCCAGCACCTGCCCCAGCGAGACCTTAGCCTGCCAGGCCTGGGAGATACCTTTGCCGGACGGCCTGGGGCCAGCCCAGCTGGGATCGCTGTGGGGTGAGTCTGTAGGCCAGGGAGCCAGGCTGGGTGAGCTTTTATTTTTATAGCTGTCACCAGATCCTGCCTCACAGGCCCTAGCCCTGGAGCCCTGGTGAGGACAGAGGCAGTCAGGGAGGAGGAAAGGCTCCTCAGGGAAACTGGTGGGTGGGGATCAGTGGGCCCTGGAGGAGAGAGAACTGGGGCAGAAGTTGGGGCTGCCTGGACCGCCTGACTCGAGTCAGTCCGCACATCAAACGGGGCTGGTCATCAAGCGTGCCTCGCTGACGCTCTTGGGGGGGTTGGCGAGGGACATACAGATAGTGGGGGCCCTTTCCTTCCTTTAGTCTTGAAACTCAGGTGCAGAGCATCAGCCCGTCCTGGCTGCCAGTTCTGAGGATGCCATTGCTGGAAGTCCTTGCAAAGCCTGCCTTGCACTTTGTTCCCCGCTTTGTTCTAGCTCCCCACACCCACGCCACCCACTTCTCATAGCCCCCACCCCCACTGTGGCTGATATCTGTGCTTATAGACGTGCGTCTTGTTTGATGTACTTTCTTCTCAGTGAAGTACACACAGGCAAGTGCACACAACATCGGCCTCCAGCTTGGTGGGTTTTCCCTGTGCAGACCCCTGGCTGGAACCAGCAGCCACCTCAAGAAACAGACCATTCTAGCACCCCAGAAACCCCTTGAGCCTCTTCTAGCTATAAGCCCCCCTCCGCCTCCCCCTACATCACCACCTAAAGGTAATTAATCATTGTCCTGATTAGTTTTGCCTGTTTCAACACTTTGTCTAGAAGGAATCACACACTATGCATTCATTTATGGCCGATTTTTTTTTTTTTCTACTCAGTATTGTAACTGTAACATTCATCCAAGTGCTATGTATCAAGATTTGTTCCTTTTTGTTACCGAACAGAATCCTACTACATGGGTATCACACAATATATTGACCCATTTTATTGCTGAGGGACATTTAGATTGTTTCTAGCTTTTAGCTCTTCAGAACTGGGCTGTGATGAACGTTCTAGAATGCATGTTTTTTGGCGAGCATGCTTACACATTTCAGTTGGGCATAGACCTAGAAATGCTTGCTGAGTCATCTGAAATGCGAGTAGTGTTTTAATTCCTGTTAATGGTATTCAACCCTAGATCTTATTCTATTTAAAAAAATTTCTGTCTTACTCAGTCTGGGCTGCTCTAACACAATACCGTAAGCTGAGTGGCTTATACACAACAGAAATTTATCTCCTGCAGTTGCCAATCCTGAGAAGCCCAATACCAATTGGTGATAGACTTGGTGTCTGCTGAGGACCCGCCTTCTGATTCGTAGACGCTGTGTCTTCACATGGTGGAAGGGGTAAGGGAGCCTTCTGGGGCCTCATTTATAAGGGCACTAATCCATTTGTGAAATAACCCTCACATTGGGTCATTCCAACATGTGAATTTGGAGGACACGAACATGTAGTCTATAGCACTTTTTTTTTGAAAAAAGATCTCAAATGTATAGACATGTGACAAAAACAGTACAAAGAACATTTCCCCCATGATTATTATTATTTTAAAAATGTTTATTATATATTTTTAAGTTTTAAATGTTTATTTACTTGAGGGGGGGGCAGCGCCAGTGGGGGAGGCACAGAATCTGAAGCAGGCTCCAAACTCTGAGCTGTCAGCACAGAGCCTGATGCAGGGCTCGAACTCATGAACTGTGAGATCATGACCTGAGCTGAAGTCAGATGCTCAACTGACTGAGCCACCCGGGTGCCCCTACTTATTATTTTTGAGAGAGAGACAGAGAGACAGAGTGTGCACACAAGTGGGGGAGGGGCAGATAGAGAGAGAGGGAGACACAGAATCCAATGTGGATTCCAGGCTCCAAGCTGTCAGCTCAGAGCCAGATGCGGGGCTCAAACCCATGAACCATGAAATCATGACCTGAGCTGAAGTCGGAGGCTTAACCAACTGAGCCACCCAGACTCCCCTGCCCCCGAATTATTTAAGAATAAATTGCTCACCTGTTGTCTTATCCCCCCGTAATACTTTGATACGTATTTCCTACAAACAGGGATATTTTCTTGTTTTTGTTAAAAAAATTTTTTTAACGTTTATTTATTTTTGAGACAGAGAGAGACAGAGCATGAACAGGGGAGGGGCAGAGAGAGAGGGAGACACAGAATCCAAAGCAGGCTCCGGGCTCTGAGCCATCAGCCCAGAGCCCGACGCGGGGCTCAAACTCATGGACCGCGAGATCATGACCTGAGCCGAAGTCGGATGCTTAACCGACCGAGCCACCCAGGCGCCCCAAACAGGGACATTTTCTATATGCATAATATAACCGTCAAAATCAGGACATTAACATGGCACAGCCATTTCTTTAGACCCATTCAGCTTTTTTTTATTTAAAAAAAATTTTTTTTAACATTTATTTATTATTGAGAGACAGGGAGAGACAGAGCATGAGCAGGGGAGAGGGAGAGAGAGAGGAAGACGCAGAATCCGAAGCAGGCTCCAGGCTCCGAGCTGTCAGCACTGAGCCCGATGTGGGGCTTGAACTCACAAACCGCGAGATCATGACCTGAACCGAAGTCTGACACTTAACTGAGCCACCCGGGTGCCCCAGGCCTATTCAACTTTCGCCAGCTGCCCTAACCATGTCCAGTAAGAGGATCCAATTCAGAATCACGTGTCGCGTTTAGTTGCTATGGCTCCTTAGTCTCCTTTGATCTAGAACAGCTCCTCAGTCTTTCCTTGATGTTCATGACCTTGACATTTTTGAGCATGACAGGCCAGCTATTTTGTGGCCCATCCTTCGCTTTGGGTTTGTTTGCTGTTTCCTGGTGATTAGACTCAGGTTTTGTATCCTTGGCAGGTGAATCACAGAAGGGGTGCTCTGTCCTTCTCTTTGTCCCATTATTGACAGTGTTCACTTGACCCCCGCTGTTTATCGAGATATAATTGACATACAACATCATATGACTTTAAGGACAACGTAATGATTTGATAGATGCATATACTGTGAAACGATCACCACAATAAGTTTAGTTAACATCTGTCACCTCACGTGGTTACAGTTTTTTGCCTTGTGATGAGACTAATGGTGTTCACTGTGATTACTCAATTGAAGGGATATCTGTCAGACTTCACCTCTGTGAAGTCACTTTTCTCCCCTTTGTAGTAAATAAGTGTTTGAGGGGAGGTACTTTGAAACTATGTAAATATCCTGCTCCTCATCAAACTTGCAATGGTTCGTTTACTTTTATCAGTATGGACTCATGGTTTTTTATTTTATTTAATGGGTTGTAGTACATTATTATTATTATTATTATTATTATTATTGTTATTGTTGTTATTTATGTGCTTGAATTTTCCCATACATGGCTGCTGGGAGCCCCTTCTAGCTGGCTTCTGTGCCCTTCTGACATGCCGCCATTGTTCTTTGAGCACCTCCTTACTTTCCCTGCCCTAGCCCTGGAGTCAGGCATTTCCCCAAGGAGCCCTAGCTCCTCTGGGTGGAGAATGGTATTTAGAAAGGTCTCAGCACAAGTGTGCTCATTGCTGCTTGGAGTATCGCTGCCCCCAGACCCTCTCTAAGACTGCTTGTGTGTATATACATGGACACATACTTATATCTGTATCATTTCTGTATCTGATTACCTGTCTTCTGTGTATCATCTTTGAGAAAACGATTACAGTATTAAACTCTATTTCCAATCCAGTTCCATGTTTGGAACTATCTTTCCCGACAGTTAGAAGAATATTGGCTTTCATTATTCTGTTGTTTTTTTAAAAATTTTATTTATTTGTCTGAGAGACACAGACACAGTGGGGGGAGAGAGAGAGAGAGAGGGAGAGAGAGAATCCCAAGCAGGATCCACACTGTCAGCATGTAAACCGACATGGGGCTCGAACTCATGAACCTTGAGATCATGACCTGAGCTGAAACGAAGAGTCAGACGCTTAACCCCCTGAGCCACCCAGGCCTTCATTATTCTTAATGTATATACCTATCTCACCAAATCCCCTGGATGTCACCAATTTCCTGTTTCTGGATCACCTTCCCCTCCCCCCTCCCACTTGGATGCCCTCACTATACTCTGGCCCCCAAACTGCACCACCTTCCTTGTGGATGATCTCCGTTCAACTGCTCATGGAATTTACACATTTTTATTTAATTTGAATATATAATACATATGCTTTGTCCAGAATTCAAAAGGTATAAAAGGGCTTAAGTGAAAAGTTGGTCTCCCTCCCCCCACGGCCCTCACATTCCCCTTCCCTTCTCTTCAAGCTCACCCCCGTTCTCAGCAGTTTTTCTGGTTTTGGGTAGTTTGTGTAAGCCAGCCTATCACACACGTGATATTCACACACATCGCACATTGTGACACTGTCCACACTGCTGTCTCCTTTGCTTTTTTCATCTATAACAATGTATCTTGGAGGTTGTTCACACCAGTCCCGTAGAGCTGCCTCATTCTTTTTTGTTTTTATTTTAAGTTTTTCTGCCTCATTCTTTTCAATGAGCACACAATATTCCATTGCACGGAGATACCACGATTATTTAACCAGGCCCCTTTCGATGGATATTTAGGTTGTTTCCAACCCTTTTCCAGCTCACACAGCGCCCCCTTGGACAACCAGATCAAATAGGCCACATTCTCCAAGAAGACAAGATCGATTCCCAGAAGACTGTTTTGGAGATGTCTTTGTGTTGCTCTGTGGCCCTCTAACTCATTGCTTTTTGCTCTGATGCACAAGGTGCCTCTGGATGCAGCTGCCACATTGTAATGAACTATCCTCCTTGAGATGAACACTGATGTTGCCTCTGTTGCCAGTTGTGTACATACTGAGTTAGAGTTTGGGGAGGGTGGGGTGATCTGGAGATGAACCGAAGTTGACCCTCCACGGTCACCCTGCCAGCATCAGACGGCTTTCCTTATTGCCTTTGGCTCCTTCCCTGCCTCCCTGTCAGGCTCCCGAGTCAGACGGGCGAGTGCTCATATCTCAGCTTTGCCACTTAGGTGTTTGATCTGGAGAAAGTGACCTCTCCCATCCGAGCCTCAGTTTCCTCATCTGTACAGTGGTTCTTGTCACACCCCTGACGGGTGTACAGGGTGGGGCTTGGTGGAAAGTAAGCCCTTGATAAACAAAGGGTCCCATTGCGTTAGGGTCTCCAGGCCTTTGTGGCATAAGTTTCTACCCCAGGCTTTAGGGACACAGTCCCCCTAAGTGAGAGGGAGGGGGCTGACCTGGAGAGGACCAGGGAGTCAGGGGGCTTGGGCTGGGGTTGGCAGGCCCCAAGAAGAGTTGTAACCAGGCTTTTGGTTCAGTAATATTTGAAGGAAAAATGCTAATGCAGATGGGATCTGGTATTTATTCATTCCTTCATCCTTCCTTCCTTCGTTCATTCATTCATGTTCCTCTGAACAGCTTGTGACTTTAAGCAAGTAACCTAACTTTTCTGTGCCTGAGTTTCCTCTTCTGCAACATGGGGATGGCGATGATAGAATCTACCTCACAGGGTGTGGTGACGTTAAATGAGATGATGCATGCATAGGGCTTAAACAGTGCCTAGCACATAGTGAATGCTCCATAAATATCAGTTATTGTCGCCGTTAACTTTTTTCCAACAAATCATTTGCTGATAGTCTGCTACATACCAGGCTTTGTTGTCTCTCTCTACCTAGAACTAGAACCACGCGGAGCCTCAGATTCTGTAAAGTCAGAGCCCAGAAAAGATGACAGGATCTCAGGGTGTAACCACCCCCACCCAGCAATCTGGCTGTGGGGGTGGCTTAAGATCCCCTACTCCTTGCATTTTCAGGCCAGGGATCCTAACACCCCTGTAAATACCACCCCCAGCTCCCCAGAGGTTGTGACAGCCTCAGTCCTTCTCCAGCAGTTCTGATTGGAACCCTTGCGGACTCAGAACAAAAACAGATTGGGGCAGCAAAACCCTTTTTGTGCAAGAGGGACTCTCCTTCTTAAGCCCCAGGTGCTGCCAAAGGTCCGAACTGCCTTTTCTTTGCGGCCGGTTGGACCCTGGGAGAAAGCTGCCAGTGTGAGTTGGCCAGGGGCTCACAGCTGCCAGCTGTTGTTAGTTTGGTGTGAACCAGGGCCTCTCAGCCTGGGCACCATTGGCATTTGGGACAGGATCATTCTTTGTTTAGGGGCACTTTCTTGTGCATAACAGGATCCCTGCCTCTGTGCACCAGATGTCAGTAGCAGCGCCCCCCCCCCCCCAAGTTGTGACAAACAAAACTGTCTACAGACGTTGTCAAGTGTCCCCTGGGGGTGCAAAGTCCCCCTCAGTCGAAAATCCCTGCTGTGGAAGATCCAACAGCCGGGCGGAACAGAGTGGCTCGCTGTGTGCCATGGCAGAAGCCCTCTGCACGTTCAGTGCCTCAGGTCCCCGTCACTTAGTTAGGGGGCCAGGCTGAGCCAGCATCAAGGGGCCTCCAGCCTGGTCTGGCTGGAATTCTAGTTCCTACGCATTCTTGTCTCTCTTTGCATCCTGGTTGCAAGGGTTAGGACGCAGGGTGAGGATTGGGGCACAGGAGATAGGTCTGGGCGGGGCCAGCCCTGTGCTTGTTCTTTACCCCATGTCTGGCCCTCCCTCCAAGTGCAGGAGAGATAATAAGCACAAAAACGGGCCCTGGGCTGTGTCTTATTTAATCCTTGTAACAGCTCTACGAGGTGGGAGTGTGTGCCATTGGACCGGGTGTGCAGGAACACAGCATCGCTTCTGTTACAGCCACGCAGAGACACAGGACCTGAATCTGGCAGTGAGGAGACATCAGGACGTGCCACAAAGTATCTGGCCTGTCATCCTCAAAAGCGTCAAGGACAGGAAAGTCAAGGAGAGACTAGGAGCTGTTGAAAGACCTAAATACAACCGAAGGAAGTGAGGTGTGATCCTAGACCGAAAAGAAACCGTAGACCTTTTTGGGGCCAATTATGGAACGTTGGACATGGCATGTGGATCTGATGGAGGTGCTGAATTGATGAGAAGTGCCCTGAGTTTGTGTGCTGTGTGTGTGTGTGTGTGTGTGTGTGTGTGTGTGTGTGTGTGTAGTGGGGGGTCAGGAGATACATGCTGGAGGGCTTGGAGATCAAAGGACAGCACGTTTACAACAGACTCTGAATAATTCAGGACAAGAGAGGAAAATAAATAGAGGAGAAATGATGAACGGGGACAGAATGTAAATATTCTGGGCAAAGGATATCCTGGCATTCCTCATAACCCCAGTAATTCTTCTGTAAGTTCAGAAGTTATGCCACAGTGAGTTAAAAAGCAAACCAAAACACCTGACCTCCAGTAAACCCAAGAGACACGAAAACGTATGTCCACAAAAAAAGACCTATAAGCATGTTCGTGGCAGTTTTATTTATAATAGCCCCAAGCCGGAAACAACCCAGATGTCTTTCAGCACGGGAGATCAACAAATTGCAGTGGCTCCGTGAATGGACTACTACTCAGGACGCCATGGAGGGAGCTATTGATTCACGCACACAATGGGTGAATCTTGACAGCACTAGGAAAAGAAGTCACACGCAAAGGACCAGGTACTGCGTGATTGCTCTGATAGGAAGTCCGAGAACAGGTCAGACGAATCTAGAAGTCCGAACAGTGGTTCCTTTTGTGGGTGGAGGAGTTATTGCCTGGGAAGGGGGATGGGGGAGCCTTCTGGGCTGCTGCCGAAGTTCTGTCTTGACCTGGGTGGTGGTGACATGAATTTATACATATGTAAATAAATATTCATTGAGATAAAAACTCACCAAGACAGATTCCCTTTCTGTATTTTGCATAAGTTAGACTCAAAGTAAAAAAAGAAAAAGAAATTAAAGATACACATCAAACACTGGGGAACGAGGTGGGCAGGGAAGGGGGTGGGATTGAAGGGAATAAATAAAACCAGGGAGGAGCCTCGCATGACAATGAGGACAATGTGTCATGAATTGAGGAGTTGGATAACTTGGCCCTTGGTACCTGAGGTTCAAAAGGAGAAACCAGAAAGGACAAAAGGGCTCAGAGAGGGGGATTACCTTGCCTGAGGTCACACAGCTGGTGGGTAGCACAGGCAGGACTTGAACTTGGGCCTGGGTGACCCTGGCCTGTGCTCCTTACCCAGTGCTCTGGTCTGGACTCACTGGGCTGGACAGGCCTGTTTGGGTCCCCGAGGCTTCCCGGGGCCTGGCAGAGATGGTGAAACCACTGCCTGGCAAAGACCATTCCAGCCCGGAGCTCAAGACTCCAAGTGGGGTGAGGAAGCAGTAGGACAGAGGGCGGCCCGGCCAGCAGCTCCCGTCCCCGAAGCCTTGCTCCCTGGTCTGGGGAAGCCCTGCCAACCTTGCCCGCCTCCTGCTGTCCTTTGCCTTCCTTCCTGGGCCAGTGTGTGGGCTTTGGAGCTCCACGGGCCTGTGTGTGAATCCAAGCTCTTTCCCCCATCTGGCTATGCGACCTGGGGTGAGTGGCTCCCCACTGTGTGCCTCAGTTTCCACTTCCAGAACCGGCCCACGAGAGCACGTGCCTGAGAGCACTGGTGAACAGCGTGCACAAAACTCGACACGATGCCTTCACTTGCTAAGGACTCAAAAAGGGTGCCCGCTATTGTTGTTTATTATTGCTGTGTGTGGAAAGGGGGAGCCTCTGTTGCCCTTAGGCCTCACAAACACCTGCATGTTAAGACAGCTGGCATGGAATGGAAAGTTCTGGAGAAAGGAGCTTTCAGACTGCCTGGAGGTTACTCAGAAAACTCTCTTAATTTCCATTCTGGCTTTTGAAAAAGTTGTTGGTAAGCTAAGGCAGGCCTGGGGGTGGGCTTCCTGGATGGTCACGCAGGGCTCGGTGCTCACAAAGGCCCTCCCCTTGGCCTAACGCTCTGTGGTTGCATCTCGAAATTCTTCATGATTTCGGAATGAGGGCCTCGGCTTTTCATGAAACTGGTCCTGGGCAGGGCTGTGGCATCTGGCGAGGTCACTCAGCACTTTCACCTGGGTTGTCTCCTTGGACGTTCAGGAACATTCTTTAAGTGTAGGTGTCCCCATCACTAACCTTGCTGACCTCAGTTTTCTCATCTGGGAAGTGGGAAGAAGTGCTTTGTGCAGGGCCATAGGGAGATGAAAAGAACCCAGGTCTCCTGGCTCCCAGCTTCCATCGGTGGCTGAGTGAAGGTGAAACCTGGGGGACCTAAGGACTTGGTGGGCCTAAGTGTGTTCCCCTCGAGGACATAGTAGGTGCTCAGTATGTGCAAGCCGCTCTTTGATGCCCCGGCTGGCCTGTCTTCTCACCTCTTTCACAATTAAATTTTGATATAAAATGATGCTAATAATACACACATCCATTTTCTTAAAACATGAAAATATTTCTGATAAGGCTGAAGTCAGTCTTGAACCACTCACCTCGCGGCCAGCCCTCTCCTCACGATTGTATGATTTGAGGGTGCAAACATGTGCAGTAGCTGCCTTATGCATTAATGTTGTCCTCCCTTTCTTTTTTTCTGTTACACTTTTCTATTATTTTATTGTTATTTTTAAAGTAATCTCTACACCCATCGTGGGGCTCGAACTCACAACCCTGAGATCAAGAGTTACACGTCCTACCGCAACTGAGCCAGCCAGGCGCCCCTCTGTTATACTTTTGAAAAAGTAAACTTTTCCTGGGAGCATACCCTGGGTCCAGAGGAGTTGATACACTTTCAGCAACCCAGCCCACTCAGTGCCCGCTTGTGGGGTACACCTTGTGGCCTGACACTGCTCCCTGTTTCCCCGCCCATCTTGCTCCTCGTTTCTGAGTCTCGGTGCGTCAGTCCCGTCTGCACACGATGGCCACACGCTTGGTGCCCAGTAAATAAATGGCTGGTAAATGAAACGATGGGGGCAAGAGGAAAAATAACCACAAACCCAATTCTGCATAATGAGAAGTCTGTCAAGGTGGGTTTGGGTTGGTTGGAGTTTCTTGTAAAAGCTGTAAAAGCACAGACTATATGGCATTGACAGGAAGCGAGCCCAGCATTTCCGGAGAAGAATAATCACACTGGATGTCACAGGGTCCTTGCAAGGGGCCAGGGGGATGGCACCAGGGAAGCTCTGCTCTGTGGGGTCAGCTGCCCTTCAGCCTCTGGTATTTTTCTGAGGCCCAATAACTGGAAAGTGGCTGCATGAGGACCTGGGGTCCCTGAAGCCTCATTCGACAAGGTTTTCAGTTTGTTCTCTGCCCTCTCTGGGATGCCCAATGAGCCCGGCCCACAGAAGACTCTCAGAGATGTGCTCCAGGAGTGACTTCATGGAGCACCTATCACATGCAGGCACCATGCTAAGCCCGGGAATCTAGCACAAAATGAGGCAGCCCCAGAACCTTGTCTTGTGTTCATGGAGCTTACATCTGCAGGGTAGGGGATACAGTCGGTCGGATGGGCAGTGTTGTAAAGTAAAGAAGAGGAGGGAGAGAAGTGGAGTGTGTGTGTGTGTGTGTGTGTGTGTGTGTGTGTGTGTGTGTGTGTGTGATGTTGCATTTGAAGAAAGTGGTCAGGGAAGGCCTTGCTGAGAGACGGTGATATGGAAGCAAAGACCTGAAAGAGCTAAGGGAGAGAGCCGTGGGGATACGTGGTGAAAGAGGGACCGGCAAGTGCAAAGGCCCTGAGGTGGGACCGTGCTTCTCTGTTCAAGGAGCAGCAGGGAGGCCATGTGGGGCAGTGGTTGTGAGTGAGGGGGACAGGGTGGTGTGCCGATGTGTGTATGTGGTTAGTGGGGAGGTGGGGTTCTGAGCAGAGGAGGGATATGATTCGACTTCCTCTCAGGGTTCGGGGGTGGTGGCGGCCAGGGAGAGGAGAGCACACAGGGGAATAACTGGTGGGAAGTGCTGAGCCTGGGGTCTGGTATCCAGCAGGCACTCGATAAACACATTGAGTTACCGCCGAGAGTATGTGGAGGCTTTAGATGGAGTGACCTGCTCAGCTTTAAAGGGCTCCTGGCAAGCTGGGTGATGCCTGAGGGGACCCATCTACTGCCGCCTCCCCCCATGGAGGGCTTGGTTCCCCTGGATGAGCTGGGGGTGAGGAGGCAGGGCCCCCCCCCCCCCGCCCCCTGCAGTGGGGCAGGATCAGCAGGTGAGTGGGAGGAGGAGGCCAGGCCGGGGCTGGCAGGGAGCTGGGAGCTGGCAGGGGCCCAGGGAAACAGTGTTCTGGCTGGGAGGGCAGGCTGGGGCTGGTTGTCCTGGGGGGGAGAGGCAGGAGGCAGACCTGGCCCTGAGTGGAGCTTCCCCACTCCCCAGCACCCCCCTCCCGCCCCCCGTATGGACTTCCCAGAAGCCCGATTCCTGCCTCGGTGGTTTCTGCTCTATCCTGGCCCCTCTGATCCTCTCACCCCCTCCCTCCCCTCCGTAGCTGGGGCGCCAGTCAGACGTCCTCACTGTGTCCAGGGTGCCCTGTTCGCACCTGCACCTTTCCTGGGCCTCCCCCATCCCTCCAGCTTGTCAGTGCTCCTTCTGTCTTTCCTTCCCCTTCTTACCAGGTTCATGCCTACCCGTCACTCAATCCTCAGGGGAGAATGTCCTCACCCAGGGAGGCCTCCCCTGACCCCCGCCTCCCCACGGCTCCCCTCCATTCCCATGCACGGTGTTCTCAGCCAGGACGCCCGTTCGGGGTCTATATGTGTGTGATTATCTGTCTGTGGTCAGTCTCTCTCATAGGTGCGGAGCTCCTGGGGCAGGAATAGTCTGCCGGCTGGCTGCTGTGTTCCCAGCACTTGGGACAGCACATACTGGGACGGAGGGCGGAGGAGGTGGTTGGTGGTATGGACAGACGAACGGACACACGGGTGGACGGACTCGGGCAGGTGGGGTGGGCTGGGTGATGGCATAAGCAGGGACAGATGGAGGAGGGACGGTGGGTGCGTGGGTAAGCAATGGTTAGCTGACAGGAGACAGAACTGAGGTGGGTGGAATGGAACAGAAAGCTCCTGCCCTAAGCGTTGAGAGACCTGGGTTCAGGTTTAGCCTTGCGTCCCATTAACACCAAGGCCAGTGGAGTCATGGGTGTATCCTGTTGCCTCTCTTTGCCTCTGTTTCTCCATCTATTAGTTTTTCAGCTTCGTTGTTGCTTTTATTTCACTGCATTGAACCCTCTCCGTTCCCTCCCAATTTTTCTGGAGCCTCACCACATGAACAGAAAAAAAGGGAGCAGCTGAGAGTGGCGGGGGGGGGGGGGGGGCAGGGCATTCCCTAGGAGCCAAGAACGGAGCATGAAAACCCAGCTGGACGGTCCACTATTTTGCCACATCCCCTGGTTCTCTGAGTCCCTCTTCTCCAGAGGACTTTGCAGAAAATGCAGATTCCAGGGTCCCTCCACATAAGCTCCCACATCAGGTGCTTTGGAGCAGGCCCAGAAATCTGCAGTTTGAACAAGCTCCTCTCCAGGATTTTGACCTCATTTCCGGGTGAGACTCAGTGCCACCTTCCAGGATGACTGGGTCCCATGGCTCAGCAGCCCGATGTGTGCACGTGCATGCATGTGTGTGCTGTGGGGGATGGGGGCTGCTGTGACAGTTTCTCTAAAACACAGACTAGAAACAACCGGGGTGTGCATTGGTGGAGCTGGTTGAGTATGTTGGGGCTGGTCCACTCCCTGGAGGACCCAGAAATAAGGAAGAAGGTCCTGATAAGACAAGATCTCCAGATATGGTTGAGTGAACAAGCAGGTGCAGATTAGAGCTTTTGCCATTTCTCTGCGTGTGTTAAAACATTCATAAAAGAAGAGATACAGGGATACGTACGGACACTTCTGGAAGGACACACAAGAAATGGGCCAGGGTGGCCTCCGGGGAGGAGCAGGAAGAATACCCTTGGTTATGTCCGAATCCCTTCTTGAGTCCAGGTTTGGAATTCTGACCCTAACTAGCTGTGTGACCCTATGCCCTCTCTGAGCCTCAGTTTCCCCTTGTGTCAATGGGGCTGTACAGCTTCTAGCCTGGGCCTGGTCAGCATGGACGGCCCAGGCAACTTGATCCTGCTTCGGCTTCCATTTCCCGGGGCATTCCTGGCTGGGCCTCACCTTCCAGTAGCCCCACTCGACCCAGAGAGGGTGGGTCCCGGGGAGGGGGCAGCCTGGTCCAGGGTGGGGCTGAGCTGGAAAAACCGGCATGGTTGGAGCAGTCTGTGCAGTCAGAGTCTTCACTCCTCTGCCTGGAGGCTGCTCAGGGACACTCACCCCTACCTGGTGCCCCTGAGGGGCCGGGACCAGAAGAGCATCCCCCCCCCCCCTGCCCCGCCAGCTTCGGGCTGGAGACCAAGGGAAAGGGGAGAATGACCGCATTGAGCTAGGGTCGGGGGACGAGGACACAGAGAAACAGAGACACAGAGAGAGAGAAGGAGAAAGAGAAAAGAAGGAAAGGCAGGGAGACAGGGAGAGAAAGAGGGCAGGAGGGAGACATGGTGAAAGAGAAGAGACAGGGGAAGAGGAAGACACACACACATATACATACGCACACATGCACAGAGCCAGCTTCAGGCTGGGAGAGCAGAGAAATCGGTGAGACGGAAGGAAATGGTGGAGCTCTCTGGGTCTGGGTCTGGGTCTGGGTCCGGGTCTGGATTGGGCTGGGGGCTGGGCTCACTGGCCAGGTGCCTGGGGCTGGTCAAGGCGCCGGAGTATGAGGGAAGGAGGGTGGGGGGCAGGGGCCGAGGGTGCTGGAGCCATCCGCAGCTGGGCACTGTCCACACCTCTGGGGCTATAGCTGCAGGCCCGAGTAGTCCTAGGAAGCAGCTCAGGGTCCCTTACTTCTCATCCCTCCAGTCCTCCTTTGGGACCTCGTACCTGGAGGCTGCCTCCCCAGGGGGCCCTCTCAGAGCAGCCCTGGGAAGGCCTGAGGTGAAACCAGGCTAATTAGTGCTCAGAACTGAGATAATCGCTGTCTGGAATGTTCCCTAGGAGGTCCAGGTGGGGGCAGACAGCCAGGGGCCACAGGGTGCCTGGGGTTGGCCAGCCGGGCCTCTGCCTGCTGGCTGTTAGAGCCTGTATATTGGAAGTGAGGAGACCTGGGCCCTCAGGATTTAGGATCTGCAGTTCCTCAGGTCCCTCCATGCCATCCTGTACAGCCGATCCACTGGACTCCAGTCTGGTCACATCTGCTGCCTAAAGCATTCCATGGCTCCCGTGGCCCGTAAGCTATAATCTGAACTCCTCACCTTGGCCTCATCTCCTCACGACCCACCTGCTCATCTGTTCATGCTCTTGCCTCATCACCGTGGCCTTCCCTTTCCGTCTTCTTACCCTTAAACTGCACACTTGGCCCACCTCAGGACCTTTGCATATGCTGTATCCCTTTCTAGCCTCCTCTTCTTCCACCTTCTCCCAGAGCTCTCCCTACACATCCTTCAGGCCTCAGCTCAAAGTCACCTCACGGGGGAGGCCTCCCTGGTACATTCCTGTGCAGTCCCTGCACCTCTCCTTCCAGCACTCAGCACTACCATTCTCTTAATGGGTTTCCTTATTTGATGCCTGCTTCCTCCATGCAAGTGTGGCTTCCTGAGGACAGGTGCCAGGTCTGCTTGGTCACCACTGTGTCCCACAGGACTTGACACACAGCAGGTGCTCCTGAAGCAAGCCAGGACAAGAAGTGGCCTGGACATTTTTTGTGCTGTGGGATTCCTTCTAGAAAGGGACTCTGCTGACCCCTGTGTCTCCCTTCCCCATCCGCGTCCCTTCCCCCAGCCCCAGCCGATCCTGCCTCTGAGTCTTCAGACTCCATGGGGGCAGCCCTGGACATGGTGTTGTAATGAATCACTGGCCAGAATCTGGTCTTGATTATCTCTAGGCTGGGCATGGCCTGCCTGTCCTCAGGGAGGCTGGGGCCACGGGCCACTGTATCAGGGGCCCCAGGTGTCCCACTGGGCCTCTTGCCTCTGGCCACAGATAACAGCACAGGGCCTGGTGGCCTCACCTCAGCTGCAGGCACCTGCACCAGGGACGTGCTGAGTGGCCTCGGGCAAGTCCCTGCCTCTCTCTGGGCCCCTGGCTCACACAAGGCGGTGTTTTGCCCCGTGAGAGAGAGTGAGGAACTCGGTGGAAATGGGGTCTGTGGCTGGGAGTCCATGGACGTGACCACACTGACTTTGCAAGGAGGCTGACATGAGAAAGTGATCGGTGACACATGGCTGGATTCCCATGTGTTCCCACCTGGAGGTTGTGGGGCGGGGGGAGCCCTGCCCCAAGGTACCCCGGATGCCTGAGGCCCATCCAGGTGGGGCAGAAAGTATTGGCATGTGAGGGTTTGAGCCATTTCTAGGGCATCGATCCCACCATGTTTCAGTTTCCTCCTCGTGAAGCAGAGAAAACAAGAGTTTCTACTTCACAGGGATGTGCTTAAATGAGATACTCTCTGCAAAGTGCCTGGAACAGCACCTGACTTGTGGGAAGCCATCGATAACCACCATTACTGTCACCTCCTAAAGTCTTGCATCATCCTGTTCCCACCTCTCTGTGCTTTCTACCCCCACGACCATTCAAGCTTGGGTGATTCACCCGAGTGATTACAATAGCCTCCAAATGATCTCTGCTCCCAGTCTCAGTCCTAGGTCTATTCTTTGAGTGCTGCCAGATGGAGCCTTAAAAAACGTAAGCTGGGTCACCATCCTCCCTTGCTCAACAGTCTCCCGTGACTCCTGCTGCCCTCAGAATCAGGATTGACTTCCCAATCACGACCTGCAGGTGCTGCATGATAGCCAGCCCGTGTCTCCTAATCTCCTGCTACTCTTGCTCTCATTCACCCTTCTAGAGCTGCCTTGGTTTTCTTTCAGTAAATGTGGCTCCTGCCTGCCTCAGGGCCTTTGCACACGTTGCCTCCGCTGCTGAAATGCTTTCCTCTCTGCTCCTCACCTAGTTAGTGCCCAGCTCTCAGATCAGGGGGACCTCCTGAAGCAGGTACTGTGGTGACCCACCCAGATACCCTTACACTGGACCCTGCGCTCACCTCTCAGCTGCCGTGCAATGTTGGCAGCTATGGGCTCCTAGCTAGAGCTTCTTTCTGGAGCTCTCACTGAACAGGAGCTGCCCTGTCTGTGTGGTCCTCTCACCCTCAAACAAAGGCAGACACAACCAATGACTGATTAAATTAGAAGAACAAAGCCCCCTTAGTTCAAGGTGGGATCCACTCTGAGGCACAGTTCATGCTCCAGAGCTCCCCATGGGATTAGGCTGAAGCTAGACATCGGTTGAGACCACATCCTAGCTTAGCTCTTCCCACATGTCCTGTTTCGCTTCCTCCTTTTCTCCCCAAAGCATTCCTTAATGAATCACATGCATTCCAGTCTCTGTTTTGGGCTCTGCTTCTGGGTAACCCCACCCAAGACACCTCCTCAGGGAAGCCTTCTTGATCCCCTTTTCTGGTCTCACCTCCATAGATCTCTCTTTGCGGCCCTCACTATGGCCATAGTTTTACATTTTCCCAGATGTTTACTCAGTTGAGGTCTGTCCCTTACCCCAGAATGCGAGACAGAGATTATGTTGACCCTGTTCCCTGCCGCATCCCCAGTGCCCATCACGGGACTTGCCACACAGTAGGTGCTCAATAAATATTTGTTGAATGATTGAATGAGTAATGGCTGAGTGAGCTGGAGGCTGGGGGGCTGGGCATCATCGAGGCCCCACGTTCTTCCTGTCTCCTGGTCCTGCCATCTCCTCCCGGCCCAGCTCCTCACGGCTCCATTGTAGTGCCAAAGCTCCTGCCATCTCTTTGTGGCACAGCCATGGCCAAGACAGGAAAAGGCCCTCACATGTCCTCTTAAGAATGAAGAAACGATTCCCAGAAGTCCCTTGGCAGACTTCCCCATCTCACTGGCCGCAGATGCATTCCAGATCTCGCCGCAGCCAATCACTGCAAGGGGAGAGAGGGGGGCCATGTTTGACCTGAGCCAATCAGCATTCCCCCCCCAGGGTGGTGGGCGGAGTTTGCCCTTGCCGGGAAAGAGGGACTCCATGTGGCGCCCGGCCAAGGCTGGCCGTGAGCCGTGGACCCTGAACTGGGGACGTTTTCCATGTGGATCCCTTACCTGCCGTCTCTCTCTGGGGAGCCCTCGGGGGGTGGTGTTAGGGGGGAGGTGGGCCTGGGTGGCTGCTTCAAGCCGCCTTCCGTCAGTAAATGTTTATGGCCGGTCGTGGAGAGGAGGTGGGTGGGCCCGGAGGGTGAGCGCGTAGGGCAGAGGCGGCTTGGGCTTGAGATATCGGGGGAGAGACAGAGACACAGAGGAGAGACACAGGGAGCCACACTTTGAGAGTCGGTCTGAGAGACACAGGGAGAAGAAGAGACAGGGAGATAAAGAGGGGAGAGACACACAGAGAGAGAGACATTGCCAGGAGAGCTTTTGCCATCAGTGCCTTGAGTGGTTGGAGGGCATGTCACAGTGGAAGCAACATCCCTGTCCCCTTCTCTTTGGCTTGATGTCCAGCCTGAGCCTCGCTGTCCTCTTCTGCCAGATGGGCTAAATGACCCTCTTTCACAGGACTGTCCTGAGGTGCCCAACGTACCGGGATTATCCTTGACCCAGTGGCCTTCTTTGTCCTGTAAATGGCCTGGGATGGTGGGAATTGTCACTCCGGTGATGGGCCCAGGGACACAGCGGCAAGGCAGGAGGGATCTGGGCCATGGGTGTACTTCCAAAGCCCCTGTCCTGTCCCTGCACAACATAGCCAGGTTGGGCAGTGAGGAGAGGGAGGGCGGTATCCCGGCTCAGACGCCCCTAGGGGCAGTGCTGGTCAGGAACAGCAGTTTCGGTCATAATTGCGGCGGCCGCCGTGTTCTGAGTGCCTTGCAGGTGCTAGACAGCAGCCCCGTGTGGGAGGCACTGCTTAACTCCATTTAGTTTGTGATGCCCATTTCACAGATGAGGAAACAGCCTCAGAGAGCTGTAGTGACTTCCCGAATAATAGAACCAGGTTTGAAGTCAGACAGGCCTGGGTCAGAGTCCCTGCTCCACACCCGACAGGTGAGGTGACCTGGGGGCAGTCACTCCCTCTCTGGGCCTCAGTTTTCACATTGTAAAATAGGATAAGAACAGCTGAAAGGTTGATATAAGGATCAAATGAGATGATGCACAGAGAGGACTCGGCAGCGGGCCAGGGACACCGGTCAATGCTCAGTACTTGTTGAAAGGTATGCTGGATAACAGTATTAGAGTAATTTAAAAATAATTCCTTTAATTGCCCCCTCTTCTTTAGAGGAAGAGCTGAGGTTCAGAGGGGGAAGTGACTTGCCCAATGTCACCAGCCAAGTGGAGGTGCTAGATTGGAACCTGGTGGGTCTGAGGCGGGGGTTCACTCCCAGCCCTCCATGCCGCCGTGATGGCTCAGCCCTGGATGGCCCATTTGGGGCTCAATCCTTGCGGGTCAAGGAGATGCCGGTGGCCCGGCTTGATATCCCTCTGGCCTGGCACCAGCCGTGATCACCCACTGGGGCTATTGCAAAACCTCCCTCTCTTCACTAGCCGATAAAGGGTGCTCATTGCAAAACTCAGCGGAGAAATTATTAAGTGTTGTGTCATCCTGCGGCCAGGCCCTGGGTGCCCCTTTCCTGCCCAGAGGCCTGGGTGGGGCCAGCTCCTCACTCTCTCCCTTCACGGCGCTGACCTGAAAGAGGCTGGGGTGGGGGTCGGCGAGGGGCTTTCGGGGAGTGGACAGAGGACAGACCCGGCCACCGACTCCAGCCCCCTACTCTCAGCAGCTTCATCCTTTCGGGTGCTCGGGCCCAAGCCTTGGGGTGACCTGATTCATGTCTTGCCCCACATCCAATAATTGGTCAGGAAATCTTGTCAGCTCTACCTTTATTTATATATATATATATATATATATATATATATATATATATATACACACATATATATATATATACATATATATATATATGTGTATATATATGTGTGTGTGTGTGTGTGTGTATATATTTTTAATGTTTATTCATTATGGAGAGACAGACACAGGGCGTGAGCAGGGGAGGGGCAGAGAGAGAGGGAGACGCAGAATCTGAAGCAGCCTCCAGGCTCCGAGCTGTCAGCACAGAACCCGACGCGGGGCTCGAACCACGAACCGTGAGAACATGACCTGAGCCAAAGCCGGACGCCCAACTGACTGAGCCACCCAGGTGCCCCCTTGTCAGCTCTACCTTTAAAATACATCCAGAATCCAACCAGATTCCCTCCTTGCACTTACACATGGGATTCAAAGCACCTCCCCTCTGGTCTCGCTGCTCCTGCCTTAACTCAGTCCGTTCTCCATCCGCAGCCCAAGGGATGCTGTTCAATCCGGGTGGATCCTAAGTAAGATCTTGCCTCTGCCTAGAACCCTCCATGGCTCCCGTCTCAGAGCACAAGCTGAAGTCCTTACAAGGGCCACGGGACCCTGCCTCATCTGGCCCCATTGCCTTTCTGACCTCACCCCCACCATTCTCTCTCCCTTGCTCACTTTGCTTCAGTTCCACTGGCCTTCGTGCTATTCCTCTAACACACCAAGTCTGATCTAGCCCCAGGGCCTTTGTACTTGCTGTTCTCTCTGCCTGGAATGCTTTTCCCCATCTCTTTCACACAGCTGGATCTCTCACTTTATTCAGATCTCATCTCAATGTCACTTCCTCAGGGAAGCCTTCCATGGTCACCCTGTCAAAGTGTCACCTCCACAGTCACCTTCAGCCCTTTAATCCTTCTTCCTGACTTGCCATCATTATACATTTGTTTATTTGTTTAATGTCTGTCTTCTTCCTTAGATTGTCCCCTTCCTCAGGGCAGGGACTAATGTCTGCTTTGTTCACCATGCTCCCTTGGCACTCGGCCCAGGCGTGGCACATAGTAGGTGCTCCACAGAGATTTGCTCAGTCAGTGAATGGGTGGGCGGGAGGGGCCGTATCAGCCCAGATCATGCCTCAGCAAACCTCACGAGCCCCCCTTCCTCCGGCCGGTGGCTTGAGGTTGGTGCCCAGAGCATGCTCCCCCCACCCTCAGGATGCAGCTGGAGGGGCTTCCCTTTCCACCCTGTCAAGAGGCTCCCCGACGGCCCAGCTCTCACCCAAACCCTCTACCCAGCTCCGTGATGGCACTGGCCGCGAGTGCTGTTTTGTGTTGCTTCCCTAATTATCAGCCTTCCTCTGCCCAGACGCTGAGCTCTCTGAGGACAGGACCTGGTCTGCCTTGGTCACACTTCTGTCCCCAGTGCCCAGCACCGGGCCTGGATCCCTGTGGGGTGTGTCAGTGGCTGGCTGATCAGGGCTTGCCTCACCTGCCCCATTTTCGGGGCCAGTCACGGCCAGGAGGGAGTTAAGAGGAGCCTCGGTGCCTAGACCTGCAAAGTCAGAGAGAGAAGGGGGCCCACTCGGGCCTTAATTATAACACGTCCCATAATGACACGGTGTTATAATAGGCACACAAAGTGTACTAATCTGATATTATATCTAGGCTTTTTACAATAGATACAATCAGCCGGCCGCAGTTTGCTAACTCATTCTCAACCTATCTCCACGCTCCACCTAGATTATTATCAGCTTCCTTAATTAAGTGGAGGGCAAAGGTCCGCAGGCGATGCCCACAGCCCCAGCACCGACGAGTCCGGCCTGGCCCTCCCATAAGCCGGGATAATAGCTACTCCCACATGGGGTGAGGCTTGTGCTGCCTTCTCCATCCCAACCCCCTGTCCCGGGCTGGGGCGTGACAGGCCCACTCAAGGCCTACTGAGCCACAGAATCCTCACCACCAAGGACTCAAACTGGTGGCCCATGGGCTGGGTCGGCCTTGAGGTGCATTGGGTTTGGCCTGTGTGGTGCTTTTGCTGAAAGTCAAATGAGTTGCCAATGGCGAAAAATGAGGACGTTGTATACAAACGTCCAGATTTCTGGCTTCCCTTGAGAGATGGGGAGATCCAGGAATCCTGGGGTCACGAGTGCTGTGCACTAGAGCAGAGAGGTTGTCTCCACAGGCAAGACACGGCCATGTTTGTCCCCCCGCCTCCTTCACTTTTGTGCCCCTGCCTGGCTCCTGGCGGCAGCTGAGTTTGCAAACCCCGCTCCAGGGTTAGAGGTCAGTTACCTATTTGCAAGATGGGAAACTGAGGCTCAGGAAAGGCAAGTGGCTTAGTCGATACTGCACGGTGAATCTGAAACTCAGGTCACAATCATTTAACAAGTCTTTACTGAGCACCCACTGTATACCAGCTACTGGGGCACAGGGAGACCATGAGAGATAGAGTCCTGCCTTCTGGGGATGACCGTCTTCCACTGCACAGCCATATCGTCACCTTTATTGCTGGGAAAATGTGTCTGCTGGAGGCAGGTCCTTTCTTATCCCCTTGGGGTCCTGCTGGCCCCCATCCCGGGACAGGGACTGGAGGCGGCTGTCTTGGAAGGAAGCCCCTGGCAAGGGGCTCCCCGGACCGGCTGCCATCTGGGGCTCTCTGGGAGCAGGAGGGGTGGGCAGAGCTGGCTGGCAGGGAGGTGGGGTGGGGAGTGAGCAGAGAAGGCACAGTGTCAGCCTGACAGAGCGTGAGCTCTTCTCCCACTGCCCCTGTAAAGGCAGGAAGTGGAGGGACAAGTGGCCGAAATACCCCAATTCCCCACTTGCTAGTCCAGATTTGCTCAGCCAGCTTGGGACAAAATACACCCCCCACAGCACCTCCTCTGGTCAGGAGGAGAAACTGCAACCTGGAACCTCTACCTCCAGTCCCTTTGCATTGGACCCAGCTTGGGTCTCACTGACCCCAGGCCCACAGAGCCGTTATAGACCTGCTGGTCTCCCAGGAGCCACATCTGAAGAGCATTAAGCAGCCCGCAGTCTCTGTGGCCAGCTCCCCACTGACGCGGGGGGCGGGGGGGGGGGGGGGGATGAATAACAGTCCCAGCCATCATGTGCGTTTGCTAAAAATAAACTTGACATACTTTTGCGTTGGGAAACAATGTAGATTCCAAACATTCTCAAAGGGCAGAGAGGGGAAAAAAGGAAGAATGGGAATCAAGTTTTCGAGCTTAGTAATTAATTAGCCTGTAAACAAATGACTCACACTCCTTCTTGGCTATTTTTCTTTCCGTTTTGCGTGGATCTTTGCAGGGGCCGGGGGAAGGAGGCCAAGTGAGCCAAGCTGATGGGCAAGACAGAGCCCAGATGTGCCTACCTGGGGTTGAGGGTGGCGACTGTCTGGCCAGTTGGCCAGTTGGAGAGAGAGCGGAAGAGCCTCAGGTGAAGGGAATGGCATGCATGGCCGCCCTGAGAACCAAAGGAGTTTGTCATGTTAGAGGAACAGTGAGGAGGCCCGTGTGGCTCAAGTAGAGTAGACGGGGGTGAGGCCAGAGAGGTCTGTAGGGGCCGGATCACACAGAGCCCCACTGGCTACATTAGGGCATCTAGATGTGATCCTGAAAGCAGTGGGAGCCATGGAAGTGTTTTGAGCTGAGAAGGAACATCATCTGATTTATGTAATGATGTCATTTTCAAAATGGATGATCAGAAAAATAAACTCTAAATGTCCTCTGTTGTTTAGATGCTTCTGGTATTTAGATTTCCCAAATGATTATCTAGTGGTCCTGTTTCTTAAGGGTTTATGTGCTTAAGGTCTGTCTCCTCTCTGTAGAGCATCGGCCCCATGATATCAGAGACTTTGTTGGTCTTATTTACTTCTGTGTCCCCGGTTCGAGACCACTACTTGGCACACAGTAGGAGTCCAGTAAATGTCAAGTGACTGAACCGTCTCTGCAAGGTCAGTGGCCTCATTCCATTTTATAGAGGAGGAGTAGAGGACATGGGTCTCCATGGCCAGCCTGGGATGGTCCCAGGAGAAGGCAGGTTTTATTTAGTTCAGAATAAGGAGAAGTTTTATGGCTGAAAAAAAAAATCTATTTTGTGAGGGACTGAGCTCTCCAGTAATGGGGGCATTCAACTAGAGCCCACACTACCAGCCTTACAGTACCCCTTTCCGATTGAAGACACACTCTGTGCTGGCTCATAGATGCCCCCTGACAATCTATGAGGTTGTCATATTGTTATGTCCGTTGTGCCTACAGAGAAACTGAGGCCCAGAGAGGAGTTGTGATATGCCCAAGGTTACAAGTGGGGAAGCCCAGATCTGACCGTAAAGACTGTACTTTTGACTCCTTTTCTGAGCCGTAGACTTTGATTTGAATCCCTGCTCCGCCTGGGATGGTGTGTGACTTGGGGAAAGTCACTCTGCTTTTCTGATCTTCAGTGTTTTGCTGCACTAAATGGGGTTGTGGGTACCTACACTAAATGGAGCTGAGTGGACAACAGCGGGCACATGTGTGCTCAAAACTGGTGCACCCCTCTCCTCTCTGCTGAGGTCCTTCTGCCTTTGACCCCGCTCCTGGGCTGTCGATCCCCTTCTAGGCCAGCGACTCTCTGGAAGCCCATTCTCCAGCCTCCACCCGCCCACTGGGAGTTGTTGATTCACTCACACCATGAGCTTCTTGCCCGTTGCCTGTGCTTTCTTCCTCCTTTTGTTGGTAAACCCACTGCCTTCTGTGGTTGCCAAAGCTTCTCTCAGGGGGCAGGCAGATGGTGGGGGGGATCCCACCATCCCACAGAACGTCTCTGCTGCTTCCCCATCCCTCCCACCCTCGCCGCACCCAGCTGAGGTCACCAGGCGCGAGCCCTGGACCAGGGACGCAGGTCACTGTTGGGGGCTTAATTAATCATCACGGGGCAGGTGGGGCTCTGGCTGGTCCAGGATCCCCCGTGGGAGGGCCCGGCGGGTGGGGGGATGGGAGAGGGAGTATCAAGGGAAAAAGGCTGCGAGCAACGGGCTCACAGCCCATGGTGAGCACGTACGTGGGAAAGCCCACCTGAGTGCTAAGGGGGTGTGTGCTGATGGGGCAGGGGTGGCAGAGGTGGGCGGGTCTTGGAGAAGGCTTCATGGAGGAGGTATGTCTTTTCGTTTAAGTTCGTTTATTTATTTTGAGAGAGAGACAGAGAGTCAAATGAGTTGCCAACGGTGAAAAATGAGGGGCGAGTGGGGAAGGGGCAGAGAGAGAGGGAGATGGGGAATCCCAAGTAGGCTCTGCTCTGTGAGCGCAGAGCCCGATAAGGAGCTCGAACTCACAAGCTGTGACATCATGACCTGAGCTGAAGTCGGTTGCTCAACGGACTGAGCCACCTGGGCGCCCCAGAGGTGGAGATGCTTCGACCTCATGGAGTTCATCATGAGGATGAAGTACATGAATCCACGTGAGTGCTTAGCACAGTGGCCGGCACAGAGTAGGTGCTCAAAACGCAGTGATCAGCCTTCTCTGGCCTTATGGCCTCGTGGCCGACAGCAGGGTTGGAGGCTTGGCTGGGTCTGAGTTCTAGCTCTGCCGCCCTGGCTTGCTGTGGGGATTGGGACTGTAGGGATAATGCACCCACTCTGGCAGCTGGCTCACAGTAGGTGTGGTTCTGCCACGTTCACGGTGAGGAAACTGAGGTGCAGAGAGGTGCAGTCACTGGCCCGTGGTGGGACCCTTGGTCGGCTTGGCTCTAAAGGCTGTCTTTTGTTAAAGAGGGGTGGGTCTTTCGGTGTGTGCGTTGCTTAGGGGCTGTCCCACCCATGGCCCCTTCGGTCTGCCATGGATGCTGACAGAACAGCTTTTTAATGATTAACGCAAGCAGCGAAGGCAGTGACTCTTGGCACGATGTCCTGGGATCCAGCAGTGTGTTCCCAGGGCCCCTGTCCTAGGCTGGGGAATGGGGGGTGGCTTTGCACATGGTGGGGCCGGCCTGGGCTCTTGGGGCAGGGGGCAGCCTCTATCAGGCCCAGCCTTTCTCTTTCCACCCGACCAGCCCCATAGCACTCTGCCTTACTTCTTTTTTTGTTACTGTTGGGCAGTTTGGGCCCCCTTTTTTATGTGTCCTGAATCCGAATCTCCTTCTGATGTTTGGAGAATTCCCTGCTCTATAAGCAGATTCCACCTGCCACAAAGGATGCTGAGAATATGAGACTCATTTTCCAGCCTCCCTTGCAGCTAGAGAGGGACACATGACTCGGCCCAGCCAATCACAGGCACTGTCCTGTGGGGAGTCCGTTGTGGCTCCATCCAGAGGCTTTTAGTTCCATGCAGGTCATGAATCCTCCATGGCTCCCCATTGCCCTTAAGATAAAACCCAAACTCCTCCTCGGGTCCCATAAGGACCTCACCTCCTTCTATCTATCTCTTCCTCACTCCTCCAGCCACATGGGCCTCCCTCAGCTCAACTCAACATGCTGAGCTCATACCTGCTTCAGGGCCTGTGTGTTTGTTGTTCCTTCTGTTATTATATCTCCATTGCACAGGCGAGGAAATAGGGGCTGTAGGGAACCGTGCAGGGTGCAAGGGGCTTTGGAGCTGAGGTTGGCCTGGCCTCTGCCTCACCGCTGCCTGCACCCAGTCAGAGGCCCCTTCCTCCAGGAAGCCCCGACTGCTCCCCTTTGAGGAGGCGTCCCTCTGCTCACCTCAGCTCAGCCTAACTGACATGTCCTCAGGGGCAGTGGGGTGGGCACGGGGTGGGGGTGATATTGCCCCCAAGAGAGTGGACACTGATTCTTGTGGAGGGAAAAATACTCGTTTATGTATAAAGCACAGACACATCCATAAGCCGTAAACAGCTGCTCAGTGTATCTGTGGAATTATAATTTCTTGGGGGGGGGGGCAGCTGGGAAAGAGGTGTCTAAAAATGCTCCTGGGGCTCCTGGGTGGCTCGGTCAGTTAAGCACCCAATTCTTGATTTCTTTGATTCTCGCAGTTCGTGAGTTTGAGCCCTGCATCGGGTTTCCACACTGACAGTGAGGATCCTGCTTGGGATTCTCTCTCTCTCCTTGCTCTCTCCGTCCCCCCCACCTCTCAAAACAAACAAACAAACAAACAAACAAACATTAAAAACATGCTCCTTGGGGGCAACAGCAGCAGCAACCAAAAGCTGAGAAACATTAGTTGAACCCAACTCAGTTTAAACTCACCAGAACTTGATTTGACTCAACTCCTCAAGTCAAGCCAACTCAACAAAACTCATCTCACTCAGTTGGGAGTAGCCTCAGCTCGGTTAAGTTCCCCACCTAACCCCTCTCAGCCCATTTCCACTCGGTTTACAACAGCTCCGTGCGGCTCGATGCAGGATAACTCGGTTCAGTTTAAAACGCAGCTCGGCTGAACCCAGTCAACCCAACTCAGCTCACCTTACGTCAACTAGTTTGTTCACCTCAGCTCGGCTCCCTTCACCTCGACTCACCTCAGCCCCCTTCGGTTCAGCTCGAGTCAGTCCCACTCAGTTTCATGCTCAACTCAGCTCAGCTCACCTCCTGTCCTCGACTCACCCCATCTCACCTCGATTTAACTCCCCTCAGCTTGACTTGCCTCCAGTTTGCCACCTCGACTCACCTTGAACACTCATTCTGTTTGCCACCTCCCCTCCCCAGCTTCCCGCCCCTCCCCTCCTTCCCCCCTCCCGGCCCCACGCTGGTCTTGCGGAAGAGGGATGCCTCAGACTTCGTTTCTGCCTCCGACGTGTTCCCAGTCTAGCTGGGGACTCTGACACATCCCTCCTTTCAACAGGTGCTGCGATGAGGGAAGCACGGCGCCCTAAGTCAGCAGCATGTGGCAGCCCCAGGGAGCCCCAGACGACTTCCCACAGGAGGGAGATCTAGTTCAGGCAGAGGGAACAGCACGTTCAAAGGGCCGGAGGCAGGCTGGGCTGAACATTCAGAGGGCTGGGGGTGGCTCCGGCTGGAGGGCAGAGTGGGAGGAAGAGGGCAGTACAAGAGGTGGCTTGGGACAAGTGCCGGCCCCTTGTGGGGATGCTGGCCTGGGGACAGTGGGCAGCCGTCCCAGGGTTGAGCACGGAGAAATGTGGTGGAGGGGATCCCTCTGGTTGCTGGGAAGAAACAGAGCTGAGAGGTGGGGCTGAACGTACTGGGCAGTGCCCCAGCTGGGAAATCCGGCACTGGGTGTTGGTGGGGGGCAGGCAGGTGGGGAGCTTAAAGAAGGAATTCAGGAAATGAGTCATAAAAAAATGACCAAGAATTGAGCTGCCTCTGGAGTGGGCCCTGTCTACTTGCCTTAAAAGTATTAACTAATTTAATCTTCCCAACAACCTCATGAGGTAGCTATTACTACCATCCCTGTTTTGTAGATGAGGAAACGGGCTCCGAGAGGCCAAGACGTTTGCCCAAGGCACACAGCTCCTAAGGGGCAGAGCTCAGACCTGACCTCAGGCATCAAGGCTCCAGAGCCCTCGGGAGCAGCTGAGTGTTCTCGTCCACATTCCCATGGTTGCCTGCAGGTCTCCACTTCATGTAGTAGGTGCTCAGGAAATCCTTGTTCCGTGAGCTTATGGGGATTTATATCATCACTGTCATTTGATTTGGGAATGCCTGACTCCCTTTCAAAGGAAGAGTCTGTTATCATTGTCGTGTCACAGGAGAGGAAATTGAGGCCCCAGGTCACAGAGGCAGGAAGTGGTGAGGCCAGGATTTGAACCTCCGGTAGGAAAGTGTTCTACAAACAGGCAGGGTGGTCATCATTAGGATCTTCAGCCATTTGAATTGTAATTCACCTTCATGTATGCCTTGAGCGGGCCCTGCGTCCTGCACGGGGAGGGGGGTGGTGGGGGAGATCCTGCCCTTGTCCCTTTCCTGCTCACAATTCTCCCATGGCTGCCCACTGCCCTGAGGATGCAATCCAGGCTCCCTGCTGCCTAAAGGCCATGGCTGATCTGGTCCCCACCCTGCCCAACTCTCTGACACCCCCCCCCCCCAATCTCCCCTTTTCCCTCTCCATTCCAGTCTCCTCCAACACACGTTTCCCACCCCAGGGCCTTTGCACACACAGCTCTCCTGCCTGGAACTCTCTTTCCATGGCTACTCTATCTCACCCTTCGGTTCTCAGCTCTAATGTCGCCTCCTCAGAGAAGCCTTCTTGATCATTTGAGCTCAAGTCCCCCTCATTGTTACCCATCACATTGCCTCTTCTTTTCTCTCTTTTCGTATCCTGCTGCCTTGCTGGAATTTTATTTGTTTATCATCTACCTCCTGTAGTGGGCTGAGCCCTCATGGGCAGGGACCATGTTTATTTTGTTCACTGCCGAACTGCCTGGTGTATGGTGGGTGCTCTATAAACACGCATGGAATAAATGAATGAGTGAAGGATGGATGGAATCCTCTAAGAATCTGGGTGCTGAGAGGAGGAGTAGAAGCCTTGGGGCCTAGGCTGGGGTCTGGGACCTCCTTTCCCTGGGTCTCCTGTCCCCGGGGAGGCGCCCCTGCCAGGATAGGAGGGTGGGCGTGGGGGCAGCGGGCAGGGCTGGGCGAGGCCTCCTCGCTCCTTACTGTTTTCATCCTCTTGGTAATTATGGGCTCAGACACTCCTCGATGCCTTCTCGGAATAATAGCCGGGCCTGTTATCAGCAGCATCTCCCGGACCTTTACACAAACAGTCATTAATCAAGTCTCACTGCCACCCTGCCCTCCCTCCTGGTGGAAACCGAGGCACAGAGAGATGAGGCTACTTTCCCAGCATCACACAGCCAATTCGAGGAGGAGAGGCTGTTTTGCCCCCAACTCTCTGGGGTGGGAGGGGGGGTTCCTTCCCCATTCCACTTAGGGGGAGCTTCTGAGCCTGCCATGGCTGGGGGGCCCTGCCCCCAGTTCCCAGCCCCCAGCCTGCCTCGAAGCCCCGGGGGCCTTCCAAGGTGGCCTCTTAATCACTGCCGGTTAATTAAGGAGGTTAAACAACTCTGTGGGGCCCATGCGGGCCTGCCCAGGGAGAAGGTGGCAGGTCTGTCTCACAGCGAGGCCCCTGCTCCCCAGGCCTGGCAGGGCACCGTGCCGCCTCTGCCCTCCGCGGGGCCTGGGGGTCTCTGGGGAAGGTGCCACAGGACTCCATTGTTGGTGGGTGCCCCCTCCCCTTCTTCGGGTGGTGTGTGGGAGGTGCTGGCATCACTTAATGAGGCCTCCACGGCTGCCAAGGAGAGCTGGAGGAGTTGAAACAGGTTCTGGGTGAGGTGAGTTTCGTGGGCTGGGCAGAATCTGTGGCTCTTTGCCATGTGGGCGCTCCCTGGGGCGGTGGGGGGCAGGCGTGGGACCCCTGCCTCCTCCCTGCCCTCCCTCTGCCCCGTGGGGCAGGCGCAGAGGAAGCTTGGGAGGGGACAGTGAGGATGACAGAGGATGGTCGTCAGGACTCCCATGACCCCCTCTTCCCACAAGCCCGTGGGAGCCATACCGAATAGGCCCACAGCAACAGGGCCTGGGGGTCCTGAGACATTGCTAACCTGTAGTCTGATACAGACTTGGGCGCTGGTCTTCCTACCCGGGAAATGGGGGTGGGTGGTTGGATGTGACAATGTCGGTCTCGCAGCTTTAGTTCAGGAAGGATCCGTCCCGGACAGAGCAGCCTAACTTGCTGTGTGACTTTGCACAAGGTGCTTTCCTCCTCTGGGCCCCCGTAGTTCTGGCTGTACTGGTGGTGGTGGGGTGGACAGAGTGATGACAAGTGGTCATTCCTGCTGACCCTCTGTCTCTGGTGAGGCTGAGAACACCTCCTGAGGGGCACCCAGACCCGCTTTCTCCAGGCTGCACAAAGAGGTTATTCAGTATGCCTCTCTTGGCCCCGGGGAACCTGAGGCCCTGGACTTGGGCCAAGGAGGCTTGGGAGGAAGCTCCCATCTGGTGCTTGGACACACTCCCTGGGGCTGGGCTGTGGATCCCAGGATGGAGAGGGCCAGCCCCTCTGCTGAAGCCCCCAGGGTCCGCAGTGGGACGGGCTGAAGCAAGGCTGGCTCAAGGCAGAACCCACTGTGCTCCCAGAGCCCGTCTGGGTGTGGGGCCCTCCTGGCTCTTTGTGTCCCACGACGGTTTTTTTTTTTGTTTTTAAATTAAATCACATTTTGGAGGTATAATTTACATGCAATAAAACTCGCCCTTTTTTGGTGTCGCATATAGTTACATAACCATTACTACGAAGAAGGTATAGCGTTGCTTCCCTCCTTCCAGAAAGTTCTCTGTTTCCCTTTGTCATCAGTCCCTTTCCCTACCACCAGCCACCGACAACCCCTGATCTCCTCCAATTTGTTATTTTAGAAATTTTTGAACTTACAGAAAAGTGTAAAAACTTCACAAGGAACCTCAGCAGTCCCTTCACCCAGATTCCCCAGCTGTCGGCACTTGGCCCCATGTGTGTTCTTGGTCTCTCTCTCTCTCGGTCTGCGTGAGTTTTGCTGAACTGTTTGTAAGTTGCAGACGTCCTGACGCTTTACCCTAAACACTTCAGGGAGCATCTCTGAAGATCAAGAAAGAGCATGTTCCAGCATAGCAGACAGCTGCAATGCCATTATCACACCTCAGTCATCTAGCATCGACCCGGTCCTATCACCTAATATCCAGCCTGTGTCCAGACTACTGAGATTGCTCCCAAGTGTCCCCAGTAGCTGGGGGTTTTGTTGTTCTCATTGTTTTCTGGTCCAGATTCCGATCAAGGATCAGGCTCTGCATTTGGTGGCAAGTGTCTTTGGTGTCCTTTTGTCTGGAACATTCCCCCTGCCCTTGCTTGATATGTAATGCATTCTTTTTTTTTTAAAGCTGCCCTCGTGGTCCTCCACACCTAGAACTCAAGGGCAAGTACTGGGGGGGGGGGGCAGAGTGCCAGGGAAGGGGCTGCTGACTTGGGCACATGGGGTGTCCTGAGGGTCCTTTCTTAAAAGCTTTGTTTGGAAGGAGGGGGCAGGCAGGAGGGAGGCCGGGTGGGAGAGAGAAGGAGAGAGAGACAGACTTGGGTTCGTTGTTTCAACTTCCAATAATGCTGAAAAATTCAAAGCAAAAAGCATAAAACAATTTGGATAGAGAGGAGTCTGTAGTCCCGTGGTTGTGGGTCACGCCTCAGCTCTGCCCAGCCCCCCTCCCCGGGCTGTGAGACCTTGGGCAGAAGACGTCACCTCTCGGGACTCAGTTTCCCCATTTGTGAAATGAGGACAGTATCAGTCTGTCCACCTCCCCCAGCCGTCTTGAGGATTAAACAAATGAACTCATGCAGCGTATAAATAGCGATGACTCTGATTTTTGACAATTTGGTGACAGTCTTTCCAGACAATTCTCTGTCTATCTACCTACACGCATGGAAATATGTGAATATTGTAGTATGTAAGTTGGGTCACCTCCTTTTTCCCCTCAGTAGTTTATTAGAAGCATTTTCCCAGCACTCTTCCATCGTGTAGCAACTTTTAACTTTTACTAATGTTGCCAACAGATAATACCGTCGTGTGGTACCAAACACATGGCTGCAGGAAGGCGTACAATTAAAAGTCTGTGTTCCTCCTGCCCCCGTTCCCTCAGTTCCTCGCGGGACATTTGGTTTGGCTTTCCAGAAGGGTTCTACACGTATCCAAACGAAAACATCGATTTTCTTTCTTCTTCTATTCCTACAGCTGTCGGAAGACAATACACACTGTTCCTGTGCCTTGTTTTTTTTCCCCTTAACAGTAGATCTAGGAGGTGGTCCACATCAGTGCATAAGGAATGCCCTTCCTTTTTTTCTTTTTTTCCCAAGCGGTCCCTTGTGGAAATGGACCACGGTTTAATGAACCAGTTCCTTACCGATGGCCATTGAGGTACCTGCAGGCTTTCGCCACTAAAAATTGCAACAGATAGTCTTGTGCAAATGTCTTGTGTCCGTGTGCAAGTCTGTAGCGTATATTCCTAGGAGTGGAGCTGCTGGGTCAGACGTCGTGTGTATGTTGAGCTTTGCTCTGCCATCGTAGCTAATGGCCGCACGGATCCCCATGTATTTAACAGTCCCCTCCTGGCGGACATTTAGGTGGTTCCAGTCTGTCTTTCCTATAAACAACGCCACAATGAACATCTTTGTGCAGCTGTCTTTGTGTGCAGAAGCAGCCGGCTTGTGGGGATTTCCCAGGAATCCGAGGACGGATCAACAGGAAGTACTGAGAAGGGAGAATGGAACCAAAGGGGCCCGTGGGTATGGCTGGTGGTCAGAGTAGCTGCTGATGGGATCCTCACCACCACAGACTCCTCTGAACCCTGTGAGTGGGGTGTGGGCGAGGGTCCACAGCTTGGAGGCTGTTGGAAATGCGGAGTCCTGGGCCCCCACCCTAGCCCTGTTGAATCGGGACCTCCGTTTGGCCGGCAGACAATTTTGAGAAGCATTGCCCTAAAACACACCCAGAGACCCCATTTCCTCCCTGTTCCTGGAAGATAGGGTTTAGCCTTGGCTCCGGGGCAGCTCTGGGGCCCAACGTGGCTTCCCCACCTACTGGCTGTGTGAGGGGGGCGAGCCGGATCACTTCTTGGTGCCTCCATTTCCTCATCGTTAAGCGGGAATGAAAGCAGCCCTCACCTCACGGGGCAGTTGTGAGAACCACACACACTCACTCACGTGGAAGTGTTCAGTGTAGTAAGTGCTCAATAAATACCGTCATTGTTCTGCACACATTAGGTAACGTGTGGGGGTCAGATCTCTCTGTCTCCATCGTCGTCCCTCACTCTGTCTCTGTCCCCATCTGTCTCTCCTTCTGTTTTATCTCCCCGTCTCTCAGTGTCTCTGACTCTCTGTTCTTCTCTCTCTTGTGGGGCCGTACGTGCTGTGTAAGCATCTGTGTAAATGCTAAAAGCCTGGACAAATAAAGCTAGAATGCAAAGAGGAAAACGCAAGCTGAAAACTCACAGTATCGTGAGGGCAAAATCATACCATTACACAAACTTGGAAATATTACCAGCAAAACATGCACGTTTTCGGGGGGATGTGGTGGGGGCCTGCCAGGACATACAGCCTGGCCCACGGTTGTGTCCCTTTCCTATTTCTCTGGGCCCAGTGCAGGCTTGGACCTGGGTAGAGCTAAATGATGAAGAACAAAGAGTCTTGCCCCAGATGGCCACTAAGTTTCTCCTTCTCTGTCACATCTTCTCTGTGTGACCGTGGGTAGGCACAATCAGTTGGCGATTTATGTTTTTCCAGCTCATTGACTGAGCACCTGCTACGTCAGGTCCTGGGACGCAACCGTGGACAAGATGCACAGAAGGCCTGCTTTGTGGTGTTTGTACCTACGACGGTTTACCTGTGGCAGATAATGTAGAAGTGAATCTTAGATAGTGCTAAGTTATCTGCCTAAAATAAAATATGGTTATATAATAACAGAGATAGGGGTGGAGTTACTTTACCCTGGGGCAAAGGGTCTGGAAGGTTGCTCTGACCTGAATTCAGGGACCAGAATGATGAAAAGGATCTGGGCATAGAAAGCTCTGGGAAAAGGGCATTCCAGAAGAGGGAACAGCAAGGGCAAAGGCCCTGAGGCAGGAACAAGCTTGGGGGCCAGTCATGATCGTAAGCTTTCAGAGGAGGAAAAGATCTCAGGAGCAGGACAGCCTTTGCTGAGTGTTTTGAACAAGTCACTTGCCCTCCCAGAGACTCGGTTTCCCCTCTGTGTGAAATGATTAAAGCCAGTAGTAGGCGAGAACCTCTTTATTGGAGGGGCTCAGGGAATGGTTGCGGTTTGGGAGGATGTGTCTGGAAACTGGGCACAGCAGGACCGCTTTTTATTCTTGGATTATTTGGGGTGGCTTTTGGGGGGTGACAGTGGAGATTTAGGCTGAAAGCAATGCCCCAGCCTCCTCATGGCTCAGCCCCTGATTTCAGGAGTTAATAGCCTGAAGCACTCGGCATAATGCCTGGTGCAGAGCAAGTAGACAGGAATGGGGAGGGCATTCCAGGTGGGAGGAAAGGCGTGGAGATGGGAATGTTTAAGGCGTGTTAGGGGAAGAGTGAGGAGACCAGCTTGGCTGGTGGGGAGGGGTGAGAGAGGAGGCTGGAAAGACAGGTTGAGGCCCAGGTTGAGACCTTGAATGGCATGCAAAACGGAGGGTGGGCCTTGGCCTGTAGGCAGTGGGGAGCCATTGTATGTTCTAGAGCAGGAGAAGCCACAGAAATGGTTTTCAGTTTTCGTTTGGTTTTCAGTGAAATATTTTATTATATTTATTATTAAACATTTTTTAATGTTTATTTGTTTGAGAGAGAGAGAGAGAGAGAGAGAGAGAGACGGAGTGAGAGCAGGAGAGAGGCAGAGAGAGAGAGGGAGACACAGAATCCAAAGCAGGCTCCAGGCTCTGAGCTGTCAGCACGGAGCCTGACGCGAGCCTGGGCTCGAACCCACCGACCGCGAGATCATGACCTGAGCCGAAGTCAGTCACTTAACCGACTGAGCCTCCCAGGCGCCCCTTCAGCGAAATAGTTCAGACTTTCAAAAACGTTTGAAGGATAATAAAATAGGCTTCCATGCAGCCATCATTCAGCTTAAGAAGAAAATGCCCCAATACTGCTTACAAGACCGGAAGCCCCTCCCCAGTTGTATCTCTCCTAAAAGTCGCTGCAGGCCCGGATTTGGCGTTCAGGATTCCATGCATGTCTTTGTCCTTCTGTTGTCTGTTCGATGGAGGACAGTCGAACACACGAATCTCACTTATACGATTTGACAGCTCTGGGATCACCACCTACTTGCAATCACAGACCAGTTGTGGCATTTGGTTGTGCTGTTCTTGAACGTCATATATATGGGACCATTCCGTAGGTGCTGTTTTGTCTCTGGCACTTTCTTTCACTCAGTGTTAGGCCCGTGAGATCCCTCCGTGTTTCGGGCCGGTGGTTCCTTTCCTTTCACTGCTGCGTCTTAGTCTACTGTCTAAACAGACCACCGTCCCCTTCATGTGGAGCTGGTCACCACTTCCCGTTTCCAGTACTTTGGACGGTGCTGCTGTGGACATTCTAGTACATACCTTTTGCTGGACATAAGAACACAATTCTTTTAGTAGATGCTCTGGAAGGAACTGCAAGGTGATGTGGGACATGTGTTAGTTTTTACAGCTGTGGCCAGTTTCCCAAAGTGGCTGTGCCACATCTTTATACTTTTACACACACACACACACACACACACACACACACACACACACACACACCCCTGAGGGTTTTGGTGCCCTGCTGTGGTGGTGCGTGTGATTATACAGAGGGTGTCACGGGCACATTCGCTTCTGCAGCTGGCTTTTTTTCCACTCAAAGCTCTGTTTTGGAGATCTGCGCCCATTGGTGTAACACACAGCTTGAGTGCCTCTATTCTCAACGTAGGATCTGTCGTGTAAACAAACAGCAGTGCTCTCCTCCCAGCTCCGGTGCCTGGATGCTTAGCTTATTCCCCTGGGATTCTCTTTCTGGATTTTCACGATCATCTGTTGTGTGTCGGGTAAGGCCAGTGAACACGGGTGTGGGGGAGCTCTCCCGGCCCATCCCGGCAGGAGACGAGGTAGAGGGGCTGGGGCAGATGGAGGGACATTTAGGGAACTTGATTGTGGGGGAGGAGGAAGGAAACAAGACTGGGACTGGGTGGGGGCAGAAGCCCAGGGTTGAATCCTTCCTCCCACTTTCTGGTTGTGTGACCTTGGGCATGTGACTTTGCTGGCCTATAGCCTCAGTTTCCTCATCTGTAACAGGGGATCATTCACCACACCTGGTAAGCAGAGTGAGCAGAGCCGTTCAGCGGACTCGGCAGGGTTTGAATCCGTTTATTAGCCGGCTGACTTTAGTTGTCTTAGCTGAGCCTCAGTTTCCTTATCTGTAAAATGGGGATAATAATAATACCTGCCTCCTAGTGGTTTTGTGACAATGAAATGAGATCCTGTACGTAAAGCACTGATTAAATGCTCGATAACTGATAGCCTCGTGTTATTATTACTGTTGCTGCTGCCTTCTCTTTCTTTCCAGCCAGAAGGTGGGTGCCTGGAGGGCACAGCCTGGCCTTTTGCCTCCTTCTTCCTCCTGGGGGTCACTGGAAATCTGTGGGGTCTAACTATGTACCATTGCTGTATCCCAGGTGGGTGACCTGGTTGAGCCCAGCCCCTGTCAGAGCCTTGGTTTTTCCCTGTAACGTGAGGCCCGTGGCAAGGTCTCCAGCTAGTTGGTTTCCTGCTGGGCCTATGATCTAGAAAGTGGAAAGGGACGTAAAGTGGGTAGGTGGGGTCTTGTGCGGGGGCGACACCTTCCTAGCAATGCTGTGGATGCAGTCTTGGGGGACCTCCTAGAGGTGAGGCAGGTGGGGGTGCTTCTGGCTGAACCCCTTTGGAAAGGAGCCATGGTGGCAGGGAGAAGCAAGAGGAAGGGGTTTGTGGTTCTGCTGACCCCCTGGAGGTTTTAGCAGCAGGGACGTCCGAGCCCCTTGATGCAGGGTGGGGACACTCAGGCCACAGGGAGAGGGGGGCCGGTGTCCCAACTCCCGACCTATCTCTGAGGTCCACGTGCTGGGTGGTCCCGGGTACCTGGTGTACCTTCTCTGTGCCTCAGTTTCCTTTGCTGTGAGTGGCTCAGGTAGGCCTCACTGCCTTGTCTGCTGGATTTCCCGGCCCCCGCAGACCCCCTGGCCCGGCCCCCTTGCCCGCGAGGAGGCTGAGGCCAGGGCTCAGGGCCAGGGCCGCGCACCTTGACAACCCGCCCACGCCGGGCACAAAGGCCCATTGTTTGGGCCCACGTTGGCGGGGAAGCGGGCGGGGAGCAGCCGCCTTTCACCCAACCCGCTTGTGGTCGGCGGGGACTGAGGAGCCATTCACAGAGGCCCCCGCCCCCTGACCGGGCCCCGGGCCAGGCCGCCTCCCGGGCAGGCGCCCTCGCCAAGCTGGCAGCTCCTGCTCCGAGCTGGGCCTCAGTTTCCCCAGCTGAGAAAGGGGTAGCAGAATGGCTCTGGTGGGGCCAGCAGAGCTTGCTTGCTCTCTGACCTCGCTGCCCTGAGGTCCATACCCGCGGGGCCGCGGCTTCACCTGGCACAGAGAGGCTGCTCCGGCTGTGCCCGAGGATGGGGAAACTGATGGGGGAACTGAGGCACCGGGCCTTCAGGGCCCCACAGGCCTGGCTTCACGTTCTGGGTGACGTCGGCGAGTCTGTTCGCTTCCATGAACCTTAAGTTTCCTCATCTGTAAATGGAGACTCGCAATCTGTGACCGTCAGGGTAAAATTCAGAAACGCAGCCTAGCTGTCAACCATGTGCAGGACTGACTCTAGGATTCGGGGGCCCGGGGCAAAAGGAAGCGCAGTGCCCCTCGTTCAAAACAGGGGTTTCAAGATGGCACTTGGCATCGCACCGAGTGCGGGAGCCTCTAAGCGTGGGACTGTGTGCGACGACACGTATCGCGTCAGACCCCGTTCCAGGCAGAGGGGACACGGCCAATAAACAGGAGAAGGCTTGCGTTCTCGTGGAGCTGACAGTCTGTCACAGGGACCCGGGGCATCCTCGGGGGCTGTCTGATAGATCTTTCTGAAGCCAGGTGCCCCTGGAGGCCTGCTCCTCCGGGGCCTGCTGGCCGGGCCGAGGAGGGTGGGCTGGGCACCCCAGCTTCCCGTCGAGGCTTTGGTCTCCGTGACCTCGCGTCAGGCTGGGCCCCCACGGGAGTAACGACCGACATTTACCGACCCCGTGCCGGGGCCGATCCGGACGCTCTTCCCAGCTACCTCGGAGCATCTCCGTAACAGCCCTAAGAGGAGGCAGGGCCGTATGGTTACGCTCCGTACAGATGGGGAAACTGAGGCTCGAGTCAGTGAATGGGAGAGGCAGGGCTTAACCCGGCTGTCTGGCGCCAGAGCCTTCATCTCCTCTTCCCACCGTCTGCCAAGGGGGGCAGCGGTGGGCCAGGCGGTGTGTGCCGGGGGCAGAGGCCCTGCTGGGGTTCGAGCTGGGAGGGGCGCGGGTGTGCCCGTGGCCCGCCAGCTGCCACCTGGGTTGGCCCTGCTGTGTGGCCCTGAGTCACAGCCCTGTGTCCTGGGAAGCTGGCTGCGCCTCGGGCACCCGTGGGGCCTGAGTCACGGCAGAGCGCACCCTGCCACCCAGCCCATCTCCCGCCCGGGCCTGGGGACAGGCAGGTCCTGGAAGCGGCAGGAACTCACATTTGTGCCCACTGTCGGGGGCACGAGAGGTGCACCCACTTGCGCCCCAGAAGCGTATTTCTTTCCTTGTCTCATTGAGCTCAAGCTCACCCTTGCAGGCCATCCCAAGATGGATTAGCTGGCTGGGTAGTTACTGAGCTCCCTGTCACCAGGAGCATTCAAGGAAGGATAGCCTGTCAGGGTGCTGAAGAGGGTTGTTGTATCCGATTGGGTCTGGTGTGGGAGTATGTGACTTCCCGAGCCCTACACTTCGTTCAGGTACTTATTTTTGAGTAGCTAACGTGAGCCAATGGTACGAAAATCCAAAAAGTACAGAAGGATATGGAGTGACGAGTAAGTGTCCATCCTCCCTGACTCCCAGCCTCCAACCTTTCCTCTCCAGAAGCAGCCGCCATTAACTGATTTTCCCCCCAGAGCTAATTTACATACATACGAACAAATACATAAATTGTCCTTTCCTCCTGCCCTCCTTTGTACAAAAATGACAGCCGGTGTAGTTTATATCCCATCCTGCCCCTCATTTTATTTTTGTTTGACTTGACAACTTATATTGAAGGCTGTTCCAGCACACGCAGGGCCGTTCCATCCTTCTTACTGTGCCAATGGTATTTCTCCTCACCTGCCTAAATAATCTATATGACACATTTAATTAAAGGGTTTTTAATCCTGAATTCTACATTTTGGGATCCGCACTGTCCTTCACTCTGGTGGTGGCCTGAGGAAATTTTCAAAGTTTGACTGGAAACTATAAGCTCTTCCCACATCTGTTGGGATTTGTGAGGACGGTGGGGCGGCGGGGGGGGGGGTGTGTGTGTCTGTTTTTGGTTGAGATTATATAAGAGGTAAAAGACAGAAAGAGCGAGAGAAAACCTTTCACCCACACACCTCCATGCTGGGCACTCGTGATCCAATGGTAAACCCCCTGGGCACCAGCTCATCTACCTGTAGTGTGGCCAGGCTGTGGGGAGGTACCCGTGTGTGTGTGTGTGTGTGCACATGTGTAAGGGGTCAGAGATGGCTCCTCAGTGGAGAGACGATTTAGGTGGGGCTTTCAGGGATGCATAGGAATTCATATGAGAAATGTGGAGATGGTCCTACCAGGCAGAGGGAACAGCATGAAGAACAAAACTCAACCTCTAACAAGGTTGACTGTGTAACCCGAGCTATTCAGACATTTTTTCTTTTTTCTCTTGATTCTTTATCCTGTAGAAGCTTCCTTCCGTCTGCCTCATTTTGGAGTTCTCTGAGACTGTCCATTTCATGAAGTGTTATATCAATTAAAAAAAAAAAAGGAACTACTTGGTGGGTGCAGAACAGACTACCAGCTTCAATTTATTGGGCACCTACTATGTGCCAAGTACTGTGCTCAGTGCTTTAAAAGTCACTGCTGCATTTAACCTCCCCCTCAATTCTAGGCTATTATTGCTCCCATGTTACAGATGAAAATCGAGGCGCAGAAAAACCTAGTCACGTGCTCATAGTACTGGAGCCTGGATTTGAACCAGGCAGCTTGAGCTCTTGGCCATTCTAATATTTCACAAAGGCAAGGGGGTAGCTGGTGAGGCCCTGAATGTTAGACCTCAACTTTGGACCTTCCCAGCTCAGGTCCTGCCCCTGCTCAGAGGCTCAGCATGGGTGCATCGGGCAGCATGAGACCTTTCTGGTGTGCTGGTCAGTAACTGTCCGGGAGGAGTCACGAACGGCAGCTGTGGAGCAAGGGACACATAGCCCGGCCTGTCCCCACTGGTGGGTTTCAGACATGGCTCGATATCGGACTGGGCTTCAAGGTCTCGGGTGCAGCTCTGGTTAGCCCTCTGGCCCGGCCCCTCTGGGCTCTGGGGAGCAAAGGGTATGCCCAGATCCTGGCCCCATAGGTCTGCGTCCCATGCGCCCTAGTGGGCCCTGGGCCTGGGGCTTTTGAAGTCCCACTGACTCTGCAGCGTGCGAATTCATCACCCTGTGTCGCAAGATGAGAAAGTGGAGGTTCAGAGAGGTGAAGTGACTTGTCTAAGGCCACACAGTGAATAAAGAGCAGAGCCGGGACGTGAATCCAGACGCCGAGTTTGACTCTTGACCACCCCACGCTCCTGCTTCCGTTCAGGAGGGTTTGCCAGTCTGCCCCTGGGCAGGGGCTTCACCTCTCTCTCTTTCTTACCCGGTCTTCTGGAAAGGAGTAATGATCCCATTTCCCTGGGAAGCTTGACTGTTGTCCTGTTGTACCCAGGGACTCAGGATTGGGGGGGGGGGGGTGGCTGGAGATGGCCTGTGCTGCCCCCCTAAGCCCTCTGCCAGCATTAAGACATGGGCCCATGTTCTCTCCTTGTTTCCCTCAGAAGTGAGAACATAATAGTCGGTTCAAATGTCAGGCCTGCTCTGCTGCTTTGGGGAGACTGGTTGAGCAGGTCTGGGGGAGGGACAGAGAACGGAAATTATTAATAATTGCAAAGCAGCCAGCCGTGCTGCAGGCCTTGAGATGTGTCTGTGTGTGTCTTTGGAGGTGCAGGGTTGCGGGCTGCTAAACGTAGGGACCCTGCCCTGGAGTGAGGGTCAGCCTGCAGCTTCCCAGGGGCCTGTGTGGGGGCGGGGAGAGGAGGGGGGAGCACAGAGGCAGCCTCTCTTATTTGAGACACATCTTGGCCTCCCTGCCTCCCATCAACTCGTGTGAGGAGGGCTCTACCAACCTCAAGAGGAGGAGGGAAAGAGCCTACTGTGTGCCTTCAGAAGGTGTCTCACTACATGCTGGGTATAATTCTCCCCACACCCAGATGAGGTTGGCATTGTTATTATCTCCGATTGGCAGTGGGGGAAGCAGGCACAGAGGGGTTCAGTCCAGATTTGAACTCAGGATGTTTGATTGCAGTTAGACTGCCCTTGCTGGCATTTCCACACTCTACTTGGGGTGGAGGGATCCCCGTTCCCTGGACAAGCTCCCCCCTGCCCCCAGCATCAGCACCATCCCCGGAGGGTGGGAGTTGGTCCCAGGCTTCTCTGAACCTTAGTCTCCTCATCTGTAGAATGGGGAACCAGAGTCCCTTCCTCCAGAGTCAGAGCTTGCTGACAAGGGGCGGAAGGAAGGCAGTGAAGGGCAGGTTTATGGCCTGCCCACCATCTGTTGCCCTCCAGAGCCAGTCCCTGGGGACTGTGCCCCCACTCTTGTCCCTTCCTTCCCCCTTTCTCCGGCACCCACCGCAAGCTCTGCCTCGTAGCCATGACCACAGGCAGCTGTGCACTGGGTCTTCCTTGGCCCCTCAGGCACCCACAGAGTGGGTTCCCTAGCTGGGCTTGGGATGACACAGTCCGAAATGTCCCAGGGTGATCAGTGCACACTCTAGAAGCAAAATGCTTGAATGGCGGAAGCCGAGGCTGTTCAGGGAAAGGACGCTGGGGATTCTGGGAGCCAAAGCCAACCTCCGGGCTTGCGGCTAGCTACCACCGACGGCAGAGGCATGCCCAGATCGCGTGCCACTGAGCTCCAGGACCGCTGCGTCCGGGGGGGACCTCCGGGCGTCCCCCTCCTTGGCCTGCCCTGATGGACTGATAAGGCCCAGCTTGGAGGAGGCAGAGGCCATAATTACAGGCCTCAGCGGTGGCGGGAGGCGAGTCATGAGGTGGGGGTGACTCAGCGGATTGCTCCATGAGCCGGGGGGGGGGGGGGGTGGGGGGGGGTGGGGCCGCCCGTCTGCCCCTCGCCCAGCTGGCCTGAGGAGGGCCTGGGCGCCCAGGAGGCCCAGTGGCTCCACTGGGTGCGACCAGGCGGGGGGCTCACCCCTGGGCCTGTGACTGGGTCCCTGTGCCTCTTGGCATCCTTGGAGCTTGGTTTTGTGTCGGGATTGGGGGCGGCTGGGCTTTCCCCTTGCTCCGTCTCAGGCCTGGGCTTCTGGGAAGTGGGAATCAGGGCTCAGAGGTGCCAAACAGTGGGATCCGACTGAGAGCAGCGGGCTCGTGGCCTTGCGGATTTACTGAACCTCAGGGGCAGGGTGCCGGGAATCCCAGACGAGTGAGACGTAGGACCTCAGACATGTGTGGACTCCAGGAACCAGCAGGTGATGGTTTCTAGAACCAATATTTCCAGGTTCACAGCTGCATGGATTAGCAGGTTTGTAGAATTACAGATTTATAAAATCAGGAGATGAGTTACGATTGGTTCCAGAGAATTCATACATCCATTGAGGGAGAGATTTAAAAGAAAAATCACAGCCCCTGAAGAACTTAGGCATAAATTATCTTGGCGTCTCCAGCTTGCTCCCACATTGGTTGGAAAGAAGAAATAAGAAAAGGAAACCGAAGTATAAATATTCATCTTGTTCTATCTAGCGAGAAGGAAAGCCCACGAAACTAAAAGCCAACAACTGGTGAATTGAGACGTTCGTGGTGCTGGAAGTCTCTTCCGACTTTCTTCAGTTGAAGTTTGTCAAAATGAAAACCTGGGAGAAAGTGAAATAGGGAAAGAAATGCAAACGTGGAGTGAAGAACAACAGATGATACAACTCGGCGGTGCGACTTTGCAATCTCTGCCCCTGTAATTCTCTCGATTCATCCATCGTGTTTTTTATCTACGTGGTGTTCAGGGCCTGTCCTAAACGTTCTGCAAATGTTAATTTATTTAATTCTTACAACAGCCCTATGAGGTGAGTGTTATTATGATGCTCGGTCCACAGATGAGGAAACTGAGGCACAGGGAGGGGGAGTAACTTATTCAACTCATGCTCAGGTGCTTGCTGCCTGCCAGGTACTGTGCCAGACTCCGGGATAGAGCAGTGCCCAGGACAGACACTGTCCCTGCCCTTGGGGGACTTGGCAGGGGACACATAGAATAAACAAACGAGTAAGATTATCGTAAGTTTAAGGAGGGCAGTGAGCCCGCTGCTTTGATGTGGGGCAGGGGTGCAGGCATCCTCAGATCCAGTGAGCAGGAGGGCCCATCTCAGGAGGTGGTTTTGAGCTGAGGCCTCAGGGAGAGAAGGTGGCTCACTGGGCAGAACGCCCTCCCTTTGCCCTGGCTGTGCCTTCTGCCGGGATCACGCTTCCCTCTGTATGTCTGTGCCAAACTCCCACTCACTGATCCAGGCCCTGCTGGGCGGGCACCTCCTCTGTGGTGGGAGGTGGACTGGGGGCTTCCCCAGCCAGGGGGGGACATGTCCTCCTGTGTCCTCTTTCTCCTCTCTGTTCCTGGGGGCAGGCCCTGAGTGTGGGGGGCCTCCATAGCAGCAATGCCAGCCACTATTCTGGGGTCTCTCCTGGAGTGGGAGGCAGGATTTTCTCCTAGGAAGGAAGTGAAGGTCCAGAGAAGTTAAGAGACTTGCCCAAGGACACACAGCTAGCAAGTATTTAAGGAGGGGTCTGCACTCAAGGCTTACAGCCCGCCTTTGGGTTATTATTTACTTGCCACCTCCCTGCCTACCCTGGCTGGGGGCTGCTGGAAGGCAGGTGCTGGGAGCCAGAGTTAGCTCTGTGCCTGGCATCCCCTCGCTCTGGGTCTGGGCTGCTCGGAGAGGGCTGCAGAATGATTTGACCTTTGCCAGGCTGGGAGCATGAAACTGAGCAAGGGCTAGCAAGGCCAGGGCCTTGGGGATCGGCTTTACCGCCAGGGGGAAGGCTGGTGGGGATCTGAGCCCCTGGGCATCTAGGGACCCTGTGCCCGCTGCCACCCTCTATGCCCTAGTGAACATTAAGAGCCCACTTGGGACAAGTGGCCCACATCACCCCCACATGGGACTGGTCCAGACTCTGCTCCCCAAGCCAGTTCCTGGCACTGATCGGCACGAGGTCCGGCTGCCGGCACACCCAGCTCCCATCCTGGCCCCAGGGGCTCCACCAGGCGGTGGGGACAGGGAGGTGTTCAGAAGGCTCTACCTTAGATGAGGGGTGCATGTACATGCGGGCAGGGCCCTCTCACCACGTCTCTGTCACTGAGGAACCTGGCAGGGTGGAAGGAGCCCAAACACTGAAGTTCTAAGATGGGGTTCAGAGCTGCTCTATCCTTTGAGGCTCTGAGGCCTGAAAACTTGGTCTTATCTGCAAAATGGAGACCATGAAACTGTTCACCCCTGAGATGAGACATTAGCACAGTGACTGGCACAGAGTAGATGCTCAATAAACGCTAGCTGTTGTATGTAGCTTAGGGCCATTGCTGGGGATTTCTGAGTCTTTTTTCACTCATTCATGTCACCGTATTTCCTGAGACCCTATTATGTGTCAGGCCCTGGGTAGAGTGTTAGGGTGACATGACAGAACAAAGCAGACAAAATCCCTGCCTTTGGATAGGCAGACAGCGGTCAAGTGAATAAGTAAGCAAACGGCATCATTTCAGATGGTGGTAAAGGCTTAGAAGAAAATAAAGCAGGGAGGTGTGATGGGAAGTGACCAGGGGCTTCTTTAAGTAGGGTGATTGGAGAGGGCCTTGCTGAGAAGAAGTTGTGGCCTGAAGGAAGGGTGTTGAAGGTGCAGGGAATAGCAGATGCAAAGGCCCTGTGGTGGGAACAAGTTAGGTGGGTTCACAGAACCACAGTGTCGCCAGTGTGGGGGGCACAGAGTGAGGGAGAGGGAGAGGGTTGGAAAGAGAGGGAGGCAGGCATGAGGAATTTGAATTTCATTCCAACGGTTGATTATTATAAACAAAGACCAAAGCTGTGAAGGACTACAATATACAAAGTGCAAACTCATGGTGATTCACTTCCAGCCCAGAGGTCCGGCACTTTGCATCAGGCACCTTAAAGAAAAGCACCTGCACGCCCCTCCCCTGCGGCCTTTCTTTTACAAAGAAATACAAAGGGAACAGGTCATTGCAACTTGTTAGATGCAGACGCAGCGTGTTGGATGTGAATGTGAGTTTGGCCCTTGGTGAATGTGGCCACAGTGTCTGGGAGAGTGAGGGGGACAGGGGGCGCGGGGAGGGGGGCATAATATCACCAGCCCTGATTTCATCAGCACCGTGTCAACTGGGGAAGGCTTGAGCTCAGCTGGTCCAACCCCCTGACTCCCAGATGAGGAACCTGAGGTCCAGACGTGGGGAAGTGAGTGGTGAAAGGTGACACTATGAGTCAGAGGCAGATTCAGGACTTGAACCCAGGCCCCCGACCTCCAACCCAGACTTTCTGAGAAATGGGTGTCTTGCCACGTGCTTTCCCTTTGTTCTTTCCTCCCAGACAGAGTCAGCTGCCCTCAGGGCCGGGGAGGAGGTCTGGGGCACGGGTCCCGAGATTTGGGGCCCACCCTTGCTCTACTGAAGAATTTCTTCACGGCCCTGTTGGCATTTTGACCCAGATAACTCTCTGCTGTGGATGGAGGCTGTCTGGCAGAGCCTTACCCCCCCCCTCTCTCAGACGGACCCCTGCCTAGAAACGGGCACAGGGGTGTCTCTCGAGATCATAAAATCGAAGGGAGGGAAGAAGTTCACCTAGAACTCGTAATGACCCCGAGGAACCCTGAGGGTTTGAACCCACACCCCGCACCCGCCAATGGCATTGCTGATTGCTGATGTAAACAGCAGGCATCTACACGGCAGAATAACCGAAGGAGTGCTCCCATGCCAGGAGACTAGGTCCTCTGGCTCAAGACGCGATTTCCACACAGAAAGATTTGCACAAAGTGCCACTTGCCATCGACCCAGAGATGAGCAGGCGACGCGGAAACCTGAGGCGGGGAACTCGCGGAACAGACGGCAGGCCAGTGTCGACTCTGAGGCCGAAGGGGCATGAACCAGCGAGGTTCAGAAAGGGTCGTTCCACGGACTATAAGAGAACGGAAAAAAAGCCAACTGGAAATGGAAACGAGTTTTTAAGAGTAGACTTTATGTTTTAGAACGGTGTTAGATTTGCAGAAAAATGAAACAGGTCTCTCCTCCAATTCACGCCTCAATGTTAGTTCACAGGTGTGCTTGTTAACCCTCCACCCACCGTGTTGGTGCATTGCTGGGAACCAAGTCCATAGTTTATTGGGATTTCCTCAGTTTTCGCTAACGTCCTCTTTCTGGTTCAGAATCCCACTCAAGATTCCATATCACATTTAGTTGTCAGGTCTCTTTTCTCCTCTTGGCTGTGACGGTTTCTCAGACTTTCCTAGTTTTTGGTGACCTTGACAGTTTTGTGGAGTGCTGGTCAGGTTTTTGGCAGGCTCTATTGGGATAATAGGTATCCTCTCTTGGGATAATTTGATGTCTTTCTTATGGTCAGGGGAAGGAACTTCTCAGAAGGAAAGTGACATTATAAATTTGTTTTAATGTTTTTTATTTATTTTTGACAGAGAGAGAGAGAGAGAGAGAGAGAGAGAGAGAGAGAGAATGAGCGGGGGAGGGACAGAGAGGGGGAGACACAGAATCTGAAACAGGCTCCAGGCTCTGAGCTGTTGGCATAGAGCCCTATGTGGGGCTCGAACCCCCGAACCGTGAGATCGTGACCTGAGCCGAAGGTGGATGTGTAACTAACTGAGCCACCCGGGCGCCCCGGAAAGTGACATTTTTATCATATCACGTCAAGGGTAGATCCTATGAACGTGATTTATCACTGTGGGTGTTGACCTTGACCACCTGGCTCAGGTAGTTTTCGTCAGTTTTCTCCACTGTGAAGTCGCTCTCTTTTCCCCTTTCCATAGCATCCTCTTTGGAAGGCAGTCATTCTGCGTGGCCCCACCTATGGAGCAGGGACTGTACTCCACAGCGGGGATGATTGTCTTCTCCCCTACGTACGTATTCAGCTTCGCTCGTATCGGTACGGACTCAAGGATACTGATTTTATTTATACTTTGGGTTACAATTCAACACTACTGCATTTCGTTGCTCAGGTTGTCCCAACCTGGACCTCGGGGAGCTCTTGAAGGTGGCTTCTTTGCCCTTTGGCGTGGCCCCATCAACATCGGGGGTTTTTTGTTTGGTTGGTTGGTTTTCATCTTGAGCCCTTTCTTACCTCTGGTACCACAAGCTGCTTCAGGCTCATCGCGAACATTTCCTGCCCCAGTCTTAGCATCAGCCGTTTCTCGGTGTGGAGCCGTGGTTCCTCCTATCAGACAATGGCATTAGAACCCAAGCTCTGGATACCGGGTGTACCCGTGGCTGGGGGGGTAGCATTTCTTGTAGGCCTTCCTGGCTGACGGAGCAAAGAAACGGGTTGTTGTGTATTCAACCCATGTATACGCACACCTCTGCAGATATTTTTATATGTGACCATCTGTATCTGTATTAGGCAAATCTGAGTTTATGCCAATGTCTCCAGAATCCATGATATTTTATAACGTGGTTTGAAATAGCGATGTGTTGCCCTGTCGATGACCATAATCATAGCTGGTGCTTACTGAATGTTCACAAGGGTTAAAGTTCTTTCTAGGTGTTTAATGTGCATCATCTTTACACTGCATGATGGTCCCGGGTTCTGGTGACTCCCCTCAACCCCGTTTTACCAATGAGGAAGTGAGGACACAGGGAAGGCAAGTATCTTTCCCGAAGTCTCCCAGCCGGTAAGTGGTGAAGTAGGTTTCAACGTCAGCCTCAATCATCTCAACCTATCATATCAATCATAGAGCCTATCATCAATCATTGAAATACACCCACATCTTGCATTAATAGAACTTATATACGATGGGAAACAAGAAGAAGAAGAAAGAAAGAAAGAAAGAAAGAAAGAAAGAAAGAAAGAAAGAAAGAAAGAAAGAAAGAAAGAAAGAAAGAAAAGGAAGGGAGGGAGGGAGGGAGGGAAGAAAGAAAGAAACCCAAATGTTACCTTGCAGCTGACTGGCTGATACAGTCTTACATTTCAGGACATCTCACTTAAATGTCACGATTTCCCATATGTAACCCATAACATACATTTATGTTTTGGCTCTCAGACGCTTTCTGCTTCAGCGTCTATTGTCTCTAATGACGACAGACGAAAGAATTCAGGCATTGCCAGTTTGCCACCGTGCTGGGCCATCCTCAGGACCTCCCTCCAGCCGGCCCCATGGGAAATTCTCAGGGACAGAGTCTTCTGGGAAACAAATCCTAGGCAGCTCAGATCCCAGAGGAGGATGGAAAGGAAGCATGGGTGAAGGGAGGGGGCAGGCAGCCTCGGAGCTGACTCCCAGGTGTTCACGTCAGGCTGGTCTGACCTGCTGGGCCTCTTCCGGGAATCCTGGACGGAGCCTACTTGACCCCCAGCATGGCCAGAGGCAGCCCAAGGCCCCCTCTTCTCAGGCTGGCCCCACCCTCCTCAGGCCCATTAGCAGCCTGGTTCCACCTCCTCCAGGAAGCCTTCTTTGCCTGCCCCACCCTCAATGACGTCCATGTTCTCTGAAATCCCAGGCGTAGACCAAGGGTCTCGAAGTAGGAGCCCTCGGAAATTCTTCCTTTAACATGCACAGTGTTTTCTAGCATTTTGATTTGGTTCTAGCATTGAAAAGCGAGCGGTTTCCTGCAAAAATGTGGACACTCGGCCCAGCTTACAAGCGTTGAAAGCCTGGCCGCCCTGAGCTCACATTCCCATCGGCTGGCTCAGCCCTGCGCATAGTAGGGGCTCTGCCACCGTGGACAGCGTGAACGGGCCGGTGCACTCAGCTTGGGGGCCTGCCTTTGGAGGCGGACAGGACTGATTTTCAATGCCCTGCCCCTCCCTGGCTATGGGGCCCGGGGAAAAAACTCTTCTCTTCACTCAGCCTCAGTTTCCTCGTTTGGAAAATGGGCTTAAGACCTAGCTCATGGTGTTGTCATGAGGATGATGTGAGCTAATGTCAGGGGTGGGCTTAGGATGGGACAGGCACTCAGGGAACCCGGATACATAGTTTCTTCTCTTTCTTGTTTGCTTTGCTTTGGTCTCTCTCAGTTCCTGGTGGCGTCACTATCCATCCGCTCGTGCCCCAGATGCCTGCTGTGTGCCAGACGCATGTAAGACCTCGGTTGCTGCCTTGCTGGTCCAGCTGAGGAGGCATTTTATCCATGCTTGCACTTGTCCGTTCACTACCGATTACCCGCTGTGTGCCAGGAGTCGTTCGGAACACTGAGGATCCAGCAGTGAACAAGACGGACAAAAATCCCTGCCATCACGGGGCTGACAATCTAGTGGTGCCTGTTAGACAGTAAACCAACATAGTGTCGGGTAGCACGAAGTTCTGTGAAGAAGAATCATGGGCGTGATAGAGGGGCTGCTGCTTGGTCAGAGAAGGGGTCTCTGCGAGCAGAGGGCGAGAGGGAGGGAGCCATGTGGCTGGCTGTCGGAGGTAAGAGCATTCCCGGCAGAGGGAACAGCAAGTGCAAAGGCCCTGAGGCAGGCGTGGTGTGGAGTGTTTGAGGCTTAAGGAAAGGCCAGTGTGACTGATGGGGGCTGAGTTACATGTTTCCGTAATGTTGGAATTCCTCTTTCCCTTTTCTACATCCATCTCCCCTCCTGTCTCTCTCAATCTCTTTCTTACAACGGGTCTCTTAAGTTTGTAATGCGAACGCACAATGACAATTTATAAAAATAGCAATAACATCTGGGAAGCCCTTGGGTCCGAGTTGATACACTTCATATCGCAGCGGCATCACCCTGGTGTTAGCTACCACCCCCAGCAGAGTGCCTTTCTTCTTTCTTCTGCCCCATCATTCTGTGGTTTGGGGCAGGTGAGTGCGGGGTGGGCACAAGGGTCTGTGGCTGGGGAAGGTACCTCTTCCCCCTCCTTCTTTCCCCTCCCCTGCCCTCCCCTCCTCTTTTTTTCCCCCCTCTTTTTTCCTACCTGCAAACTCTTCAGCGGAAGGAAGCACCCAGATTTGGGAAGTCTTGTTTCAGAACCACTGAGAATGTGTGGGGTCTCTGGAGTCCGTGCCATGCGGGGCCAGGGGCTGGGGCACAGATCATCGTGTCAGAAGGAGGATGTGCTTGAGAAAATGAAGGTCTTCAAAGGGGCTCTGGTCCTACCTGAAGGCCCCTCACTGTCTCCAGAGCAGAGCTTCCGGGCTCCTTCCCATCCCCCACCGCCCCTGGGCCAGCCTCACTGTCTCCTGCCCTCCCCGCTGGCTCACCTCCTCCCTGGGCTCCCTGCTTCCTCCCAAGGCCCCTCTGTTGGTTCGCCACACACAGCCAGAGGAGCCCTTAGGACGAAGTCAGACCGTGCCCCCTACTCAGACGCCCTACCAGGCCCTGGAGGCCCGGCATGTCCGACCCCATCACCTCTCTGAGCTCACCTGCCCCTTGCCTTGTCCCCAGCGCACTGGCCTCCTTGCTGCCCCATGAGGGGCTCCTGCTCTTTGATTGCTGTACCTCCCCCTATGCAGGCAGTTTCTCCCCTACCATCATGGGGTCAGCCTGGCCCCCAGCAACCTGCCTGCCCCCCACCCCCCGGGGGAGTAGGGCCTCTAGCCACACCTGCTTATAGCTCCCTGTCTCCACCAGCCAAGCCCTTTATCACCGCGTGAAGAAACACGTCCCTGGGTCTGCTCACTGGGCAGCCACCCCTGTCCCCACAGGGTGCCAGCCTCAGGAGGGCGCGCTGGGTCTGGGGACCTTGCCCCAGGGCCTGGGAACAGTGTCGGGCATGCGGTATGCAGTGGGTGCTCAATGCATGCTTGGTGAATGGGTGAGCACTCGTGTTTTAGAGTCAGGCCTTGGAGTCTTGGCACAGTTCTTGAAATTCTAGCCAAGGGCCGTTCAAGACTCAGGGGCTGTGGCCCCACCAGCTCCCGCTGTTTGTCTTTCTTTGTGTCTCTCTGTCATCCCCTGCCCTGGCCTCCTCCGTGGGCCCTGGGCCAGCGCCTGCTGCTGGACACGTTTCTGCCACTCGAGCTGCCATGTGCCCCACGAGGGCCCCTCCAGATGTGACAAAGCGGTCCCGCGAGGAGCAGGGAGCGAGCCGAGGAGGGTAGGAGCTCTCGCAACCTTCTCGCGGCATGACTCCTTGAAGTCGATAAGCTCTCTGCCCTCCGTGACCCGATGTCCTCGTCTTTACAAAGAAAATTAACAATTTCTGCGACTTCCTTTATTTCTCTTCCAAATATGCTTAGTATCTTGTTGGCTTATGGGGAAGCTCTCTGAGAAGTTCACGGGTGGGGGACCTTCACCACCGCAACCGCCCTGGCAACAGAAGCGCTTCTTGCCAGGAGCTGACCATGTGTGGGCCTGGAATGGGCGTGTTCCCGGCTCAGGCCACCGTCTGCCCTGGGCTTGGCACACAGGGCTCCTTCTGCCTCCTTTCAGAGACTGGAACTCACTAGGCTCTGCCTTTAGTCTCAGGGGTTTGGCAGCTGCTTTTCCTTCTGCTGGAGATGTTCTTCCTTCTATCCTTGGCCTGGTTAAATTCCTAGCTCTGATTCTGATTCTGGCCCCAACACCACCTCTTTCAGGAAGCCCTCCCTGATGACACCCCACGAGTCAGGTCACTCTGTTAACCACGTTTTATCATTTATCACTTTATTTACTTGCTCTCAGCCCCCATAGGGCTCCCTACCCCATTATCTGAGCTCAGGCTTCCCCTGGAGGGAAGTTGGGAGGCCCGGGCCTATGAATCAGCAAAGTTCTCCTTCCCCTCTTGGCACTTTCTCTGTGGAGGCTGAGAGTTGGCTTACTCCAAGGGGGACTAGATTCAAGGGGTGCATCGATGGAGGGGAGGTGGGCAGGGCCTCTTCCCATCCCGCAGACCAGCCATCTACTCTCAGACAGCTTCTCCCACCTCCATGACGGTGGCCTCCCTGCCTGAGCCACCAACACTGCTCTCCTCTTTCCCCCACCCTTCCTGGAGAGGCAGAGTGGGCTTTTCAAATCCCAACCTAATCCCCAATCTGCCTCGCTCCGAACCCTTCCCTGGCTCCCTGTTACTCAGAGATAGCTGGGCCACAAGCCCTCTGTTCTGATCCTACCTCTCTCCCTTAGCCCCAGCAGCACCTGGCTCCTTGCAGCTCCCTGCCTGCGGCCCTTTGCACTCGCTGTTCCCTCTGAGCTAAACACTGTTCCCCCGAATGGATGAAAAGCCACAGGACTCTCTCCCTCACCTCCTTTGGGTCTTTGCCCAAACATCCCTTTCCCGGTGAGGCCCTCCTTGACTGCCCTATTTAAAAATGTAATCTCCCTGCCGTCCCTTCTCCCCTTTCCCTCCTTTATTTCTCCCTATAATCTTGACAGCTGGGAATAGTCCACATAGGTTACTGATTCATCTTGTTTCCTGTGTGTCTCTCCCACTAAAATGTCAGCTCCTCCAGGGCAGGTGCCTGGGTCAGTGCTGTTCCCTGCTGTATCCCCAGCAAGGAGTGAGCCCAGGGATCAGACCGGCCTGGCTTGAAGTTCTGGCTCAGTCACTTCCTGGCCTTTTCCTTTCTGGACCTCAGTTTTCCCACCTGAAAAATGGGAGAAGATGTGGGATTGGAGTAAGGGCAAAATAAAACCCTGTTTATAAAGTGCCTGGTGCCTACATGTGTCAAGAGACCACCCCCTCCCCCAAACCGGCCAAAATCAAAACTCATCATTCATCATTTTGGGGAAACGGGTGACACCATTCTGGTCTGTCCACACCATGAACTAGTATGCAGCTATTAAAAAGAATGGTTCCCAGTGTTCCCAGGTGACTTGTGTGGCCACTCTTGTTTGTTTGTTTGTTTGTTCTCTAGCGCATAGGTATTTTTTTCTCTAGGACTTATTTTTAACCGAAATAAGTTCCAAGTGGAATACAATGTGCGTAGCAGTCTACCTTTGTTTTAAAAAGGAGGAGGGATATATACGTTTATATATATATATTTTTAGTTTTAAAAATGAAGTGGAATTCACATAACAAAGTAGCCATTTTAATTAATCGTTACATAATTAACCATTTTAAAGCCTGCAGTTCGGCGGCATTTAGTCCATTTGCAACGTTGTGCAACCATGACCTCTATTTAGTTCCAAAACATTTCATCACCCCCTAAATAGACCCTGTACCCATCAGACACGTCACTCCTCACCCTGCCCACCCCCAGCGCCTGGCGATCGCTAATTTGCTTCCTGTGTCTATTGGGTTTATCTATTTTGGGTATTTCTTATAAATGGAATCCTGTAACAGATGACCTATTGCGTCTGGCTTCTTTCAATTAGCATCATGATTTTTTCGAGTAGTGAGTAGTGTGTGCCAGTAATTCATTCCTTTTTATGGGCAAATAACGTTCTATTGTGTGGACAGACCACATTATGTTTATCCACTCACCTGTTGATGGGCCTTTAGGTTGTTTTCACCGTGTGGCCATTGTGAATAGTGGTGTTGTGACCAGTCGAGTAGAATTCTTGTTTGCGTAGAGATTTCTTAAATGCGAAAAAGCGAGATGCTAGAAAGGGTGAACAATGTGATCCTGATTTGTAAAAGAAATGACAGATAAAGAAATCCCTTGTCCAGGCATGGTCTGTATAGGATTTTCATGCTTACAGAAAAATATGTAAAAACCCATTCTCAACTGTCAACACGGGGGAGAGAGAAGGCTTTTGCAGAAAAGGAAAAGAGAAAAAAGGAGGCCAGATGCCAAATGAAAACAGTGCACACAAAATGATTCCATTTAGGCATGTGTGACAAGTTACAGATTGAGAAATTGTGTACGTCGATCTAAAAAAAAAAAAAACCCGAAAAACAACAAAACCCCCCAAACTATTCTCTGCAAGAAGGGCTGGGCAGGAGGCTGATCCGATGGGGAAAATGAGGTCGGGATAGAAGGGATGTGGGGAGTGCATATTCTCCAGGGTGTCCCCCCACCCACCCCCCGCCCCCGCGGATTGTGAGGTCCCCTGGAACCAAATTGCCCAAGCGTTGCTGATTTCTGGCTGGGACCTGTGAATAGGAGCCAGAACCTTCCTTGTGGGGGTGCAGTGGTCCTGCTTGGGGCCCCTCTGCAGTGATCCCCTGCATGTGGTTCCCATTTCCTGTAGGGAGGTTCCGAGTCAAGGGGAAAGGTAGGAAGGGACGCAGGAGGAGGGAGAAGTGGGTGAGTGTGGCCAGACTGGGGGATGGACCCATTGGCCTCCACTGACCTCAGGGCCCTCACCCAGGAGGCCTGGCCTCCCGACTGCTGAACCTGCTTTGTCTCTGCTGTCTCTTTCTTCCTTTGGGAAATCTTGCAACCACCTGGAACATCGCAGGAGATGGTCATAAGGAGCCCCAGCTCCCCATGACCTGACTTTGTCAAATCTTAACGTTTTAGCATATTGATTTCAGATCTGCAGTAGTCAGGGTGTGGCGGGAAACAGACGGCTCAAACCTGATACTTTGGGGAAAACGGAATGAAGTGACTCTTCACAGGTGTGGGCAGGGGTAAGGGAACCAACCATAGAAAGGTGCAGAGTGGGGCCGGCATCGGTGGAGAACAGATGTCTGCAGGGAGGGGTGCATGGAGAGGCCACCTGGCGGGAGCTGGGAACCTCGGGAAGGACGGCTCTGGCCTGGGGGACAGGACGCAGCAGGGAGGGGGCTGTTATGCCCGTCCAGCCCTCCCATCTCCTCCATTCAGGGAGCCCCATAGGAAGCCGGAGCAGGGGTGATGGCGCCCCTTCAGGTCAGCCTCCTAGGCACAGATTAGGGTGGGGAAGGTGGTGATCTGGAGGGAGCAAAGGAGGGCGCTCACCAGTTTGTCCCCCTGGAGTGGCAGGTGAGAATCCACGTTCGCCCCCGATGTGGCTCAGTCTTTAGCTCTGGCCCCCGGTGTGGGTGACGTGGGGGGCTCTCGTGCTGACTTGGAACCTTTGCCATTGTCAGGGTTTTGAAGCTCTGCTAATGAAGCACTTACTACCAGCTCAGTGTTGCACCCCAGCTGGTAGCCTGATCGCCTCCCTCCCTAGTTTCATAGCTTAGGGAAGCAAGGTGCAGAGAGGAGCAAGCTTTGTGCAAGCAGGGCCCAGAGCTGGACCCGAACCCGGAGCTGCTGTTGTGGAAATCGGAGCCCTTGGCCGTGATGCCCTCTGCCCCGCGGCCCAGGTGTCCTCCGTTTGTGCTCTGTGAAGTCCCCAGGAGGACTGCCTCCCAAATTCCCTCTCACGCTTGGTGGCAGGTCCAGGGTACCCAGGCCCCCTCTTGGGAAAGCATCCTGATTCAGTCTGACCCGGGCTCTGCCAGTTCTATCTAGGCCTCAGTCTGTCCATCTGGAAAATGGGCACATATGAGCCCCTTCCGGCAGTGAAGTTTGAAGCTTTGGTGAGGTGACAAAGCAAGAAGCCTAGGACCCCTGAGGACCCCCGCACACGGGAGGCCACCCCAGCTGGCCCTGCTGGGTTTCTGATTTCTGAGACGCCTCCTGGGGGCCGGATCCCCAGCTGGAGGAAGGATGAGGCCTGGCCCTGGGGGCCCTGGGGGAGGCCCGGTCCCAGGACAATGCCGAGCATTGAGTTCATGCCAGCCCTGGTTTGGGGTTGGAAAAATAGAGTAATCTGGGCAGGACTGACACAAAGGCCGGGGGGCCAGGTTGGCTGAGGGGCGTCAGGTTACCCCCCACAGGCTGCAGCCACACTGGCGGCTTCCCTGGCAGCTCGGGGGGGGGGAGTGTTTTTCTTTCCCCAAAGATTATAATTAAGTGAGCGATCAGGGCCCCTCGCTAAGGCCTCGCAGGCGGGTTTCGTTACAGGAAGAATTGCACGTACGGGGGTTCAGAGGGCTGACGGGGCCTGACGTGTCACCAGCACGGTAATAATGGCAGCGGTAATAACAGCCAGAGGCTGCGGGAGGGTCTCGGGAGGGTCTCCCCTGGGCCAGGCCCCAGGCCCCAGGCGAACGGGTCCCCTGCACCACCTGGCTCCTGCCCGAAGCGGAGGATCCTGGGTCAGATCCCCATTTCATAAAGGGGCAAACAGAGGCTCAGAGTCGCTTTGGAGGCGGTTTCCTTCATTTCTTCAGCAGGGGTGGGGGGAGGTGGTGCAGGGTCTGGACTCACACGGGCCTCTGAGCCCCCCTGCCTCGGTCTTCTCCTCTGGAAAATGAGGCTAGCCCCGGGGCTGGCCTTGCTGAGCTGTGAGTGACGACTGAGTGGGTGTACAGTGAGGCCTCAGAAAATGTCTGTCCCCTCCTTCCTTCCACCAGGCTCGGCCCCTGAGGACTTTGTGCCGGCCACATGTCTGCCCCCACCTCTTCCTCCGTGAGTGAGGGGCTCAGGCCTTCAGGGGTGCTGGCGTGTAGGTGGGGGAGGCTTCAGATGATTTCTGATGTGGGGAGTGTAGTCTGGGCAGAGGGGACAAGTGGGTTCAGTGGCTATAGGCGCTGGAGAGCACTGTCTGCGGAGCAGTGCAATGCTTCAGTTAGACCACGGGGTTTGAATCTCAGCCCCATCGTGTCTTTGCCGTGTGACTTCAGGCAGGCTACTCGAGCTCTCTGGTCTCAGACTATTACCCACAGAACGAGTGTGGAAAACCTTCTGCAAAGCGCTGTTGTGAAGAGAACACTGCCTGGCACATAATAATACTCAATGTGTGTTGTTATTCGTAACCGCTTCCCGCAGGAAGCCCACCCTGACTTCCTCTGGCTCCGGAGGCCGCCTGGGCACCCTCCCTCATGGGATGTTGCCTCTCCCACATGCCAGTCTCCCGCCCCCACCCAGATGCTCAGACGGGACCGCCACGAGGGCTGCATCCCAGAGCCCAGCAAGAACCCAGCATGGAACAGCCGCGGGAGGCCAGGTGTTGGGTGAACGGCATCACTGAGCACCTACGTCCTGGGTCGAGCCCTTCACACACAAGTCTTGAGTTTAACGGCTTTCTCCTCCTGGGATGTCGGCTTCCCCAAGACTGATGCATAGTAGGTGCCCAAGAAATACATGACGGGATTGTTGAGATAAACGTGTCCTCGGAGGGAAGGAGGTGTCTGAGACTGGGGGCCTCAGCGGGCCGAGATCATGGGACTGTGCTCCAGGCTCCGTGCTGAGTCATCTCAGTTCATCTGCCCGGCAGGCTAGCGCTGTTATTGTTTCCACCTCCCAGTTGGGGAAACCGAGGCACAGAGAGGTCAACATAGCTGACCCCACGTCACACAACGAGTGAGTGGCAGAGCCAGTATCATACCCAAGCCTGCTGAGTGAGGTGCTTGCCCTGAGACTGTAACAGCATACCTACTCCCACCTAGGGGGAAAGCACTCTTACCGTACCCATTGTGCAGATGCGGAAACAGAGGCCAGATGGCCTGCGCGTGTCTGCACACAGAAACTGTGGTTGAGCAGGAGATGCCCGAGGGAGGGCCCTGGATACCCAGGCTAGCGCCCCGAGGGAGGGGTCGGAGGCCCCAAGCAAGCTGTCCCCTGCCTGTTAGCGTCTCTGGCCGATACCCTGGCCTCTGTTTACCAAGCCCAACACCTAGAATGCCGCTCCTTCCGCCTGCCCAGGAATCTCAGGTGCCTTCACAATAGGATTCTCTGTCCCTGCGGCTGATTTTCATTCAAGCCCTTTGTGCTAAAAAGAAAAAAATGAAAAGAAAACTTGGCTCTAGGCCCCCCTGTCCCTTCCCCCACTTCCTAGAGAGAAAGGAAGATCCTAGCCTCTTTTTTCCCTCATTCTGGGGCCCAGAGATGTCTGCAGCCAGCCCAAGGTCACACAGCAGGGTTGGCCTTGGACTCCTCATCCAGTGCTCTGCTCATGGCACCCCCGGCTTCAAGGCCGGTTGTGCCCTCCCCACCCCTGCATTTGCTCCTCTTGGCTCTGTCCTCTAGGCCTGGGGGGTGGGGGGAGCAGAGGAAGTGGGGCCAATGTTCCCTGAGGCTTATTACATGCGGGGCACTCTACCATCCCCAAATTCATAGGATCCTCAGCACAGCTCTGTGAGGTCCTGTCACCCCATTTAACAGATGAGAAAACTGAGGCACAGAGAAATGAAGTGCCCAAGGTCATAGTGACGGAAAGTGCCAGGGCGGAGATTTGAACTTGTGTTCCTATGGTTCTGTTGCTGCCACACCTGGTGCCTTCTTGTAGGGAGGCCTGAGCCCCGTTGACGGCAGGGTGGGGGGCACGGGAGGGAAGTGGGAGCCTGGGCTGGGCCGGGACCCTGGAGTGGAGCCAGACAGCAACAATGGGTCCTCAGAGATGGTGGTGGCCCCGGGCGGGGCGTGAGCCGTGGCCAGGGGCCGCAGGGCTGGGCTGTGGGCCGGCAGGCTCAGCACAGCTTCCCTCCCCTCCAGCTCCTGAGTCGGGACCTGGGGACACCCCCCTGGCACCTCAGCTCCCAAACCCAACAGGTCCAGGGCTCGTGCAAGAGGCGGGGGGCTGGGCCAGCAGCCCCTGGCAACGATAATGGCTAAGTCACCATACCTCATGCTAATCTAGAACTACCTGTAGGCCAGGCACTGCATCAGGGGCCCTCCTGGATCCTCACAAGCAGCGTAGGAGGGGGGACTGTTAGGAATGCCCTTTTACGGATGTGGAAAGGGAGGCCCAGAGAGGCCCTTGGCACTTGCCCAGGGCCACAGAGGGACAAAGAGCTTTGGAAAGTGGGGCCCTCAGAGAGTGAGCTGCCTGTCCCAAGAGGCATGCAAGCAGAGGACGAGGGACCTCACCGGGGTCGCAGTGAGGCATTAGTGCTCACCAGTGGTGGCTCACTGAACTCGGGGCCTGGGCAGCCGGGAGTTGGGGAGCGGATGAGGCCTCTTGGGCTGTGGAGGGATTAAAAGAGTGACTGGATGCCCAGGGTTAGAAATGTGGCTGCCATGGAGTAGGCACGCCCTTCGTGGGGCGTCCACTGTTTGCAGAAACAGTGGCTCACACTTCTGGAGGCTGCCATGCACCCAGGCCCTGTGCCTCGATGGTTTTGAGTGCTCACTGTTTCTCAGTCGGCTCGCTGAGTGCTTCGGGGATCCTTGAGACTCGTGATACCTCAGGAGAGCCACCTCATTCACATCCCTCATTCACACCGGCAGATGAGGGAGCCGAGGCTCAGAGAGGCCCAGGGACATGCAGGGGAGGTAATCGGCATGGCTGGATGCGTGAACCAGTCTGCCTCTGCTGTGTGGCCTCGGGCAGCTACTAACTTCCTTGGGCCTCAGTTTCCCTATCTGTACATTAGGTTGGGCTATCCATGGCATCCTAGACTTCTAGGTGAAGATTTGAGTGTCTGCGAGGCTACACTGTCTTCCCCCCAGGACCTTGCTGCCCCAAGTGAAATCCTCTCTAAAAGACTCCTTTTCAGCCTCTGCATCCCACCACCTCTCTATTTCCTCCCCTGCCTCGGGGTTCATTCCCATTTGCCTCTTGTCCCAATTAGGCCATCTTCCGTACCTGGAACGGTGAAGGCATTTAATTAAATCTTAGAACAGGAAGTCTGGATGTGGGGCTGTTCCTGGATCGGTTATCTGGGTTCTTCACGTCTCCTGTCTTCATGGGTTCCAGTGGCTGCTGTGGCACCAGACATCACATCCCATATAACCACATCTTAACTAGGAAGGGAAAGGGGTGGGCCAAAAAGGAGGTTTTTTTTTTTCATCCAGAATCTCACTCTTTCATCAAGCAGGAAAATATTTCCTAAATGTCCCAGTAGACTTCCCCCTGTGACTATGTAACCATGGATGGAGTCACGTGTCCACCTTTAAACCAGGAAAGAATTCCCGGGGCTGACTTAGATGAATCTGAGGATTCCGCCTCTCAGGCTGTCCCAAAGAAATGTGGCTCTGAGGGCAACGGGGCCACAGCCAGGCCAGCCATCTGGTGCCAGCTTCGCTGACGTTCATTCCCCCTCTAGACTGCACCGGTGGGCCTGGGGGTGCTGGCCTTTCTCTGGCTGGTTCTCTTGGTGGTGAGCAGCGTCTTCCCAGGCCTCCAGATGCTGGGGAAGATGCTCTGGTTCTCCTCTTCCTCCCTGCCCGGTCCTCCTCAGGCCTCACAAATGGCCCTTGGGCTGAGGCGGAGCCCTCTCCTGCCTTCACATGCCCATGCCCGGCGAGCCGGGCAGCATGGAGTTGGTCCCGCATTCCCAGTCCCTGTCAGTGTCGGCCTCGGTGCCCCACTGGACACACGGACTGCCTGAGCCCAGCCTCTTCCTCCTCCTACGTCTCTGTCTTGCTCGGGTTTCTAATCAGAGGTGTGGGTGTCACTTAACCTGCCACATCCACCTCCCCTCCCCCAGCACACACTCCCCGGCTCGGAGGAAGGCACTGCCGCCCCCAGCGATCAGGTCTCAGACCCTGGAGTTGCTTTCCGCCCCACTCTCTCCTACCCCACGTCCAGTCCGTCCGTCGGCAAATCCCACTGGCCTGACCTTCCACCTGCGGCCAGAGCCGACCGGCCTCCCCTCCGCTGCCACCACCTGGCACGTCTTCTTCACCGGTGGCCGCCTCCCAGAGGTCCTGTTGGAGCCTCGGTCGTTCACACCGCTGCCCTGCCCAGACCCCTCCCGTGGCTCCCACCTGCTTCCAGGAATGCTGAGTCCTCCCCAGCCCCGGAGATCCTGAAGGATGGGCCCCTCCCCTCCCCACGCCTCCACCCTCCCTTCTGGCCATGCTGCCTTTGGCTCCTTCTTAAACAACACCCCAAGCGTTTCCCCGCCCTTTCCCCCACTTTTGCCCTTATCGGTCCCTCTACCGTTCTTCTGGATTTTTCCCGCGTCCTGCCCCCTCCCCTCACTTGGGCCCGTGCTCCTCAGTGAGACCTCCCAGCCCACCCCCTACTGCAGCCCTCCCTCTTTCTCGGATCCGACCCTGATTCATTTTTCTGCCACACACTCGTCATCCTCTTTCTGTATTTACGTGTCTGTCTGCTCAGTGTCTCGTGCCCGCCCCGAAGGTGAGCTCTAGCAAGCGGGAACTGTGTCTCATTTGGCACAGGGCCTGGCACACGGGTGGTGCCCTAAACCCCCGTGCCTGGCAGCGGTCTGGGCAAGATGACCTCCCGCGGATGTGGCCGTGGAGACACCGTTTGGCCGGAGGTGGCTCCCGGCTGAGGTCTAGTGGGCCCCCTCCCGCCCCAGGGGTGCTGCCTGGGACTCAGGGCAGGGGAGGGTCCCAGGCAGTGGGGGGAGGATCTCTGAATGGAGCCAGGACTTTCATGGTGTCACAGAGCCTTCGGGGGTCCGGAGGTAACGCTGGACGGGAACGGACTGTAGGAATTTTCAGTCCACCCTCGTGCTGTCCTTCATCCTGTCTGATGGCTTAATTTGTTTTCTTTTTTATGGAGAGGTGTTGCCCACTGTTCAACAGAAGATCCCAGTGCGGTGGCCCACGTGTCCCAAGTGCCAGCTCTAAAGCTGGTTTGTAAGGTGGAAATCAACCGCGGCCAAGTTCCCCTTGGGGATTCCACAGGAAGGACACGGCCCTCCCCACCCGAGGCGGATGTACGGTTTCCATAAATTCAGCCCACCAGCCCCCCACCCCCACCCCAGCGTGGGGACCCTGCCCAGGGGAGGCTTGGCTTATGTTTGGGGGCCACGGTGTGGCTGCGTCTGAGCAGACCCAGACTGGGGGAAGCGCTAACCCATATCTCCCCCTCCTGGCGTATCCACCATCCGGTGGCTCTTTTCTCTGAGACTTTTTATTTTTTGCTGAGCACATGCAGTTGAATTCCTGTCAAAGTACCTAAACTGTGACTGTCCTGAGTGTGACAGAGACAAGAGTGTGTGTGTGTGTGTGTGTGTGCTCTTCCGGTTCATCTTGGGGGCCTCCTGGCCTTGACCTCTTCTCCGGAGTGACCCCAAGGCCCATCCTTTGAATACTAGGCTCAGGGGATCCCAGTCTGAAAGCCCACGATCAAGGTCCATCCGTCTGGTTTCCATGCAGGAAAATAAGGATGTGACAGGTGAGGGAGGTAGAGCTTTGGGGACAAGGAGCAGAGTGGCTGCAGCCCGGGCAGGGCAGGGGTGGTGCAGGGTCCAAGGCCAGACCAGAATCTGAGGGAGGGCGTCTGGGGGCATGGCTTGCCTGTTGCTCTATTCATTCCGTGCTTAGCGTTCGTTCGTTCAACAAATGTTAATGAAGCATGTACTCTGTGCCAGGTGCTGAGGAGACAATGATCCCTGCCTACAAGGAGCTCATAGCCCAGTGTGGGCGATGGACATTAGCCAACTCACTCCCAGAAACGTCAATTTGTGACGGACAAGTATGAAGTGATGAGGATCTTTGATGGGCAGGAGGGTGCATGTGGTTGGGGAGGTCAGAAAGACTTTCTAGAAGATGCTGAGCTGAGAACTGAAGGATGAGTAGAGGCCAAGTGGATGAGAGATGGAGGAACAAATGTTCCAGCAAGTGGCCACAGCACGTGCAAAGGTCCTGTGGTGGGACAGAACAGAACAGAGGGAGTTGGTGAATCTAAAAGACCTTGTACCTGGAGCTGAGAGGTGAGGGGTGAGTGGGGAGTAGGGAAGGCTGAGGCTCCACAGCGAGAGCAGCCTGGTCTTATGCTGAGAGCAGTGGAGGACCTCGGGGAAGGCTGAGCAGGGAGGAAAGTCACGAGGCACCTCTGCCCGCCTCTGCCTTCCCACCTGACTACTTGGCATGCCCTGGCTCAGCATCTTTCATGAATGTTCTCTTTGAATCTCTACCACTTCTGAAGACCAGCTTCTGAAGGTGCCAGGAGTTGAACCCACTTGTCAGATGAGGAAACTGAGTCTCTGGATCTTCCCATGGCCCCACCCGCTTCCTCCTGCCCAGAGAAAAGAGGAACGGAGAACTGACGCCCCACGGTCAGCTGGGAAGAGCCTGGGCTGGGAATGGGGAGGGTGGGGCCCTCAGAGGCCCGCACCCGGGATGGGCAGGGTCCTGCTTCCGTTTAACCACATCCCTGTGACATGCCCCAAAAGGGAAGCAGAGGCCGCCTGTCCTCATGCCCTGTACCCCAGGGAGGGGGCTAGGGATGCCCTAGTGCAGGGCAGGGCAGACTTGGATCTTGAACTCTGGGGTCAGCTGAACCCAGCTGGGTGACCTTGTGATGGAGCCTCATTATCTTGGCTTCCTCCTCTAAGTAGAGGGTCAGAACCTCTAGCTTGGCTGTTCTCAGGATTAGCCCACAGTGGGCCTCACTGAACGGCTGGCCGCTGGTTGTTGGATGAATGAGCTAAAGGTGTTTCTTTTCCTGAAAGGAGCAGGCAGTTGGATAAAGAACTCATGTATTTGACATTGGACAAATGTTTATTGAGCATCCAGTGTGTTCCAGGCGTTGTCCTGGGTGTTGTGGAGACGGCAATGAACAAACCAGACATGGATGCCTGCAGGTGCCCACCACCCTGCCCGCTCTGTGGCAGACATCGCAAACCGATCCTCTTTCCCACTGAAACCGGAATTCTCCTCAGCACTGGGCACCAGCTGGGGTCTGGCCTGTCTCAGGAGGGCCCCACCTGTCTTCCCAGGGTGAGGCTGCGAGTGTGGACCCAGAAGATTCCAGTGAGAGCCCCTAGGCGATTAAACTGCCTCCCCTCAGTCTCTTTCAACAAATATCTATTGTTTTAAAAATTTTTTTAATGTTTGTTTATTTTTAAGAGAGAGAGAGAGAGGGGCGCCTGGGTGGCTCAGTCGGTTAAGCGGCCGACTTCGGCTGGGGTCACGATCTCGAGGTCCGTGAGTTCGAGCCCCGCGTCGGGCTCTGTGCTGACAGCTCAGAGCCTGGAGCCTGTTTCAGATTCTGTGTCTCCCTCTCTCTCTGACCCTTCCCTGTTCATGCTCTGTCTCTCCCTGTGTCAAAAATAAATAAATGTTAAAAAAAAAATTATAAAAAAAAAAAAGAGAGCACAAGCAGGGCAGGGACAGAACAAGAGGGGGACAGAAGTTCCAAAGCAGGCTCCATGTGCTGTCAGCACAGAGCCCGACACGGGGCTCGAACCCATGAACGGCGAGACCACGACCTGAGCCGAAGTCAGACGCTCAGCCGACTGAGCCACCCAGGTGCCCCGATTTTTCAACAAATATCTATTGAGCGCCTGCTGTGTGCCGAGTGCCAGGGGCATGGCAGTGACCAGGGTGGATAGGATGCCTGCCCTTGTAAAGCTGCCATTCTGGCGAGAGAGAGACAGACAAACGTACACATACACATTCCAGACACGGATATAGGCTATGAAGACATCGGCAGAGGGGGGCAGTGGGGCGTGATGGGAGAAACCCCCTGGCAGGGGCTGGGGGGGGGGGCGGCTCTGGGAGGAGGGGGCATCTGTTGAGACTAACGAGACCCGGCGACCAAGGGAAAATATGGGGGAACCTTTGCAACAGCAGAGGTCTGGAGGTGGGCATCAGGTTGACTTACTTTAGGAGCAGGAAGATGCTTGTGTTTCTGGGGAGGTGAGTGACAGCGAAGAAAGAGAGGGCATTGGAGGGGACAGGTGCCAGACGGCCAGGGCTGGAGGTCAGGGACAGGCGTGCGGATTTTATCCTGAATGTGATGGGCAGTCACTGGGGCGTTGAATCAGTGACTTGGTTGGGGTTACATTTTCGGCCCCTCCAACTGCTGCGTGGAAAGGTTGTGTAGGGGACAAGGGTGAAGCAGGAGGACCAGGCTGGAAAGAGCTGTGGGTGTCCAGGCGAGCGGCGATGGTGGCTTGGACCAGGGTGGGGGCAGTGAATACAGAGATGGATGGCCAGGGCTGGCGGGGGGCCCAGGGCTCTGCATTTGGTTTCATTTTTCCTTTTACACGGTCCACCCGTGGGGCTCTGGGTCACTGGAGTTTCCCTGGCACTGCGGACGGAGACCGCGGCCTGTCTCCTGGAGAAAGGCCTGTATCTGGCCTTTCCTCCTCCCGGCCCTGGACCCGGCACCTTCTTAGTTACTCTGTGACTGTCCCCCTCACCCCCCAACCAAGCCCAGGCTTTGCCTGTGGTCCCCCCAGTATGCTGCTCCTGCCCTGCGGGCCGTCCATAAACCACTCGGCAACCCCTCTGGGGAGATGCTTATTCTGCAGATGCCTTCTTCGGATCAGGCGTGTCCCCAAGGAGGGGGCCCTGAGAGTCTGGGCCAGCAGGGGCAGATTTATTTCGGGGTCCCTGATTATAGGGAACTATCCAGGGGTAGCTTGCTGGAGGGCGGCCTCTTTCTTGGGGCGGTGTTCCTCCCATCCAGCCTCTTGCTGGGATGGAGCTGGGGGACATTCCCTGCTTACTTCCTGGGGTCTCAGGTGCTCGCTTCGACGGCGGCTGGAGAGCTGTGCTGAGCAGAGGCCGCCCTGGCTCCTCCGAGGGAGAATCGTAAGTGATCGGCCCAGAGTCCCACTGGCCTCACCTCCGTGGTCTCCAACGTGCAGTAGGTCCTCAGGGCTGTGCTCCCTCATCGTGTCCCTAAGCCTTTAAGTGTAATAGATGCTGTTTGAAAACACCCTATGGCTTTGGTTTCTTCATCAGCGACATGGGCGTGATGGTGACATGTGGGGGCAGGGAGGCTTGGAGGAGAGGGTTCCCTGTTCTCCAGCAGAAACTGGAAACGGAGGTCCTGAGATGCGTCGTCCCAAGTCGCGCAGAGGTGGGATTTGAACGCAGGGCCCCTGAATCAGGGACAGGGGGTGGAAGAGTTGGGCCGGGGTGCGGAAGGTGCTGCCTGGATCGCCCTGTGACCCCGGGCTCCACTTCTCCTTTCTGCCCAGTGTAGTCAGCACACAGGAAGCTGGCTGGGGCCTCCCTTGCCCATCCTGTCTGCAGCGGGTGGACACGGGGTCCTGGCGTCACCCACCACCGCCGGGGCCTCCCCCTTCCTGTCTTGTGCAAGACGAGGCGTCCCCTGCGTGGAATGGGCAGGCGGCTTTGGCGGATGGGTGGACGGGTGAGTAGGGGCCTGTCAGGTGGGGTCACTGCCCGCAGTTACCACGAGCAGGCCTGGCCTAGGCCCCGGCCCCTTCCTCCTCCTCCTCCTCCTCTTCCTCCTCCCCCTCCGCTTCTCCAAACTTCAGGCAGCCTCAAGCAAGAGGCCGGGGGACCCAGGAAGCTGGGGAGGCCGCTCAGCCAACATCTTGTCCCAGCGGAGTGGGCCTGGGCTCGGGCCATTATGGACAGGGCCCTAAACAGCAGTGACGGCTGTCATGATAATTCTCCCATTTGCTGCATGGCCCCTATGCGCCAGGCATGATCTCCTTTAAACACACATATTTACCTAAGCACCTACTATTTGCCATGTGCTGTTCTAAGGCCTTTATATCTAGTGTCCCATTGAATCCCACAAAAATCTCACGATGTCGTGCTTTTTTGTTTTTTGTTTTTTTAATGATCCCTTTCTTCAGATGAGGAAACTGAGGCCCTGAGACGCGGAGGGACCAGCACATAGTCACACAGCTCAGCCGCTTCCTGCTGGTCGTTGTCTGTGACCCAGGGCCAGCACTGTTCTGGAAGCCCGGTGGCCCGGAAGGGAAGTTCGTTCAGCCACCCTCCCGCTGAGCTGCTCCTGGCGTGTGGTCCTCAGTTTTCCCATCTGTACCAGCTCTGCTGTCTCAGGCTTCTGTTTTGGGGTCTGAAGGTCTGGGCCAGTGCAGGGCAGGCGGCGTGGGGGGAAGCGACAGGGACGGAAGCCACCTCTGGGATGGCCGGGGTGCCAGGTGCTCTCAGGGTCCACCCGGGAGGTACTCTGGCTGCAGGATGTGGGGCAGAAGTGAGAGACCCTTGTCAGCAGAGGTGGGGAAGGGCACGGGAATACCTTGACTTCCTCGCCTTGTGGGGGGCAGTGCTGGGCCATATTCTCCTTCTTCCCCCAGAGGTTCCTGGGCGCTGAGCCCACAGAGGTGGCCTGTTCACCTCCCTCCCTTGTCTCACTTCCTCACTCCCTCCTGGTGTTTCTGGCATCACCTCCCAAATAAATCGCTTGCTCTCAAAGCCTTGCCTATGCCCACCTGAGCCAGCCGCCGTACCGTGTGGAGGCTGAGAGCCTTGGTGTCAGACCTGAGTTTGAATCCTGGTGCTGCCACTGACCTTGCCTGTGACCTTGGGAACCTGCTGCCTCTCTCTGAACCTCAGTTCCTCCATCTATGAAACGGGAACTTAGACTCAGAGAACCAAGTGATGATGAGATTGACGGGGAGTTTGGCATCACAGTGACCGGAGCAGAGTTCCCAGCTGTGAGTCCCACGAGGGATGCTGGGTGCTTTCTCTGAAGGCTTCTGCCAGGTCGGCGGGGGGTCGTGGGGGGAGCAAGAGTCAGGTGGTGGGCTAGGCAGGGGAAGAGGCCAAAAGGGAACGGGCCGGACAAAGGTGTGGAGGAAGAACCGGCCATGAAGCTTCCTCGGCCCTGTTTGGCCGGCAGGGGAGGCAGGTGGGTGAGAAGCACATACAACCTTGAGCCGTCCACCCACCCCCGGCCCCAGCCTCTAGGATTCCAGGGAGCCTGGAGGCATGCTCAGGGCAGAGCAAAGAACAGTGAGTTTGTTCACCGTGGGGTGAGGTTGGGCTGGTCAAGGGAGCTGTGTCTGCAGGGCTCTCATCAGGTGGAATACACCTCATTTCTGGGGTCACAGATTCCGGGGCCGTCTGGCCATGGGACCCCTTCACCGATGCTGTGCTTGAGGCAGGTGCGTGGGGGACTCGGTGCCCCACGTTTACCCTGAGTGGGGCCTCATGCCCAGAAGGGGCCCCCTGCTCCCCCCAGCCCCAAACAAGCCTGGGGTTTTCCCCATTGCAGTGATGGGAGCTTTAACCTCTTGGCTGTCCAGGCTCCAAACCCGGGGTTTCCCTCCGCTTCCCCATGACCAGTCGTCCGTGAGCTCATTCAGGCGTCCGGGGGTTCACGTCCACTGCCCTGCCCTGGTCCAGCACTGACTTCTCCCACTGCGACCTCTGCAGCCACAGCCGTTCTTCATCTCCCTGCCTCCAGTCCTGCCTTCCTAAGCCAGAGGCATTCCCTCAGAACCCAGAACCCAAGACAGATCCTGTCCCTCCTCTGCTCAGAACCCTCCATGGTTCCCACTGCACTCAGATGGGAAGCCAGAGTCCTTATGGCAGCCTTCTCTTCCCGGAAGCCCTTTGTAATTTGGCTCCCTCCCTCCCACCCACCCATTCTCTCCCCTATTCTGCTCGGCCGCAGCCACACTGGCCTCCTGCTCGTGGCCCAAACACGCCAGTTATGCTGCTGTCTCAGGGCCTTTGCACTTGCTTTCCCCACTGGACTGGAGAATTCTCTCTGCTCAGCTCTCGCCATGAGGTGAGTCAGGCCTCAGCTCCAAAGTCACCCCTCAGAGAGGCCCTCCCTGGCTATTTTTATCAGCCCTCCTGCATTTTTATCAGCCCGTGCGATTTCATTTTCTTTCTAGGACTTATAGCTTTCTGTAGAAAATTACTCTGCTTATTCATCTGACATTTTTTTAAGTTTATTTTTATTTGGGGGGGGGAGGGGCAGAGAGGGGGGGAGGGGATCCCAACAAGCTTCACGCTGTCAGCTGGAGCCCATCGCGGGGCTTGAACTCGTGAACCGTGCGATCATGACCTGAGCCAAGATCAAGAGTCAGACACTTAAGGGACTGAGGCACCCAGGTGCCCCTGTTTGTCTGACTTCTTGACTGTTTCTTCCACTGGAATGTCAGCCTCACTCAGGTGGGAAGCTTTGTCTGTGTTCACTGCTGTCGTCCCAGCTCCCAAACACTCGTGAATGAAAGAGTGAGTGATGAGCGAATGAATGAATGAATGCTTTGACGGATGAGGGGGCTGAGGCTCAGAGGAAGCCCCAGGGGACTCACGTTCCAGAACTTTCTCCTGACTCACCCTGGTCTCTGGAGCCGTGCATCGCCCGTGCAGACACGAAGGTGTGCCAGGGGGACTGTCAGCTTCCTCATCTGCAAGATGGGTCACATGGGGGTCCCGGCGGCACGGGGTTGGGAGGGGCCGGTGTGTGGTGAGGGTTCAGCACGAAATAGGTGCTCAGTAAATGGGAGTGGCCGTGGGGGAGGCTCTGGCTTGTGGTCCCCTCCCCCTCTGCTCCGGGGCCTATAATTACCGCTTACCCTGGCCAGTGGGCCCGAGAGATTCCATGTGTGGGCAGGGCTGTGGCTGGGGTGCTCGCCCAGCCACTGGCGGGTCCCATGGGCACTCTCTGACCCTGGGCCTCATGGCTGACATTCCAGGCACGTTTCCCAGCCCTGGGGCTGCCACAGGCCACACAGGGTGGGGGTGGGGGTCGTAGGCTTCAGGCTGGACAAACCAGTCAGCCTCCCGGGCTGGGCTGCCTGACCACCAACTTCCTGCTGGGCCTCTGGAGGCCCAGGGGGGCCTCCAAGTCTTTCCTTCTGCCTCCACTGCCACCATCGCTGCTCATCCACACGGGCACAGAAGCTTCCATCCAGACCCCAGAAACTCCCTCTTCACATCCAGCCAGAGGGGTCCTTTAAAGCTGTGGCTCAGCCCATGTTACTCCCCTGCTGAGTTGTAGTCCAATTGCTTCGAGAATCGGCCTTCAAGCTCTTCCCTCGGCACACAAGGCCGCGCATCATCTGACCTCCTCTGTGTCTCTGAAACAGCACAAGCTCGGGGTGCCTGGGTGGCTCGGTCGGTTAAGTGGCCGACTTCAGCTCAGGTCATGATCTCACGGTTTGTGGGTTCGATGCCCACGTCGGGCTCTGTGCTGACAGCTCAGAACCTGGAGCCTGCTTCGGATTCAGTGTCTCCCCCTCTCTTTGTCCCCCTCTTATTTGTGCTCTGTCTTTGTCTCTCTCAAAAATAAATATTTAAAAAGAAACCAGCACAAACTCGTGCCGCCTCAGGGCCTTTGCACTGGCTGTTCCTTCTGTCTAGAATACTCTTCACTCCAGTGTCCACAGAGCCTCCTCCCTCCCTTTCTTCAGGTTTCTGCTCACGTGTCATCTGCATGTGACGCCTCTTCTGAGCCCCCGCTTCCATGCCCCGCCCACTATTCTCCATTCCCTTTTCTGCTTTATGTCCCCCTGGGGTGCTCATCACCATCTGACACACTGTAGATTTTACTTATCCACAAGGGCACAAGATTTTTGTCTGCTCTCTTCTCTGTTGTGTCTCCAGTGCCCAGCACGGGGCCCAGAACATAATAGGCGCTCAACAAACATTTGTTGAATGACAATTTGTTGAACAACAAATTGAATGACATTTGTTGAACAAACAATTCTATGAGTTCTTGACAAATAAGGACCCTGAGCTTCCTGGGGGTAGGTGACCAGCCCAAGGCCACACAGCTAGTCTGAGACTGAGCCAGGAGAGGAGATGAGCCCAGTTTCATGAGATCCTGGAGCTGGCATCTTGGAAACCGTTTCGGGAGAATACAGATGGGACGGAGGCCCCAGCAGTAGATGCTGGTGATTCTGTGGCCCTGCCAGTCCCAGGCCGCGCAGTACTCGGGCTGATCCAGGAGTCCCGGCCTGCCTGCCCAGGCATTCCAGGCTCTGACCCAGGTTCCGAGCTTTCTATTTTGAGCCTTCTAGTCCCGAGGACTGTGTGTTCCCAGCAGGCGGCGTGGGCCAGAGGCTGAGCCTGGGTGTGGCTGTCACCCTAATCGGGGCCTGGTGGGAGGGGAGGGAGAGTGCTGGAGCTGGGGCCCTGCCAGGGAGCCCAAGGACCCAGATCCCCCAGTCCTTAACCTCTGTGCCCCTGGCACAAGCCTTGTTCTCTGCCTCACTGTCCCGCATTCAAGGCCTGGTATCTTGCAGGACTGATATTGACTCATTCCACCCTGGATTACACACCCCGGTTTGTCCCCAGGACTTTGGGACCCCCTCGAATTCTGGCTCTGCCCCTTTCCAGAAGTGACCTTGGGCAAGTCACTTCGCCTGTCTGAGCCTATCTCCTCAACTGGGAAGCAGGGACAGTAAGAGCACCTGTCTCCTGGATTGAGGAGGAGACTCCGTGAAATACAACTGGTGAAAGCACCCAGCACTCAGGGAGTACGTGACAATGAGCCCCCTTCCGGGGGGCGTTTCTTCCCCTTGTGCCCTGAGTTTGTCCCCCCACCGCCCTTCCCGCCACCGGGTGCATTTGCATTCATTGTTGGTGGCTTGTCTGTCTCCCCCTCTAAAATGTCAGTTCTACCAGGCGAGGGACTTTTGTCTGCCTTTTTCACTGCTGTGTCCCCTGGGCCCATCATAGCACCTGGCACACAGTAGGTGCTCAGTAAATATTTGGCAAAAGCACCGAGAGATGAATAATGAGCCCTTGGGCCACACAGGCCCTGACCTCAGAAGATGTGTCCTCACTCCCTTCCGTAGCCTGGTGGGGTGGCGCCTAGCGTTCTTAGGGGTGCTTGTTGGTAGTGGGCACCAGACCCCCTGCTCCGCTCATCTGTCAGCCAGCGACGCTGTCCGGGTAGCATCCTCCTTGTTTCACAGATGGGGAGGATGAGGCGAGAGGGAGTCACCTGTCTAATGTCATACGGTGGTCGGCACCTGAGCCAGGATTCTAGCACAGGACTTGGGGTGGGGGTTGGGGGGACGGATGGCTCATTCTTTCCCTGGAGGGAGTTGGTGATGATGGAGAGCAGGGCGGGGCCAGTGAGGAGGTCCTGGAGGAGGGAGGGACGGGAGATGAGGCAGCCCCTTCCAAGTTCTCTCTCTCTTTATGTCTCCCTGGATCCCTCTGTCCCTGTCTTTGCTCTGTCTCTCCTTGACTTTGGATCTCTCTCTCCCTCTTATGTATTTGACCCACTGCCCAGGAGGGGGTACAGGCAGCAGACCCCTGGCTTGGGGGTTGGAGCTGGGGCTGAGCTGGGGGAGGATTGACATTTGGGATTGAGCAGAGGGTCTGGAGCCAGACCCTGCACAAGGCCCAGAAGGGGCCCTAGGGACCCGGTCTGCCTGCCTCCACACTTCAGGGGTAACTTGGAACCCCAGGCACTTGAGAGCCCCAGACCCAGAAGACCTGGGTTCAAATCCCCAATCTGTCATATTCCAGCTCCATGACCTGGGGCACTTAACCTCCAGTTTCTGTAAAATGGGACCATCAATAGCTCTGTCTCATAGGCTTTTATAAGGAGGAATGATGTGAGGGCCACGCTTGGCTCCCTGAATCTCTAAGTAATAAGGAAAGCATTTGATAAGTAGCTACATGTAATGATTTCTTTGTAACAGGTGGGGAAAGTAAGACTGAGACCCATTTTACTCGTGCATCAAACCTTATCGGACATGTGCTAGGTGCTCTGTTTTGCATTCATTAACCTAGGGGTTGGTAAGCTGTGGCCCTCAGACCCAATCTGGCCCCATAGCCTGCTTTTGTAAATAAAGTTTTATTGGCACTCAGCATGCCCGTTCATTTATTTACCTATAATTGTCTTCATCCTACAACTGCCATGTTGGGTAGTTGTGAAAGAGACCGTAAGACTCCCCTAAGGTGTGGGGTGCCCGGGTGGCTCAGTCGGTTAAGCCTCCGACTTTGGCTCAGGTCAAGATCTCACGGTTTGTGGGTTCGAGCCCTGCATCGGGCTCTGTGCTGACAGCTCGGAGCCTGGAGCCCACTTTGGATTCTGTGTCTCCCTCTCTCTCCGCCTCTCCCCTGCTCATTCTTTCTCTCTGTCTCTCTCCCCGTCCCCTGCTCATGCTCTGTGTCCCTCTGTTTCACAGATAAATAAACATTAAAAAAGTGAAAAGCCTCCCCCAAGGTGAAGATATTTATTTCCCATCTGGCTTTTTACAGAAAAAGGTTGCTAATGCCCCAAGAAATCCATCACAGCCACGGAGGGGCTCATTTGATGGATTTTACGGACGAGAAACTAAAGTCTTCGCTCAGTGAGTCTTGCAGGGTTAGGCCTCAGCAAACAGATTCCGGTCTCGTTCCTCCTCCCCTGCCCCTGAGGGTCCCTCCCAACTCTTGTCCTCATCCTGCATGGCTGCCAAGTGGGCGAGGGGATCCCTACAGTGGAAGGAATCCGGTTTGAGGATCAGGTTGATCTGAGCTTGAATCTCGCCTCGGCCCCTCTCTTGCTGGTGACCTTGGGTGAGAGGTCTGACACACAGTAGGTGCTTAATCAATGCACACCCAGGCTGTGAGCCTTAGCTTTCTCTCAGGCTCCATCCAGGTTATGGTCCATTTCGGGGAGTCCATTTTACAAGTCACAGCCATTGGCTGGCTGGGCGAGTGGGAGGCATCGGTGGGAGAGCACTTTGGGTGACCAAAGGGCTTTCCAGAGCTCCATATGCGTGGTGGGGGGATCTCACAGTCCCCGGCCCACCCCAGAGTCTTAGTCTCTGTCCCTTGGCTTCAGGCCTCAGCCTTGTCCTTAACCACAGTCCCCCCTCCTCCTCTGCTTGTCTCCCAAGATCCCTCCCAGCCTCTCTCCTGCTGATCCTGGGGAGCTCCGGTTTTGCATCCAGCCCTTTTCCAGGGTCCCAGAACCCCCAACAGGCAATCCTTCCTGCTGCCTGGAGGAGGCGATGTCGGTGACTCGGGAACCTCTGGCTTCGTCCAGCCCCAGCCCCAGCATCAGGGGCTGTAAGAATGGAGGGGGTTCTCCCCTAACAGCCTCGCCCACTGCGTGCTGTACTTCTTTGAGGGTGGCCTTCCCAAATTCATTAACTTGGTAGTTTATTTCCCCAGTGCTGGTGAGACCTTGGGACAATTCCTTCACTCTCAGCTCTGTACCCGGGGCTCTGGTGGTACCTACTCCTTCGGGATGTTGTGAGGAAGAGGTCAGTGAGAGGAGGCGCTTGGCTTGGCCCTGAGCATGGCAAGTACTCAATACACATGCTCATGGGTTCGTTTGAGGGCCCCCTGGTCGCTCCCTGAGGCCTCCCCAAGACATGCCTGGGGCTGGGGTGAGGGGCAGTGGGGGACACAGGTGCCAAAGACATAGTCCTTGCCCTCATCTAAATGCTGGGGACTTTCACATGCATCTCTGCAACTTGGACACCTCCGCTGCCTCCCGACTCGAGTCTCACCTGCCCCATTGCTGCTGGGGTGACTGACAGCCAAACATTCAGCCTAGCCGTTATCCAACCCGTGATCCTGCCCCCAAACTATCCCTGTCTCAGTTCCTGGCACCTCCTCCAGGGTGCCCCCAAAGCTGGGAGTCCCCTTCAACCCTTTGTTCTCACTCGCCCCCACATCTGATTTCTCACCATATCCTACTGGCCCCCCACCTCCACTGCCCCACGCTGGCCCGTGCCACCAGCCTCACCCACCCGGGGGACTCGCACCTACAGTTTGTTCTCTGCACACAGCCAGAGGGATCCCCTTAGACCTAAGTTAGATCCTGTCCCTCCTGTGCTCCGGGGTCTCCCAGGGCTCCCACCCTGCTCAGAGTAAAAGCCAGAGTCGTCCCCATGGCCCTCAAGGCCCTGTGTAACACCCACCCCCAGGAAACCCTATGCCTCTCTGATGACTTCACATCCTCTCACTTTCCCCCTTGCCACTCCTTCCCAACCCAACGGGCTCCTTGCTGTTCCTCTAATAAGCCTCAGACCTTTCTACCTGAGGGCCTTTGCACGTGCCAGTCCCTGTGCTTGGAAACCTCGCCCACTGTGTATTCACATGACTCACTCCTTCACCCCCTTCAGGTCTTAGTTTGGACGCCACCCCTCAGAGCAGCCTTCTCTGAGCCCCCCTCCCTTGCCAGCGTAAGTATTATCCACCTCCTTGGGGTGCCTGGGTGGCTCAGTTGGTTGAGCATCCAACTTCGGCTCAGGTCATGATCTCATGGGTGAGTTTGAGTCTCGCATAGGGCTCACTGCTGTTAGCACAGAGCCTGCTTCAGATCCTCTGTCCCCCGCCCCGCCCCCCCCCCCCTTAAAAGTGAATAAACATTAAAAAAGACAGATATTCCACCTCCTTTATACTGCCCTGTCTGTATCCTGATCTGGCTTTATTTGTCCTTTATGAGTGGAGGAGATTGCACAGGGGAAAGGCACTCCCGCGAAGGGGACAGCGTGCACACAGGCATGGGACTGTGAGCGGTGGGGGAGTGCGGGGTGGTGGCCGAGGGGCGATTGGTGAAGACAGTAGGGCAGGCTGAGCTCCAGGATAAAGCAGCGTCCAGGCAGGAGGAAGAGGGCTGGGCCAACAGTCAGCAGGCCAGGGTTTCTCTGGCTCTGTTACTCCCTGGCTGTGTGACTTCGAGAAGCCATGCCTCTCTCTGGACCCAAGAATCCTCAGCTCCCATTGGAGACCACCTAAGTGAATCTGTTATTTGACAGGTGGGGAAACTGAGGCCGCAGAACTTCTTCTGTGACCTGCTGAAAGGTCACCCCAGGGATCGGGATAAGCCAAGGATTGCTAGCAGTCACTCACAATTTAGCTTGAATGAGTTCTCTGGGTTCTTGGCTATCCAGTGACCTCTAGACCTCAGGGGGCCTAGGAGGTGGGAGGGGGTGGGGGCGCAGGGCTGAGACTCCCTGGGCTGGGCGGAGAAAGCAGGAGTGCCACGATGGTGACGATAGGATCTGAGGGGGCTGGGATACAGTCACACATCTGTGGCTGTGACACAGGCAAGTGACACATGCTGTCTGGGAGTCGCCCCTGGGCCATGCAGCTTGTCACATACACTTCCCCTCCACGCACAGTCTGACCTGTACTCTGTTCCCTGGGCTGCCGTTTCCTGACTGTGTGACTCTGGGCAAGTCACTTCCCCCCTCTGAGCCTCAATTTCCTCTTCTGTAACGGGAGGTAACGGCAGTACCAGCCCTGCTGGCCGTTGGGACTGACCCGCTTGCTGTTCCTCAGACGGGCCAGGCACGCTCGCGCCTCAGGGCCTTTGCAGCTCACGGCCTGTTACACCTTTCCCAAAGACGGCTTGCTCTCACTCCTTCTGCAAGTCTCTGCTCCCACATCACAGTGCAGTGAGTCTTTCTCTGGCCCCTGCACGCCCTTCCCCTCTGTAGTTCTTCTACCTGATGCGTCGTGACCTTGCTTATTTGTCTACCCCTCAGAGACAGCAGCTCATGATCATTGTTATGTCCCCATCCCCCGGCCTGGCACCTGACACAAGAAGCTGCTCAAGAAAGACTTGCAGAATGGCTGAACGAATCAATGAATGAACGAACAAATGGAAAGCACTCAGCACCATGCCCTGCCCATACCAAGCCCTCAGTGCCCAACATGGTGAACGGTGTTATTCTTGGCAGTGGTTTCCCTCCCAGCCCCCCTGAATCCCGCTCTCACCAGCCCTGCGCTCCTGCTTTGTCTGCCCGGCCCAGCTCCCCGCTGCCGGCACAGTCTCGTCCCTGGGTCAGAGCGACCTCTGGGGAGTCGCAGGGCTGCGGGGCGGGCTCCCTCAGGCTCTGCCTCTGGCCTCCTCTTACATCCCCGGGGGGGCAGAGGCTTCTGGGAAATGGGCAGAGCGAGGCTTTGAAGCTCCCCTGGGTCAGACCCACCGAGCTCCTGGGCCTTCCTTCAACGTTGCCTGACGTGACCCTGTTGTTAGCAAATGGGACAGTGAGACTAGCGAGGGGCGGCTGTGTGGGTGTCTGGCCTTCGGGGGCTCCTGAGGCGGTCAGAGCAGCTCTGCGAGGCCGGCTTCTCTGTCGCTCCCAGAGCAGGGCTGGGGCTCAGGCGCCTGTTCTCCAGATGGCAAGAGCGGTTCTCGATTCTCATACAGGCTCCGGGACCAGGTTTGAATCGCATCCTCCCACTTCCTGGCCGTGTGATCTGAGGCTTGTCCCTCGGTCCCTCTGAGTGACAGTTTCCTTGTCTGGAGAATGGCACGCTAATGATTCCCAGCTCACGGGGGTGTCGGGGGTGTTTGGGAGGACAGGACCAGCCATCTGGCCGGCATCTAGGGTCTTTGGCCCCTCCCCTGGGCCTCAGGTGTCCTGGCTCTCGAGCCCCCTGGGCCGTGGCCGCTCTGGGGCCTGGCCCTGTGCCTCACTGTTGGGGTAGCGACAGTCCCAGAGGCTGCTGCTGCTGCTGCTTTATTTTTTTCCCTTCCCTGACTTCTCCCCTCCTCATCCTGGCCTCCTTTCTCCAGAACCAGCTTGTTTTTGTTTTCTGTTTTTACGGCTCCATAAATGAGTCACGAGCCTGATTTGATTTAATTTCGTTGTAATTGTTATCTTTTCAAGCTTGTTTTTTTCCACTCAGTTACTCACGAGACCACAAAACCTAAACAGGACGGGGCCTTCCCCAGCTCACTGCCCAGCACCCCCCCCCCCCCCCCGCCCCGGCATGGCCTCCTAGTCCTCTGGGGCTCCGGGGAGGGGGGGGGGCAGGGTCAGCAGCTCCTGGAGAACGGAGGTGGGGCCCGTGGGCCTTCTGGGGGTAGGTGCTTAGTGTGCTAAGCAGAACTGGGTGTCCCGAGTCCCAGGTGGTAGCCCTCTTCTGTGTGCTGTGGGACCCTGGAAGGGTTGTTTAAGCTCTCTGGGCCCAGTTCCCCAGCATCCTCTTTGGCTGGCTTTAGAACAGGGAGTCAGGGGCGCCTGGGTGGCTCGGCCGGTTAAGTGTCCCACTTCAACTCAGGTCATGATCTCGCGGTTCGTGAGTTCAAGCCCTGCGTCGGGCTGTATGAGGACAGCTCAGAGCCTGGAGCCTGCTTCAGATTCTGTGTCTCCCCCTCTCTCTGCCCCTCCCCTGCTCGCATTCTGTCTCTCTCTCTCTCTCTCTCAAAAATAAATAAACATTAAAAATAAATAAATAAATAAATAAATAAATAAATAAATAAATAAAAAAGAACAGGGAGTCAAAAACTCAGACATCTCGGGGTCAGGAGGTGATATGGTGAGTGAGGTGGGCTGGGTGGTGACTGCCGTAAACTGGAGAGAATAGGCCCTTCTCAGGGGACAGCTGCCTCTTAGTCGGCATGCAGCCCAGATCTTTCCATTTATTAAGAGAAGCCAGAAATCTGAGGTCGCATGTGAAAAGTCCTGATTTTTAAATGCTGGCCAACGAATCAAATTAAAAACAACAAACAACCCAACTCTGTGGACACGTCTGGTTTAGAAGGTTCTAGAAGCGTCAGCCCTGCCCACACTCCAGCTGTGGCTGGAGTTCTTTCTCGCTCCACACCTTTGCCAAGCAGTTCCCTCTGCCTGGAACACTCTCTCCTCTTCCTCACCTCATCGTTCTTGATGGTGACTGTGTCCCTTTCTCCCACAGTCCGCTGGGTGCCCCCGGTCACCATGGGCAGGGGATCACCCTTTCAGTCATTTCTCCCATTGACAATGAGGTCAGGAGGATGACGTTAGCTTTGTCCACTTTTGTATTCCCAGTTTCTGGCGCCTAGGAGGTACCTAATCTATTTCTGTTTGTACGTCATTTTCCCAAGGAGAGTTTGTCTTGTTTGAGACCACCTTCATAATGGGAGAATTCCCCCTTAATTTTTAAAAACATAAAAAATATGTTTTCTGGTTTGTTTCTAAAATGGGAAATAGTAAGTCTTCAGCCCTTTAAAAACGGGAGGTGCTGGGCTGGCCCCTCCTGGGGCACGGAAAGGGCTGTGGCAAGGGGCTGCGGTGTGGGGGCTCAGGGGGAAGGCAGGACCCCAGCCCGGGGAAGGAGGGGTTGAGGACTGCTCCAGCAAGGCCATGTGACCAGTGTGCACCAATCAGGTGCATCCTTGCCGGTTTATGAATCAGAAGTTGGCAATAATGGGGGTGGCGCTCACGGAGCCCTTTCTGCGGTGGGTGGGGCCACAGCCTCCCCTATTTCCCCACAGGCTGCAGTAGGCAGGCGAGTTCTAGGGGCAGTGACCAGGGTCCAGTGGTAGCCACAGTGTCGACTGAATAATTTTGCAGAAACAACTCTCTCCGTGATTATTTAGGGGTGATCAGATGCAATGGAAAGGACATTTCACCGCGCTGTCATGCAATTTTGTTTAAATATATTTAAATATAGCAGCACCCGATTCGCTTTGTTCCTCCTAAGAATTTGCATAATTATATGAAGAGATGGGAAAATCAATTTATTTTCAGTTTTTGTTTTTTTTTTTTAAACATTGCAAAACAGGGGCCTAGTCAGATTTCTTTAAGGTGGATCTTTATTTGGATATGTTGGCCCCGATTCTCAATAAATTCACTTTATGTGGCTTTTTCCTGGGCCAAATTGTCTACCTTTATTTTCTGAGCTTCCATGTGAGTTCTCCAGAAATTCCCTCCCCTGCACTGCCAGGCACAGTTCTTGTTCTGTGAGGGGTCCCAAGGTCTCCAATGGTGGGCGGCCCTGGGATGCCTCCCAAGCAGGGACCTGTCATCCATCACCCCTGGCTGTGACCTCAGCCTACTGACCTTCTGGTCCAGCCCCTGCCTCCCCTTCTCTCTTGCCCTCTGCCCTTTCTCTCTCCAAGCCAGGATCTGAGTAATCCTTAGTAGTGCTCCAGCCTGGAATGGGAGCTCAGTCGATACTCAAGATCATTGACTCCTGGAAACAGAATTCTTCCCTCCAGGACAAAGAAATCCTGGCTTTCAGTGGACCAAGCCCCTGTCATTCTAAAATTCGAATGCATGGGAGGTCTGGTAGACCAAGCCATGCACTTACTCAGTAGATATTTTATTGAGCATCTATTATGTGCCAAGCACAGCAGTGAACAAAATGGGCCAAGTCCCTGTCTTCATGGCACTTATGTTTTAGCAGGAGAGACCATGAAGAAATAAAAGTAAAAGATGGAGTATGTCAGATAGTGAAATAAATGGCAAAGGGGACTGAGGAATTTTGGGGCTGCAGTGTAACATGGGCCATTGCAGAAGGAACGGGAGGCTGGAGGAAGGTGAGGGGACCGGCCCTGCAGACATCTGGGGCAGAGTGTTCCAGATGGTGGGAACCTCAGATGCAAACGCCCTGAGGTGGGAAAAATCTTGCGTTGTTGGGGAAAGATAAGGAGAGCAATCTGGATGAGTGAGCAGGGGGGAGGCCAGCAGAGCTCAGATCACTCAGGGCTGTTGGGCCCCAGGAGGAGGGGTTTGGATTTTATTGCAAGTGGGAGCCCCTGGAGGGTTCTGACGCAGGAAGGACAGGGTCTGACTCAGGTTCCGACGTGGATTTTCTCAACCTGGGTGCTCTAGGCTTTCGGGCCTGCTGGTGCTTTGTTGTGGGGGGCCGGCCTCTGCACTGCAGGAGGCTGAACAACATCCCTGGCCTGTCCCCACCGGATGCCAATAGCACTCCTCCCCCCACCCAGTTGTGACAACTGAAAATACCTCCAGACATTGTCAGATGTGTCCTGGGATACGAAATCGCCCCCAGTTGGGAACTACTGGTCTAACAGGATACCTCTGGCTGCGGAGGGAGGAGAGCTGGGTTGTAGACATTCCAGGGAGGGTGAGGGAGTGGAGGGAGGAGAAAGCCCGTGGATTCTGGGCCCATTTTGAAGGAAAAGTTAGCAAGATTTGTTGGATTGCACTTGGAGAGATGGGGGGGGGGGCGGGGAGAGAGAGAGAGAGGGAGATTGAGAGAGATCAATCAACCTAGGATGTTTCAGGAAGGGATCCTGAGACTAAAGGAAGCCTTGGGACCCCCGCTGGAGTCCAAGGATTGCAAATGCAGGTGCCTCCAGGGCCAGGCAAACAGCCTAGATGCTGAAGTGGCTGGCAGGAGGGCAGGCCTGTCTCAAGTGTGGGTCCAATGTCGCCTAGGGGGAAGGCCAGGACTTCCAGTTTTTCCTGAGAAGCTGTAAATCTGGATTGATTTTTCTGGAGTTTTAAATGCTGGGGCAAAGCTACTAATATACAGGCCACATTTGTCCCGAAGGCCATGAGTTTGACACCCCTGTCCCACTCCAGCCAGAGGAGTGGGGAGGGACAGCTGTTGCAGAGGGAGGGCAGCTTATCCTGGGGCGGGGCGGGGCTGGGGGCGGGGCTGGGCGTTATCAGGGAGGTGGGGCTTGGACTCTGCTCGAAGAAGGGTCAGATGCGGCAAAAAAAAAAAAAAAAAAAAAGAGGCGAGGGCATTCCAGGAGGTGGGGGAGTGTGAGCGAGGGTGTGGAGGTGGGAATATGGGAGACGTGGAGACTGTTTTGGAGGAGGACGGAGATAAGAGATGGAACCAGGAGGGAAGAGAAGGAGATAATGGGGGGCTGGCGGGGGGGGGGGGGGGGTGGAGGGGGTAAGAGGTGCCAGGAAATAAATGAAGAGGCCAGACCAAAAGCAGGGCTGGGAAAATCACAAAAGAACTTTAATAATATTAATAATTTCACTTCCGAAATTGTTTGGCAACAGGCTGCTCATTTATTTTACCACTGACTTTGGGTTCTTGGCAATCCCCACGTACACCAGGGAGTGTTTGCCCAACAAGGAACATTCTCGCCTGCAGATTGTTTTCAAACAGCACAAAAATTTTCGTAAATACTAAATTAGGAATTGAATGCTGAATTGTGAAGTTTGAGTGGCTTAATGAAAGATTGATTAATTTCGATTTAGCAGGTTTCTTTAAGTATTTTAGAGGCAATAAAATTTCTTTTCCAAAGCTCCCTTGCAAACTTTCCACCCCACGGCAGCCAAAATTTGAGGTGACGTGTGCAAAAATAGCTGATGTGTAATGATAGGAAGGGGTAAGTGAGGTTTAGAGAGAATCCAGGAGAGTTTGCTTTTAGGGGGAGGATCCGGGCAGGCTCCCTGGAGGAGGCGGTTTTGGATCCGAGTGGCAAAGGATGGGTGAAATATAGAGCAGGCAGATGGGCTAGGGTAGGTGAGAGCATGCGAGGTGGAGGACCCCGTGAGTGCAAGTATGAAGGTGGGGATAGCGAGGTGAGGGTCTGGACCAAGGGGGTCGGGGCTGGAGCTACCGATGGTCAGAGGCGCTGCAAAAACCAAAGAGCAGAGATGAGGCCTGTCAGGAGCACAGCCGGGCCCGGGGGGCCGAGAATGTGGAGAAGAATGAGGGGTGAGGTCCTCTGTTTAAATTGCTTGTGGGACCAGAAGGGTGGCAGAGAGCATGGATGCCTTGTCCTTCGTCCACGGCCTAGGGCCCCTTCCCCTCACCCCAGCGGAGTCATCATATGTGGGACAGAAGAAGAGGTCACCGTGCTGACTGCCTGTGCAGTGCCCAGCTCTTCCTCCCGCTGGCGGCATGAGGGAGGTGTATGATGCCCGTCTTACAGAGGACACAGAGGCCCAGAGAAGTCAAGCTGTGTACCTGAGGTCACCCAGTAGGACTGGAGCCCGAAGTCTGCGTTCCAACCGCTGCTCTGTAGCGACCCGTATGTGCTCACCCCAGGTCTAGCTCCCTGGGTCCCGAGTACCATAAACATCCCTACTTACCCGAGGGGTGAACCCAGGCTCCGAGCGGTGGGGTCGCTTTCGTGACATTATACCGATGGAAGGGGTGAAGCCAAGGTTTGAATCCCCAGGTCCAGGTGACTCCGGGGCCTACTCTCCTGCCACCAAATGACACAGCCGCTCGCCTTCCTGGGCCTCTACTTCCTCATCTGATAAATGGGGGTGAGGACAGTGGGCACCCAACAGGGTCCATGTGAAGATCAGAGGTGGTGCCTATCAATCACCCAGCTCAGTGCTTGGCACTTAGTAGATGCTTAAAAAATGAGGGCTGTGGTTATCTGTGTGAAGGTGGCTGCGTATTAAATGCGTGACTTAATGTAAGATACTTAGAGCAGAGCCTAAGTGGCCCTCATGTGCCTAAGGACGCATAGTAGGCGCTCAAGAAAGGTGAAGTCTTATTATTCTAGGACCTACCACTGGGGACAGCCTGATATCCTTCCAAACCCACTTCCTGCCCAAATTGCCTTCCGTGTGTTTTTCCCTTCATCCAACAAACTGGCTTTGGGGTCTAGGTCAGGATTTGGGGGGGTAGGGAGGATACAGAGCCTCCCACCCTTCAGTCAGACAGATGCTGAGAGCACTGGATGATGAGTCCAGAATTCTGGGTTTGAACCCTGGACTCGCTGTGTGGCCTCTGGCAAGTGCCTTGCCCTCTCTGAGCCTCAGTTTCCCCTCTCATCTGCGGAGCCTGGGCCAGGCTGCCCTGGGAGGTGCTAGCCCTGCATAGGGATGGGGGCAGTTCCTGTGTCCCCTGTGGCCACCGGACCCCACCTCCTGCCTCCTGAGCTGCAGGCCCGCCCGGCTCAGCTGTGACGACCAACCAGCCAATCTGTTTACTGAACTGACTGACCCCTTCCGGGAACTCGGCCCAAGCTTCCCAGAACTCGGGTATTAATGACCCGGAGCCACATGACAGAGCATGACACAGCATTTTTGGGCGCAAGGCAGGGCCCAGAGGGGCGCGTGGGGGGCCCGCAGCCCAGCCCCCAAGCCCGGCTGACTGGTGAGTCAGCCCAGCCTCCTGCAGCTTCCTGATCCCAGCCACTCTGCCGCCCTCTCCCATCCCCCAGACCTTCTCAGCCTGGCAGGGCCACCCCAGGACCCCCGGGTTTTGCTCCAGTGACCTAGAAGAGGTCCTGGGTGATTAGGGCTGCCCTCCCGGTTACAGATGGGGAAAGCAAGGCCCAGACGACTGGAGTAAATAACTGTGAGCGCTTATTAAGCACTTACTGCGTTCAAGGCACTGGGCACATATCTTATCCTGGTCTTAGGGTAACCCTATGAAACCGCAAATGCCGGGTGGGGAAACCGAGGCCCAGAGGGGCTGAGTACCCTGCCTGCGGCCTCAGTGCTGGTCGGCCTCGAGGCCCAGTGCTCAGAACCAGCGCCTGGCACATAGTTGGAGCTCACACGGAATCCGTGGGCTGACCAGGGTGGGTGGGCACGCGCGGGCTTTGGTGGCCGGCAGAGCTGGGTTCGGATCCTGACTGTGGCTTTCTCTGGCTGCCGGCTCTGGGGCATGCTGCTGCGCCCCGTGATGCCTCAGTTTCCTCGCTGGCAGAGCATCGGGGTGGTGATCCTGACCTCGTACAGTTGGCCGTGAGCGCTGCGTGCGGGGTGCAAACAGCTGCCAGACCCACACGAAGCGCTCCATGAACACTCACTGCCACGGTCTGCCCCTTCTCCTGGCCCCGGTCTCTGAAGCCACGTTGGGGTCAGCCTCTGGGCCCCACGCCTGCCTCCTTCACCCTCTGCTGCCCAGGGGCAAAGTGAGAGTGATGGTTTTTATGAGGCTGGGAACCAGACGGGATCTGGGGCTCGGAGGGAGCCACCTGGTTCCCAGCCCTGAACTTCCGGCTAGGGGTGGGGTGGGCAGGGAAGGGGAAGCGCTTTGATGATCTTCCCTTCGTGTCACAACCGTTGCTTGAGCACCTACTGTATACAAGACTCCAGGGAACACCGCAGCGAACAAGGGGTCTCTGCCTCAATTCTGGTGGAGGACACAGGAGATCAGCAAGCAAACCCACAAATAGATAAGACAGTTTGCACCGGGGAGAAGGCCAAGACGGAGATAAACAGGGGTTGCCTTGGAGCTGCGTGAAGCTGTGAAGCCGTGAGCTGTGAAGGCTTTTGCTGTCTGCTCGCTGGCAGAGAGGGCTTCTCTGAGGAGGGAGCATGGAGAGACATCTGAAGGAGTGGGGGGAATGAATCCCAAGGGAAGGGATTTTCAGCAGGGGAAACAGCGAGGGCAAGGGCCCTGGGGTGGGCTTGGAATGCTCCAGGAAACGCAGGAGGCCAGGTGGCTGGACAGGACAGAGGGAGGGGCAGGTGACAGGAGATGATGCTGGAGAGGTCAGCAGGGCTGAGATCATGTAGGGATTTGTGGGCCGAATGCCACTGGCAGGATCTGAGTAGGAAGGGAACTGATGTGACCCGGTTGATGGACAGCAAGCCTTCACTGACTGTGACAGTCAAATTTTCTACCCATCTGACAGATGAGCTAGCGATGGCCCAGGCCGAGTTCACCCGGGAGGTCAGCGGCAGGGTGGGGATGAAACTGGGGTGGCTGGACAGCCAGTGCAGGCCAACTGCCCCTAAGGAGAGGGAAGTAAGGACGCGGGCTGGAGTGGAGGGCCCGCGGGCCAGCAGAGTGGGGCCCCGCAGCCCCAAGTGCCTCGAGCTTCCTGGCAGAGGAGGTGGCCTCTAAGCTGCGGGTGGGGCGGAAGTGCTGGAAGAGTGTTCCTGGTAGAGGGAACAGCATGTAAGGAGAGGAGAAAGGCGATGGGGGTGATGTTCTGAGGATCTCGATCCTGGGAGGTGTCGGAGCCAGGAGGGAGGAGCCGGAATTTCGTTCCGAAGGCCTACTGTGTGCCAGGCCCGGGCTGGACCCTACGGACACCGAGACGGGCAGGCACGTGTTCACCCTCCTGGGCCCCGTGGTCCAGAGGTGGGGGCAGCCTAGAGAGGGGTCAGGGCCACGAGGGGGCAGGAGGGGGCAGGAGGGCAGAGGCGACCGAGCTCCCACTTTGCGTTTTACAAAAGACACCCGAGCTTCAAATCTCAGTCCTGTGACGTCTTCACTGTGACCCAGGGCAAGCCACCTCACCTCTCCGAGCCTTGGTTTCCTCGTGGGTAAATACTCCTGGACAGGCATTGTCAGAACTCCGGGAGCTCGTGCTTTCACTCACTCGTTCGTTCACTCGCTCTTTTTGGAGCACCGGCTATGTGCCAGGCCGTGGACTCGGTCCTGGGGACAAGCAGTGACGAAAGCCCTTGCTGGCTCTGAGGGAAGAAGTGGTGTGGAGGAACAAGCAGTCAAGAGCGTGACCCTGGAGCCAGAGGGCCTAGGGGCCTCCTGGCCCACCACTTACCCGCTGTGTGACTTGGGGCGAGTTGCTTTACCTCTCTGAGCCTAACCTGTCAAAGGGAATCATTATGGTACCCGCCCGGTCGGGTTGCCGCAAGGACGTCAGAGTCGATCCCTGTGTTGTGTTTAGCGTGGAGTCTGGTGCACGGTGGCCAGTCGGTAAGTGTCCTCTGTGTTTGTACCCAAATGGGGGAGACAGACGATACTCAGGCGGCAGGCGAGTGGACGACACGGTGTCTGATGTGGGAAGGGACAGTGCCAGCTGTCAGTGCCGAGTGGGCACATAGGAGGTGCTGAAGCGTTCCTCCTCCCTCGTCCCCTTGTGAGCCGGCTTGGACTATGACAGGGACCTGAGGCGTGGGAGTCCGTGGAGAAGGCGGGAGGCCACCTGTGCGGGTCCAGAAAGCCAGGGCTGAGCCTTGGGGCCAGGAAGGGCAGAGACGTCCCCGCCACCCCTCTGCCCCCCGTGCTCCCTGCACCCCATCCTCAGCCACGTTCGCAGCCTGGGTGGCTGGGCCAGCCGGGGCCTGCCTGGCAGGTCCCCAGTCGTGACACTCATTACACAGGTGTGTGGCTGGTCTGCACAGGGGGAGGCGAGGGCCCCAGGGGCTGCGTTCACATGGCAGCCAGCCAGCCCACCCCAGGCCCTTCCTCATCCTTTATGAGTCTGGTGCCCAGGGCAGGCAGGCGGGTTGGGGGAGAGGAGCTGGCATAGGGCCAGCTGGCGCCCGGTGAAAGGAGGGAGAGTTGAGAACTTTGGGTGCCAAGGGCTGATGTGGAGGACGGGGTAGAGGGTGCTGGGTAATGGTGTGTGTGTGTGTGTGTGTGTGTGTGTGTGTGTGTGTGTGTGTGCACGCAGGTGCGAACAGGGGCACAGTGAATTGGTCTAGGCGTCCCTCCAGCCCTTCTACGTGGAGGTGAGAGGGTCTGTGTAGATGAAGCATTAACGGCCCCAGAGTGGGTCAAAATCTCCAACGCTGACACAGGTAGGCGAACGCCAAGCTGTTCCGGGTGACATCAGACCCAGTGCTGGGCCAGTCGTAGGCTCTGCCACGTAAAGCTCCAAATCCAGAGAGAGACAGATGCCAGACCAGAGGGCGAGACATCCCAGTGAAGCCTTTTGTGGAGGAAAATAAGGCAGGATGAGGCTAGAGAGAGCAGCGGGATGGGGGGGGGGGGGGCGGGCGCAGGAAGGACCCCTCTGAGAAGGTAACCTTAGAGCTGAGGCCTAAAGGATGAGCAGCCATGGCAAGATCTGGAGGAAGAGAGTTCTGGGCAGGAGGAACAGCAAGTGCAAAGGCCCTGAGGCAGCACCAGCTTGGCATGTCTGCAGAGCATTAGGGGGGCCCTAGGGAGAGGAGTGAATGAGAGAGGGGGCAGGAGGCAGGGTCAAGTGTGGGCAGAGCCAGAACTCATGGACCAGTGTCAGGAGTGTCGATCTTATTCTGGGTACGAGAAGCCTGGCACATGGCAAACACACAAATGGGGCACCCCCGGGGCGAATGGGTTTGAAGAGAGTAGGAGCCAGGCCTGCTCGGTGTGGGAACTATCAGCTTTCAGACCCACAGACGGGAACGTGGGCTGTTCAATTTGTGTTTGAACCTCTTCTCCCGGGTTCAAACCCCCTGGCTCCAGCAGCCTGTTATTAAGCTGGCTGTGCCCTGAGGCGCCTGCCTTTATCCCCAGACAGAGCCTGGCCCGCCTGCCCTGAGGTCGACCCCGGCCCCCAGATGGGAGTGGATGGGCAGGACTCACGAACCCCTGTGCCCGCCCCAGCCCCCACCAGGTGCTTCGGCAGGGCCAAATCTACTTCTAAGAGCTGGAAGGAGACTGTGGAGCAGTGAGAATCTCCAGATGGGGAAACTGAAGCCCAGAGAAGGAGAGGGTATGGCCCAGGGTCTCGTGGCAGGGAGCTGCTGAAGGCACCCAGGACGCCTCTGTCCTAGCTCCTATCTCCCTCCACTTCCTCCCCTGTCCACTGGGCTCCTCTCAGTGTGACGCTGGCCAGGGTGTCTGGGCAGGGCCACAGGGAAGAGCTGGGGCCAATTCAAGAGGCCTCTTAATTGGGCCTTACAGACAGAAGTGCCCGACAGTTTAGATAGTGAGTCTCCTGTCACTGGAGGCATGCAAGCAAACCCAGAGAGCAGTCCTTGATCTGCTTACGGGGTTGAAGACAGGTTTGGATGAATGAGAGATCACTTCCACTCAAGCTCTGTGATTCCACAGGATCTTGGCCCAATCCTTCTCTGTTGAAGTCTCGGTTCCCCATTCATTGAAGTCTCGGTTTCATTCATTCATTCATACAAATAATTACAGGGACCTTGATAAAAGAACAGCCTTGATGACGAAACTCCCCTGCTTCCAGTTCTTCCTTGACATCCCAGACCTCTGGAGACCGCTCCAGCCCTCACCATGGCCCAGACATCCTGCAACCCTGGCCCCTGAAGCCTCTCTCTCCCTCTCTCTGATGAAGCCACTCTGACTCCCTGAATGTTGTTCAGATCACTGCCCCTTCTTGAAGTGTAGATGCTGTGACAATTGGATACCAGGCCGAGTGCTTTCGATCATTTAGGGCCCCCATCAGCGCTATGAGATAAATACCATTGTGGGGTCCATTTTACAGATGAGGAAGCTGAGTCTCAGAGAGGTGCAGGGTCTTGCCCAAAGCCACACAGCCTGAAAGCAGAGGAGTCAGGACTTGAACTCAGGCCATCTGGAAGTTAACACCGTTCTCTTTTCTTCTTTCCCTGTAACTCATTTTCATCTTCAGAATTTTGCTCAATAGTCTCCTTCTCCGGGAAGTCTTCCCTGATTCCCTTCCTAGTCCTTCTCCCATGCCTTTCCTGAGTTTCCCCATTGCTTCACTGATCACTCCGCCTCAGAATTATCTTTCTTTTTTCTTCACAGCGTTACTGAGGTATAACAGACATACAGTAATTGGCACATATCTTAGTGTGCACTTTGACGTGTTTGGACACACATTTGTACTCATGAAGCCACTGGTGAGCAGACGCATCACCTCCACAGGCTTCCTTGTGTCCTTTTGTCATTCATTCCTCCCGCCCCCCCCCCCCCCCACCTCCCCTCTCCCATCGCCAGGCAACTGCAGTGGGTTTTTTTCTGTTGCTGTGTTCTCTAGAATTTTCTGTAAATGGAATCAGGTAGCATATTTAACCTTTGTTGGGCTTCTTTCCCTCAGCGTAATGATGATGAGATTCATCCATGTTGTTGCGACCATCATTTTTTTAGGTGTCTGCCCCACTCTCCATCAGGCTGTGAGATCCACTGGGCGAGGACTCGCTCTAGCTTATGTCTACGTCCCCAGCACCTAGCACAGGGCTGGGCACAGAGGAAATGCCTACTAAATGCTGATGACGAGCTGGAAGGAGGGTGAGGATGTGCCCACGTGAGGAAAGGGCATGCGTGGTTGCACGGCAGAGAGGAGCCCGGAGACTATCAAAACAGCCCCTGGAATGAGCTGGAGGCTTCGTGGCCCCATCAGATAAGCACATCCGCTCATCCCTGTGGCTGTCTCTGTGGAACAAAGATGTGGATTGCACAAGGGCTGGGCTTGGGCTGAGGAGGCACTTAGTGGCCCCTTTATCTGGTGCGGGCATCCGGCCCGGTGTTCTAGAACTGCACAGCCCACACCTCCCAGCAGGCCGCACGTCTTGGGCTGGGGCAGTGGCAGTGGGCGGGCAAGTGGGTGACGGGAAGGGGGAAGTGCCACCCAGTCCTCCCCAAACCAGTTGGACTCCTTTGCAGAGGTTTCTGGAGGTGCTTGGAGAGCTGAGTAAGGGAGAGCGGGAGGCCGTGGCCAAAGGAGGAGGAGGAGGGAGGAATCATTTAATTAGCGAATATTATAGGGAATTTCCAGTTCATGCCCCATCAGGCTGGGCAGGGACGCCATGGAATTACTCAGGCGGTTTCCAGGTACCAGCCTGGGCCGCAAAGGCTCCTCGAGACCCAGAGGCCCCCAGTCTCCTCCATCGTTGGGTGGAAACTCAACCAGCCGGGGCGAGAGAGTGGCAGGCTGGACAGAGCTACACCAGGGACAGAGCCTGCGGCACAAGCCCAGTGTATGCATGTGCTTCCCGCATCAGGCCTGCCAGCGTGACCTTAGTGCCCATTCTGGGACTGAAAAACTGAGGCTGGGGGCTGTGGAGTTGGCTGAGGTTACAGGGGGCTCACTGGGGAATAGGAAGAGCTTAAGAACCAGGGGTCATTTAAAAAATTTTTAAATTTAATTTATGTTTTGGTTAAAAATTGATTAATTTAATTAATTTTATGTTTAAATTATTTTCAAAAATTTTTAAATTAAATTAGTTTATTTATTTTAACCAGCGGTCATTTTGGAGCGACTGCTTCAACAACAACATTCTTTTGACAAATGCTTATTGAACACCTACTGTGTGCCAGACGCCGTGCTCAGCTCTGGGGATTAAAAAAGGAGTCCTGAGGGGGTGCCTGGGTGGCTTAGTTGGTTAAGTGTCCGACTCCTGATTCCAGCTCAGGTCAAGATCCCAGGGTCGTGATATCAAGACCCATGTTGGGCTCTGCACTGACACACAGAGCCTGCTTGGGATTCTCTCTCTCTTCCTTTCTCTCTGCCCCTTTCCTCCACACTCACTCGCTCTCTCTCTCTCTCTCGCTCTCTCTCTCTCAAAAATAAATAAATAAACTTAAAAAAATAAATAAAATCAAATTTAAAAAAGAGTCCTGGGCACATATTGTGTGTTGCATCTTACACACAGATGAAACAATTTTTGAAGGCAGAGACTGTTCTGTGGAATTTTGTTTTCTTGTTTGTGAAAACAAGGAGTTCTCACCTGGGGTTCTGAACGACACAGATTCTCTGAGAAATTAATTGGAGTGATGTGGGGAAAGGGTTCCACGGTCCAATGAGTTTAAGAATTATGGAGTTTAACAATGTTAATGTTTGCTACAGGACTTATCAGAGTCTTTAATGTAATGTGTTAAGCTCAGTGAACATCTACGTAGATAGGTGTTCTGAGTCACCCTTTGAGATATCTAAGACATATCTCACTGTTTTCCTGTCCACTGTTTTCCTGTCTTTATGAATCTTTGTTTGGATGCCACCTCCTCCAAGGAGACTTTTGAATCCCAAATGGACCTGAGTTCCTCCTCATGAGGGCACCTACCTAGGGCTCCCTTTGACCTCTTAAGATTTTCCACCTTGAGTCTGTTCCCATCAGTAGACTGGGAGCTTTTCAAGGGAGAGACCAGCTGTGATTCATCTCTTGGTTCTGGGACAGGAAATGGAATGAGTGGATGGGGAATTTAATGGGTGGAAGAATGGGTGATGATTTGATGGATGGGTAGATGGGTGGATGGGTCAGGGAGCTATTTATTGGTGGGTGAAATGGATGAAGAGATAGGTAATCAATGAAAGATGAATCAATGAATGAAACGATGAACAGTCGAAGTAATGGAGGGGTGGATGGATGGAGGGATAGATGAATAAAGAAATTAGTGGATAAATGGATAGATGGATGATGGATGAATGGTTGATGGACGATAAATTATGAGATGGATGGTGTGGAAGATTTTATGGTTGAATACTGTGCATTACTGATGGTGAATGAATAAACATATAATTAAATGAGTAAATAAATTAATAAATAGTTAACAGATGGCTAGGTGAGTAAACACATAAAGGGATAAATGAATAGACAGACTGGTGATTCCATGAGTGAATGGATGGGCAGATTGATGGATGGTTGGATAGATTAGTGGGTCGAAGGATGGATGGATGGATGGGATGGATGGATGGAATGGATGGATGGATGGATGGATGGATGGATGGGATGGATGGATGGATGGAATGGATGGATGGATGGATGGAATGGATGGATGGATGGATGGATGGATGGAATGGATGGATGGATGGATGGATGGGATGGATGGATGGATGGATGGGATGGATGGATGGATGGATGGGATGGATGGATGGATGGATGGATGGGTAGATGAGTGAGTGGATGGAAAAAGGGGTGAATGGGTGGACGAGAGAGTGGATGCACGCATGAGCAAATGTATGCCACGTCATAAGGTCTGAACTGAGGTCAGAATGACAGAAAGATCCCCGCATCCCTCCCTGATACAACAATTTATCAAGATTTTGGAGTTTGAAAGTTTAACGAAAGCAACAAACCCTATCTCCAGAAAATTGCACCCGGACACAAAATGTTGTTGGCAATTTGAAGAGGGCAGCAGTCATTCAGCCTAGCAGCCACCTATAGACCCTAGGTGAGGTGTCTCAGTGCAGTGTAATTAGTTTCTTTCCATTTCTTGAGCTCTGACCTTGGAGAGGAACCCAGGCCCAGAGGGATGAGGCCGGCTGGGATGGGGACAGCAGGTGTCCCAGTAGACGGGGCTCTTGTGTATTCATTTGTTCATTGCACAGCATTTTGGTGACTTTTCTGGGTGCCCGTGAGAAGCCAAAGCTGCCTCTCCTTTGGCAAGTGTTTGGAGCCCCTTCAAGTCAGACGGGTTTCATTTTTAATTTCATCTCTAATAGCTACTGAGTGATCTTAGGAAAATCATTTCACGTCTTTGGGCCTCCTTTTCTTGTATAAAATAGGGACGGCAATAATCCCAACCCTACTGGGTTGTAAAACGTAAACAAGCACAGTGTTCGGTGTCTACTCAATGCTCAAAACTTGCTGGTGAGCCAGCGGTATCTGGGGCACCATCCTGTCCCTCAAAGTGCTCACAGTTTGGTAGGAAAGGTAGACGAGTGAACAGGGGATTCAACACAGGCCGTGGAGAAATCCTGAGACATCATGCTTAGGGTCCGTTGGCTCTTAGCCTCCATTTACATTAGCCTGGCCTTCTGGCTAGAGTCTGTGGAGGCTGGAAGGCTACAGGCTTCATCTCGCAGCCTCCTTTGTAGCTCAGTTCTGTAGGCTCCTTGGGTCCCCCCAGCCAGATGCTCTCCTATGAGATTCAGGAAATGGAGGCCATCCCTGTTTTGCCTTGGTGCTCCCTCTCTCTCTTTCTGCTAGCAAGCACAGTCATGGGCTGCATTTTCTTGCAGCAACATAACATTCCTGGTTACCAGTTTGGGGGAGGGGTGTCTACAAATGGTATTGGTGGCCTCCTGATCTCTGAATCGCTGCTCGGAGGTATATTCTCAAGACCAGCGGTTCCCTTCTTTGCCTCCTGATTCCCCACCACCCTGAGCGGCTGAGGTGGAGCTCCCCTGAGGAGCCAGTTCTGCTGTGTTGTTCTGGAGCCCCTCCAGCCCTACTGCGGATTTGGTGGGCGCCCGATCCTTACTGTGCAAAATACCTGGAGGGGTTTCTGGTTCCAGCACACAGGGTCTGGCTCGCACACAGGGCGCTGTCAGACCCCAGCGGGTACCTAAACCGGACTTAGGGGATCAGGGAGGCTTAGGAAGGCCACGACACCTCAGCGGAATCCTGAAGGGCGTTTGTGGGATTGTCAGACAAGAGATGGGGGTGGGGGAGGGAAGAACACCCCAAGCAGACGGGCCAGCTGTGCAAAGGCTCCACGAGAGCATACACAGCGTGCTGCAGAAGTGAGAGCAGTTGAGGCCGGCTGGAATGGAGGGGCCACAGGGGAGAGGTCGCCGGACCAAGCAGGGGTTGTAAGGCCGGCCATGGTGTTTGGGCTTCCTCCTGAAGGTGATGGGAGCTACATCTGACAGCTGCAGGAAATGGAGAATGTGCCCTCTGTGGGAAGCCGGATTTGGGGATGAGAGAGTGCCAACACGGGGCAGCCAGTGAGGAGGCAAGTGTTGAAGGACGTTGAGGGTGAGACTCCCTGGCCTTGGTGACCAATGGAGCTGGGAGCGTGGAGGGGAGGCATTTTGGGTGATGCTTGGGCTTCTGGCTTTGGCCCTCGGGCAGATGGTGGGGGGCTCCTATGAGAAGGGAAACGGGGGCAGAGGAGCTGTTGGGGGAAGCTGCTGAGTTCACTCTGGGTGATTTGGAGGTTGCCTGGAGGCCATCCAGGAGCAGGCATCTGGGAAACATGCAGGCCTGGGTCAGAGACATGCGATGTAGACAGGGGCCATGGCTTTTGGGAAAACGAGATTCCCAGGGAGTGAATGAAATATTCATTCAACAAACATGGTGGGGGGATCCTGAGACAAATCCTATTTGTTCATTTCTTTTTTGTTTTTAGGTTTATTTATTTATTTTGAGAGAGAGAGAGAGAGAGAGCGAGAGAGAGCGAGCATCATCAGGAGAGGGGCAGAGAGAGAGGAGAGAGAGAATCCCAAGCAGGCTCTGCACTGTCGGCACAGAGCCCGATGCAGGGCTCAAACTCACAAATCGTGAGATCGTGACCTGAGCCGAAATGGAGTCTGGTGCTTAACCGACTGAGCCACCCAGGCACCCCGATACTTGTTCATTTCTAAATATCCGGCACCGGGCCTAGGGCCTGGGTGCTTGTCAGATAAACCAGAAAAATGCACTGGGGCCGAGCCACGAGCCTGGGCTGGGTTCTAGCAGCAAGAGACGGGGTGAGGTTCCCATGGTCAAGTGTGTGAGGCCTGTGTTTGAGAGCAGGTCCTCTGTGTGCTTGCTGGAGGGCCCTGGTCCAGACATTCTCCCGCCGAGTCTCAGTTTCCTCATCTGGAAATTGGTCACGAAGGGACGTGGTAAAGACTCAGTGATGCCTGTGGAGGCCTGTAACTTTTGGAGCACAAGGGGTGGGGCAGGGACACGAACTGCTGTGAAGGCAGGGCTGTGGGGGACGGTTCAGTGCACAAGAAGGAGTCGCCTCCTTCCTGGTGCTGCAGGGACATGGGGGACGGGAGAGGGAAATTAGGATCTGCCTGGCAGACACATCCACAGCTGTGTCCCACGTGGGAAAGGAGACCTTAGTCCCGCCCAGGCTCCTTCCCCCCACAGCCAGCTGGAGCGGGGTGGGCGGGAGGGGGAGGCTCATCCCCCCACGGGGTGGAGGAGGGGGCCAGATGACAGGAACCTTCTCCGAAGTACCTCAGAGCAGCTGGCTCGAGGTCCTGGCCTCGGTCCGGGCCCCAGATCCTGACTCACGATTGGGCTGTGATTAGGAGCTTCCCCGGCCGCCCTATTAAGCTGGGCCCGGGGTGCAGACTGCAGGCCCAGGGGGCTGAACCTGGCCCTCGGGTGGGCTTTGTTTGGCCCACAGAGAATTTTTTAATGAACGGAGTCATTAAAAAATGTGTAGATGTGTTCTAAGAATCTGTTTCCAGCTCCCCTTGGAAAATCAGAGGGTCTAAAGATCTGATTGCCTGGGGTCCTCATTCCCAAGGGGCCAAACTCAGCTTAGGGCGTGTGCCCCAGTCCCCACCGCTCCTTCTCGTCTCTCCAAAACTGAGGTCAAGGAAGCGTAACTATTGGTTGTCGGACCCTGACCTGCCTTCTTGATTTAAAATCCCCGCTGGCCCCTGGTGGCAGTGCATTCTCAACGCGAGCCAGTCTCGTGTTCTCCCATACCACCAGGACCCTGGCCTGGTTCCAGCTCTGAGCTGCCTATTCTGTGCCTCACGTGGACTTCTCGGAGCCACTGTTCTCTTCCCCCCTTTGCCCCACAAGGCCCGGCACCACGCCCTGGGGGTAGGGGGTGGGGGATGGGCTGAGACTTGGCTGGGGCCAGCTGGACCCGTGGGAGGCCGACCCACATCTGCTCTGAGATGTGTCAGCTGGGCCTGGTCACACTCCCCGTAGCTCATCCCTGAGGCATGTGGGACCAGGCGCTGTGCTTTCGACCCAGCCAGGGTGGCGGCGGGGGCCAAGCCTGGGGATGTGAAGGCTGCACGCGGCCTCATATTTCAGCTGCGACTGCATTGGCCGAAAAGAGGCAAGGAGGAGGGGAGAGACACAGAGCTGCTGTAGCAGAAAGTACCTAAAACACAGACGTGGAAAAACCTGAATTCACACCCTTAGTTGCTGTGTGACCTTGGGCAAGTCACTTTACCTCTCTGAGCCTCCCGATTAAGGGGGAGCCAAGGACACGCCCAGTAGCGGTAATGTGGCTGATGCGGGGCCTCAATGCCAGAGGGGCGGCCGAGAATAGAGGGGAAAAATCAAAGACTTTGGGGTCATATCAACCTGCCACTTATGAGTTGGATGGCCTTGGGTAAGTCACTTCTCTAGCCGGACCCCGCAGTGAAGGTTGTCCTCACCAAATTATTCTGAGGGACAAAAAGAATTCATTCAGTCCATGACTATTCACTGAGCACTTCCTGATGTCAGGCACTGGGACACAGCAAGACACAAGACCGTCAATGTCGCTGTCCCCATGGAGTTCGCACTTCTGTGGGGTTAGCAAACAGTACACGAGATAAATAAACTGTGTTATATTTGAAATAAGCAGTGCTACAGAAAGAAATAAAGCCAGAAAAGGAGGCGGGGCATTCTGGGGATTTAAATAGGTGGGTCAGGGACAGCCTCGCTGAGCAGGTGACATCGGGGCAACAATCTGTAGGAGGTGAGGGAGGGTGCCGCTAGGGAAAGGGTTTTCCAGGCAGAGGGGACAGCCAGTGCAAAGGCTCTGAGGTGGGGTGCAGCAAGGAGGAGGCTGGTATGGCTGGAGCACAGGGAGGGAGGGAGAGTGGGAGGAGGTGAGGGCAGTGAGGGGATGGGGGCAGAACGCGTAGGGCCTTGTGGGTCATTGTAAGGACTTTGGCTTTTTCTCTGCATGAGGTGGGAGCCATAGAGGGTTCTGAGCAGAGGGGGGACATGCCTGACTTGGGTTTTCACAGGATTCTTCTGGCTGCAAGTAGAGAATGGCCAGCAGAGGCCAGGGTGGACGCAGGAAAAACAGAGGGGAAGTGACTGTAGTGGTCGGCCCTCTGTTTAGTGATCATGTTCCTCCCAATGCCTTCATGGCTTCCCATTGCCCCTGGATAAAGCCCAAAGCTCCTTAGCATGACATTCAAGGCCCCTATTACTTGACCCGGACCTCAACGCTCCCCTTCCCTAGCCCCCCAACCTTTCCACCCCAACCTAACTAGGTATGTATTCTTCCTCCGCTGCTCCCGGAGCTGTCTCTCCTTTCCCTTGCTGTTCCCACTTGAAGCACAAGACGCAGTTCCCTTCCTGCCCCTCTTGGCGACCTAGCTCGTGTGCAGCTGAGCCTCATTAGGAAAATGAGAGAGGTTCCCAAAGACGGGCAGGAGAGGGCCAGCTTTCATCTCGTTCCTCCTCAGCACCCTCCAGGGCCTCTGCCAGATAAGGGCAGGTGCGGGAGGTGAAAGCCAGGCTGTGTTCCATATGTCTGCTGCGTGACTCGGGGCAAGTCACATGCCCTCTCTGGGCCTTGGTATTCCTGCCCTATAAAATGGGGAGGATAATGAACCTTCTCAGAGGTGGTTCAAACGATGGTGTCTGTGAATTCGGGGGCTGTTGCAGTGGGAGTCGTGGCATCCTGGAAAAGGTGTAAGGTCACATTTCTTCCCAGCTACGCAGGCCCACGCAGGATGGGTCTGAGCTGATGCCAGGGATATCTTGGGGGAGGGATGCCTTAGGCAGCCCTGGGCATCTCCAACCTGGATGTCCTTGAGTTACCTGAGCACTCACCGTGTGTCCAGCTCTGTGCCTGGGTAGGGACAGAGGCCAGAGGGCTTGGGTTCAAATCCTGGCTCTGGGTAGCTGTGCTATCTGGGCAAGTCGACCCCTCGGTTTCCTCTTCTATGAAAGGGGAGAATAAGAGTATTCACCTCCTCGGGTGGTAAGAGAAGCCAGGGAGATGATGTAAATAATATACCTAGCATGTGGATTAAGCACCTTATCAGTGCCAGCTATTATTATTATTATTATTATTTTGTTTGTTTTAATTATTATTATCACTGCTATTTGCCAGCTCTTGGCCTCAAGCCTGTCACTTGCCTCCCTGTGCCTCAGTTTCCCCCTCTGTGAGGTGGACTAAATAGCACAGCTGCCCTCACAGACTTTTCTTGAGGGTTAAGTGAGTCTAATGTGTGTAAACGGTGCCTGGGGCAGGGAATGCGCTCGGTGACTTTTTCAAAGATTTCAAATGCAGGATTTATTTAATTCAGTACCGTAAGTCACCACTGATCTATGAATAGTCCCTCGGAAATCTTTGTGTTGTCCCTCTAGTCAAACAAATATCCATTTGGTGTAATCAAACTTAACAAAATAAATGAGAGGAGGAAGAGAATCCCAGCCTCCGGACATTCGCTGCTACCCAGTGGGGTGACGAGGGGTACGCGTGCTTTCAATGAGAAGCAGTGGGGGGGGAAGCGGAGGGAGATTCACACAGTCATGTTAACATGGCAAGTGACTGTGACCGTGGGGCTGGGTGAACTTGGGCAGCCCCCGCCCTTCTTGAACCCTCCCTCTCTTCTTTACAGTGGGTGTCACAGCTTCCCGCCTGCTCTGTCTAGCTCAGGTCTAGCTCATCCCACCTATCATTTATTAAGCGCCTCCTGCATGCAAAGCCAGATTCGTCACCTCCCTCTCCCGGTCCAGCCTTCCCTCCCAGGAGGCAGGGTTGGGTGCTGCCCTTTTTTCCAGAGAGAACAGTGAGGCCGGGGAGGCTGGGGATGCGGGCTGAGGGAGGGAAGGAAGTGGGGGGCTGGGGCAGGCTGTGCTGACGCAGCTGTGATGTCAGAGACTGGCCGCAGGAGGTGGCCAGCCCAGTGCTAATGGCTCTCTGCTGGCCTGGCCTAGTGCCTCCCCGGGGAAGGGCCCGCCGCCCCCCTTAACCCCTTCCCGGCCTCTTTTTCCCAGACAGCCATCCCCCGGGCCTGGCCTTGCCCACAAGATTCCCAGATTTCACAACTGGGGCTGGCGCTGAATCATGTACAGTAAGTCCGGAGAGAGAAACTCCTGGCTGCCCAGCGTCCCTGGGACAGGACAGCCGCCAACCTGCCGGCTCCCTCTCCCTGCGGGCAGGGCCAGTGGCTGCGAGGGGGCCAGGGGCCACCCCTCCAGGCTGCTGCCCAGCTGGGGGGCGTCAGACAGGACACTCAACCTCTCTGGGCTATGCCAGGAATCGTGGGGTGGGGAGGGCCGGGGGGGGGGGGGGTGGTCATGGTGGCCTGGAGCGAGTCCCTTACCTCCCTGAGCTGCATTCTGGAGAACGGGATGATCACAGGACTGGCCTCATGGGGTGGCCGAGAGGGCTGGGTGAGGTCTGTGCACAGCGCCTGATAAAAACAGGATCGTTTTTATGATGCTGTTCTTGGTGACAGTCTTCAAGACCCTGGAGGGATGATGATCCAGTCCTTCGGGTGACATCTCCCCCGGAACTCCCCCCTCCCCCCGCCCCGTGAAGTGAATTACACTTCTCTTTTAAACACTTCTTCGTTTGCTGAACACCACCGTGTTCCGGGTGCCCTGCCGGGTCCTGGAGATCCGACAGTGAGCCAAACGGACAAAAACCCCTCTGTTCTCACGGAGCCTGTATTGTCATTGAGGGAATCAGGAGTTTGAAATTCTCTCAGAGTGGTCAGGGCTCTGGAGGAAATAACGCAGGGTGTGAAGGACAGAGACTGGGAAGTCCCCTCTGAGGAGGGGACATTGGACCAGAGACCGGAACAAAGGGAAGAAGCCAGTGTGGGAAGGTCTGAGGGGACAGCGTTCCAGGCCCGAAGGCTAGGCGATGGGAATCAGGACGTGTTTGGGGATCAGCTAGGCCGGTGTGGCTGGAGGAGGGGGGTGGGGGGAGGGGTACAAAGGGAGCTTGGTAAGGTGGCCACGCGCCCTGAGCCCTGGAGCAGCTCTCGGAACCCACAGCTCTTCCTAAGCGTGGTGCCGCCTGGGCCCCGACCCATACCCGCGGGGGCAGCGACAGTCCCAGCCTCTAACAAGGACCTGGCCTCTTTCCATCCCAGGATCGCCATGGAGGGCCAGGGCCGCTGGGACTCTGACTCCCTCCCTTAGGTGGGGGCGAAGCCCAGAGGGCTTGGGTCAGGTGGCCACGGGGAAGCCGAGGACCTGGGTCAGACCTGAGTGTGAGCCTCCCTGCCTCCTGCTAGCTCAGGGCTTTGGCATTTGCATCTCAGGGCCTCAGTGTCCCCACCTGTGAGATGGGCATGATGCTGCCTCCTGGAGGGATTAAAAGAAGGAGGAGGGGCTCCAGCTTCAGTATCTGTCCTCGCTCGCCCTCCCTAGCCCAGGGCTGAGCCCTGTACGGAAAGAAACTTCTAGGGGTCCCCAGGGACTAGGCTCTGTGTTTACAGCTGGACCAAGAGAAGGACGTGCGTGTGTGTATGTGTGTGTTGGTGGTGGGGTGGGGGTGGGGGCTAGATCAAGACCGGGAGCCACAAGAGAGGGAGGAGAGAAGGGGTGGGCTTCCAGGGCAGGGGGCGGTCGGAGCCTGATAATGGGGCCCACGTGGGGGTGGGGCAACATGAGCCGAGCGTGTTTTAAAAATCATTTCTCCCTAGAAAAGTCCTTCACCATTTCGCTCAGGTCATGGAGGCCAGGATGACTGACAGCATGCATGGGTAGCCGTGGCCTGATTTGTCACTTTTTCTCTCCAACTGAGGCAGCGGGGGTGGGGGTGGGGGGATGAAATGGGCAGATTTCATAGCGTCTGTGTGCGTGTGAGAAATAACACAGTCCCTGTGGGATAGGCCAGGTTCTTATCCCCATCGTACAGATGAAGAGACTGAGGCCCCGAGTGGGGAGGAGCATTGCCCACGTCTCCCCTCCAGGGGATCGGCAGAGATGTGATTGAACCCCAGCCCGTGTGGCTTGTGACCGCTCAGCCCCAACAGCCCCCTAATGCCCCACCTCCGGTGCAGGGGATGGCATGTTGGGCCCTACACATCTGGAAAGGAGCCTGGGGTTGAATCAGCACCAGGTGCGACCCCTCTCCGTCCTCCCCCAGGCTGGGAGTAATTACCTGCCCAGGTTAATAGTGCCCACTTCCTGCCGCCTTTCATCAAGGCTCCGGGGTTGCCAGGCAGTAATTAACCCTCAGAGCACCTCTCTGAAGTTGGCACTGGAGGCAGACATGTTATTAAACCCATTTTCTTTACAGGTGGGTAAACTGAGGCAGAACTCATTGTGGCCTGGGAGCCTGTTGTACCCTCATTACTCAGCAGCCCTAATCAGCCTCCACTTTTCTTCCCAGGAAGCACAGGGCCTACCCCCAGGCCCCCAAGGGCCAGGCTGTAGGTGAGAAGCTTGTAAGTCCTGGACGCTCCTTATTCCTGCCCTCTCACCTCTCAGAAGCACAGGAGCATGGGCTTGGGGCCAGATGGAAGGAGCTGAGAGATCTGGCTCTGCTCTGTGACCCTGGGCAAGTTACTGCCTTCCTCTGGATCCCAGTTACCTCCTCGGTAAAAAGAGAGTGATCAAAGCCACTTTGAGGGTTTTTCTGAGGCAAAAAGCATGGAGCCCACCTCTAAGCCATCTCCCCTCCCTCTCCTTGCACTGGCCACACTGGCCTCACTGTTCCTTGAGCACTCAAGGCACTTCCAACCTCAGGGCCTTTGCATGTGCAATGCCATCTGCCTGGAATGTCCTTCCTTAATGACTGACTCCTTCTCATCTTTCTCTGGTCAAATGTCATCTCCTCAACCTAGAGATTCCCCCCAACCCCTCACCCTGTTTTTCTTTTAATGTTTATTTTTGAGAGAGACACACAGAGAGAGAGAGAGAGAGAGAGAGAGAGAGAGAGAGAGGAGAGGAGGGGCAGAGAGAGAGGGAGACGCAGAATCAGAAGCAGGCTCCAGGCTCCGAGCTGCCAGCACGGAGCCCGGCATGGGGCTTGAACTCACAGACTGCAAGATCATGACCTGAGCCGAAGTCGGCTGCTTAACTGATTGAGCCACCCAGGCACCCCACCCTGTGTTATTTTCTTAAAGCATCTATGAATGCAACTCATTATTTACCTTGTTTGTTTCCTTCTCAGCTCCACCAGGGCAGGGATTCTGTCTGCTTCATTAACCAGGTATTCCCAGCGCTCAGCTCACTGTCAGGCACACAGTAGGTGCTTACAAAACAATCACTTCCTCCACCTCCCTCCTTGCTAACTGCAAGGGCAGCTATTGGCTGTGTGACCCTGTGAACTTCTCCCCCCACCCCCCTTGTTAACTAAGGATAGACTAGGCATCATTCTCTAGAAGGACTCAGGTAGCTTTGACATTCCCAGGACCTCACTTCGCATCTCCCCAGGTGATGGGGTTTGAGAGCAAGGAGGGCGAGGGAGAACAGAGCTCTCTCGGCTGCCTCTCTGCCCCCTCCCCTGTTGCCTCGGGTTGCTGGGCTCTCTTTGGGCAGATCCCCACGACCAGCCACCCCTCCCTTGGCATGTCTGTTAGCACCCTTGGGGGAAAGAATTTGGAAAGGGGAGGAAGAGAGAGAAAAGAAACCAAGGGTGCAAGGGGATGGTTCCCACACCTGTGTAAATAATTTGTCATCTTAAAACTCATCAAATATGCTCACCTTTAATGCCTGGTTCTTGGGCTTGTTTTCCTTGGCAGAACCCCCACAGGAGTGGAATTTCGGCCGAAGGGAGCCCAATTGTCATCTTCTAAGCATGTTCCCAGGCTAGGGGGCCAGGGGCGGCTCTGGCTGACGCTCCACTTCCGTCCTCAGAAGTACCGGAAGGTTCCTGGGATTTAGGGAGCAGCCGCCGGTTCTGGAAGCTGTCCCAGAATTCTGGAATGTTGGAATTCATACGGCCTCCTGCCCATTTTCCAGAGGAGGAACGTGAGGGCCAGAGAGGGGAAGGGGTTGGCCTGAGGTCACACAGCATGCTGGGATGAGCGAGGGTTTGCCAGGAGAAGGTGGGAAGTTTATGAACAGGTGAGTAGCCCTTTCTCATTTTCAGGTAGTAGCATCCCAGTTTCCTGCTGGAGAAACTCCTCTTCCCCCATGACAGTCCCTGAGGTTTGGGTGGGATGCCCCACAACCCTGTTTCTAGGAAGGGGTGCACGACCAGGTCTGGCTCCAGTGATTAGCCCAGGGGTGGGCATGTACCTGAGCCTGGCCTGTGAAGCTCAATCCTGGGACTTTGGTTGCTGGCAATTATTTGTGAAGGTGCAATTGTCCCATTGGATTGAGGGTCAGGGAGAGAGAGCCTGAGGCGTCAGAAGACATTACAAGGAAGAGGCTGCCCGAGAGAGAACATGGAGCTGGATAGGGTTTGAACGCCTGGAGCCAGCTGTACCTGAAAGCAGACACCCTTGGGCTTTATACATTTCCCATTTTTGGCTGAAAACAGTAGAGCTTGTTTTCTGTCACTTGCACACAAAAGGTCCTGACTGACCCAAAGGACGGGTGGGGGGCAGGTGGGGAAAAGATTCTAGGTATCATTCAAGAGACAGGGAGGAGAAGGAGGAGGCACCCCTGACATGAGTTTAGGAGTTGGCCGGTGGTCAGGGTGGGAGAAGGGTGTATCCCCAGCAGAGGGAACCACCGGTGCAGAATCCCAGAGGGGTGACTCATTAGTGGGGGCTAACGATGTGCCGGGTTTGTGTTGGGGGCCAAGGGACACAGGGATGAAGAAGGCGAAATTGCACCCAGCTATGCCCCGACTGCTCCAGCTGAACGTGGGCCCTTGTGCTTTCGGAGCTGAGCCTCCACACGCCCTCGCTCTTGTCTCTGCTGTGCCCTGCTGGCACGCTGCCTCCGACAGTCGGGTGTTCCACTAACTGGCGAGGGGCACCGTCTGCCCACGCGACATTGTGTGCGCGCACGGAGCGACAGATCACATTCCCACCGGCAATTGTATGAAAGCCTCAGCTGCTTTCCCAACTTCACCAGCACCTGGTGCGGTCAGGTTTGGGTTTTTTTTTCTTTTTCTTTTTCTTTTTTTAACAATTTTAGCCATTCCTAGTAGGAGTACAATGGTATATGTCATTATGGCATTAACTTGAATTTCCCTAACGATGAATGATGGCAAGCGTCTTTTATGTGCCTATTTGTCGTCTGTTTATTTTCTTTGGTGTTGTGTCTGTTCAAACTTTTTTGTCCATTTGAAAAATTGGATTGTTTTCCTATTAATGAATTTGGAGAGTTCTTTATACATTCTGGATGCAAGTCAGTCCTTTGTCAGATATGTGATTTGCAAATATTTCCTCCCAGTCTGTGGGCTTGTCCTTTTGTTCTCTTAACAGATAGAGGAATAACATTGTCTTGTTTTCGTTGTGATGATTTTTCTGGTTATCTTTGATTTGTGCCAAGTGTTCTTTGTTTTGTTTTGTTTTTCAAATGTAGGGATAATATAAAGTGTTTCCTTTAAAAATTTTTTTAAATGTTTATTTATTTTTTTTGAGAGAGAGAGAGAGAGAGAGAGAGAGAGAGAGAGAGCCTGAGCGAGGGAGGGGCAGAGAGAGAGGGAGACACAGAATCCAAAGCAGGCTCCAGGCTCCGAGCTGTCAGCCCAGAGCCCCACGCACGGCTCGAACTCACAAACTGTCAGATCGTGACCGGAGCTGAAGTTGGGTGCCTAACTGACTGAGCCACCCAGGCACCCCAGGTGTTTCCTTTTAAAATAAGTGTATTTAAATTAAAAAGTAAGTCAGTGTGGGGCACCAGGGTGTCTCAATCCGTTAAGCATCCGACTTTGGCTCAGGTCATGATCTCACTGTTTGTGGGCTCGAGCCTGGTGTTAGGCTTTGTGCTGACAGCTCAGAGCCTGCAGCCTGCTTCGGATTCTGTGTCTCCCTCTCTCTCTCTGCCCCTCTTTTGCTCGCACTCTGTCTCTCTCAAAAATAAATAAACATTTAAAAAAATGTTTTTTAAGGTAAGTCAATGTTAAGAAAAATATTAAGTAATAGAATTAGAAAGCAGACTGCACAAAAATCATGAAGGCAGTTACTTGAATAACCAAGTGTGGGCAGCTCCATTTAATTCCATCAGCAAATATCGGTTGAGCACCCACCGTGTGCCAGGCTGTATCTTAGGGACTGGGACACAGCGAAGAGAAAGCAAGAAGAATGGTTCCTGCCCTTTGGTGATGATTGCTCTCCAGCGAGCCTCCTCTTTATCCTTCAAGACCCAACTTGGATAGCCCTTCCTCTGTCCGGCCCTTCCCTGGAATACTTACCACACTGTATTGAAACTTTCCGTTTGTGTGGGTGTCTTCCTGGGAAAGAGTATGTCTGACAGCTTCTGATTGGGTTGCATAGAGCCCGGTGCACAGATTCCCAATAAATAGTGCCTCGTAAAGTAGACGCTATTATGAGATGCCAGAGAGGAGTTTGCTGCTTTCATTGGTTGAGATCAGCCAAGTCCGCCCTGGTGAGCTAGCCTGAAGCCCCTCTCTGCTGCATTCTGGGCTGGCCCCATGCACATCAAGGTCATCCTCCTTGGCCGTGTCTCCCACTGACAAAGACATCAAGAGAAAATACTTCACAAGCCCAATGTCGTCATCTCCTCTCTTTGCTTCCCATCCAGGGTCCATGGATGCCATCTTTGAGTGACTCATTGATCCCACAAATACTTGCCAGGCAACTCTTCGCTCTGACCTGGCCCCGGTGACCACTTCACCTGGCCTCCTGCTACCCTTCCTCCTTTTCCTCCACTCTAGCACCTCAGCCTGCTTCTGTTCCTCCAACACAGCAGACTCGTTCCCACCTCCGGGCCTTTGCACTTGCTGTTCCCTCTCTCAGGAACTCTCTTCTTTTCTTTTCTTTTCTTTTTTTTTTTTTAACGTTTATTTATTATTGAGAGACAGAGAGACACAGAGCGTGAGCAGGGGAGGCAGGCTCCAGGCTCTCAGCTGTCAGCGCAGAGCCCGACACGGGGCTCGAACTCATGAACTGTGAGATCATGACCTGAGCCGAAGTCAGTCGCCCAACCGACTGAGCCAACCGGGCGCCCCCCCGACTTCCTTTTTTAAAATACAATGTATTATCAAGTTGGCTAACATATAGTGTATCCAGTGTGCTCTTGGTTTTGGCGGAAGATTCCCGTGGTTCATTGCTTACATACAACACCCAGTGCTCATCCCAACAAGCGCCCTCCTCAATGCCCCTCACCCACTCTCCCCTCTCCCCCACCCCACCCCCCATCCACCCTCAGTTTGTCCTCTGTATTTAAGAGTCTCTGATGGGTTGCCTCTCTCCCTCTCTGTGTGTAACTGGTTTTTTCCCCTTCCCTTCCCCCGTGGTCTTCTATTAAGTTTCTCAAGTTCCACATATGAGGGAAAACATAGGATATCTATCCTTCTCTGACCGACTTATTTCATTTAGCCTAACACCTTCCAGTTCCATCCACGTTGCGGCAAATGGCAGGGTTCCATACTTTCTCATTGCCAAGTAGTATTGCACTGTGTATATAAACCACACTTTCTTTATCCATTCATCAGTCGATGGGCATTTAGGCTCTTTCCATAGTTTGGCGATTGTTGAGAGTGCTGCTATAAACATTGGGGTACAAGTGCCCCTGTGCATCAGCACTCCTGTATCCCTTGGGTAAATTCCTAGCAGTGCTACTGCTGGGTCCTAGGGTAGAGACCCTCCCAGGCCATACCATCCAAAGCCTTCCCCCCTTTCTCCCCTCTATTTTCTTTGTAGCACCGAAGACTCTCACGTTGGAGTTTGGTTCTGTGTTCACTTGTATTTTTGTCTGTGTCCCCCACTGGAGTGTCAGTATCATAAAGGATTTTGGCCGGCCATTTGCGTCCCCAGTACTTGGCACAGTGAGTGAATGAGTGCGTGAGCTCGCCCTCCTCAAGATGCACTCCAAGCAAAGTTGAGCTCATCAGCTCATGTGTCTGGCGAAGGGCCCCCTGGGCGCTTTCAGACTGGGACCACGTGTCCTCCTCCTGGTCCCCATCCGGCCCCCGTGCCCAGCCCAACACTGGGTGCTGCTCACTGGACCCACCCAGGCTTGTGTTCTGCCAGCTGCCCAGCCTAGGTGGCTGTCCCAGCATCCCCGGAGCTGGCCTGTTGTTCCCAGGACCTCACGAGCTGTGGGCCACCGAAGGGCCTGGAGATAGCTGTGTGTCAGGCGGGCACCCTGAGCGATCTCACTCTGAGAGTCGTCTCACCTCCTTTCTGTCCTCCTGATTCTGCCACGGGAAGGAGAGGCTCCACTTGGGGCCCGTGTGTCTCTACTGCCTTTTTCTACCACCTGCTCTTTCTTTTTAAGAAACACAGCAGACCCCAGCGTCACGCGGGGAGCAGCTACGGTGTCTGGCTTTGTTTCACTTTGTGTAATCTGCTAAATACCTTTGATTCACGGCAAGTGACTTAGGCTGGGCTCCTCTAGAAGTGGATCCCTAAGAAAATACTTTGAAGGCAAATAGTTTATTTGGGAGGGGACTCCCAGAAACACTGGCAGGGAAGTGGGGGGACGTGAGGAAGGGCAGCCGGTGCAGCGTGTAATCGAGCAGGTGACCTCTTCGGGCACCTGCTGCGGGGCCTGGTGTAGACCGTGTGCCTCTGAGTTATCCCACCGGGGGGGCGGGGGGGGTTGGGGTCAGGGTGGAGATGTTGGTGAGGAATGTCAACGTCCTCTCCTGCCAGTTCATGGTCGAGGGCGCCTCCCTGGAGCGCCCGTTCCCAGCACCTCCCGCCTGCCCAGGTGGGCAGAGCCCGCAGGTAAAGGGCAGGTGCTGGCTGCTGGAATTTGGTCCGTGGGAGGGGAGGTGGGCAGAGCACCGACAGCAAACACCTCACCCTTAATACCGGTTTCTCATTTAAAGCAGAGATTTAAAAGTGTCCTTTAAAACTAGATTTAAAAAATTTTTAAAGCACATTGACTTAAAGGAAAAAAGCATGTGGGGTGCCTGGGGGCTCAGCCGGTTAAGCATCCGACTCTTGGTTTCCGCTCAGGTCACGATCTCACGGTTTGTGGGTTCGGGCCCCACATCGGGCTCTGCATTGCCAACGCGGAGCCTGCTTGGGATCCTCTCTCTCTCCTTCCCTCTCCGGCCCTCCCCTGCTTGTTCTCTCTCTCTCTCTCTCTCTCTCTCTCTCTCTCTCTCAAAATAAATGAAGAAACATAAAAGCACTTTTTAGAAAAAGTATGTATGTAGTGCACAGGGGAAACGCTGGATTTGGCAAGCGCTATTTTCGAGGGCTCCGTCTCCTTTGTGACCCACCAAAATGGGTGTGTGCGGGGTGGTGAAGAGACCCCCCCCCCCAGCTCCCCCCAGTGTAGCTGCTCCACACCCTACGGCATTGCCCGGTGCTCCTGGGAGTCTTGGAAATGGGGTAGGAGGTTTGAAGCCCTTTGTGGCACAGGTCTGTCATCTCTGGGCCTGTCTGTTCAAAGGGTGTGTTCTAAAGTCCCAGGAGAGAGTGAATTTGCAAAAATGGGCAAGACACTTCTGAAGAAGAAAAGCTAAGAGAAGGACTTGTTCATCCAGACATTAGAATATATGACGGAGGCACAGGCACAGCAGCATGCAAGCACATCAAGGGAATAGACTGGAAATTAGCTCCTAATGGATGCAAAAGGCTTTGGAAAAGGGAAGCCATCAATTAGCATGGAATGCTGTGGATTACGTCTGGGCTGGGGCAGTGGCTTCCCAATAGGCTCCCCGTCCTTGGCCCTGCTCTCGGATCCACCTGCAGGGGTACTGGGGAGAGTCACCCTCATGGGCCCCAGAGATCCCGTGTCTCCCCGGGAAATGTCAGAGGCCCCCAGTTCAAGATGACTTAAATAACAGGTGGCCCCGAGGAGGATTCCTCCCTTTGGAGTTCTCTTTGGTTCTTCCGATTAACCCGTGGAGAGAGCCTCATGTGGCTGCTGGTGGAACCTTAACACCTCTGCAGGTCTCGCTCAGCTCCCTTTACGAGGCAAGCAGGCCTGGACCCAGAGCCCTAGGCAGGCCGCAGAATCCAGCTAGAACTTAGTCGTGCAGTTTTCCATCATTGCTTTTAAGGTTGCTTTCCCTTTCTAGTTACAATGCAAATTTCCCTCTCAAAATCATTTCAGGGGCTCCTGGGCAGCTCAGTCGGTTAAGCAGTCAACTTTGGCTCAGGTCGGGCTCTGTGCCGATAGCTCAGAGCCTGGATCCTGCTTCGGATTCTGTGTCTCCCTCTCTGCCTGCCCCTCCCCTGCTAGCACGCACTCTCTCTCTGTCTCTCTGTCTCTCTCTCTCTCAAAAGTAAATAAATATTAAAAAAAAATCATTTCACTGTGGCGCCTGGGTGGCTCAGTCAGTTGAGTGTCCGATCTTGGCTGGGGTCATGATTTCATGGTTTGTGGGTTCAAGCCCCACATTGGGTTCTCTGCTGTCAGTGCGGAGCCTGCTCCATTTCCCTCTCTCTGCCCCTGCCCTGCTTGTGCTCTCTCTCTCTCTCTCTCTCTCTCAAAAATAAATAAACATTAAAAAAAAATCATTTCACTGACACATGCTACAGAAGGATGAACCTCCAAAACGTGATGCTAAGTGAAAGAATTCAGACTTAGAAGGTCTCCTATTTTTTTATTTTATTTTTTAATTTTTATTAATTTTTATTTTCTGAGAGAGACAGAGACAGAACGCGAGTGGGTTGGGGCAGAGAGAGGGGGAGACACAGAGTCCGAAGCAGGCTCCAGGCTCCGAGCTGTCAGCACAGAGCCCGACGCGGGGCTCGAACTCACGAGCTGCAAGATCATGACCTGAGCTGAAGTTGGACCGTCAACCGACAGAGCTACCCAGGCGCCCCAGAGAAGGTCTCCTGTTATATGATGCCATTTCTGTGAAATATCCACAGTAGAAGAATCTATGGAGACAGGAAGCAGATGGGGGTTGTGGGGGGACTGGAGAACTGGGAGCAAGTGCGTGATGGGTGCGGGGTCTCCTTCTCGGGTGACGAAAATGTTTTGCAATTAGCTAGAGGTGGTGGTTGCACAACGTTGTGAATGTACCGAATGCCACTGAATTGTTCACTTTGAAATGGTTGATTTGATGTTACGTGAATTTTACCTAAGTGAATTATTTTTTAAAAACCAACCAAGCCAAAAGGAAAAAAAAAGCAGTTTACTTCACAGAAAGTCCTAATGTCTTTAAAGATGTCTTTTAAGTGCGGTGTAGGAGTCACTGGCTAAGACGATTGGTCTCAGCTCCTGGCCTCGGCCCATGCCGTGCCCAGGCCTGGAATGCCCTCTCTGCTCACTGACAGAATCCTGCCCATCCCTGGGAGTTCAGGCCAAGCCTCACCTCTGCGGGAAGCCCTCCTGATTACGTAGGCCCATCGGTGACTGGAGCGGTCAGGTGGGCCCAGTCCTACAGCCCTTTAGACCCAGGTGTGAAACCCAAACCAGCTGCTTACTAGCAAGGTGGAGTCTCTTAACTTTGCACATTGCTTAACATCCCCAAGAGGGCCTCAGTTTCCTCATCTTTAAAATGGGTCTCATGGGGCACTTGGGTGGCTCAGTTGGTTGAGTGTCCGACTCTTGATTTCAGCTCAGGTCATGATCCCAGGGTCATGGATCCCAGGATCTGTGCTGGGCATGGAACCTTCTTAAGATATTCTTTCTCTCTCTCTCTCTCTCTCTCTCCTCCTCCTCCTCCTCCTCCTCCACCTGCCTCCCCCACTCATGCTCTCTCTCTCTCAAATAAAAAAATAAACTAAAGAACATGTAAAGAAATAAAATGAGGTTCATGATAATTCTTGTTTCATAAGACTGAGTTACTACATAGAAAGTCTGTGGACAGGGCACGGCTGGGTGGCTCAGTAGGTTAAGCGGTGACTCTCGATTTTGGCTCAGGTCATGATCTCGCAGCTCGTGAGTGCGAGCCCCACGTTGAGCTCTGCACTAACCGTGTGGAACCTGCTTGGGATTCTCTCTCTCTCTCTCTCTCTCTGCCCCTCCCCGTTCTTGCACGCGCGCGCTCTCTCTCTCTTTGTCAAAATAAATAAATAACCTTGGGAAAAAAAAGAAAGAAAGAAATCCTGTGGGCAGGGCCTGGGGCTGAGTAGGTCAAGTGCTAATCACACCGTAATTGAGTTTCTTTGCCTCCTGTTTCCTGAACTGTGAGCAAGGGCTCAACCTTCAGCATCTCTGTATGCATAGTTCCCACACAGGGCTCACAAACAGTAGGTGCCCAAGAAAGGCATGTTGACTGATGCCCAGAGGAATTCCTAGAATCCCGTCTGTTCTCCCCAGTTCCACTGCCCTTACCCTGGTCTACCCCCTTCATTGCTTGCCTGGACTATTGCAGTCACCTCCTTCCTGGTCTCCTGGCTTCTGTCCTGCACCCTCCACCCCCAATCCATTCTCCATGTACAGCCAGAGGGATCTCATTAGAGCTGAAGTCAGATCCTGTGTCTCCCCTGCTCAGAACGTTGCCACGGCCCCACCTTGTGCAGAGGAAAAACTGAAGTTCTCCCCGTGGCCCATAAGGCTCTGTTTTGCCTGCCCACATCCCTTGTAGCCCACCCCCCCTTAACTCCTCACCCCCCCCCCCCCAAGTCTCCCTCTTCTTGGCTCTGGCCGTGACAGTCTCCTTGCTGCGGCTCTAAAACTCCAGGCCTTTGTGCCTGATATTCCCTTTGCTGGGGACTCTCTTCCCCAGATGTCATTCACTGCTCACTTCCTTACCTCCTTTCATCCTTGGCTCTAACGTCCCCTGTTCAGGGGCTTTCAGGGAAAGCTTTCCCTGGCTTTCCAGATCTTACTGGGCTCCAGAACTCACTTCTTCCCTCAGGAAAGGACCGTGGCCGGGGTCCTGGGCCCCGTCCCCATTTCGGGCAGAGGGGAGGCTCCCGGGCCTCTTTCTGGACTTGGGGCCTGGGGTCGGCTGTGGAGGCCGGTGGCACCCAGGCTCGATCTGGCGCAGAGGCCTCTGCTCACTTGCCATGGGAGGGGCCCTGGCCTGCTCACACGGGCTTCCAGGGTACAGATGGGAAAGCCCCACGTCCTCCTCCACTTACCTGGCTGGGGCTGACTCAGACCCTCACCCCTGGCCAGAGGGAGCCGCAGCTGCCCCACCCGCCCCCTTGATGGGAAACAGCGCTGCCAGGGCCCGGCTGGGCCAAACACTGACTCACCTCACCCCGCCCAGCCTCTGCCACTGGAAATCACACCTCCCTCTGGCCAGAGACGCTCCAGCCCTTTGCTCCCAGGGGAGAGTTCCCACTCTGCGCCTTTGCCCAGACTGTGCCTTGGCCGGCAGTGCTCTTCTTCTGCCTGGAGCCCTTCTGTTCCTTCAAGCCCAGCCTGGGGGCCATCTCCCGCCGGGCAACGTTAGAGACGCCTCTGGCCCGAAGGGTAGAGGGGTGGTGGGAGAGCTGATACTAATACGCTAATAATACTCTTACCCTACTAATAGTAGCTATTACGCGGCAATAGTGGTAACTAGCCATGCGCACCATGCATCAGGCATAGTCCCACACGCTTTATTGTGTTAACTCAATCGACCATCACAATAATCTTACACGGTAGAGACTTTCGTTTTCCCAAGGCACAGAGTGGTAGGTAACCAGCCCAAGGTCCCCGGCTGGTGAGCAGAAGGAGGATTTGAATCTAGGCAGCCCGGATATCAGACACACAGCAGAGCCGAAGAACAGAGTGGGGGGTGGCCCTGAGGCTGGCACCCAAGGAGCTAGGGATGGAGGTTCTGTGTCAGGGGCCCCTCCTGCCACCCGTGCAGACTGGTCCTCGGTCCCTCTGTCGAGGTGAACCCTCAGAACACAGGTTCCGGGCAAGCCACCAACAGCCTCTGAAAGGGAATTTACACATACGGAGCAGGGGCCGTGGTCTGGGCACTGAAGCCACGAACCCGCGGAGCAACCCTGCGCAGTAAGGACAGTTACTGACACCCGTTTTACAGATGGAGGAGACTATGGCCCAGAGGGTAGCAGGAGTTGGTCAAGTTCGCAGAGCCAGGCTGTGGCAGAGGCTGAGTTCAAACCCAGGATTGTTCTGCCACCACAAGGCCAGAGTCCCTTCTACTGGGAGGTGACACCACCTCTCACTGACGAACAGGACAGGACCCAGATGTCAGAAACAGCCTGGAACTTCAGTTCTCATTGCCTCCTCTCTCCAGCATCCCACTAACCTCCACCCATCCACCCATTCATGTATCTATCCGTCCACCCGCCACCCACCCTTCCATTCATGTATCCATCTGTCTGCTCTTGCATCCGTCCACCCACTCATCCACCATCCAGACATCTATCCACCCTTCCTTCTGTCATTCTGTCCAGCTCTTTCATTCACCCCTCCATCCATCTACCCCACTCCCATCCACCCATCCTTCTATTCCTCTGCCTACCCATTTTCCTATCCCTCCACCTTCGATCCTTTTACCTGTTCATCCATCCATCCACCCATCCATCTACTACTCACCCATCCACCCATACATTCGTCCACACATCCGTCTATCCCTCCACACATCCGTTCATCCATACATCCCACAAAAGTTTATTTAACTGATGGCTGCTGTGCCCGAGCCTTCAGATCACTGTCTCTCGAGCCAGGAGAAACACGCCTAATTAGGTTTCTATTTATTTGTTGTTCCAGGAAGGCTAATTGTGGGGCTTGTAAACAGCCCTTTGATGGCTGGGGAGTTACTTAAGAGGACAGTTAAATAAACAACCTCTGGGTGGAACAGTCAGTGTTGGTACAAAGTGGGTCTGGAGTCATGACCTGCCTTTCACAGTGGGAAGAGGGCTGAGTTCCAGACAGTGTAGAGACTCTGGGGTCAGAGAGGAAGTCAGAATAATGGGAACAGTGGCAATAACAGCTAATATGCGTTGAATGCCTACTGTGTGTCAGATGCTCTGCTAAGCCCTTACGGTGATTCCGGGCGATGGGAACCATTACGACCCCATTATGGATGGGGAGACTAAGGCTCAGGGAGAGGAAGCCATGTGCCCTTGGTCACACAGCTGGGAGGTACCAGTGTCACCATGCCGATCTAGATTGCCTGTGTACCACAATGATGATAATAATAGCAAATAATTATGTGGCACTCACGATGTGCCAGGCACTGTTGTAAGCATCTTGACTCATTTAATACCCGTACAACCCTGTGAGGTTGGCACTGTCGTTACCCCCATTTTACAGATGAGAACATTGAGGTCGATAGGCATAAAGTAACCTGCTAAGATCACTGAGCCAGGCAGCAGCATTTAACTTAGGAAGACTCAGCCATACATGGTCGGCCAAATATTTTTTTATTTTATTTTATTTTATTTTATTTTATTTTTTTAAATTTTTTAACGTTTATTTATTTTTGAGACAGAGACAGAGCATGAACAGGGGAGGGGCAGAGAGAGGGAGACACAGAATCTGAAACAGGCTCCAGGCTCTGAGCGGTCAGCACAGAGCCCGACGCGGGGCTCGAACTCACGGACCGTGAGATCGTGACCTGAGCCGAAGTTGGCCGCTTAACCAACTGAGCCACCCAGGCGCCCCGGCCAAATATTATTTTAATCGTCTTTTTAAATCTATGGGTCTAAACATACTATAAAATTTTAACTTGATTATGTCTGTTTTGTTACTTAGTTGAGGAGTTGGTAAACTTTTTCTGTTAAGGACCAGATAATACATGTTTTAGGCTTTGTGGGCCATGTGGTCTCTGTTGCAACTGTTCAACTCGGCTGTGGTAGCTGGAAAGCAGCCACAGATAATATGAAACTAATGGTGTGGCCGTGTGCCAATAAAACTTTATATACAAAAACAGGTGGAGGGAGGGCGAGATTTGGCCCGAGGGCTGTAGTTTACCGACCCCTGACTTTGTGCATTAGACATGTATTTCCATTCACCAAACCATGTTCTCTTGCCCTTATATGAGCAACATAAAGGATTTTCAAGGATAATTTCAATCATTGCCAAGTTTTACCTCCAGGCCGTTTGCTCACCACATGCCCTCTACACCATTTACCCATTTGCCCACTATTGGCAGCTTCTGGAGTTTGCAAATTCCTGAGATTAATCTAATTCCTTTGTTCGTAAGGTCAATAAATGAATGACACCTGCGAGTGGTGCTCAGCCTAGCTGACTTCCCACCAGGGACCCTAAGAATGCTAAGAGCCCTGGGACTGGATCTTCTTTAGACCAAGTTCTGTAAACTTCTTGCTTGAAAAAAAAAATCATAAAGTGAAAGTTAGGAAGTCTGATGGCTGGGGCTCCACTACCATTTCCTATTGGTGACAAGAACAAGGAAATGAAAGGGTGACTGGCGAAGATATTACAAAATGTACTCAGGGCTAGTAGGAACAAAATGGGGTAAGGTCAGAAACATCCCCTTTCCTCTTTATCCCCGCCTCCTTCCCCTCAACGTCTGTTTCCCAGCTTCAGAAAAGTCGTCAGCCTGGGGGAACAGCATGGTGACTCCAAAGTTAAAAGACAGATGACAACCTGGGTAAAAATATTTGCAACGTAAATGTAGATACGTGGTTTATTTCCATAATATATACAGAATCTCTGCAGAACAATAAGAAAAAGAAACCACCCAACCTACTGGAATAATGGGGTAGTGGATGGGAACAGGCAATTTACAGAAAATGAAATGCACATGGCAAATAAACATGCAAGATGTTCAACCTTGCTGGTAGTCAGACAAATGCAATGAAAAAGAATTATTAGATAACATTTTTCCACTCGTCGTGCTGACAAACATAAAAGATTGGTGATGTAAAGTGTTCAGGGGACTTGGGGGAAATGGCCATGCTCATATGCTGCTGGTGGGACTGGTATAAAGTGGAATTGCCTCTCAAGAAGATGATTCTACAACGTCCAGTAAAATCGTAAAGTCATATTTTCTAGAACTCACCAATTGCCCTGTTTGGCATCTCCCTTAGAGAAACATCAGGCACAAGGAGTATGTGCCAAGATGGTTGCTGGAAACAACCTAAATATCCACTGATTGGGGAAGGGTTAAGCACCTTGCGGTGGTCTCAGGACTCCCTGTCTTCTGAGGCAGAGCCTGCCCCCCCCCCCCCACTCTTGATGCTAAACCTGCTGGATGTTCACTCTTCCCAGCCTCCCTTGTAGCTAGGGGGTGGTCACGTGACCTCGGCTCCACCCACCAGGCACGCCTACCCCGACGCGGAAGCAGGGACGGTCCAGCGGGAGCAGAGATGTCTTACCCGACCCTGACCTGACACACCCGGTGGTGTGATTTGGGGGGCTGTTCCTACTGACCTTGAAACCTGGTCCTCCAACCCTCCTGGCCTCTGCAAATCTATTTTAATGTGAACTTTCATTCAAGTATAGCATACATAACAGAAAGGGGCACAGGTCACAGGTCATAACTTGACGAATCTTCGTGAGTGAGCACACTTGTGTAACCAACCCCACATCAAGAAACAGAACGTTCTAGTCCCCTTGTGCCTTCTTCCAGTCGTGACTTCCCCGAGGGTAGCCGAGGGTAGTGAGTCTAATTCTAGTACTTAACATAAATGGAATCCAGGGGTATGGGTTTGTGTCTGGCCCCTATCTCTTAACGTTAATGTCTTGGAGATCCATTCATGTTGTTGTATACAGCGGTGGGCCATTTATTCCCATTGCCGGGAAGTATTCCATCGTCCGAATGTGACTCAGTTCATCTGTTCGTGCTCCTACTGAGGGGCAAGCGGGTATTTTCTAGCGAGGAGCTATTTATGAATGTGGCCGCTATGAACATTCTTGTGAATGCCTTTTGGTAAACATGTGTCTGCATCACTGTTCAGTGTATAGACCTATTGCTGGGTCACGTGGTAAATGCATGCCTCACTTTATTAGCAGCTGCCTGTTTTCCGAAATGCCTGTACAATCTTGCATTCCTACCCCTCAGGTATGCGAGGTCCTTCTGGATGCCCCAGCTCCTCATCAGCTCTTGGTATTTTGCACCTTTTTCATTTTAACCATCCCAGTGAGTGCGTAGTGTATCCCACTGTGGCTGTGATTTGCATTTCTTTGCTGGTTAATGATGTCAAGCACCTTCGCCTGTTTATTGGTCGTTTGTTGTATTTTTTTTGTGGAATGTTAAAATCTCTGCCCTTTTTGTCTATTGTGTCCATCGTCCTTTTCCCCCCAAACTGCTTTTAATAGATTCTCTTCCTGTTTAAATGACTCTATCAGCCAGGGTTCTCTAGGGAGACAAAATCAAGGAAGGAATTAAGGAAGTGGCTGATGCAGTTGTGGAAACTGGCAGGTCTGAAATTTGTAGGTCAGGCCAGCGGGCTGCAAACTCGGACAGGATTTCTAGGCTGGATTCGAGAGGCAGAATTCCTTCTCCCGGAAGCCTCAGTTTTTGCTTTCAAGGCTGTCAAATGATTGCATGAGGCTCGCCCACATTATTGTTGATAATTTACTTAAAGTTAGCTGAGTGCAGATGTTAATTACGTCTACAGAACACCTTCACAACAACGTTCAGGCTAGCGTTTGAACACGAGCCTAAACTATGACCAAACAACCATAGCCTCGCTAAGTTGACACATAAAATTTAACCATCCCAGTTACTCAGAGTTGTTTATTTTGAGTCCTACTCTGAGCCCTGTCTGATCCGCCATTTATCCACATGCACGCACACACACACGCACATACACACAGCCAATGTCAATAACAGTGTGATGTATTTCTAGGTGTGTAAATGCACAGAAATAAGTGTGGAAGGATGCAGACCAAACCTTTTACATGGCTGGTCCAGGGAGTGTCCAGCATGGAAGCCAAAGGGAACTTTAACCAGGAGTTATAACAGTCAAGAAAAATTTAAAGAGTGTAATTAATGTGTTAATCACATAATTAAAAAATTAAATTTTAAGTGGGGAAAACTTTTAAAGAAAAACAAAGGAATCATTAGATCTCCATTATTCATTCCCCACATATTTCCTGGGCACTGGCCATGTGCTAGTTGCTGGAGATTCAGTGGATAAGGTGGCCAGTCTCTATCCTTGTGGAGCTGACATTATAGTGGGAGGAGTCAGGCAAAAAAGAAATAAAGAAATGAGCAAAAAATGGCAGAGTTTTAAGGAGTATTCTGAAAATAAGTAAACCAAGAATGAATGGGGAGGTGGGTTTATGTTGGATCGAGTGGTCAGAGAAGCCCTCTCTGAGGTGACATTTGAGCTGAGTCAGGAAGGAGGAAAAGGAGCTGGCTTTGGAAACTCAGCAAGTGCAAAGGCCCTGGGGTTGGAGCAGATCAAATGAGGTAGGATGAGAACCTGAGCAATGCTTCTGACGTGGCAACTGAGGCCTAGAGAGGGAAAAAGACAGCCCAAGGCCTCAGCACAGACATGGTGGAGCCAGCTGGAAACGTCTGCTCCTGCCGCAAGAAGAGCTTTGTACTGCTGAGCTACCTGTCTAGGATGGAAGTCTCTGAACTGCTCAAAGGGCTTTCTCTATCCTCCTCTCCAGAAGTCTCCCTGTGATTTGAACTCAGCATTGGAGACCCAGCCCCTAAGCTTGTGTCAGCCTCGCCCTGTGAGTAAGGCCAGCGGCACTGCAGAGGGCCATCTGAGGGCCTCATACTCTGTATCTCTGAGTTGGAGGGTCAGCAAAACGTACCACAACTGTCTTACCAAATTATAATAACAGCTAGGGAAGGTGCCCAGAATCGACACTTTTCCTGCACCCTCCTATCAGTTCCTGGTAAGAGCCTGTAAGAGATTATTATTCCCATTTTATGCCTGGGAACACGGAGGCTCCAAGAGATTAAATACCTGACTCCAGAGCCTGCATTCTTCACCCTTGGTGAGGAGTCTACATCCTGCTCCTCTAGCTCTCAAGGCAAGAGCAAAGCCATCTTTTTTAAATGACAGAGCCCCAGATGGGAAAAGATGATCCTACCTAAGCCTTCATTATATTGATGGGAACTCTAAGGTCTAGAGAGGGAAAGGAACCATTCCCTGACTATACAGAGCCAGAGTGGAAGCTAGGTCTCCCTGCTCCCAGTACCTTTCCAGATTTATCCCTCTATTTCCCTCCATCCACTTCCCTCCTTCATGAAGCCTTAACTGGCTTCTAGGCTGTTGCGCCACTGTGTCAATCCCAATTCCTGCCTCAGGGCCTTTGCACTTGCTCTTCCCCCACCAGATCTGGCTCATCACATCTTTCTTGCCTTCCTTGACAACTCCATTGACAGTAGCCCTGCATTAACTCTTCCTATCTTGATTTATTTTCTGCCTAGTGCTTCTCACCTTCTCTGTCATCATATTAAATATACAATGTTTGTTGTCCATCTCCCTGCCTAGAATATCAGCCCCTCGAGGGCAGGAACTTTATTTGCAGCTGTTTCCCCAGTGCCAAACCCATGGCCTGGTCCCCCCATAATGCTCAATATGGATGGATGGGTGATGGATGGATGGATGGATGGATGGATGGATGGGTGACAGGTGGATAGATAGGTGATGGATGGATAGATGGATGGATGGATGGATGGATGGGTGGATGGATGGGTGACAGGTGGATAGATAGGTGATGGATGGATAGATGGATAATAGATGGATGGATGGATGGATGGATGGGTGACAGGTGGATAGATAGGTGATGGATGGATAGATGGATAATGGATGGATGGATAATGGATGGATGGATGGATGGATGGATGGGTGGATGGATGGATGGGTGACAGGTGGATAGATAGGTGATGGATGGATAGATGGATAATGGATGGATGGATGGATGGATGGATGGATGGGTGGCCATTTCTTCCAGCATTAGTTCTCACCCTTGGGCTCTGGGTCTCCCACTTGGCTGTTGTGACTTGCCCTCCTCTGGCTCTTATCCTAAGAAGGCAGCTCTGGGGGCTCCCACAGGATCGGGCAGGAGTCTCAGTTTCTTGCCTTCCTCTGAGGCTGGGTAAACAAAAGCCTTTGTTCTTCCTCTCCTGCCTAGTTCCTCTACAGCCCAGGGCAGGAAGTTGCTGGCAAGTCAGCTGGCAAGGGAGTCACTGCAACTTAACTTTGAGGCTTAAGCTGTCAAGTTGGGCCCTGGGGCTCCTGGGGTCCACAGTGGAGCTGGGCACGATGGGGGTGTGGTGGGAGCATTATGGCCAAGGCACAGAGATGATTCCTCCCTGGGCAAACCCCAGTCTCCTGGAAAGATGGCGGTTTTGGAGGTGGTGGGTAGCTACAAGATGGAGTTGGCTCTGGGTTTTCTACAGACGACCAGGGACAGTGTTTCTTCTTGTCCCCCAGATTGTCCCCACGGGGCAGGAGGCGAGAGGAGGGGCCCTCGCTTAGCGCTGCAGCGGTCCGTGAGGGTGGTGCCATCACAACCCCCCTTGCGCAGAGGAGGAAACAGACTATTTAGCACTCACAGTTGGAAACCAAACTGGATGGGCAGCTATTATCCAGCTGGACTGTCTCTGCCAGTCAAAGACAGTGGCCTTTTGTCAGTTTCCCTGCTGCCTTTGTCCAGGTCAGAATTGGGCCTTATTCAAATAACTCAAAGGCCGGTGGCTTGCCGAAGCACCGATTGAAGAATTTGGTACTCAAGCCTGCCAACCTCACCAGAACATCCTTGAGAAGTCTCAGCCATCAGCTTGTCTCTCCCGCCTGCCCTGGAGCCCAGTTCCTGCGGCCTGGGCAGAGAACGTGGAAGAAGTCTGGGACCTGGGTGTGGCAGCTGAGGCCCACGCGGCTGCTTCCTGCCTGGGTCTCTGGCTTCTTCAGCCTCTTCTCCTAATTTCACCCCCTGCACTGAGCTATTGGTAATTTTCTGCACATATCATGTGGTTTCCTGCCTCTGCCTTTGCACATGCTGTCTTTTCCACCAGGGATGATGTCTGCGTCTGAGTTCTCCCCCAAACAGACCCAGAGACAGGATTCAAGGGCAAGGAGCGTGTTTGGGAAGTGATCCCGGGAAGCACCCCTAGTGACATGGGTAAGCAAGACAGGGAAGAAGCAAATAGAACATATGTTATCGAACCAGGCACCATCGTGGGCAACCGGACCTCAAACCCACTGGGGAACCCTGGGAGCCGGTGTAGAACATTCACTCCACAGTTATTTCAAACAAGCGATGAGAACACTGGCTATGTGTCCTCCAACTCCCCATTAATCATCAACTAACGGCCAGTTCCAAGGGCATCAATTTTCTGGAACTTCTGGCCATGCACATGCCCACAGCCAGATCACATCTCCCAAGCAGAGTCATAGACGTTTGCAGCAAGCTGGAGTGAGCATCGAGGGAATGTGGGCAGGCACGGACAGCATCTGCTACCCATGTTTACTAGCAACTGATCTTTTCCTAGCAAACTCCTATTCAGCCTTCAAAACCTGTCCTTCACCCTCCACCCCGCCCCCCAGCCTGGGAAGACTCCTTTGACCCTCCTAACTCAGCCAAGCACTTCACTCCATATTTGCCTTTATCACAGGGGATTGTCATGACCCTTTAACACCCCTGCCTGCCCCGCTGGGAACGGAACACCTTGAAGGCAGAGGCTACATCGTGGGGGTTAAGAACATTACAGGTTGGGGTCACAGAGTCCTGAGTTCCGTTCTCTTGGCCTCTGGGCCAGGCTGCTCTCAGGCCCTCGGTGAGCCTACAGGCCCAGGGTTACATTTTCAGCTCCCTGGCATTTCTTCTGTCTCCTGAAGCTTCTTGCTATCTCCGTCATGGAGATTTTGGTTAAGCCAGTGGGTCTCAATCCTTATGACTCCTCCTCAGAATCACTTGCAGAGCGTTTTGAAAGCTTCAGAGGCTGGGGCCCCACCCCTGAGATTCAGCTTCAGTCACTGGAGCCGGGTGAAACCTTACTGATAGTATCAGGTCTCAGAGAAATTCCCTCCGGGTCAGGCAGGGCATTCAAGGAGAGAATGTGTCACGGGTCGTGTCGTCTGTGGAAGGTGGGGGTTGGAGGGCGGCCTAGGGTCTGCGCTGGGGGAGGGGCTGAGGGAGACGTGGAGGATGCAAAAAATGTAGAAACGGGAGGCAATGAACTAGCCATCACCCAAAGTGAGAGCTTAAGAACAAATGGTAAAAAGCAGACACATGTTTTGTCACCCTGTGATGTAAATGTGTTGAGCCCCACCATGAGACTGCGCTGTGCCTAGGGCGGGGGTTCCCACACCTGCCAGCCAGCATCACCTGTTACCCTCGTGCCCACCCGCGCCCCCCAAGGCCACTGCGGCAGGGTTGCTGGGGTGGATACCTGGGAACCAGTATTTTTTACTTTTTATTTTATTTTTTAAAGTAGGCTTCACTCCCAGTGCAGAGACCAACTTGAGGCCTGAGATCAAGTCCTGATCTGAGATTAAGAGTTGGACCCTTGGGGCGCCTGGGTGGCTCAGTCGGCTGAGCGTCCGACTTCGGCTCAGGTCATGATCTCAAGGTCCGTGAGTTCGAGCCCCGCGTCGGGCTCTGTGCTGACTGCTCAGAGCCTGGAGCCTGTTTCGGATTCTGTGTCTCCCTCTCTCTCTCTGACCCTCCCCCATTCATGCTCTGTCTCTCTCTGTCTCAAAAATAAATAAACGTTAAAAAAAAAAAAAAAAAAAAAAAAAAAAAAAGAGTTGGACCCTTAACCCACTGAGCCACCCAGGCACCCCGGAAACCAGTATTTTTTAAAACATGAAGCGGGGGCTGCCGACCACAGAACACAGGAGTATGATTATCTCAGTTCTTTATCCTCAAAGGGTTATTTTTCCAGTAATGATGTTACAAGGGCAAGCATGTATTGAGGGCCTACTGTGTGCCAGATGCTGTGCTAAGAGCTTTACATGCGTTACCTCACTTTAGTTTCAGATAGCCCCTAGGTGGTAGGTACTTTTATAATCTCCATTTCACAGATGGGAAAATTGAGGCACAGAGTGGCAAAGTCAATGTCTGAAGACTCACAGCTGTTCAACGGCAGAACAGGCTTATAGCGGGGTCTGTGAGTCTGACACCAGAGCCCTTGGCTACCCCCGCTCCTGCCTTCTCCAAAATTACTCCTTCTGATGCCTTTTGACCCACTCAGTCCAACAACTGCCAAGAATTGACCCACTCAGCTCCTCAAGGAATTATTGTTGTTGATGTTGTCTCTCCCCGTAAATCCCTCGTGGTCTTTTCCCCCCTGTAACCTCAGCACACAGACAAACCACACATCATAAAGCCTGAGCGGCTTCTGAATGTGAGAGCCTCGTTTCATGGATCATAGCTGCCTGAGCCACGTTTATTAGGCTTATTTTAAATTGTTCCCCCACCTCTCTGAAAGGCGGGAAGTCTTAAAATTATTTCTGCCCAGAAAGAGTGCTTGGAGGCGCCAGCCTGCCCCGGGAGCTCTCTGACCTGCCTCATAAGGAATTATTAATTATATTTGTTTTTATAACCGTCCACTTGGAGTCTGGGTTGACACATGCTCAGACTTGTCTGTCCTTCAAAAGAAGGAATCGAAGTTTCATGGAAATCAGTTATACCTTACTAGTGGAAAATCACTAGGACTCAGCCCTGGATTTGCTGTGTGACCTTGGGTGCATCCCTTCCCTGTCTGGGCCTCTTTTTTTTTTAGTTGTAGAAGGATTGTGAACTAAAATCTAACACAGTGTTAGAATACATGTTTCCCAATACAGGAAATGGTTTTCAGTTGTATAGGGATGGACATTTTATAAGTTGTACTGTTTAACTTTTAAAATTTAATAGTGTTATAACATTTCATTTATAAATGCAGACATTTTTGTTCATCAGGATGGCCACAGGGAGGAGGGGCCCTGATTCGAATAGTTACTCAGGTATCTTGACTGATGTGGGGGGGGGGGGTGGGGGTGTAGGGCTATGCCTCGTTCTTCATCTGGTAGCTCCCAAGGTCACCTCGGGGATCAACATCCAGCCGGAGAGAGGAGAGAGAAGGCACCTACCTAACCTTTCCCTTCACATTCCATTGGCCAGAACTAGTCACATGGTTCTACCCAGGTGCAAAGACAACTGGGAAATGTAGTCCCCTGGCTGGGTAGCTCCCTTCCTACACTTCTACACTTTATTTATTTTATTTATTTTTTTTTAATATATGAAATTTATTGTCAAATTGGTTTCCATACAACACCCAGTGCTTTCTACACTTTAGAGAAGTAGCATGAATCTTTGGCGAACCTTGGCCATCTCTGCTTCAATATTCCCTTTTTATTTATTTATTTTTTAACGTTTATTTATTTTTGAGACAGAGAGAGACAGAGCATGAACAGGGGAGGGGCAGAGAGAGAGGGAGACACAGAATCTGAAACAGGCTCCAGGCTCTGAGCTGTCAGCACAGAGACCGACGCGGGGCTCGAACTCACAGACCGTGAGATCGTGACCTGAGCCGAAGTCGGCCGCTTAACCGACTGAGCCACCCAGGCGCCCCAATATTCCCTTTTTAAATGCCTACGTTGAGGAAACAAAGCTTCGCCACACCACTTATCAGTGAATTAAAGTATGACTTCCGATTTTCTACAACGTGGGAGGACTCCTTTTACCCAATATCAAGGTTTACCACACAGCTACAGCAATCAAGACAGTGTAGCACTGGCAGGAGGGTGGATATACGATCAATGGAATCAGTAGAGAATGCAGATAGACCCACACAAATATGCCGGGATGATTTTCGACAGAGGTGCGACAGCCATTCACTGGAGGAAGGAGCACGTTTTCAGTAAGCAGTGCTGGGGCGAACTGGCCTTCCGTCGGCAAAGAAACAAGAACCTTGGCCCAAACCTCACGCCTTATACAAAAATCCACAAAGCGCATCATGGACTTAAATGTAAAACATAAAACTGTTAGAATAAAACCCCATAAAACTATAGAACGTTAACTATTTTTTGTTAAGTAGGAGAAAATCAATCTTTGGGACCTAAGACTAGGCAAAGAATTACCAGATTTGAATGCCAAAAGCGCGATTCATAAAAGGAAGAAACTGATACATTGTACCTCATCAAAATCAAAACCTTCTGCTCCCCCAAAGACCCTGTTAAGAGGATGAAAAGACAGGCTGCAGCCCGGGGGGGACAATACTTTCAAGCCACATACCTGACCGAGGACTGGTATCTAGAATATATCAAGAACTCTCGAAACTCAGCAATTAAAAAACTCCAGTTGGGAAAGGAGCAAAAGGCGGGGCACCTGGGTGGCTCAGTCAGTGAAGCATCCGACTCTGGATTTGAGCTCAGGTCATGGTCGGGCTCTGTGAGGGGTGTGGAGACTGCTTGGGGTTCTCTCTCTCTCTCTCTCTCTCTCTCTCCCTCCCTCTCTCCTCCCACCCCTCTCTTCCCCTCCCCCACTCACATGTGCTATCGCTCTCCGTCTCAAAATAAAGATATAAACATTAAAAAGAAAGAAAGAAAGAAAATGAGCACAAGGCAGGAGCAGCGTTTCCCTGACGAGCACACAGGTGCATATGAGCACACGCAAAGGTGTCCAACGTCATTCGCCATAAGGGGAATGCAGCTTAAGGCCACAACAAGATATTACTACATACCTATTCAAATGATGAAAACAAAAATGATGGCAACACGAAATGCTGTTGAGGGTTGGAGAAACTGGGTCATGTCTGTGTCACTAGTGGGAATGTCAAATGGCACAGTGTCCTGGAGAACAGGCAGTTTCTTCAAAACTACTGTGCGACTCAGCAAGTGCAGTCCTGGACACAGAAACGAAAACTTAGGCGGGCGCCCGTGCGGCTCAGTCCGTTGAGCATCTGACTCTCGATTTCGGCTCAGGTCACGATCCCAGAGTCATGGGATTGAGCCTCGGTCGTACCCTGCACTGAGTGTGGAGGCTGCTTAAGGTTCTCTTTCTCCCTCTGCTCCTCCCCTGCCCGTGCTCTCTCTCTGTCTCATGTAAAAAAGAAAAAGAAAAAGAAACAAGAAATGCGAAGGTACGTGCACGAATGTTCGTAGCAGTTTGGTTCCTAATGGACAAACACTGGAAGCCGCCCAGACACCTGTCGCTAGCGGTTAGTTAAGGAAACGGCGGTGCTCCCGTACCGCGGAATTCTACACAGCAACACGAAAGCGAAATATTGATCACACGACAGTTTGGGTCAATCTCTAGAGAATTATACTGGGTACAAAAAGTCAATCCCAAAGGGTGACACACGGCATGGTTCCACTCATATGGCATTCTTGAACTCACACCGTCCTAGAAACGGAGAACAGACGAGTGGTTGCCTGCCAGTGGTCGGGGCAGAGGTGGAGGTGGGATCTGGGTTTGGCTGTGAAAGTGCCCCTGATGGGGGCGCCTGGGGGGCTCGGTCGGCTGAGCGTCCGACTTCGGCTCAGGTCACGATCTCACGGTTCGTGGGTTCGAGCCCTGCGTCAGGCTCTGTGCGGACAGCGTGGTGGCTGCTTGGGATTCTCTCTCTCCCTCTCTCTGCCCCTCTCCTGCTCATTCACTGTCTCGCTCCCTCTCTAAATAAATAAATACACTTTAAAAATAAACAAGTAAACGTTAAAAAAAAGTGCGGCACGGTGGATCCTTGTGTGATGGGAATGTTCTGCATCTCGGCTGTATCAGTGCCCTCACCCTGATGACACTGGGCTGTGGTTTCGAAAGAATGTTACCATTGGAGGAAACCAGGAGAGGTCATGGGCTCTCTGTTTATTTCTTACAACTTCCTGTGAGTCGACGATAATCTCAAAATAAGAAATTTAATACAGAACACAAATGTGATATTTTTATATCCATGCACTTCTGAATATAACCATATCTGTGGTGACTTGGAGGCACCATCAGAGTCTCAAACATCGGACGCGGTGCGGTGGTTAAGTGTGTGGCTTTGCAGGGGGGGGCAGCCCGGGTTCAAATCTCAGCCCGGTAGACCTCTCACCTCCCCGAGCCTCTGGTTCCACACCTGCAAGGGGCTGAGCAGTGAGAGGCCCTACCTTGGGGGTTTGCCGCGGGGGCTCGGGGACATGGGGCACGCGGAGCGCGGTGCTCACTCACAGGGACTGCTCAGCAAATGTAATTGCTACCTCTCAGGGCTGCGATGGGTGGAGGGACAGATCTCAAGGCATCCTCTGAGAGCTCTCGGTTGGGACGGTGGCCCACCGTCCTGCAGAGCAGGTACTGAGCAGGCTGCACTGAGGTTGGCCTGGTTGGTCCTCGTGTGCCCTCCGGACTCGGGGGCCTGCTTTCACGGACCGTTCTCCATGAAGGAAGGACGCAGCTGGTTTCTGTGGGCCCGGCTGCTCAAATAGCCCAGCGGCCAGCCTCTTTAAGGCGATCAAGAGAAGGAATGGGACCCATGTTTGCTGCATGCCCACGCGGTGCCTAATGGTTTACAATCTCGTGCAGTAGGCGTTCCTGTTATCCCTGCTTTTACAGGAGGAAGCCGAGACTCAGAGGCGGATGGACCTGTCCAAGGTCATGCAACTCGCAGGTGGCAGAGCTGAGATCTGAGCCCTGGCGTGTCTGATTTGAATCCAGAGTCACTTTCGCCATTAATGACAACCTTACCTCTGCTAGGGTCAGTTACTATGTTTGACTCTTTACATAGGGTGGCATCACCCCCCACCCATTCTGGAGAAGAGGAAACAGGGACTAAGAGAGGTGAGTTGCCATGATGGACAAAAGATCTAAAGACAAAAGAAAGAAAAGAAAAGAAAAGAAAAAAACAGTCAACTGGCAGCTCTTCCTTGGGCCCCCAGCCCCACCCTCAGTTTCTGTTCAGCCCGGTCGAGACCACACGAGCCTGGAAACTTAAATGCTGAGTCAAAAAACAGTTGGCCCCTAGCTATGATGCCTAGACAGCCTGTGGGCACTTGAACTTCATCTGCAGCTGCCCGGAGTCAGCAGACGCAGCCAGAGCGTGGCTGGGGGCTGGGTGGGGTCAGCGAGAGCCACTAGAGACCCCTCACAGTGACAGCCACCGTGGCAGTTGGAAGCAGCTCGAGGCGGCCGTGGCGGTAACAACTTCCTTTTGAGTAATAACATTTACTGAAAAGCAATTCTGCTTTTAGCACCAGAAGTTCATCACCCTCACAGGCAGGCGCCTAAGAATACCTTCGTTCAACCACAGTTCAGAGATTCACACAGATTCCCTTCTGTGTTACCTCCAGGAGAGTTTCGCATTTGGTGTTGAAGGGAAACCAAATACCACAATTATTGGAGGAGGCAGGAGGGGTGCAGAGGGCGGGGGGCGGGGGGGCAGGCAGCGGGGAGCCAGGTGGCATCGACCACAGCCCCCAAGGCCTCCACAGGCAGCCTCTAGGCGGTGGCCCAGCCCCTTGCTCCTCAGTTACTGGAAAGACATCAGCAAAGCTCAGAGTGAAACCCAAGAGCTGACAATTTCTCTTCCTTTTACAAGAAAAAGAAAGTGATTGTCCTTTAAGCAAGTGTGACTCTGGGGGCCAGGGACTTGCCCTGGCCACTCTGCAAATCAGAGGCGGGGCCACAACTGCCCCAAAGTCCCCAGGCCCTTGCCCGCCACCCGTCAGTCAACCCTGGGATCCTTTGAATAGCCCTTTTGTCCCACACTGAAGATCCAACGTGCACATGGGAGGGGATGGTCCTAAAAGTCAGGAGCTCACCCAGGCCCTGGACGGCTATCGGATGGCTGTGGGTGAGGGCAGAGGGACAAGTGGGGAAGCCATGTGGTGGGTCAGGCAGAAGCAGGAGGCTCCAAAGAGTGGCTCTAAGAGGGCCTCTCCTTCCTCACCTGATCTGGCCTCCTGATTTCATGCCAGAGCCAGAACCAGTCAAGGAAATGGAAAGACTGGGTGCCACACAGATATGGGCTTAAATTCCACCTTCGCCATTCCCTGGCTATGTGACCTTGGGCGAGTAATTTCACCTCTCTGAGCCTCGGTTTCCTCATCTCTAGGATGGGGATAATAGTGGGAAGTCAGGTCACGACTCCTTTACTCAGAATCCTCACATTGTCTCACCTCACTTGGCAGAAAGCCGGTCTTCCCTGTGGCCTCGACGGGCCCTACGTGATCTGCTTTCTGCTCCCCCTTACAACCTCATCTCCTTCTATTCCTTGTTTCTTTCCCACCCCTCCAGCCACGCTGAGGCTGTTGTCCCACCAAATACGCTAAATACAACCCTGCCTCAGGGCCTTTGCACTTGCTGTTTCCTCTTTCTGTAACACCCTCGCCTCCAGATGCCCCTCCTTTACCCTATTCAGGTCTCTGTTTAAATGCCCCCAGGAGGCCTGCTCTGACCTCCCCTTTTAAACTTCTCCCCATTACCCTTTATCCTTTTACTCTGCAACAATTTCCCCCCACTGCTTAACATTATAATTTTGGAAGTTTGTTACTCCCGACCCTCCAGACTCTAAGCTCCAAAGGGGCAGAGTTCAGCGCTGTGTTGTTCTCCGTTTAATCTTCGGAGCCTGACACACAGCAGGTGCTAGGTTCAGCTTGTCGGCTGAACAAGCACAGGGTTATATGGGGAGGATGAAGAGAGATGTGTGTAGATGGTTCAGTCCCAGCACAGAGTATTTGCTCATTAAACGTCACTTCCTTCTCTCCCTCCTGGCGCCACCCATATGCCATGTGCTTCCTGCCATTGACTTCCTGCCATAGAGGGATGCCTTCCACAGATACAGAACCGAGGTCAGAGAGCCCAAGTGACCTGCCTCAGCTCACACAGCAGGGTGAGGCTTTGAAGTCTTGTGTGTGGGGCTCTTGGCCTCCTGAATGATGGTTGCGGTGTCTGATGTGACCTGGGCCCGGCCGGTTTGGAGTCTGGCTGAGGGAGATGGCCGCTAGTGCCCTTTAGACCCTCGAGAGGGCTGTGGGTGGTGGGGAGCAGGCTCTGGCTTCGAGGGTCTCCAGGCAACATCGATCCTCGGGACCGGGTTCATGCCCCTGCTCTGCAGTCTCACGCTTTCTGTCCAAGGGGGCCCAGGGTTCCCAGAGAGGGGCTTTTTCAATTTTCTGTTTCTGGAAAGTTCTGTCCCAGGAAGGACAGACACTTAAGGAGCTGTTGGATGGGGCTGGAGCCTCAGAGACCGGGAGCCTCGGGTGTCCTCTCTCCCCGGCACTCAGCCAGTTCCTGAAGAAGAGGGACTTTCCAGAGAAGTCTGTCTACTGGCTGCCTCTGAGCCTGCCCAAGAGACTATCAGCCAGGGTCCCCATGAAACCCAGCCCTGCCTTGGTTTCCCTGTTTCTACTTCTGAGAGAGTCCAAGTAGTCTGGGGATGAACAGGCCGACACGGGTGTGGTCTCCCCTGGGCCTGCCAGGGAGGTCTTTGGGGGCCACAAAACCTGGTCTGGGGCAGGGCTGGGCACGTGCCTGCGGGGCTTACCTGGAGCTGGTGGTGTTGCCTTTCTGCCCGTCAGAGTCGCCTCAGCTGTTCAAGGCCCCCCTCCCATAACTGCTGCGGCAAAGGGGACGTGAGGGAGACCTTAGGAAGAGCAGTCTTTATCATACTCGAAGGCGACCGTACCCCTTAAACCACCTAGAGCAGACCTTGCTGACCGGCGGCCCGCAGGCCAGATCCAGTCCAAGGATGTGTTTGTTTTGGCCATTGAAGTAGTATTAAAAATGGGAATCAGTTGCCAGCCTTTGAAAGAGTAGGAAATTTCACGTAAAATCCATTTCTCTGGCTTCTCTTGAAAAGTGGGCAGAGGTAGCTAGACTGGGGCCACATTCCTGCAGGGCGTAGGAAGGCTGGGGTGGGTCATGGGCGCCCCTGGCGGGGTGGTGCAGGGTGGTGCAGGGTGGGTGCTGTCCTCCTCACCCCCCCGCCTCTGCCAGCCCACTTTCCTCGTGTATGCTGCCTACTAGGACCTTGAAGCATGAATAGGAGTTCACCAGACAAAGGAGTGAGTGGAAAAACATTTCTAGGAAAGGGAAACAGCACCGATCCATGGGATTCATCTGTTCAAGGCTCACTTGACGAGTGTGTGTTGAACGCCTACTGTATGCGTTGGAGCATACAGCAGGACACCGAACGGATAAAAATCCCTGACCTCCTGGAGACCTTCATCCCAGCCAGCCGTTGTTAGCTGGGCACTCTTTCGTTCCCGGGGGGCATTGGCCGCATTTGGAGGCACCTGCTGTGTCATAGGTGGGTCGGGGAGGGCGTCTAGGTGGCAGAGGCCCGGGGTGCTGCTAGACTAACCCTGAGGAGCAAGGGACAGCCGTTCGCAACAAGGAACGATTGCGCCCCAACATCTGGGGTCAGGAAGCCCCGGTTTAGGGGGAGAGAGTAAAGCGGACACGCCAGTAAACGCATCATCCGAAGCCGGGTGGTGCTGAGAGTGTCCTGATGAAACTGAATGGGGAGGTGCGGCAGCTGCCCGGGGAGGTTCCGTCCGAGCAGCGACCCGAGGGCGAGGAGGAAGGTACCGAAAAGATCGAAAAGATCGGGGAGGTTCAGCGGGGTGGCTCCGGCATCATCAGTGCTCACTGAGTGGCGCTTTCCCTCTTTCTGCCTGGCTCTGACCTCGGCACAGCCTTGCGTGTGGAGCAGGGATCAGCGGTCCTGTTCCCATTTTACAGATGAAGAGCTGTGGGCGGAGGTCCCCAGCCCCTGAGAGCCGGACCCAGCCCACCTGACCTGCCGCTCTTAGCCGTTGTCCTCGGGTGGGGTGCGTGGAGGTGTTTATGGCTACTGAATTGCCTTGTCTCATTCATTCGGCCGACGAACACGTGTGGGGGCCCAGTGTGGCCTAGTGGAACCGAGCAACTTCTGGCTAAGATACTTAGCACCAGCCGCGCACATAGTAGGTACATCGTAGTGAAAAGAAGGCATAAATGAGCAAACAAGGAAGTCCCTGTAAGATAATTACCACGGCCAGTGCTGTCTGAGTGCCAGACCCATCGTGAGCCACATGTGCGAGGCTTTCACAGACGGGACGTCCTCGGAGGGAGGGACAGTGATCATCCCCCCTTCCACGACGAGAAGACCACAGTTCAGGGAAGGGATGTCACCTGCTCAAGGCCTTGTGGCCAGAAGGCAGCAGGGGTGTCACGGGAGCCCAGGCCTCCCAGACCCCGGCTGGACCCGCTGCCTTGGCATTTTGTATGCTCGGGCAGTTTCTCAACCCACCAACCCTGTGAAGGAGCTGGTGGCACTGTCTCATCTTACAGTCGAGGAAACTGAGGCTGAGAGAGGCAAAGTAACTTGCCCAAGGTCATGCAGCGCGTGTGTTTGGGTCTACATTCCGGACCTTGCCCCTTGCAGTCCTGCACCTTGAGGAGAGTTAATCCATCCCCAAGGGAAGGGAGGAGGGCCAGGGGGCTGGTTAGGCTCCTCGAGGTCTGCAGGACCAGGCAGGAGGCTCTGGAGGAGGTGGGGTGCCCGGGTGGGCACAGGGTAGCAGGTGGGCCTGGGGAGCCTCCAGCCTTCGGCCCCGCACGGAGGCACAGCTGCCGGGAGGGCCTACGGAGAGGCGGCCGAGTGGTGTGCACCAGGCTCACAATGGCTCCTTGTGTCTGCGCAGGTGGGGGGGAGGGAAGCATTGTTCCCTAGGACACCTTCCCGCCATGGCTGGCTGCAGGCTGTCCCTGTCCCAGGACATTTGGCATGGTGCTGTTCCGGGCGCCCGAGGGAGGTGTGTGTGTGTGTGTGTGTGTGTGTGTGTGTGCATTACCGGGGGGGGGGGGGTGTCTCACACTGTCTCCGAATGTGCCCACACAAGTCTTGCACGCTGGTGGTGCGTCCGAGCAGGGCTGTGGCTTTCGGCGTCTGTGGTGCGTGCCAGGATAGGTCTCCCCGGGCGTACCTGGCTGTGTGCATATCGGCCTCCGGGCTCTCCGGGTCTCCATGGACCTTTAGTTGCGCGCATCCGTGTGTTGAGGGGCCCGTCTGGGTCTCCGTCTCCACCTGGGTCTGGAGGGTCTGGACACCGAGGGGACGGCAGAACTTTGGCTTCGGGTGGGGGCCAAGCGAGGACGGGCTTGTGGGCAGAGGGGACGCCCCCCCCCCCCCCGCCCCTACACAAAAGCCAGGAGGCAGGAGCGGGCTGGGGGTGGGGGGGGTGATCGGGAGCTGCCAGGGCACCGGGGCAGCCGCTGAGGAGGAGTGAGGGGAGGAGGACGCCTCAGGGCCACCGGTCATTCTCAGTGAGATGGACTTGTGGGGTTTGTGGAGGTGCCTCTGGCTGTGGGTGGAGAGCGGGTCGCCCAACAAGTCCCAAAGCCGTGTGTGAGGTGGGCAGGAGGGGGGGGTGGTCACTGTGTCGCGTTTCACGAAGCAGTTCCACGGCTGTGACCTCAGGTGGCCCCACCCCGGCAGGAGTGGCAGCTCCCCATTTTGCAGAGGTGGGACACTGAGACCCAGGGAGGAGAAATGCCTTCCAAGGCTGAAAGTTTGGGAGCCCGTCCAAGGCCAGAGCCAGCTCTCGTTCTCCCCCACCTGGCCTCCCTGCCCCCCCCCCCCCCCCCCCCCCCCACCGCCAAGTCCCTTCCTGTCGCGAAGAGGGCTCGGGTCCAAATTTAAATGCTGTGTGATCTTGGGCAAGTCGCATAGTCCCTCTGTGCCCCAGTTTCCTCATCCTGCAAAATGGGGATAGTGTTCACACTGACCTCCAAAGTGTGCCACTGATAACCTATCCGTATGTGCTCCCTCTTTCTCCAAAACACTTACACCTGCTAACGCACTACGTGTTCTCTTCATTGGCTGGGGCACTCAAGTGTCATTTCCATGAAAGCAGGAAGTTTGGGTGTTTTGCTCACAACTAATGTCTAGACTGGTGTTCTGCACATGGTGGGTGCTCAGTGAACTTTTATTGACTGAATGAAACCAGGCAATACATGTGAAATACTGGAACAGAGCCTGAGGCATAATAAGTGGAACCTGAGTATAATTATTGTTCGCTGGGGAATGGTCCAGGAGTGGGGAATTTGGAAGCACGAGAGCCTCCTTCCCCTCTGGATCTGCTGAGCCCTCCCTGGGCCAGATGTCTCCTGTCTCTAGTCTCCATGGCTGGAAGATAGGTTGGCTCTGGCTGGTGCAGCGAGCTGGGGGTGTCATGCCTCTCTAAGGCATCCGTGACTCATTTTCCCCGACTGGCCGTGGCTTATCCAGAGGCTTTAATGGTCTCTGCTCTCTCAGGGCATTCCCCAGCGTTGGGGCCTGACCACTCCCACGGCCCAGGAGCCCGGCCCGCCTGTCACCAATAGCAAACGCTCTGGGCAGGGGGGCAAATCCAGCCGACAAGTTTAGCTAAAATGTGCTGCCGATGGCACCAGGGGCCATTTGGGCAGGTATCTGTCAACCCCAGCATTTTTGTTCTAGGAGGCAGCTCTGTGATCTTCCCATCTTTCTAAGAAAGAATGAAAGCAGAGGCTTAGAGACCAATGGGGTGGGGTGGTGCCCCCCCCCGCCCCCCCCCCCTCACCCCCCCCCCCCCCCCCCCCCGCCAAAGCTCCTCGCATCCAGCTTCCTGCCACCTGGTCATCGCTCTGGGCTCGCCCCTGCTCCCTGTGTCCCTGAGTCCCTGCCCTCGCTGGGGATGAACAGCATGGCTAGGACTGCTCTGTGAATGCGGGAGGCGGGGCTGGGGTGGCTGTGATTCCTCCCTCAGGGACCCGCGGGGCTCTGGGGCCTTGTTTAGCACAACTGGGCAACCTTGGCAGCCGTCCACAGACCCCCACTCTGTCCTCACGCCGCGGCCAGGGTTCAGGCCTCTGTCTCCGGGTCCTCCGTTCTCCCCACATTTATGGAGCACCTACTGTGTGCCCTGCCCCGGGGGTGAAAATGAAAAGGCCTCTCGGTAGGGAATGGCTTGGCCCATTGGCAGAGGGTGTGGAGGCCTGTGTGGCTGGAGCAGGGTGAGTAGGGGAGGGGAAGGGTGAGGTCCAAGGGGCCACGGGTCCAGATTGTGCAGGACCTCCAGGCCAGGGAATCTTGGACTTCCTTTTAAATGCAATGAAGACCCACCTGGGGGCTCTGAGCAGGATGTGCAGGAACTGCCTTTTCAATGCATGTCACAAAAGAAGCATTGTTCGTTTGGAAGCTCCTTCTGGCTGCTCTGGGGAGAATACAGTGGTGGGGGGGGACGGTGAGGGGGGGAATGGGGACCAGGGAGGAGCGACAGCGGTGGCACAGAAGTGCTGAGAAATGGCATCCTGGGTGTATTTTGAAAATTGGAGCCACAGTGACATCCGGCGGGGGGGGGGGGGGGGGGAGGGGACTGTGGGGTCACAGGGGAAAGAGAGGAGCCTACGACAACTCCAGGGTTTTTCATTGAGTGACCGGGAGGCCTGTGGGACCATTTTCTGTAACGGGGATGTGGAGGAAGGTGCAGACCTGGGGAGCAGATGCTGTACTCAGTGCAGGGTGTGGACGTGTTTTGAAGGGGGAAGAGGAAAGCTACTGCCTGCACGGCCCTCCCCCGTTTTTGTCCTGGTCCAGATGCCCAGCACCTGTCCCAGGAAAACTGCAGCCGCTGCTCACTTGTCCTCCCAGTCTCTCCCCAGTCCAGCCCTTCCTCTTCCACATCCGTCAAGTTCATTTTCAGAAGGCACAACTCTAGCTCCTGTCTCTGCTCGGCTCTAGAACCGTCCATGGCTCCCTGCTGCCACCTGGATAAAGTCCAAACCCCTTGGCTGGGTTAGCCTGGCCCTGAACGATCCACCCTGACCTCTGCAGCCTCACCCCCCACATGGCCAACCAAGCAGACGACCCTTGTTTCTTCTAACGAGCCCTGTCCCTTCCCACCTCCTCAGCCTTGCCAAAGCCAGTCCTGCCAGCTGGTGCCTTTCTCACCCCACCTCCGGGATGAGTTTAAAGGCCGTGCCTCCGATGTCTATAGCCTTTTGTTTGTTTCTTTCTCCGAGGACATGTCGCACAACGCTTTGAATTACACTTATTTATAGCTTCCCCTCCTCCCAGAGGGCAGAGAGGTGCCAGATTCATTTCTGGGCTTGTCGCCAGGCTCGGAGCAGATCCTTGTTAGATTCGGGGAGTGAGCTGTTAGAGGCTGCATTTGCAGTGCTCTGGGCCCACCCAGCACCCATTTCCCCTCTGCTGGAGAATATGCTGTGAGTTTCCCTGGGGCATCACCACCCTCTTGGCTTGCCTCAGGTGAGCTGACCCCATCCCCAGGCATAGACTGGTGGCCCAGGCCTGGCCAGTCAGAACTTCTTAGGCCCCTGGGCCACAGTGATTGGTTCAGGAATGGACACATGATCCAATCAAAGCCAACAGAACAAAAGATCTCTGGGATAGAAGAGGTTGTTGCCTCCAAGTGGCTGAGCTAGTGCGTTATCAGCCTGGAGCTGCTGTGGCCACGGTGCCACCATGACAGCAAAGAGTGTCTGAAAATACAGTCAACATAAGACAAACCAGAGCTGAGAGATGGAGACAGCCCAAGCCCCAAAAACATCATTGGTGCTCCTGGATCCAGCTGTATCTGAAGCAGGCCTCACCCTGAACTTCTCAGTTACATAAGCCAATATATTTTTCTCTCGCCATTCTTTCCTTTAAAACCCACTTTGGGTTGGGTTTCCACTGCTTAACTTGCAGAATTCCTGAACGGTACGTGAGCTTCCTCGTGGATATACCTCTTGCCATCTCGCTGCTCGTCCGTCCATGCGTGGCCCCGCGTGAAGTTCCCTCTCAAGGAACTGCTTTGAATATCGATCCGTGGAGCTGATGTGCTTGTTTCTTTCCTCGCTCTTGGATGATATGAGTAATGATCACCGGTTCTATAGCTGCCTTGAGCAACTTTTGAAACAAGGCAGGGGGAGGGGCAAGCAGAATAACCTAAAGAAGTAAAATGGGCTTAAGCTCCTGAGGGCTAAGGCTGGGCCTTCAGCCCTGTGGCTGCTCAGCATGGGCCTTGGCGCACAGAGGATGCTTCTCGACCATTCTTTGCTTGATAACATAAGGCAAGGTTTTTTCAACCTGGACACAAAGGGCATTCTGGACCAGACCATCTCTGTGAAGTACCTTAATCAGAAGTCTCTCCTCCAGAATTCGTTAGGAGCGGGTTTCTCAACCTCCGCACTACTGGCATTCGGGGCCGGGTCACTCTTGGCTGTGGGACCATCCTGTGCAGTGCGGGAGAGTTGAGCAGAATCCTCGTCTCTTTTCCTACTGGATGCGAGTACCCCTCCCTGCCCCAGGCTGTGACAAGCACACAAGGCTTCGGACAAATGTCCCCTGTGGAGCAAAGTCACCGCTGGTGGAGATCCCTCTGGCTTAAGGAAAGCACTCTGCAACAGGCCTAGCACGTGGCAAGCGCTCCATAAATACCGGCAATCGGAAGACGGTGATAACGGGCTGAGGTCATCGCAGCTGATCGGTGAGAATCGGATCTGGCCAAGTTAACGGGGAGGGGAATTTATTGGAGGAACAGGGGAGCTTACAGAATTTATGCGGGAGGGGGAGAACGGGGTAAGAAAACAAGCACAGAAGCAAAGGCAGGGTAGAGGCCCAGGTAGTGCGAGGTGGATGTGCTGATACGGGACTGGGCTGTCCTCCTTCCCGCAGTTCCTCTCACCTCCTCCTTCTGACGGACCCACCTTGCTCAGGCCCTCCCCGCGCACCAGCCCATAGACTCAGAGAATAGGCTGCACAGAGAAGGAAATTCTGGCCAGTGATGCCAGCTGGGAAATCTGCTGGGGGATTCTGGGAAAGGTTTCCTTGCGCTCTCGAACCTCCCTTCCGTTTTAAGGTTGGAAAATATTCCAGTGTATGCAGAGACCGCATGTTCTCTATCCATTCCTCTGCCGGCGGACAGGTTGTTTCCACATCTTGGCCGTTGTGCCTGACTGCCGTGACCATGGGGGTGCCAACACCTCTTCCAGATCCTGATTTCAGTTCCTTTGGATAAATACCCAGGAGTGGGATTGCTGGATCCTTTGCTAAGGGAGATAAGCCAGTCGCAGAAGGACAGACACCGTAGATTCCACTTGTATGAAGTATCTAAAATAGCGAAACTCCCAGAAGCAGAGAGTGGAATGCTGGTTCACAGGCGCTGGCGGGGAGGGAGGCTAACAGGAGTTGCTATTTATCAAGTAGAAAGTTTTGGTTATGCAGGGTGAATTAAGTTCTAGACATCTGCTGTACATCATGTCTATAGTTAACAATATTGTATTGTACACTTAAAAATCTGTGGAAAAGATAGGTCTTAAACGCTCTCACCACAACAATAAAAAGAAAGAAGATTTATAAAACATTACGTGGAGTTTCCAATGATACCAACATTTAAACAATCGTTTACATATGAAAGTTCTTAGATAAAAGGGGAAAATAGAAACAGGCTCTTCCCTCTCTAGTGTTGGGGCGGGGTGGAGAGATGGTATGATGTTTGGAGCAGTGGCAGCCATCTTGAGTGAATGAAGAAATCCGGTTGGGGGGCAAGGCCTAAGTCCCAGGACCTGGGTCTTTGCTGATATCGCTAAGCTGCTGAATTAACCAATCCCCTGCTCCCCATCACTTCCAAGGGTGTTTGAGATAATAAGTTTTCTTATTCTTGAAGCCTCTTTAGGTTGGGTTTTTATTCCTTACGGCCGAGAGCACTGCAACAACGTCCCAGATCCTACAGATAAGTTGTTGCTTCCAAATTGCCCTTGACATTTCCCACCTGCTTCCTGAATAATGCAGAGGGACTCACCTTCACTGCCAGGCAGGTCGGATACACAGGTCCTCATCCATCTGTCAGACATATTCTGTGGCCCGGCAATGTACTCAGTGTTCAGGCAGGAGAACTCCCAGGAGACCACCTGCCAGTTCCTCCATAACCCTCAAACGTTGCCTCTCTGGGCCTCAGTTTCCCCATCTGTGAACTGGGGGCGCAGTCATGGGACCACCTCTTTCACAGGGTGTTAGGACGGTCAAATGAATTATTTCCTGTAAAGTAACAGACACCCTGGCAGGTGCATGGTAAGTGCTCAAGAAACGTGTGCTATTATTACTTGGGGAAAGGACGGAGGGACTCTGGCTGCCCCGGTGTGGGTGGGAGGAGCAGGACAAGACTGGCAGCCTCGGGGGGGAGACTGAGGTGGAAATAAAAGGTTCAACCTAGGGAGCTGCAAGGGAAAACACCAGCCACTTCCGCTCCTGAGGTGTGGGAGACGCCATGGTCCCCATGTGGACAGGAAAGTGCCTTTCTCCATGAAAGTGAGAGGAGAGGGGCTCCAGGGGGAGGGGAGGCTGAGAAACACCGTGGCATTAAGCTATGAACAGCGGAGACGGCGCTCACTCCTTCTTCCACAGACCCCGCAGTGTCACGACAGCTTGGGGACCTTCCCCTGACACCCTCCAGAGCCTCCAGCGTTCAGGCTTGGGCTTCCTTCCTTACCCAGCCAGACTCCCCAGCACCTCCACACTGTGCCCCGAGCGCCTCCTCGCACCGGGACCCGTACGTGGCTCCCCCGGGGTGACAGAGGGCCTTGCCGTCACGGATTGAGCAACTCAGGTGAGTGTGCATTTTCCAGCATGGTCACCGGCATTCACTCACTTCCCCTCCCGCTCCCAGAACAAATGTCCTTGCCATTTCACCATGACCCTTCCTGTGGACCCTCCACGACGCAGCCGGGAACCTGAGTCACCCTGAGACGGCACCTCGCGTGACCTTGGTCCTGTAAGCCCCTGGCCTGGTCCACAGATGCAAACAGAAAGACTGATGATGACCATGACGGTGATGATGGTGGTGACGGCAGTGGCCCCCAAGTCTGACGGCGCCCTGAGCTCTTACACGGACTACCGTCGGGGTGGTCCTGTGCTTATCCCCGTTTTCTGGATGAGGAAAATGAGGCGAAGAGAGGCCAACGGGCGAATATTCAAATCAAATAAACGATTTGAACCCACGCTGTCTGGTATAGAAATTCAATCACATTTAGAGGTTTAACAAAACACCTTTATATGGGGCACCTGGGTAGTTCAGCTGGTTGAGAGTCTGACGATTGATTTCGGCTCAGATCGTGATCTCAGCGTTCATGAGTTCCAGCCCTGCTCGGGGTTCTCTTTCCCTCCCTCTCTGCTCCTCCCCTGCTCGCACCCTCTCTCTCTCAAAGATACGTAAATAAGCTTAAAAAAAACCCAACACCCTTATAGAAAAATAGGCAGGAAAAAAATAGGAATTCCATTCTAAAAGCTATCCGTTCACTCGTTCATCAAACAGATATTTCCATGGAAGCTACTGTGTGTGCACCGTGCTTCCCACTGGACGAGGAAGTCAGTGAGCAGTTTCCCGGAAAGGTTGAACACAGTTACCACCTGACCCGGCAATGGGACTCCCAGGTGTGTTCCCAGGATTGAAAACCTGTGTCCACACAAACATCTGTGCACAGGTGTTCTGGGAAGCACTGTTCACAACAGCCAAACGGTGGGAGCGACCCAGAGGCCCATCAGCTGACGAAGGACGAATCGCGGTGTTGCCCCCACGACGGAGTACTGCTTAGCAACAAAAAGGGATGAAATAGTGATTCGGGCTACCGTGTGGACGAGCCTCGAAAACGTTCTGTTACGTGAAAGAAGTCAGACACAAAAGGCCATCTGATGTCGGCTTCCATTGACGTGGACTGTGCAGAGTAGGCAAATGTCTAGAAACAGAAAGATCAGTAGTCACCAGGGGTACGAGGGAGGGGAAATGGGAAGTGACTATAAATGGCCCCGGGGTGTTCTGGGGAGGGAAACGGGTTGTGGCAGTGGTTGGACGGTCTGTGAATGTAGTGGAGACCGTTGCATCTTATGCTTTAAGTGGGTGAATTGTGTGGCATCCGAATTCTATCTCAGTAAAGCTGTTACAATAAGAAAGTGTTGGGGGCGCCTGGCTCTCTCGATCTTGGGGTCATGAGTTCGAGCCCCATGTCGGGTGGAGAGATTACTTCAAAATATATAAAATAAAAATCTTGAGCGGAACGAAGGAAGGAAGAAAGAAAGGAAATTAAGGAAGCGATGGGCTCACAGGGCTCCTCGGCTGGTCAGAGTCAGCCACCAGCTGCGCTTTTGAGCCCCTGCTGAAACATTCAGCGACCCGAACCCTGGCTCCCAAAGAGCGTGAAGAATTGCCCCAGAAGGCAGACTTTCCCCCCAGGGCTCGGCATCGCCTGCAATGGAGGCCTTGCTCCCTCCACTTCCCTTTTTGCTCCTTTTAAAAACAAACGATTTAAATGCAACCTGAGAAAGCTCCTGTTAACTTCTAGCCCCAAACAAGAAGCAGATAGAGGCAGATGAGCTTGCGGTTCAGGTCCGCCCTGAAGAGCAGGCCCAGCGTCTTCCACTGGGTCCATCTGTGAAGGTTCTGGAATCTGGTGCACAGGCGTGGCAGGGTGGGGACTGCTTTTCTGCCCCTTTCCTCCTCCCTGTCTCACCTGTGTGGGTAGCGTGGCCACAGACACTTAGCGAGCATCAGAAAGATGGACCCCAGAAGAGGAGCTCTGGTGGGGGAGGCCTGGCCGTCGCCCTCTGATCCCATGGACCTGAAGGAGAAAAACCGTCCAGTGTCAGGCCAGGACTGTAGGGTCAGGAGAGACCAGAGAGCCGTCAGGAGGAAATCTGAGCCTTTTCTGGGAGCAAGACAGGCGGCCTCCAGCTCAGGGAGGGGCTGAGGAGAGAAGATGGTAGCGGGGAGGGGTCCCGGGGGCCTTGAAATCCTGTGTGTGCGGCCAGCAAGGAGATGCGACAAGGCAAGGGCTGACCTGAATCCTGGCTGGGTTTGTGACTAGCTAATGTTCCTTCACCCGTCAACCACTGGCTGAGGACCTACTGTGTGCCAGGTACCAGAAGAACTTCCTGAGCCGGGTGTGGGGGAGGGGCCGGGGAGAGACAAGGTCTCTGCACTCATGGAGGTGGGCCCTACTGGGGGGACCAGCAATGGACCAAAAAGCAACACACCCGGCACAGAATGCTACGTGGGGACAATCTTGAGGACATCAAAGGGGGATGAGAAGCCAGAACAAATGGGCGATCCGGGAAGGCCTCTCTGGGGTGGTGGCACTGGAGTGATGTCATATCTAAGGCAGAGGAACTGCCCACTGCAAGTGCAAAGGCCCTGAGGCAGGGTGGGAAGAGGGCGATTGATGAGGGGGATCATAGGGGCCAGACCAGGCAGGGTCTGACGCTCTGTCTTGAAGACTGGCTTTCCTCGGACTGAGGTGGGAGCCACGGAGTGTTCTGAGAACAGGAGGCCCTGATCCGATCTAGGTTCCGATAGGATTCCTCTGGCCCCAGACAGAGTGGACTGTGGGGTGGTGGGAGGGGCAGAAGCAGAGGCGACTGTGGTCCTCCAGAGGTGGGGTGACAGTGGCTGGCCCAGGGCAGAAGCGGCAGAGGTGTGAAGAAGCAGTCACTGTTTCCTCTAATCACACACACCGCCTGCTGCCCAGAGAGACGGTGCGGGGGAAACCAAGGAGGTTGTAAACACACACAGACACGTGTGTTCTACAATCACTCGGTTTCACACGTATCACATTCTGCACACAGATTCCACATCTGTATGATACCTACATGGGCGTAATCTCCGCTCACGAGGAGTCAACGTTTGTGCTGTAAACCCAGCTGGCCTTGGGTTCTAAAACCCCGGGTGAGCGGACCTCACGTCCCGGGAGGGGCGCAGCTCTGGAGTTGGGGACCGCGGACTCTGTGTGACTCAGGCCCGGCTTCTCTGATCCTCATTTTCCTCGTCTTTAAAATGGGGATGACGATGCCTGCCTCCAAGGGTTGTCGGGAGGACTGGATGAGATCACCGTGTATGCAAAGCAGCTGGGCTGGCGTGGGAGCGGGGACGATTTATTAATAGTCATCACAGTAATAATGAGGTCTGTTTTGGGGCCAAGCAAACCCCACGGAGCACCTTCCTGGAACAAGGGTGTGCACACACACCCGCACACCCACTCTCCTGCTTGGGGCGCATGGGAAAGGGGGCAGACCTGTGGCCTCCGTATGGGCAGGATGGACCAAGAACTACCGTGGAAGCCTGTGAGTCAGCTACAGGGCATAAAACAGTTAATGGGCGTGCCGCCCTGGCTACAGTAATGATGGAGAGACAGAAGCTTAGATAATATCCGGAAGGCAGGTGGATTAGTCAGGGCTCTCTCGGTTCTAAGGGACAGAAACCTAACTCAAACCGGTTTAAGCAAAAGAGAATTTATTGGGTCATGTAAAAAAAAAAAAAAAAATCCAGGGGTGTTCTTGCTTCAGGCATAGCTGGATCCAGGTGTTTGAATGATATCATCAGTTTTCTCTGTCTCTCTGGAAGGTTGTGCTAATTAATATATGTGAGGTTCTAAACAGCACCTGACACACCTAATGCACCATAATATTAGCTTTTGTTTTATTACTACTATTTCTATTACTGCTACTACTCAGAAAAAGTCAGTGCTTTTTCTCAATTATTCCTGTGGAAGTCCCAGGACTGGATCTCATTGACTTTGGTTGCGTTATGTGGCCATTTCTGAATCAAACCCTGTGGCCCATGGCCAGGTTCTGTGACCATCAGGTCCTGTGACAAGGCTCCTGTGACTATCCTTGAGGCTGGAGATGGGGTCAGCCCCACTCAAACCCCATGCACTGGGAATGGTGGAGAGGGGCTCCTCCCGGGAAGTGGGGGCTGGCCAGGCTCAGCCATCCCCCCCCACCCCGTGGTGGCTGTGCCGGAGTCCTCGCCAATGCCTGCCCCCCCCCCCCCCCCAAGGAGAGCCCTAGACTCTAGCAGTCATTGCTCGTCCATCACCTGGGAGTCCTGAGCCTGGCTTCTGCCTAGTGTTGCCTTCTTTGCACAAGGGCGGCCTTTAGAGTCAGACAGACATGGGCTTGGTACCCAGTTCTACTGCTTAATTAGCTTCCCCCGTGTCTCAGTTTCCCCACCTGTGAAATGGGACAATTATCACACCTCCTTAATTCAACAAATAGTTTATGGGATACTCTATCCGACATTTATTGGATACCAGTGGCCTCAACACTTTTTATGTATTAACTCGTTTGACCCTTGCAACAATAAACCTGGGTGTTAAGGGTAACCATCCTATTTTTACAGTAGAGAAAACCGAGGCACAGAGAGGAGGAGTCACTGGTCGTAAGGTCACCCAGCCAAGGAGTGGCAGGGCTGAGATTTGACCCAGTCGGCCTGGCTTTAAAGCCTCGGAACCGTGGATTATGAGATAAGACTCAGCGGCTGTCATGTAGTAACTTTCTATGTGCAGGCTGTCCCTGCCTGGCAAGCTGTGTCCCTTTTCACCTGCCTCGGTTTTTCTCATCTGTAAAATGGCCCCACAGTTGTGGAAGAGAGAGTGAGACAGAAGGGGATGAAGTGACATGAGGGCCTTCGTTTATTTAACAAATACTTAGTGAGCACCTATTATGTGCTGGGCACTCTGCTAGGCACTGTGGGCACAGCAGTGAACGCAACACACTCCCTGTCCTCTCGGCTGACATTCCAGCGCTGGGACGGGCACCAGATGAGTCAACCCAGAGGTGAACAAGATGATCTCGGGTGGTGAGTGCTTTGGAGAAGATAGAATGCGGTGACAGGACAGTAACAGAGCGGTCAAGAGGCCTCTGGGAAGAGAGGCACCTGACCTGTGTCCTGAAGGAGGAGCAGGGGTCTCCCTGGGAAGATCAGGTGTGGGAAGCACCTTCTGAGCAGGGAGAACACCAGGTGCAAAGGCCCTGAGGTGGGAATAGTGAGACAGACTTGGAGCAAACCCTGTTCTTGCCACTGGCTGGGAAACCAAGGCACAGAGAGAAGGGTCAGACCCCAGGCCACACAGCTGGCACAGGTGGTGCTGGGGATGCACGGGGAAGGCACACAGGGGCTGGGGCCTCTGTAGATGCACCGCAGCCAGAATCTTCCGGGCTGCCCCAGGGGCAGCCTCCCCGTCCTGAGCCGTCCCAGCTGTTTGGGGGGCGGCTGCTGAGGCCCCGGTTCCCTTATTTAACGACAAACAACATTCTTCACCCTCATTGACTTATGAAACAGATGCCCATCAATCTGCCACCATGTGGCCCCACTTCCTGGGTGGGATGACAGGTCCCAGTGACTGCCTTTGGGGGCTGAGAGAGGGGCACCTCGACTGGGGGGCACTTGGTATGGCCTCGGTGCTGGGGCTGCGCCCGGCCAGGGCTGCATATCCTTGCCTGCAGCGAGAAGGACAGTTGAGGGTCCGTGTGAACATCTATGCAACAAGCGAGGCGAGCACCTGGCACCGAGTAGCCCTCAGCTCTCAAAGGGGCCGGGATGCTGCCCCCGAGGGGCAGGGTTCTCACCTCCTGTGTCTGGAGAGCAGGGCAGAGAGGGTACAATTCTCCCTCCCAGCGACCTCTGCAGGGGGTTAAAGAGTTCCCACTCGGTGGATGGGGAGACTGAGGCTCTGAGAAGCTCGGGAACTTGCCCGAGGCCTCACAGCATCCGAGTGAGGGAGGGGTTCGGTGCTGGGTTCCTGCAGCCCCAGAGCCTCCCCTTTCCACGCCAGCACCTCGCAAACCACAATTTTTCACAAGCTGTCGATTGTGACGGTAACATCCCCACGGTTTGTCCTCCTGGGAGCTTTGCACTGGGCTCCATTTGCGGGCCTGCATCAGTTCTAATGTCTTGGCTGATTTGAAGCTGGGGAGGGGAGCTTTTTAAGTGAATTATTTTTTATGCCCAAATAATATTGTGATAATAATGTTCACTGACAATTATTGAACGCGATAGCTACGTGCCAGGGACTTTCCACACATTATCTTACTTTGGAATTCACACCAACCTTCTGAGGAAGGCTCTGTTATGCCCTCTTGACGGCTGAGGAGCCCAAGGCTCTGAGCCATGAAGGACCTGCCCAAGGCCACACAGCTGGGTTGTGGTAGAGGCAGGATTCGAACCCAGGCCTGTCAGACAGCAGAGACCCATGCTTCTGAGAGCTGGCTTTGGAACATGGGACTTTTCCTCTTCCGACTTTTATTTGAGAAGCCAGTATGAAGCATTGAGAAAAATCCCAACAACAAGTGCCCTGTGCCAGCTTCTGGCAGGTGCCTGGGCTCTGAACACCCATGGAGAGGGTCCGGGAAGGGTGGGAGGTATAGCCCTCAGGGGCCGTGGCATGAAAAGAAACACCCATGGGGATTCGTAGCCAGGCCCTTTAGCAAGCTAGAAGCTTCTGAGCGGCTCCCCATTACTCTGCCTGTCGTCTGGCATCCAATCTGATGCCACATCCCCTAAATAACTCGTTCTGTCTCTCTGCCTCCATTGGGCACAGCCCCCATCACTGCTCCCCTGGACCACTGCAGCGGTCCCCCCCTTGGCCTCCACCATCACCCCTGTGATCTATTCCTCACTCAGAGGGATCCTGTTAGAACCCAAGGCAGAGTATTTCTAGCCTCTGGTGAAAACCCCTCTGCATGTTCCCCTTTGCTCTTAGAATAGCCCTCAAGTTCTTGTCACCAAGGCCCCACAGAGCATTTCCCCTTAATCTCTCCACTCTAGCCACCTGGGCCCCCCCCCCCCCTCTGTTTCCAGAACTCTCCCAGCCGGTCCCCACCCAAGGGCCTTTGCACTTGCTATGCCCATCGCCTGGATTTCTCAGCCCCCAGGCTACACAACTATTTCCTTCTTGGCTCAGACGTCACCATCGCAGGGAGGTCTTCCCTGACCCCCCAGCTCCGAAGAAAGCTTGTCTTTCCCACATTCCACCTTGGCACCCCTGAAGTCCGGTCCGCACTGTAGCCAGAGGGAGCTTCCTGAACCCTGAGTCTCAACAAGGTCCTCAACCCTACCGAAATCCTCTCTGGCTGGAATCCGACCCCCCTTAAGTCTCCAGTACCTTAAAGCAAAGCCCCCGATGAGGCCACTGCTGCCTGAACCTCCTTCCTCTCTCTTCCTGAGCTCTCCCGGCCCCCTCGCTCAGCCAGACTTAGCTCGTTCCCCCAAGGGCCAGCCTTTAGGCCGGGGTCGCGCAAACACGGGCAAGATTATTCTCCGTGGTGGGAATCTGCCCTGCACACTGTAGGGTGTTTGTTGAGCAGAATCCCTGTCCTCTCCCCACCCGATGCCAGCAGCAGCCCCCTCCCCAGCTGTGACAACCAAAAATGTCTCCAGACTTTGCCACATTCCCCAGGGGGAGCAAAATCACCCTGGTTGGGAACCACTGGGCTCAGCTTTTGACCATGTTGTTCTCTCTTTTGGGAACATTCCCTACCAACCCTCCACCCTCATCCTGTTCAGGTCCCTTTAGATGCCGCCCACAGGGGAGCCTTCACCACCCCAGGCTGGGTCAAGAGTCCTGTGGGTACCGATCTGCCCTCAGAGAGACCTGGTGATGCCATCTTGAAATTGTGCGGTGTCTATTTGTGCCCCAGAGCACATCATCTCCACAAGGACAGCACAGTGTCCTCTCTGTTCGTCACAGGGCCTGGCACAGGGGCTCAGTCCACATCTCACACTCCCTCACCCCTTCTCCGCCTCTCTGTCCCCTTTCATCTTGGCAGCCGGAGACACTGGAAACAATCAGACATGGTCCCCGTGCCCAGCCAGCTCGCATTCTGGTGACAGTCACAGACACACGGAGGCAAAGGCGACACTCAGGTTGAAGTCGCCGTGGGGGGAAACGCAAGGCGTCACCTAGGCCAAAATATGTGAAGGTGCAGTCAGGATGGGCTTCTTGGGGGAGGTGACGTCTGGCAGGTAACACATAGACAAGTAGAAAGAGGACATGTCAGAGTGACGGTTGCACAGTCTTGTGAATGTACTGTCACTGTCACTTTAAAATGCCTAATTTCATGTTATGTGAATCTCGCTTCAATTAAAAAAATGAGAATAAAAATAGTGCAACCTGGGTTCCAGTTCGAGGAAACGATGTGCAAAAGTCTGGAGGCTGGACGGAGCACACAGGGCATTGAGAAGTGCCGGTCGTATTGTGTGGCTGGAGCCTCGGGTCACAGGGGGGCTGGTGGCGGTGGAGGGTGGTGGCTCTGAGACAGGAGGCGGGGCAAGGGGCCTGTGGCCACCATGACGAGTTCGTATTTTTTCCTAAGTTGAGAGCCATGGAAGGTTGCAGGGGGAGGAAGGACAGGATATGACTTGGGTTCTATCAGGATCCTTCTGGCCGCATGAGAAGGGACTGTCGGTGGGTGAGGGTGCAGGCAGGGACAGCAGGGAGGAGGCGACTGCCACAGTCCGGGTGGGAGAGGACCGTGGCCTGGCCTGGCGGGGAGGGGAGCGCCTGCAGGTGAGAAGGTCCAGTCTGAGAGCTATTCAGGGCATAAAACAGACAGCGGTGGTGGTTTGGATGTGGGTGGTGAGAGGGGGAGCGTCAGAGACAGTAACCAAGTAGCCGAGAGCAGAAACCCGCTGGAACCTGGCCCCTGCATCCTCCCAGGGACCCAGCTCTGCCCCCCCCCCCCCCCAGGGCCTCTGCTTCCCCTCCAGGCTCCCTCAGACACAGCCTTGGCTCTCCCACAACACTCTGTGTGACCCCTGGCCAGCTCTTGACCCCTCTGGGCCCACTTCTGGGGCATCTGTGTGCCTTCCTCTCCAGGAAGAACACGAGGGCACAGGAAGCCACCGGCTCAGGCAGAGAACCTTGAAGAACCTGTCCTGCTGGCCTCACCCACCCCTCCCGGGTGCTCAGGAGGCAGAGGGGGCACCCGGGGCAGGGTCTGGGCAAGAGGATGTGCTCCAGCCCCTGCACGCCCTACGCTGACAACCAGCCCTCTGCCCACCGGAGGCCCCTGTGGGGTCCGCACCTGCAATCCCAGGGGTGGTAACCCCAGGCCCAGCCTCAGACTCTGAGCCCCACCCTGTGGCAGAGGCTGCCCGGGCCTCGGGGAGGAAGAACCTCCTTCAGCAGCACAGCTTGGTGGTCAAAGGCACGGGGGCCAGAGCCGGGCCTGCGTGCAAATCCCAGCTCTGCCCCTTTCTGCTCTGCAGCCTTAAACAAGTGACTCAGCGTCTCTGATGCCCAGAGAGAAAGAGGGCTGGCCAAGAAGTCACGTTTCACACAAGTGGGGCTTTTCTTCTCATGAGGTGGTATAAGTCTCCATGTACAAACCGAAGCTTTATGGGCTTTGTGGTTTTTTGCAAATTGAACGTAACTTCCATTTTGGGCCACCTCGTTCTGCCGGGCTGGTGGAGACCTCGTTGATTCTTTCCTCTTCCTTTTCCACCACCCGTTCCCTACTCCTCCTGGGTTCCTGTCCTTCCGTGAGGTGGAGATGTTGGGGACAAGAGCAGAGTAGGGACGTGGGTTGGGGACGGGCAAGTTCCCACCTATCAGGCCCCGTGTAGTGCTGCGGCTGTCCCTTCCCCATAGCCTGTGGCCTGGGGTCCTCTGACTATTTCCTGGCCACTCCTAGGGGCTGGCTGGAGGCTGCCTTTCCAGAATCACAGAGAAGCCGTTCCCACCACCGTTCTGGCCTCGTTGAGCTCAATCTGGGGCCTTGGCCACCCACACCTGCCACCCTCCTCTCTGCCCCAGCCCTGGAATCTTCCTCTGGTTCTGGGTGGGGGAGCCTTGCTCTCTGTAAGATGCTTTTTTTACAAATATGAGTTCTTCCTGCTCCCCTTGGCTTTTGAAACTCTGAAGCCAGGAAGCCTCCTGGGATTCCTGAACTTCGGTCCCACTCTTTCCCAGGAGGCACGGAGCCCAAGCTGGTTCTGCTGCTTTATGTGGGGAGGGGCCAGGGCCGGGGGCGCAGAGAAGAGGGAGGAGACGTCAGCTAACGCAGCATTCCCTAACATTTTGGTCTCCGGATCCCTTTCTATTTTAAACAATTATTGAAGACTGCAGGAGCTTTTGTTTGAGAGGATTATATCAACCGCTATTTGTATTAAGAATTAAAACTAAATCCAGTATACGTTAATATAATTAACATAGTTTTATAATAAATAACTGTATATTTCTTTTTTTTTTAAGTTTATTTTTATTTATGTTTGACAGGGAGAAAGAGAGAGAGCACAAGCCAGGGAGGGGCCAGAGAGAGGGAGAGACAATCCCAAGCAGGCTCCACGCTGTCAGCACAGACCCCGAAACAGGGCTGGATCTCACGGGCCATGAGGTCGTGACCTGAGCTGAGATCAAGAGTCAGATACTTGGGGCGCCTGGGTGGCTGAGTCAGTCAAGCGTCCGACTTTGGCTCGAGTCGTGATCTCGTGGTTCGTGAGTTTGAGCCCCACGTCGGGCTCTGTGCTGACAGCTCGGAGCCTGGAGCCTGGATTCTGGATTCTGTGTTTCCCTCTCCCTCTCCCCAAAATAAATAATCATTAAAAAAGAAAAAGAGAGACACTTAACTGACTGCGCCATCCAGGCGTCCCAACTATATCTCAACATAAAAAAATTAGGGAGAAAAGTGGCATTAGTAACCCTGTTCACATTTTGCAACTTTCTCAAATGCCTGGCCTAATAGGAGGCATGACCTCTGGGCCCTCATCCGGCAAGAAACTTGGCTTTTCAGAGGCACCTGGCTGGAAAGGGGGTGTAATCCAGCCAGCTGTAATACTACTCCTCTTTGATATCATGCCAGAACTCACCACTGGCACTTTCTTAAGGTTCGGTTCAATATGGAATCTAAATACCTGTCAGTGAGCTTTTCAAACTCTTTACCCTCACGGGAGAAGCGACCGAAAAAGGTAGATCATCTTGTGAACCCCCGGAAAGGGGTCCTGGGAACCCACGGGGATCCTTGACTTTGAAAACTGCTGAGGTTCCAAAGAAGAAAAATGTCCCATCAGACATAAAACTGCTGGTTGACTCTCACAAGAGGCATCCCAGAATAGGATTAAGAATCTGCATTCAGTTCCCATTTCCACTGTTTCTGGGCTGTGTGTCCTTGGGTAGGTCACTGTGTTTCTCTACACCTGTTTCCTCGCCTGTAAATGGCGATAACGAGGCCTTATAACCAGACAGCATGGTGACAGCACATGCTTGCTGTCAGGACCCATGAAAAGCACAGGATAAATGCAAAGGAGTTTTCGAGTATCAGTCCTCTAGCCTCACCTACTCCTTCCTGCCACAGGGCCTTTGCACCAGCCGTTCCTTCTGTCTGAAACCCCTTCCTCCCTGGCTTTGTCAAGAGAACTCCTTCTCATCCTTCAGCTCTCAGCTCAAATCCTACTTCTTCCAGAAAGCCTTTCCTGACCTTCCTGGAATGTCAAATGCCTCTACTGGAGACCCCAGAGCATGGCTGAAGTTTACATTTTCTAGAGTCATTAGGTGATTATCTGTCTCCTACCAGGCCATGAGCCCAGGCTAGTTTTTGCCTTCTACCTTAGTCGTGCTTGTGTGGACTGAATGCGATTGAAAGAATATTAGGCATAAAGTGTCACCTTTAGTGATTCCCTGGTCTTTCTATCCTTAGAATTTGGAAAAGCTGGGTTTTGAGAAGTGCTGCCTCCCCAACCCCCCACCTTCTCCACTAACAGCCGGTTTGCACCAGGGATAGGGGAGGCAAGGGTCCATCCCCTTTTGTGCCGGGTCCCCTGTGGTCCTCTGGGGTGACGTCACCTCCCCCAGCAGCTCTTTTCTTCCTTCAGGTGGTTCCCTGCTCTGAGCCCACAACAGTCTCTCAAATGTCCAGGCTGGCAAACCCACTGCTCCCTCTGTCCAAACATCCCGCTCCCTCTACCCACTGTCCCTTTAAGACTGGTTCAGCCAGGATTTCCTCTCCCTACCCCAGGCCTGGACTGTGTCCCTGTGTCCCTGTGTCCCTGTCATCACGGCACAGGCTGCATTCCCTATTTGTCGCCTTGTCTCCATCCCCTGCCCCCGCGAACCAGGCAGTGTGTTCATCAGGGAAGGGATCTTGTCGTCTTTGCTCCTCCGGAATCAGGTGTTGGGCCTGGCATCCCGTAAGTGTCCAAAACATTTGCTGAAATGATGGGAAAGTAGAAGTTTAGGGGTCACGAAAGAGGGTTGTAACCGATTGTTTGGGGCTGCAAGTAATAGAAACTCAGCTTAGACCAACTTAACTATGAAGGAGATTTATTGGCTCCCATAAACAAAAGCCTAGCAAAAGATGAGCTTCAGGCTTGGTTCGATCAGGGCTCTAGCTCTTTCCCTCTGTGTTTCACCCAGCTCTGTGATTCTGTGTGTTGATTTTTTTTTCCTCTATCTGGTTTTCTTCTTGGTGTTAAAATGGGTACAGCAATTCCAGGCCTCATTCTGTTCAGATGAGGAAGGTCTCTTTGAGTGGCTTCTAGGAGTACTTAGAATGCATCTTTTCCAGAAGCCCACAACATTGAGTGTCCTCTACACTCAATGGACCAACTGGTTATATGTCCATCCTGAGCCAGTAGCCACAGCTAGAGGGTAAGATTTAGATCTTTTATTATTTATTTATTTATTTATTTATTTTGGAGACAGAGAGACAGAAAGAGGGGGAGAGGGAGAGAATGAGTGGGGGAGGGGCAGAGAGAGAGAGGGAGACACAATCTGAAGCAGGCTCCAGGCTCTGAGCAGTCAGCACAGAGCCAGACCTGGGGATGGAACCCATGAACCATGAGATCATGACCAGAGCTGAAGTTGGATGCTTAACCTACTGAGCCACCCAGGGCCCTGCAGGGTAAGATTAAAAACTTAGCTTAAGTTTGGAGCCAGGAAGAGTCAGCTCCCCTCAAAAGAAGGGCTGCATGAGAGATGTGGCCACTGTTCCAAGAGAAGACAGAGGGGGCAAGACAGCCAAAACATCCACTCTAGAAGTTTAATTATATTAATATCTGAAGAATTTATTCCTTGAGCAAAGACCAATCCAGGGAAAACTTTGCCAAATGTCTAGATATTTCACCAGAACCTCGTATCAAAGGCAAGAAGATAACAGATTTTTCTGCTCTCTGATTGAATTCCATTGCCTAAACCCACAGCCAATTCACAAAGCCACAAATGACTTTACTGAATATTTTTTTAAGTATGTTTGTTTTTCCGATTATGATAACAATACATGCTTGTTGTTAAAATATTTAAATAATGTAGAAAAGTATTGAAAACAGTGGTTTTCAGCTGAGAGCGGTTTTGCCCCTCAGGAGACACGTGGCAATGTCGGGATGCATTTTTGGTTGTTATGACGGGGGGGTGGGGGCACTACTGGCTTCTGGTGGGTAGAGGCCAGAGATACTGCTAAGCATATCCTACGATGCCTACAGGACAGTCCCTCGAAACAAAAAAGTAGCTGGCTCCAAATGTCAATAGTGTCGAGGTTGAGAAAGTCTGACTTAAAGGAAAGTAAAAATTACTGAAAACCCTACCACCCAGAAATAAATGCCGCTGACATTTCAGTAAACATCCTTTAGACAACTCTTTAACAACTTAGTACAAATTAGAACACGCATTCGAACGTTTTTTCTCCACAATATGTTGTAGCATCTTTCTAGATTGCCATTTTTGTTAGTACTTTAGGACCATTTAATATAATGATTTGTATATTTGTTTAATGCCATTTAACTTTTTCATATAGTACTTAATTAAGTTTACCATTGTTTTCTTAGCGAATCCTCCATAATTTAGCATTTTGGATTTCTTCCCCCAATGTTCCACTATTATAAACATTGCCACAAGGAACACCCTTGCCCATAGAGAACGCTTGGCCTTAGGATCAATATCCTTGGGATAAATACCCCAAAGTTAAATTTCCGGGTTGCTTTAAAATTTCTGCCCATTGAATGTCATAGTACACAGTGCCATTCTATGCCAATTTGACAGATGGAAAGTGACATATCATTATAGCTTTTATTTCCATTTCCTAGATTACTGACAGGGTAGATCTTTTCTTCATAGGATCACCTGACTTTTGTGTTTATGTGTGAAAAATCCATTTTAGAATAGGGTGCTTATCTTTTCTTATTGTTTCGCAACAGCTCTTTGTATATTAAAGATAAAGATATTAACCCTTCTTAAGAGTTCCATAATTGTTGACATTAGAAGGCTTCTTTTCTTTCTTTCTTACTTTTTTGTTGTTGTTGTTGTTCCCTTGTGCTTTCGAAGGATGTGCCTAATGTTCTGGCAAACATTTCATGAATTACATTAGGAAATAACTTTTGTGACAAACCCATTTAACAACCATTCTTTGTTCCCGCCTCCTGATAATGCTCAGAGCCACAGCGGCAGCCTTTGCCCAACTCCGTGTCATTAACCCTTGATCTTTTCCTGCTGAATAGCAGATTGCTTTCCGGAGCGGGGAACACAGTTTCATTTTCACCTTCCCGCCGATGGAACTGCCTCTGACTCTGTGCCAGAAGGCTGTTTACATAAGAAATGATTTGATTATATTGTACAACCAATGGCAGCCTTTCTCAGAATGAAGAAGCCAGAAACATATAATCAAAGCCATTAACTATGTACAAAGAAACACAGCCCACTCTAGATTTCCCACCAACCGTAATAACAGTTTTCCAGGAAAAAATAAGAACGGGACTATGGTTTCCTACTAAAACATGTTAGAGGAAAGACTTTTAAAAGGACATTTGTAGCATTAGCCCAGTTGCACTCTCAAATCAGACCAGCCTGGACTCAAGTCCCCGCTCTGTAAGTTGTGATCTCGGGGACGTCACTTACCTGCCCTGAGCCTCTTTTTCTTCCATTTGTAAAATGGCTGTAATAAAATATCAGGTCTACAGGGTTATTGAGAGGATTACCTGAGAGCATGCGTAATGAAGCACTTTATCAATCAGAATGTGTTCAGCCACAGGGGATAGAACACTCGGCTAAAGGTGGCAAAAAAGAAACAAGAGAAAACATATTTCTAAGGTGCTAAACAAACCTTTGGAGGTATAGTAGCAGCATGACTAATGTCAGCTACTTCTGCCAGGCACCTTCAGACACGTAAGAAGAAAAAGAACGGGAAGGGAGAGTCATAATTTCACCTAAGAAGGCTGTTTAATTCCAAGGTGTAAACGAAAACTCACATTCTCGCCATCGTCCTGCTTGGCAGTTTATAGGTGCGTCTCCTTACAATTTCAGGGTGGCTGCCGCAGCCCCAGGCATCACGCACGGGCTGACAACATCAAGTAAAAGAGGAGGCGGGGTATCTCCTCCTTCTCCCACGTGTCTCCTTCCAGGAGGGAGAGAATTACTCCCAGAAGCCCCCTTGCAGATTTCTCATTGGCCGAGATGGCATCACAAGCCCAACTCCAGGCCAATCACTGACGAGGGAAGGGAGGATTCCCACCATTGGCTCCGAGGCTGGGGAGGGGAAGGGCCACCGCCCCCGAGCACCTGGATGGATGCGCGTCTAGCAAAACTGGACCCCGCTAGCAAGGAAGGCGCAGGCGGGCAGTCGCTGTGTCCGCCGGAAGCGCAGTACCCGGCTTGTATGAGGTGCCCCAGGGGCCAGCGATCGGCAAGCTCTGGGCTGGGAGTCCGGGCTGCGGGAGGGCGGCGCAACGGGTCCGGGAGCCCCTCTGCGCGCCACACCCCTGTATCCAAGCACGGGCTCACCGTCCCCCACGCCATATTTGAACTCAGGGTCTGCTCTTCACCTTACCCCCCCCCCCCCCCCCCCCAGCTTCTGTTGTTGCCCACCTGGCTCAAGCCAGAAGCCGGCTGGCCCTCGAGACTCCCTGCTTTCCCTCGCCATCTATGCTCGACCGTCTCCACCCCTACCGTCAACTTCCACCCGACCCTCCTTGTTCCCGGAGCTGCCATCCGTGCTGTTCCCTCTGCCTGGAATCCTTCCCACCGCTGCTCCCCATCAGCTTTCTCGGGGAAGCCTCTCTGACCTCCTCCCGGTCACCCCCGCTCTGTGTTCCCTCACAGCCTCGCGCACCCCCCTGCTTTGCTCTTATCACACTTCATATTTGTTCGTGCGATTATGTGACTCACGCCTCACCCCGCCGGGCTGCACACTCCACGGGGTAGGAACCAAGTCTCTTTTGTTCACTGATAATCCTCAGCGCCTGGCACATAGCAGAGCTTCAACTTGCTCGAATACACGAAAAAATCCATTCCTCTCCTGTGGCCAGAGAGATCTTTCAAGAGGCAAATCAGATTACCTCCCCCCTCCTGCCTCAGGCTTCCCGTGGCTCCTGTACGCCCTCAGGGCAAAATCCGAAGGGTTTAACACGGCTTTCCCAGACCCTTGGAGGTGGATCCTGCATCACTGCAGGCCCATCTTCTTCCCCCCATGCCTCTGTGCTCCAGCCACCCCCGGCTTCTTTAGGTGCCTCAGAAGTCCCATCTTTAGGTGACTCGAAAGTCCCATGTTCTCTCTTGCCTCTAGATCTGTCCCCACGTCACGCCTCTGGCTGGAAATTTTGTCCAAAAGCATCCTCCTCCTCCTTGTCAAGATTCCATTTAAAAGTTGCCTCCTCTAGGAAGCCCTCCACACCTATCCCCACCAGGCCAGGTTAAACACCTCTGAGCACCACCACTCCGCCCCGTCCAACAACATAAGTCTGCTATGTTGTATCAGGCAGCCCGCCATCTGAGCTGCTAGAACGGAGACCCACAGTGGCTCAACAAGACATAATGGTTTTTCCAGCACAGAGGTGGAAAGTTCAAGGTTGGTGAGTTGCTTTAGCTCTGCAAGTTCATCCTAGAAGCCCTGGTTCCTTCCATCTAGTTCTCTGCCGTCCAGTGAGGTCCAGAATGGCCCTTGAGCTCCTCCCTCACATCTGTGGTCCACTCGGCAGGAAGAGAGAAAGGGTCATTGCTTTAAAGGGCAGGACCCAGACGTGGTTTCACATCACTTCTACTTAACATTCCATTGGCCGCAACTTGGTCGTATGACTGCACCTAACTGCAGAGGAGGCTGGGAAGTATCATCACTACCTGGGCAGCACATGCCCTGCTAAATTCTCCAAAATTCTCTCGTTATGAGGAAAAAGATGCCGGAGGAAGGCGGATGCCTCTGGCCCTGTCTCACCACCCTCAGCACTGAGCACCGTGTCACCTGGTCCCTCGCCCATCAGCCCAGCCAGGCGGCCAGCTCGCTGAGCACAGCGACCATGTGTGGGAGTCACTGTTTCACCCCCGGAAACTAGCTGCATCCTTGGCACATAGCAAATGAGCATAAATGGCTGGAGAAACTGAGGCAGGCCCCAGTTCAGTTGCGTTTTCTGGGCACCTATTACACATAAGATCCTGGGACTCACAGCCTGGTCCAGGTGACCGGGGGCGAGTGAGGCTAGCTTGACCCAGCAGAATCCGAACAGACCCTGGGTCTGGGGCTGCAAGACTCCACCTGATGTGGGAGCCAAGGAATGCCAGGCACGGGTTCAGAACCAGGGCAGAGTCCATAGCCAGAAGGAGGAGGCTCCACGGGTGCCCACAGGTGGGGCAGGTCCCAAATCCTAATCCCACCTGGCTCAGGGCCCACCCCACTTCCTGCCCCGCCCCAGCTTTATCTGGCTTTGGGCCCAGCCCCGAGCACTGGCCCTTCCCTGCTCTCCTGAGCCGGTGGGTAGGGCCCTCCTCCCCTGCGGGCAGCCCAGGAGCCTTGCCTGATACGGACCCTACAGACTCAGGTCGGATCCACGGGGCATTTAAGGAAGGGAGAGCACGCGTTCCCCTCACCCTCCACCCCAAGGGCTACGAGCTGGGATTAAGGAGAAGCAGGTTTCCCTGAAAGAGCCTCCTTTCAGGGCCCGTCTTCTTCCCCTCTGTGTCGCCTCACCTCAGCTTTCCTATCTGTCAAATGGGTGCCTGTGGCCCAGATTGGCTTCTCAGGGTTGGTAGAAGACTTAAGGGGGAAAATGGGTGGGAAATGGGGCTTTGAGGCCTCGGGTCCTCTAGAGAAAAGCTCGTTGTTTTTGTTCTTAGTAGGATGCTGCCAGGCAGAGGCATCGTAATCCACGGTCTTCTCCAGGGTAAGGGGCGGGAAGATCTCAGTGTTTGGCGGATGAAGGAACCGTGTCTCCCCCCAGCCAGCAACTGGGCAGTGGGTCACTGCACGTTAGCCTGGGATGGAACTCCTGTCCAGGGTGGCCAAGGCCCCGCGTGATCTGCCCCCTCCTCTTTGCCTCCCTGACCTTGAGTCTCACCCCGGTCCCTCCCCCTGATGGCTCTGTCCCAGTCACCCTTGCCCCTTGCTGTTCTCAAATGCGTCCGTCTGGCTCCAGCTTCACTGCCTTCATACTGCTGTTCCCTCTGCCTGGATCTCCTTTCCCTGCTGTCCCAGCACCTCCTTCCGTTCTCCACTTAGCCGTCACCTTCTCCCTCTCCCCCCCGAAAGCCATGACTCACCCAGGTGTCTCCCACACTGCACCATCTGGCTCGTGTCCCAACGCCGAGCGGCAGCCTCATAAGAACGTTTTGCGAACGTTGTTCTCATGCAGCCTCGTTTGCTCGTTTGCTCTCTGCCTCCTCCAGCTGAGCACATGGACCCTGCCTGTCTTGTTCTCCACTGTATCCAGAGCCTAGCAAAGGGCCTGGCACACAGCAGGGGCCCAGTAAGGGGAGTTAGCATTTTTGAGTGCCTCCTGCGTGTCAGCCACATTCCTTGCGCCCTCGCAGCGTCACAAATCACTGCCTGGTCGGAATTACCATCCCCGTTTTACAGCTGGGGAAACTGAGGTTTCAGAGTCATGAGGCGACTCGGCTGAGGTCACTGCAATAGGAAGGGGCAGGTCTTGGATCTGAAGCCAAGCCTCAGACTGGGGAAAATACATGCGACCTTCGCACAAAGATCCCGAAGGCTCCCGTACGTTCTGTACGGAGAACAGAACTCAGAGCTCAACAGCTGTACATGTTATATGAGAGGTTCCAACCAGGGATGACTTTGCCTCCCCCAGGAGACATTTGCCAGTGTCCTGAAATGCTCGTGGTTGTCGAACCAGCGGGGCAAGTGCTACTAGAGTCCAGGGGTAGAGACCAGGAAGGCTGACAATCTTACGAAGCGCAGTGGGTCCCCAAACCGAGTTATCCAGCCCCCAGGGCCCACTGCACCAAGACCGAGAAACTCTCTCTGTGCCAAGACTGGGAAACTCTGCCTTAAACGGATGCAGTTTATTGTAAATAAATTATACCTGAATAAAGGTGATTAAAAAAAATATAAAGATTTATACCCAGACTAGAAAAGATCTCATGCCTATCAGGAAGGAAAACGACAGCTCAGTAGAAAATGATGGCCAGATAATTTAAGAAGGCAAATTAACATGTCAGAAAATAGATAGACAAAACAAACAAACAAACAAAAATACAGATAACCAGTACCTAAATGATCATATGATACATACATAATATGGTACCTCCATGCTAATCATGGGGATGCAGATTGTGGCAAAAATGACTTTTACCCCCGTCTCAATGGGAAAAAAAAAGAATTTTAGTGGCAATATCCCAGCCAGTGAGTGTGCAGGAATCAGGTCTTCTCATCACACAGTCAGAGGGAGTATAAACTGGTAAAACCCTAGTGTTGATTTGGGAACACGTCCAGGATTTCAAAGGGACACGGTCGTCTACCTGCATTTCTAATTCTGTCAAAACGCACACGGACACCCAGAGCGCTGCGTGAGGATGCTCACTGAGGCGTTGCTTAGAACAGTGAACCTTTTCAAGGAGAAAGCTACGTTTCCACGAATGTGGGACGAGGTAACTAAAGTCTAGGACATCCATCCCGTGGAATGCTACACGACAGATCAAAGTTATGATAAGCGAAATCTCTAAGCACATATCGGTAGGTGAAAAAAACAAAGCAAGGTACAAAACCACATTTACGATCTGCTTCCACGCAGATAACCCAAAACAGAGCCACTAGTGCCCGCCCCTCCCCCACCCATCACCCCTTTTCCTCGCTAACAGGACCCTGATTTTGCATGGGACGGCACTGGGTCCAAACAGAACAGTCATCTCCCCAGACCCTCTTGCAGGCACGCGACTACAAAGGGGTGGCCACGTGACTCGACTCTGGTCAATGACGTGTGGATAGAAATTTGCCACGTGAAACTCAGAAAGCTACCGTGTCTTTGATCAAAGGGGGCACTCCACTGGCACATTCCTTGCCCTTCTCTGCCCCCTTGCCTGGGATGAACATACAATGCCAGGTGGAGAAGCAACCCTCTCGAACTAAGGGTTTGAAAGTCTTGTATCGAAGTGGGAGACCGCGAAGCTGCTCGTTGGTCGTGTCCCCGGATGCATCTGCCTCTGGAATTCCTTTTACGGGGGAAAAATGGAATCTCCTGCCTGCAGGCAAAGCCACTGTTATGTGTTACTTACTGCCAGAGGCGACCCTAGAGATGCTGCTGGAGTATTGGCAACAGAACTGTATTCAAGTGTTGTTTTATAGTCAGGATTTTTTGGAGAGAAAATATACGTCAAATATAGCCTCTCTGGCTAGAGTCTGTGGCCCTTTGATGTTCCTTTTCAGAAAGTGTTTGCCAACTGGCTCGAGTCCTTCTGACCCGTGCAAAAACGCCGAGGGTAGATGGCGGGGCACCAGGAGGCTTTCACCTGACTGCCTGAGTGGGAGGCTGGGGAGTTGACTTCACAGGGAAAGGTGCAGTTTTTTTCCCGGTAAGAGGAGTCCACATCTCTGACCTTGGGAGGGAGGCTTAGGGCTCCATCTGGCCAGTCCAATCTGGGCTGTCCCCACTTTATAACTGTGCCCTGTGTCCCTCCAGCTGAGACGTGCAGCTCCCCCCCCCCCCCCCCCAGGAGAGGCCTGGCCACCTCTCCCACCTGTTTGTCCTCCACTTCTCAGAAGCTCCCTTTATCTCGGGCCAAAGTCCCCTGGGGAAGAGGATGGAATGCCACCTGCCATCACGGGGTTGATGAGTCACCTCCCACTGACTAGAGGCCACAGCCAGCCTCACCTCTCCCTTTTGCACCCTGGTCTTCCCTCGCGGGTGGGAAGGATGGGCACATGGCCCTAAAAAGCATGACACTGACAGCCACCATCTCTGGGGTGCTGACTTGGAACCAGGCCTTGGGAGGTTAAGGACACAGATGGGACATGGACCCCAGGGTTCAGTCTTGGCTCTAACGCATCCTAACCTGGTGGCCTGGGAAGTCACTTAACCCCTCCCGATCCCCCTCCCCGCATTTGACAAACTTTGTTGGGCAAGCACTCCAAACCACACACAGAGGTGCTGAGGATGCTGCAGGGTGATCCTGCCCTCGCGTGGCACAGTGGGTGGAAACATGCAAAGCTAGTAATGATGACGATACTAATAAAAGTTAAAATTCCACATGTCAGTTGGTGATGGGTGCCATGGAGAGAAGGGGGGCAAGGAGTGCTGATGAAGGGGCCTATTCGTTTAAACGGGGTCGACAGGGAAGCCGCTGGATACATTCACATCTGAGCAAAGACCTGAAGGAAGTGAGAGAGGAGCCATGCGGTTATCTCCGGGAAGAGAGTCCCAGGCAACAGGAACAGCAAGTGCAAAGGCCCTGGGGCTGCAACATTCGTGGTAGGTTCCAGGAGCAGGGAGCCGGCCAGTGTGCCTAGAGGGGAGTGCTCAGAGAGCAAGGTGGGGGGCGTCCATGCAGGACCTATGGACCACTGCCAGGACCTTGTCTTTTACTCTGGGTAACACAGAAACCACAGGAGGGTGTTGAACAGAGGAGAGACACGAGCTGATTTCCTTTGGTAGGGAGAAAAGGCAGAATGGGGGAGATAATTTGGAAGACACTGCCATAACCCACGTAAGCACTCGGTCACTCACACCCGGGTAGGGCTGCCTTCTGAAGGCTGATGGATGTGATGCAGGGGGGTCGGGGGTTAGAGACGGAGAGGAGCCAGTGAGGACACTAAGGCTTTTGGCCTGAGCCCCTGGAAAGACGGAGGTGGCATTTTCTAGAGTGAAGCAGGCCGCAGGAAGGGGTGGGGTTGTGCGGGAGGGTAAGAAGTTCTGTATCTTACATGGAGGCATGTTGAGTGGCAGCTGGGTACCCAAGCCTGACTTCAGGTGACACGTCCTGGCAGAAGATGTGCGTGTGGAGAGTTTTGGCATGGAGATGATATTTGGAGACTCGGTCTTTTGGTCTGTAAAATGGGGGTCAAACAGCACATGTTTGCAAGCTTACTGTTGAGGCTTGTTAGGCATTGACAGGCCCCCAGCAGGTAGGAAAATGCAGGTCAATGTTGGCTCTAATAATTCAATACTTGACTCACTGCATCCTCCTGAGGTCATTACCATCACCACCATCTTTGACTTTACAGATTAGAAAATGGAAGCTCAGAGAGGTTAAGTGACTGATCAAAGGTCACACAGCCAGCAAATGGCACAGCCCGGATTCAGAGGCTGTGTTTAGAGTCCTGCTCTTGGGGCGGCTGGCTGGCCCAGTTGGAGGAGGCTGCGACTGTTGATCTCAGCGTCGTGGGTTCAAGCCCCACACTGGGTGTAGTGATTACTAAATAAACACATACATTTTAGAGTCCTGCTCTTGGCCTTCAAACCTGCTGCTTGCACTCCCAGCACCAAGCCCTTGGATCCCGAACTGCCCGGTCTGGGGGAGCTCCCAGACGGGAGGAGAGGTATAATCATGAGTGGAAATGCCTCCAGGGCAACGCAGGACCTGAGCCTGGCCCACTAGCGGCACGAACTAAATAGGAGGGCTCGTGTGGCCGCGTAGCCTTCTGGTTAAAGGACTTGATCGCCTGAGTGATTGAGCTCTGCTCGTCACTGGCGTTGTGACTCTGGAGATACGACTCATCCTCCTGGGCCTTCGTTTCTCCAGTTGTGAAACAGGATAACAGAGGTTGTTGGGAGGACCGAATGGGTTGACCCACGCAAAGGAACATAGTGGGTGCCTAATAAATGCAGTATGCTGAGCTCACTGTGGTTGCTCCTGCTCACTTTCCACTAAACGTGCGTTCCCAGGGCCAGGGGGACCTGTCTGTCATCTTCCGCCCCTCGCTCGGCGTTCTTATTCTGCCCTGGCCACGGTGAGCTGTGCGTCTTTGGGTTTCTCGTCCCGAGCCTGCATTTCCTCCTGCCCCGAAGTGGGGACGGTGGCATATCCACCTGCCGTGGAGATTAGCAGACGCAGTGCGTGCGAAGGACATTGGGTCGACACTGCGATTGGCCCAAGGTAAGTGCTCAGTGTGCACGGACGTTCGCAACAGCCGGCACCTCAGACGCCCTCCCCCGCAAGCTGGATAAAGAAGCCGGAACATCACTCAGCCATAAAGGGAGCCAGCTGCTGATACCGGAGCAGCACGGCGAACCTTGCAGGCAGTGTGTTGAGGGGAAGAAGCCACATACAAGAGGCAAACGTTGCACGGTTCGCTCTGTTTGAAACTCCGGGTGAGACAAACCTACCCGGGGATGCCGGCCCACAGCTCAGGGGTGACCCGGGACTGCGGGTGGCAGAAGGTTGCTCGGGAAGGAGCCTGGAGAAGCCTGGTCATGGAAGTGTTTCTATCTTGTTTGAGATTGTCGATTCTCAGGTGCACCTGTCAGAACTCATTAAATGGAACCCGTGAATGTCTATGGATTTTATGGCGCATTATTTCCCATGATTTTTAAAGGAAAAACAAAGTGCTGTCGTCCTCCATGTGTTATTATTTCTCTGACTCTTCTATGGCCGCCAAGGTCCCCGTTTCCCTCCCTCTGGTCCCATCAGAGGGATGACCTGACGTCACACAGAGAACCCTCAGACCCAGGTACAAACCCGGCTCTGCCTCTTCCTAGCCGTCTGCCCAGGGGGGCCATTGAAGCCTCAGTTTCCTCATCTGTGAAATGGGGCTAATACCGGTGCCCGGCTCATCAAGATTCAGACGGATGCACCGTGCGAAGCCACGGATATCAGAGGCTCACAAAAACAAGCAGGCAGAAGAAACGACACACGCAAGCCAGCGGGGAGGGTGGGGGTGGTTGAGAGTGGGGCTCTGGAGCCAGACCACCACCGGGGATCAAATCCTGCTCTGTGGGCCGGTCCCCCAACCTCTCTGTGCCTCCTTCCTTTACGTGTAGAACGAGGCTGCCGACAGCACCCGGCGGGAGGGCTGTTGTGAAGACATAATGAGATAATCCCCAGGGAGTTAGAGCAGCGGTTGACCCACAAAAAGGGCCGGATGAGTATCAGTCACTGTCGTCGTTACTCTCAGGGCCGGGAGGGGAGGTGCTCGAAGACGCAGGGGGCTCACGCAAAGAGCCCAGTCCTCCGAACCGTGGCCCTACTGTGGGCCACGGTGCCCCTTCCGGCGAAGGGGCTGGCAGCCCGGCGCAGTGGACCCGGGTCACGGAGTGCCATGCTCGCCCGGGACTCCTCGAGTGGGCCCCCGTGGCTGGGAAAGATTGCTTCCTTCCTCTGTGCTGTGTGCCAGGCAGGCCCAGAAACCGCCTGATGTCAGCAGGGCCAGCCCGCCCTCTGATGCGGAGGAAGTGGGCGGGTGCCCTGGGCACAGATGAGCCGGGCAGACGTGCCCCGAGGCGGCACAGTCAGGGCTGATGTGGGCATTACACACCCACTGCTTACAGAACTGGCCCCAACCCGATTTGCCCACACTGGGCGGCTTCCTGGCTGTCTGGGGTCAGGGTGGAGAGATCCAGGGTGGCCGGGGGTCAGGGCACGCAGTCTGACCCCGCTTCTCAAAATACCGCTGAGGATTGTCTCCCCAGGGCCTCCACCTTCCAGAAGGGCTGGCGTGTGTGTGTGTGCGTGTGTCCCACGGTCTGGACCTCCAGGTCGGGTGTATCTGAGTGTGCGTGAGGGCACTGAGTGAGTGTGTGTGCGTGTGCGTGTGCACAGTCGTGACAAGCTCTGCGAGGAACCCCTTCTGCATACAGGGCTTTGCTCCTTTGCATGAGAGTGTTGGTAGATGGGAGGAGTCAGCGGTCTATGCATTGAGCCTCTTATCTGAAGCGGCCAAGGAGCTCCCAGGGCGGAGCGGGGCTGGGGGGGGCATGGGGGGGTGGGAGGAGGTCCACCTCCTGACCTGACCACCTCCTGTCTGAGCTCTGACCGCTCAGAACAAATGCCGGCTGCAGACACCTGGGCCAGCCTTTTTATCAGTCAGTAATCGTAGCAAACATTCGTTCATTCATTCATTCACTCTATTCACCAGTATTTCCTGAGCACCTACAGTATTCCAGGCGCAGTTCCTGACCCTGGGGGTGTAGCTACGAACAAGAGGGGCAAAAATCTCTTTGTTTTTAAAAGGTTGGTCAGCTAAGTCTTCAACGGGAAGATGACATTTGAGCAAACACCTGAAGGAGTTGAGAGGTGAGCCATGTGGATGTCTAGGGGAAGAGCATCGCAGGCAGGGGGCATAGCAAGTGCAAAGGTCCTGGGGTGGGCACATACCTGACTTGTTCAAGGAGGAAAGAAGGTGCCAGGGTGGATTCAGTGTGTGTGTGTGTAACTGGTTATAAAAGCACAGAGTGCTCACGGAAAGATAAAAAAAATAGAGAACGTATAAAGGAGAAATTGAAAATCCATAGGAACTGGTATGGGGAGAGGAGAGATGGAATAAGGATCAGAGGTATCTGTTGTACAGTTTATTCGATAATCAAAGCCATTTTCCATTTTGACAAGGCAGGCATCAAAATGGCCCAGCTGCGTGCAGATCTCCTATCCACAGCAAATTTCCATTTCTGTGGCTCTCACCCCAGCCCTGAGCCCATCTGTGCACATAGTAGGTGCTAGCTCAAGGGCGTCTCTGCTTTACATGCCCCCCCCTTTCCCCGAGGCCTGAAGGAGAGAGGGTAGATGGGCGCAAACCCCCACATATGGAAACTGAGCCCCTGGTCCCTGTGGGCCGCCAGCCCAGCCCCCAGTGGCCCCAGAGTGACAGCATCCTCCTGCTTTTATGAGCTGCGAAGGAGGCTTGTCCCGCATTGCACAATTGCCCCTTAATTGCCATTTCCTCTCAGTTATGAATTATGTCATGGATACGGCCGCTCACGTTATTAAACTTCCACCGAGGCCTTATCGTCTGGACCCCGGCCAGCCACCCGGCCTGACCTACTTTCCCACCGGATTTCAAAACCGCCTCCCTCATCCTCTTGTTGGACTTTTCCTAAGGAGAGTTCGCTGTGCCCAAAAACTCGCCGCTAAAAATAAAAACTAGAACGGGGCAGGGCTGGGGGTGGGGGGGCACAGCTGGCCTCATGAAGGCCTGAGGCTGAGAGCAGCCCCCGCGATTGTGGCCAGGCTCCTCCCTGCCAGAAGTTTCCTCGGGCAGTCTGTCCTTGGACACACAGGACAGGCTGTGACACAGGCCGCAGTCAAGGGTCCCCTGGCCGATTGGCTCTAAACTCCTTGTTTCTCAGTTGTGGACAGGAGGACTGACTTTGGAGTCAGGCCAACCTGGGTTCAAATCCTGGTTCCACTGTTGACCAGCTCATTCATTCATTCATTCATCCCACACATGTTTATGGAGTATTTCCATAATGCTGGCACTGAGCTGGGCACTGGGGAAATACCTCAGAAGACACAGTCCCTGCCATCATAGACTTACAACCCCGTGGACAGAGATGTGGGTGTGAAACAATTACTTTTGTAATAAGAGCAACAAAGGAAACAAGACAATGTGGCGGGCTGGATGGTGACAGGGACAGCATTAACTAAGATGGTCAGGGAGGGCTCTCTGAGGAGGGGAGGTCACTTAAGGCAAGGCTCCAAGGATGACAAGAACCACGTCTGGGAAGCAGTGCTAGATGAGGGGGAGACCAGGGCGCGACCCAGTCTGCAGAATGAGAGGGGACGCTTGCTCTCAGTCTCATTCGAGGGCAGGTTGGCACTTGAGAGCGAGTGCCTCCTTAAAGTTTTCACCCTGGGCATCTCACGTGTCTCAGCCTGGGACTGGACCTGCCAGTAAGGAAAAGAATCCAAGGCGGGGAACACAGCAAGCGCAAAGGCCCTGCGGTTGGGAATGAGGCTGGGGTGATGGGGCAGAGAGAGCCAGGGGAAGTGTCGGGGACAAGAATGGTGTTGTAAAGCTGGTGGGGGCGGATCACGGAGGGCCTGGAAGGCCGTGGTGAGGATTGGGCGAGAGACGGGCTATATTTTGAGTATAGAGCCTCTGGCACTTGAGGGTGGACTGATATCTTCCGGGGAGGTTGGATGCGTTAGATGGATGGCGATCCCCTGACTGACCCGGGGGGAGACTGGCAAGTGCTTCTTCCTCTGAGTCTTTTTTTCTTCATCTGGGAAGTGGGGATAATAACACCAGTGTTGTCAGACACCGTATCATCCCTAGCTCAGAGCCTGGCACGCGGTCAACGCCCTTCTGACAGCCTAGCCAGGCTCAGCGATTTGCCTGGAATCACCTGGCAAGTTAATGGCACAGCCCGAGCTAGAACCCAGACCCTGCACGTCAGGGCACAGCCCGAGCTAGAACCCAGACCCTGCACGTCAGGGCACAGCCCGAGCCAGAACCCAGACTCTGCAGCATAGCAGGGTGTGCTGCAGCAGAGGCAGGGCCGGGCCTTGGCACACGACTGTCTAGAAAAGCAACGTCCCGGCCAAACAGGCCTCAGTGGCAGAGGCCCATTTTCGTTCTTTCTGAATTGTGCTTCTGCGTGGAGCTGTTTATCTAACTTGGCTGAAGTGTGAGGCCTGGGCCTATAAACATATCGTTTTAATTATTATACAAATGGGACATGTTCATGGAATAAAAATTTGAAAATGCTAATAAGCAAAAAAAAAAAAAAAAAAAAGGCACAAAGCAGAGAGAGAGAAAAACCAAGCATCTAAAATAACACGTGTGCACCGAGATGCATGTGTAAGGACCTAAGGACCTTCACGGTGGGCTTCTTTGACCTGGTGGAAGACTGGGAACAACCCTAGTGCCCAGGAATAGGGGTCTTTCAGCCAAATAAATGAACCAGTTTTCCAATATCATGCAATCATTGACATGAATGAAGCAGACCTCTGAGTGCTGATTTGGAAAAACCACCGAGGTGTAATGTTAACCGAGAAAAAACAAGATATAAGATCCACACGGTGATTATAGAATATTCCAGTGTGTGTGTGTGTGTGTGTGTGTGTTACGGAAAGAGGGGACAATACACTACATATTTGCTGTGAGACCACAGACCATCTCTGGGAGAGGCACGAGTCCCCGGGAGCAGTGGCTGCACAGGCAGGACTGGTGAGTCAGAGATGGGAGGGAGGTGACTTTCTGTCCCTTGTCCTTTTGCACCACTGGAAAGCCTTTGGTTTTGTTTTGCTGTGTGTGTGCCTGTCTTCTGCAAAACATTTTAGTGATGTTTGCAAGATCAGAGTCTCCCCTCTTGTTTTTTTTGTAACGTTTATTTTATTTTTGAGAGAGTCCGAGCATGAGTGGGGGAGGGGCAGAGAGCGAGAGAGGGAGACACAGAATCCGAAGCGGGCTCCAGGCTCCGAGCTGTCAGCCCAGAGCCCGACGTGGGGCTCGAACCCATGAACTGTGAGATCATGACCTGAGCCGAAGTCGGACGCTTAACTGACTGAGCCACCCAGGTGCCCCGAAACTCCTCTCTTAGATTCAGATTTTCCCAAAGGCGTTGGAATAATCTAGACTGGTGTTTCCTAAAAGCCTCCCGGGGAGCCCAGGGTTGCAGTGAGGTGCCTGGGGGCCCTGGTGCCCCAGGAGGAGGTTGCAGGCCTCCTGACCCCCCCCCCCCCCCGAGCAGTTTCTGTTTTATCTGTTTTATGGGTTGGACAATAAGTAAAGTTTCGGCTATAAAAGGGTTTTACCTACTTTGAAATGAAATATTTGCAAAGCTTTGATCTTGAGTAATCCCATTCTACTGATGAGAAACCAGGAGCCCGGAAAGGAGAAGAAGGTGGTCCCACAGTCAGGCAGACCCAGCTCTGGCTGAGAGCCTCAGCTGTAAATCTGCCTCCTTGAACCTTAGCCTCCCTCTTCAAAAACAAAAGAATAACCACCTTCCTTAGTCAGGGCTCTTCATGGATATCTAAAGTGGAGGTAGGCCCTGAGCCCTGTTGGTCCTGGCAGAAAGATCCCGGGAAATCATACTGCCTCCCTCGCCATCTGATTTTCCAGGGAGAACAAGAGTGACCCTCTGCCCTACCCCCCATTTCACCCAAGTCCAAGATCAGGCATATCTCAGTTTCTCAAAAGTCAACTCGCTGCAAAGCTCAGGTATTCATTAAGATGCATTCAAAGGCGAGGACAGGAAAACCCAATGCGAACTGGCTTAAACATCAGGAAAATGCATCTTCTCATCCTGTCAGGAGCCCAGAGAAGTTTCGGTGGACCCATCGGGCATACATTCAGCTTCAAGTAACACAAAACCTGGCCGTTAGCAGGTTCCTATCGTCTCCTGCTACGAGAACACCAGGGGTGGGCAGCCAGGGCTGATAGGACGACTGCGTGAGGCCACTCGGCGACCGGGTGGGGGCACAGGTGCTTTCCCACTTTCCACCCGCCCATCCTGCACATGTGGCCTTTGTCCTCACAGTTGGTCATGGTTGCAAGATGGCCGCTCCCCTCCCAGCCGATACCCCGCATTACAGGCGGGAGGAAGGGGCGAGGGGGGGAGCCGTGTGCCCACCACCTTGTCTGTCTTTTGAAAGCTTTCCCAGGAACCCCTCTTAATTTGCATCGGTCACACCTGGATCACAGGGCCACTCCTCACTGCGAGGCAGTCTAGGAGAGAGTAGCTGCTTTCTGCTGACCACTGGCGCCCCAAATACAAGCAGGGTTCTGTAAACAAGGACAAAAGGGAGCGTGAGTATTGAACAGGCACCGAGCAGTGTCTGCCACAAGGAATGCAAGGCTTGTTAGCACAAAGACTCAAAGATATTATCAGGGACACGTATTTTTTTTTTCTCCTTTTCTACACTACCATCAGCAGCGTGAGCTTCTGTCTGGATGCCCTACATGTATCAGTCACCTACGGCTATAGCAATGCTGCGTAACAAACCAGCCCCTCCGCCTTTTACTTTCTTGAGTATGGAGGGAGAAAAGGGAGAGAAAAGGGAAACCCATGAGTGAGACTGAAAAGGAGATGTCAAGAAGGCAGGATCCCCAGTGAATGGGGGTGATGTGAGGCCAAAGGACTCTTTGACCTTCATTGCATCCACACCTAGGGACGTGAGACCTCGTGGTCCCTCCCACAGAGGGGTGGAGCGCATTTCCTCCCCCTTGACTTGAGCTCAGCCCCGTGACTTGCTTTCACCAACCGTACGAGATGAGAGTGGGAACTCGCATGTTCCCACCTGGCTCCCGTGCTTCTGCCTCGTGCCACCACCGTCACCAGAGACACCGGGGATGGCCCACGGGTCCCAGAAGAAGAGGAGGGACGTGTGAGGTGGGACAGAGTCCCACGGGCCAGCCCAGGTCTGCTGACCTCTAGCCGAAGAGCAGACGTGTGAATGGGTCCAGCCGAGACCAGCAGAGCCGCCTGGCCACGCCCACAGCGGGTCAGCTGACCTGCAACAATTCCATATTCAGGAGAGCGAGCGGCCGGGGTGGTCAGTTACACAGCATTGTTGTAGCCGCGGATACGTGTAGTGAGACCGGAAATGAGGTCACGGGGAGCTGAGGAGAGAAGAGGACAGGACGGAAGGGTTCTGGTTGTAGCACAGGTGTGACAGGTGTTGCTGAGTCCTTGACCCCTGCTGTGGTCAGCTCTTCTCCGCAGCTGAGAGAACCCGCTTTTATTTGAGGGGGCATCAGCCCATGTGCCCAAGGAGGGGGCTCCCTCCCCAGCCCGAGGAGATCAGTCAGGTCTCAGGCTAGAAGCCCGAGCAGAGGTGGGACGTTGGGAGCCCCTCGGGGTTCCACCCCCACCTCTGCTCCTTCTCTGCACACAGTCTCTGACTTAGGGCCATTCTTGGGTCTTCAGTCACCGCCTTTGCCCCAAGAATCTCCAAATCTGTCCCTCCACACTGGGCTTCTCAGTGGAGTCCCCCTGCCATCCGGACGCATTCCCTTAGACACCTCACAGAACCCCCACCCCTTCCCCCTGCTCTGACCCTGGTACCCGTGACCTCACGCACACCCCCAGACTTCCTCTTCCTTTGTTTCCAACCTCATGGGTTCCATCCTGCCGGTTGCAAGGTCTAGCACACTTAGCACATGCCATGCCAAGCGGGGGGCTAAGCACCACACACAAAGCATCTGGTGTAATCCCAGGGACATCCCTTCCAGGGAGGCACTGACATTAAGTTGTCTGTATTCCACACAACGTGTCTGGTGGCCCACCCACAGTGCACGCCTCACACTCAGGGTGCAAGCCCTTCTCCAGAAGCTGCAGTGATCATTCCTGCACGAGCGATCATGTAAGTCCCCAATTTTAAAGTCCCTTACGATTCGCATTGTTCCGGGTGATCTGAACCCTTTGGTGTGAAACAGCTCCAAGATCTTTGCATTTCTTCACACAAAAAAAAATTATGGAGCTTATTCAATGTGCCAGGCAATTTCCAGGCACCAGAGACACGCGCGCGCGCACACACACACACACACACACACAGGGTCTTGGGAACTAAGGTGCACTGATAATAAACAAAAGAATAAATAGCTAACGTGTCGGGTGGTGACAAAGAGCTATGAAGAAAAATTAGGCGAGATAAGAAAACAGTTATTTTCAGAAAGATACTTGTGGTAGGGAGTAGGAACAGCCTCTCTGATAAGAGGTATTACAGTGAAGGAAGTAAGAAGGCAGCAGGTGCAAAGGCCCTGAGCCAGTGCAACGTGTGGGAGAGATGGAGGAGAGGGTACAGAAGGGGAGGGAAAGACGGCCAGACAGAGGCCTGGTAGACCACAGGAAGGACTTGGAGTTGAGCCCGAGTGAAGAGAGAGTCACAGGAGGGTTTTGAGCAGAGGAGGGACGTGACCTGACTTAGGTTTTCACAGGATCCCCCTGGCTGCGTGTGGATAACAGTCTGCATGGGGGCCGGGGCGGAAGCAGGAAGCAGGGTTTTGCAGGCCTCATGACACTTAGGTCAGAGAGGGGATTCAAGTGTTTGAGTGACACTCAAAAAAGCACAGGAAAACCAAACGGGATTTTCGGGTTAACTCAGAATCCACCAGAAGGTGGACATTACCAGCACGCCTGAGCCCCAGGCGCCTGGGGCCACCTGCCTTTTCTGCAGCATCCTCAGGAGAGACTGACGCTGTGGTACTCGTGTGGCCACTGGGTTCCCCCTGTGCCCACCGCCTGGCTGTCCTGGACAGCAGTGGGCGAGGTGCATGCACTCAGCACATACCGTGTGGCCTGGGCAACCGGTGACTGAGGGCCCCCCCAAAGAGGCTGACGACGTTGAACCCGAGAACAAACCCTGACCTCCTAATTCTGCAGATACGAGCCCTGCGTCGTATCCCCTAGCACCCAGCTCCCTTATCTCACTGCACAACCCTTCAAAGAATAACACGGCGTATTTGTGTCTGCGGTTTGGGTTCCCAAAACCTGTGACATCAGATAAGTGCGATGTTCACAAAAATGAACGACATCACAGAGAGGAAAAAAAAAACAAAAGAGAAAAAAAACAACCAAAAAGAAGCCCCTGGTTTCAGTCTCGACTTCCTTTCTGGGGAGGAAGGAGCAGTCTGGTTGAGGTTTGGCCCCGAGGCTGGGGGCCGGGGAATGGCGTGCCTCTCCTGAGCCTGCCCTGTTGGGGCCTGTGAGCCTTAAACTGTCCCCTGCAAGAGGGACTCGATAATCCCCACCTCTCCGGGCTGCCACTGAAAAGTGATTTTAAAAAAATCTTTTTTTTAATGTTTATTTATTTTTGAGAGGGAGACAGAGTATGAGCGGGGGAGGGGGAGAGAGAGGGGAAGACACAGAATCGGAAGCAGGCTCCAGGCTCTGAGCTGTCAGCACAGAGCCCGACGCGGGGCTCGAACTCACAGACTGTGAGATCATGACCTGAGGCGAAGTCGGACGCTTCACCAACTGAGCCACCCAGATGTCCCGAAAAGTGATTTTTATTTTTTTAATTTTTTATTTATTTTTTTAATGTTTATTTCTGAAACAGAGACAGAGCATGAGTGGGGGAGGGGCAGAGAGAGAGGGAGACACAGAGTCGGAAGCAGGCTCCAGGCTCCCAGCTGTCAGCACAGAGCCTGACGTGGGGCTCAAACTCACAAACTGTGAAATCATGACCTGAGCCGAAGTCAGTCGCTCAACCGACTGAGCCACCCAGGCGCCCCTCGAAAAGTGATTTTTAAAACTACCAATAATAAGGGGCATCTGGGTGGCTCAGTCCGGTAAGTATCCGACTTTGGCTCAGGTCATGATGTCAGTTTGTGAGTTCGAGCCCCACATTGGGCTCTGTGCCGGCCCTTCGGAGCCTGGAGCCTGCTTCGGATTCTGTGTCTCCCTCTCTCTCTGCCCCTCCTCCACTCGCTCTCTCTCTCTCTGTCTCTCAAAAATAAATAAAACATTAAAAAAAGAAAAGAACTGTTAAAAAAAATACCAATATGGCTAGTCTTTGTACCAGTCACATGTGTTATAGGCCATTTTCTTGGGGTAATCTTTACTCCCACGTGGGGTAGTTATGAAGACCACCTCTGGCTAACAGACAGGGCAACTGAGGCTCCAAGTGGGAAAACAGGGTGGTTCCAGAACACTACGCGGCCACTTTTGTTTTTCTAGAAAAGGCAAACGCGTACCATAGAAATTAAGCACATTTTTAGAAAAATCGCATTGATGTGAAAAATACAGTTAGGTGAAAACCTTGGCAGGATAGCCACCCAAATGTCACAGTGGTTTTGCTGGGGGTCACAGCTGCCCCGGATGCAGCTCTCCACAGCTGCCTGTTCTCCATCATTCCGGTCTTAGCAAAATGTCACCTCCGCTGAGAGGCGTCTCCAAGCCCCTGTCTACAGGGGTCGTCTGGCCTCTCTTTATCCCATGACCTCACTTTGTCTCTTCGTGCCTCAGTCATCACTGCAATGTGCCTTTTGGCTTTTCATGTCTCTGGGTTTCCCACCTGTACTTCCCGCTAGACCAGAAGACCCGCGAAGCAGGAGCCGGCCCCACGTGCGGCATCCCCAGCCCCTTGGGCAGTGCCCACCCCTACCTGGTCTCGACAGATGTTCTTTGATCACTTGGCTGTGTTTTCTAATTTTTTTTTTATTTGCTTTTTAAACAGCAAACCATATGGGTTAGTTTCAATTTATTATTTGAAGTGTTGGTCAAAAATGAGCTGGCTGCTGGGGCGTCTGCGTGGCTCATTCCGTTGAGCGTCCGGCTTCGGCTCAGGTCACGATCTCGCGGTCCGTGAGTTCCAGCCCCGAGTCGGGCTCTGTGCTGACAGCTCGGAGCCTGGAGCCTGCTTCGGATTCTGTGCCTCCCTCTCTCTCTGCCCCTCCCCGCCACTTGAGCTCTGTCTCTCTCTCACCCTCTCTCAAAAAGAAATAAGAATTTAAAAAGAAATTTTGTTTTAAATGAGCTGGCCGGGGCCGCCTTGGGCTTTTCTAGCCTTAAATAAAGGAAGTGGGCGCCCTGCCTTTCCACGGAGAGGGTCAGGCAGCAAACATCCCAGACTTTCTCAGCTTGCCTGGCCCTGGAGATCTCTCCGCCTGGGACAGGGTTATCTTTGAATGATGGCGTGCTGAGTCTCCCGCACTGAGTCAGGCTGCCCTCCATCTCAGGGGGCAACAGGGAGCCCCCCCGCCCCCCCGGGCCAAACGCAGCCCACGGGAGGCGTTACTTGGCCCGTGCAGTTCCAACAGCTTGGAATTTTGCCATCATTTGAAAATCAACTTTGGAAGAAAACTAAAGTATCTTCCCAAGGGCCACGAAATAAGATGAGAGTAAGTAAGACGGGAAGCGTCTACATCCTTAAAATGACGAATCTGCCAACATATGTAAACTGAACGCAACTTCAAGTAGTGGCCGACAGGGTTTTTTGTGTTGTGTTTTGTTTCGTTTTGTTTTTTTCTGTTGGATAAAATAATGTCGGGGCTTACAAATGAAAATATGAAACAGAAGAATGGGGGCGGGGGGAGGACTAGGGTGATGGAATATTTCCTGCAGGGGCCCAGCATAGCACAGTATCGATTTATTACTAAAATAAAATAGAACCCTATCTTGCACCCTATTTAAAAAAAAAAACAAACCCACAGAGGTTTCACCTGAAAGGTCTGGAGTTCCGATTTGCCTGAAAACCCTGATAACAATGGGCCCTCATTTTCTCAGACAGCCCTGGGCTGATGCTGAGTCAAAACTCCGGGGAGGGTTCCGAGTCACCAGAGTCCCCACCCCTCCTTCCTGTGTCCCTCCTGGCTGCCTTCCACCCCCCTGTGCGTCCTGCCTGGGCACTGAGGTCATTGGAATTCGCAGCCCCTGAGCTCCCGGCCAGGGCACTTTGTACCTGTGTCACTTTTCTGAGCAGAAATGCCAGCGTGGAGGAAGAAATGTTGCCCGAGGAACAGTTAGGAGTGTGGAACTGGGGCGAGGGTGTGTGTGCCTGGGTGACCCAGTTAAGCGTCGGACTCTGGATGTCGGGTCTGGTCATGATCTCTGGGTTCGTGAGTTCGAGCCCCCCGTCAGGGTCCGCGCTGGTGGTATGGAGCCTGCTTGGGATTCTCTCTGTCTCGCTCTCTCATTCTTTCTCTGCCTCTCCCCAGCTCTCTCTCTCTCTCTCTGAAACTAAATAAATAAACTTAAAAAAAAAAAAAAGGCATGGACTGGGGAGTCAGAAAGGCCTGAGCGACCTCTGAAGAGTGGCTTTGTTCTCGGTGCCTCAGTTTCCCCCTCTGCCAACGGGGAAAGTCAGAGCTGTTGCTCGTCATTTGGATGGTCTGTGCCATCGTCCCCGTGAAATCCTCGGCCCAGGGCTCAGTGCAGATCCGTGCCAGGGAGACCTTCTCAACTTTAGGGCTCTTAGTTCTCAGCCTTGTAAGGGAGAGAAGGAAACGTGGAAGAAGAGGAGGGAGGAAGTGGGCAGAGCAGAGGATTCACTTTGATCTCCTTGTGCCAAAAAGGCAAAAAGTAAGCAAACAGCCCTGGCCTGCTTTGATTCCACCGTCTGCTAAGAGAACTCTGGAGCTGATAAGAACCAGCCAACTTTGAATTGGGCAACTCCACCCACCCTCCTGCCAGCCTTTCCCTGGACATTTGGAATCTGGGACCCCAGAGCCTGCCCCTGCCCCACACCTGCGGTGTCCCCATTAGTTCCCTTCTTGCCTTCTCCAACAAGGGAGACTCCACAGGGGAGGAAACGGACAAGGTTTCCCCACCACGGAACCCCACTTAGGAGACGAGAGAAGAGCTTGGAAAGGGAGCCCCTGCACGTGTTAGCACCCAGCCCCGCAGTCCCAGGAAGGAGCCTTCAAACTGGGGACTACCGTCGGGCATTTGCCCTGGGAGGGAAGTGGGCCGCAGGAGGGAAAAGCTCTAGGAGGAGAGCGGAAGCCTCTCCCCACCCAGCGGCCAGCGGAGAGGAGCCACATGGCACAGGGCTTCCCAGTGTGGCTTTGAACCTGTCCTGTTTATGCATGCGTGACTTTGGGTAGGTGACTTCGCCCCAGCCAGCCTCAGTTTCCTCATCTGTCCTAGCCCCCACCTCACAGAATTGTTAAGGGTTAAATTCACCCGTGTCTATCAAGTGCCTGGCACATAGTGGGTCCAGGAATTGGGCACTATTATTTTATTTATTTAAAAATAATGGTGGTTTTTTTAATGTTTATTTATTTTTGAGAGAGAGAGAGAGAGAGACGGAGCATGAGCGGGGGAGGGGGAGAGAGAGAGGGAGACACAGAATCCGAAGCAGGCTCCAGGCTCCGAGGTGTAAGCACAGAGCCTGATGCGGGGCTCGAACCCACGAACTTCGAGATAATGACCTGAGCCGAAGTCAGACACTTAACCGACTGAGCCACACAGGCACCCCGGCACCATGATTTTTTAAAATGGCTTAGGGAGGGGACACCTGGGGGCTTAGTCGGTTAAACACCCAACTTCGGCTCAGGTCATGATCTCACATTCGTGGGTTCGAGCCCCGTGTTGGGCTCTGTGCTGACAGCTCAGAGCTTACAGCCCGCTTGGGATTCTGTGTCTCCCTCTCTCTCTGCCCCTCCCCTGCTCTCTCTGTCTCTCTCAAAAGTAAATAAACATTAAATAAAAATGTTTTTAATAAAAAGTAAAATGGCTTAGGGAGTCCCAGCACAGCCTGGGGCAGAGAGGCTGAAAAGTATCCAGGCCTCAAGTCCAGAAGCCTGAGAGGGGATCAGTTGTTTGAAATCTCTAAAGGCACCAAGGGCCTTCGGTCCGCAAGGTCGAGAACTGGCGCCTGTTTGAAGTTGGGAAGAGGCAAATTCAGAACAAGGGGTAGTGGACAGAGGGCGCCCTCCCCAAGGTTGTCCCGACCAGTGACCCTAAGAGCTTCCCTGGCTGATGAGTAGCTGAGAACTAAGGCAGAGGGGCCGAGAGAATGGTTTCGGGGGCAGCGGCTCCTTCCCACGGAGGTCCTCATGGGACCTGGGTGTCCTGGCCACAGTTTCTCCACCTGTAAAATGGGGCCATAGTAACACCAGCCTCATAGGTTCGGAGGATAGGGTATGTGACCTTCAGCTGATGCTCAGTGATAATGAGCGGAAGTCGTTCGTTCATTATCCTTTTATTAAGGATGAGGCGGGGAAAGCGGGTCCGTGGAGGAGAAGCCGAGCACTTCGGAGTTCCTACTCAGTAAGCCCCAAGTCCAATTCCGTATCAGTGGCCCATCCGTGGTCACTGGAGGCAGGCGCCCGCTCTGTTTTGTGTGGCTCTGAGTCCCCAGGGCCAGAAAAGCAGCAGCACATGCCGGAACGGGTGACTCTGGACGCCCCGTGGAGCACCCGACAGGCCGGGTAGCCGGTCCAAGGCCACACGGCCCGCCTGACCGCATGGAGTCACAGCCGGAAGTGGAGTTCAACTGACCTGGCGTCAGTCTGGCCCTGCCCCACCCCCGGACGTTGCTGAAGCCCGCCGCCCCTGTCCCGAGTACCCTGTGTCCAGGCGTCCCCCGCTGGGGACAGAGCTGGCCAGGGAACGCCTTCAGGCTGCTCCACGGATGTTCCGGCACCTACTGCCCTCAGCGAGGACATGCCCTCCCCCTCCCTCCCCGGTGGGCCTGTGCCCAGGAGTTCACAGCCTCTGGGCCTCACCTGGCCCCAGACGTGTTCCGTGTGACCCACGCAGTGTGTGTATAGGCATGTGTCGGCGGGGGTGGTTCCCTCATAATTTTTTTGCATTTGCCAACACTTCAAAATTGGAGATGTCACATAAAAACCGGGATTTCCAGTTTCTTTTGGGAAGTCAGCAGCTCTGGCCGCCTGGGCCTACTTCTCCTCTGGCCCCGCTCAGCTGGAGTAGTGTTCTGCACCCCCTTGTCCCCTCCTGGCCCGCCTCATTCATCCCTGGGGACCTTCTCACACGAAGGCCCCAGGCTTACCTCGGAGAGACCCAGGCTGCCCCTCTCCCACCACCTCGCTAGATCTCCTCTGCCCGTTCCTGGTCCTGCTGCTCGCGGTGCCCTCAGGCAAAGCCAGAACGACTAGGTGGGAGCTGGGTTCTGGGTTCGTGGTAGATGGAATGACGGTCCCCAAACATGTCCACGTTCCAACCCCCAGAACCCGCGAACACGTGACCATACGTGGCAAAAGGGACTTGGCGGACGGGATAAAGTTAAGGGTCTTAGGACGGGGCGATTAGCCCGGGTTATCCCGTAGGGTCAGTGTCACCACAGGGTCCTTATAAGAGAGAAGCAGGAGGGTCCGAGTCAGAGAAGGCGATGTGACGAGGGTCAGAACCGAGGAACGTGGGTAGCATCTGGAGGCTGGAGAAGGCAAGGAACAGGCTCCAGACGGAACGCGGCCCTGCTGACACTTGGGTTTTAGCCACGTGACGCCCGTTTTTGACTTCCGACCTCCAGAACTGTAAGAGGGTAAGTTTGTGTTGTTTTAAGCCACTGAGTTTGGCATAAATCGTTGTAGTTGCAAGGGGACATATAACTGCTTTGAATCCCGGCTTGGCCACGAACTGTGCCCTTGGGCAGGTGAGCCACAGCGTCCCCATCTGAAGGGGTAACAAGGGAGCCCCTCCTGGGGGCGTTTGTGGGGGCTAAGTCGACGCTGGAAGCTCCCAATGCTGGACACCCCTACAAGCGTCCCCCCAGCGTCCGAGCCCTCAACGCCCCGGGGAAGCTGCCCGCTTCCGCCCACGGCCATCTCCCCGACCAGCAGTGAGCGCATTCGGGAAGCCCTGCAGGGTCGAGGTCGGGGGTGCTGGTGCCCAGATTATTCCCAAGAGTCCTCAGACAGGATGAGCTCTGCCCTCCCTTCCAGCAGCCTCCAATGGGGAAGGCCAAGTACACGGTCACTCTCTGGCCAGAGCCAGTGGGAACAGGACGTCCTGGTCCTCTTGTCCTGGCCGGGCCCAGCAAGCTATTTTTGGGCACGTTTATTGATGGGACACGGGTGCCCGGCTGGACTCCTGCTTCAAGAGGAAAGCCTCAGGCTGGCCCAGGACTCTGCTTCTCCAGGCCCTTCACTGCCCTGGGGCAGCCATCATTCGTGTCCTGTCTACACCCCAGGACAAACGGGTAGACTGAGCTGGCTGGATCTGGGAAGGCTAGGGGTGCCCACTGATGTAGACGGATGCCAAGGGTCACACAGACTGCTATTTCCTGAAATTCTGGAGCCCGATTGGATTCACGGAGGCAGAACCCAGAATGAACATAAGAACAAGTTTTGAGGTCAGATGTAAGTTCAAATCCCAGCTGTGTGCCCCAACAGCAATCTTAACGTGGGCCAGCCTGCTCAGCTCTCCGAGGCTCTGTTTCCCTGTGTGTAAAATGGAACTGGTAATAATCCTCACAGAGAGGGAATGAGGCTTAAATGAGATAGTGCACATAGCTCAAAGCCTGACATAAGTAAGCCCTCCATAATTAATAACAATGTTGCAAATAATGATTGACGGCTGACGTATATTGGGAGTGTGGCATGAACTAGGCACTGAGCTAACTTGGTGCTCTGTGTTATCTCACTTCATCCCCAGTGATTGAGGGGGCAGGTGAGTGTCCCGGTTACAGGGACCATTACTAGCCCTTTGTACGGATAAGGAAACTGAGGCTCAGAAAGACCAGTGACTTGCCCAAGATCACACAGCAAATATGTGGCAGAAAAGCCTGCCTTGAACTCAGAGCCCGAGGGCCAGACCCGTTGTCCCCAGGCCTCTTCCCAGAGGATGGTTACAAAGGTCCTGTAAACACCTGAGCTCCCCACCATGCCATGGTCACCTACGTTATCCCTCGGTCCCGGGAAGTGACCTCCTGGTCCTTCTACATGATGGGAATCCAGAAACTAAAGATTCCAGAATTTTTTTTTTCACCCCTCCTCCCTCACTTCAGGGCTGTGTTGTTTTCCTGGTTCAATGGCGTAAGTTCTCCAAGAAACTGGCTGGGTTGGCAAAGGCCCCAGCTGACTTGGAGAGGGGTTGTGCTGTGTATGCTGGGAGCGGGGGCTTCAATCCCATGCTGCCTAAGGCCAGACATGGATGCCGTGTTTCCTTCCTAAGGCGTCCTCTGTGGCCTGCACCTGCCCACCATTCACTCCAGTGCCCTGAGGACACCTGCCGGCCTCCTTCACTGAAAGAAGCAGCCCTTCGCAAGATCTGCTCTTCTGGCTTCCTAGCCTCCTCCCCTACCCGGGGGTCCCCTCCCGCACCATTCCGTAAAAAGACTAGACGTTTCCTTGCCTCCAGGCCTTTGCCCCTGCTGTTCCCTCCCCCAGATGCTGTTCCTTCATTCTCCATCTGCCAGAGGCTTCTCCTTCAACGTCACAACTTCCTCACTGTAAGTCCTTCCCAGAACCCCCGTCAACCCCGGCCCGCCAAGGATTTGCCATAGCAACAGAGAGACACTGCTTCCGGAACCCCCTTGTGCTCCTGCTCCGGGGTCCCTTGCCCAACTGGCAAGTTGACACCTCCACGTGGGTGTCACACAGACCTCTCAAACATCGCACAACAGAGGCTCCCATGCCCCTCCTAAGCCCTGGTCCTGCCCACTGGTCTTGTCTCAGGAGATGGTGCCTCCCCCCAAACAGGTGCTCAGGCCAAAACCTACAGAGCACGTTTGATCCCCTGTTCCCTCACCCCACACATCCCATTCATCAGAAATCCCGTTGACTCGACTGCCAAACACGTTCTGAATCCATATTCTTGTTGCTGCCTTTACAGCCACCGTCCTCACCTGCCTGGAATGTGACAGTGGCCTCCTCCCTTGTCTCCCAGCTTCCAGCTTTGTCCCACTCCGCCCACCACAGTCAGAGGAAACTTTTTAAAAGGGGAATGAAGTCCTGTCATTCCCCTGCTCAAGACCCTCTAGGACTCCCATCTCCCTTAAAGTAAAAATCACCCTCCTCACCGTGGCCTCTAAGACCTTGTATGATCTGACCTTTGCCTACCTCCCCAGCTTCATCTCCAACCCTCCCTCCCTCCCTCCCTGCCCCCTTCCCTCCCTCCCTCCCTCCCTCTGGTCCTGCCACACTTGCCTCCTCCCTGTGCTCAACTAGCAAGCTTGTACCTGTCCCCAGGCAGAAACTTGCTGTTCCTTTTGCCTGAACCTCCTTCTGCCAGATATCTGTCTGACTCATTCTCTTACTTTATTCAGGTCTCTGCTCAAATATCATCTCCTCATGGCCTCTCTGTCTAAAATACTCCCCTCCATCACCATCTAACCCTCTGTATACTTCATTTGCCTTCAGTGTAGGTATTATCGTCTGACACATTACATATTATCAGTGTATCTGTCTTAATCTGGTTTGCTGCTAAATGTTTACCGCAACAGGCAAGGGGGAGCTCTGGTTTTACACTTGCCAGTTTTTGTGGTGTAAATACTCCCACCGCGACCAGTTTCAACAGGAATTCACAGAACTTGGGGGTGAGAAGAGATGTGTGGGGGCATATGTGTTATGTACTCTTTCCATCGTATAATATCATAATATCGTACAGCGTGACTTGATACATTAGAGGTGAATAGTCTTGAGAATGTGGAGAATAGTGAAATAATTAGAGAGTGATGAGTTTGAGGAGCTGTTACCTTCGTTTTCGATTCTGACTTATTTGGCCGTAAGTGCATATCACTGAATTGTTAGCGATGACTGTGCCTAACGACCAGCTTGCAGAACTCACAAGCCAGCCCAGGCTGGCTCCAGATCTAAGCTGCGAGGACACGGATGTTTTCCGTCCTGTTCCCTGCTGTTTCTCTGGGGCCTAGAATAGTAGAAGGAACTCCTAGCCGGTGCTCAGCCTGGGTTTGTTGAGCATTTTCTAATGCATCTGTTTGCATCAGAAAACACAAACTGTTTGCCTCCGTGGACTTGACTCTTGTAGGCTGAGTCCGGCCCACAAACGGGTTTCATTTGGCTCTCAGAATGTTTTTAACGTTAAAAAAAAAAAAAAAAAAAAAAAATGTTGCCAACATTTAAAAGAAATGTTTGCAGGAAATTCCACATAAACCTGGATTTGCAGCTTCTTTTGAAAAGGCAGACGCTCTGGGCACACTGGTCCTGATTCTCTTGTGAGGACAGAGGCCAGAGCTGAGGAACAGCCGCTCCCCCCCAGAGGGGTCCACCACAGTCCCCACCCCTTCCTGTCACCTCTCCCTGGGCCCCTTCACTCATTTACATAAGCCACTGGGCCCCTTGTAGATTGCGCCTGTCACAGTGTCCTCGCCAGACTAGGGCCACGCTGAGAACAAGCTGTGTACATTAGGTCCCCTGGGCCTCTGTTCCCGCCATGGGGCCCAGCGCACAGTAGGACCGCAGGTCCTGGAATTTCATTAAATGTTTGTCAACGAATCCCTCCCGCCACTCCCCCCCCCCCCCCCCCGCTCCCCTAACTGGGACAAGCACTGAATCCGAGCCCCGACCGGAATGTGACAAAGAGGTTGGCCGAGGCCAGCGTTTAAAAATACCCCAGGGCTGGTCAGCTGCAAAATGCTCAGAGGTGTTGAAATAAGCAGGCAATGTCTGGCCAGAGGCCAGCTGCCCCGACTTTGCTCTGTGAATGAGGGCTAATGGGAGGGGCCCCCCGCCCGCTCAGAATCGGGGTGAAGGGCGGGGAGACTGGGCCGGGGCCCCCTCCCCCGGCACCCTGCTCGGGACAGGTCAGTGCTGTTTATAAACAGCACCGGGTGACATAATTTCGCAGAAGGGTTACCGGGCAGGGACACAGGGTGGCCTCCCCTGATGTTTCCACGCCACGACCTCCTGGCATCGAGGGAGCCGGGATGTTGCTCACCCTGTGGTCTTCCCGCGGCCCTCAGAGCCACTGCCCAGCTCTCTGGAGCCACGGTTAAAAATAATGCTCGCGGCACAGTCCCCTGGGGGACAGCCAGCGTGGGGGCTGGACAGGGGACAAATGAGCTCTGGTCAAGTGCCCACCGGGTGCCAGGCGCCTCAGAGGCATTAGATCACTGAGTTTCACCATAGCCTCGGGAGGGACGGACTGTCATCCCATTGACAGATGGGAAAACCGAGGCCGGGGAGTGATGCCTTGCACTGGTTCAGGGCTTCCTGGTAAGTTCACGGCAGCTCCAGCCTTCAGATTCACGAGAAGGTGCCCCATCAGGGGCTCAGCGTTTCACTCTGCTGGGTCCCGAGGCCCTGAAACGGTGGCCGGGCCTTAGTGAACCCTGAGCGGCAGCTCTCGTCTGACACGTCCCGAATCAAAACCTGCTCCTCCCACCCGTTCCCCATGTCACTTCGGTGGCAGCTCCAGCCTTCCAGGCTCTCAGACCAGCCTCCTCCGGTCCCGGCTGCCCCCTGGCGCCCCCCCCCCCACCCCCACCGCGGGCAGCGGCGAAGGTAACACGCTCGCTTGTGTTTATTGATCACCTGTCCGTGCCAGGGTGCGACAGTGAACAAAGGGCACATTGTGGAGGTGGAGGTGGGGAGGGGATAAACGTTAACGGGTAAGGGGGCACCTGGGTGGCTCAGTCGGTTGAGCCAACGACTCCTAATTTCGGCTCAGGTCACGATCTCACAGTTCGTTGAGTTCGAGCCCTTGTCAGGGCTCTGGGCTGAGAGGCAGAGCCTGCTTGGGATTCTTTGTCTCCCTCTCTCTGCCCCTCCCCTGCTCACACAGTCTCTCTCTCTCTCTCTCTCTCTCTCTCTCTTTCTCAAAAATAAAATAAACATTAAAACAAAACGTTAATGGGTAAATTAACTATATTGTGTCTCAGGTGGTGATACGCGCTAAAGAGAAAAAGTAAAGCAGGGCAGGGTGGTGGAGAGCCTCAGACGGGTACCGATCCCGAAGCAGGAGCAGGACCAGCAGAGGCCTCACTGAGCAGGTATTTGAAGATAGACTTGAAATGAAGCGGGGTTAAGCGGGGAGGATATCTGTAAGAAGAGTGTTCCCGGCAGAAGAAACAGCAGGTGTAAAGGCCCTGAGGCCGGATCGTGCCTGGCATGTGCGAGGGTGCGGGGAAGGCCAGCGTGGCTGGGGTGGCGTGGGAGGCGGTGAGGGCAGAGAGACGAGGGGCCGGGTTGTGCAGAGCCCTGCATATCATTGGAGGGACTCGGGCTTTTCTCTGGGGTACGTGGGAACTATGGAGGGTCCTGAACGGAGGAGGGCACGATCTAGGTTCCAGATTCTAAAAGAACCCCTCTGGCTTCATGTGGAGAATGGACCGTCAGGGACGAGGAGGGAAGGGGGACAATCATGAAGGAGGCGGCTGCAATGGTCCGGGCTTTAGGAGATGGCAACTGGCCCAGGGTGTGGCTGTGGAGGTGGGCGGGCGTGGGGGGAGTTCCTGGCCTCAGATTCTGGATTTGTTCAGAAAGTAGCCCTGACGGGACATGCTGTTCCAGCAGAAGTGACAGAAATGAAGAAATTGGAGACAAGTCTAGGGTTCCAGGCCGAGCAACTGGGAGGGTGATCCTGCCGCCTTACGGAGATGCCCAAACACGGGCACCCACGGGAGGGTGGGTGTGGGGCAGCCCTTCCCCGGGCCACAGGGACCCGCACAGAGCCCTTCCCCGATACGATGGGCCTTGCTTCGTAAAATCTGAACCTCCTGGTTCGGGTCAGGATTCTCCTCCAGCTCCCTACTCCATCCCTGGCCCCGAGTGCTTTGTGAATTGTGCAGAACCCACCAGATCGATTCTCCCTTCAATGTCTGAAGAGCAGCAAACCCTCCCACGGCTCTCGTTGTGTGCCTGGCAGGGTCCCAGCCTTGACCTCCGCGAACCCATTCGATCATCACAACATCGCAGAAAGATGGGAACTGTTATCACCTCTATTCATGGATGGGGAAACTGAGGCCCATCGAGGTGAAATCACTTGCCTGGGATCACACAGGAGGCAAGCTGCAAAGGCAGGATTTGACCCCAGGCGGTCAAGTCCAAGGCTCGTGCTTTGAACCACTCTACTGTCTCACGAGGAGCTCACCACTGACGGTAAGAAGCCAAACTGGGCTTGAGGGACTGGGGTTGGGGGAAAGAGTTTCAGCCACCCCTTCCACGTAGTAAGGACGGTTGTCATTTTCTGGGCACCTGCCCCGTGCCTCATGCTGTGCCCATGCTCTCTCTGTTCTGCATATCGGCCGAAGGGGTGGATTCTATGATTGTGCCCATTCTGTAGACAAGGAGACTGAGGTTCAGAGAGAGGAAGCGCCATGTCCAAAGTCACACGGCCAGCCATGAGCACCTGGGGCTCTGGACCCCGAGACCCCCTTCCGTCCCTTTCTGCACCTGTCACCTGCCTCTCGCCTTGGTGGTGAAGGGAGTGCTCAGGGACTTGATGGCCGCATCGATTGCCTCCAGCTGGCTGGCATAGGATAAGGAAGCCAGGGCTGGGGAAGGTTAATTTGGGGACAGCACAACCCTTCGGGTTTGCAGTTTCTGTCTGGTACACCCAACATTTCTGAGGTGAGCTCTGGGCCAGCTGGAGATTCCAAGGCAGGGGACACAGCCAAGTGTGTGAGAGAGGTTCAGGTCCTAGTTGCCTGTGATGACAGAGGACGTGGTGGGTGGGGTTGTCACAGGACCTTGGGTCAGAAGCAGCTCCGAGGAGCCGGTATTCACAAACCTCTGGCCTTGGCAGCTGACTTACCCCTCCAGACCTCAGTTTCCACCTCTGTGAAATGGGTTGATATTGCCTGCACCGGAAGGCTGTTGTTAGGTCTAAAGTTGTGCACCAGGAGGGCTCGCTCCCTCTCCAGCTGCCCACTGCTGCCTTCCAGGACAGAAAGAGCACAGGACCCAGCACATCGTAGGTGCTCGGGGGCCCTGGAGCCTGCTGGACACATGGAGGAAAAGAATGAACTTCTTTGGGACTTACCTTCGCCTGTGGAGTGAGTGCTTCCCGTCTATTTTGCAGGTACACAGACCCTCTCAACCACCTGCTGAGGTGCGAACTAAGATCACCCTCCCTTGACAGGTAAGCAAAGAGAGGGCCAGAGAGGTAATGAGCCGTAACCGAGGTCACAGAGCTAAGAAGTGGTGAAGCAGGGGTTTGAACGTGACTCCCTCTGCCCCCTGAGCATGAGCTCTGCAATCACAAGGCTGAAATGCTAACAGCTTGCATTTTGTTGAGCACTTACTTTGTTACACGTATGAACTAATATTAAACTTGACCTCGAACGTATGAGACAGGTGCTATTTTCTCCCCGGTTCACGCGTGAAGAAAGAGGCTCAGTAACTTACGCAGGGTCACAGGGCTGGGAGTTTGCAAAACCAGCGTTCAGACTCAGGTGGTCTGGCTCCAGAGTCCATGGTCTTGAACCCGAATGCTCTGCTGGAGACAGTGAGCGGGGACTGAATGCCTGGCACACAGTAAGGGCCTCGGGATGCGTTGACCCTTTTCGAAGAGCGTGTGGAGACAAGCCGCACTGAGGTCTCGCTTGAGAATTCGCTCTTCCCTCATTTCCATCCCTTCGTGTTGGGCCCACTTGCCGAGGACAAGCTGCCCGTGGGCCATTTTCCCCCTTCTTCCCCTCCCTCCGGGAAAATTCTGCACGGCACCCACTGGTCACGGGGCTTGTGGCCAGAGGGCTGGCTGCAGCCGTGTTTGGCCAGGTTATCGGGTTTCGTGGTCAGCCACCTTCGCCCCTGACCAGAGCCGTCTTTCCAAAACAGAACATTCAGTCACCGCCTGTCCCTGTGCTCAGCTGTCCTTGTGCCCCTGACCTCGCTTCCTGCCCACCCGCTCGGGGTTTTTCCCAGTATCCTTGTCTCTTACTGACATCTCACGAAGATGACCCGAGCGTAGAAAAAAAAGAGAAACGGGCCAAGAGACACTGAGAGATTCCCAAGACCAGTTAGTATCTGACCGTGAAAGACAGACAGATAATGAGAGAAACAGAACGAGGAGACAGGGACGGAGATGGAGAGACAGGTTGCCCCAGAGAATACCCTGCGTCTCCCTGTGTCCCCGGCCTTGGCCCTCGAGCCACTGAGTCACGACCGTGGCATCTTCTCCCACCTCCCCCTGCCCCCTGAGGCCAGCAGGTCACTGGAGAGACACCTACCCGCCCCTCCCTCACCCCCATTCACAGTCCCTCACCTAACTAACTCCTGCTCATCCCCCTTCCTCCAGGAAGTCCTCCCTGGTTCTGCAGGCCCCCAGTTGCTGTTGTTTGTCTATGGGTGTGTCTGTCTCACCGGAACGTCAGCTCCTTGAGGGCAGGGACTCCGTCTTCCTTGCTCACCCAGCACAGCACCTGACACACTGGCTGAATCAAGTATTAAGCCAGCTTCTCGTGTGTCACCCGCAAGAAGCCTTCCCTGATAGCACTCCTCACTGTCTGCCCTTCATTGTGTGGCTACTTGATTTAGGGTCTGTGTCCCCTCTGGTCCCAAGAAGGCAAGGCCTGTGGCTGCTCTGTTCACCCTTGATTCCCCAGTGCCTGGAACGGTGCTTGGAACTGAGTAGGTATCGGTTGGGTGAATGAATGAGCACATGAGTTAATCTGGAGGTTTCGATGCTTATGTTTTAACCCACTGGAATCCGGCTCAAATTCTCCCCGCGACCATCCACATCAAACCCTGAGCCCTTCCTAAGGCCTGTGAGGTCCCGCGTGATCTGGCCCCTGCCTCCCAAGTCCAGCCTCACCTCTGCCCCTCCCCTCCCCCTGGCACCAGTATCTCTGTTCCCCAGGGCACCGTGCGCGGCTGGACACTCTCAGCCACCCCTTCACCACACCATCAGTCATGTCAGCAGAGTTGGTTTTTTCTGTAAACAAGAGTCCCTAGGAGAATGGGGCACATTCGTACAAACAACCTCAATGTCACCAGTGGACCTTGGTCACTGCGGGACAGTCTCCAAGGTTCGTCCGGCTAGCTGTCCAGGGCCTTGCCCTGAGACAGGGTCTGAGTCCTAGCCTCAGAAGGGCTGCCCGAGGGGCGCCTGGCTGACTCAGTCGGTTGAGCGACCGACTTCGGCTCAGGTCACGATCTCACAGTTTGTGGGTTCGAGCCCCGCGTCGGGCTCGGTGCTGACAGCTCGGAGCCCGGAGCCTGCTTGGGATTCTGTGTCTCCCTTTCTCTCTGCCCCTCCCTCCCTCACGCACACTCTGTCTCTCTCTGTCTCTCTCTCAAAAAGTAAATAAACATTAAAAAAATTTTTAAATGAAAAACGGGGGGGCTGCCCGGGTCTGCGGGGGCCCCTGAGTCTGACCTTCACCTTCTGCAGAAGGGGAGAAAGAAGCCTGCGGGGATCCCAGGGAGCGGGGCTAACTGGCAGACCCCAGCTGATCCTTGAGGCTCAGACCTGGACCCACTTCCCCCCCAGGAAGCTCCCTAGGCCACGTCCTTGCTTCTTGGGGTCCTCCTCACACCCTGAAAGCAGCTTACGTCACAGCCTGTGGAAACTCTCTACTGGACCGTGCCCCTAGTGGACAAGAGAAATAAAGCTTCTGTATCTCGAGATCCCCAAAGCCAAGGTCTGCCATGTGGGAGGCATCAGGAAACGTGTGCAGACGAACAAAACTGTTATTGAACAAGCACTTCCTGTCTAGGCACATATTTACTGCCTCTTCACTAGGATGGGAGCCCAAGGCCCGTCTCCTTTATCTTTGTTCCCCAGGGTCTAACACCGCTTGACACGTAAGAGGCAGCAGGGAACGGGTGTGGAACAAATGAATGAACAAGCCCTTCCTCCCATCCATCAGAGCTGCCTCTTGCACTGGGAGCTCCATGAGGTCAAGGAGCAAATCATATTTCTAGTGCCTCTGAGCCCAGCCTAGGGCTTAGCCCAAGGGAGATGCTCGGTGGGTGTTTGTAGATGGATGGAGGGAGGGAGGGATGGGCTGGTGGGGATTGGATTTACTGATCGATGGAAGAATGGAAGGCTGCACGGGGTGATGAATGGGATAGGTGCATGGAAGTGTGGGTGGGTAGATGGGCGGCAGATAGATAAATGGAGAAATGGAAGATGTGTGGATAGACTAGCGTCCAGGTTGAGAGTGCGGGAAATGGTGCTTTCTACGCCCTGCCCCCTCCACGCACGCACCAAGCCGCCATTTTAGAAGAGCTAAAATGGATCCAAAGAATGACTCAGCTAGAGTTTCCAAGTGAAAGGTATTGAGGAGAAAAAACGGGAGAAGAAGGAACCTCTGAGCCTCTGAAACGTGCAAGCGAATCCCTGTAAGTTGGCCATGCTTTCTTGCACGTTTCCGTTACTTCTCGAAAGCCTGCCGTAGGTAGCGCCCCCGGGTTTGGTCTGGAAGTGGAAAGAAGTTTCCGATGTGGACTCTGATCCTGGGCTGCTCCCAGTGTGGTCAGAGAGTCAGACATACGCCCTTCAGTGGGTCCTCTTGTAAATGGGGTCTACTGACTCCTTTGCTGTGTGACTTCAGGTGACTTACCTGACTTTTCTGAATCCCGGTTTGCTCACCCTGCTTTGTAGGGTTGTGGTGAGCCCGTGATTATGAGTCAGGCCTGGACTACAGTAGGTGACTGGTAAACAGTAAGCCGGGCCTCCGCACGTGATGCTGGCTGAACTTCTCAACTTTCCCATCTCTTCCCGTCAACTCAATGCAGTCGCCCACAGTGAGGGCCACGAACCAGTGAGGGGATCGGACTGAGACGTCCAGTATACTTGGGTTCAAATCCAGCCTCCCCCGCTGCCCAGCTACCTGGTTTCACACGACCCCCTTGCCCTGTCCGAACCTCAGTTCCCACCCCTACCTCTCTGGCCTCCTGGCTGTCGCGCCTGCATCCAGCAAGAGAGGCTGAGAAAATGAGTTTTCTGGCATCTACCTCGGGGAAGCGTGGGCTCCTAAGGTGGGCGCTGTCCCCCCAGATCTGCTCTGAGACACAGAGCAGGGTGGAGGGAGGTCTGGAACTGCAGGCGGGAGATACCTGCCTCTCACCCCATCTGGAGGAGAAGCATCATCCCATCGTCCCCCACTATGGCACCGTCCTACCTACTAATGTGTCCAACGGTTTATACTCTGTGACTTCACTCCCTTATTGTCACTTATTTTCTTGTCTATTCTCCCAGCACTGATAATTGTCAACTCCGTGAGTGGCAGGCCTTTCTCTTGATCACTTCTGTGTCCTCAGGGCCCAGTCGGGCACATAGTTTGTGTCAAATAAATGGTTGAGTAACTAAAGATAGATGATTGGATGGATGGATAGGCGGATGATGGATGGATGATGGATGGATGATGGATGGATGGATGGATGTGTGGAGGGATGGACGGATGCATGTGTGGGTGGACGGGTGGATGGACGGATGGATGGATGGATGGATGGATGATTGGATAGATAGTTTGATGGATGGGTAGATAACGGATGGTGGATGGATGGATGGATGGATGGATAGAACGTAGATGGATAGATGATGGATGGTTGGATGGATGGATAGGCAGATGATGGATGGATGATGGATGGATGGATGGATGTGTGGAGGGATGGACGGATGCATGTGTGGGTGGACGGGTGGATGGACGGATGGATGGATGGATGGATGGATGATTGGATAGATAGTTTGATGGATGGGTAGATAATGGATGGTGGATGGATGGATGGATGGATGGAACGTAGATGGATGGATGATGGATGGATGGATGGATGGATAGGCGGATGATGGATGGATGATGGATGGATGATGGATGGATGGATGGATGTGTAGAGGGATGGATGGATGCATGTGTGGGTGGACGGGTGGATGGACGGATGGATGGATGGATGGATGGATGATTGGATAGTTTGATGGATGGGTAGATAATGGATGGTGGATGGATGGATGGATGGATGGATGGAACGTAGATGGATGGATGATGGATGGTTGGATGGATGGATAGATGACTAGCTGGATGCATTAGAATCAATTGAAGAGCTTAAATGGCTCCCCCACACACACACATGCCCCAGCCCTGCTCCAAAAATAAAAATAAAAGCCAACACTTAATGAGTGCTTACTGTATACCTGGCCCCATGTGCAGCCTATGATGTAGGGCATTTCACTGAACCTCCCGGCCACCCTCTGAGCTAGTCACTAATACTAATCTTTCTTTTTTAGCGGACCAACCTGAGGCTCAGAGAGGCAGCCACTGACCCCAGGTCCCACAGCCAGGAGGAGGAAGAGCCAAGGTTCAAGTCGAGATGTGTTTGGTTCCGGAACCAAGCTTGGCCTCGCCGGGCCAGCGCTCCCCAGGTGATTCTGATAAGCGGCCAGGTGGAGAACCCCTGAGCGGGGCAGTGAGTTCTGGGAAGAGTGTGCTGGCTTTGGGGCCAGCCGACGCCTGCACCGCCTTGCGGCCTGCCTCCTCCTCATCTCGGACACGGAGCGGGTAGCACTCCCTGCCCCGCCCCCCGGGTTTCAGGAGGGGGGAATGAGCTGAGCAGCGTGCCCACCAGAGAGCAAGCTCTGGGGACACGTCCTGCAAACCCCACAGGTACCAGCAGCGGCCACGCTGTTAGTCCCTGGACTGAGGGCCGGGGGCCACCCTGCTCCTTCTCCCAGCTCCCGGGGGGAGAGACAAGTCCCCGGCTTCCTAGCACAGAGCTTGAGATGCGCTGCGGAAGACCCCTCGGGGACAGTCGGAGGCCACAGCGTGCGGGTGCAGAGCAGGGGTGCTGTGGCAAAGTCCTGCCTAGACACCCGTCCCGCACAAACACGCGTGTCCACAGGTATGCGACACAGCTGACCCCTGCCGTGCAGCTCACGACAGCGACAGCCAGGAAACAAGCCTGATAACGGTAACAGCTGATGTGTGTTTACAGCAGGATTTCTCAACTCAGAACTATTGACACTGGGACCGGATCACTCTTTGCAGCGGGAGTCTGACCCGCGCATTGTAGACTGTTAGCATCCCTGGGATCGGTAGCACAGCCCCCGTCCCCCGGTTGCCACGTGTCCCCTGGGGGGCGAAACCCCTCCCCTGGCTGAGAAGCTGGGCTCCACAGCTTGCTCTGTGCAGGGCCCTGGTGCACACACTTCAGGGAAGCGACCTCCTCCTGCAGCCCCTCCCAGCTGGAGACGGTTCCACTGTGCAGAGGTGAGATTCGCGGTCTGGCCAAGGTCGGGGCGCGGACACTCCAGGAGCGCTGTGATCTGAACCTGTGACACGTCCCAGGCCCCTCTCTTCCGAGCCAATTTTTGCGGGTTCCTTGGGCGTTTCCCCGGTCCCAAGCATGTTGTCTGGGACTGGATGTCGTCTCATTTCTGCTTTTCCCATCTGGCTGCCTTGGCACGTTCGAGAACAGACTTGCGGGGCACGAATACTGGCTCGAGCAGATTCTGTGACGTGCGCAGCATTGTTTCTTTTAGGAAGTTAAATGTGCTCAATTATCAACGACCTGGAAAATGCAGAATACAAAGAAAAAAATAAAATGTCCCACCGGACTTCCCACAGAGGCCCACCTTTCAGCAGCTTCTTCCCCTGAGGAGCTCCCTCTGTTTTGAAGTTTTGTCACAAAGTTGCAGTCTCACGATCTATACAACTGCAAATCCTGCATTCCCCAAACTACGAAGCTGGTTTTTTTTTCGTGTTGTTACAAAATCCTCTTGGACGTTGTTTGTAATTGTTGCCGATGGTGGCAGAGACCCCAGTTTCTCCTCCATTCCCCTGACCTCTCCCTCTTCTTTCATAATAGAAATCTCAAGTTTTAGCTGGGCACGTGGCCACCCAGAAGAAAAAAAAAAAAAAACTACGTTTCCCAGCTGTGTCCATGTGACTCAGTTCTGGCCAATGAGACATAAGTAACTTCTAAGTAGTGTCCTCAGGGCGAGGGTGCCTGCTCTTCTTCCTATCCTCCTTGCTGCCTGGAATGCAGATGTGATGGCCAGCATCTGAGTGGCCATCTTGGGCCATGGTGGCGCAACAAGAGAAAAGACACGCGAATCCCTGACGAATTTATGACGACACCCTACCAGCCCTGGACTGCCGCCTCCACACTTCTCTTACATAAGGGAGAAACAAACTTCTGTTTCATCTAAGCCCCTGGCATCTTGGGCTTTTAGCCGCTCAAAGAGGAACCTAATCCTGAGTATTGCACTAATATTTTGCTGGAGGAATTGTCTCTAATTCTTTTAGGAATTACCACCTAATTAGCTCAACCGTTCCCTGGTCATTGAGCATTTAGGTAGTTTCTGACTTCCTGCTACTCATAGCCATTATCCCAGGTGGGCCCCAAGTCAGGACGGCAGGCTACGCAGCCAGGTACGAGCTGCCCAAGGAGCCTGCTTTGTTGCTGAGGACCCTCCCACTGCATCTGCTAGATGCACAGTGCGTTCTCCTCCACACCTCCCCTCCTGTCCTTCTCTTCTGTTTTTAATGTTCATTTATTTATTTATGAGAGAAAGAGAGGGAGAGTATGAGCGGGGGGAGGGGCAGAGGAAGAGAGGGGGACAGAGGATCCAAAGCAGGCTCTGCACGGACAGCAGAGAGCCTGACACGGGGCTCGAACTCGGGAACCGTGACATCATGACCTGAGCTGAAGTCAGACGCTTAACTATACCTGAGCCACCGAGGCGCCCCCCCCCGCCCATCTCTTCTAACGGCACATCTCAAGGAGGCCTGTCTCACTGGTGAAGCCCAAACCCCACGCCTGCCCCAAGTTGCAAGGGAGGCTGGGAAAGTGAGTTTTCTGGCATCTCCCTCCGGGAGTGTGGCCACTAGGGAAGGAGTTTCCCTGAAGCGGGTACGCAAGGTGAGGCGTGGCCAGAAAGCAGGGCGAAGCTGAGCTCACTAGGCAAAGACCCGCCAGGCTGGGGAGGAGTACGGAAAGCCTTCTGCCATCACTTTTCATTTCTCCTCCTCTTATCCCGAAAGGACAGTAGGCAGAACTAAAGAGGACCACTGGTGTCACCCTGGCAGTTTACCCAGCTCTGCAAGGGATGCGGCAGAGCCGGGGGCCCACGTCTATCAGAACGCAAGCCTGGTTCTCGCCCCTCGGCCCGCTACCCACAAGTCCACCTGGATGTCATTACCTGATGTGAGTACGTCGCCCAGACCAGTGAGCACATCCCTCAAGAGGAGGGCCCGTCTGCCTTACCCAGTGTAGTACTCCCAGCACCCAGACAGGCCCTGGCACACACTAGGTGCTCAAGAGATAAATCTTGAATGAACGAATGAATGATGGCCATCAATCTTCAGCCTCGGAAGGAAGCTTGGAATCCTGAAATTAACATTTACTGATGCAGCCAGTATTTCCTGAGCACCTACAAGGCTCGTGCCCTGTTTGAGGTCCTGGGGATACTGTAGGAGAGAAGGAAAACTAAGTTCCTTCCCTCAAAGTGGGGGAGATGAACAGTGAATAAGAAAACCCCAAAATACTGATATAACTTAATAGGATAGGATAGGATACCAGATACTGATAAATGTTTTATGAAGAAGCGTAAAACTGGATAAGAGATGCTAATTTAGAAAAAAATGGTTACACAAGTACTCTCTGAGAGGGTGACACTTGATCAGAGGCCTGAAGTAGGGAAGCTGAGTAAATATCTGTGGGAAGCAAGGGAACACCCAGTGCAAAGGCCCTGAGGTACGAACGAGCGAGGTGTGTGCTCTTTGCAACGAGACAGCCAGGGAGGCAAGGGTTACACCATTTCCCAACTTCAACAAATCCACAGAGCCCTTAACGGTCGGAAACAGTGGGGTGGGGGTGGGATGAGTTCTTGACTCCTAAGCCTCTCTGGAAAAACATGATGTCGGGGGCAGACAGTAAATCTTGACTTGTCCCAGAAAACAATGGGCCCACAAAACCAGTGAAGTGTCAGGCTGAAAGTAAATGGCCAAAGGGCTGGGGCACAGGAGGATCATATGGGATTTGTTAACAAATCTGCTTTTGAAAAAGAATTTCCCAGTTAGGGGCAGAAGCTTCTGGCCAGCATCAAAAAGACGTTTATTGTGGTGTCTCCATGTAGACATGAAAAATGGAGATTTGCTGTCTAGCTGGAGATGTGGGAAGATGTACCCGGTAGGTTAAGTAAGATAAATAAGTAAGTAAGTAAGTAAGTGAGTAAGTGAGTAAATAGGTCACGGGGTAGTGTCATATATTGTACAATCCCTTTTGTAAACTCATTCATTCACTCATTTGGAAATTGTCCACTGCAGGCCTACTGTGTGCCAGCACTCTGCTGGGTGTGGGGGACCCAGGCATGGCCGTCCCTGTCTCCTGGAACTCACGACACAGGGGGGAAGGCAGAGGGTCATCAGATCAGTACACAAATACATCATCAGCAACGTGGGTCAGCGCTAAGAAGAAAAGATGCCTGGTGCCCAGACGTCAAGGGACAGAAGAAGCCTGCGAGGGTAGACTCCAGAATGTCGAAGGGGTCGTAAGGTTTCAGGTAATTCTCTTTCCTCATGTTCCCTTTCCTTTTGATGGTCTGTATGTTCTCGGTTTTTGGTACCGTCATGCTTTGCAACTGAGTAAATTAAAGCACACAAACAAAACCCAGATGAAGAGAGGGGTTAGGAATCACGGGTCTAAAGGTGACTCGACACCAGGAGAGGAAGGAAGGACACACAAGAAACTGCCCACTGTGTTTGCTCCCGCAAAGGGGACCCGGGGGCTGAGGTGGGAAAGAGCCTCTCCCCTCGCTGGACACCCTTTGAACCTTTTGAATGTGCGTGTATGTTTTTTGAAAATGATAATAAAATAAGCCAAGATCTTTTGAAATAAAACTGCAAGTCGGGTTCTATTTTCATGAAAAGTGAAAAAGCAGGCCAGAGCAGGATCTCAATATAAAAACATTAACTGAGCTGAATTTCCACGAAAATCTTAGAGCGGTTCTCTTTGGGCGACCTTGGTTTTTTTGTTTTGTTTGCCTTGTTTTGTTTTTTCTCGGTACTTTTCTGTGTTTCCTAGATTTAAAATTAGAAGAATAAAGGAGACAAGAGAAAAGGTGACTGTTCTCTGTAAACATGGTTTTGCTTCATCCCCGCCGTTGCTGTCTAAGGCGTGTATGTTTATCATGCCCATTTGATAGATGAGAACACTGAGGTTCAACAGGTAAAGCCAGTGGCCCAAGGTCACACAGCTGGATCTGGGCGAGGCTGGTCTAACCCCGAAGTCTGTTTTTAAACCAGGGTGCTCAGATGCCCTTCAAAATGTCCTTCAAGGAAATGGCATTGCTTTGAAAATCCGAGGGGGGAAAACCAAACAAACCAGACAAGAAATATTACATTTTTTAAGCCACTTATTCAAGCTCTGATGGGGCCTGAGACCAACTCGGCAGGGGCACTGTTTACATTTCAGGCGGGGCACTCCTTCATCGTGCCTGGCTGTACCCCCATGACAAGTCCCTGCCCCTAAAACCCCAGCTGTGTCACCCACATCTGTCACCCGGAACGCCCCTCACACCTCTCCAAACCTCCCCGGGTTGACGAATGCTCGCTGGGACTGAGCAGGTGGGGTCTGGGTGAAGGAGGGGGATGTGAGAGGCCGCAGCCCCCCAGGCCCTCGGGCCAGGTGGCCACCAAGCGCCATCCGCTCTTGGGCCAGCTGAGGCCAGGCCGGGAGGACTGCAGCCCGGAGCTGGGAGCCGGGCGGGCAGCCACCGCAGTGGGGACCGGGAAGGCGTGCACTCCCTCCGCCTGCCCGGCAGCGGCCCGTGGCCGCCCGCCAGGCCCTGCCTGACGTCAGGCTCTGACCAGGGACATAATGTGCTGGCTGCAGGGAGACAGGGCCGCGAGGCGGGGCGGTCGGAGAGAGGCAGGCCAGGCGGGGAGAGAAGAGGAGAGAGAGAAACACAGTGAGAGAGCGAGGGGAGAAGCAGAGATGAGAAATACAGAAACAGAGAGAAGGAAACACACACGCAGAGACAGAGACAGAGAGACAAAGAGGGAACGACGGGGAAGGGGGCGGCGGGGCAGTGGGCAGGGCCGTGAGGTTAGCGTGGGAGACTCCAGACCCGGTGACTCAAGCCCTTGGAGCCTCTGGCTCCTTACCTGGGCAATGGGAGCCTTACTGGCTTGTGGAGGGGGCAGAACGCCCTCCCCGATGGGGGTGGGGGGAGCCAATCCGCATAAAGTGTTTGGGCAGAGCCCTGAGCGTAGTAAGTGCACAAGAAAGTGGGGGTGACGGGAGAGGGGGGTGGGGCAGGGAAGGAGAGATGCTGGAGGGAGGGAAGCGACCCCGTGAGAAACAGCCCTCCTTCCACAGGGACCCCTTTCCTGCGGCCGCCGAGCACCTCTCTTCCCACCCCCTTCATGACTCGGGCAGCCGGCCACCAGCACAGACCTTGGCCTGGCCTTGCCTGTCTCGGGGCCCAGCCCCCTGTTTATGGGCTCAAGAAGGCCATGATCCCAGGGCCATCACGTCACCAAAGCCAAACAAGGCCAGGCCTGGTCACTGCGGGCCTTCCAGCCTCATCACCCCCTTTCCCAGCTTAATTATTAAATGGCCCAGCAGGGCTGAGGGGCTGAACCAGCTAGCCTCCTGGGTGTGGGCAGCTGTGCCTCTGTGTGCCCGTCAGTCAGGGGCACACACTCTGGAGACCCCAGGAGGAACTTGCAAAGTGCCTTTTCTCTACTCCCACTTTTTCCAAGAGCCTTCATTTTCCTCACCCCTCACCCTATTTGTCAGAGTTCCCGTTTATTGAGCACTTACTGTCTGCCGGGCATGGTCTTTAACCCTCCTGAGAGCCCCAAGAAAGGGAGTGCTATTATTATCCCATTTTTCAGATGAAGAAACTGGGCTCAGGGGTTGCAGTTCCTTGCCCAAGGCCACCTGCTAAGGAGTGGCGGAGCCAGGATTCCAGCTTGGCCACCCTCTTAACCAGACAGCAGCAGCTCCCGTGCCCCGAGCAGCTGCTGAGCGCCAGGCCCTGTGCCAGGCTCTGTGCCCACGTCACCTCTCAACCCCCAGGAGGGCCCTAGGAGGCAGCCGAGGACGATCTTGGCCCCCAGGAGACGTTAGGCTCTATCTGGGGACATTTGGGGCTGTCACGACTGGGGGGATGCTGCTGGCCTTGGGTGGGATGGAACCCACGGATGCTGCTTAACTCCAACAGCACAGAATTATCTGGTCCCAAGTGTCCCTAGCACCGAGGTCCCCACCACAAGGTGAGCCCTGTTGTGCTCTCCATTTTACAGATGGAGAAACTGAGGCACAGAGAGAAAGCGCCTCTTGCCCAGGTGGCCCCCTCCGTGCTCCCGCTCTCCATCAGAAGAAGCCACTGCTGCTCCTGGTGGCTCCTGTCCTCAGGAGAGCCCTGGCTCTCTTCTGGGCCCACATGAGTCCTTGCTTGCCTAGTATAGATGATGCCTCACCAACTTTTGACATCTGAAGGCAGTGTCTTAATCATCGACTAGGAAGATAAATCAAACCAAAAAGTCACTGGGAAGGTCAGAATGCCTTTAAGTGAACGTGTATTTTATTGACAGCAGCGTTGAGGGACATTTGAAATTGGCAACCCACGGATTCATGAAGCAAGTCTTTTCTGAGCACCTACCGTGTACCAGACCCCGTCCTTGGTGCCGAGGTCCAGCAGAGGAGCACGAGCCCCTCCTGGGTCGTCAGGAGCTAACACTCTAGTGGGGGAAAGTGGACCATAAACAAGAAAGAAGACCAGGGTCATTTCAGACGGTGGCAAATGTGGCTGTGAGGAGGCGGAAGGGCTGTTACAGAGAGGTGTCCGAGAGGGGCTTTCTGAGGAGGTGAAGCCTGAAGGGTGACAAGGAACCAGCCTTGGGAAGAGGCAGAGTGAAAAAGGTTCTAGGTAGAGGGAACAGTGTGTGCAAAGGCCCTGAGGCAGGCGTTTGCATGGACCGTTGAGGCACAGCAGGGAGGCCTGTGGCTGGAGCCAGGTGAGGGCACAGGAGAGGAAAAGGAAACGAGGTAGAGGATGTGTCAGGGCTTTGCATGTACTTGGGGGGCGGGGGGGGGTGTGTCAAGGGGGTCAAGGGACACAGGTTAGGTTCTAACAGGATCCCTTTAGAGGCAGTGGTCAGCTGAATGATGTCCCCCAAAGCTGCCCACATCTTAATCCCCCAAACGTATGAATGTTAACTTTCTCAGGCAAAAAGGAATTTCACAGCTGTGACTTAGTTACAGAGCTTGAGGTGGGAGATTGCCCTGGATTATCTGAGCGTGCTCAGTAGAATCATGGAGTCCTTGTAAGATGGAAGCTGGCGGTGGGGGGGGGGGGGGGGCAGGAGGGGGCGGTGAGGGGGCGGCGCCCGAGTGGCTCAGTTGGTTAAATGTCTGACTTCCAGCTTCAGCACAGGTCCTGATCTCCCAGTTCATGAGTTCGAGCCCCGCGTCAGGCTCTGTGCCGACAGCTAGAGCCTGGAGCCTGCTTGGGATTCTGTGTCTCCTCCTCTCTCTGCCCCTCCGCTACTTGTGCGTTCACTCTCTCTCTCTCAAAAATAAATAAATACACATTTTTTTTTTAAATGGAGGCTGAGGGAGGGAGGTTTGACTACAGAAGAGGAGAAGGCGGGGAGAAGAGAGAGAGAGTGACAGAAACAGACTGGAGGGACACACTTAGCAGACCTAAGGAAGGGGCCACAAGCCACGGAATGCAGGTGATCACGGGAAGCTGTGAGAGGCAAGGAAACATCATCTCCTGGAAGCTTCCAGCAGGAACCGGCCCTGCCAGCACCTTGACTTTAACCCATCAAGACGGATTTCAGACTTCTGACCTCCAGAACTGTGAGAGAATACATGTGTGTGGTTTTAAGCCTCGAAGCTTGTCATAATTTGTTACGGTGGCCAGAGGAAATGAATGCGGGTGCTGTGTCGGGGACAGCCCCGGGAGGGTGAGGCCAGAGCAGGGGGCCTGACCTGGAGGCTACTGCAATAGTCCAGGCAGGAAATGAGCAGGGACCCAAGGAAGGGGCGGGATCCAAGGGAGACTTCAGGAGCCAGAACGGGCAGCTTTGCTGATGGACTGGACACTTAGCGGGCAGGAAGGAGAGAGCCAGGGTCTCTGGCTCCCTCAGTCATCCCCTGGCCGGGGCCCAGGATGGAGAGCTGGCCCCGCGTGGCTCCTGCTCTCAGGGAAGATTCAGCTGCACGAGGCCCAGGAATAGTTACAAGGTGATGGGAGGGACCGGGCTCAGCTGCCCCAGGACCTTTCATCTTACACCCTTCAGGCCTCTGCCCCGGTGTCCCGGCTTCAGAGAGGCCTCCCTGACCACCCTGTCTCAGAGAGCCCCTCCTGCTCTCTCTCCCTCCCCCTGCTTTAGTTTGCTCTGTGTATCTTCCTGTCACTCTGGGTGCTACCTGTCTGTTTCTTTGCTGGCTGGCTTCCGTGCTCCGTGGTCGGCCCATGAGAAGGACTCCATCCAACTTCTCCAGCACCGACACGAGTGTGTGCAGTGAATGAACGAATCCCCATTTTCCAAGGGGGACACTAAGGAAAGCTATAGCAAAGGAAGCGACACTCTCAGGGTCACGCGGTTGCTAAGTGTGGAGTCAGGATCTGAACCAGGACGCAAATTCCAAAGTTTGCGTAAGTAGCCTGCCTCCCAACCCCAGTGAGGCCGCCTGCAGTCCGGGAATTTCCACTCTGTGGGTATAGTGCTGGTTCCCTCCTGAGGTTTCAGACGTCTTTAGTACAGCACCTCGGGGCACCCGACCTGGCCCGGGGTGTTAGTAGGTAGGGAAACTGAGGCTCAGAGAGGCTGAGGTCTTCCCCGAGGTACACAGCTTGCGAGTGGCAGAGCTGGGATTCAGCGCCCACCAGTCCCTCAGTTGGGATCCTCTCTCACATTTCCAGGGTGCTCTGGCCCCTGAGAAATAAGGCAGAGCAGGTACAGCCCCTGCCGCCCATTGTCCAGGCCAAGCCTGGAAGAAGCCTGGCAAAATACCTCAAGTTGGGAGCTTCTAGAAATGAGGGTTGGGGGATAGGACCTGGGGCCCTGCAGGCAAACCCCAGCTCTGCCTCTCCTCTGCTGTGTGGCCTCAGGGAAGGGGCCTCCCCTCTCTGGCCCAGGGTTCCTCCTGTAACTCCAGCTGAAACCCTGGACAGGGGCCTGGGTGGCTCAGTCGGTTCAGCGTCCAACTCTTGGTTTCGGCTCAGGTCGCGATCTCACGGTTCGTGAGTTCGAGCCCCACGTCCGGCTCTGTGCTGATGGTGTGGAGCCTGCTTCGAACCCTCTGTCTCCCTCTCTCTCTGCCCCTCCCCCACTCGCACTGCCTGTGTCCCTCTCAAAATAAATAAATACACTTAAAAAAAACAACCCTCTGGACAAAGTAGACAAAGACATATCGAGCACATTTTAAGATAAAAAGACGCAGCATGTACTCTAGCTGACGTTTTGCAGTAGAGCATGCTGTTAGGACATACAAATATAGTCAAAATAACATATAATAAATTGAATTTTAAAAATCAACAATAAACAAAAGAGTTTATTTTTCTCTCGTGTGAATGAAGTCCAGATGTAGGCAGTTCAGGGCTGGTTTGAAGACTCCACAAAGCTGTCCCAGGCTCCTTCCTGGTCACAACTCTGCCGTCCTTAGGGTGTGACCCTCCTCATGATCCAAGGTGGAGGCCACAGCGCCAGCCTTCTCGTCTGCCTTCCAGGGGGCAGGATGGAGAAGGAAAGATGATGAGCAAAGGGTGGGCCACAGCTAAATCCCTAGGAAGGATTCCAGAAACTGCCAAGCACACTCCTATTACGACCCATTGACTGGAACTCAAGTGTATGGCTGCCCCTAGCTTCTAGGGAAGCTGGGGAAAGCTGTCTGTATTCTGCATGGCCATGAACTCAGCTCAAGGTTGATCAAACATTTGTAAATAAACAAGATAATTTTAGACAGCGATACATGCCGTGAAGGAACACAGCAGGGCAAGCTGAGGGAGAACGGGTATGGGAAGGGTCTGTCCCGGGCCACAGGGCTGGGACCCGAAGGACAGGAAGGCCTGGGGGAGAGCATTCCAGGCACCCGGAACAGAAAGTGTGTGCCCTGAGGCAGGAACAAGCCCGGTGTGGTGAAGAAACGGGAGGCCAGCGGAGCTAGGGTGGGGGTGCGGGTACGGCCTGGAGCAGCGGAGCTCAGCTGGGCTGGACCCCGGGGGAAGCTGTGAGGCCCAGCGTGGCATCTGGGACTTTTTTTCCAACTACAGTGGGGAGACACTGGAGGGCTGAGGCTGAGAAAGGAGACCTGATACGATATCCCTTTGAGAGGAAGCTGAGCTCCCGAGGCCTGTGATATTCACCTGGAACCCTTCTGAGAGCTTATCATTCAGTCATTCAGTCATTCAGTGAACGGGCTGTGGTGGCCGAAATGGCCCTCCCAGTCTCCGCTCTCAGGAGAAGGGCAGACAGATCCAGAAACAGAGCACGTCAGACCCAGCCCACAGATGGCACTGAGCGCTCTGAGGGAAAGATGAACAGGACCACAGGAGGGCCTACCTTTGCTGGAAGAACAGAGAAGGAGGTGATCCTTGAGCCGAAATTTGAACCAGCCGGAAGCGTTACCTTGGTGAAGCCTGGAGAAAGGGAGAGAACATTCCAGGTGGAGGGAACAGCCTGTGCACAGTCCTGGAGAGGCAGGAAGAGAATTGCGTGTTCGAGAAATTCACCGGTCTCTGGCCTGGCAAGAGGGAGGTGGGTGGGAGAGGTCAGCAGAGGTCAGATCTCAGAAAGCCAGGAGGAGGGCTCCAGGCTCGCATGTGCTGGGCAGGATGATTTATTAAGCGCTCTGACCCCAAATCCCTGGGATGGGCCTGTGGTCGGATCCAAGACAAGCAGGGGCCTTGCTGTCCTTGGAGGCTGTTTACAGGCTCGCTGATGACACAGGCTGCTCCCCTCCTGTGGCTTGCAAGTCACTGGGCACTAGAGGCAGGTCTGTTCCCTTGCTCTCAGCCCTGACAGTGCCTCTGACTCAGCCTCCTGCCACAGCCACCCCTCCCATCACCGCCGAGGCCACGATCTCACCCTTCATCCCTCCCTGCTAAGGCTCCACAGGACTGCATGACCCTGGCACTTGGAAGAGATTCTCCAGCTCCAATCAGACCTGCCCATTTCACGGAGGGAGAAACTGAGACCCCCACAAGGAAGAGGCCCTTCCCCCAATGTCTCACTCCAAGGTTGGAAGAGAGCCAGGGCCTCGCCCCAGGCCTCCTGACACCTGACCCTAAACCTCTTTTAAAAAGAAGAAGAAGAAGGGGGGGGGGGGGGAGGCAGTAGAAAAGAAGGAGGAAGGGAGAAAGAACTTGAAAAAGTAACGTTTATTTATTTTTTGAATCCTAATCGCCATTTTTTAAACATGTAATGGATATCAGACACGGTGTAAGCTCGAAACATGAATGATCTTAATTAATTTCCATAAAGCTTTAAGGGACAACTATTTTCCCTCATTTGATAGAGGAAGCTCGGCTTAGAGAGATCAGATAACTTGCCCAAAGTCACCCAGTTAGTGTCAGAGCCAGGATTTGAACCCAAGGACTGTGACTGCAATGCCTTATGATTTTCATCATTACAGTTTTTTTTTTACATTTTTAAAAATTGTATTTAAATCCAAGTTAGTTAACATATAGTGTAATAATGGTTTCAGGAGTAGAATTTAGTGATTCATCACTTACACAGAACACCCAGTGCTCATCCCAAGTGTCCTCCCGAATGCCCCTCCCCCATCTAGTCCGCCCCTCCCCCACCTCCCCTCCAGCAACCCTCAGTTTGTTCTCTGTATTGAAGAGTCTCTGATGGTTTGCCCCCCTCTCTGTTTTTATCTTATTTTTCCTTCCCTTCCCCTAGGTTCATCTGTTTTGTTTCATCTGTTTGTGAAATCATATGATAAAAAGTAACGGTTAAATGGGACTTAGTGTGAGCCCTTCCCAGGGAAAGGAAAGGGACTGGCCTACAGTCCCTTGGTCCCAGGCAGTGACTTTACCTCTGCAGCTTGTTCTGTGGAAACCTCACAGCTACACAGTGAGATGGATGGGTATGATTACATCTTCTAAATGGTTTAGAAAACAGAGGGGCACCTGGGTGGCTCAGTCGGTTGAGGGTCCAACTTCAGCTCAGGTCATGATCTCACGGTCTGTGAGTTCGGGCCTCACATCAGGCTCGCTATTGTCAGCATGGAACCTGCTTTGGATCCTCTGTTTCCCTCTCTCTCTGCCTCTCTCTCTCTCTCTCAAAAATAAAGTCAACATTTAAAAATGGTTTAGAAAACGGAGAGCCTCTGCAATCCGCTTGTCATCACACAGCAGTCATCTGGAAGGGGAGAGATTCGAACCTAGGTCTGGCTGCAGTTCCTGGCCCCCAGCACTCCCCACTTGCCAAAGTTGCCTCTCCTCTGCTCCCCTCCTCACAGGGTTGCAGGCTCCTCTTTCAAAGCTACACAGCAGAGACTTTTCCTGGCTGTCCACAAGCCTACAGATATGTTTCCTTTGGCCCGTGTGGCATTTTAATAAAATCTAAGCCAATGTTCACAAATCAAGGGATTTTTACATGAAAACCCAGATTTCAACCTCCCTTAAAACACTGGGAGATCTGACTGGGCTGGGCCCGTGTTCTGTCTGGCAAAAATCAACAGGGTGTGGGAATGTTCGAAAGGGATGCCCCAGTTCTCCACACTCCCCACCTCTCCCTACTGCCTTCCTGGCCCTTAGGCTAAATGCCAGTTGCCTTTATCACAGTGCAAACACAGTTGTTTTCCTGAGAGCTGGGAAGTCTTCTCAGTACCCATATTTCTCTCAAAAAGAGGAAAACAATAATCCAAGAAGGGTCAGGGTCTTGAAAAATGGGGGAACACATATTTCTTTGTGGAACTGAGGAATATTCCTTGGTGTTTATTATACAAGCGAAACGTGGCTGAGCCCCCATACCACTGTTTAGATTTCTTTCTTGGTTACTCTAGTAGGATTGTCAAATTTAGCAAATAAAAATACAGGATGCTCGAGGCACCTGGGTGGCTCAGTTGATTAAGCATCTGACTCTCTCTCTTTTTTTTCTTAATTTATTTATTTATTTTGATGGGGGGGGGGGGGGAGGGCAGAGAGATGATTCCAAGCAGGCTCTGTACTGTCAGCACAGAGCTGATGTGGGGCTTGAACTCACGAACTGTGAGATCACGACCTGAGCCAAGATGGAGAGTCAGACGTTTAATCAACTGAGCCACGCGGGTACCCCAAGCATCTGACTCTCGATTTTGACTCCGGTCATGATCTTTCGGTTCATGGGGTAGATCCCTGGGGGGGGGGGGGGGGGGGGGGTGTTCTATGTGCTGACAGTGCAGAGACTGTTTGGGATTCTTTCTCTCCCGGACTCCCTCTGCCCCTCCCCCCACCTCTCAGAAAATATATGTAGGATGCTCAGTTAAATTTGAACTTCAGATCAGCAATAAACTTTTTTTTAGTATACGTATGCCCCATGCAACCTTTGGAACATACCTATACTAAAATATTTTCTTCCTTTATCTGAAATTCTACTTTAACTGAGCACCCTGTATTCTATCTGGTAACCCTACCCACATGCTTTGACAGTGGCTGTCTAAGGGGCTTGCATTTGAGTTCAGGTTCCTCCTCTCCTGCTTAGGTGATTCGGGGTAAGCCCTTGACGTTCTTTGGGCTTCTAATTGTGCATCATAAATAACAGCGTGAAGACTCAATGAGACAATATATGCAAAGAGCTTAAGACCAAGCCCGGCTCCCTGGACGCGCTCCGGAAACGTCGGCTTCCGTCTCGTCATCGTTGGTGCCTACCCAACAGCCACCCCTTTCTTCTTTGCTGGCCGAACCCCGGTTTGTGCCAACCACGCTGTGCCCCGCCCCAGGTCATGGATGTGATTGGTCTAGCCACCACGACACGCCCATTCTGGCCCGCTAGTGATTGGTGTGAGGTGAGCACGTGACCTGGTTCTGACCAGTAGGACGCACCGGGGGCGGAGGCAGGAGGCGTGCTCCCGGGAGATTTTCTCAGCCGGGGAGGCGTGGCCGTGCTGCCCCCGCCCCACTCTTCCCGCCTTGGCCGCAGCTGTGGGAGAAGGGGACGCTTGACCCTGGCTGCCATCTTATGCCAGTGACGTGGCACCGGGCCAGCGTGCTGAGGATGGCAGAGGGCAAGGTCGGAGGGCTCCGTGGCTGACCACACCGAACTTCTTTTAAAAGAAATGATAGATTGGGGCGCCTCAATGGCTCAGTCGTAGGAGCGTCCGACTTCGGCTCAGGTCATGATCTCAGAGTTCGTGAGTTTGAGCCCCGCCTCAGGCTGTGTGCTGACCCCTCGGAGCCTGGAGCCTGCTGCGGATTCTGGGTCTCCCTCTCTCTCTGCCCCTTGAACTTTGGAGTCAGGTACCAGGCGTCACGTTCCAGTTATGTCACCCCAGGTGCCCTATCTGAAGAATGGAGGGAAGATAAGTATCTCCTTAATGGGGCTGTTGTAAAGATGCAATGAGTTAGTGTAAGCGAAGTGCCTGCGAAAGTACGTGGCAAGCTGTACTAAGCACGTCGCTGTTAGTCATCGTGATTCTTCTGGCGTCAGAACCCAAGTCAAACATCCTCCAAACGCTGCGCCACTCCGAGTTGATAATTCCTCGAAGAATCGAAGCTCCAACGTAGAAGCAAATGTTGCACCCCTTGAAGTTGAGTAACTGTCGAACGTCCTCCCAAGGAATGCTTTGTAGGTTTCTTTATATGTCATTCATCCTGCGAGGATCCGAGCAGACTCATTGGGCTGCTCTCCATTAGCTTCCAAGGGAAGGGTAGGGTGTTGGCCACTCACGGAAAGAAGGGACAGTCCTGCCATCTGGGATTTAGGCAGAAACTCCAGGGCCAAAATATGATGGGCAAAACGTAAGTGTACCAGTTAGGAATGCCTTCGTCCGAAAACTTCAGAATATTCCACTAACACTGGTTTAAACAGTAAAGGCATTTCATTATTTCAGAGGATGAAAAGCCTGAAAGTAGATGGTGTCAGGGTCAAGGCAGCATCTGTCTCGGTCATCTGTCTGTGTCATCCAGTATCCAGCCATTTGCAGCCCATCTGCTTGGCCATCCTGGGTTTTAGCTTTTGTCTTTGGTCTTGTTGCCTCATGGTCACAAGATAGTTGCTCCAGTTCCAAGTGTCACATCATTTAAAAAGTTCGAGACACGAAGGAAGGGTTGGGGAACAGTGGAATCTCCCTTCTCCTCCAGCTCTTTCAATCTGGAGAGGAAAGTTTTCTCCGCAATTTTTTTGGAGGGATTTCCCCTTACGTGTAATTGACCAGAACTGGTCATGTGTCTGCTCCACACTGCAAAGGAGGCTGGGAAAGTGAGTTTTAGCAAACGGGAGGTGTGACAGCAATGGTAACGTGACTGTTTCAGCCCAATCTTAATCCCTCCTCTGGGGCCGAAACTATCCGCTCGTATCCCTAAATAAAATCAGAGTGTCTGCATGTAAACCTCAGCTTCTGCCAAAAATCCCACTAACACCACAGTAAAGAGATTAAAACAGAAGAGGATGTAAACACACAAGGGTAGAGAATAGGCAATGAGAAGGTGAACTAGCAATGATGTGGCCCAGGTTTTAGAAGCTGGATGACAGTGTTTCTCCGGGGCTCCTCATCCGGGGGTCTTAATCCTGTGTCTGCCAAGAACAAGCTGTGCAGCCTGGGGAAAGATGCTTCCCCTCTCTGAGCTTCAGTTTTCTTGAGGTTCAGGGGAATCTTTCTGGCTGGGAATTTGCCTCAGCACATCTCCTACTAGGGAATGGAGAAGAAAGCAGGGCCATGAGTCCCTTGCTCTGCTTGAGAAATGATCCTGAAAACGAGGTCACACCTGGATGACCTGAAAAGTGTGGGTTTCAGACGCTGAAAGAAACTCATCAGTCCGGGAGGTGCAGGGAGACTTCCAGCGTCGTCCCCCAAAGGAGACCCTTGAAACTGATAAATTGCAGTAGACGATACTAAAAGGATGTGTGTGAACGGGGTTGAAGGATAAGGCTCGCTTTAGGCACCTACGCTTTATATACATGTTTTTACTTTATTTAGTTATTCTCTGTGGGACCTTGAAGAAGCCACTCAACTGCTCTCTGCCTTACTTTCTCCATCTATGAAATGGGATGTGGTCGAGACTGCCAGTTGTCGCTTAGTATCCATCCTCCCCTAGTCGCCTAGCAATAGATTTGTAGCAGATCCTGGCGCTGCCTCGATAAAGACTACATTTCCCAGCTTCCCTTGCAGTTAGATGTGACCAATGGGATGTGATCCTAAGATCTGGGGCCAACTTCCAGGTTGTAGTCTACAGGGGAGGGAAGTGCCTTTCCCCCTTTCCTTTTCCCACTGGCTGGAGTGTGGATGTGAGGCCCAGGCATCTTGCACCAAGAGACCAGGGCAACACCCCAAGGGACTGTGACCGCATCACGCTTCTGCGGCTACCCCCGCCGTCCCCAACCTCTCCCAAGGCGGTGAGGGACACGTTCAAAACCCTGCCTTCCTCCCCACCTGCCCGTCGCCACCCAGGCCAGTTTCCGGGTGGTGGGCAGGGGGCACGGTACCACCCAAGTGCGCTCCAGCATTCCCAGGCAGGGGAAAGAGAGCAGGGCTTTGCTCCTGGAATGCAGGGCGCACACCATCAGGCCGGCCCAGCCGAATAAGAGAGGGCCGGACGCTGAGAAAGCCTAGTGGACTGTTGGAGAAACTGTGTCCTAGAGAAAAATGCAGAATTTCCTCTTCCCAGTTTCCCGGGGTGTGGTGAGCCCAGCCTCCTGAGTTGGGAGGGGCAGGCTTCCAGAAGCTTCCATCCTGGCCACACAAAAATCAAGAGACTGGAGCAGGAAGTAGTCCTCCAAGGAACTCTGAGGATTCACCGAACACTCGAGAGGAAGTGGTGCCCACGCTAATGTGCTCGGAGGCACTTTTCTCTCTGTTCGTCCATCAGTAAGTAGTCATTTATTTACTTAAATACAGACTGCGCCCCTCTGCTCACCGACCCAATGGCTCCCAGTCACCAGCGCCTGCGTCTGTTTGCTAAGGACTCGCTTGGGCCACCAGAAAACCCTTGGAGCTCATGCGGGATGAGCAGATAATGCCCAAGGGTTCATGCGTCTGGCAGCCACCAATGACGGGTGGGAGATAGTGGACAGAAACCCCCGTTTCCTCACCTCTTGGTGGGAATACCATGGAGGCATGTTCACACAGGTTCCAGGGCTCCCCAGTGGGATAGAGCCCCAGTTTCCCAGCAGTAACTGGTTCAGAATGTACCCTGGATCGGCTGCCTTCCCTTCTCTGTCTCCTGTCCCCACTCCCTTACTTCCTGGGATCACCTCCCAAACAGACAACTTGAATCCTTGCCTCAGTGTCTGTTTCCGGGGGCACCCAGCCTGAGACCTACATGTACTATGAGTGAGACACACAGCTAACTTGGGGATCAGAATGGACGTGTGTGTCCCATCTGGGAACTCAGAAGGAGACCCAGACAGCACCCCAACAGTTATGCAGAAGTAGAATTACAAATCATGATGAAGGTTGCAATTGTGAAGAAGCACAAGACCTCGTTGTTAAAACCCTTTGATGGCAGCCCTCTGCTCTAGGTCAAAACCCAGAGTTCTCACTGAGGGCCCAAGGCCCTGCACAACCTGCCACCACTTTACCTTTCTGGGCCCACTTCTCCCCGCAGTGGTCCAGCCACAATGACCTCCTAGCTGTTTCTCAATGTTCCTGCCTCAGGGCCTTTGCACTTGCTGTTCTCGCTCACTGCTATGCTTTCCCCAGACCTTTCCCATGACCAGCTGCTGCTTCTTGATTCAAATCTTGATTCAACCATCACCTCCTTAGAGAGGTCTCCACCCCCTCCCACTGGTCATTCTCACAGCATCGCCCTTTCAGTTTCCTTCTCAGCACATGTCTGTGTACTTGTTTATTGGGTAATCCCTAAATGTGAGCCCCGTGAGGGCAAAGGTGGTGTCTCCGGTGCCTGGAACGAATCTTAGGGCTGAGTAGGTGCTGTTCATTGGGTAAGTGGTTGGATGTTGAAGTGATGGAAAGAAACAATGAATGAATGAATGACATAAGAACATTTGACAAGGGGACCAAATCTTGTTCGGAAAACCAGGGAAGGTTTCCCTGAGGAGGTGACACTGGAGCTAAGATATGAACAGGGATGGGGTATTAACTGGGCCAAAGAGGCTGCAAAGACTACCCAGGCAGAGAATGTAGTGTGTGCGAATGCCCAGAGGCAGATCTCAGAGGTGACGTCAAAGCTGTGCAAGGTAACAAACCAAATATAACCCAGGACTTTTTAATATTTTTTTTTGAGGTACAATTGACATGCAATATATTAGTGTCAGGTGTATGACATAATGATTCAATATACAAATATACAAATATACTGCAAAATGTATACACAAATATACTGCAAAATGTATATACAAATATACTGCAAAATGATCACCACATAAATGTAGTTAGCATCCATCACTAGGAATAGTTACAAAAATTTTTTCTCGCCTTGAGAACTTTGAAGATCTCTTAACAACTTTACGACATGCAAAACAGAATTATTAGCTATAGTCACCATGCGGTGTATGACATCCTCATGACTTAGCTTATTTCATAACTGGAAGTCTGTACCTTTTGACCCCTTCGCCTCTCTCCCCCGCTGCTGGCAACCACCAATCTGTTCTCTGTATCTATGAGCCTTTTTTTTTTTTTTTTAAGATTCTACATGTAAGTGAGATCATATGGTATTTGCCTTCCTCTGTCTGACTTCTTTCACGTATAGCATTATGTCCTCAAGGTCCGTCCACATTGTCACAAATGGCAAGATTTCCTTCTTTTTATGGTTGAGAAATATTCTATTATATATGCAGATGTATATATATACATATAGATGTATATCTGTGGAAACATCTTTATATCCATAGATCTATGGAACCATATCTGTATCTATCGCATGTTCTTCATCCATTTATCTGTTGGTAGACAGGTTGTTTCCATGTCTTGGCTATTGTAAATAATGCTGCATTGAACATGCGAGTGCGGACATCTTTTTAAATCAGCGTTTGCATGTCATTTGGATAAATACCCAGAAGTGGATCTGCTGGATCATGGGTCAGTTCTGCTCTAATTTGTGGAGGAAGCTCCATACATTTGCCCCAGTGGCTGCACGAGTTTACATTCCCCCCAACAGTGCACGAGGGTTCCCTTTGCTCCGCGCCCTCGCCAACACTTACTATTTCTTGTCTTTTGGACGATGGCCGTTCTGACAGGTGTGAGGCAGTACCTTACTGTGGTTTTGATTCGCTAACGGTCGGTGATGTCGAGCGTGTTTCTGTGTACCTACCTGTCGGCCGTCTGGGTGTCTCCTTTGGGAAAATATCTGTTTAGATCTTCTGCTCGCTTGTGAATCGGATTGTTTTTTTGCTATTGAGTTGTGTACGTTCTTGATATAGCTTGGATATTAGCTCCTTATCAGATGCCGGAGTTGCAAGTATTTTCTCCCATTCGGTAGGTTGCCTTTTCGTTTTGGGGATGGTTTCCTTTGCTGTGCAGAAGCTTCTTTAGTTGGATGGAATCCCACGTGTTCGTTTTTACTTTTGATGCCTTGGCTTCCGGTGTCAGGTCTAAAACGTCACCCCCTAGGCTGATGTCAAGAAGTTACTGCCTGCGTTTCTTTCTAGGAGCTTTATGGTTTCGGGTCTTACATTCAAGCCTTCGATCCACTGGCATTATTTTTTGTGTATGGTGTACCTTCACACCTACACACGGGAGTACCCGGGGAGCAAAGCAAGCCTGTTGCTCTGCCCCTGGAGGTACGAGCAGGGAGGGCAGACCGCAACCAAAGAGCTGGAAAGATGTTTGTTCCCAAAGATGGAGTTGCCCTGAGAGTGAAATCACACTGTAGACTCTCATTTTCTAAAACACCCAGCTAGATGCTGTATAGAAACACACGTAGCACACACACACACAACAAATGAAGAACTCCCTGAATTTTCCCCATCAAAAGGAAGTACTGTACATAGTTCCTTTTCGTTTTAGTAAGTCACTTAATCATCCTGCACCAGTGCGATCACCGTGAACACAGGGTTGCACTTTCCTAAGTTCAAGGAGAAACGAAACAGGTCTACACCGTTTAGATGTGCAGCATAGGCCCACAGACGTTCTCCCCAGTTCCGCCCTCCAGTTTGGCACGGCCAGGCCCAGTCACCTAATGGGTTCTACATGGAGAGCTGGGAAGGTGCCAGGTTCCATCTCCTGGCCTCCCAGTTTGGAGCCCACATCTTGCCCCTGCCAGCAGCCAGAAAAAGGCTCCAGCTGGACAATCAGGCCTCCCCTCCCCTGTGCGGCCACAGCAGAGTTGGCCTCACTCCATGGCCCCATTTCCTCCCAGTGTCCATTACCAGCATCTCCAGAAGGGACTTTTCCCCCTGCCTCACTGGGGCCTCCAGGAGAGTCTGCCGGCCGCGGGCTTGGAGATCAAAGATGCTGTCTCTTCCCCAGGGAGCTCAGCAACTGGCAGGGACCAGAGGACTCTGAGACCATCAAGCCTGACTTTCTTCTGTCTCCCGGAGAGGAGGAGTCACTTGCCTCCACACATTCAGGTCCTTCAACAGAGGGAATTTAACATGGGAACTGGTTACATGTAGAGACTGTAGAGACAGGAGACAAGACAGAACCTCAGAACCCAGCGGGCCGCTGAAGGCTAGGACAGTTTGCAGGCACCAAGTAGCATGTCTGATGCCTGAGGCATGGGTGGGGGAGAAATGCCCTGGCTTCTCTCCTCCCCTCCCCTCCCACCCTCCCATGCCACCTCCCCCAGGCCAGACCCCGGAGGAAGCCAGAGGGCAGGGCTTGCCATAGACATGCTCCTCAGATCTCCACCCTGGACCTTCTTACCAGCATATCCTGGGGATCGAAAGCCCAAAAGCCTTTAGGAGCCTGGTAAGAGTGAAGGGGGCCAGGTGTAAGGAAACCACGTGGTACCGAACAGCAGCTGACTCTCATCTCAAGGTGGAGCAGACAGCAGGGAGGGGTAGAGACTGGGGCAAACTGGTGAGCGTGTGTCCCATCTGAAGGGGCAGCTCCTCCCCAGCTGCACGTGACTCCTGCCAGTGAGGAATGCAGGCCCATGGCTGCCAGATCATTCCCTTTTGTTCCAGAGAAGACGGGAATTCAGATATTTGTAGGAAGTCTCCCAATTTCTAAAGGTTGTCAGTCAGTCTAATCCCTGTGTGTGTGGCTTTTCAACACTGTGAAGAATAACCCAAATACGCATCCGTGGCTGGAACTGGCAGTTTGTGACATCTATCTCACAGCCTTGGGAAGGATGGTGTCCCACCACAGCCTACCAGACAAGACTATGCACTGGATGAATGTTTGTTGACTGACTGACTGACTGATGACTGGCAGTGGGCTCCCTGAAAATCTCTGAAATGGGACCATCAGTCCAACAATCCCCATCTCCATTCCAACGCAACTTTACTTTTCCACGTCACCCTGTCAACCGTGTGCCTTTGCATTTCCATAACTACTTAGGTCAACGAGTTGTTGAACTTGTTAAATACCTACTCCGTGCCAGGCTCTGGGAAACAATTCTGATGTTAAGTTGAATTAGCTGAGTCCCTGCCTCCAAACTGCTCAGAGTGCGGGACCGTCCCATGAATAGGTGACCAGAGCCAGGGGCTGCGTGTACCACGTGTCCTCTGTGCCTAGAGCAGGGCCCAGCACGTGGCGGGAGCACGACGCATTCCGTACAACCGGGTGAACGCAGGACAATAAGTTACACTAGCGTGTATTCTCAATAGGGGCAAAAAAAAATTGGGTATTACAATGGCCTGTGGCCCTCCAAAGGACCAGAGCACATAAGCAGGTACATAGTTTTTCTGTGTATTAAAATTTCACTGCGGGAGAGGAGACGGCAGTTAGGAAAAAAGTATATTAAAAGGCTCCTGGAGGGGCACCTGGGTGGCGCAGTCGGTTAAGCGTCCGACTTCAGCCAGGTCACGATCTCGCGGTCCGTGAGTTCGAGCCCCGCGTCAGGCTCTGGGCTGATGGCTCGGAGCCTGGAGCCTGTTTCCGATTCTGTGTCTGCCTCTCTCTCTCTGCCCCTCCCCTGTTCATGCTCTGTCTCTCTCTGTCCCAAAAACAAATAAAAAACGTTGAAAAAAAATTAAAAAAAAAAAAAAAGGCTCCTGGAGTGGGGGTAGGTTGAGAAACGCTATTTTAGAAGGAAGCGTGGGGCTATGGGAGCACATAGTAGGGGCTCTTAATCCAGCCTGAAAAAATCACAGAATGCTTCCTGAAGGAGGAGGCATTTCAACCCATTCTGAAAGGATGTGACGGTCACCTGGGTGGCTCGGTTGAGAGTGAGACTCTTGATTTCGGCTCAGGTCACAATCTCATGGTTCGTGGGATCAAGCCCTGTGTTGGGCTCTGTGCTGATAGCACGGAGCCAGCTTGGGATTCTCTCTCTCCCTCTCTGCCCGTCCTCTGCTCACGCGTGCACGTTCTCTCTCTCTCTCTCTCAAAATAAATAAACATTTTTTGAAAGGATATGGAAAAGTCAGCTAAATCAGCAGTTAACAAACCTTGTCTGTAAAGAGCCAGAGAGTAAATATTCAGACTCATCAGGTCCGTTGCAACCACTCCATTCTTCTGTTATAGATCAAATGCAGCCATAGATAAATACGTCGACAAATAGATGTGGCTGTGTTCCAGTAAAGCTTTACTTACAAAAGCAGGTGACGGGCCAGACTTGGTCCCGGCCTGTAGTTCACTAAACCCTGATCTGAATGAGGAGAAAGGGAAAGACACCAGAGGGAACATCTTGAGCAAAGGCACAGAAATGTGAAGGAGTGTGGAGAATTAGGGAAGAGTCGATGTGGTTTTTCTTGTCCCTCAGGCACAGAGACACCTATATTTACACAAAGACTGTGCTCTCACACAGGCTAAACACAGCATCCTGAATTAGTTCAGTCCCCAAGTCTTTATCAAGTGCCTGCTACATGCCAGGCACTGTTCTGGGCACGGGGGACGCAGCAGTGAACAAGATCACCCAGTGTCCTCAGGGCCTAAAGCCCAGCCAGGTACACAATTTTTGTTAAGTCAATGTATTGAGTAAATGGGTAGATGATTGGATGGATGGATAGATGGATGGATGGGACAATAAACATTCAGACAAATGAACTAACAAATCAGCACAGTGCTTCCTCACTAGCTGTGTGACCTCGAAGAGGTTATTTAACCTCTCTGTGCCCCCAGGAGTTGATACGAGCGAAATGCAAGACCAGCACACCCGTGGCTGCTTTATAAATATAGCTGCTGGTATCATTGAAGGTTGACATGCTGCTAAGTAAATACGTGATTTAAAAAACTGCTAAGTGCCACACAGAAACAGAGCAGGTGCGCGCACGAGAGGTGAGGAGGGTGAGAGGAAGAGGAGGGGACTGCTTTGGATCAGGTAGTCCGGGAGGGCCTCCGAGTGGGTGGCGGTCAAGGCCGTCCTGGCCACATCCTGTGAGCATATCCCAGAATTGGAGGCGTTTGTAGCCCCATGCCCTGCGGCCTTGCAGAGGCAGTTAATTACAAATACCTGCCTCTTGGGAGTGCAGGAAGGTGTCTTCTCTAATTAGAGTGTGTGTGGAAAGTGCTTTGAAATCTGAGGATAAAAGGGAGGAAGGGGTGAAGCTCTGGTCACAGGGCCAGGGTGCCCGCTGGGAACCCAGCCAGGACTGAAGTCTGAGGACCGGACTCATGCTCTCTCAGGCCTGTCCGGAGCTGACCCTCTCTCAGGTCCTAAGCGGGAAACACACCCTCTTAGGGCAGGGGCTGGGGGGGGGGGGGGGGGGCAGCAGCGCAAGGGTGTTGGAGCCAAAGTGGGGATCACGCACTTAAAGCGGCGGGCCCAGCGTGTGCCCACTCGGGTGCTACGTCGGTATTAGATGTTCCCAACCTTTTCACGTTATCGCTTTCATTGTTAGTGTTACTGTTGTTGCCACCTACTAGCTGGGCAACACCGGGCGAGTCACTACCCTCTCTGAGCCTCAGTTTTCTCTTCTTTAAAATGGGCTGATCATGGTACAGCTAGATGCAGGCAAAGCACGTGGCACCGAACAGAGATGGGAACGCTCCTCTTGGTGGGCACTCAGGAAACCACTGCCCTGCACCAGGCACCGCCTCAAGCGCGTTGTGCGTGTTAACGCATTTCATCCTTGCAGAGACTGTCCTCGTTTTCCAGACAAGGACCTCAGGGCCACCAGGGCCGGCCGTGCCCCGCCCAGCTCAGGGGGCACCGATCACACAGACCACGACAAGAACACCACCCTTGAAGCTCCGACGCACAGAGAGGTTGAGTGACTTGTTCAAGGTCCCACAGCTAATGTACAGCTCAACCGGGATTCCGGAGCTTGGCTCCTGACCCTGAATCGCCATTGGCCATCAAGACGGTTGTCGTCATGGCGGGTTTCTGAGATGCAGGGAAACTGGTGTTCCCTTTGCCCGGCCGGGCAGGCGCCAAGTCTCAGTCGGTCTTTTGTTTCTCTCTACCCCAAAAGTCTGCATATTTCTGGGGACTTTTGATATTTTTCTTGTTTTTGAATTTTACAAGAGCAATACATCTGTGCTTTGGTTTGTTGTACGTACTGTAATCTAAGGAAACGTGTGAAAATGCCAGGACCTCAGACCTCAGACCCCGGCACTGGCCGGGTCCCCCTCCATAATCACGTGCATAAGGCCTCCACCTGACAGACGGGTTTAGAGAGGCAAGGAGACTAGCCCAAGGTCACCCAGGTAGGAAGCGGCAAAGCTGGAACGGACCTACCTGACGCCAGCCTCTCCTTAATCCCCGTGTCTGCCCTCCCACACTGGAAGCCCGTGAACCAAATGCAGCCTGCGAACTATCTGATTTGCCCGCATGGTGTTTTCATAAATTTAGAACTTCTCATCAGCACTTAAAGAAAGGGATATTTCTAGGAAGAATGTTCAAAATATTTAACCAGACTGGCGTGGGCATCGGCTGTTCAGCGTGGACACTGGCAGTCCAGTCACAGCTGTGGGTATTGCAAGAAAAAGAAAAAAAAAAAAAATCAAAAGGTCTAGAAAAGGTGAAATTATGGGCACAATCAAAAGATGAGTGGTTGTTGCTCAGGGTGAAATGGGAGAGGACGATGGATGGGCAGAGCAGAGATTTGTAGGGCAGGGAAACTACTCTCTATATACAATGACAGTTACACGTCATTTTGTACCTTTGTCCAAACCCACAGAATGTGCGACACCAAGAGTGAACCCCGACATGAACCAGGGACTCTGGGTGATAATGATGTGTCCGTGTGGGTTCACCGATTGTAACAAAGGTCCCAGCCTGATGGGGGATGTTCACTGAGGGGGGGGGGGGGCAGGGAGTATATGGGAACTCCCTGCACTTTCCACTCCATTTTTCTGTGAACCTAAAACGCTCTAAAAAATGAAGTCTACTTAAAACAATCAGAAGGTCGGACTACCCTGCTCCCACATTGTCATGGGGCCACAGTGGGCTAGGGCCGAGCCCCAGCTGCCCCCTTAGATGGAGTGTGTATGCTGGGGCCCGCCTCCCTCCAGGCGTCACCTGCCTGGTCCCTGCCCGTGACTCAGGCACAAACAGGATCCTTCAGAAGTTCTTGGTGTAGGAGAGAACGGGACGCGAGTGTGAGGAGGAAAACGAGGAGGAAAGAGACCCGGTGACGGCTGCTCTCTCAGACCCTGCTCATCACCTCCCTGGGCTAGAGGCTCCCGTGTGCTTCCCATGGGGCAGAGTGAGCCACTCCTGATTCACCGACATCTGTCCGGGCCTGCGGCGGGCGGGGACCCGCTGTGGGACCGACCGTGAGACAGCGGCGCTCTGCACCAGGGTGGGCAGAGTCCAGGCTTGGCAGTTTGGAATGATGCCAACCTGTGCATTTAGAATAACAACAAACAGGGGCGCCCGGGTGGCTCAGTCGGTTGAGCGTCTGACTTCGGCCCAGGTCATGATCTCGAGGTTCGTGAGTTCGAGCCCTGCGTCAGGCTGTGTGCTGACCCCTCGGAGCCTGGAGCTTGCTTCAGATTCTGTGTCCCCTTCTCTCTCCACCCGACCCCTGCTTGTGCTCTGTCTCTCTCTGTCTTTCAAAAATGAATAAACTTTAAAAAAAAAAAAAAAGTAAAAACAAATGGGATGTGGGCAATCAGAAGGTGCCTTACTCCTCCGAGGAACTTATCCCCAAAAGCACGCCCTTCCTGATAAATCAGATGGACTTTTAGTAGTTTACTTATACACTCACTCGTTCATTTAAGAAGCACTGAGCTCAAAGCATGTCCGAAAGAGGCCTGGGAGTAGAGATAATAGACAGTTGAGGGGGGGTGTTCAACTGTTGTTTGTGCCTGACCACCGTCCATCCCCTCACCTTCTGGAGCAGCACCCTGTTTTCCTTTGGAGAACCACTCCTCCCCAACTACCACTCCACGTGGCTCAAGAGGGAGCAGGCATTCTTTACGACAGGAGCAGTAGGACGGATCAGGCGTGGGTAACGAGCATATTCCATCCCCAGAGCCTGGAGATTGGTTCTGACAGGACATGGGACCCACGTCAGGCCAACCAGAGTCAACCCCCAGACATGTGCTGGGGCAACACAGAAAAGTCTGTTTCTATCTCCTTGGCTGGCTGACCTGGCAGAGTGGGAGCCCAGGGAATGCTGAGGACTATCTTTGCCACCCTGTGGGGTGACCCTGACACGAAAGAAAAAGGGGTGAGAGTTGGAGAGAGCATGAAAACAATAGGGACGCGTCTGGATCCAGCCATTCCTGAAGCTGAAGCCCTCTCTAAACTTCATTTGTGTAAAACCAATGCGTTCATACACACGTTTTTGTTTTTGTTTTCCTTATGTCACTTTGAGTTGGGGTGGTTTCTGTTGCTTTTCAACCAAAAGATCCAGACTGTACAAGTGGGTAAAAAGCTATTTCCAGGCTGGAAAACAAATAGCTACAGCAAAAACAGACCATGAGAAATCCATGTCAAGTGCTCTGGGAGTTAAGAGGAGAGAAAACTAGACACACTTCAGGCAAGGGACAGCCCTTTGTTTTCATCCCACAAAAAACGTATAATTCATTCAGAGTTTTGATATTCTCCTACCGACTCTTTGCTGAATGGCTCACCAGGCATCAGGCCCTGTGCTGAGGCTTCTCCCAGTCTCTTCATCCTCACAAGCACCGTGAAGTAAACACCTCTGTCCTTGTTTTACATAAGACAAAAACTGAGGCTCAGAGAGGTGAAGTGACTTGCTCAAAGCCACACAGCAAGATGAGGAAGCACGGACTCCAAAACCCAAGCTTTTCACCGCTCTGCCGCCCCGCCCCATTTTCACGTTGCCAACCGTCTAAAGTTCTGCCCCCAAACGTGTTACCAAGCGGTGGGAAACAGACACCTGGAAGCAAAAATAAAGTAGGCATGGAGATGTGTCACCCACAGCCCCTTCCAGGAAAGGCCTTGCGGGCTCAGCCACGGCGACGGTGGTCCGCACGCAGCTGCCAGCTCCTGCAGGGAGTGCCTCGGCTGCGGAGTGCCACCTCACCCCCGATCATGCCCTTCGGAGGTGACCGCTCGGAACATTTAGAAGAAGGGTGTCCAGCGGGAACGGAGCGAGCGGGAAGTAGGGGAGGTCAGGAGAGGAGGCGAGGGAGGAGCAAGGAGGCGGCTCACGCAAGGCCTGGAGAACCGTGCGCGCCCCCCCCCCCCCCCCGCCCCCCGGCGCAGGAGGAGCACGCAGGGCCCCCGGCTCCGCAAGGAAGAATTTCTAGATGGCGCTCGCAGAGCATTAGCCCAAGCGCAGGGCCCCGGGAGCGTGGGGTGCCGTGACGGCCGGGCCGCTCCCCCCGGAAATCAGCCCCGGAGTCACGGTTTAGGAGTCGGATTTTATTTTCCGTCCAAGTGAGACACGACGCGTCGGAGGCGGGATTCAAACTCCGGTCTTAACTCTCACAACTTAACGCCGTACCCGGGAGGCCCACAGGTGGAGCGGCGGCTCCAGACGCCCAGACCTTGGGGGACCAGAATGTGGGGTTCGCTGCCCTGGGACCCTGCGGTCGGCAAAGCCCACAGCCACCGCCTCCTCCCGCCTCTCGCCTTTCACAGCGGCGCCCACGTCCTCCCTTTCCCAGCATCCCCTGCAGCGGAGGCGGGCATGTGACGGGTCATGTGACGAGCTCTGCCCAATGAGACGCGAGGAGAGCTCTTCCCAGGGTTCGGGGAGAGATTTCCCTTCGGCGTCAAGGGGGCCGGGGTGGGTGGCGCTGCCGTCCTTCCTCCTCCTGGTGCGACAGGGCCTGAAGCGGCTGTCCTGGAGCCAGGAGGAGAAGGCGTGAGAATTGCGGAGACGCTAGCAAGAGCCCTCATTTTCTGGAGCGGCTAACTCGAGACCAACAGCCGCCTCCCTCTGAACGTCTTAGTACGTGGGGGAAGTGAACTCTGGCTTGTTTGAGCCGCAGTCAGTTGGATTTCCAGTTCCTTGCAGCCAGATGCACTTCTCTCGGTCTCAGCCACCTCCTCAGAACTGTGGGTCGCCCTGGGTCCCCGCAGTCGATATGGGGATACTGAGGTCTGGCACGGAGAGAAAACTTGCTCGGATCACATGGTGGAGTCACAAGTTTACTGACTCACCGTCTAGTGCTCGCTCCTTCTGTTCACGCCACACCTCCTGTTCTGTTTCCTTCCATTCAGGCTGCCCGTAGACATGACCAACAGCTGCTTGGTAAAGTAAACATAAGGCAGAGATGACCTTGCTCTTGAATCCTTCCAGTCTCTTACATAAATAGCCCCCAGGCCACTGTCACCATGCCTTTGGACCCAGGACAGCTTCCCACTTCCTTTAAAAAGATGAGATGACCAAATGTAGGGCCTATGCTCCTGGAAAGGTGTGAGTCATGAATCACGGAGCAGAGAGTTCACAGCCAGGATTCTGCCGATCACACTGGTGGTCCAGTCCCCCGGGCTTGCTCTGAGCCTGTTCTCTGAAGCACTGACTCATCTGCAGCTTGCGGTCAGCTCTGACGCTCAGATCATTTTCTGCTCTTCTTGTGCCCAGCTGGTGGCCTTTAGTGAGGGGCTGTCAACTTTCTGTCTTTGCCCATGTTGCCTTTCCCCTGTTTGTAGAGGATTATATGAATACTAGAGAAATCAATATCATAATAATAACAATGACTATATTGAAGCACTTTATTTTTTTTAATTTTTTTAAATGTTTATTTATTTTTGAGACAGAGACAGAATATGAATGGGGGAGGGACAGAGAGAGAGGGAGACACAGAATGGGAAGCAGGCTCCAGGCTCTGAGCCGTCAGCCCAGAGCCCGACACGGGGCTCGAACTCAAGGACTGCGAGATCATGACCTGAGCTGAAGTTGGACGCTTAACCGACTGAGCCACCCAGGCGCCCCTGAAGCACTTTAAATGCATTAAAATTTTTTCATTAGAAATCACTAAGATAAGTATCGTTACTGTTTTTTTGGTTTTTTTTTTTTTTTTAATGGACAAGAAAACAAAGGCTGTGAAAAGTTAAGTCACTTGCCCAGGGTAACAGAGCTAGGAGTATTTGGTGGAACTGGAAGGTGACCATGAGTGTATTTGACCCTAGGGTTTAGCTCTAAAGGACAAATCCAATTGGATCCATTAGGGCAGTTAGGTGAGACTATAAAAACTTTGTTTATCTAAAAGACATCTGGACACTCTAGGGTGTATTTGCCATGTTAAGGTTGTCATAAAGGACCAAGGCTCTTTGTACCCTCCTTCTCCCCCCCCCCCCCACCCCCCATTGAACATCAAGTCAGCAACTTATCCCTAGGCTGGTCACCTAATGGCACAAGATGACTGCCATAGCTCACTCATCACCTCTTCACACACCAGTGTTCAAAGCAGGAAGGAAAGGAGAGGAAGGTCTCTCTTCATGTACCTCTTTCTTATCAGAGAGGAAATTCTTTCCCAGAAGTCCCCAGCAGAGTTTCCCTTGGGCCAGAACTGGGTCATATGACTACCCCTAGACCAATGTCAGGTCTGGGAGAATAGGTTGGCCATACTTGGCTTGAACCAAATGTGGCTTAATTCCCCGGTGCTGGGCAGTACCTTCCTCAGGGTTCTGTCAGCAGGAAGGAAGGGGGAAATGGCAGTTGGCAAGGCAACCCCTAGTGTCTGATACCCCAGCACTTAAAAATATTTAGGACAGTCGCCACTGTTGGTTTGCAAGATTATTGTAGGTGGTACACGGATGAAGTTGTGTGTGTGCGTATGTCTGTGTTTTAATTTTAGTATTTATTAAGTATTTACGAGCATTTGAAAAATTACATATATAACTAATTCATCAGAATCGTGAATTCATGGATATCACTTCTCCAGATGAAACTATCTAAGGGTCTTAAATATACATATATGCGCTAAAGAAAAATGTTCAGTAAATAATAGTTCATTTACCTCAAGATATGGCAATTGGAAGGGTAGGAAACACTGTTCTATGTTAGCCTGCTTGGCATTTTTTCCAGCTTCTCAGAGGCCTTCTGCCTTCAACCTCCCTCTTGAGGAAAATAAACACCCACAAAGATTTTTGCATCATCTGCAAATATGATTCAAATGAAGCCTCCAGCTCAAATCTAATCCAGGCTTCCTCGGCCGGGAAGGGCAGGCTTCTTGACTCCCAGCCTTTGCTGGTATTTCACCTCTGCCTTAGTGGTTTTATGGTTTTACTGGGTCTGCCCCTCCTGTTGTAAGCTGCAGCAAATCCTATTTCTGAAAGAACGAGATATAAATAATAAACAAGTTGACCACCTGAGATTTCTTGTTCTTGTCAGGAATTGTCAAGCTTTCTTACAACACGAACTCCTTTCCACTTAAGAATTTGGGGCTTCGTTGTAAGAACCGGGTAAATAAAGCATGGCCCAGCACTACAGTGAGAGATGCAGGAGCTTTTGTTAAAAGGAATGAGGTAGATCAGTGCGCTGATTCCAAAGATCTCCAGGCCCCCAGGGTTATGTGAAAAAAAGGAGAGCAAGATGTATAGCCTACACCAGGAGCCAGAAACTTTTTCTGGAAAGGGCCACGTTGTAAATACTTTGGACTTTGCAGGCCATGTGGTCCCCGCTGCCACTGCTCAACAGAAACAGTGTTACTACGGCTCCTAGCCCAGGAGCAGCTGTAGACGACGCGTAAACACACACGGACAGGACCGTGTGCCAATAAAACTTTATTTATGGACGCTGAGATTTTAATTTCATATAATTGTCATGCGTCATATGGCACTTTCCTTTTGATTTTTTGCGACCGTTTAAAAATGTAAGAAAATGTGAAAACCATTCTCAGCTTGTAGACTCCACAGAAGCACACAGCAGGACAGATTTGGCCTGAGGACTGTGGTTTGCTGGTCCCTAGTATAAACCTTTATGGTGCAAAAAGACATGATAAAGAAACATAGGAAACGTAGGGTGCCCTACTGCGGCACGTACACGTGTGTGTGTGATGTGTGTATTTGGAGGAAGAGAGAGGAGAGAGTTGTTGAGATATCTAAGGACACACAAGAAACTGGCAACGGTTCAGTGCTTCTCGAGAGAGGATCTTGGAGAGGTCAGATCAACGTACGAAGGACACATTTTTCGCCTCAGCCCTTTTATACTGTATGGATTTTTCTCCATGTGCTTGGTTCCTTGTGCAAAGCAGAAAGACTTTGCCGAAGCAAAACAGGATTCCACTGGCGCCATCAATGAAAATGGAATGATCTAAATAGACACATACAGGGGCGCCTGGGTGGCTCAGTCGGTTGAGTGTCTGGCTTCAGCTCAGGTCACGATCTCACGGTTCATGAGTTCGAGCCCTGCATCGGGCTCTCTGCTGTCAGTGCAGGCCCGTTTCGGATCCTCTGTCCTCCCCCTCTTTCTGCCTCTCTCTTTCTCTCTCTCTCAAAGGTAAATAAACATTAGCAAAAATTTAAATAGACACCTATATAGGCCACAGCACAACTCCAGGGGGCGCCACTTAGCAGGTCGTTCCTAGAATGGAGCCACCAGAGTTGTGCAAAGCCCACCCTGCATAGCAGCACTGTTGGCGACAACATTAACACCAAGAATTCGTACCAAGTAAAATTAGTGAGCAAATATTGCGGGAGTCGATTTGGAGTGGAAGCGGGAGGAGGATCAATAAAATCTCTCCGTTTCCGTTTCGTGCTGTTCCTCATCCGGGCCACAGGAAAACTAATGTTCTGGCAATGTTCTCTTCTGATCTTTGCTCCAGGGTGGAGGAGAGATGCCCGGGGCCCCGTACAAATATGAGGGTGGGATCATGAGTTTTGAGAAGAAAAAGGAACCCGCCCCAAATAAGATCATCTCAAGAACCTAAATATGAAAGTGTCATTTGTTTCCCAAAAAACACTTCGAGGTCAAGTCTACTCGTTCAGCGCCGTATCTTGGAACTCCGGCCAGCTTCCCCAGAAATTCGAGGTTCTCGAAAGTTCACGTGGAAACATTTTGACCCAGGCGAGACCACGAAAGGCAGCCCCCCACCTAGGTGAGCAACAGGTGTGGATTTTTGATCAGCAATGGTTTATCGAGACATGTCACATAAATATAGAGGTTCTGGCTTCCGCTGAAATGGAGCTCAGCCACCTGGGCCCACATTCCCACCACATGGAAACTTTAGGCTGTGGGCAGGCGGGAGTGGCTCCTTTCAGATAGGACCAAGGCCACCAGCTTGCCAACGTCCCCACCATTCCCCATCGCCCTCCATCAGAACTGCTTCAGTCACTCCTTTTTTATTCTATTTTTTTGAGAGAGAGAGAGAGAGAGCACACGTGAGAGTGGGGGAGAGGGGCGGAGAGAGAATAGCAAGCAGGCTCTATGCTCAGCGCAGAGCCCGACGTGGGGCTTGGTCCCACAACCCCGGGATCATGACCTGAGCGGGACTCAAGAGTTGGATGACTGAGCCACCCAGGTTCCCCTTGCTCGCTTTTTATTTATACTTCATTCACTGAGTACTGTGTGTCAGGTACTGGGTTTACGGATATGAACAAAACGCACAAAAATTCCCTACTTCATGGAACGTACATTCCAGTTGAAGAGCAGACAGAAAGGGAACACGGACAATGAGTTAAAAAAGAGAAGAAATTGTGGCGCCTGGCTGGCTCAGTCAGTGGACCATGTGACTCTCAATCTCGGGGTTGTAAGTTTGAGCCCCATGTTGGGTGTAGAGATTACTTAAAAATAAAATCTTTTTTTTTTTTTTTAAAGAAGAAACAATACATGTATATTTAATGCTAGATAGTGATAAATTCTATGGAGAAAAATAATACAGCAAAGGTGGAGAGGAAGTGTCAGGCCAAGCAAGGCCTGACTGGGAAGGCGACATTTGAGCAAAGACCTGAAAGAGATAAGGAGGCGAGTCTTGAGGAGACCTGTGGGAAGAATGCTCCTGCCACAGAGAATAGCATGTGCAAAGGCCCTGAGACAGGACTGTTCCTTGTATGGTCTGAAGAGTAAGGAGGCCAGTGCATCTAGAGAGGAGTGAGAGAGGAGGCGAATGAGAGAGAGAAGTCAGGGAGGTGACAGGGGTGTGATTCTTGAAGGGCTTCATAAGATCTTTGACTTTTACTCTGAGTGAGGTGGGAGCCATGGAGGTTTCTGAGCAGAGGACATGGTTGGACTTAGGTTTTGACAGACTCCCTCTGGCTGCATGAGGTGCATGGACTGTGTGTGTGTGTGTGTGTGTGTGTGTGTGTGTGGAGAGGGCAGGGTGGGGGACAAGACCAGAAGCAGGGAGACCAGTGAGGACCTACTGTAATCATCCAGGCACAAGATGGTGGAGGTGGGGAGAAGAGGTTGGATTCTGGACATACTATTTCCCACCTGCCCCCTTTTGGCTTTTGTCAGAAACTTCCCTCACTGACTCTGCTCCAGCCACAAATGTCCTTCCATAATGAGGCCTTTAATCCCCTGAAGACACAATGAGTTCATTTGATTATTAAATAGTCCCATTTTACAGATGAGGATACTGAGGCATAGGAAAGTTGCTCCTGTACGCATCACGTATGTTCTAAAGAGACTCACGGAAGCATCTCCTCTCCCTCATGATATTTTTCTTCTTCATTTTTCTTCAATAGCTTCTTTGCGATAAAATTCACATACTGCAGGACTCATCCTTTTAAAGTATACGATCCAGTGGGTTTGGCATATTGTCAGAACTGTGCAGCCATCACCACGAGCTAATTTTAGAACTGTCATCACCCCGAAAAGAAACCCTGTGCCTTTAGCAGTCACTTCCCATTTCCCCCTCTCCAGACTCTGGCAACAGCTAACTGGCTTTCTGTCTCTGCGGATTTGCCTCTTGTAGACGTTGCATATAGTACTCTGTGTGTGTGTGTGTGTGTGTGTGTGTGTGTGACCAGCTTCTTCCACTTAACGTGTCTTTGTGGTTTGTCCGTGTTGTGGCATGTACCTCATTAGGTATTCCTTATTAGGGCTAAATAATACTCCATTGTATGGGCATGCCACATTTTGTTTTTTCCATTCATTTGTTTTTGTGTGACATCCATTTCATTCCTCTTGGGTGTGTGTGTGTGTGTGTGTGTGTGTCTGTGTGTGTGTGTGTGTTCCTAGGAGTGGAATTGACTGACTGGGCACAGGATACCTCCGTGTCTAACCTTTTGAGGAACTGTCAGACTGTTTTCCACAGTGGCTGCACCATTTTAAAATCCCACTGGTCGTGTGTGGGGTTCCAGGTCCACCACATCCTCCTCCTGCTGTTCGTACAGAGTGTCTTTGAGTGGTGAGGTCTCTCCCTCCCTACTTGCCTCCTCCCCTTGAACCTTGGGTGACCTTTACGACTACATCAACTGCCAGAGCACAGTGGAAATGATCCTAGGTGACTTCCAAGATCAGACCGTAAAAAGACCCTGCACTCCCAACTTGCTCTTTGGAAAGCTTGCCCTGGGGACCCAGCCGCCATGTTGCAAGGAAGCCCAAACTAGCCCGAGTGAAAGGGACACGCGGAGAAGTCACATATAGGGTGTCTGTCTTGGCCCAGGCAAGGAACCAGTTGCCAGTCAAACAAGGAAAGCCTCCAGAGGATGCCAGCCCCCGGTCACCACGTCATCCCCAGCCTTCAAGTCTTTCCGCTGAGACTCCAGACCTCGTGGAGGAGAGACCAACCCTCTTGCTGGGCTTTGTCTGAATTTCTAACCCGCAGAATCTGAGAGATACCAATCCGTGAGACTAGGACGACTCTTTTACGCCACTAAGTTTTGGGGAGTTTGTTAGGCAGCAGTGGTAACCAAAACACACAGCGGGCAAGGGGCAAGGTCAGATTCCATCCCCAGTCTCTCTGCCCTCAGGGCCGCCCCTTGAACCACCATAATGGCTGGTGACCCGATGGGTACCACCCCACAGCACAGGCCGGGAGGAGGAGGTCAATGCTCCCTTCCCTGACCTCAGTGTGCCTGGTGACAGACATCCCCTGTCTCAAGCTGACCAGAAACGTCTTCCTTTCGCGTGTCAGTCTGTTGCTGCTGCCGTCGTTGTTGTTCAGTACACAAGAATGGTTATTCTTTGTAGAAAATCCAGAATAAACAAATAAGGAAAAATAAAGTCCACCGGTCATCCTCACCAGGCAGGAAGAGTCTCCACGAAACCGTCGACTCTGTGGTAGAATCATAACATACAGGCATTTAATTCACACAATGTCACCTTGCATATGGGGCTGAAAAGGGAGGGGGGAGGGGCAAACGAGAGGGAGGGAGGGGGAGAGAGAGCGGATCTAAATAGTGCGGGTGAGCAGACAAAGCCTGTCTTTTCTCAGCCTAGTTCCAAACACAGAATACCCAGTGGCTATTTCGATTTGCTCGGAGATCATAGCGCACCATGGCTGAGAGAAAATTTGTTTCCCAGGACCACTTTGACTCGACATGAAAAGAGACCTCCCCCGCCCCGCACCCCGCCAAGAAATGGGATTGCTTTACACGTATAATTTTGTACCTGCCTTTTTGCTGTAATGACATGCTCTGAGCTGCTTCCTGTGTTAGCTACTTTCTCCCGGCCTTCTTTGCAAAGAGGGAAGTTTTCCTGGGTTCACGCACTAACTTGGTCCGTCCCGGAACACAGTAAAAGTAAAATTCTACTGAAATACCGTGAATTTCCCCATCATAACGTTAGTTCAGTGAAGGACACCAGACAGGAAAAGAGCACATGTTGTATGATTCCCTCTATATAAAGTTCAAAAGCTGTAAAATTAATATATGGGGTTAGAATTCAGTACAGTGGTTAGCTGTGGGGGGAAGGGGGATTTAAGGGGAAGGGACATGAAGGGGGCTTCTGGAATGTTCTGTGTTTTCATCTGGGTGCTGAGTTTGTCCACCTGGTAAGGAATCGCTGTTTGATGTGTGCACTTTTCTGTGCACTTAGAAAACACACACACACACACACACACACACACACACACACACACACACACGGTGTTCTCAGAATATGGGCTGTGCTATCTGGAAATGCGTGTTTCGTGTTTTTGCCACATGGATACATATGTGGATGTTTAGAGGACTGGATATGGAGTCGGGAAAGCCCGGTCTGAATTCTGATTCGGCCACTCTTACATGTGTCACTGTGGGCCAATTATTTAACCTCTCTGAGCCTCAGTTTCTTCATCTGGACCCCTTCCCATGTCCACAAGGCCCAAAGGATCGGCCTCTGCCCAACCCCCCAGCTGGATTCCCCACCGTCTGTCTGGCTCCAGCTCGAAGCTCCAGCCACACCTGCCGTCATCCTGTTCCTCCCACAAGCAAAGCCTACTTTCAGGGCCTTTGCACTGGAACTACTCTCGCCCCGATTGTCCTGTGGATGGTTCTTGTTTTTCATTCATGTCTCCGTTCAAGGGTCCCGTCAGCCATCCTCGACTACATTCCCTGGTCTCGTTTTCTTCTCAGGGGCTCTAACCGTCTGAAACCGTCATATTCGCTTTTTGTGTGGATGTTTCTATCTACTTGTTACTGTTCAGTACTCCCTGTAAACCCATCGACTCCATGAGATCAGGCATCTTGATGAACTTGTTCTTGGCTGTGTCCTCATCACCTAAAACAACGTATTTGTTGAATTAATTAAGCAGTCTACACAGTGATCTGACTCCACTTTATAGAATCCTCAAGAGGTTCAATGAGATGATGTTTGGAAAGTGCAGCTTAAGCAGCTAGGTTTATAAAACGCAAGAAAGCACGAGAGAGCTTTGAAAGCCTTGTTTGAATGTGGTTCCTGCCACTGAGGGAATCTAATGAGGCTTAGGTTTCCCCTTGAGCTAGACCTTCAATAAACTGATCTGTGCAGGGGCGCCTGGGTGGCTCAGTCGGTTGAGCATTCTACTTCAACTCGGGCCGTGATCTCACGGTTTGTGAGTTCAAGCCCCGCATCGGGCTCTGTGCTGACGGCTCAGAGCCTGGAGCCTGCTTCGGATTCTGTGTCTCCCTCTCTCTCTGCCCCTCCCCTGCTCACGCTCTGTCTCTCAAAAATAAATAAATGTAAAAAAAAATTTTTTAACTTGATCTATGCAAAGTCTCTAAACCTTCTGCAGTCATTCCCCGCCCCCTCATCTTTGATGTTATTGGCCATTTACCTAGAATAAAAATCACTAATACTCTTATTTAGTTTATTTATTTAGATAACAGTACGTTGCCATGGTATTCAGTAATTCAAAAGGTACAAAGAGTGTATAATGAGAAGTCTGTCTCCCTTTGACTTCTGCCCTGGAGGCAGCTAATACCTCCAGACACCCCGTAAATGCTTCCAGAAATTTTTTCTGCATAAACAGGCATGCAGAGATATATGTGCCCACCTTTTCTGTTTATACAAAAAGGATCTGATTATACACAAGGCTTTATGGCTTTGCTTTTTTCTTCCCCCCGCTTTACAACCTAGTTCCATATCACCGCCTATGAAGTGGTTTGTTCTTTTTAAGGGCTGTATGCACTTTATTATTTATTGATCCGTCGTAGTGACAGACGCTGGGGGCGGCCGGTCTTCTGCCAACGTGAGCAGCGCTCCGGTGAACGTCTGGCACAGGCATCTGGGCAGGAGAGTCCTGGCGTCCTCCTGAGCCCGGTAAAGGAGGAAGGAGCCCTTCCTTACCCTCATCTCCACCCTTGCCCCCTGCATCCACCCTTCCCGGTGTTTGTGTTTGGTCTTTTAAAGACTTTTTCAAAATTGACTTTGGCTTCTTGGCCTGAACTCTGAAGTGTTTGAGCTGATAAGATAGCGTGCTTGGCTGAGGGGGACTGGAGTAAATAGTTACCTTAGAGGCCCTGGGCCCGAGCGGAGCGGAGGAAGGGGCCGCGGCCCTCAAAGCCCCTCCCCACGTCTAGCAGTGGGTGGTGTGGACGGGAGGAGGCCGAGCCCCAGCCAGGTCCCAGGTAGCCTGGGGAAGGGGAAGGAGTGGGAAGGTGGCTGCACGCAGGCCCACTCCTCACCCCTTCCTTGCCACCTTCGAGAGCAGCACGGAGAGGGCCCAGCAAAGGTTGGCTTATTCTCCCGGGCTTCTCCTAAACCCAATAAGACCCGTGGGCAAGTTAGAGCAAAGTCTTGGCACACCTCGAGACCCGGGTACATCCTGAAGAGGCCTGGCACCCCGAGGGGCCCGAGGGGGCCACAGAAGGGGCCCTGTCTCCACGGCTGTGGCAGAGAACATTGGCACTATCTTGAGACACCTTGTGTTGTCCGCTGTTGTCTCATTCCGAGGATTTTATGTGCGCAGCGTTGATCTCGGTCCTGGGCCACGGTCGCGAACAAAGCAGTCCAGATTCCCACTTTCCAGAACTTTCTTCACTCTGGAACAGCAGACAGGCGACAAACAGGCAAGAAGTGCCCAGGGGGCTCTGTGCTGCAGTGGGGGACAGACTGGCCGTGGGGGCCAGAGCGAGTCGGGGAAGGCCTCCCCAGTCCCGCCACACCCCAGCTTCACACCCCTCTGCGGCTCCCCGGGGTTCCCAGGGCCCACAGCTCCTGCACGATCTGACCCTGCCCACCTCTCCAGCCGGATTCAGTGCCATCAGCTTGTCAACCCCCCATGCGCGCCCCTCCCTCAGGTTCTCGTGTCACAGCCGCCCTCTGCCTGCAGCGCCCTCCCCTCCTACGTCCTCCACCGGAGTATCGTCTCCTCCAGGAAGACTTCCGTGATGTTCCTGCACGGACCGGGAGCCTCCTCGGGGCTGACACGTGTTCCTGTACATTCCCTGTTCCAGCTCTGATCACTCTGGGTAGGGGTCACCTGTTTGTGGGTGACAGAGTGGCCCAGCATGACCAAAATCTGGATTCTGTGACCGGCCCACCTGGATTCAAATGCTGGCTGCTGGTCTTAGCTGTGCTGTGTCGGGACACAGCTTTCTCATCTGAAGCTGTGGGCATTATGGTGAGACGCACCTCACAGGATGGATGTGAAGAAGAAGGGAGATCATGCAAGTGACGAGAACAGTACCTGGCACAGAGTTTGCACTGGGTAAAGGTTGGCTCGATCGTGACACTGTCCCCCTCCACAGCCTGTAGCTGGTGCTCGCTTCACGTTTGCTGGAAAAATAAACGCAGCCCTTCAAATACGTTTATGAAGATGAGCCATGGAGGGAGAATACTTGGGATAGAATGGAGAAGTTTCTAAAAACACAACACCAAATAGTTGGGCAGTATGTTTTCTAACTATGCGCACGCACACACACACACACACACACACACACACACACACCCATACCCCGGTGTAGGAGAAAGAAAAAAACAGAACGTTCAGCGTGGTTGAATTAGAAGGATAGGACAAAGAATAATTTTTCTTCTTTCTTGTTTGATGTGTTTTTTTTTCTAATCTTTAATAAGCATGTTTTCAATTTAAAGGGGAAAACATAACAACAAATCTGGAGAAGAGAGAGCCCGCGAGCCCTTTCTGTTCCATACAGTTTTCCCACAAACCCAGGGCGGGGTGGGCGGGGCAGGGCGGTCCGAGAAAGGGCTGCCCTTTAGAAGTGAAGCAAGAGTGGGAAAACCAGCGCCTTCGGGGTGGCGAGGGTGTCGGCCGACCAGGAGGAAGTTGTGCGGAAGGAGGACACAGCAACCCGTCTCCCAACATGGGGCGCCGTGGGACAGTCTGGGCGCCACTGCCCCCAGGAAGCCTCCCCAGACCGGGCAGCCACCCTGCCTGCCGCCACAGCCCGTTTCCCTGCAGCTTAACGCGTCGCATACCGCTGTGTCTGTCAAGGCCTGCCTTGTGCCCCACTCCACATGCATTGCCGGACCTCCCCTAGTCCTGACAGCCTGCCGGGGAGCGAGTGGGAGGTGACTGCTGCTAGCCCCATTCCACAGAGGGAGAAACTGAGGCTCAAAAGATTTAATACTTGGCCCAAGGTTGCCCTGCTGGTAAATGTCTGAACTTAACACCGTTTGGTTCCATCCTCGTCTGTGCTCGCTTCTCCTAAACTAGATGATGAGTTTCCAGAGGAAAGGAACTGAGTCACAGTTTTCACTACGTCCCCAAGGCCTGGCCTAGGGTCGAGCACACAATGCGGGCCTAATAATAATGGTTGAGTAAATGAACCAACAAATGGATAGGTGACTGATGGATGGATGATGGATGGAATGAATGGATGGCTGAATATGAAAAAGAATTAATTACATAAAAGACGATGAAAGGCAGAGGACTCTAAAAGGATGAAAATGTTTGTTCCTGTACATCGAATATGCCCTTCCAAAAGGTTGCAGCTGTCAACTCTGAGGCCAAGTCAGGCTCCAGACGTGTTCTGTCTGGTTGTTGCAGGGTTTTAAATATTTTAAATTAATTGCCATTATATAAAAATCAGAAAAGTTCACATTAGAAATCTAGATGTCTGGCTTCCCTTGAACAATCAGGCCAAAGAGACTCTTAAAAACTGAGAACAAACTGAGGGTTGATGGGGGGTGGGAGGGAGGGGAGGGTGGGTGATGGGTATTGAGGAGGCCACCTTTTGGGATGAGCACTGGGTGTTGTGTGGAAACCAATTTGACAATAAACTTCATTAAAAAAAAAAAGAAAGAAAGAAAGAAAGAAAGAAAAATCAGGCCAGTGCATATACTAGGGACCCCAGGGCCAGGGCTGGTGGGGCCGCGCCCTTTAGGACACCTCAGGCTCCCCCGGTCCCCCCTGCATCGCTGATCTTGAGGTTCAGTATCAGCTGCCGTGTATCATTACACTTTGCGCTCGTGTTTTCTCATAGCACAAGGATAAGGAGACTGAAAAATCTGTTGTACATGACTCTCCATCAAAAGTGGGAAAATGAGGGGCACCTGGGTGGCTCAGTCAGTTGAGCATCCGACTTTTGGCTCAGGTCACGATCCCACGGTTCGTGGGTTCGAGCCCCACGTCGGGCTCTGTGCTGACAGCTCGGAGCCTGGAGCCTGCTTCGGATTCTGTGTCTCCCTCTCTCTCTCTGCCCCTCCCCCATTCATGCTCTCTCTCTGTCTCTCCCTCTGTCTCTCTCTCTGTCAAAAATACATAAACATTTAAAAAAAAAAAGTGGGAAAATGAGGGGTGCCTGGGTGGCTCAGTCAGTTAAGCATCTGACTCTTGGTTTTGGCTCAGGTCATGATCTCACGGTTTGTGGGTTCGAGCCCCATGTCGGGCTCTGCGCTGACAGCATGAGCCTGCCTGCGATTCTCTCTCCCCTCTTTCTCTACCCCTCCTCTGCTCTCTCACTTTCTCTCAAAATAAATAATCTTTTTTTTTTTTTTTTGAAAAGTGGGGAAACGGAAACAGGTAAAGAGGAAACCTGAAAGAAGTCTTTCTTTGGAGACGTAGAGGATATTCCTGCAAATCTGACCCGTGAGCCGTGCCTATTTTCCCGAGGGCCAGGAGAGGCCAGTGGTTAAGGGCACAGATGCCAGAAACCGACAACATGGGTTCAAGCCCCGGTTCCAGCACACACTGCTGCTTGCGTGGCCTCGGGCAACTCACCGAATCTCTCTGGGCCTCAGTTTCCCCCTCTGTAAAGCAAAGATGGTGTCGGTCCCCGCCTCCCAGGATGTTAATGAGTAAGTTCCTATATGTGAGGCTCTCTGTGTGCTTACTTATGCACCACTGGCTTTGGTGGTTGATGGGAACTGCCTGGGCCCCATGGGTCCACAGCAGGGGTTCTCAACCAAGGGCCATTTGGCAATGTCTAGATTTGGCAATACCTAGAGACATTTCGGTCTGTCACAACTTGAGGGGAGGTGCTACTGGCATCTAGTAGGTAGAGGCCAGGGATGCTGTCAAACATCCTACATCACACAGGACAGACTCCCACAGCAACAAAGGATTATGCAGGATTCCTGGTCCCAAAGGGGCCACATTGGGGTCAGACATGTGGAAGGCCCTAGGGCTGCCAGCGGTGGTTCCCTCAAGGGAGATCAAGGCTGAGGCCACTGCCTTGGGGGGTAGCAGGAGATACTCCCTCTGGCCCTGAGCCACCCCAGCCTCCAGGATCTCAGACCCCAAGGGTGGTCGGTCCCCTTCCAGGATGCCTGGACCCAGCCTGTTCCCAGAGCCACGGACTGGGCGAGCGATGTGTCCCTGGCGCCACCTGGTGGCTCCGTCCCTGAACTGCATGATACTCCCCAGCCTGAGGTAGTGGGAGGGAGGAGAGGAACTTGTCCCAGGGCCACCTTCATCCAGGTTCGTTGGAAATATGGAGATTTAAAGTAATGGAAGGTGGCAGCCAAGGCCTGGGAGACAAACTGACATGGGTTTGAGCCCCAGCTCTTCCACAGACCAATAGGGAGACCTTGGACACATCCCACCGCCCCCCTGGACCTCTTACTTCACCACGGAAGATTAGATTAAGTGACAGACAGAATAGATGGCACATATTACATGCTTCCTAAGCCTCCTCTCTGACACTTGTGTTCACATAAATCCATAATCTTGTACCTTTGATAAACTCCCAAGGTACCCAGGGGACTTCTAAGTAAATATCAAGTACATAATTTTGGTGCCACTGACACATCCACTGACATGGAAAGGGATCCACAATATATTGTCAAATACCCACAGGCCTCAAAAGCATTGTGCACAGTGGGACCCCCATTTTTGTTTGATAAATCCATATTTTTTTTTTATTTTTATTTTTTTAGAGAGAGACAGAGAAACGAGCAGAGGGGAGGGGCAGAGGGAAAGACAGAATCTTAAGCAGGCTCCATGCTGAGCGTGGAGCTCGATGTCATGACCCTGAGATTATGACCTGAGCTGAAATCAAGAGTCGGACGTTTAACCGACTGAGCCACCCAGGCGCCCCGATGAATCCATATTTTAAAATACGTACATTTGTAACATATACGAGAAACAAAGACCTCATTGTCTTAGTGTAGAAAGAGCCCTTGCAGATGAATAAAAAAGATGATCACGCGACAGAAAACCAGGCAAAGGACGTGAGTGCTTGGCTACCAAAGAAACGCAAATGGCCTTTACATATATTTTTAAATTCTGAATGTAGCACAAAAGGAAAGACTATGTGCATTGGAAGTATGATACATGCCTTTATCCCCATCTGCAGGGCAGAGATGGAGAAGTCTGATAACAGTTGGCCTTGGCTGGAGTGTGGGGAAACCAGTGCTCACGTAGGTTATTGGTCTGAATGTCAATTGGTAGGTATGACCTTAGAAAGCATTTAGGCAATAAGTGTCAAAATTTTAAAATGCACTTGCCCTATGACTGGGTAGCTCAGTTACTAAGAATTTATCTTACAGAAATAGATCCACATACATAGAAAGACTCCTGTGAAAGGAACACTAATGGCAGCATTGTTTGCACAGCGAAAGACTCGAATCGCCGACCTGACTATCACCAGGGACTGTTTAGATAAATGATTATATTCAGACAATGGACTATGTGAAGAATGCTCTCCTACTGCTGATCTGGAAAGATCTCCAAGGTATATTGTTAAGTTTAAAAAAAAAAGAAAGAAAGAAAGAAAACCAGCGCAGAACAGGGTGTGTAGTGTGCTTCTATTTAAAGAAACAACCACAGGAATTCATGCACATGTTTGCTTATCTACATTCTGGATATCTCTGTGATGATCCCCAAGAAGCAAAACCAGGATGGCTTCTGGGGAGGGAGCTTGGAGTTTTGGAGCTGCTGGTGGGGGCAGAGGAGGGGGGTGAGGATTATGAGATTATCCACTACAAATCTTTGGTACCCTCTCAATTATTTTTCATATGAATATGTTTCCTTATTTATGTTTTAAAATGTTTAGGGCACCAATCGATGAGAGAAAGAGAGAAAGGCCTGGAAGGATGTGCTCCAAAGTATCTCTGGGAGGCTGATGTTAAGAGTGACCTTTATTTTCTTCTTTTTACTTCGATAGTTTTCTAATTTTTAAAAATAATTATCAAAGGGGCGACTGGATGGCTCGGTCGGCCAAGCGTCCAACTCTTGACTTCCGCCCAGGTCACAATCCCAGGGTCGTGGGTCTTCGCTGACAGCATGGAGGCTGCTTGGGATTCTCTCTCTCCCTCTCTCCCCCTCCCTTTCCCTCCCCTCCTTCTCTCTCAAAGTAAGCAAGCTTTTTCTTAAAAAGTGAGAAATAATGCAGCCCTCCTACCATGCACTCGCTAGGTATTAAAACCCAAGCTTCTAACTCAAATCTGGGTTCAAACCGAATTCAAATGGGCATTTTCTCAGCTGAGCACGTGTTCTAGGCTCTTGACCTGCGTTTCCTCCGCTCTGATATGCGAAGACCATAGGGGTGCAGGGAGGCTTGTGGGAGACAAAGCCGGTCAAGCACTTAGATCCTGGTGTACGCAGCGCGACACGCACAATGGGCACACAGGGAACAGGAAGGAATTCTGCGCACGCAGGGGCGACAGGACGGATGACAGGATGGAGGCCCTTTGCTTCCCTGGGGATCAGTTTGCATCTACTGGCTCTGTCCGGAGTCCCCAGGACACGGCCCAATTCCGCGGGGCAGTCTCCCGACAGTTTGGAGAGAGTGACACCAAGTGGCCAAACTTGGAACTACACCCTCAGGCGGCAGGTTTCCCCGGAGCAGCTCCCAGTCCCCTCCAGCCGTGGTCTTGGCGCTGGGCCTGAACCTCCCTGGATCTCAGTGTTCTCAGCTGGAAAATGGAGATAATGCTGCCTACCTGGCAGAGCAGAGGCGAGGATTAAATAAGGTAACCCGCAGACCTCGTCTGCGGGACCATTACGTCACGCAACTTAGGGTGGGCCCCTGGGGGAGGGAGGGGTGGGCATTCAGGAAATTGCGCAACAGAGCAAGCACCTCCGATGGTGGGGCCTTCGAGATCATCGTCCCTCAAACTGTTCGTTTCCTTCCACCCTCCCCCCAGAGTGATTCTAAAGCGGAGTCGCCCGAAGTGTGGACAAGTACCAACGGTGCTTTGCGGGAAGTTTTTAGTGGGTACAGAGCTGCCCCCATCAAATAACATCCCATTTTCCTTCGATCTTTCTGATTACATCTCGGCAACAGTGTCAGATTGATACTGGTGTGCCTTCATGCCTTTCCAAGGCTCACCCATCTCCCGTTTGAACGGAAGGAGAGCAGGCCTTAGAGCCTTCGGAAGGCACGGCTGTTTGGCCACAACTTAATAAAGTAAATGTTTTCATAAATATTTATTTTTTGTGGTCACCTTCTACTGAGGGCAAGTGGTGTTGGTTTTCCATTTATAATAGATGTGGTAGATTGTGTGATGGTCAATGTTTATCAGTCCTTCCTACTGGCAGTTCCCTGGTGACTCTCTACTGACGTCAGGCTTGGCTGCGTGACACGCTCTGACCAACAGAATGCGCGTTCAGCTTCCAGGCAGAAGTCCTGAGAGCCAGCATGTGCTTCTGTCATTTGCCCTTTTGTGTCTGTCAGAGAGATGGGCAGGGGGGAGGGCAGGGATGGGCTGCTTCTTCAACCTGATTCCCAGAGTGTAAAATAGACACATGGACCACAGCTGCAGCCAACCTGCAACCGAAATGAAATATGCACGAGAAACACACCTTCGTGGTTAACAGCCCGCTGGGCTGTTTGTTATTGCAGCCGAACCTAACCTGAGTTGCCTGCTACAGTAGAGATAAAATGTCTCCACTGAATATAAATACACTTAAGTAAAATTACCATGTTCATTTAAAGAAAAACATTAAGTAGATAAGGTGACATGCATGAGGAAGGTCGTGGGTGGATGACTAAAGTTTAGAAAACACCGGTGCTGGAGTTTTAAACGTGAAAAGTTGTTACCCTAGGTTGCAGGTGGCTCATTCCAGAGCCCCCCAAATGCCTCCCAACTCACATTTTAAACTCCGGTCCGCCTCCTACCACATAGCCAGAATGAGTTTTCTAAAGCGCCGATCTCATCAGTTTCCTCTCCTGCTCTAACTTCTTTGATGACTCCCTCGTGCCCTCAGATAAGTCCTCAATCATCCTCATGGTGTACCCGGCCTATCATAGTCTGTCCATTCATCTACTTCTCTCCCTCCTGTGCTCTCTGCTCTAGCCACACTGATTTCTTTGTTATTCTTCAAACACAGCAAGCACGCTCTTGCCTCAGGGCCTTTGCATCTGCCATTCTCTCCACTTGTGATGCCCTTCCTGGAGATAGGAACATGACAATTCCCACACTCCGTAAGGTGTCTGCTTAAATATTATTTACTTGAAGAGTTCTTTCCAGACCATGCAATAAAAAATAGCAATCCCTTATTCTCCTGCCTCCGTATTCTGGATTCTTTCTCCATATCACCAATTACCTTCTGACCATTTTACATATTTCTCTCGTGTCTGTATCCCCCATTAGAATATTGGCTCCCTGAAGGCAAGCATTTTGTCTGGTTTTTGTTGTCATTTGCTCGTTTGTTTGTCTTTTTGCTGTTGTAGTCCCAGTGCCTAGAACACCACCTGGCACATAGCAGGTGCTCAGTAAGTACTCGCTGAACGAAGGGATGAATACGAGTTGGCAAAGATGGGCACCAGCAGTGCTAGGCCCGTGGCGCCAGCTCCAAATCCCTCTGATTAAGAACTCCTGTTGCTAATGGTTCAGAATTGAGTCTCATTGGCTACCTCAGATCACATGTCTCTCCCTGAACCAATCGCCACGGCCCAAGAGAATGGAATACACTGATTGGCCAGGCCCAGGTCCAATGCCCATCGTTCAGTCCAGAAGTAGGCTGGGACCGAGGAGAAGCAGGAGTGTTACCTATGAAAACTGTGACGCTGTTGTCGGAGAAAGAGGAAAGGGATGCTGGGTAGGCAAAACCAAAAAGGTAAATGATTCACCTGGCTGAGCCCCCTCGGACTTAGCGAGGGTTCTGTGAACGAGTAGCCTTATTTGGGATAAAGTTGTAGTCAGGTGGGGGGTGGATAGGTGTGGAGAAACTCTGTTAATACCAGAGCCAGAGCTAGAGTAAGGAGCAGGTGAGCGCGGCAGCCCCTAGATGCCAATGTATCCATGGCATTAAAACCTTGTTGAAAGAGATTAGAAGTTTGGATCTAGAAGTGATCTTGGGTTTCCGCATGCGCTTCTTACATAATCAACAAATATTAATCTCTCTTCTGACACTGAGGATGACACCCTTGAGAAGAAATTTAAAAATAGACATTGTTGGCTCTAATCTGTTACTGTTGATTAGTTTGAGAACCCACATGTGCTTATTGCATGATATGACCATAAGGCAGACCACAAACCCCACAACCAGCCAAGTGGGGCCTCCTGAAATTGGCAGTCATGGTCAGCTGAAATTCTGAAACCATATGGCATCGTGCTGTTATTGGGAATGAGTAATCTATTTGGTTCCAGCACCGAAATTCTGAGCTCTTTAATAATGTCTCCAGTGGTAGAGTCTGGGAGTTGTCCCCCGATATCAGTTTTCCCCTTTTATAATTATAAAGCAGCACATGGCTGCTCAGAATGAACTACACTTCCCAGCCTCCTTTGCAGCAAGGAGTGGCCATGTGACTGAGGCGTGGCCAATGGGATGTGAGCAAAACCTGGAAATGCAAACATGGCGGTCAACCATTTGGCTTTCGGGATGGGGACAGTATGCCGCGGCTGCTGGACAGCAAGTTAGGGGCCCAAGCCCCTGACAACCTCACGGTGTAGAGCCACCACCTTAACGCAGGCTTTTGGGGGAAAATGCACCTTGTATTGTAATTTCTGTCTCATGTCTCTGGACCCCACAGATGAAATTGTATCCAAAATAATACACCTCTGAAGAAGTTGGTCTGGCTTGGAAAAGCCCAGAAAATACACACATGACAGAAAAAAAGGAACAGAAAGAAGCACGCAGCTTTGATTCCCGTGTACCAATGTATTCCTTTTCAATACACACATACATAATACATACTTTCAGTACGTGCTTAACACCATCTCAAGGGACATACCCTGCCCGGGGCCCCCCTATAACTTAGCTTCTGTAACAAAACTGTGCTCTGGGACCTTTAACTTAAGTCCTCCCGCCTCCTCATTCCCAAAGTTGGCCGGCTACCGGTTGCATATGGGCTGTCTTTTAGAAATACAGATTCCTGGGCCTTGGCCAATTCATTTGAAGACGTGGAATATTAGGAATTTGTAATCTTAACAACACTCCCCATCTCACTAGCTGTGTGGCCTTGGGCGAGTTATTTAACTTCCCTGTGCGGCTGTTCCCTTGGCAGTTGGAGGGAGACAGTCATCGTGCCTGCCACCGCGGAGCTGTTGTGAGGGCACGTGTATGTCCCGGGTACCAAACACCTAGCCTAGTAGCTGGAACGGAGTGGGAACGACATGTGTTACCTACCGTTACGCCCGTTGGTGGCAGTATAAATCGATGCAAACTTTCTGGAAGCCCATTTGCACTGTCTACCTGTTGAAAGCTTAGCCTGCGATCACTCTCACCGTCTGCGTGCACAAGTACACAGCACACACTTACTCAACGAGGGTGGATTGAGCACCCACAATTTAGTCAGGATGAAAGAGGCAAGGCTGCAGTAACAAACCCCCAAATCGCAGTGACTTAATACAGCCAAGGTCTATTTCTTGCTTTCGCGTCATGATGCAGGCTGAGTACCCTTCACCTTGTTGCCGTCTAGAACAGGTGGTCTTGGAGGTGGACACGGTGGGCAGAGCGAGCTAGAAGGTTTAATGGCAGGTTTTATGTTTTTTTAATTTTTTTTAACGTTTTATTTTTTGAGAGACAGAGCATGAGCAGGGGAGGGGCAGAGAGAGAGGGAGACACAGAACCCGAAGCAAACTCCAGGCTCTGAGCTGTCAGCACAGAGCCCGACGCGGGGCTCGAACCCACGGACCGTGAGGTCATGACCCGAGCCGAAGTCAGAGGCTCGGCCAGCTGAGCCCCCCGGGGCACCCTTCTAATGGCAGTTTTTAAAGACTGGGCCAGGAGCTTACATCACTTTTGCCCATCCCGTTAGACAGAAATGAAACGCACGGTTGTAACCTAATTGCAAGGGAGGCTGGGGAAAACAGAGAGAGTATGGATGTTGAGTGAGTGTCGTCTCTGGGGTATCTATTTACAGGGGACTGTTGTGGGAGCTGGGGACCCAGAGGTGAGCAAGACCAGGAGGCTCCCAGCCTACACAGAGCTTCCCTTATAAAAACCTCTCTTCTGAACATGACTCCAGGTATATATCATTTTGTGCTTGAGCAAGATTATCTGAAGGAAACATTTGCAGAAGACATATACATTTGTCACTTTGATAGATACAGTCCAACTGCCCCCCCCCCCCCCCCCCCCCCCGTAGGATTGTGCCAGTTTTCACTTCCACCGACAGGGACAAGAGTGATTCTCGTCCCGCAGCTTTGCCAACACAGGGTGTTATCAGACTTCTGGATTTCTGCCAATCTGATAGGTGAGAAATGATCTCTCTGTGTACTTTTAATTTGCATTTTTCTCATTGTAAAGGAGGTTGAACACCCTTTCGTATGTTTATGCGCAATTTGTATTTCCTTCTCCGTGAACTGTGTGTTTGGGTCCCTCGTCCATTTTCCTACCGACATTATTAAAAGACAAAATGAAGGGGTAGAACAGAACGCATGTTGGAATCACTGTGGTAAATTAAGAGCAAAGCAATATTTTGGCATACACATGTACGTATTCTTGCATAAAAGGTTGCCACAAGCAACCACAGGAAAGTGTTAAGAAGGGAATAAGCTTGATGCCATTTTTTTAAGGCGTGAGCTTTAAAAGGGTTAATTATTTCCCGGCCCCCCGGGCGGCTCAGTCGGTTGAGCCTCCGCCTTCAGCTCAGGTCACGATCTCACGGTTTGCGAGTTCGAGCCCCGCGTTGGGCTCTGTGCTGCCAGCTCGGAGCCTGGAGCCTGCTTCCGATTCTGTCTCTCTCTTTCTTTCTGCCCCTCTCCTGCTTGCACTCTGTCTCTCTGTTTCTCAAAAATAAATACACGTTAAAAAATTTTTTTTAAGGTTATTTCAGTTCCCTGAATTTGAGGGTGATTTGTTTACGCCTGAGTGCTATTTTTTGAGCCTTTCTGAATGACATCACTTTTCTAACCATGTACAAGCATTACTTATATTTTTTGTTAAATGTCAATAAGGGTTATCTGAACTTTGTTTTGCCTTTATATTTTTTTCTATTTTAAAAGTTCTAATATATGTTATTTTAATTCAAGAGATTTTTAGAAGCACGCTGTATCTGCAAAGAATCACCATCAGGAATTGAGGCCAGCCCCAGAATTCAGCTCAAGTCCTACACTTTATATATATAAGTGCTCAAGAAAATTTGTTGGATCGAAAGAAATGGAAGCTTCTCTTTAACTGAAAGATCCCAGATGTGGAATTGCACTATTCTTTTATTTTTAAGATCAACAGGAGAGAGAAACTGGAGTTGCCTCGCCTGGGATTTTTCTTTTTTTTTTTTTTTTTTCCCAGGTGAGGAGCCTGGTGCCTTTGTCCCGTAAAGTCAAAAGCTTTAGGAAACACTGGAAGGGAATCTGAGAAGGATGCCTCCCTCTCAGTGCTGCCTGGGGTCCCGAGGTTTTATATCATTGGTTCCGTTGGGGTCATGTGCCCGCCCCAGCCAATCACCAGGGAGCGGACCACTGATTGGTCACACCCCGTTCCTGAAGCCAGAGGTGGAGTTTACACTGCCCAAACCAGGTGGACCAGGGAACCCTGGCTGTGTGGGTTTTGCCCAAAGGAAAATGGGAGTGCTGATGCCGGAAGGAACAACAGATGCTGGAAAGCAAGGGCAACGTCACCTCCACCGCCACATCACCTCCACCGCCACAGACACCTACCATGCCAGCTGCTGGGGACGTGGTGGTGAACAAGGCAGACATTGTCCCAGCCCTCAAGGAGCGAACATCTTAAAGAGACGGCCGGGGGTGGGGGGGGGGGGCACCCAGATGTTTTTCAACTTACAGACTGCAGTCAATTCTGCAAAAGCCACAGACAACGGGCTGAGTTAGAAGATACCTTGACTAGGTTGGTCAGAGCGGAAGTGAGACAGGATGGATCAGAAGAAACAACCAAATAGTCACAGATGAAAAAAAAAAAAAAATCAAGGTGGATTCCTGACTTCACACCTCAGCCAGGACAAACTCCCACTAGATCATAGACTTGAACGTATAAAGTGAAACCACAGATGTAGTAAAATAACCCAGGTATTGAGTATTTTGGAACTTCAGACTGTAAAAGACGTTTTCAATAAGGAAGCAAAGCCCAAATGTCCTAAAATGAAAGATGGACAAATTTAACAGCCTAAAACTGTTAAAAACAATATTTATGGCTAAAAATAACCTTACTAGATGAAATGCCAAAAGACAAATTGGGCTTATTTGGGCTAATCACAAAGGGCTAATTTACTTAACATACAAAGTGCTCCAAAAAATTAATAAGAAAGAAACCACAGACAACTCAGTAGGTAAATGGGCAAAAAAGACTGTTCACAGAGAAGGAAAAACAAATGGCTTGTCAGGTATGAAAAGATGTTCAATTTCATGCATAATAAGAGAAATGAGATATCATGTTCCTCCCCATTAGATTAGCAAAACTCCCAGCTTGACAATCCACTGTATTGGGATCAGAAAATGAGTGGGGCGCCTGGGTGGCTCAGTCAGTTAAGTGACCAACTCTTGCTTTTGGCTCAGGTCATGATCTCCTGGTTTGTGGGATGGGGCCCTACACTGGGGTCTACTCTGACAGCTCAGAGTTTGCTTGGGATTCTCTCTCTCCTCCTCCTTTGCCCCTCCCCGGGCTCATGCTCTTTCTCTCTCTCAAAAATAAACAAGGAAACATTAAAAAAGAAACTGAGCCACTCCACATTAAAAAAAAAAAAAAAAAACAAAAACTTTAGCAATATTCGTTCAATGTAAAATGCCCATATCTGTTACCCTGACAATTCTAGTTTTAATCATTTCTTTTACAGGTTCGTCGATACATACACTAAATGATGTATGTATATAGTCATTCACTGTCATGTTGCTTTTAATTGCAAAAAAAAAAAAAATAGGAAACTGCCTACTGATAGCAGAATAAATGAGAGTCTGTCTGCACGAGACAGTGTTCCCTGGTATAAAAGAAAGAGGTGGCTGTGAGCGGGTAAGTGAAGCTCATGCCAGGGTTTCCTAAGAAAACAAAACAACTTGCACAACCATGTGCTTGGCATGTCTCATTTGTAACATTTTAAGGGAGTGGAGGGGAAAAGAATATATATTCGTATTTGCTCATACATGCAAAAAACATATTAAAAGGACAAGGAAGGGTCTAATAACTGGGTGCTAGAGGAAATAGCATATACAAAAGGCCCCAAGGTTAAAAAAAAAAAAAAAAAAAAAGTGGGGGCGTGTAAATTCCAAGGATTAAGAGTGTGCCTTGGAAAGATGACATATGTTACAGGTGGTGGCCAGATGCTCCAGAGCCTTGTAGACCACCATTTAGGAGACTAGTCTTGGGTCCACATGCAGCGGGAAGACATTCCAAAGAACACGACCCAATTCAGATTTTAAGAACATCTTGCTATCGTTTGGGAGAAATTGTTGGAGAAAAGCAAATTGGAAGCAGGGAGACCAAGTAGGAGACCGGACAGTTTTCTACCGGAGAGAGAAGGTGGACTGGACCTGGCCGTGGCCATGGAGATGGCGAGGAGTGGACAGGCTTAAAAGAGAGCTCCAAGTTGGAATCCGGGGTTGGGTGTGGCACCAGAAGGGGCAGTAAAGCCAAGGGAAGGCTGGAGCCTGACCTCTGGCTCACGTGTAGGTGGTGACAGTGTTGACTGGGCTGGGAAGGGGCCTAGGGTTGGCTTGGGATGGAGGTGCCCTCCAGGATGGGGCATGTTAAGGTTGAGATGTCAAGGTCGGTAACACGTCTAACTGGAGACATCGAGTGGGCAGTTGGGTGCTTGAGCCCGCAACGGGGGAAGCCGGGAAGAACTGACGCGACCTTCACAAAATAACAAGGGCAGACCCTGCGTGGATTCCAAGTTGGGGCCCCACGCCTACCCTAGACGAGGGTGGACGCACACCTACCCAAAGTCAGGTTCCAGAGTGTTCATAGCAGCTTTAGCCACGACAGCCCTACGCTGGAAATGGCCCAGGTGTTTTTCAACAGCAGATGGATAAATAAATTATAATAGAGAAAGAACAGATAGATAGAGATGATAGATAGGAGATACAGGCTAAAATAATGAAAAAGAAAGCTACTGACACACCCAACACCATGAACGAATCTCACAGACTGTGCAGAAGAAACCAGGCCCAAGGAATACATACAGTATAATGCCAGTTATAAGGATTCGAGAATCAGCAAAACTAATCTCTAGTGATAAAAGTCACAACACGGGTTATGTCAGGTGGGAGAGAGACAGGGAATAGACTAGAAAGGCAAGGGGAATTGGGGTGTGGGAGTTGAATGTTCTAGAAATGAGTGGTGATTACCCAGGTGCGAATTTATGGAAGAAGCGTTTTAGTTATGTTATACCTCAATTTTAACTAAAAGAAAAAAATCTTAAAAGTGGGGGGGGGGCGGCGCCTGGGTGACTCAGTTAAGCGTCCAACTTCAGCTCAGGTCATAACCTCGCATGAGTTTGAGCCCCGCATCAGGCTCTGTGCTGACAGCTCAGAGCCTGGAGCTGCTTCAGATTCTGTGTCTCCCTCTGTCTCTGCCCCTCCCCTACTCATGCTCATGCTCATGCTCATGCTCTGTCTCTCTCTCTCTCTCAAAAATATTAAAAAATATTTAAATATTGTTGAAGAATAAGTGGACCAGCATTATCATCTTAGTAAAAATCAACATAATTCACTTCAAAAGAGAAATAATTTCAAAAGTGCTGCAATTATCTTATTATTTTTATACCACTTTTCCTCAACTTTAGAAAAAAAACAATACTTCTAGGGATAAAAGATTTTTTTTAATGTTTATTATTTTGAGAGAGAGAGAGAGGAGAGAGAAGGCATGAGCAGGAGAGGAGCAGAGAGGGAGAGGGAGAGAATTCCAAGCAGCCTCCATGCTGTCAACACAGAGCCCGACGCGGGGCTCAATCTCACGAACCATGAGATCATGACCTGGGCCCAACTCAAAAGTCGGATGCTCGGCAGACTGAACCATGCAGACGCCCTGGGATAAAAGTTTGTTTGACTTGAATTTTGAAAATTCCTTCATCGTCATTTCTTTTTCTCCTGTTAAATGAACAAAATTAAATTTAAACATTTTTTCAGTAAGTCATGTCTTCCATTTAAAAAATACTATCTTGGTGGCCCAGATGCTTCTGAAGGTGGGGGGAAAGGGCCAGACTGAGCATAGGGGCCTCGGCTAGAAGTTGGTATAAGGCACCCAATCCCCCAGCCAGTCTGTAGAGCCAGGCGACTGCCCCTCCCTCTTGGCAGAGGTCTGGGGGCCACGTTCTGCAGACAATGGGATAGAGAAGAGGTGGGCGTTGGGACATCAGCCATTGCTGAAGCTAGGGACGAGGCAAGGAGCTAAAAAACAGAAGGGTCAGACCCAGCTCCCTTTCCTAATTCAGCTTCTAGAACACAGGCAGCCTGGCTCCAGCAGGAACCCTGGAGAGCCCTCTGTGGAGAAGTAGAAGTGGGCCCACTCAGCAAAAAGTCTGATCGATAATGACATTCGGGTCCCAGAGTGAAAAAGCTGGCTCACTGCCCAGCCACATTACAGGGAAACGCACGCAGCTTCCAGACAGTTCTTAGAGCCTCTCCTCAAATACGAAAAGAGCTCCAAAGAGTCCCTGACATCTGAGAAACACTTCTAGCATGAAAGACAGAACAGCATCAACGAACAGTAAAAGGGGTCTGGAAACAAACGGAGACGTCGCAGGGAGCAGACGAAAGGGCACCCAGGGAGGAACCCAGAGTCCGAGATCTGCATCCCAGCTCCGTACCCTTGGGGTTGCACAGTGCATCACTGTATATGGGACCCTGTCCCTGGACAGTGTTGACAATAGAACCCCACGCTGAGGGGCTCCTGGAGGGCAGAAAACCATCCTGGCTGTTTCGTAACACCCAGGTCTAACATAAGTCTATTGAGTTGGCTCCTTGTAAATGTTTGTTAATCAAATACATGAATTCATAAGTGAATCGGTAGGTGAGGAGAGAGTGAATATGTGTCCAGTGAGTACGGTGTCCTTAGCACTCCCACAGCCATCAGAAGAGCATCGTAAAACAGGCAGCATAATATGGTAGCTACGCACACAGGCTCTGGAGGCAGAACGCCTATTTCAAATCGCTTTGAGCCGCTGTTCCCTCATCTATAAAATAAAAGCGATAAGAATGATGGAAAGTGTCATTGTGAGGATTAACTGAACGCATAATAAGCACTTAACAGGGGTCGGACCAAATCTTGTCAGTTAGAATTAGATCTGGCTATAAAAAACAGGAAACCCAAATCAGTGACTTAAACAAGGTGGAGCGCCCTCTCTCCCTCCGTGTCCCTGTACACATGGATGTAAGAAATCAAAAGGTGTGGTGTCCAGGGTTGGGATGATGAACAGTCATCGGAGTCCTAGACTTCTACTTTTTTGCTCCACCAGCTTCAAGATTGCCTCATGAACCAGAACAGCTGCCAGAGTACCAGCCATCAGGTCCACAGTCCAGGCAGGATGAAGAAGGAAGCAAGGGTGTGTACCTGCCAACTATCAGCTCCACCCACCAACTTCTGCTTGCTTCTCCCCTAGCTGCATGGGAGACACATTACTGCCCAGAAGGAAATCAGGGTCTGTTAATGGGGAACGCACTGAGAGAGCAGCCAGCCAGCTGGCACAGGAAGGCTCAATATTCACTGTTATCAGTGTGGTTAGCCCAATTTTAGAGAGGAGAAAAGTCAAGCTCAGAAAAATTAGGGAATCTGCCCAAGGTCTCATTCAATTCATTCAAGAAGTGTTAACTATATGCCTACTATGTGCTGGTCTCTTAGGATACAAACGCGGAATAAGACATGGGCTCTACTCTCAAGGACACGAAACCCAGTCATTTTCAAAGAGCATGGCAAGAGCCCTCGGCCAGTGGCCCAAAGGACGGAGCACGCAGCGTGGAGTGAGGGCATGGTGCTGGCGTCAGGGAGGGCTTCCTGGAAGAGGCGGTGATCCTCGCCACGGGGATAACAACTACACGTATTTCACAGGGCTGTGGAGATTAAATGAGATCTGTGAGTGCAAGCTCAGCACAGTGCTGGGCACACAGTGTTCAAATCAAGGCAGCGCTTACGCTCCTACATCGTCCTCATTATCTTGCTCTCTTTGCAGAAGTAAAAATGGCCACGTCTTAACTTCAGAATATCTTACAGCTGAAATTGTCGTCAAAGGGCATTGACCTCTAATATGTATTTAAACAGCAGAACAACAGGAAATGAAAATTCCTCCTTTTCTGTTGACTCTAGGCCAGAAACCGACCTTTAGGAATGATAAATTCATACCCTCTCGGGAAAAGTTAGATTTTTGAAAGCCGGTATCTGAAGTTTTTATCTTAAGCACTTAACCACCGTCCTCTCAACTCAGTCATAGGAAAGAAACAATAAAGGATTAACAAAAAAAATTTTTTTAAACATCAAAATAAGGTTTGGTCCTCCAGAAAAGGCCAGAAGGACTGAACCTCATTCACATTTTACTCAAGCAAGCCCAAGAGAAACCAAGTTGCCTAGAAGAACAAAAGGCAAAGTCAGGAGCTGTTTAAAAGCAAGCTCAAAGTGAAACCAGATTACGTGGGGGCCACGGGCGGGCCTTTAAGCTGAACCTCAAAAATAGCGTCTGTCCCTGGATATTTTGGGAGTGTCCTCGGCAGAGCGTGGCAGGAGCCCGGGGCCTCTTTGGACATCTCCAAGGACGCACCCAAAGAATGTATCACCCGGCCTCCCCTTGACCCCAAGCCCCACCCGGGGCCTAGCGCTGTGTCAGCAGCAGCATAAACAGTACAGAGATAAAGGGAGATATTTAAACACCCAGAAATCATCTTCTAATTTAGGAACTGAGCTACAAAATATCTGTCTCCCTTAATGGCTTGAGTTCAGAATTTGGATTTTGAACCTCTTCCCCTGCCAGGCTGCCAACGCATTTTCATGTATTAATAGACAGCAAGCGTGAGGCTTCAGGGACAGGAGGGCTGTTGGCCTTGGATGGTCTGGAATCAGAAGACGAGGACCATCAGAGCCCTTTCTGGGCCTCTTTGTTTACGCTGCACCTTCCGGTGCGGCTTCGAATCGCCTCATCGTGGCTGCTATTGTCACTGTGATAGATTAAGTACTTTAAAACTTGGAGTGTGGAATCCTTTAATTACGTCCCTCCCTGCATCCTTGTCGGAGGCAAGTTAGAATTGCTCTCCCTGTTTTGCACAAAAGAAGATGAAGGCCTGGGTGAGTGAACAAGTTCAGGGTCAAAAATTAGCACGAGGGACATGGCAGGATGTGGGTGGGAGTCGGGCAGGCACTGATTCCAGCCCAGTTTAAAATCCTGGCAGGTCTAAATTCGAGACGTGTGCTTTATTCCCCACAAGAGGCGGTTGAGGAGTGTGTGCGTGTGTGTGTTTTCTGCGGGTGTCTGTGTTTCTATGTGTGTCTGTGTGCCGGGATGCCTGTGCGATGTTATGTGAGTTGGTTCGTGTGTATTTTGGTGTTTGTGTGTCTGTTTGTGTAAAAGGAGGAGGAGAGGGAGGACGATCCAGAGACAAGGAAGAGAATCAGTTAGTAAAGCTCAGAATGGCAAAGCCAGAAGGCCCTTAAGAATCATCTGGTCGAAACTAAGATCTCCCTGTTAATTTCGGCAGGTGTGAGAATAGCAAGGCGATTTCATTAAAAATGTGATTATCACATATTTACTGGTGAAATGACAAGGTCCCTGCTTTAAATTTGCTTTAAAATACTCGCGCAAACTGAGGAGAAGGAATAAAAGTGAGATGGGCGAAACGTGGGTAATTATTGAAGATGGATACTGAGATGTTAATTACATGATTCTATTTTTGTGTATGTTCGAGATTTTTCACAATACACTGTGTTTTAAGTTTATTTATTTGTTTTGAGAGAGAGAGAGAATCCCAAGCAGGTTCCACACTATCAGCACAAAGCCCCACACGGGGTTCCATCTCATGAGCCATGAGATCATGACCTGAGTCACTGCAAACTATCATCCTGCAAATGTCACTTGTCAAAACCTTTGTAAAAATTGAACTAGTTGCCGGTGCATACGAGGTGGGGGGGGGGTGCACCTGGATTTCCAGCTTTTCTGGAAAAAAACAGAAGCTCTAGTGACTCTGATCCCATACTCCCTTTCAGTAACAAAGCTGGAAAGCACCCCTTTTAGTTGGGAGCTTTTGTTCTCACTTTGCCACAGTCCCCACCATCCTCTATTACCCCTGACATTAACACTGCCTGTCATCATTCTCCTGTCACTGTTTCTCTTTTAGTAGAAATAAGAGGAAAGCGAACACATTCTCTTGGGACAAAGACTGTTACTTGCCACCCAAATGTCCAGTCTCCGCTTCCTTCTTACTAACAGAAACTCCTACGCTATGATGGGTGATGGACGGTATATTCAAAAATCACATTGCCCAGCTTCTCTGGACTCCATGAGTGCCCTGATTTTTCTCTCTCTCTCCTTCTTTTAGAGTTAGCTAGGTTTATTTTGTTTAATATGAAATTTATTGTCAAACTGGTTTCCATACAACACCCAGGGCTCATCCCAACAGGTGCCCTCCTCGATGCCCATCGCCCACCCTCCCCTCCCTCCCACCCCCCATCAACCATGCCCTAATGTTTCTCAATCAGGGATGATTTTTAGTTGTCACAACTGGGGAGGGGGAGACTACTGACATCTAGTGGGTAGAGGCAGGGATGCTGCTGAACATCCTACAAGGCACAGGACAGCCTCCCATAATGGAGAATTATTCAGTCCGACACGACACGTCCCTAGTGCTGCAGTGGAGTGGCCAGTGTGTTGTAAATTAAGCTGATGGTGGGGCTTCCAAGAAAGGCCTCTGGCATCTTGCCATTCTCCTCCATTTTCCCTACAACGCAAACGTGGCTGGAACTCAAGTAGCCGTTTTGTGACCTCAAGGAGGGGCGTTCCATGCTAAGGACGGAAGAATGATAGCCCCGACGACATCACATGGGGCTACCACACCTGCCAGAATGCTCGCCTCCAGCCTGGTTTTATGTGAGAGAAATGCATCTCTAACTTGTTTAAGTCACTGGAGTCACGTCTCTGTTACTGTCAGCCAAGGGCGGAATCTACACGATGTATCTCTGTGCCTGATTCTCTATGCTAGCGAGGCGAGGAAAGATAGACAAGAGGGCCGAATGTTTACAATAAAAAAAGGGGAGGGGCGCCTGGGTGGCTGTCGGTTGAGTGTCTGACTTCGGCTCAGGTCATGATCCCACGGCTGGCGGGTTCGAGCCCCGTGCCGGGCTCTGTGCTGATAGTGTGGAACCTGCTTCGGACTCTGTGTCTCCCGCGCTCTCTGCCCCTCCCCCACGCATGCTCGCTCTCTCTCTCTCTCTCTCTCTCTCAATACATAAGTAAACTTGAAAAAGCAAAAGGAAAAAGAATGTGGTTGCCAGAGCCACGCTGCCTTGGTTCAGACGCTGGTGCCACCATTGACCGGCTCTGTGACTTAGCTCACTTCAACTCTCTGTCCCTCAGTGTCTTATCTGGAACATCGGGATGATGATAAAGGCATCTACCGCTTGGGATTGTTAAGAGAACTCACATCAGCCAGGGTCCCGGCAGGAGGAGAATTGTAAGAATAAACTGTAAATGAAGGTGTGGACGGGGTGTAGGAACCTGCAGGGACACAGCAACACCCCAAGGCTAATAACAGAGGGCATGTTACCACCAGGTAGCAACTGGGGGGGACGGGGGGCTCCAACCCCTAGATAGAAACGGTGGAGTTGTTATCACTTGGGCCTGAAGGGCCAGATCTGGAGAGAAGGAGCCCTATGGAGAGGGAGTCTGAAGGACTTGTGACCTTCAGTTGAGGGACACAGGAGCCCCTGGTGACCCAACAGGACAGCTGGGCAATAAATACCCAGACCTTCTCTGCTTCCTTCTTCCTATCTCTTGCCAATGTCTCTCATTGGTCAAACCCAATCAGAAGCCAGCAGGCATGAGAGCCCGTTGATGTTGTCCACACAGGCCACTGAATGGAGTGCACCGAGGAGGAGGCTGGAGACCAGGGCTTTGCATCCCCTACTGTGTGACCGCAAGCTTCTGGGTTGTGCAATTGTAGGGAACAGAAATGGCCTCTCCCTCTCCTTTTCTCACTCGTAGGAAGGGATACGGATATGATGGCGGGAGCTCAAGCAGCCCTTTTAGGCCACAGAGTGGAAGTCACGTGTCGAGGGTGCTGAACAAGATAGTAAGAATCTGAAACCCTCACCAGGTAGAACCACTGAGGCCTACCGGACACTAATCCCCGGACTGTTTCACGAGAGAAGATTAAACTTTTATTTTGTTCAAGCCAGTTATTTTGGCTTTTATTACAGCAGCTGAACTGATATCCTTAGTAGTACAGGATTTAAATCAGGGATTTGCTCAGCTTTTGGAACTATTTTAGGCTGAGCTTTTTAAAACAAGAAGTGACTGGAAAGTTACCGACTCTGCTCAAAAGTACCATTAAGGAATCTGTTCTCCAGGGAAATGCAAAATAATACAGTAGGGGGCAGTGTTTGGTGAAGAAAAAAAAAAAGGACATCAAAAACTCCTTTGGAACTGAGATAGTAAGTCAAGATCACTTGCCAGGGTCGCAACCACTCCAAGCTCCCAGGAGATAGCTCCCTCCCGCCAGCTACCAACCAAACCCTGAGATGAAATCAGCTTGCACCAGTGTATTGCGGGCATCCCTGAACCCATCGTGACGGCCATTGGACTTCAACTGCTCTGATTGGCTGGTGCTAGGTCACGTGCTCTGTGGGCGTGGGGTGTAGCAAGAGCCTCCTGGACAGGGAGCCCTCCAGGCCTGGGTAGTTGGGCTCCGGGATGGCAGGGAGCTTGGCCCAGGAGGGACCGCGGTGGATGCAGGAGAGTCCCAAGTAGCCAACATCGTTTATACTCACCTGTAGAAAAGAAGGAAAATCTAGAAAATAACCTAAAGTGTCATGGTGGCGGGAATAGTTGCTGTGGGATTTCCCATCAGCCGCTCTGCAAGATTTGTTTTTGGCAAATGAGAGTATTGAGCCAGACTGGCTAGAGACCCAAGGGGCATTTCCAAAGCTGCAAACAGAGTATCCCCTGTGTTTCCGTAATTTCGTCAAACTCAACAAAGGAGTTCAAGGGAAATACAGGAGGCGATCATGTACCCAAGGGGAGGGTGTGAGGCTTGTCATGAGGGCTGTCCACCCAGTGAATGAGAGCCACTAGCTTCGGCTCCAAATGCAGTTCCTCCAGGAGTGCGGTTTCCTTGAAAAACGGCATGTTCCGCCCTGTTCTTTGGGGAGATTTAAAGCAAGACTGCGATCGGATCCAATCGGTATCTTAGTCCGGAAACCCCCAGAAGCCGAGCTTGTGTCTTCCTTGTGGTTTCCCCAGAGGAACCCTCCAGGACAAAGATTCAAGGACAAGTAATTTACTTGGAAGGCGAAAGATACACCAACAGGGAAGAGGAAAGTGAGCCGGGGAAGGGAGGGCAAAGGAAGTCAAGCAAGTTATCAAGACAGTTACTCCTGTGGGCAGCTGAAGTCTAATCCTGCCAGTGTAGAACGTGTGCCTAGGAGTCACCGTGCCTGAGGGAGCAGGGCACCGGGATATCCATACGGCACCTCCTTCCAGGCGCTGGTTGATGGCTGGCTGCTGGGGGCTGGGGGAGGGAGCCCGAATTCTCCAGCACTTGTAGCCCGCTCGACTCCAACAATGGGGGGAGGGCGGGTGTGCAAACTCACGCAAAAGAATGCAGATGCTAGCAACTGGAAGCTGGCACATGGAGCTGGGCAAATGGTAAGACCCAGGGCGTACAGATGGTCACTGCTGGTCCCGAGAGGCAGAAGTTTCAGGAGACGATCTCAGGGAGTGGGAAAGGGAGATGGGGAAGGGAGGACCGCCAGGAAAGGGCATGTCAATGAGCTGGTTCCCTTCCTGGGCACCGGGGGCCCAAATCCCAGGGGGGACCTTTGGGGGACGATGTGGAGCGTCCTTCAGAATTGTCTAGCGCAGCAGCAAGGAAGCCGGGACACTTAGGAACAGCGCCCGTCTCTCCGGTGGAAGGCTGTGGCTAGCGTCATCACCTCTCAGGCGCTTCTCCTGTGACCTGCCTTGTGCGCGCCAAGCACACAGGCCCTAGGCAGGGAAGCCGATGCTGGAGGTTGGAAACCATACGCAGCAAGCTGCAGGCAGTCTCCCACGGTGGAGGGGTCAACGGGCGCCCGTGCTTGGCCAGGAAACACAAGACGAGGCGGGAAAAGGCACAAAACCAACGTGGACAAAGTGCAGAACACTTGACATCCCTTAGCGCACTTAGGCGTGTTTTTATAATTCCCCTTTTACGGATGAGAAAACGGGGTCAGACGGGTGATGGGACTTGCTCTCGGTGGCCTGGCGGTTAAGGGGCAGCCCGGGGAAGTCCAGCTTCAGGTGTACCTGTGGCCCACCCAAACCCCAAGCGAAGTTCATCTTTCCAAAATTTTCTTTAGCGTTTGTTTATTTTTGAGACAGGCAGAGCACGAGCGGGGGAGGGACAGAGAGAGAGAGGGAGACACAGAATCCAATGTGGGGCACGAATCCACAAACCGCGAGATCATGACCTGAGCCGAAGTCGGCCGCCCAACCGACTGAGCCACCCAGGGGCCCCGAAGTTCATCTTTTCAAATGAGATACTTCGGTGCCGATAACAATAAAGACGAATGAGTCAATGACCCTTGCAATTTCAAAACTGCAGTTTTCGTATTATGGCTCATGGGGACTTTCTCAGTGTTGGCACTGGAACAACTAAAAGAAATATAAATCGTATACTCGTGGTATTTGTGAGCATAACCATAAATGGCAAGGTCAGCATATGTCCCTGGCTCTGCCATTTAATAGCTGTGTGGCCTGAGGAAGTCCCTTCATCCCGCTGAGTACCAGCTTCCTCAATTCTAAAATGGTAGTAAGACCTGCCTCATAGGGTTGTTGGGAGAATTCCGAAAGATTCTGTGTGTAAGATGCTCAGGGCGCGATGTGGTAGTTTCCTGTGGCTGCTCTCACAGATTAGCACAGATTTGGTGGCTTAAAACAACAGAGTTATGATCTTATACTTCTGGATGCCGGAAGTCCAAAAAATGGGTCTTAAGGAGCTCAAGTCCAGGTGTTGGCAGATCTGCATTCCTTCTAGAGGCTCTCGGGGTGAATCCGTCCCCTTGCCTTTTCCAGCCTCTACAGACCAGCTTGGCTCACGGCACACCCTCCATCCTCAAAGCCAACGGCATGGTGTCTTCTGATCGAATATTTGTGAACATTAAAATAGAACAATCTTAATTATATATGTATTTATTTGATATTTATGTCGATTATGTATTGTTTTGGCGGTCAACTGATGCAGGGCAGACCACCCCAAAACTCCGTGGCTTAAAAACAATTAGTGATCACTCACAGTTCTGTGGGTTGACGAGGCTCAGCTGAGTGGTTCTCACTTGGGGTCTCTCATCCGGTTGCAGACTGATGGAAACCAGGGCCCGTGCCACCTTGACTTGGATGGGACGTCCAAGGTGGCGTCTCAGTGCTCTCTCACTGGAGTAGCCTGGACTTCATCCACCGTGGCTCAGGGCTACATGAGACAGGAAGCCCAGAAATGGCCCAACATCAACTCTACTGTGTTTGATTGGTCCAAACAGACACAAGGTTGTGGCCAGTCCAGATTCAAGGGGGTGGAAAACTAGACCCCACATCTCGAGGGGAGAATTGATGGCAGCCATCTTTGAAGGCAAGTTAATGTCTGTTTTACTCTTCCTCAACCCACCCCTCCCCCATACCATCCCAGGAGGTTACATGCTATCCCCCTTCCCCCTATCATTCTGGGGTGTCTCCCTCTTCGCCTTTGAGGGGAATACCACTGAGGAAGTGCATCGCAGTTTTGTGGGTTTCCGGACAAGACATGAAACTTGCCCCCTCCAGCAGCATCAAGAGTCAAGTATTCTTTGAGACATTGAGGTGGGCTTTTTCGCTTTGTTTTGCTTGTTTAGTATCCCTTCCCACTTCCTGTCCCAGGATCCCAATCTTCCTGTGGGGGAACTCGTGGGGGGGGGGGGGGGTTGCACTCTATTAGCCTCTGAATGGGCAAGTGACCTGGACCACCAAAAAAACCCCAAAAAAAAACCAAAAAAAAAAAAAAAAAAACTCTCCGAAATTTTCATCTCAAATGGAGTGACAAAAAAATTCTGAAAAAAGTTTGCAATGGACACTGTAGGTGACTCCCCACCAGTTATATTGTACCCCAGGTGCAGAGAGGGCCCGGTTAGTCTATCTAGAGGTTCCCCAACCTCTGTACTGTTGACATTTGGGACAGATCATTTTCTGCAGTGTGTGAAGAAGGGGAGGGGCTGTTCCGGGCCTTGTGGGATATGCATCTGTGTCCCTGACTTCCACCCGTGAGAGGCCACTGACACGACCCAAAAATGTCTCTCCACGTTGCCAAATGTCCTCTGGGGGGCCAAGAGTCACCCGCTGTGTCTCTTGCTGATGACTGATTCAGGGGTGAACAGGCCCAAACCAGCTGGGCCACTGAGACACCTGGATAGATTTCCTGGGCCTCTCTTTCTTCCCTTATTGGATGTTAATAACGTTACAGCCTGATTACTACTGGCAGCCATTTTGCAGGCATGAGGGAACGAGCTTTCAAAGGAAGTTAATATGTGGATGGTAGAGGGAAGAAAGAAAGAGAACCCGGGTTCTCAAGTACATGCTTAAACCTCTGAGTCAACCAGCCCCAGAATTGCCCTACCTACCAACTTCCTTTCTGCTTGAGCCAGTTTGAGTTGAGTTTTCTGTTACTTGCAGCCAAAACATCCTAAGTGACACATCCTCAGAGAAGAGAATACTAGCCAGTTTATGCAACCAACCCCCCACCCCCACACCCCTCTCCCCGCCCAGGGCATCCTCTTTCCAATCCTTTCCAAACTTGCTTCGGGAGCTTTCCCTCCAGAAAGTTCTTTCTCTCCTTCCATTTCTACAAAGTGCCTTGCGTCCTTCTAGCAAGTTCCTCTTCTGTTCCTGTTGGTCAGAACCAATTTCGTGAGTTGTAGTGGGAGAATTCTATTACCTCAGTTGACTAATTTCAGCCCCAACCCGCGCCCCTCCCACCATTCCCGGCCACCATAACACCACCACAGAGCTACCTTGGAACCCGTTTGCTGAGTGTGACCGACTCACCTCGTAATTCACACATTTCTTGAGACCTCAGAAAGACTGAGCCTCGTGTGATCAGGTTGATGGGCAAATCAACACAGAAAACAGTCTGGTAAGTTCTAAAGACAACACCACACAGCAGGGTTCGTGCCAAAGGCAGCCCGGTGATGTCACCCCAGAGCATCCGGAAGACTGCTAGATCCAGCAGGGGCTGAGAACTGGGTCAAAGGGCAAAGAGAAGGGCAGGATTCCATGGTCAGAGAGAGTCCCTGGCTCCACCATCAACCCCGTCTGTGGAAGGAGCTGCTTCGCCCTCAGACCTTCAGCTGCCTCGTCTGTCAAATGAGCATTATTGTATTAGCTTGTCAGGGTCGATGTGCACGTTCACTGAGATGACACGTCAGACCGGTTTAGTGATGTGTCCCGACTCGTTGAGGTGCAACTATGAAATCGTTTTCTTTTTATGATAACTATTACCGAGTATTCTAGCATTGGCAGTAGAGACCAGAGTAGAGGTAGCAGCAGGCTCTCACAGAGCGCCCCCTAGGCACCAGGCACTTCCTTTCTGCGTGAGCCAGTTTGAGTTGAGTTTTCGGTTACCTGCAGCCCAAACACCCTAAGTGACACATCCCCAGAGACGAGAACACTCAAAATGACCTTAGGAGGCAGGGACCCACGTTATTCCCATTTTATAGAAACAGAGACACAAGAAGGTAGGTAATTTGCCCCAAATCGTGCAGCTCTCTTGGGTTGGGTTTCCTTAACCTACTTTCTGCAATTCCATGACTCGTCAGGCTCTGGTGGTTCAATTCAGCTTTTAAAGCTCAAAACGCTTCAGGGCACCTGGGTGTCTCCGTTGGTTCCGCGTCTGACTCTCGATTTCGACTCAGGTCACGATCTCACGGTTCGTGAGTTCAAGCCCTGCATTGGGCTCTGTGCTGATGGCATGGAGCCTGCTTGGGAGTCTCTCTCTCTGTCTCTCTGTCTCTCTCTCTCTCTCTCTGCCCCTCCCTGCTTGTGGTCGTTCCCCCCTCCCTCTCTCAAAAGGAATGAACTTAAAAAAAAATCAAAATGCCTCAAATTAAACTAGTAGTCTCCACCACTGAGCCACAACTACCCCCAACACAAATGAATCTCATGGCCGTGACGTTGTGCGAAAGAAGGCAGAAATGAAAGTGTGCACGCTGCATGATTCCATTTACGTAAAGTTCGAAACCAGACAAAATGACTCCACGGTGTTAGATGTCAGGATCATAGTCGTCCTTGAGCAGGGGAAGGGATGGGAAGGGGTGCAAGGTGGCTTTCTAGGGGGTCTGGTAGAGTTCTGTATCTTAGTCTGGACGCTGGGTATAGGAGCATATTCAGTTCGGGGAAATTCTTTCAGCTGCGTACTTACAACGTATTTCTTCTTCTGCGTATGCGTTCTGTTTCAACAAGGAGCACTTGAAATAATTTCAATCTCAGATTCAATTCAGAGTTCTTTCACACCCTCCTTCCCTTCCATCGCTCAGTTCGAGCTAGACTCACAGCTCTAGGGACTTGGAACCGGGGGCCAGGTAGGAATGGGATGGGATATGCCATTTCACTGAAATGGCTGTACAGCGAGCCCTGAAGAAAGGCGGCTGTCCCCAACTGCTGGATGACCTCTGGACTTAGCCGAGTGATTCAGAGGGCCAGAAGGCTCCTAACATCACTTTGTTGTATACGAAAAGAGCCTGGCACAAAGCAGATATAATTGGGGACCCTAGATGGAAACCCAATATTTGTAACATCTTGAGGACTAGAGGCTGGGATGCAGTGCTATTTTAAAGAGGCTAGAGGTTCGTGGAGTCAGAGTTGGTCAAAGAGGTCGCTTCTATTTGAAACCTGTCTGTTAGACAAAAGGAAAAGTCAAAGTGTTCTCTCTTAGGCTGAGTTCCTCTAAAAGCCAACTCCGAGGCAAGGATTTGAATGCAAGTAACTTATTTAAGAGGTGATCTCCGAGGGCACCAGTTCAGGAGCGGGGAAATGAGATGGGGAAGGGAAGGGACATTCACGAGCAGATCTGCCACTGTGGGCAAGCGGGGTTCCCTCCCCTGGGGGGACCACTGGGAGACATTGCAGAACCCGCCTCTGAGTTGCCCCACCTGAGGAACGAGAAGCTGGGGCACTTCTTCACCAGCTTCCACGTGTCACTGGTTGAGAGCTGTCTCTGGAGACACGAGCTCCCCAGCACTCCCGGCCAGACCCTGAGGGGAGCCGAGCCCGCTCCTGTGGCCAGAGAAAGCTTCCAGCCGGGGAGCTGCAGGCACACACACGGTGTGCCGTGGATGTGCGGGCAGGTTGTCAGCACCACCGCTGACCACCTACCCCCAGACCTCTTCTGCGGAGAAAACAAACGCTGACCGGCTTAAGCATGAGTCAGACCGGGTGTTCCTTGCGGCCAAAAGCATCCCACACCGGTACGTGAAGGGCAGGGGGGAGCTGGAGAGGAGACTGAAGCAATGATTTAGAGCCAAGAAGAGGCAGCGGCAGCCAGAGTTCGAGGACATTGTATTTGGATTTCTAGAAAGCACCATGGAGCAAGGTGACTTGATTTGCAGCTGCCTCATAAGATGGGAAGTAGGCCACACTGATTGGTTCTTTTTTTAAAATCTTTTTATGTTTATTTTTTGAGAGAGAAAGAAAGAGAGCAGGGGAGAGGCAGAGAGAGAGATACACACAGAATCCGAAGCAGGTTCCGGGCTCTGAGCTGTCAGCACAGAGCCTGACGCAGGGCTTGAACCCATGAACCGTGAGATCATGACCTGAGCTGAAGTCGGACGCTTAACCAACTGAGCCACCACACTTGATTGGTTCTTAAATGGAGGAATGACCCCCTCTCAAGGGCGAAGAACTTGGAAGCAGTTAAGTTTGATAGAGAAGAAGAGAAAGTGTCAGAGACCTGGAGAGAGACAGAGAGAGACAGTGGAAGAGAGGAGAGGGGCTGAGGTGGGGGAGACGGAGGGTAGAGAGGAAGAGGCGGAGAACTCAAGCCACATGAAGACACACACACTAAAACGTTCACAGTGAGCCTCATAAGCGGTGTCTCCTTCACATGCGCTTTCCAAGACTTGTTCATTAAATGTGTATTACTTTTGTGATTAGAGAAAGAACTGAGAAAAAAAGCGAAAAGAAAAGAAAAGAAAAAGAATTGAGAAAAAGAAAAAACGCCCCGCCTCCAATGCTAGAATTACAACCCTGAGCGGAGGGAGAATGCCTGCTCTAGATTGCTTCTGTCCTTACTTCCATGTTTCTGGAAGTGCCTTAACTTCTCTCCCCCCTCTCTTTTTTCCCTTTTTTGAGAAGACCTGGGTCAGAGCCAGCTCAGTGCTGAATCAGAGCTGAGGCTGACCGTGGGTGGGTTAAAGGGATTTTAAGGAGAGGATTAGAAGCTGCTTTGCAAGGAGAGTTGGATTAACTTTTTCTTCCTGGCTCTATTTCTGCAAGAACTGGCTTGTCCCAGAGTAGCGTAGGAGGACAGTGAGGAGGGAGATCAGCTCTGCTCAGGGAGGTGATAACATTGGGTTTAGATGATTCATTCTTTCATGTATTCATTCAACAAGCATTCGGGGAGCACCTCCTCTCGCCCAGGTCCTGAGCTACCCTGGAGATGTGCCAGGGTGAATACCAGACAGTCCATACCTGTGAGGGGCTCCTAGTCAGCTGAAGAGGGACACTTGGGGGCCTGATAGGACCAATACGAGAGGATCAATCCATTCCAAAATAGAAGTTTGCACGAAGGCTGAGGTTCTGCTTTTACTCCACCCCGATACAGATCTCACTCCTGAAATGAAGAAGTAAGGAACGGCGGGAGGTTCTTATGTAGGACAGTGGTGACAAGTTGGCACAGCTGGTTTCCAAGAGATCTTGACTTCCAAAAGAAGCTGGTGCTCTGGAGAAGGAATGCGGTTAAACTTGAGACCCATAGGGCTGGAGGAAGGTGGAGACAGAAGACAAAGGCAGTGGATCAGTTAGCGTGTTTTAGGCTGCGAGTAACAAAAAAGCCAACCCCGAGTGGCTTTAACAACAAAAACACGTATGGCCTTTACAAAGGGCCGTACGTCGGGCTCAAGAACCCAACGGGGTTGCCAAGGATTCGGGTGCTGACTATCTCTGTGCCCCTCCAGCCTTAGCCTGGCAGAGGCACACTTCGTCTCATGTGTCTCTCTTACAAGAGGGAGAAATCGTTCCATGGGAACGATGGGTAGGTAGGCAACCAAAAGTTTCTGCCACAGCCCGGGTGAGGCCAGCTTCAGAGCATTAACATTGGTTGGGTGCTGTTTATGACTCCAGCTATCCCCCAGAGTTCCAGCGTCCCCTTTAGTATCTAACAAACAATAGGACCCCATGACTGTAAGAAGACCACACTTTTATGAGGTTCTTCGTCAGCGCCTCTGGTGGGATGTTCACAGGTCTCACCGACCATCCCTGGCACTGCTTGGCAATCACAGTGAGCCTCCTCTCTCAGGACTTCTACAGCCCCCATCTGCCATGTTTTAGCCGCCACCATCCCGACCCAGCGGCAGTACCCAGCTCTCTTCCCTAACAGACCCCAAGATCATGCCTGGGTTAATTAGAATATAGGTTCAGCTACTATAGCTGAGACCACCACTAACAGTGGCTTAACCAAAGCCGTTCATTTCTAACAATCAGAACGATGAGGGGGCGCCTGGGTGGTTCCGTTGGGGAAGCGTCCGACTTCTGCTCAGGTCATGATCTCGTGGTTCATGAGTTCGAGCCCCGCGTTGGGCTCTGTACCGGCAGCTCAGAGCCTAGAGCCTGCTTTGGATTCTGTCTCCCTCTCTTTCTGCCCCTCTCCCACTCACCTCTCTCGCTCTCTCTCTCTCAAAAATAAATATAAAAATTTGTTTTAAAAAAAGAACGATGCTCATAAGCAACCAGGATAACCAGACCCATGCGTATCGATCGAATATCAGCTCTTTTTTTTCTGTCTCTCTCATGTAACAATCTGTGTGTGATCAGTCTGGGGATGATAGGGCAGCTCCACTGAGTCAGGGTCCAGGCTTCTCCTACCTTGTTCTCTTCTTTCCCTTGCACTGTTGCCCTGGAAGGCCCACTATGTCCACATTCCAGGCAGCAAGATGGAGGACAAATGTGAAAGAAAGAACTTCCCCTGCCACCCACCCCCAGGACCTCCTGAGTGTGATTTAGAAGTGAATCACAACAGGGGGGCCTGGGTGGCTCAGTTGGTTAAGCATCTGACTTTAGCTCAGATCACGATCTCGCGGTTTGTGAGTTCGAGCCCCGTGTCAGGCTCTGTGCCGACAGCTCAGATCCTGGAGTCTGCTTTGGATTCTGTGTCTCCCTCTCTCACTCTACCCCTCACCCACTCACATTCTGTGTTTCTCTCTAAAATAAATAGACATTTAAAAAAATGATTTAGAAAAAGTGGATCACATCACTTCCGCCCATGTCCCATTGGCCAGCATGTAGTCGCATGGCATATCTAGCTGCAAGGGAAGCTGGGAGATGTAGTCTTTTGCTGGGGAGCCATTTGCCTGGCTACAATCCTATTTCTAGAAAAGAAGGGGAGATATGATATTGGTGACAATATCTGACCCAATTGGTGATAATATCTGACCCAAAAGCTAAGACGAGCTCATAGCAGGGAACGAAATTTTATTGAAGCCTTGGAGATAACAGGTGGGAGCCACAATGCAGAAAAGGAACACAGAAAAGGAAATTGTAAACAAATAGTTCCTGCAGCCCATGTACCTAGATCATGCTTTCCCCTCCCACCAGTCTTTACCCTCCCTTCTCTCCAGCCTGCCATCACGATGCGGGAGCCAGCCTGTCTCTCACGGAGAGAGGTTTCCTGATCCTTTCTTTCTAGAATTTTAGAACCCTCCTCTTCCTCACCTGCCCCAGATATGGGCAGTGGGGAGAGCTCTATCCACTGTGTGGTCTCCCACAGCTAGGTGAGGCCAGCTTCAGAGTTTGTAAGCACATTGCCCCTAGTCTGGGTCCCTCTGCATTCGGTCACTCCAAGGGTGGGTCCACTGGACCCTCCCTCTGGAGGGGTCCATATGTCCCCCTCCAACAAAGGGGAAAGAAAAGTTGGGGCCAGCTCTTCCCTCTCTGCACAGTCGGGTCTCAAATGGAAGGCTACTCCATCTTCAGTTACAGAAACTACTAGAACAAAAGCCTGATCAGAAGACACACATCTCTCCCAAGGATTCCCAGAACATTCCTATCTAAATGTAAGCTTAGAACTTCATTCCTTTTCTCTAAAAGGCTGCTGTCTTTAGACCCACTCATTATGCCAATCCTGCTGCGTGACAGTGGACAGGTTACATAACCATCCTGTTTCCTCATCTTGAAATGAGGTTCATGACAGCCCCTCCCATGGGGTTGCTGGGTCCAGAGAGATGGTGGAGGTAAAGTACTAGCTTAGCACAGAGCAGGACCCACAGCTAACACCCAATACACGTAGCTAGTCTAATTTCTGTTACTAAACAGTAGTATACAATCCAACATGGGGAATCTGTATCTGAATAATGTCGCGGTTTTAGGACTTCCCCCAAGTGCAGTGGTTCCTCCCAGAATATAGGGGAAAGACCATTCCCATTTTCAAAGACAGAAACTGTTTCTAACCCACTTCAAGAATTTGAAAATCTAGGGGCGCCTAGGTGGCTCAGTTGGTTAAGCGTCCGACTTCGGCTCAGGTCATGATCTCGCGGTCCGTGAGTTCGAGCCCCACGTCGGGCTCTGTGCTGACAGCTCAGAGCCTGGAGCCTGTTTCAGATTCTGTGTCTCCCTCTCTCTCTGCCCCTGCCCTGCTTGCGCTCTGTCTCTGTCTCTGTCTCTCTCAAAAATAAATAAACATTAAAAAAAAGACTTTGAAAATCTAGACCTCGCCTCCAGGACTAGCTACATAATTTGGGTGCCCAGTGCAAAATGAATACACAGGGTCCCTTGTTCAAAAATTATTAGGAAGTTCAAAATCTTCATCAGGATGCACACAGATTGCACACCCACGAAGCAGGACAAAAATTAGAGATGGAAGAAAGCAGAAACCATGGTGTGAAGACATCTCGAAGCCCGTGGCAGCCTGCTTTTTCCACTCAGAACACAGTCATAATAGCAACAGCCACGTTCATTAAGTCCTTGCTGTGAACTGGAGGCTGGGCTGGCACCATTTCGTCTGACCATTACATCCCTGCCCGAATGGCAAAGGTGGAAATCCGAGGATCACGGAGGATAAGGAACCCGTCCAAGGGCACACAAGCCCAAGTCAGCCGGATTCCAGGACCTGCGCCCAGAACCACTACCTGTGCCATAAAAATGCCTCCCCCCCAACCTCCACCCCTCTAAACTGGAGGGTAGGGGAAGTTACAGTGGCCTCTGGAAACCCTCTCCGACTCCTCCTTTGCTGAAAGCATGGGGCCTGGTCTATTTCCATCCTTGGGTCTAACTTCCCTCCTGGAACCTTCCCCCCTGCCTCTGACCCTCCTTTCCCAGAACACACGTGATTCCCCTAGCTGTCCCTGAGCGCCTTTCCCTCCCCCCGCTGGGCAGGGGCCCTGTGCCGGACAGGCAGCTCCAGATCAGATTTATGTATTTATTTTTGTTTTTATTTTTAATGGCTTGGGGTAAAGTCTAAAATATTTTCCGGGGGGAGTCTTCATAAGGGTGGGGAAGAGCCCAGTAAGGATGTGAGTGAGGAGCTTCTGGAGTGCGAACCTTGCTCCGAATTCTGAAACCATGTACAACTTCTGTCTATTGACAGAATTTCAGACGTGGGAGCAGCATCTAGAGGATGAACCTGGGTTCAAATCCTGGCTCCACCCTTTCTCAGCCACGTAACCACACCACCATGTTGTCTTGTCATAAGTGACAATTATTATCATTATAATTACCTCTTTGTTGTCATGATTATTTGTTTAGAGCTCAGGGGAGTTCTTGAGAGACGGGACAGCATCCATGGCTGACAGCACAGGTGCTGAAACCGGTCTGCCTGTATTTAAATCCCACCTCACTATTGATAGCGGTGTGACCTTGGTTAGGAAGTTGGCTTCTCTGGACCTCAGTTTCGTCATTTGCCAATATTTCCCTCGGACAGAGAGACTGATGTAGAGATAGCATGTGAGACTCAGTTGACCAAGGAGATTCAAGACCAGACTTGTGCTGAGACCACCAGGGAAAAGAAGTACTCTTTCCATTGGAGCTGCTGGGTCACCTTGATGACCTCAGGGGAAGAGTCTGAACGTGAAGGTAACACAGCAGGAAGCAGATGAGAGAGCTGGAGAGACAGCCATGACAATATGGCTTGAGCTCCTGGATACAGCTATACCTGAAGCAAGCCACCTTTGGACTTCTCAGTTTCATGAGCCGATAACTCCCCATTTTGTGAAAGCCACTTTCAGCTGGGTTTTTCTCACTGGAAAGCATCCAGACTGACACCAGGGGGTTAAGCAACTTGCCCAAGGCCTGAGAGCAAGTAAATAGGAGAGGCAGCATTTAAAGGCTTCTAATCTGCTGTGCCCAGGCCAGTGTTCTGTATTTGGGTATTCACTGATTTTGCCTCTTTACGCTCCCTGAGCAGCCATTTTCTCATCTGTAACATGGGATAATGCCAGGTTTGCAGGGCTGCTGGGAAATATAAAATGCAAGATCACACTATTATGTAGTGCTGTCTGTGGCTGGAGACTGAAACGCTGCTCATCCAGTCTCCAGTGCGTGGACCTTGACTTTGTTCCCAGTTAGCTCTTCAGTCTCAGGGATGTGTTTAGCCATACGTCCAGTCAAGGTGCCCAACTGTGTTAGGTGCCCAACTGTCTGTGTGATTTTCAGGCAGAAGGACCACTTCGTTTCCTGGCCCTGTGTCCTCATTGGTGTACAAAGGGACCTGGGTGACCCTGAGGACTCTTGAGCTCTGAGTCTGTAAAGTAGAGATAAGCCCTAACATCTTGTTCCGGAACCTTCCAAGGATTTGTGTGTTCATGTGGGAATGACCTGTTGCTCAAGAAAGACAGCATTGAACCAAATCAACGTAGTCTCTTTACCTTATGATGTTTACATTTAACACATAAAACACATAAAACAAATATAGGACATAAAACCACACGTTAGCAGAGGGAGAAAATATGTCCTCAAATGCCTAGTAAGTGCTAAGAGGGAAAAGTGATAGAGTGATGAGACATCATTTATTAGAAGGCATCAGAAAGGGCCTCTCTGAGGAAGTGACATTTCATCAGAGTACAATTTGGTCTCGCTCTGGATTCCAAGCTCTTAACCCTGGGCTATCTCCCAGAAAAATGACCAGGACAGATTTTATCAGGAAACTCACTGCCAAGTTAGGAGCAAATGATCCTTTGGAGGCTTGGTAAACAACCATCCTTCTCCACTGACAACTCTTTAGGACTTTTTAAAAAAGCTGATTGGGTCATTGATTTCCTTCATTAGCTAAATCCACAAAGGAAAGGCCCAAGAAATTGTGTGAGCCCATTCCTCAGGCATGTTTGCCGGGAAAAGGTTTTAGCTGTCATGACACATGGTCATTTGTTTATTTTCTAAACAGTCATCACTAAAAGATTCCCAATCATCACCATCAAATCTCTGAGGGATACCAGGACTTGGCTGGTTCTAGGCCAGGCCTTGGCAGGAACTGGCAGAGCTTTATAGACGAGAGGCAAGCCTCAGAGAGCCACAGAAGACCTTGGGTCCCTCCGCCCGACCAAATATCAAGTGCTTAGGACACAGACAAGAAATCAAGGTCCCGGCCCCCATGGAACATTATAGTGGCGGGCAGGAGAGGGAAGCAAGCCAACAAATAAATAAACAGGAGAACTTTAGACAGAGATGAATGCCGTGGTGCATAGGTCAGAGAGTGGTCAGAAAAGTCCTGTCTACAGAGGTGACATTTGACCTGAGACCTGAAGGGTGAGAAGATCTGTAAGAAGAGTGGTCCAAGCAGAAGTTATAGCTGGTGCCAAGGTCCTGAGGTGGAAACTAGTTTGATGTATCGAGGACTGGACCGGAGTAGAAGAGGGGAGAATGTGGGGAGGTGGGAAGCAGCCAGGTCACATGGGTCTTATGGGTCAGTGTTAGGATTTATTTGGGTTTCCTTCTAAGAAGGATGGGAAACTATTGGAGGGTTTTACCAAGAAGAGCTTTATGATCCAAACATTAAAAGCTCTATCGGGCTACTTCTTTGTGAATGAATGGATACAATGGGATTAGCAGATACCTGAAATTAGGGATTTCATTCAGGATCAATATTTGTAACAAAGTTGCACCCTCTGCCACTGCAATAGGTTCAGGGGGGCCTCCAAAAAAATATGTCCAAGTCCTAACCCCCAGAATCTGGAATATGATCTTTTTCAGAAGAGGGGGTTTTGCAGATGTAATTAATTTAAGGATCTTACGATGAGATTGTTTTGGATTAGCTGGGATTGCTAGATCATCCTGGAGTAGGGTAGGTCCTAAATCCAATGATGGGTATCCTTGTAAGAGTGAGGCAAAGCGAGATTAGACAGACAGAAGAGGAGAAGATATAGAGAAGAAAACCATGTACAGATGAAGCCAGAGAGACGCCACAAGCCATGGAACATTTGAAGCTGCAAGAGGCTTCAGAAGGAGCACCCCCGGCAGCACCTTGATTTCAGACTTTGGGCCTCCACAACTGTTTGAACATAAATTTCTGTTGTCTGAAGCCGCCACATTTGTGATCATTTGTTACAGCCGCTCTAGGAAATTAATACAGCCACTAAACAGCCCAAACTTGGACCCTGCTAATGTTAGCTTCTTGCAGCACCCCCCCCCCCCCCGCTGCCCCCCACACACAAAGAACCTGTACATAGTTTTGGATCCATCCACGTTGAGACAGTTCCAGTAACTGGCTGGCACTCCCTGCAGGCACTTGGGCCACCTAGACTCCAGAGTGATATTTGACTTATTTACTTAGCTCAGCTCGGGAGGACAGGAATGAACCAGCTCTGTTCTCTGTGCGTCCAAGGAGCTCTCAGTTCTTTGAGTTCCAGACAAACTAGCACTCAAATAAATAAGGGCAGGGAGAGTGCAGGAGCCTGGAGAGTTACCTAAACGGCCAAGATTTAAATCAGGCAGTTTCCAAATGTACGGGTTCCCAAACTTTTCACCAGAATGGGCATCTTCTATTAATTTTCCCCCATGGAATACTCAGTTTCTAAAGACATTGGCTATGAAATCAATTGCATTTATTCAATAACCACTTGTTTACCTCTACCATTTGTTATTCTTCGTAAGTATATAATAACGTGGGCTATTTGTTGATCCACTCACTATACTAAAAGCGGTATATGTAGCAATGTATATACTGTGTGTTTAAAAAAATTTTTTTAACGTTTTATTTATTTATTTATTATTATTATTTTTTTTAGTGTTTATTTATTTTTGAGACAGAGAGAGACAAAGCATGAACGGGGGAGGGTCGGAGAGAGGGAGACACAGAATCTGAAACAGGCTCCAGGCTCTGAGCTGTCAGCACAGAGCCAGACGCGGGGCTCGAACTCACGGACCGCGAGATCATGACCTGGGCGAAGCCGGCAGCTTAACCGACTGAGCCACCCAGGCGCCCCACGTTTTATTTATTTTTGAGACAGGCAGAGACAGAGCATGAACAGGGGAGGGTCAGAGAGAGGGAGACACAGAATCTGAAACAGGCTCCAGGCTCTGAGCTGTCAGCACAGAGCCCGACACGGGGCTCGAACTCACGGACGGCGAGATCATGACCTGAGCCGAAGTCGGCGGCTTAACCAACTGAGCCACCCAGGCGCCCCTATACTGTGCGTTTTATATACAGTCATTCTGTCTTCACACCACCCCTATTATCTTCATTTTACAAAGGAGGTAACAGAAGCAGAGAGGTTAGATAATTTGCTCCAAATTGCACAGCGAGGATTTAGTAGAGCTGGAATTTGGACCTGGGCAGCCTGGCTCCAAAGCAAACGCTCCCCTGGAGACCTGGTGAGAACCTTGGCTTCCGCGCCAATGTGCAACGCTGCTAAGGACAAGTGATTTTGCCTCAGTGCACCTCAATTTCCTCGTCTCTAAAATGGGAATAATAATAGTGCCTACATTGTGGGATTACTGTAGAGATTAAATGAGAATGTGTACTTGGGATGCCACACACAGTGCCTGCCACAAAGCAGTCAGGGAAGGAGCTAGAATTCAACCAGTGATATCAAGCAGCTTCTCTGGGCAGGCTGGAGATGGGAACGACGAACAAAAGATGATTTGGTTCCTTAGGTTCTCTGACCCCATGGAGTTCACCATCTTCACATAATGTGCCAAGCTCAGAAATGGAGGACTTAAAGTAGAACCCACGGGAAGGCAACCTGAGAAGTCTTTCTCATACGTGCTTCAAGGATCCCAGGTACAGTAGCTGGAGTTGCTGGTGAATAATACAGATTCCTGGTATCTGAATCCTTTTAAGGTGATTCCAGAAATCTACATTATTCAACGCGTGGATGTACTATGGGATTTGTGCTCCACCGAGTCCAGTTCGAGCAGGAGTTCCTTGCTACTTTGAGAAATACTGACAATCATTCCAAGACCCCAATCCATTCATTTCTGTAGCGCCCAGGCTAGGAGACTTCAAATAGAAATCTTGCGTTTCAGACAAGGCGCGTACCCTCAGAAAAAGGGGCAGACATCTGGCCTAGAGATGGAAGGCATGCAGCCCTCGGCCCATACTCCAGCTTGCAGCACTAAGGCCAGGGCCTTGGCGCTGCAGGAAAGATGCATGACTACTTCAAGGTCATTCTGACTCAACCGGCCGCGTCGAGACTTGAACCCAAGTTCCACTGGGGCCTCGCAAACGCACGCTAGGTGGGCGGGACTCCCGGGGTCGCCTAGGCAACGGGCGCACGCCACGCCCAAGCCCCGAGCCCCAGGTCTGGAGGCGGGGGGGAAGGAGGGAGCGCACGCTGCTGGATATCTCGCGGGGCTGAGGCCACTTCCCCAGCCCCTCCCCCCGACTCCGCCCCGCGGAAGTGCTTGCCGAGATTTTCGAGTGCTGATTGGCTCTCTCACGCGAGGGGCGGAGCCTGCGGCAGAGCGGTGCGTACTTCCGGCTGCCGGGTTGACATGAAGAAGCAGCGGCGACCAGGACGGCAGTAGCGGCGGGAGTCGAGGCTTGCCGCGGGGCTCGGAGCTGAGAGCGCGGCGCGGCCTAGAGCGGCAGACCGTGCAGTGGGCCCAAGAGGAGGCGCAGCAGCCGCCCTGGCCCGTCATGGAGATGGAAAAGGAGTTCGAACAGATCGACAAGGCCGGGAGCTGGGCGGCCATTTACCAGGTGGGGTAGCGCCCCGGGGCGCGGCAGGCCCCTCGCTTAGGCCGCGTGAACCTTCCCCTCAGACCCCCGGGCCCCGTCCTCCCTCTGGGTCTCGCCCTCCGCCTCGGCCCTGCCGCTTGAGGATTCGGTCCGACGGCGACGGAGGCCGGCCGCCTCTCTCTTTGTCCCTCGGGTGGGCCTGCGTCTCTCCCGGGCCTCACAAACCCCTTTGATCCCCCCCACCCACCTCATATCCTCCTGCCCGGCTGACCTCTCAAGCCTGGAGGCCGCCGGTCTGGGTTCTCAGCGCGAATCCCTCGCACCCTGACCCCGCCCCCCTGCTTAGCCACTCTTTGTCCCCTGGGGTTGGTAGAACACCCCCACGACTTCCTTTTCCAGACCGGACCACCCCAGGCTCTCTTCCTTTGTCTCCCTGGGGGAAAGGGTTACTCCCCCCGCCCTCCTTCGCATTTCCTTTCCCCCGGTCTCGGTGTGTGTCAGGTCCCACGGATGACAGTCCCCTTCCCCCTTCCCGTTCATTCATTTAGTGGACATGCATTGACGTGCCTGTTCCATGCCGGGCATGGCCCTGGAAGTAGTATTTGCAGAACAAGACAGACGAGACCCTGTTTCTCGCGGAGCTTAGAGTCGAACAGGGCCGTCAGACACACGAGCAAATAATTTCGGGTTGCGGCCAGTGCTGTGAAGGAAACAACACCGCATACCCGGGTAGAGCCGCTGCGCGGAAGGTGGGTGGGCTACCTCGGAGGGGATCAGGGGCGATCTGTCCGAGGAGCAGACCAGCTTTGAGCCGAGTGAGAAGCAGCGGCAAACCCTGAGATGGTCTGGCTAAAGCGCTTTGCAGCCAGAAGGCCTGCAATACCCACTCCTCTTGGGCCAAAATGAAATACCTTTCCAGGCAGGGAAGGGCAGCGTTGTTGCCCTCTCTAAAACCGCTTCTTTCCCCAACGGACGTCTTCTCCTCTTTGGCATGGCTGAGTCTTCCCGGTCCTCCTTTCCTTGTGGGTTGGGCGGTCCATAAATGAAAGTTAGGAAGGTAGGATCTCACCTGCCTCTGCAGCACCCCATTGACAACACGAAAGGGCCTGCTTCCGCAAGCAGCTAGATCCTGTAAGGAAAATACGCGCTCCCGATTAAATGTCATTGCGGGGGTTGCGAGGATTCACCAAAACCACACTTGGCATTTTAAGTGAGCGATGGACAGAATGGAGAGATTTTGTTACTCGTGCAAAGGGAGAATGCACTTTATTCTGCTTTCAGCTTATAGGCTCAAAGGGCAAATTGTAAGATCCATCAGCTGGTAGCATTAAAATCTATTTTGAGCTCCACTTAAAAAGGAAAAAAGCTTTAAGCAGTGCTTTGGTATGCTTGACTAACAAAAGCCTTTTTTTGGCAGGCTGGGCTTCATGTGGATTTGCATCAAGCTTATTTGACAGGATTCTTCTTACTAGGACTGTAATGGATACTAACTTCTGATAGACTAATATTTACAACCACTGTAATCTATATAAGTATGGGGAATCAATATATAAAATTTGTATTCTGTCTGGTCTCTGAGTTAATTGAATGAATTCCACTAGTGACTTTGAGAATGTGTAGACAGATTTTCTGCATCAGATTTAATACAGTAGAATCCCAAGTGGCTTTAAATGAAAAAATTGTTAGTTTAAGTGTTGATTGTGACACAGCCCATCACGAGTGAAGGTGGCCTCCGGGAAGCGCTGGGGAAAATCTTTTGTAGTGGAACTGGGTTGGCAACGACAGATTTATGTTACAAAAAGTTCTTGGTTGATTTTTATTTCTTACTGTTTTAGGGCAGAGTGGGAAACCCATCACCCAAGCATTGTCAGTACTGTGTTATCCGTGCCACCAGCTTGAAGCATGTTGGTCTTCGGTTAATTTCCCTCCCTGTTTGTATGTTAGCCTACCACTTTTGAACACCAGGAGTTAGTCAAATGGCATCGTGTGGAGATTCTCCCAGCATCTTCGTGGATTGCACATTCCTGGAGGTGGTTTCTTTAAAAAAAAAAAAAAAATTTTTTTTAATGTTTTTATTTATTTTTGAGACAGAGACAGAGCATGAGTGGGGGGAGGGGCAGAGAGAGGGAGACACAGAATCTGAAACAGGCTCCAGGCTCTGAGCTGTCAGCACAGAGCCCGACGCAGGGCTCGAACTCATGAACTGTGAGATCATGACCTGAGCCGAAGTCGGACGCTCAACCGAGTGAGCCACCCAGGCGCCCCAGAGGTGGTTTCTTTTTATTTTAGAGAATTGTCTGCTATAGGATTTCTCACTTATACCAGCCAGATATTTTTCTTTTCTAAAATTGAAATCAGAATCTTCGCTCCTTTTCGAGTTTGGAGGCGGCTCTTTATTGGCAACTGTAGCATTTTTAAAAACATAGAATACAAATGACCTTGAGTCTCCAGTGGCAAAGTTCCCAAAGTATGTGTCAGTTTACCAAAAGCCATTATTTTCAAGCATTCAGAAAAATGTATTTACTGTTTGGTAGAAAATAGAAGTAAAAAAATTAATATTTTACAGCATGGCACAATGAGGGTAGCCTTACACGAAGTCATTTTGAGCTTGCTTGTTGGTCTATTGTGATGAGAAAAGTAATATGCAATTTTGGCTTAAAACTTTGTAAGTGAGGCAGTGCGGTTGTTTCTCACTATACTTTCCTAACTAAAACAAAAGATGCAAAAACTTGGAAGCAATTGGGAAAAGAACAAAGGGCGAAGTAGACTTTTGAATGTGGAGGAATGTGGCTGCTCAGAGAACAAATGCTCAGGCAAGGATTCTGTGCTGCTCAACCTGATAAACTGAGCAGAAATGAGTGTTTAATTGTCAATCCTGACAGCACAGGTACCAATAAGCATTTAGTATCTATAAAAAATGAGCTTTGATCGCTTATGTAGATGGCTTTAAAACGTGTTGTCTGTCATTTAAGCGATTGTCTGTTTTGAACAGTGGACGTAAGACTTAGGGAGCCCGGAGTTTGAGGTGGGCTGGCTGGCCGGAAGAGCAGAGAGACTGCAGACGGGGAAAAGGGATTGGTATTGGGAGCTCGAATGAGAGGGGAGAGGGCTGCAATGAATGAAAACGGCTAAGAAGCTGTCCTCCGTGTGTAGTTTAAGGTTTGGGTCAGGTGTTTTGCCGTGTGTCTTTTCTCCCGTTCTTCGATTCTCTGACACCATTTCTGTTCACCATTTTCCGGCGTGAATGATTTGATTGTTTCAGATAAAGAAGATTGCAACAGTAGCTCGTGACTTGAAGTCAAGATTTATCCCATGTTAGAGGCAGGCTTTGTAAAATGGGCCACTCTTCCAGTTGACATTTGTTTTTATAGCTGCTTTCATTATGAAATGCGATCTAATGCCTGACTAGGTTAAAACCATGTTGTAACAGTAGTTCACTAAAATTCCTACTGCTGTATGCAGCTTATGTTGTTACAATTCCAAAATGATGAATGTTAAAATTTGCCAATAATTTTTATGTAAATACCATTCTCTTCAGGGAAAAACTGTATTTTGTGTAGAGGAGAAAGATCTATACGCTATGACTCACTTAAAAAAAAAAAAAAGACAAACGGAAGTGACACGGAGAGATTGGGAAGTTCTAGTCATCTTGAGTGACCCATCAGATCTAAATGTTCTCGTGTAGCCCTGGTTTGAGTGAACTAAATTTAGGTGTCTGATCACCACTTTGGAAATGGTGTGAAAACCTTTGTCATTGTCTGGACTCAAACTAACGGGGAGCACAAGTAGAAAGAGTGGAGGAGAGGACGCCTTGTGATCATTATGTCTTTGGCATCCCTGGCATGCTTATAGGTATACTTTGGTACTTTGGGAAGTATGTAAACTGTATCAGGAGGCTCTGAAAAGGCAGCTGGGCCATCGCGGTAATACGGCCGTTTCATTTGCCGTGATCTCTCATGGGTGGGGAGAGGGAGGGCACCGCATTTGCATTTCAACATGAGCAGCTTCCCCAAACCTGTAAAAATGCCTAGGATTCAATAATGTAATTGAGTGTATACTGCATTTCATCATAAAGGCACATTTAAAAATGTCTTCCAAGAAATTTTCAGACTATCCAGTGTTGAAATAATTGTGCCTTTTCTCCCCCCTCTCATGCCCCCCTTCCCCCCACTTTTTGAATGGCCTATTTTCTGACCTTTAAATTGCAATTTAAATCCTTTTGGCGATTTATGTCCTATGCGGTGGTTTGAATTGCAGGTACTTTTTTGTCAGCCTGCCTGAGCCCATGCATATCTTTGCCCGAGCTGGCAGTCCTCCCCGGTGTTCATGTTTATTTGTTCATTTTTGTTACTTTGTCAATTTGTTAGTTTGTAACCAACAATACTGACTAGTAGGCTGGGTGTGCTTCCTCCGGCTGCCCACGTTCTGGAAGATGGGAAGACTCGCTGGGTCCTTCTTCCGGAAAATGGGAAGTCTAGCTGGGTTGTTGTTTCCAAGACAATGTAGTTTGGTACCAGTCATTTGATGTGCGTGTTTTGAATATCCATGAATGCTGGGGACAGTTCTCGATTCCCTCTACCGCATCGCGTGGATTGGTCACCGTGGCGTCCTTCCTACTATCCCAGTGGTCTGAGTTCTCAAATTTTGCCTATAATAATTCCTGTCGTTTCTAGTTTCACACTGCAGAAATGAGGGAAACCAGTCATGAATTGGTACGGTGCCCACATGGTCTCCTTGCACCTCCTCCCCGCCCCTGTCCCGACCGTGTATGTTCTTCACAGTTATCACTAGAGTAATTGTGTCTAAAACAGACCCCAGCCTGTCACTCTGCATAACTGCTTCTTGGGCTTTCTTGACCCCTGTAAGGTCTAGACTGCGTAGCATGGCAGCCGGGTTCCGGCCATCCTCTCCCTGGCCCCTCTATTGTAGCCACGCCAGGAGTGCAGCGTCCTTCAGACTCCTCTTCCGCTCGTGCGTCTTGACTTCCCCCTTTGTCCAGGCTGCCTTTCCCACAGTCCGGCTTGCGCTGCCCGGCTCAAACGTGTGCCTCCTTGCTTTGGATTTTGCTCTCTCACCTGTGTGTGTGTGTGTTTCCAGACAGCTTCGTACGTGCCTCATCTAAAGCCACTGTTCCTTTCTATCCGGGCCTGTGTCCTCTGGAGTCCACGCTGTTGAGGTCAGCTTTTCCCCTCTCTCACTCCTCTTGGCATCGTCTGTACCTGGCACCAAGTGCCTAAGAAATGTGGGGATTAAATTGGTTGGCAGCACTTTGCCAGGCCCTGGCAAAATATAAAGCTGAACAACACATGTTTCCCAGCTCCCATTCTAGGTGGGGAAGGAATGATAGAAACAATTAGATTATCCGCACTAGTACTAGGAGCAGAGGTCAGTCTTGGAGAAAACCACCAGTTTTAAGGTACGGCCTCCTGAGGCAATTTAGTACTGCCTGTGGTGGTGGCTTGGAAGAAGGGCTTCAATTCTTACCTAGGAGGAGCGGACACCGCCAGCTTCTTTCGCAGGAACTTTACATTTAATAACGAATTTGCGCTTGCCCTCAGGCAAACTTAATGGGAAAATTGGAGGTGCTAATATCTAACATTTATTGAATTACTCTGTCCTCCTCCCTGTTGACTTGTTCTCATGTGCCTTCTAGAAGGGCTGTGCATGTAGTTGGTTTGTAAAGTATTTTTGATTATGGCATATAAAATACGGTTCTCCATAAAGTAACATCCCTTATGAAGTCTTTGATTTTTTTTTTTTCCCAAAGTGTAAATGGTAAAGGCAAACATTCTTGGTCTTTGATCAGACCACCCTTCTGCCCGGGAGAGTAGCTTAATCTTTTGCTTTCTGTTTGGTCCCAGCTCTGCCACTAAGTATGCTAAATGGGCTCCTTCCTTTCTTCTTTAGTCCGTTCCTTTGTCAAAAATGATCCTGGCCTAACTGATCTGAGTTCATGTCAAGTGATAAAAGTCTTCAGTGTGCTCACAAAGAGAATTTAGTGTTCCCGAAGGAATCCTTGTAAACGCTGTAGTGGTTCCTCGGTTTTGTAAGGTGTGTGGGTGTTGGTGAGCACAGTTAGGCTCAAAAATTTACAGGAGTTTTGTTAGCATAGCTGGAGCTTCAGAAGAATTTAGTCTTTGTTTTTTTCCCAAGAGGTATTAAGCACTTTTAATAAGAAAGGTTCACTTGACCTGACACAAGAGATATGCTTGCAGTTTTTCTCTAAGTAGCAATTGGGTGGTTTTTCCTGTAAGAGATAGAGGAACTGATTCTTGAGAATTTACGAAAGATTCAACCCCAGCTAGGTACGCGAAGAGTAGCTGCCCTTTATGATGTAATTTTAGAAAGAAACCTACATGTGGTCTAAACTTCATTTGAATAGTATGATAGTTTACACAGCTGCCATGTTGGAGAAGAAAGTACCTAAGTCTCCAGCGTTTTAGAAATAATTCTTTGTAGAAGTGGGCTTCATGGTTTCCTAGCTGCTGCCCTTTTAACTAGGCAGCTTGACATAATCACGAGTGTCTTACTGACAGTTTGTAAATTGTGAATGTCTGAAAACTGGACCTTTCCAGTTTCACATGGTAGATTTTTTTTTTTTCTTCGAAATAAGCAGCCAAGGAAAAAAGTCCAGTTCCCCAAATCCATTGATTGAGGCGGACGAGTCACACTGCGGACAAAATAGTAACTGTTGATGAATGATTTCTGGTATTAAAAAAAAAAACTGTGACATGATTCAGCTTGTAGTTCTTGAAGGCTTATGATTCTACCCAAGGCAGTAGGTTTCGCAGACAGTCCTTGGTAATTAGGTAGAATTGGTGCTTCAAGCTGCCATGTGCACTGACAAAGTACACATGGCTTGTTAGCAAAGTGACACTTAAGGGCTGTATTTTCTCCGGAAACGTACATGTATTCCTTACTGCTCTTCATCTGGTGCTGTGCCAGGAAATTCAGGATCCTAATTGAGGGTTGACCACTTGCTGAAGTAAACCTTCGGGCCCGTGTTGGCTTGTGTCCTGGGCTCCTTCTCTTACTTGCAGAAGCTTCTTCCCGAAGACTGGGTGAGACATGTTTTCTTTTACAGATGAAGAAGGAAAAGCCTCGACTGTGTTTGTGGCTTTTGTGGGCAAGCGACACCACTTGCAAAGATAAGATGAGCATAGCAAAACTAGGTTTCCAAAATTGTGTTTTTAAAACGTATTGGTTAGTGATTGGAGAAGGAAAAAGTCTTCCTGATCGCTGTTAATCTCATGAAATGGCCCCCCACCCCCGACTTTTCTTACCTAATCGATCTCTTACTGGTGTATCTCTTCCTTTTGAGGAATCTCATTTTAAAATTGCCACAGTAAGTTTCACTAAACAGCTTAGCTAGTTTTTATTCTGATGAGGACTGATTACTCAGAAAATGATACACTGTCGTAGATGGCTTACAGGAAAGCAGACATCAAGTCATTATTCCAAAAAGTTGGAGTTCTCTTAAGCACAGGAGGTTACTTAAAAATGTCCGTGGGTGAAATCATTTCTGAATATAACTTCACTCAAGAGAGCAAATAGGCAAGCTGCATTTAACATAATGTGGTAAATCAGCTTTAAATTCCCTTGATGGTTAAACATTTGTCACGGTTATATTTATCTTCTAGATTTTGTACCGCTTCAGTGTTCAAAGAGGGCTTCGTTTGCTTCCGCAAGGGTGAAGGAAAGAAATGCCTTCACTCGGTCATAAATATCCATAAATATCGTAGATATTTGTGTGGCTTGGAGAGAAGGTGCCTCTAAGGAGACACTTTGTGGTCTTCTTGAGGGGAGGAGATTTTGTTTGTTGCTTCTTGGTTGTTGATTCCCGTTGGTTTTCCTCTGATTTGAACTGCCTTTTAATGGCGTCTTAAAGTTAGGAGCCTTGCCATTATTCTTCTCCACGACATGGACACCCACGTCCCTGTTGTCAGGGTCGTTCTGATCATCCTCGGAGGTGGGGTGAAGGGGTGAAGCACAGGGGTGCGAGGTCAGGTTTCAAGCCCCAAGCCACATTTCTGGAGCAATCTCTTCCTAGTACGCCAGGTGATGTAGCCACACTGAGGGATAAGCTGGTCATGTCTGTTACGCCTTCCTTGAGAACCCACGTCCCTGTGATGCTGGGTTTTAATGAGCCCTTTGTGTGCCCGTCATGGTACTGTTTCCAAATGTATTAAATATTCCTTCACATCCTACTGACAGTTTTTCTCAATATACCCTGGGAATATCAGCATCACCAGTGGTATTTTATTTCATCTGTCCCTGCTGCGGGTCTGCCCAGGTCTTTCCCTTGTCATCCTGCCTGCTAATGAGAATGCTCCTGGGGCTTTGGGTGACAGTGTATTCAGTGCGCCTCAGACAGAGGTGGTTGGCAGATCCTGTACTCACCTTTATTTGACCACTTGTTTCCATCCTTTGTGAGCTTGTATTTTCCCCAGAAAACTTACCAGAGCATAGTCATCGTGCAGAGAGGATGACCGTAAAAGAAGCTGAAATGTAACCGAGTCCTTTTTTTTTTTTTTTTTTTTTTGCGAATGTGTATTTGTCAACTACGCTTCCTTTTGCAACTTGTTCCACTACTTGATGACAAGAAACTTTTGTGTTTCCCAACCGACTTTGTTTGTTGGAAGCTGTTGTTTTTGAAAGTAGGAAATAAGTGGTTTTGGGAGATGGAGGCAAGCTTTGGTTTGAAGTAGGAGCTGGTGTGTCCCTAGTTCTCGGTGTGAAAGGCAGCTGGAGATGGGTGTGGTCCGTCATCTAAAATTTCCTATCTTCAGTTTGAGGAGGTGGTTACCATTCTAACCACTTAAGAACAGCTCGGTACTTGCTGGTTTATTTACAGGGCAAAACTTAGCTCGAATGGTTTCCCTCGTACTTGCCTTCAAATTAATAAAATGTCATTTTTTAGTCATGTTTACAAGTCAGGGCTGTTTTAGAAGGAGGAAAGGATACAGCTGGAGTTAAAGGGGTAAATTAGCATCACACCCCTAGTTTTGTAAATGCTTCTAGTGTTTGATTTTTGTAGGTTGATCATAAGGAAGTGATAAGTATGTTAGGTTATTTGTGGTTTGAGCTAATTTTAGTCTCTGTTCACAGCTTGCTTTATATCCTTTGACATTAAAACACGCTTTCTAGAAAGACACATTTTGAATGTAGGACACAGTCTATATTCTCCACTGGCCTGCATTTCACAAAACATTTTCTCAGGACTTTGGAAGTTGGACAGTTTGAAGCCTAGTAACATTATTTAAAATCATTGATTCCTTTGCTTAGGGACATACATCTCTGCTTCTCCAGTGAGTGAATTAGATTCTTTCGTAGAGGCTTGGGGCTCTTGCTTCAAGCCGGTGGCCAGAAGGGCACAGTTAATGTTAGAGGATTTTCAGAAGACCACGACGGACTGTGAGATGTGCTAGGCAAGCACGGCTCCGAGTGGCTGTTTGTCGGAAGCCTTCCCCACCCTGCCCCCGCGGTCGATAGGATGTTTTGCTCCTAAGGGCTGGGCCTTAGATCTGCCTCCCGTGCTGGTCGGTTTCACACAGAACAGTTGTGTTTCCCAGCTCTAGTCCCAAGCTGCCTTGCTGCCCACCCTTAACCAACCGCCCTGAACATACATCTCCCCCGGGATTTGTGAGGTAATGGAAAAAGACGCCTGGGTCTGGGTTCTCGGTAGGCCTTTGACTGTTGTGGGGCCTTGACAGAGGTACACGCAGAATCTGTAAAATGTGGTGATTAGACCGGATGGCCCTACAGCATGACCGGGAGCTGGCATTCTACAACCGCACAGTCACATGAGGAGCCAGGAGAATGGGGCAACTTTTCCGGAAAACTTGGGGCTTCGTGTCCTACTCTTGCCGGATTTGGCAGCTCTTTATGTTATGTGCTCCCCTTTACCTAATGGTGAGATGGATCTTTAAATTTTCATATTTGCTCAAATTAAAACTTTAAAAATCCACTATTACGTCTTTAAAAGTAATGGAAACGCCCTGTGAGAGCGTAAATCAGATTATTTTATAAAATTGCTGCTTACCACGTTGATGAATGTCGTTTCTTTAGAAACTGCTTCCTTAGAAATTCTTTCTGTGTCTAAAAAGGATTATCGGGTTTTGTAATTGGACTTAACATCGCCCATCCAAGGGAGAATCGCACCGCCTGATCCACGTTCTCTCCTCATTCACAATAAAACCCCGTGAATAGCCAACGTTTACTGGGTTCTGTTATGTGCCCCAGGCAGCGTGCAAAGTGCTTTACGTGCAGTCCCGTACGTGGCACGCCACCAGTTGGTCTTTAATAGCAGGAAACGTTTGCGGAGGACAATGAGGTGTCGGAGCCTTGATGTTCTCCTCTGCCGGATCTCCCGTGTCCCGTATCCAGCTTGGCAGCAGCTTCGTGGCCACGTTCATGCTGGCGCACGGCTGCCACGAGAGACGAGGAATTGTGCGAAGCTTCCTGATCTGTTAGGACATGGAAGAGATAGTCTGTAGATTTAGACCGTTACTCCGTTTTCTGTCCTCTTGCCTACCTGTCACAAACTAGCCACCCACAGCCCTGTTTTGCTTGGTCCACACAGTGGTTTTTTCCTTAAAAAAGTTAAAATTTTTGTCATTATTTCTAACTCAGGAGAAGTCACATACAAATCTGAATTTCTGGTCTTCTCCTGAAAAATCTGAAGACTACACTGTCTGAGCCTACCTTGGCCGTGGCCTGCTGGGCTGAGGGGTACCACTCCCGCCGGCCAGACGTGTGTGTCCTTCGGATGACCGCAGCTCCACGGCAGGTCACGCTGTCCTCCCTTATATGAACCACCCAGTCCTTGGAGGTGCTTGGGTTTGCGGCCTCTAGTCCAAGTTGGTTAGCTCTTTTTTTCTCTTGGCATTTGATATTGGTATTAGAATTAAGATGATTTAAAAAGTTTAGCCTTGCCGAGTAGCTGGTACATTATCATTAGGTGCGGATCAAAGCACAGGAAGGCTAGCCAGAGATAAAGTTTGATGACTCGTGGGAAAATGCCCAGGAGGGTGCCCTTGACATTAAAATCTTAAAGCAGGTGCTTCATCCTGCCCTTCCTCTTTCCCTTTTCATCTTTAGCCCCCTTCTGCTATTTTGAGGAAGTTGGGAGCCGCCACTTTTTTCCACCTCGGGTGACTGAATGTAAGTGTATTTTCGTCCCATGTTCAGCTCTTTCCACGAACTATTTTTGATGAGCAACTTGGAAATTGGGTGGTTCCTATGGGACTTGATAAAAAGAATGAGTTGCCCAAATATGCTTGCATTGAGAAATCGAAGAAGTGTTTTTAATGACTCGTTTTGTGACTTGGATAGGGATGATACCGTTTATCATGTGTCTGAACTCATGATTAGATGGCTTCTCTACCAAGGGATGAAATAAATGGCAGCCATCATAAAAGTAAAAGAAATATAACGGTTACAAAGAAGGTGTGTTGCTAAGGGCTCTAGCCCTGTTCAGCAGCAGCAGGACAGGTTGTATTGTACGTCATGCTTTTTCTGTGACCCATCTCGAGCATCTTTTTTACTCCGTAGAGGTATGTTGTAGAGGCCGAATTAGACCGAGCAATGGATTGTTTACCATTCGGATTCTTTACCATTCGGAAACAGTCAAGGCCTTCGTTCCGAGTTTTGTACCTTTCCCCCCAAAGCTGAATCCCAAAAGGAGATCCCAAGACCAGGTCAGTGTTTCAGCACTCCTAAATCATGTGACGTGATGGCATTAGCCATTTTATACTTTTCTGTATTCGTGAAATGAAAATCAGTAACCCGAAGGCCAATTTCTCCATAAAGCTTTTCATCCACCCCCATTTCCTCTTCTGTTCTTAGATTGTAAGCTCCTTGCAGGCAGAGTCCATTCATTCAGTCATTAAACAAATACATGAACAGCTCCTAGGTGCCAGGGCCTGCACTAGACAGTGAGGATGAGCACTGACCAAGATACAGTTGGTTCTTGCCCTTAAGCTTAATAGTCCAGCCAGCAAAGGGGCTGAATGGGGACAATCCCAGTTCGGAGCGATGAGAGCTCTCGCTGACCCAGGCCCAGGCCACGCTCAGGAAGAGGTAGCCAATCCAGACTGAGAGCAGGAAAACACAGATGGAGGAGCTGTCAGGCAAGGATAAAAGATAAAAGTAATGTCTAAGTGGAGATCCCAAGAGCAGGCAGGAGTGAGCCCCGTGTGTCCTCCCGACCCCTAATCTGGGCATACTCCTTCTTGCCCTTCCTTCCCGTTCAGTATTACATTACCTACATTTGAAAGCATGGGAACATGTTTAACTTTCTTCCTCTTCAGTTTTAACCCTCCTCCTTCCATCTCCAACACACAATTCATGTGCGTTTGTGTGCCACACCCCCCCCCCCCCCCATATATTTCCTCTCTCCCTTCTGTTCTGTTTCCTGTGCCATTACTTCTTACCTTGACTGTGCTAATCGCCTCTGAACCCTTCTAATAGGGTGGAATAGTGGAGGTTACATCATGCCGTTGACCACATGCCACCATGTAGTGAAGTCCCCTTCCTCGGGGTGGGGGTGGGGTGGGGTTTGCCTGCCATCAGCTTACAGCCCGAGAGCACTGGCCTCAGTGTGCTGCGCTTAGTGGGCAGGTAAATGCAGTGCGTTCACTGCAGTGATGGGTAACTTTGGTGTAAAGAGTGTATGCAGAGCCTCGTCATTCTGTATAAAGAGCAGAATTATTATATATTTTAACAGGCATAATAAAGCTTCCTCAGAAGAATTAAGTCTGGGCCTGACTCACTAAGAATAAACGGACAATACGTGGTTAGACCCCTGATTTGCAGCTGATACTATGAGAATAAAGGTCTCAGTTCTTCACTGTGAATTTTAAAGGATATTTTTAATGATGTTGGCTGGCTCATCCCATTATGTGGTCTATTATTTATTAGCAGTTTTTGGTACACAGATGGCTTTGGGTGATTTCTTTCAAGTCAGGTACCGTATAAAATAACATAAATTTGCTGGTAATTATTCTCCTTTTAAATGGCTAAGTGGTAGGCTTTAATTTTTAGGCATTTAAACATTTTGGACGTGATTACAAATTGTGAGACTACGATTGCTTAAATTTAAACATGAAAACGATCATGTTGAGAAATTCTGGGGATTTACTGGTTGCTGCCTGTTTGTCATTCACACACTTACTACACCCTTCTCGCTCTATAGAAGCGGTCAGAATTAGTATCTGCAAACCATCATGGTTGTGAAACCTTTTCCCTCTTTTCCTTCTTGTAATTCTAGCTGTGAAGATTACGTGCAGAAGTAGTCCTGGATTTGATAAAAAATAATTATTGATTACTTAAAGAAGAAGACCGTTTCCTTTATCAATAGATGGCAGAGTAGAATAAAAAGACATTTTGGCTATTTTTTCTTTAACCGTGAGCAGGATGATTGTGTGTGTGTGTGTGTGTGTGTGTGTGTGTGTGTTCGTTCTTGTTTTATTTTGGAATCATGTACATGTATGTAGAATGTACAGAGCAGAAGTAGATGTATGGAATGTAAAAAGAATAGTTCACAAGCCTGTCAACAGAATCACTAAGATCTAGCCATTATATGACCAAAATACTGAAAGGCAGGGGGAGGGAAGCAACCATTTTTAAGATAGATGTGAATGAGAAAGAATTATAAAAAGGCATTCTTTATATAGAAGTCTGGACACTGGATGTGACCCCTGGTTCGTTGATTTTGCTTTGTCTTCAGATTTGCCGAGGAACGTGAAAACACTTGGGTTGGAGGGGAAGTTTTGGGGGCGGGGGGGGTTGTGTGTGTGTATTTTGGGGGGGGGGATTTTTTTTTCACATTTATTTATTTTTGAGAGACAGAGACAGAGCGTAAGTTGGGGAGGGGCAGAGAGAGAGGGAGACACACAATCCGAAGCGGGCTCCATCCAGGCTCTGAGCTGTGGGCACAGAGCCCGACGCGGGGCTCAAACTCACGAACCGTGAGATCATGACCTAAGCCGAAGTCAGAGGCTTAACCGACTGAGCCCCCCAGGCGCCCCATGTGTGTGTCTTAATCGTAGGAGTCCTTCAAGCTTTTTTCCTCCTAGTCAATAAATGGCCATATTGGGGAATTGTTTAATTACTTGCCTTTATTATGCTAGTTGTATTTTAAATGGGTCCCTCTGCATCCCTCCCTCCTCCCCTTAATTTACCTGGGTCACAACATGTCTTCCGTTTCAAGGCTGCTGTCTCCCCTGGGCCATGTCAGTGTTCATTTGGGCGGTCCCCCCGACATCCCTACCTCATCCGTGGGGACTGCATGTCCCTCTCCTGTCACTGCCTTCCTCTGGTAGGCAGGTCCTGGGCCTCGGGATCTGCTCTCCCTTAGACGTATCATCCAACCCAGACCCTCCTGTGGGGGTCACAGCCTCCACTCTGACCCTCCATTCTGCAGTCACAGCCTCCTGTGCTCCACACCCTCTGCCTCTGGGTTTTCTCCTTCATCTGGTTTCCAGGTGCTCCTCCCCAGCCCCAAGCTCTCTCTTCCCTTCTTACATAGTTGTCATTATTGGAGTTGTCCCTCCAATTTGGCCTGTCTGCTCTCCATTGGCATCCGTGACCAGCTGTAGCCCTGGACCAGCTTTTGTCTCCCTGTGCCCGGGCTCCTAAGTGCTAACTGAAGAAAATCTGTGTGGGGAAACGGACCTGGTCTCAGAGGTTGAGCCACTAGGAATCCCGTCGTCAGCCTCAGGCCTGTCTCTCTCAGCTCCGGGCCATCAGGTCTGAGACTTGCCGCCATCCTCTCTACTTCATTTGTCTCACGAGGTCAAGGAGCCTTTGTTCCTATCTGGGGCCACCCTCATGTCTGTGCTCTGCACACCTTCTGACACCTTCCCCTGTCACCTGGTCAAGGCATCTTGCCCTAATGGTCTAGTGTCACACTTTAGCCCTCCCTCTCTATTGCTCTTCTTACTTCTAAGCATTCTGAGGCTTTCTTCAGCTGGGACTGTCCCTCCAGCCACTGCTCTTTAGTTTCCTTCTCCAGTGGAAATGTTTGAAATAAATAGGTCACTGTGTCCATTGTTCACCTTCCAGGCACTACTACTCCGGGAAGTTAGGGCCCCACCCTGCCAGGCCACGAAAATAATTCTTTTTTTTTTTTTTTTAATTTTTTTTTTAACGTTTATTTATTTTTGAGACAGAGAGAGACAGAGCATGAACAGGGGAGGGGCAGAGAGAGAGGGAGACACAGAAACTGAAATGGGCTCCAGGCTCTGAGCTGTCAGCACAGAGCCCGACGCGGGGCTTGAACTCACGGACCGTGAGATCATGACCTGAGCCGAAGTCGGACGCTTAACCGACCAAGCCACCCAGGCGCCCCGAAAATAATTCTTGAGAAGGTCACTCTTAGCCTCTTTGTTGCTAATCCAGTGGAGTCTTTGCATCCTTATCATAGTACTGTTTAACATGGCTGACCTGTTTGCTTCTGGAATGTTCTCTAATCCCTGTTTCCATAACTCTGTCTTATTTCCTTTTTCTCTCCTTTTAATAGCTTCTCTGTCTCTAGCTAGTCCTGGCGCTCCCTCTGGGGCTGCTCCTCTTATCCTCTACTGGGGAAGTTCCTCAGGGGGTCGTCCCGTGTCTCCCTCTCCCCCACCCCCCCTTCATCTGACTCTTGTTCTTCCGGGGGCAGTCTCAGTTAGTCAGGAAGTAGTAATGGCCCTTGATCCGGGGCATGCACACACACATTCTTGCACTCTGGTGTGCCTTTCAGAACCCCCTTAGTTCCTGAAATGGTAATGCTCTCTGTCTCTCACAGAGCCTTTGCATACACTGTTTCTTATGCCTAGAACCTTCTCCCTTGCTAATCCTACTTCTTCCCTTCAGTCACATCTTGGGCATCCTCTTTTTGGATGCTTTCCCTGACTTCCCCTTTCCCCGGATCCGAGTTAGGAACCTCTCATAGGTCTTCCCGTGGCCCCTGTATTTCCCTTTCATAGCATCTTGGGTGATTGTACTGTGACTGTATCCATGGTTCTGTAGCTGCTTGCTTATTGCTTTGCCTATTTTCATGTAATCTGTCAAGTCTTCAAAGGGGCAGGACTGCTTTTGTCTCAGTCATTTGTATCTTTTCATACCCATTTTAGCACCTGATGTATAGAAAGTACTCAAAAGTAGTTCCCGACCCAATAGATGAGCTATGCTGTTTAGAAGGTTCATGAATTTGAAACTGCTTGGTAGGGAGACATCGAGCTTACAGTATCGCACGAACCACGCGTTACTTTGTTTTCTCTACTACACTTTATGTTAGTTTTCTGCGTCTGACATACCCCCCCTTCCCCAGTGAGATTAGAAGCCCCTTGTGAGTGACAACCGTGTGTAATTCCTGGTGTCCCCCTCACAGTGCCTTGTATGTCCTTGGACTTCATTTCACTGGGCCTGATCCCGTGTACATACGTACGTACTAATACGTGTGTACGTATATGCAGTACACTTAATGGAACGAAGTCTCTTCTGTAATCCGTCCTTGTCTTCCTCGGGTGGCCCGCCTCTGTGCCGTGCACAGACCCTGCCACTCCGGAGGGGCGCTTTCCCTGTGGCTTAGCAGCTTGCTGTGTTCCAGCATGCTGGCCAAGTATGAGCGACAGCTGTGGTATGAAAGTCTCCCTCATTCAAATTTCATAGGTTTGGTAGCTGAGACTGACCAATGCTGACAGGAAATAGAGGCATTTATTAAAAGCCAGAGAGTTGTCAACTTGCAGGAAGCAAAGCTCTTGTTAGCATATGATTTTGTGGTTGGTTTGGTGCAACTCTGTAAAAGTAAAGAAGGAGGCAAGAATGGGGGCTTGTGTGCTTGGGTCTCTAAAGTTAGATCCTTTTTCCTAAGTAAGTTGCCTTTAGAGTTTCATTTGTTTGGAATTTCCTGAGATGTTGATCTTGCCAGAAAGTTCATAGCGCAAAAAAAAAAAAAAAAAAAAAAAAAAAATTCTGGGCAGGTGAAGCATTTGCATTTGAAATGACATCTCTGTTTTTGTTTTCAAAACTTTTTCTTAACATATTATCCTTGGTTCAGCCCTGAAGATTATTCTATTATTTATGGATCTCAACTTTTCCCTCATCTTCTGGATCTTACGAAACGAGTGGTATTATTTGAATGGAGAAGAGGAGGAAGGGAATAAAAATAAATGTGAAAGTCTTGTTCTTGCCTAGGCAAGCTTGGCTTCATGGCTTGGAGCGCAGTGACACATCCTCGTCTGGTGAAGCAGGGGTATTTAGGGTTGGTTTGGCTTCTTATTGTATTTGATTTTTCTTTAGGTTTGTCTTTTAAACTGGAATTTTTATGTGAGTGTAGTCAAATTTAGAATAAAAGCACTTAGTTTTGTAATTTCCAGAGCACTTTTTGCAGAGCAGCTACTTTAAATTTTTTTTAAATGTTTATTTATTTTTGAGAGAGAGCGCGCGAGCGAGCAGGGGAGGGGCAGAACAAGAGGGAGAGACAGAATCTGAAGCAGGCTCCAGGCTCGGAGCTGTCAGCACAGAGGCCCACACAGGACTCAAAACTTGTGAACCACAAGATCGTGACCTGAGTCACCCAGGTGTCCCGCAGAGCACCTATTTTAAAACACGGTCATTATGGTAAACGGGTTGGGGCAAGGATTGTTCTTCCAGTGAACTGAGACCCAGTGTGATTCAGTGGTCACAGAGCAGATCTCTGACCCTGACCAGAAGGGAATCCTGTTCTTCCTGGTCCACTGTGTTACTCTCCTGGAGCCCCGGGATTGCCTTTTGTCAGAGTAACTGAGTCTAAACAGAATGGAGATTTCCTGTTAGATTATAGCACTTGCCTGCCTTCATTCTGCTTATCTCAGTTAGAGCAGCAGATCTGAACCGTCAGTGTTATTTACTGAGATTTTTTTTTTTTTTTTAAAGTAATCTCTACAGCCAACGTGGGGCTTGAACTCACGACCCCAAGAACAAGAGTGGCTCTCCGGACTGAGCCAGCCAGGCACCCCTATTTACTGAGATTTTTGTTACATATGAAAATGCCTATAGGTAAGGTTGAAGGCCAGAGGTGGAACAGTTGAGAGCAGAGTAGAAATAGCTTTAAAGACGGGGTCGTGGGCAGGAGTCTCACAAAACGTGTCGAAGATTGTGTGGGAAGCAGTAAGCGTTTGTGTTCCACTGTGTTGGGTTCGAGCATACTTACTCAGTCCCCACGTTGCAGGCTGTGTGTTGCTGAGTCCCCACCCACGGTCGTCCTCTTTGTCTCGTTTTCCCCCTTCCTTGCTTCCCCTCCTCGCCACCCTCTCCCCCCGGGGCTGCCGCAGCCACCACTAGCAATTAGCGACATGTTGGATCTTGAGGCCGCTTCCCTATAAGGATACAGGGCCTGTGGTGTTGGCTACAGACATGGTAACCAAGCTCTGTGGGTTCCCTCCCGTGTACCTCGTGAGTCTGACTGCCTGCAAGCTAGCAGTGAACTGCCTCTCCCGCCGTCTGCTCCATGTGTCGTTGCTTGCTGCCTCTGTATTTAGGGTGCGTCTAGAATCTGCCAGTGCCAGTTGAAGAAGATGATAGGAGCAAGCACATGCTTCAGCAGGGTGGGAGGGGTGTTCATCAAAAGCCGGAAAATCGACTGCAGTGTCTGTCAAGAAGAACAGGGTCGGTTTGTGGCAGAATTTTGCGAGTTTGGTTTTTCGGTTTTTTAATATCCCTGTAGAGTCCTTTTTAAGTCGACGGGCCTAGGGAAAAGCCATAGCCAGTCACATGTGTTCGAGAGTGCCTCGAAAGGTGTTCCTCTCCGAAGCGTCCCCTCCAGTCTTTTTGGGTCAGTACGCAGGAACCACGTTCACATGGCTGTTTCTGGCTGGCAGAGACTCAAAATGGTAACCAAGCATGAAAGTACAGACGGGCCCTGATACACAAATGTGTCTGCTTCGGAAGTTTGCAAGTTGGTTGTCTGGGACTCTGGACGTATTTTTCTATAGAGGCAGTGTTATAAATAGTGGGTAAGCTCCAAGCTCACCCATGGAACCTTTTTAATCTGGAGTACATCTGAAATATTCCTATTAATATAACAGATAATTTCCCCATGGAATTAGTGTACATGATAATGATTACATACTACTTAATATTAAAATCACATGATAGTGATTTCACAAGTAAAAACCCATTCTGGATTCCATCTAGGGGGTAGTGTGTGTGTGAGTGTGTGTGTGTGTGTGTGTGTGTGTGCGCACGTGTGTGTGCGCATGCACGCGTGGAGGGTGGGGATGGGTATGTATTGATACATCCTTTCCCTTGCAACGCTGGCACTCAGAGGGATTTTTCTCCTCACCTCCATGTAAGTATGGACTCCTGTGGCCTTTGGAGGCAGACTGGATTCAAGGTTGCCGGGGGTAGATGAAAGCTGAGAGGAACACACTTAGGCTGGAGTTGAGGCCTAGTCTCTTCCTTACCCCTTTTTTTCCTCTGGGGTCCCCAGGCATTGGCCTGTTTTTGCTTTGGTTGCCATTTTTTTTTTTTGCTTCTGAGCAGGGTTTCTGCCTCTGGTCTATAACTGAATCCCCTGTCCGTCTCCTGCTTTTGAAAGAAATCTATGGTCTTTTTGAGGTTTTCTAAATTAAGTGTTGCGGCAGAGTTATCACATGTTATTTCTGCTGTGAGAAATTATAGAATCCCAGATGACTAAACTTCATAAACTACATGTATTTCATTCTCGTTCTCCTCTATTGTGTATCCCATTGCAGAAAATAACGGCTTTTATAATTAACATTGCCGGGCGCCTGGGTGGCTCAGTCGGTGAAGCGGCCGACTTCAGCTCAGGTCACGATCTCGCGGTCCGTGAGTTCGAGCCCCGCGTCGGGCTCTGTGCTGACAGCTCGGAGCCTGGAGCCTGCTTCGGATTCTATGTCTCCCTCTCTCTCTGCCCCTCCCCTGCTTGCTCTCTCTCTCTCTCTCTCTCTCTCTCTCTCTCTCTGTCTCTCAAAAATAATAAAGATTATAATTAACATTGCCTCCCTCGGTTGTATTTCTGATTTCTGATTCGTTTTCACAGGAGACCTTGCCAGGACAGGACAGGACACTGCAGTGCACTTCCTACTTGCGGCCTTTAAAACTGTCGCCGCAGTATTTCAGAGTCCAAGCTGTCTGCTGCCAGGATGGGATAAACCTTGGGTGGGGCTTGTCTATGGTCTCTCTCTCTCCTTTCTTTTTTTTTAAAGTTTATTTATTTTGAGAGAGAGCAGGGAAGACGGAGAGAGAGAATCCCAAGCAGGCTCCACGCTGACAGCACAGAGCCCGATGTGGGGCTTAACCCACAAACTGCAAGATCATGACCCGGTCAGATGCTTAACTGATGGGGCCACCCAGGCGCCCCTTGTCCGGGGTCTCTTAGGGCTTGATTTGTGTTTCCTAAGGTGTAAAGACAGTTGACGTTTTGGGGCAGGGACTGGCAGCGTAAGGCGGTGTGCAGGCCGGGCCTAGGGAAGGACTGAATGGCATGGCAGGGCCTGGCCCTGGCAGTGTTGTGGAAAAGCATTTGCTCCAGAGCTCTCCTCTCCTGCAGATATCCTCCCCCGCCCCCCATCCCGTAGTCACTCAACCTGTACCTCGCTTTTGTCCTCAACCAAACACTGCCAGGATGCCGGTGGGTTGGCTGTTAGCTGGAGGAGAGGGTGAGCCTGAGTGTCCCCCTTTAACAGCTCACACTTTTTTTTTTTTTTAATGTTTATTTATTTCTGAGACAGACACAGCGTGAGTGGGGGAGAGCAGAGAGAGAGGGAGACACAGAATCCGAAGCAGCCTCCAGGCTCCGAGCTGTCAGCACAGAGCCCGACTCGGGGCTCAAACTCACAAACTGCGAGATCGTGACCCGAGCCGAAGTCAGTCGCTCAACTGACTGAGCCACCCAGGCACCCCAACGGCTCACACTTTTAAATGGGCTTGTGGAGACCAGAGCTGGAGATTCCCTGCTTATTCACACACAGATTTTGTCCCTGATTTGATGGCTGCCATTTCCCTTCTCAGCAGACAGGGACACCGCGCACACCAGAAAGGAAGGCCTGATGTACCATTTCTGAAGGGTGCAGTCTGGCATCATTGTGATCAAGACGATGGGTCAGGTGGAGCCGCAGGAGGAACGTGGCTGTTCCCCAGAACTACAGATGGGGTCACAAGTGCGTTCTGGTGTCGTGTGGTGGAAGTTTCTGGCATTATTTTTCCCCCTTAATAATCATGGGCAAAGGGGTGCCTGGGTGGCTCAGTGCTGACAGCTCAGAACCTGGAGCCTGCTTCAGATTCTGTCTGTCTGTCTGTCTCTGTCTCTCTCTCTCTGCCCCTCCCCCACTTGTGCTCTCTGTCTCTCTCTCTCTCTCTCTCTCTCTCTCTCTCTGTCTCAAAAATAAATAAACATTAAAAAAATTTTTCTTTTAAATCACGGGCAGAGAAGAGGGGGAGGAGGTTGTCTGGTCATAGAGGCTGTCCTCTTAAATAGCACATCTTGCTTTTAGCAAGTTTTATCCAAATGAGACTTTACATTTTTCTCTGATTTACTGGCAGTTCTGAAAATGTGTAATTATTTTTGCCAGAAAATCACTCAAGCACTTAAGTCTTTTTTCTACCTGTGCAAATATGCTGCGTTCTTTTAAAATATATCAGCCATGGGTTACCCCTAAGATTTTATACATTTTCGAATTCTTTTTGTGTTAAATAGGTTTCTGGAGACTTTTGCCTGCCTTTTGAGGATATGTTTTGCGATATAGAATGACTGCTTTATCTTGTCTTGTAACCTTGGTTATTTTTCTAACCACTAAGCATTCTTGTTTCTGCATTGAGAAATCCTTTGGGTAATTATAAAATCAGTAGATACTTACAAGTATCTGTCCTTAGTCACACTAACTCAAAACCTGATCTCCAGCTCTCTGACTTGCCCTGACATCCAGCTGGTTGCCCAGTACTCCACCTTCATTCTTTTTTTTTCTAATGTTTATTTATTTTTGAGAGAAAGACAGAGCATGAGTGCGGGTGGGGGCGGAGAGAGAGGGAGACACAGAGTCCGAAGCAGGCTCCAGGCTCCGAGTGGTCAGCACAGAGCCCGATGTGGGGCCCGAACCCACGAACCGCGAGATCGTGACCTGAGTCAAAGTCGGACGCTCAGCCGACTGAGCCCCCCCAGGCGCCCCTCCGCCTTCATTCTTAGGCGTATGTCTGAACTGCCCTCATTTCCTCGTCTCTTCCCTTGACGGCATCCAGGCCTTCCTGGTCTCTGGCCTCTCGCAGTGGCCTTCAGCTGGTTTCTTGTTCTCTTTGTCCCGGTCCACCTGAGGAATCCTCTGCCTAGGGGAAACTCAGGATTTGGTTATAGAAAGAAAGCCACTAGAAAGAACCTCATCAGCTTCTGATGTGCCAAGTGGTGGTTTTTTTGCAGCACGCTATTCCTTTTTATACTTAGCAACATTTTACATGAAGTAATGTTCTTGTTCCTCATGTATATTTATTTTCTTCTTAGCTAGCATGTGAGCCCTCTAAGAGCATTGGGCTCGAGTCTTCACATCTTTGTGTCCTCAGTACCTCAAGTACTCTGGTGTGTGGCCCACATCGCCTCGTGGACTTGTATCGCACCCACATTTAACCTTCCGTAGTTAAACCGTACGCAGCGTTACCCTCCACACCCCCCGTGGAAGAAGAGAGAGAGGGAGAAATTCCTTTAAATGCCACATTGTCCTGTCAGACTACACCGTGATATCCTGTGTAGGGAAAGAGAGGCCACGGTTGAAAGAGAAACAAAAGAGGTTAAGATCTGAGCTTTACAATATCTATGGCTTCTATGCTGGCAATTTACGGTATTTTTTCCCAGGTCAACCTTAATTGCATGCAGTTTCGCTTCTTGCTAACTATAGAACTTAGTTGCTGTTCAGAAATGGTTGTGGAATTAAATAAACCATATGAAGGACTCCGCGCTTGAGAGTACTCTACCTAACAGTTATTCTTGCCCAGAAGGGTCCTCTAATTTCCCTAGAAACCATTACGACGGTCTAATGCAAATTTATCGAAGTCATGCTGGCGCGAAATTCATCACAGCCTAATTGGGCAGCTCTGGTTGCCAGGCAGTATGCTAGGCACTGACGAGGACGGGAGTGATCAGGAGCGTAGACCTGTGGTCTTTTTCATGGTCACAGGGGGTAGACGGCATGTAACAGTCACACCGATGATTAATCTTGTGGAGGAAGTGCCGTGGGAGAAAAGTAAGAGGTGCCAGGAGAGTGTTGAAGCTTGGGGCTTTCAGCTGGTTTGAAGGGGTCACTGGATGCTTAAGCGAGGCCTGAAGGAAGGGGTGGTGAGCCCTTTGGTTAGAAGTGGCTTAGCAGTTTGCAAGGACACAGGGGAGGCATGTGTGGCCAGGGTATTGGTCTTTAGAGTATGTCGTCTCTTGACGTAATGATTCCTGGAGGTTTATTTATTGCTAGAAAGTCCCTTGGATTATACAGATTTTAGAAATTAAGGATTTGTTTCGTACTAGAAGCCTGTGATTTGTGAAGTCATATCACTTCTACTCCTTGAGATTTTGTAAGGTATTTGAAAAAAAATTTTTTTTAATGTTTATTTTTTGAGAGAGAGACAGCGTGCGAACAGGAAAGGGGCAGAGAGAGAGGGAGACACAGAATCCGAAGCAGGCTCCAGGCTCCAGGCTCCGAGCCGTCAGCACAGAGCCCGATGCAAGGCTTGAACCCACGAACCGCGAGATCATGACCAGAGCCAAAGTCGGATGCTCAACCAGCTGAGCCACCAGGCGCCCCTGAAATTTTTTTTTAGTGTTCATTTTTGAGAGAGAGCGTGTGCAAACAGGGGAGGGGCAGAGAGAGGGGAGACACAGAATCTGAAGCAGGCTTCAGGCTGCCAGCACAGAGCCTGATGCGGGGCTCGAACTCACTAACTGTGAGATCGTGGCCTAAGCCGAAGTCAGATGGTGAGATCATGACCTGAGCCGAAATCAGATGCTTAACTGACTGAGCCACCCAGGCACCCCTATAAAGTATCTGTTAAAAGTCTGAAGTCTTGAATATCTCCTTTTAACCTTGTTAAGAATGATTATATTTCTAATTTATACTGGATTCCATTATAAAGTAATATGTTCACTATGGAAAACAAAGAAAAGAGTAAAAATTATCTTTATCCCTATCACTGTACAATATAAGTACTATAAACATTTTGTCTCTAATTCTGTCAACCGTTTTTTTTTTTTTTTCCTAAAGATTTTATTTCTGAGTGATTTCTACACCCAATGTGGGGCTCGAACTTACAACCCCGAGATCAAGAGTCACATGCTCTACTGACTGAGCCAGCCAGGCACCCTGTCAGTCATATTTTTAATTATCATTTTTATGGAGATAATTGTAGATTTGTGTGCCGTTGGGAGAGATAATACAGAACGCCTTGCACACTTTGTCCAGCACCCCCTGCAAAAGGTAGCATTGTTCAAAACTATGTCACAGTCAGCAGGATAGTGACATTGATACAGTTTGCCCATCTTATTCAGATTTCCTCAGTTTTACTTGTACTCAGTTGTATTGTTTTCCGTAGACTCTTGTATCAGCAAAAAGCTATTTTTGATGGTTTACTTCTACTTTTTTATTCTGCTCCTTAAGAGCGTCCCTCCCCCTAATCTTATATCCCTGTCATGCTCATGTGTTTTCTCTAAACCTGTTTAAGAAAGCAGTTACCTGTGAGAGGAATAAATAGGTCGGAAACAGAATTGTCCATCCGGTTGTACTTTCCTAGCCTGCTGATTGTTTATGGACTGTTAAGCTAGCTTATAGTTTCTGACCTGGCTGCTGAAAGATACTCTGGATTGTTTCTAACCGAGAGAGAACCATTTAGTGCCATTCGGAATGGACTAAAGTCAACATGTCTGAAAAAGGCCCAACGGTGATAGAAATGTCAAGTTGCCTGTAATTAAAAAAAAAAAAAAAAAAGTAGAAGAGAAAACATATAGGGAAAGTACCAGTAATACAGGAGGCTTTGAGAATCTTTGCTGTCACTCTTGAGTGAATGTTCTCAGGTGGTAACAGATCATCTGACGATCCATGACTGCTGCTCTGTGGGACAAATAACCCAAAAGGTATGCGCCACCCACGTTGTTACAGATACGGGCAGTTGACTTTCAGTGGTCATATGATTTTCACGTGTCATCTGGTTTTCAATGTTGTTCAGATTTTCTTTTTTTTTTTTTTTTTTTAATTTTTTTTTTTTTCAACGTTTTTTATTTATTTTTGGGACAGAGAGAGACAGAGCATGAACGGGGGAGGGGCAGAGAGAGAGGGAGACACAGAATCGGAAACAGGCCCCAGGCTCCGAGCCATCAGCCCAGAGCCTGACGCGGGGCTCGAACTCACGGACCGCGAGATCGTGACCTGGCTGAAGTCGGACGCTTAACCGACTGCGCCACCCAGGCGCCCCTGTTGTTCAGATTTTCTAAATGAGGATTTTTCAATGGGGGGGGGGGTGTAAAAAGGAAAGAAACAGTAGATGGGTGAAAAGGAAGTTGTTTTAGAGTGACTGAGTTCAGAAAGCATGACAAGAGCAGGAGAGAAGCCATCGGGATGGTTGATACTGCTTGCCCAGTTGTATGGGCTAGCTCGAAAGCACATCGGGCAGATAGTTGACTCGAGAAAATGTAAAAGCAGGGATAACAGCCATTAGTGTCTTTATCCAAGCAAATGGGAAAAGCCTGAGGAGAAAAACTAGTTAGGTATGATTGTGAGGTTAGAGTCTGGGCAGTGAGAGAAGGCAGAGAGCTTTTTCTGTCCAGAAGGACAGAGGTTAGGCTCTCCCTGGTGAAAAATAACTATTGAGTTCTAGCTGGCCTTGTTCAGCAGCTCTTAATAATTAAAATGTAATAACATAAGAATAGAAGAAAGCTACGAGAACCTAAATCTCAAACCTGTTGAAGTGCTCAAGTTTTGCTTTAATCAATCCAGCTCTTATTGAACCTTGTTATGGAGGTTCTAGGTAAAGTAATACGACAAGAAAATTAAATTATTGCAAAAATATTGGGGGAAGCAGATTTAGTCTATTTGCTAACGTGATCGATATGCCCGGAGAACGCAGTTTTTTAAACAAACAAACTACGAGTAGACGAAGGCAGGTGAGGTGGCTGGATTACGAGATTCTCTTTATTCTAAGATAACGTGTGTAGTGTGAGCCTGTGTGTAAAAACCAGCAGAAAGAATCCATGATTTATGTCTGCATGTGTTTGAAGAGAAGTTTGGAAGAGCAGACACTACTAGATTGTTAACCTTGGTTAAGTTTTTTAATTATAGCTTTGTATTCTCTACTCTGGACGTGTTATTTTTATAATTTTTGAGGAGGGACTTTATAAATGGTTAAGTCCTTTGGTATTTAAGAATTTTTGTGTTTTGTAATGATTCCTTCTATACCAGTATCTTTATTATGTACCCTGAATGTTTGGCTGTCACTGGGTTTCCCTTCTGTGAGCAGCATTGACATTATGTAGTGGTCATTCCTGTTCTCTTCTTTCTTCCCCGGCATCTGATTTGAGGTACTCTCAGGTGATATTTGAAGATTCTCAGTTGATACCCATAAAACTGATCAGCAAGATAAAAACTCTTCCTGGGATGCCTGGGTGGCTCAATAGGTTGAGCGCCCAACTTCGGCTCAGGTCATGATCTCACGGTTCGTGAGTTCCAGCCCCGCGTTGGGCTCTGTGCCGACAGCTCGGAGCCTGGATGGAGCCTGCTTCGGATTCTGTGTCTCCTTCTCTCTCTGCCCCTCCCCCGCTCACACTCTGTCTCTGTCTCAAAAATAAATAAATGTAAAGAAATAATTGAAAAAAGATAAAAATTCTTCCTGTTCTGCTTCCCCCATTCCCTTTTGATGCTTGTTCTCTACATTATGACACGGTACATTGTCCTCCTTACCGCTGACCTTGTGTCTGAAATCTAGTAAATACTAATGCTCACTATCCGTTCTTCCCTAAGCTTCCCTCCTCGGTTTGGTTGCCTGATGCTCATTCTCTACCAGACTTCTCAGGAAAGGTTTATGGAATTAATGGTGCATGTTCTTAACAGTGTGTCTGCAGCCTTGATATTTGAAGGCCACTTTGAATATAAAAATCTTTGGATCACATTTTATTTCCTTACATAACTTAAACGTGTTACTCCATTATCTTCTGGAGCAAAAGCATTGCTGTGGATGGCTGACAGCCACGTTAGCCTTCCTTTAAAAGTAACTGGGTCTTTTTGCTAGATTCTCAAAGGATTTTTTAACCTTTTATTTCAGAGTCTGATTCATTTATTAAGTCATGCCATGGTGGTAGCTATTTCAGTCATTCTTCCCCCAAATCTATGTGTTTTTTCAATGTATAATTTCAAACCTTTCCTTTATTTAAATAAACCTTGGGAATGCCTTGAATTAGAGTTTTCAGTATTTTGTTACATTGCTTTGGTTTCTTTTTTCAGGGACTTAGCCTGTTATGTCTCTGTTTGATCTTCTTTGCCCATCATCTGTTTCTTTCACTCTCTCTCAAAAACTTTTTAAATATTTCATCATTTATTTAAAAAATAAAAAACTATTGGGGCTCCTGGCTGGCTCAGACAGTTGAGCATGTGACTCTTGATCTCAGGGTCATGAGTTTGAGCCCCACATTAGGGGTGTAGATTACTTAAAAAAAATTACTAAATACAATTTTTTAATTTTTAAAATTTTATTTCAAAAAGTTTTACAGAAAAAATTGTAGTAATAGTGCAACAAACCTATTTGTCTTTATTTCTTTTAAAAAAAAAATTGTATTCAAGTCCCCCTGATGTTTCTTTTAAGGCGTTAAACATGTTTGTTTGCTCTCGCGGTCCTCCTTGTTGTGTCTTCATTTCTGAAACTATATCTCTGTTTTGTTTTTAATTCTTTCCTGATTTCTTTTCCTTCTCTTTTCAAATCATTCTTTTTTCCGGCCACCTTGATTCTTGATTCCTCACTCTCGTCTGTATTGTTCTTCTATAGCTTCTACTGCTCTCTTAATCTCTGTTGGCTTATTGGCTTGGTTTTCGTCTGTCTTGGGCGTCTTTCCAGCTGGCTTTTATTTTCTTCGGAGATACTGCTGTGTCCCTTATTCTCTTTCGTCCAGTGATGCTGTGTGAGAAGCTCAACTACTCCTTGTCTTCAGATCATTTTTAAGCGAACGGTTTCCTTGTAGTTTGAGGAAGGAAGGGGTGGGTCCCATACATGCTCTAGCTCAGGGCTCTCCGGCTCCCTCTTGAGATGCCTTTGTGAAGTTATTTTAAACCGACCTTGGACTTTCTCTAAGATCTGCTTCCCCTGTTCCTCCCATCTGACTTATCTTATCTCAGCCTTCTCTTTCCTTAGCCCCTTTTCCCCATATCTTGCTCACTTTGTTCTAGTCCTAGACGTTTCTCCTCCATGCAGGGCTTTGTCCTAGAAGGGCCTTTCTGTGCTCAGTTTTGAGAGTCTGTGGGACCTGGATGCCCCAGCGCCTTGGGTGGAGGAAGAGCCTGTCACAGCCCGGGAGTTGGAACCCGCAGAATTTGTTTCCAGTTTGGCCGCTAACACAGACTGGCTGACAAGCTTTGCGGTGAGCACCTGCTGGTGACCTGGGGGTTCCGCTGATCCCAGAGCTGTCAGAACCCTCTGGGGTCTTGAGTCTCCTTCCTCCCACACAGGTGCTATGCCACTGTGGCTCTCAGTGTCTGGTCCCTGCGTCCTGTACTTTCAGGACTGCAAGGGTGCCTTGCCACTGGTTTTGTCTTAGTTGTCCGAGTTAGTCATCTGCCCTTGTCGCTTCGTGTCTCTGTGTGGAGGGCTCAGGAGGAAGGGAAAACCGTGTCACTGGGGCTACCACCTCCCAGATCGTAAAACCAGAGTAAGCACTCAGAAACCTGCATCTCAGCCTGTCATCCCCCTACTTGGAAAAACTGAGTCTTAAGAATCTTCTTCGTGAAAAGTTTCAAACGTACAGAATAAGAGAGATGAGTATAATGAGCCCTGACCTATCCGTCACCTGGTTTGAAAAATTACAAACTCAGGGCCTGTCTTCTTTCATCTAAACTCCCCACCCCCCACCCCATTAACCCCTCCTAGCCCTGATAGGTTTTGAAGTAAGTCCTAGCATCATAACAAATACTTCTTTTAAAAAAGAAGACCAAAAATTGAGTACTCAGGGATAGGAGAAGCCAGAAGCACCTCTCCTTTGGCCTCGGAGAGGAAGATGAACTGTCAGTGAAAGGAGACGATGATACCATCCGGAGTCTGGGCCAGATGCCCGTCGGCCTGGAAATGTGTTCAGAATACAGCCTCTGGGGGGCTGGTCACGGTGGAAGCTCTGCTGGGCACAAGGAGCTGGGCACAAGACAGTGCTTCCCATTCCTGCCTGAATAGTGTTGCTAGCGGAGGGTCCCCGTATGTCGTGATTTGGGAGTGCTTTGCACTGAGTCCCTCCCCGGCCTGGCTTGGCAGCTCCCTGTGAAATCCTTCCTGTCGTCCCAGCCGTTGACCCTGCTGCATCCCAGATTTGAGGGAAGGGTGTACATTCTGATGGAGCGTATCCTTCTCCGGGAATGTATCCCATCAGAAAATGGTTCTGCCTGCAGGAGACATGGAGGTGGGGGTGGGGGAGAGGCACATCCTTCCAAGAAATGTTTCTCTCACACCCAGCCATTCCCTGGGTATCCTAGCAGGAAATTACTCATTGCTGGAAAACCACCCTTGTGCCCTGTGCTGAGGAGGTCAAAGAGAGAGCAGAATTCTCGAAGTTAGTTGGGTCATCACTACTTTCTTACTGCAGTCATGATTTTGTATTCCACGGTTGTCCTCATGCTGTTGCTCTTTTCTCAATTCCGGATTCATAGCTCTCCCTTGGTGGTTCTGACCTGCTTATCATTAGCACACTCACCTAGTAACTCCTTATTGAGGGCCCCGCTGCAGGAATCGTGCTGTGCTGGGGAACAAGCTCGACCTGGTGTCTGCTCCTTTGAGCGGCGGAGACCTCTGTATCATCTTTCCCGGAAAGCCTCTCCAGCCCCGTTGAATGCAGGCAGGAAGTTTAGGAAGTGTTGTGTGTGCCCTGGGCACACCGATGTGGGGCACAGGCCGCTGTAGTGTGGTACGGGCCTCCTCTTCTTTCTGACCTTGCTGTGATTACAGGAGCTGAGTCAGTGGCCCAGGCGGCGAACTTCTGAGGTTGCTCTGAGGAAGAATGGTCATCCCTTTTACACCCCAGGCCTCAGTTGCCAAGGTTTCCTGTCAAGCAACGTCGCTGGGACATACTGGGCAAAACAGCTTGGATATAACCGTCTGATTTATTTCCTCCAGTTGACGCCAGTCCAAGCCTGCAAGGAGAGGCGACTGGTCCGCAGAGCCAGGGCGAGCTCTTTCCTCCGCACCAGGTCTGGCCGCTCCGCCGTTAGCTACTCCTGAATTTACTGTTCCCATTTTTGCTAGCCAGCCTTGGTGTCTTTCCCCTTTTCCTTTGGAATAGATTTCCCGTCTGATCAGTACTTTCTGCAGTATTTGATTGTGACTACAGGTGCTCTAACCCCACTCAGTGGGAAATTCATTGAGGAAGGGACCGCGACCTAACCACCTGCCTCATCAACATTTGGCACAACTTGAAACGGAAGGGCAAAACCGGGCTTGCAAGTACAATGATATATTGTGGTCTTGATCCTGAAAGTCGTTGTCAAAACTTGACTTTGGTGTCTTGTGTAAGAGTTTGCTTTAAGGAGTAGATTTGTTTGGCAAAGCCAATTACCTTTAAAAGAACTTTACGGTTCTGGCCTTTTAGCTATCCTGCCATCTAGTGAATGTATCTTAGGAAAATTTTATACTGTTCACTCTGAGTAGTCTTGCCAAGATTGCTTTTCGGCACAGTAGGGAAACAAATGTTCTGCTAGTGATTTGCTTGAGTTTATATAGTGCTATTACATGAAAATGTCACTAGATTTAGTGTCTCTAAAGTTCTTTATTTGAAAAAAAATTGTTTTTAATGTTTGTTTATTTTTGAGAGAGAGAGAGAAAGAGAGGGAGACAGAGACAGAGCACGAGCAAGGGAGGGGCAGAGAGAGGAGAGAGAGAGGGAGACACAGATCCAAAGCAGGCTTTGAGCTGCCAGCACAGAGCCCGATGCGGGGCTCAAACCCATGAACCGTGAGATCATGACCTGACCCGAAGTCGGACGCTTAACCAACTGAGCCACCCAGGCACCCCTAAAGTTCTTTATTTATCCTGATTGTTTGATCCATTTGGTCCTTTGGATTTGTTTTCCTGCTAGTCATTTTGTGAGAAAGAATATCTAGCTAATTGTAATATCTTTAAAGGATATTACCTCTCCAGTAGCTTTCAGTTATATATGTAATCATAGTGACTCCAGTTTGTATCTAGCAATATGTGTATGGATTTTGGTTTCTGTATAGTTTTAGTTGTGGCATTAAGATATTGAGCAAACCCTCTTGAGGAATGGTTGGGCATCCATCAGCCTTCAAAAGCTTCTAAAAATTGATCATATGTTATTAGCAAAGGTTTACTGCCTCTTTCCATTGTGTAGAGAATGTACTTTTTATATATTCAGCTCTAAGAAGGGAGAACCCAAAAGCCCAAGGCTTTTGACTGGAGAGGAGGAAGGGATAGAACCTTTAAAAAAACAAACAAACAAACAAACAAACACCTCATCTCACTAAATATGTTGAAAAGGTGGGAAGATGTACTAATTTAATTTGCTAAGATACTGCTACTTGGATATTATCTGAAAGTTGCTTTTTTAATGAAATACACTTAATAAAGTAAAATAAACTAAAATTTGCTTTGACCAGAGTTAGAAGTCAAGCAGCTGACATGATGAGCTATGTTTTGCCATTATGTTTGTAATCGAACTGCTTATGAACATGGTGAATAGAAATAACTTTTTAAATTGTTATATTTGGTACAAGTTTATATGCGTGGTAATGCATACTAGGTAAATATGGGAGGCGGGGATTTTTCTATCAGAGCCGTCTTGCCCATTCTTTCCTTACGGAAGAAGAACGAAGTAACAGTATTCATTCTAACTACAGAACTACTATTGTAGGTTTTAAAAACTCCCTATTATTTTAATCTCTTATGTTCCTTTTGATTTTTAGTTTGCTAAATAGTTGCAAAAAATGAGTCTAGGCTGCATCACCATCTTTAAAGAACAACTCTACCTAATTGTCATGGTTCGTCTATCTCTGAAAAATAGTGATTTGTTCATTCTGAAGTCAGAATTACCAAATGCAGCTGTGTTTTGTTACTGTTTGAATTTAGGAAGAGGAAGGAGGAGCTTTCTGTAATATACAATTTGAGCTGCTGTGATACACAAGCACAGATTGCACTAAGTGCGGTGCAGCTGGTAAGCTGACTGAACCAGACTCAGTGTGAAGTTTAAGGGCTAATAATGGGTGTAGTTGATAGTTGTAGCAGGAAAATAAACTTCAGATAGATTAAGATTAAATGTTTTTTTTGAAAAGTGACATTACCATATTGAGGAAGAAAGATTTTCTACTGCTACGAGCAGTAGAGGAAATTGCACAGGAAAAGGTCAATAGATTGGAATGCATACAAATGTAAAACTACTTTTAAACTTCTAATTGCACAGGCAATGCATATTCCCTGTAGGAAATACGGGAAAGCAATAGGAAAAAAAAAAAAAAAATTCATCATCTTGCCAACTAGCAGTAGCTGCTGTATTGCTAATATATTGACAGTTTTCTGATCATCCTCCCACATTTAAATTTCATTTCCCATACATAAAGGGTTTTAAATGTACAAGTAAATTGGAAAAGTGGTTTCCAGCACTGACAGAATTGATGGCTTTAAAATATGTAAAGAGGTTGGGGCGCCTGGATGGCTCAGTGCGTCAAGTGTCCAACTCTTGATTTCAGCTCAGGTGGTGGGTGATCTCACGTGATCGAGTCTCACGTCGGGCTCTTTGCTGACAGCTCTGAGCCTGCTCGGGATTCTGTCTCCCTCTCTCTCTGCCTCTCCTCTGCTTATGTGCGTGTGTGCACGTACTCTCTCAAAATAAACAAACATTAAAAAAATGAAATATGCATCGAGGTTGTATGAATAAGAAAAATGCTAATATTCTCAAAGATTGGTAGGCAAAAGACAGAGATCACTGTGTGTACATCATCCAGCGGACACTTAGCACCTGCTGTGAGAGCTGTGCTTCCTGGGCACGCATACAGCTGCTGCAAGGGATAGACCTGTGACATTGTTGTCTGTGTGTTTTATGCCAACGTTCTGAGGCATAATCAAGATACAAATTAAAATGAGTGGACAACGTATTTCTTCTTCATTTGATTTTCAAAAACCAAGGTAGGTGAATGTATCTATGAGCTTGAGATGGGCAAATATTTCTTAAGACAGCCCAAAAAGCGAACCATAAAAAGGAAAAGATTGATAAATTGAACTTCAGTGACATTAAGAACTTCTGTGCATCCAAAGCGACCATGAGGTTGCAGAAGTAGCCCCAAATTCCTCCCACCCCTGTCTGCCTGCCCCTCCCAGTGTGATTCCCAAAAAGAGGCAGAGAACCACTTTCGAATTTGTGTTTGGCTGTGTGACTTGCTTTGGCCGATGGAATACTGGTGGTCACAACACAAGCAGAGGCCTGAAGAAGTACTTGAACATTGAGCCTTGCCCTCTCTTGCTGCTTTCGGCAATTCTACAATCACTACTCTGTTAACAAGCTCAGGCTAGCCTGTTGGATGATGAAGGACATGTGGCTTACTTCTTGCTTATCACCCTTGTCAGCAGCTAGCCAAGCATCAGGTTTGTATGTGAGTGAGGCCATTGGGCCACCAGCTGACCACAAGTGCATATTTGAGTCCAGTCAGTAACACATGGAACAGAGACAAGCCAGCCCAGCTCAAATGGCTGACTTCTAGAATCATGAGCAAATAAGCAGTTGTTGTAAGCCCTGTGTTTTGGGGTAGTTTGATCCACAGCAAAAGCCAGATGATCCAGAGGAAGATACTTGTGACATTATATGACGACCAAGGGACTTGTGCCCAGAGTCCATCAGGAACACTGCATATTGTTAAGAAACAGACAGCCTAATAAAGCGAGGTGGACAAAGGCTACACAGGATGTCACTCCAACTATATGACATTTCTGCAGTAGGCAAAACTACGGGACGGTAACAAGATCAGTGGTTACCGGGGGTTTGTGGGGAGAGAGGGCCAGCTGACTAGGTAGAGCATGGGGATTTTAGGGCAGTGAAAATACTCTGTTTGATATCGTAATGGTGGGTGCATGCCATCATACATTTGTCAAAACTCCTAGAATTGACAAAGCAAAGAGTGCCGCCTTTCTCCAAAAACGCTTCAAGTATCCTCTGGCCTATAGCAATGTGCCAGTGCTGCTCCTCGTCCAGATGTGTTGGGAGTAGGTGCGTGTGACGTGTGCCACTAGTTAACGACTTTTCAGTGCTGATGTAATGAATAAGGGACTTTAAAATAACTGCGTTAAAGTGGCTGTAAAGTCATTCCCATGGTGTTACTTGCTTTCTTGGGTAGTGATTTCAAGTAACTCTGCGTGTTGCATGACTTCATGGTACAAAAACAAAACTGCGGGCTGTGGGCTCACATGGGTTTTTGTCTCTTGGAACCCCATATTAAGACTAGCTTGTCTTGATATGGTAAATAGTAAACAGACGCCAAACCGATGACTTCAGTTTTTGTCAGCGGGTCCTCTCTCAACAAATTGGCCTGAGGAGATTTTCTCCTAAAGCCCTGAAGTTTTGGGGACCTTTGCTGTTTGTGTAGCAACATCCTTAAATTAGCTTTATGTCTGTGGGGTTGCATCTCACTTATGAATTAAGGTCTAAAGAAAAAAGATGAGAAATCTGTGCTTAGATCAGGTTATCTTTAAATTGCCCATAATGTCTGATGCATGTGATTTTTTACCTGTAGTGTGGTACTGTTGCTCTCAGGCACATTTCAGTGCTGGAACCCTAAACTTAATCCACAGGAAGAAGCAAAAAAGACAGATGCAGGTGCCCGTAGAGGCAGGGGCTTTTGAGCCAGTCATTCCGCCTTCCCAAGAGTGTTCAGACCCTGAACACTGGGGAGGGGGGAGTAGGTAGAATAACGTCCAATTGCTTGGGGGCTTTAATCTGCCTGTGTTCTTGTTAATCCTGTATACCCCTGATGAGTCGTCCCAGATGTGTTTGTGAGAGGTCCACATGACAGCACCTAGCTCGAATCGAGCATCTGTTTATCTGGCAGTCTTCCCTAGGGGAATGCAAGGTCCGTGATGGCAGGACTTTGCCTCTCTTGTTCTTCTTTATATCCTTAGTACATCCTTATATGTACTGCCACATAATCAGTACTCAGTAGATACTTAGATGAGTTGAAGGGACTCATAGTGAATCTAAGCCTTGCTTCCTTAATCCTTACACAGAGTTCTTTGGAAAGCCATATGGGAGAGCGTGGTTACCTGCTTCCTCTCTTCCCCAAATTCTCACTTTATTTTTATGGCCTCACTGAAGAACTAATCACTTCACAGTGCTTTTAGGCATTGGTAGTGCCTTCCTTCTTCATCCTGATCCTCATAATGGTGTCTAGAAAAGCATATTACATCTAGAAAGTATTTAGAAAATTTACTTGTTTGGCGATGATAATGCAGAAGCCTTGGTTCAGGCAACAGAAACTTGGAATATTAAAGAAATTCTTAACCAGCGCTGTTCTCATTTTGATGTTGTGTTTGCCTCCTGTTCACACTCCTCAATTATCCACGGGAGTATCCTAGCAATTTTATAAGCGTTGTTCTCCGTCGTTTCAGAGTGGGAATATTGTTTGGGTTCCTAAGGTCCCTCCCTGTGACCCCTGAGCTTAGGGAAATTAACCAGGGAGGAGGAAGCTGGTGGTTGGCAGTCTGGTTCCCTGTAAAGGAAGGTGTGAGCCTTCCGCTTTCATGTGTCTGCCAGGACTTGTGTCCTTACTCAGCTGTAGCCCTGTCCGCCAGCAGAGTGCCAGAACCCCAGGGCCTGAGTGAAGTACTTAAACTGTCCTTATGGAAAGCAGAAGGTAAACAAAACAGAAGCGAAAGTAGGTTCCGTTTTTGAGACTGTTCTCTTACAGGAATGGCTTTGTGGTTCTCAGCATTTAAAAAGGTACTGGTTCCAGTGTGTTTTATTGACATCAATTACTGTAAGTCTGATTCATTTTCTGCCTATTGATTTCTGCCCAAGGTGAAAGTCATGACATTTAACAGAAAACGTAAGTGATTTAAAAAAAAAAGTATTCTTAGGACTGTGAAAATGAAGTTTAGAGTCCGTGACACTTAAAAAAGCAGTTTTTATACCTCTTTGTTAATGATTCTATTTCATGTACAAGTAACGTAAAGGTCGCAGTAGCTTCCTATAGTGAACTCAGTGTTGTTTCGGAATTAATTTTATCTGCGTCAAAAGTTTTCAGTAGTAGAAGACCATGTCAATATGCTCTCACTAATCACAAGGTTTTCTCAAAGGTAAGATCCTTCATTTCTAAATGAGTCCTATGACTGCAGCTGGAAAATAATTTTCAGTTCTGAAACTGCATAAGACCTTACAGAATCAAAAATAGCTATGAACCACAAATACATAAAGTGACTTTGTTCTTTTGTAAATGCCCGAGGGTCATCATCAGTGACAGGGGTCCCTTTCTATGTTTTTAAGATCTCTTACTTTAAATGGCTATGTAACCATGGAGTTGTTAAAAATGGAGTGATAATGTTAAAGCTCTGTTAAGCTCCCAAAAGATACTCTAATTTAAAGATTCTTTATCCTTAATAGTTTGCAGCTTAACCCCGACCCTGCCGCGTCTGGGTACTGACTTACTGTTCAGGTTGCCCTGTGGCCGTCCTCCTCTGTCTAAACTGCTCCTTCACGTGTCCTATTTCTCATACTCTGTTCCTCCCTCCTGGCTTTCAATTTACTCCTCCTTTGACCGTGTGCAATATAGCGTTTATTAACTGTCCGTTGAGGTTTTGTGTTTTGTTTCTGTTTTTAAATTTCGTTTCTAAGATTTCTCATTTGTTCTTTCCTATCTACTTCTTCTGGTTTCATTTCTCCCTCTTTTTACTCATGACATCTTTTTAAAAAATGATTCCTTCATTTATCCCCGGTCTCAAATACGTTTATCTATGAAGTGCCTGACAGGGTGTATAATAAATTTCACGGGGGATGGACTTATTTTCTAGCCGATTTGTTGGTTTATCTTTTTCAGAACCAGTACTATTCTGTGTTTTTGGTATTGTGGCACAGGCCATTTTGAGTGGGAGGGCTTTTGTTTCCTTTGCATTCATTCTTGTTCTGTGTTTGAGCCGAGCTCTGCCTTTGTGTTTTTCTCTGTATGTAATTGACCATTTTTTGTATTCAGAGCAGAGGGTGTACATCAACACGTGGAATCTGTTCCACCTTCTCCACCAGATTGTTCCCCTAGCCAACTTGATGAAGGGTATTCCATACCCCCCATCCCTTATCCCCTTGCTGGGGGGGCGGGGGGGGGGGGGGCTGGTGGTGGTTTGTAAAGCAGTTTGATTCTGCTTTTTTCCATGTCGTTTCCCAGATGGACATAATTGTTCTTTTAGTGATTTGTAGCTCCATTATTTTAACCTTGCCCCAGACCAGCGACCCAACACGGCCTCAGATGCTGGCAGGGATGATTTTTGTATATCTTGCTGCCTTTTACGTGCTGATCAGTTTTCCCTCCTTTCTCTGGCTCTCTTTCAGGCACCGCTGAAGATTCGGAGGTGCTGGGTTTACTTTTCAGCATCTTTCTTTATCTAATACATAGTCATTTTAAAACCTAAACCAAAACAGCCTTGGTATTGGTTAGCTAAATTTTAAGCTCTTGCTTTGTTATCTAAATGTTGTAGTTTGTCCTTAAATTTAATGATACTGAGTATATGGTTTCTCGTATGTCAATTTTATAAAGGTAAATATAATAAAGACATTTTCCTAAGGTTTTTGTAGTAAATAATATCGTTCTAGTAACTTCCATATATAGAGAATACTGTATTGCTTTTAACTCGAAATACCTTAGCCTCTGACTTGGATGATTTTTATATTTCTTAGAGTTACACAGAAACGCTATACTTTGTCAGACAGAAATCTTATGTTCTCCTTAATAATGAGATTGATGATTAACAAGATTTGTCCCACATGTTCCTTTGAAGATTTGGTATTTAAAATTTTAGGCTGGCACCCCCTCCCCCTGCTTCTATATATATCTCCCTGTTCAGCTGGCAGCCGCAGCAAGTGTCCAGGAAACGTACACCCCTGTATGCTCACTTACTGCATTTTAAATTCTTGCCTTTACTGCGCGTCCGCATTTCCCTTCAGTCTAGCTTGCCTTGTCCATCTCTGAGAGCCAGGACCTCCATAAAGTACTAGGCAACAGCTCGAAAAATCAAATTAGGCCGCCGTTTGTATAGTGGGGGTAGGGGGGCATATAGATGTTGAAGGTGCTGAGGGACTTGGTAGTTCACCTCAGTCCTGGTGATGAGTGCACAGCACTCCTGGAGGTTTTTCTTCCTTTAGGCTTTTAAAACAGATCACTGTCAGAACCATTAAAAGCTAGCCCTTTCCGCTTTGAATCGATGTATTAGTAGCTATTCCAGTGCTATCTTATCGTAAGACTCTATGTCCCAATTGCAAAGCAAAATAATAATTATTATTACTCTAGTAACTTTCATTTTGTAACATGATTGAAAATAGGATTGGATCAGACATTTGCTAAACAGCCTCCCTTTCAAGTACATTTCTGTCCCACGATGAAATGAAGCATTTGGTGTAGAAGCAAGGACTCTGATTTTTGGGAGCCTTTGGGGCCATTCGTTAATTCAGTCCACAAAATCTAGTTGAGTCCTCTGGGCCTGGGCCTGGGCTTAGGAGGGGTGGAGAGGCAAGGACCCAGGCACTTCTGTCAGCCTCCCAGCTGCTGATGGATGCCATGCTGCCTACCTCGTCACATGTCAAATAGTTTAAAAGTGACTAATGCATTTTACCGTGGAGCCAGTAAGGGACACCCAGTTGTGGGACTGAAGACAAAAGGGTGTTAAAACCAAACCTGTACTTAACGCAATGATGTGCTTACTATAAACAGGAAACTATGTCTGCAAGGCTGGGCTGGCTTTTATGCCTGTGTGTTTTAAGATAAAAATTAGAAATCTCAAACAATGTCAGCTTTTCACCCAAGTTTTACTTCACCTAATTGGATTTGGGAGGTATTTGAATAATGGATGGTGAGCTTTCATGAGTACATACAGAAATCAATTCACTCTGGGCCCTAATTCTTTCTGTTACTGGAGCTTTCTAAGTATATGAGTCCTTCGTATTCACTGGGAGGTTGTCGGTTACCTCGTTAAATGAGTGGGTCAGGATAGGAATCAAGAACTAGCCTTAGAAATTATTCAGGTAATGTTACTTTCTGTCCTGTTCCCTTCCTTGCCTCGTGTAGAATTTCTGGTTCAGCAGATGTTTTGTTTATCATTTATCAAGCATTTGTAGCACAACTTTCTAGCCCAGCTCAGTCATACTTTTGGAAGAATTTAATTTTTTCTCGTGAAAAATTTAATTTTCTTCATGAAAATAGTTCACTATGGAGATGATTCAGATCAGTTTGAGTGCCCAGTGCCTGTATAAAATGATAATGTAATTTCAGTCATTTACCTGTAAGCTTTGACCAAACTTGAGCCTGCTTCAGTAACCCATTATCGCATTATCTCTAGGAGAGCATGAACCTTGGACATCTATTACACATGCTGTTGTCTTCTGTCACATTTCTGAAATCTACACTAAGAATATGAAGTAGGCTCTTGAAAAGCCAGTAAAGAACTGGCTAAGAGAGGGTGAGGGTAGGTAAAGAATCTATTTGTTCTGCGTTGGTATATTTCATGAAATGAGATCCTGTCTCATTTAAAATGCTGAGGTACACTTTGATTTGGAAATGTTGGCATTTCTCTTTAAGGGATGCTTCTGGAAACCTGTTTAATGGCAAGTTTTTTATTTCCCTCTTGGCTCCCACATTTCCCCTGGCATTCAGCTTCTCATCATCCACTTTAAGGGTTTTATTTTATTTTATTTTATTTTCTCTGTGGAAATTTTACACACTTGTTAAGATTACTTAATCTCGGTCAGCATAGTAAATGATGTAAGGATATGTTATGCTAGCGATGGAAGTCTCCTTAAACTTGTTCATTAGTCAGTGTTCTGCTCTTTCTACAGCTGTTGGAAAGTTAGCTTACCTTCACTACGGTTTTACATTACAGAGATCTTATTTTGCTTTAATTCTGTGAAGGTTTTTGGTACAGTCCATTTTACTTCCAAACTGCTGTTATTAGTTGCCTTTAACTTTAAAGGTACTTTATCACTCCTCAAGTTTAAGACTGTAATCCCGGCATTTTATTTTACTAAATGAAACGTAAATGGCTTGTATTCAGAACATGCATGTATTTCTCATATGATAGATACTGTAATGTAGGGAAACACTTAAATGGGTATATTTTCTTATTTGTAGGTTAAAGTTGGTTAGAAAAACTTTACTGCACTTAAGATCTGTGCGTTTCACTCTTATGAGTTTACCTTCATTTTAAAATCAATTTTGAAAAAAGTATTGTATGAATACCTCTTATTTTCTCAACATCTTGACCAAATGACCACTCCAAATTCTACTTCCTCTTCCTCAGGCAACAAAACAGTATATATTAATATAATCCTTTGGCTGAATAAAATCAGTTGCCCACAGTTACTCATATCTTGGCCCTTATTTCCTCAGAGTGAATATTTGCTGGTTCAGTGGTGTAACTGGATCAGTTATTTCTTCGGTCTTTATTCAGTCGCACCAGCTGGATTGACCAAGTTTTTTCACACACACACCCCCCCACCCCCAAGGCCGAATTTGTATCTGCTGCTACGTGCTTCCAGTTAAAGAGAACAACAAATGTGAGACTTAGATTTTTACTCCTTTGAGTTATTTGTGTTGTATAGCATTTCCCTGCAAGCTTAATTTCATCCACAAATGATGTGATGAGTGTGTTCTGCTGGGTTATTTTGCTTAATCTCAGATAGGTTTATAATCCGTAAACATGCTTTTTCAAATTATTAGTTCATTTGTAGTGTGAGTCAAAAACACCCCCCGCCATTTTGCAGTTCTTTAAATAAGTAGAATAGCAGAATGGGGGATTTTTTTTTTTTAATCCAAGTTGATCTACATGTGATCTGAGAAGCGAAAGAGGACCATAATAGGTCTGTGATAAAAGCCGTTGCTCTCTTGCCCACACCTCAGCCCATTACCGCAGTCTCTTTGCTCGAAACCATTTTCAACTCTGCTGAGTCTCATTTGTCTATGTCTCCCTATTTCCAAGGAAAATGTTTATTTTCTGATTCATTCATTTAGACCTTTACACAGGCAGAGAGGATTTCATTTTCTTGAACAGCCATCCTTTCTGTTTTTTCCTCCCCTTTGCTTCCCCTTCCCCATTTTCCCAGTATCTTACACCTTTTGGTTAAAACGATATTCATTTCCATTATTTGCCTACACACATAGTCACAGGTAGCATTGTCCTGTAGTTTCCTCTTTAAAGTTTTCCCGTAGTTAATAATTGCCGTATGTACTTTGATTCGCGTGGCGTTCTTTCTGCCTGTTGATTCTTCCCGTGCCTCTTGTAGCCTCTTGGACGGTTTTCCACCAGGTCAGTCAGCACTGACCAGTAGGAATGCACCCCACATGTATAATTTCACCCTTTCTAGTGGCAAAAAGGTAAAAAGAAGCTGAGATTAATAGTAGTTCGTTTAGCCCAGGATGTCCAAAATGTTACTTTAACGAACACCACTGAAAATACTTACGATACTTTAGTTTCCTTTTTGAATACTGTCATCAAAATCTGATGTGCATGCACTTCAGACTGCTACTATTTACATGCTCTCAGGAGCCACATGCAGGAAGTGGCTGCTGTAGTGGACAGAGCAATTTCAGCTGATTTCTTGGTTTTAGTTTTTGTCTTAGAGGCTTTTGTACTGGACAGACACCTCCATTCTCTTGGATTGTTTGGTCTCTGGGCCTGACACACACAGCTGTCATCTTAGGAACTCCTTCTGCTTTTCTTGATTGGATTCCCTATTTCCTGGATTTCAGGTCTTCTCCTTACTTTTCTCTGGTGGTTTCATTCAGTCATGGTGGGTACAGTGGACAAAGGCATGTCATTGACCCATTCAGTCTCCCGAGTCACACTGCTCCAGTCTGGCCCCCTTGCTCCGAGGTCTGGTATATACTCATCATCCTGCGAACACCTCCCTCCACAGTTTCTTTGGAAATTGCCTTTGCCTTTGGTCTTGTGTCAGGTTTTTGGTTGTTTTTTGTTTTTTCTTTACTACATCTTCTATTTTTCTCTTTCTGGGCTTATTTCTTCCCTCACATGGAAGACCTGATGCTCAGTGGATTGCTGAGGACCAGAAGCATGGGTGGTAAGGTGTTTGACATCTGCCTCTGTGCAATGTTTTTATTACACCTTCTCACTTGATGACAGTTGGGCTGGATATAGAATTCTAGGTTGGAGATCATTTTGCTTCAGATTCTAAAGGCATTGCTCCATTGCTGTCTTGCTTTCAGTGTTCTGGCAAAGTCTGAAGTCATTCTGATGACCTTATCCTTTGAAAGTGCGTTATTTTTTCTTTTCAGGGACTTATAGGACATTTTCTTTGAGAGATTCTGGAATCACGTATTAATGTGCCTTAGTATAGATCTGTTCTTACTATGATGAACACTTGATAGGTCTGAAGATTTCCTTGAACTATTCGTTTTTTGTTTGTTTTTTTTTTTTTTCTTTGTATTTTGTTTTGCCTAGTTTTCTATCGGGGGTTTTTGGGGGATAGGTGGTGCTTTCCTTTCTGGGAGGATTTTCTTCTACCTTTACCTAACATCTTGTTCTTAATTCATGGATACAATATCTTTTCTTATCTTACTGAATATATTCATCTCTTTTTTAAAGTTTGTTTTCTCTGCAGTTTATTTCTTCCAAGGGGCTTTTTTCCCTGTCATTTTTCTTGTAAATCTATTTGATATTAGAGGCTTTCCTCTTAAATCTTAGAATCAGTGGTTGTCTGTGCGTGATGAAGAGTCGGGGCTCACAGGGCAGATTCAGAGCTCTGACAGGTGGAAGGGGCTCATTATCCCTGACCCAGGCGCGAGCCCTCTAGCGGGGCTGTTGATTGGTTGTTGGTTATGTGCCCTGGTGATAGTATCTTCCGGTCCTTCCTCTTGTCTGCTCACATCACCTAGAAAGCACTCTGCCTCCTGATTTACGTCCTCCAAGAAATGATTCTCCAGAGTTCTGTGGTGCGTGGTGGCAGTCACCCAGCAGCGCGGAAGGGGTACGGCGGGGTTGGTGGAGATCCCTTTCTTCCCAGACAGCCCCAGCCCTGAGCCCTGTGGCGAATCCCATCCTTCCATCCAGAGGCGGCACTTCTGAGCCTCTGCAGGAGTCTGTGCTGGAAATCAGGGTGGTTCGCTGCTTTTCCCCATTGCTGGCTTGTAATCGAGCTTTCTCAGACCTGCCAGCTACTAATAAGATTCCCAGCTTCCAAAATTCTGTTGTTGCTGTCTTCTCTTGTTCTCCCTTGTGAGTTTGTCTTTTTTTTTTTTTTTTTAATTGTAGTGAAATATACTAACAAAATTTACCACTGTAACCATTCTTAGGTGTACGGTTTAGTGGCAGTAAGTACATGTACATTGTTGTATGAGCTTATCTTTTAATAATAATAAAATACAAGTTAAGAAGAAAAGATTTCTAAATGGGAGTATAGTGGTGTTTTAGGAAAGCAAAGTTAGATGTGTGTGATCAGCAGGAGGCATACTTTGGGTCTTCTGTTACTCCAGATGCTTGCTGTTAATCAAGACACTCTCTTTCCGACCCGTTTGGTATAGTGGGATTTGTCCGTCTCCTGGGAAAGCAGTCGAATAGTTGTTGGCATAAAGGTGCATTTTATCTGCCCTCAACAATTGTAGCTTTACACAAGGTTACAGATGGAACTCCCAGGCATGACGTTCAAGGCTCTCCGCGATCTGGCCTACCCACCCACGTGCTCCAGCCGTCTGTCGTTGCTCCCGCCAGCCCCCTCACTGTTCCTTGCAGAAGATGTGCACTCCAGCCTTCGCTGGGCCGGATGTTCCCGAACGAAATGCGCCCCCTCCCCTCCCCGCCCCGCTCCTTTGCATCTCCCTGCTGTCTTCCGCGTCTTTCCAGCTCCCAGCCCCACGCCTTCCTCCCACTGTGGCCATGTGGTTGTTCCTCTTCTGTTTTCCTCTCATGACCTTGTACGTGCCTCTGAATTATCACCTTGCATTTCCCACACTGCCCAGCTCTCTTTGATGTGTGTTTCTCTACTGGGTCTTCTCAGTGCCTGGCACATAGCCCGTGCTCGGTCAAACGTCTGGATGGATTCCTGGTGCGAGAGAGTTCAGAAGAGAACTCTTTATCTTTTTCTTTAACTTTTTTTTTCTTTGCAGGATATCCGACACGAAGCCAGTGATTTCCCATGTAGAGTGGCCAAGCTTCCTAAGAACAAAAACCGAAACAGGTACAGAGATGTCAGTCCCTGTAAGTATTCACATCGCCATTACCAGTCTCACTGCTTCCACTGCGTCGGCTTCTCAGTCAGGACCCCTTGAGCCCCAGGGTTTGGCAACAGATTGATAGCAGTAGAGGTTTATGACTTGATTGTTTCCTATTATAAAGGCATTAGAGACTTACAGTGATGGTTCATTTTTTCCACGATTGTAGAAGGAGTAAGATTTCAGTTTCTGGAAAATGCAGCTGAGTTCAAAGCACCGTTTTTAGCTTTGACTATTTTTATGATGAATCCTTTTCCTACCAGCTGAAGCAGAGTAGAGTGGGCACAATATAACCTTTTCTGGATGACTCAGCAACAGCGTTATTAGACCCCGAGTGAGCGTCATACTGAACTGTGACGGTGCCCCGCCCGGGCATTAAGGAGCCGGAGCCGGTCCCCCTCCACTGAAGACAGCTCTGCTCCTCACGTCCCACCCCTACCGCCAGCACCGGTCTTCTAGCCCTTTCTTGCCATTAGCTCTCATTGTGCCTGCCTCTGACAACCTCCGCCTTCGGAGTGACCGGCTCTGAATCTGCTGCTCTCTCAAAAGGAAAGAACTAACCGTGTTAGAATTTGGGTAAAGCGAGAAAAACTGGAGCTGAGTAAAGAGCACGACCTTTGCCGTTTCCTCTAGGCCCCACAGAACCTTTTGCCTCCCCTCCCGGGTTTCTAGACCCTGTCCGTCAGGGAGGGTTGTGGCTGCCACCGTCCCCCGTGGCGGTCCCTTCCATCTGCCAGGGACACGGACGACTCTGGCCGTCATCGCTCACGCTGGCACTTCCCGCATGCCTGCGAAGTCACGCCTGCCCCGCGGCAGTGGGTGCCGCTGCTCAGTGCTTTCCAGGGGAGTTGGCAGCGCTCCCCCCCGCCCCCGCCCCCCAACTGTACAGCAGCAGGTTCCGGGGAGGGGAGCGGAGGTGCGCCTAGGCTGGCACCACGCGGTCCGCCCGTGAGCGCTGCCCCGGTTCCCTGCCCGGGGGTGCGTCTCAGCCTGCCGCCTGCAAGCCGTGCGGCTTCGGGCGAACGGTTCCCTTCTCCGGTCTTCAGTAAAGCGGGAGCCGCGCGGGTCTCAGGACTCCGTGAAGGTGAACTAGAATAGCACGAGCCGCTTGGCTCCGTGTCTCGCTCATAAAGGCTGGCTGCGCTCGAGGCGGTTGCTGACGGGCGAGCGGAAGGCGCACGCCAGGGGCGGCCGCGGTGGAGGGCGTCAGGTGGCACGTGATTGCGCTCCAGCCCCCGACGCCCTTGGCTAAGCGTGTCGCGGCCGTGGCACCTAGTGGGCTTTAGTAAAGAAACAGCGCTCTCCTCCGGTGACGGTGCTGTGAGGTCCCGGCCAGCTGCGCCGTGTGTCACAGAGCAGTCCTGTCGGCGTCCTTCACACGGAGCGAGGACACCTCCCCCCCCGCCCCCCCCCCCCAGCTTTGCTCTGCAGTACGACGGAGTAATGTCGTCTTAATACTCCTCTTCTGCTTTCTCCTCAGGACTCCTCTAAATGGATTCCTGAGCCAGTTTTCCACAGAGAAAACACAGCATTTGAAATATTCTTCCCGGGAAACAGCTCGCAGCTTTTTCACCCCGGTGTCCCTCCCAGTTTTTCTTTTTTTCCCCCACCTCCACTATCCAGCAGGACAGATAATTGGCTTTTTAGGGCCATGGGGGATCGGGGGAGAATGAGTCAAGGTAGAAAGTGAGCTTGTCGTCTGTCTTCCGTTTGGCAACTTTGAAAAAGCCCCAGCAGCTCTCAGAGGAGTTGTTTTTCCAGGGTCACCCGGTGCTGTGGGAGCCCAGTCTTCTAACCCACCAAGGAGTTGTATGGTCTCATAGCCTTTTGGGGGATCTTTTGTCTCCATGACTTAAATGCTACCGAACTATCCCAAGTTGTATTACTCCTCTCTGATGAGAAACATTCTTCCAAATGGTGGCTAATTTTTCAAAACATTTCTTAGAAATCTTTTAAAAAAATGTTTAATGTTTATTTAATCTTGAGAGAGAGAGAGAGAGAGTGCGTGAGCAAGGGAGGGGCAGAGAGAGAGGGAGACAGAGGATCTGTGCTGACAGCAGAAATCCTGATGCGGGACTCAAACTCCCAAACCGTGAGGTCACGACCTGAGCCGAAGTTGAACCCTTAACCAACTGCCCCCCTCCCTCCCCCCCACCAGGCACCCCTTCTTAGAAATCTTTTACAACAAAAAGCCCCAAACCATGTGTCCCCGTTAACTTGTCCTTTCCCATTGGTAGGGAAGAAAAGATACTATTCATGAGCGGTCACCCGAGTTCATCATCCCTCGTGTCAAACCAGAAATAAAAATGCCCACCTGCTCTTGTTAGTTGCACTGGCAGGATAAGGAAAGTGGCCTCAGGGAAGCACTGCTTTTGGGACAAAGTCATGGTAAAAGGGGGAAAAAAAGTGGCCATGTGTTTTCAGTAACCTGGGGCAGAGCTTCCAAGTGAGAATTTCTTTTTAAAAACCATTCTGGGGGGCACCTGGGGGGCTCAGTCAGTTGCGCATTGGACTCTTGGTTTTGGCTCGGTCGTGATCCTGGGGTTGTAGGATCAGGCCCTGTGTCAGGCTCCGTGCTGCGCATGGAGCCTGCTTGGGATATTCTCTCTCTCTCTCTCTCTCTCTCTCTCTCTCTCTCCCTCTCTCCCTCTCCCCCTCCCTCCCTCCCTCCCTCCCTCCCTCCCTCCCTCTCTCTCTCCCGCTCTCCCTCTCTTTGCCTTCTATCCCCCCCCCGCAGAAAAAAAAAATTAAATGAGAAAAAAACCTATTCTGACAATTACATTTAATGTACCTTCAGAGTTTTGGATTCAGGGTTTAGTTTTTCCAGTGAAAAACTCTCTTTTAAATGTCTTTGGTCATGACGGTTTCTGAATTTGAAATATTTAGAATCACTTAAGTATATGTTACACTTGAAACTTAAAAGAAACAAAAACAAAAAACCTTATATGAAGGAATTAAAGATAGCACTTTTCACACCACTCTATATTTAGGTCATTTTCATCTTCAATCCATTAGACACAGGGTAGGTGGAGATAATGATCATAAATCCTACCAACTGCAGCTCATTGTACCAACTAGAGCTGTAGGGGCTAGGTGAAATTTTTGGTGGATTTTTTTCTCTTAAAGATTGAAGCCACTATATTTGATTACCTAGTAAAAATATATATTAGGCATCTGAGCACAGATCCCTTGACACCCTCTCCCCATAATCTCCTGATTTGTGGCGCAGTGATAAGGAAGATCTGACCTAAGAACAGGTTGCCCAGTTAGGACATAACCCATGTTTTAATGTAGTTTGTCTGTTACTATTTAGCATTAGCTTTGAAACACTTCCAGAAACCTTTCTCAAAATACTAAGTTGTCCCCGTAGTGATGACTAATCTCAATTAAAACACCATGGCCTCAGCCAGTGTGAACGCCCTTAATGCCACCAACTCACCTTTTTCACTTTCCCCATGGGGTGCGCTGCCTGTGTAGACACTTTGGTCCTCCAGGACTAACCTTTGAGTTCTGGTTTGCCTTTCAGTTGACCACAGTCGGATTAAACTACATCAAGAAGATAATGACTACATCAATGCCAGTTTGATAAAGATGGACGAAGCCCAAAGGAGTTACATTCTTACGCAGGTGAATGGATTGTCCACATTTTTTTAATGGCTCTTGGCCTTACTTGATATCAGCCTAAGAACTTTAGAGTACTGTCATTTATACCTCAAATAAGATCCACCGCATCCTTTCAAAGGTCAGGTTTTACGCAATCCAAAACAGCAACGAGGAAGGAAAAGAATCTTCCTTCAGAGATTCAGGTTGGTTGTCACCCGCGTCTTTTCTGGGAAGTATGCCACTTGCTGGGCTTCTAGAAAACAGCACGAAATGCCACAACTGCCTGTGGTCTGTTGATAGAGGCAGCAGAGCCGTGGCAAGAGAAGCGCCCGTACCTGTGTTGATTCCATAATTGAAGAGGGTTAGCAGTAGACCAGTAATCTCTGCCCAGGTAGCTACTCAGAATTTCTCAGCATGGTCCTCATTCTTTGGCCCAGAAAAAAAAGCATCCTTAGATTATGTGGACAAGCATGCAAAACCGTTCAAAATTCCCATTGGCTTTTGACATTTTTATGGGAACAAATCATAAAAATGATCTAACACTTGATCTTCTTGTGAAACACTTACTGGCATATGACCCCAAGACCACGGGTATCTAGGAAAGACGATAAAGAAATTTCTTTTTACTTAATTTTCTCAAGTCTTAGTCTGTTACCTGTAAGTTGCTCTAAACACTCTGTGTTTCTCTTTTTTTTTTTAATTTTTTTTTTTTAATGTTTCTCTTTTTTTTTTTTTTAGAGACAGAGCATGAGCGGGGGAGGGGCAGAGAGAGAGGGAGACACAGAATCTGAAGCAGGCTGTAGGCTCTGAGCTGTCAGCACAGAGCCCGACACAGGGCTCGAACCCACCAACTGTGAGACCAGGACCTGGGCCAAAGTTGGATGCTCAACTGACTGAGCCATCCAGGTGCCCCTGTGTTACTCACTGTCTTAATCAAACAGCAAGGGGAAACTACTGGAGTGTTTATTTATTTTTTTTTTTAACGTTTATTCATTTTTGAGAGACAGAGAGAGCGCATGAGTAGGGAAGGGGCAGAGAGAAGGAGATACAGAATCCGAAGCAGGCTCCAGGCTCTGAGCTGTCAGCACAGAGCCCCATGAGGGGCTCGAACTCATGAACTGCCGAGATCATGACCTTGAGCCGAAGTTGGAAGCTCAACCAACTGAGCCACCCAGGCGCCCCTCTCTCTCTGTTTTTTAATCATAATTTTTGCTTTCTCGTTCTATATCAGTTTATCATTCTTTAAAAAAAATTTTTGGGGGGCACCTGGGTGGCTCAGTCGGTTGAGCATTCCGACTTCGGCTCAGGTCATGATCTCGCAGTCTGTGGGTTCGAGCCCTGCGTCGGGCTCTGTGCTGACAGCTCAGAGCCTGGAGCCTGCTTCGGGTTCTGTGTCTCCCTCTGTCTCTGCCCCTCCCCTGCTCATGCTCTGTCGCTCTCTGTCAAGAATAAATAAACATGAAAAAAAATTTATTAAAATTTTTTTTTAGTGCTTGTTTATTTTTGAGAGTGAGAGAGACAGAGCGTGAGCAGGGGAGGGGCAGAGAGAGAGACACACACGCAGAATCAGAAGCAGGCTCCAGGCTCCGAGCTGTCAGCACAGAGCCTGACACGGGGCTCAAACCCACGAACTGCGAGATCATAACCTAAGCTGAAGTAGGACGCTTAACCGACTGAGCCACCCAGGAGTCCCAGTTTATCGTTCTTTTATATGGCTTTGGCATATAGGGTGATTTTGAACATCGTACTTCTGTTTAACATTTAGAGATTAAAATAACAGTGAAGCCAGAAAGCATATGAACAGAGGCTGCTTTAGGGCAGGGAGCTGGGTCAGAGCAAATCTACCGTGGCCCTGCCTTACTGCCCTGTCTTGTCCTGTTCCCCTCCTCTCTGTCCATGAGGACAGTCAGTCTGAGTGCCTCCCAGTGTACAGAACAACAGCCATGCTGTGTTCAGTCCTGGGACCCATTCAGGAAGTTCTTGGTGTATGCACAGGGGGCGGGCCTTTACAAGGCCTCAGGTCAAAGTCTTCCCAGCACCCCTGGGGTGGTTGGGGTAGAGTGATAAGGAAGGAGATCCTGGTGGTGGCAAGCTGGCGGGAAGAGGTTGAGGGAAAAGCAGCTTCTTGGTAACTTCTCTTTTTAGAAGAAGCCAAGTTTTTTACTTCCTGATTTCAGCCGTTCAACTTTGGTGTGGGGTTAGGCAGTCCAAAGCAAAGATAGATAGGGGTATAAAGTCAAATGGAGCGCCAGGATATCACCATGGAAACTTTTACACCACTGCCTTCCCCATCCCCGTGCCCTAGCAGTTATTGGCACATCTGAAGGTCTCTCTGTTTTGTCAGGTGGTACCATGGACATATCTAGCTGCCTGCACGTCACCCTTTGCCCTGGGATTTATAAAAGGGACTGAAGTAACCTGGCCCCAAAGTTATACCTCTAGACAGTAGGAGTGAAACATTTTCCAAGCTACAAAACCAAGAAAACCCTGCCCATTTTTTATTTTCGGTGTTCATGATGCAAATAATACAAGTCTATAGTCTTTTTTTTTTAAGCCAGTGATGTGGAACTATAGAGAATGATGGCAAAGGTGCCTCTGTTACCTTCACAGTGAAGTGTTGGCTAAGTTGCTGTGTCTCCTTTCAGATTTTATAGGATTTAAAAAAAATTTTTTTAACGTTTATTTATATTTGAGAGAGAGAGGGAGATAGACAGAGCATGAGCAGGGGAGGGCAGAGTGAGACAGAGACAGAATCTGAAGCAGGCTCCAGGCCCTGAGCCGTCTTCACGGAGTCCGACGTGGGGCTCGAACTCAGGAGCCGTGAGATCGTGACCTGAGCCGAAGTCGGACGCTCAACAGACCAAGCCGCCCAGGTGCCCCACTTACATGATTTTTCAGTCCCTGAGACCCATCCTAAACTAGGGTGATGGGAGGTGGGGAAGGTGGCAGGCTGGGACCTGGTGGGAGCCGCCCCTGTGAGGCCTGGCCCTCATGCCCAACTTGCAGGATGAGAGACCTAGTTGGCCAGCCGGGAGGCCTGGGGCTGTTGTCTGAGGCTCTGGCTGGAGCGCAGATGTGTCCGGTTTAGGCAGCAGGAGGAAGAGGAGTTCAGGAAAGTGAGTGGGCACTGAGGGCCCATGTGGTCAACAAAGGTGTGGTGAGACTTGAAGGGAAAGGAGGCAAAAAATCAGGAGAATTTGGATGAAAATAAGTGAGACTGGAAACCATTCTAGAAGTGGTGCTGGCCGGAGGAGGTGATGCGTTCTGTCACGGTGGTGAAAGGTGATGTCCTTTCCAGGCAGTACTAACAGTTGAGACAAACTGGAGGCGTCCATACTCTTGTATCCAGTAAACACCTATGCCTACTGCCAGTCGGCCCGTACCCCACCATGTCCCGGTGCCCACGCTGGACCCCTTGGGCTACCTAACTGATCATTTGTGACTACATCTTTTATGTTCTTTGGTCCAAGGATGAAGGTGGTCCGTAGTCAGGCATCATTTTTTTTTTTAAGCTTATTTATTTATTTTGAGAGAGAGCATGCATGTGTGAGCAGGGGAGGGGCGGAGAGAGAAGGAGATAGAGAATCCCCAGCAGGCTCCATGCTGTCAGTGCAGAGCCTGACGTGGAGTTCGATCCCACAGACCGTGAGATCATGAACTGAGCCGAAATCAAGAGTTGGGTGCTTAACCGACTGAGCCACCCAGGTGCTCCGGGTTCATCATTGTTTATTTTTTTTAAGCTTATGTATTTTGAAAGAGAGACAAGGGCACCTGGGTGGCTCAGTCAGTTTAGTGTCTGACTTCAGCTCAGGTCATGATCTCATGGTTCATGAGTTCGAGCCCTTCATCGGGCTCTGTGCTGACAGCTTAGAGCCCGGAGCCTGCTTCAGATTGTGTCTGCCTCTCTCTCTGCCCCTCCCCGACTCGTGCTCTGTCTCTCTGTCTCTCGAAAATAAATAAACATTAAAAAGGGAAAAAAAAGAGAAAAGAGACAACACGAGTGGGGGAGGGTGAGAGAGGGAGGGAGAGACAGAGTGCCAACTGACTGAGCCACCCAGGGGCCCCTCATCGTTAGTAATAGTGATAATAGCTAACATTCCACTGGATGTGTACCATGTTCCAGGTGCTACGGTAAGACCTTGACATGAACGGATATAGTTAATATTCCCTTCACAGCCTTGTGAATAAGCACTATGATTGGTTGAGTGAGCTGGGTGGAGAAACTGAGGCATAGAGATGTGAAGTGACTCATCCCAGGTCACGCGGACGATCAGTGATTGGAGCTGAACTGAAGCCACCAGAAGTGTCACCGATGATCACTTCCCCATACTGCCTCTTCCCAGCACCCACTAGCTTTGTGCCATATTCCACTCACCGTCAAGAGGGGCCTCAGTGGAGCCCCTCTGCTAGCCAGCTCAAACCGGAAAGCAGAATCCGCATTTTCTGTCTTCTGCTGGTCAGCCCGGAACCAGCCCTGAGAGGCAGATACAACCTTCCACCACCACTAGGCAGGGAGGGTGGCACCTGTCCCAGCCTCAGCTGCCCTCGTGCCTAAGGGCACTGTCGTCGGCCGACCGCCAGTGGTGAGCTCTCGGTGGAGCGAGTCAGTGTAACATCACGCACACTTTGTGGATTGTGTATTTGCAGGGCCCTTTGCCCAACACGTGTGGTCACTTTTGGGAGATGGTGTGGGAGCAGAAAAGCAGGGGCGTGGTCATGCTCAACAGAGTGATGGAGAAAGGCTCGGTAAGTGACGGATTTATCTGCTCTTTACGTTACCGTCCGTAAGCGTGCCGGTCCGTGAAGTTGTCATTTTTGTCTGAGTCGATTTCTTGAAATTGCTTTTGTATTTCTTTTACGTAATGTCCTTTTTAGTAGAAAAACTTAAAGAAGTGATATACACATACATGTTTATTGTAAACGAGTCAGAAAAGTAAATGAATTAAGAAGAGGGGAAAAGGTCCCAATTGCCCTTGACCTATCCCTCACTCATCAGTCAGTCTCTCTCCAGAGTGTGTTCATATTTGTTCAGGAACACCCTAGCCTGCGTGCATCTGTCCCTTGAGTCACCGCCCTGGCCTTTCGACTTGTTCTCCTCAGCGTATCCTACACCGAGACCAAGTGTCACCACCCCTTTTCCCAGCTGAAAACCCTTGTGGGGCTCCCACCGCCTCCTGGGATGTGCCCGTTGTGGCTACAGGACCAGTTAACCGGGACCCCGGTTTCCCACATCCATCCCCGGACTCCAGCCAGAACACACGTCTGTTGTTTCAGTTCTCTGGACCAGTCTGAGTCACTGTCCCACCCCAGCCCTCTTGCAGGTATCTCCAGTGGCTTCCCTCGAGTCAGCCACGGCTCATGCTCTCCCGCCCATCTCATCGTGTGGGTTGCCCGTTACAGGCCCGTCTCCCGTGCGAGGTGATACAGTGTGCGGGGCACAGTGGCGTCAACGTAGCGAATAGACGCCACACCCCTGCTACCTGGCTCCTTCCCTCCTCTCCCGGCCGGGGGCTCTCCAGCCTTGGCAGTGGAGGCCCTGGGAGAAAGCGAGCAGAGGAATGCGGACACCAGTAGGAATGAGTGGCCAGGAGCAGAGAACGGCGTGTGCCCAGGCTTTGCCAGGAGCCGGCCCTGTGCTCTGGGGCTCACCCGGGCCACTGCGCTCACGGCTGTCCTGGCCGCCTCGGGTCCCGGCTTGCCAGGAGAGCAGAAGGCTCCAGAGAAGCCGACCCTCCAAAGAAAGCACACTCGTGGCCCTAGAGGGTAAAAATACAAGTGCAGAGAAGTAACATCGAAGGGGACTTGAGCTCCCCCACGGAGCCCCCCCCCCCGCCCCCCCCAAGAACCATTCGTAGTTACAGCCCACGGCACGACGGCGCATGTTGAAAATCAGGCTTTTTGCCTCTGCGCCCTTTTCTTAATCTTAAAGTATTTATTTGCTCGATAACAACAGATGGAGAACTTACCTGAGCGTTCAAAGAATGAAATCCTGCTTCTTAGAAAATTGTTTTCAGTGAAAGTGGTTTTTCATGTTTTCTGCTTCAGTGGCTTGATTAGTAAAATGTGAAGTTACAAATGTGGAGCCACCTCCCACCTGTCACCACTCTTGTCAGCAATTTAGAATAAAGAGACAAATGTTAGGTTCCCACAGTATACACTCTCTGCGAGGGAAAGTGAAACGTGGTGGCCTGGCCACACGTTCAGCACCCGGTAGCATCCAGGGTCTCGAAACATCAGCACCGCTGACACGGGAGGACACGGGAGGCTGCTGGGCAGCGGCCCTGGCCTCCACCCACGAGATGCCGCTAGCCTGCCCGCCCCACCGGCGGCAATCAGAAGGTCTCCAGACATTGTCCAAATCTGTGCAAAATTGCTCCCAGTTGCGAAGCACTGTTCTGGATGGTTTTGAGGGTTGGGAAGTTTCTTTTTTATAAATTTTTTTGGGTTTGTTTGTTTTTTGAGAGAGGGAGGGAGCACGAGTGTGAGCGGAGGAGGGACAGAGAGAGAGGGAAAGAAAGAATCCCAAGCAGGCTCCACACAGCGCGGAGCCCGATGAAGGGCTCCAGCTCCCAAACCGCGAGGTCACGACCTGAGCCAAAACCAAGAGTCAGACGCTTAACCGACGAGCCACCCAGGCGCCCTGAAGGGTAGGGAATTTTAAATCGAGTTGTTTATCCAGAAATCATTGGATATGGTAGCATTTCCTTTTTATTTGGTACTGAAGGTTTGGGCGAAACCTCTTTGCCGCTGGCACAGTCCCGCAGGGGCGCTGTCGTGACGTCGGCACTGCGTGCTGCTCACCGGGCCTGTGCTTGGTTGCCCGCCGTCCAAGGCTGACCGTAAATGGACCATCCATCCTCTGACAGTTTTTCCCCTTGGCCATTGAAAGAAAAAAAGGAAACCTGGCTAGTTGATTCTCTCGTACTTTACTGTGATCGTGTGACGTTAGTCTCGGTTTTCCTTTGTAACTGTCCTTCCCGCTCAGGGTCGTGCACACCGACGTGGAAAGTGGTGAATGGTTTGAGGTTCTTAAAGCTTCTTGGGGTCAGCAGTTTCAGTCCAGCGTCGATATTATCATCCCCATTAGAGCTGACTGGGGAAAATTGTAAGAGGCTGCAGTGCCTTATTTGCTTAGCTAATCTAATTATAAACCGTGCAGCCATCCCACGGTACGAACCAGCTTGCAGAGCGTTTCCGTGTGATGCGTATTTGTTTTCTGGTTTCCTTCCTTCTCTGAGTAGTGTAGGACATGCCCCTCTTATTTCTGGCAGAGCTGGCCGTTAACCCTTTTGGGACCTTGTGCTTCCTGGAAAACAGTAGTGCGGGAAATGTGTGTTAGACTGCGCTCATCCAGGTACCCGAAGGTCTCGGTTCGATTTCCAGCTTGAGCGGAGACGTGTCCGTGAAGAGTGTGTATGTGGGGAAGGGCAGGGGTGGTGGCTGTTTAGGCAGGGCGGACAAGCAAGGTGCTGTTTAACCAGAAGCACCGCCTGTATCTCTCTCCCGAAACCCCAGCTAAAGGTGCTGTTTGATTTCAGTGCTTTTGCACACGAGACGCTCCGGATTTGTATCACGGGAACTTCAGGCTTCATCCGTCTGCTCAGTTAGCTCTCTGGCTTGTCACTCCTTGGGAAAGCCGACTCCTCCGTCACAGGGTCAGCCCAGGTGTCATTCATGGATTTTTCTAAAGGTGCCTGGCTGTTTTGGAAGGCCGGGGCCTCTGTCGCCCATCCAGCTTCCAGGTGGTAACGGCAGCCACGACAGCCACCGGCGTGTTGGTGCTGCCACGGTGACGTTTGGTGCCGACCCAGGACGTGGCACGATTTGAATCCTGGTGAAGGACTGCTTTCGAGTAAGATAAATCTCCTTCTCGGGTTGGTGTGTGTCAGTTTAAAGGCTAGCAGGAAGTAGTGATCTCGTGCTTCAGTTTTTTGTTTTGTTTTATTTTGTGTGTTAAAACAAAAATTCGTACAGGAAATGACAGCAAGCAGAGCATGGCATGTTACCGCGAATGCCTGAGAGCTCTTAAAAATAAACACCGCTCGATGCACACTTCGTGCGTGCCAGGATTGCACACTTCTTGCGGACTTTCTTTGGAGGTAGTAGGCGTCCAGAATCTCGGGCTTGTACCTGATCGCGGAGGTTTCTTAGGCTTTATATGCAGTTTTGAAAGTGAGTGTTTGCTGTGTGGAGGTGAAATTTGAAAGACTCTTTCTTCCCTGCCCATGAGACCCGAAAGCATTGGCCTCTTCTTTGGCAGCGACCGGCCGTTCTGCCTTCCCGCTTCTCTGCTCGCTCGTGGCCCTGGGTGCGTGCTCCAGCTCATGCGGTGTTGCGCCCGCCAGGGCAGGCTCTTTGGTTCTGGGCTCTTTAGGAGCCGCATGGTCCTGATGGTTGGAAGCGTGGAAATAAATGCATCCTTTAAACCTCTTCTGTCGCCAGTGCTGGCTGCCCTGCCCACTTTGGCTGAGCAGGGGGCCTTGCCTCGTCGCTGATGCTTTGCGTCCCGAGCGGCAGAATTACCTTGAGGCCGACAGATTGGCCGTGTTCCGGGGGTTCATCTTTGGCGTTCAGTGTCAGGGAGGTGATCTGGGTGAAACTGGCCGGGTCTTTCAAACAGGCCCTGTCCGGGCTCTTTCGAAAGCCGTGTGGGCCTTCTGTTTCGGAACAGTGACGTCGATGCTACGCTGACATCACGATCTGGTGTCTGTTGGGGTGTTTCTCCTTTTTCTGTGGTTGCAGAACAGCTGCAGCTGGGCCGCGTGCGGCTTCGTTAGAGCAGGCCTGGTGGGCCTTCGTGCTTCTGTCTCTGGTCTGCTGAGGAGCATCCTGGCTCTTTGCTGCCCAGGGGACGCCGTGGGCTCCTGGGCCTTCTGCCAGAGTCACCGTGGTCTGTCCCTGCCCCCCTGTTGCTCTTCTGGCACTGGCTTCTGGGCAGTCACTGCCTGGGAAACCCCAGTCACCCCCCCAAGTGCACCCCTGTCAGAGGCCACTCCTTCCGTATGGTTTTCCCTGATCTCTTTCCTGTAACCTCAGCTGGCCTGGAACATTATTCCCCTCTTCTGAATTCCCATTGCACGCCCACAGGGGTTCCTCCTGCCACACCACCTCGTCACTGCTTAGCACGAACAGTCTCTCTCCTGACCGGCAGGCTGGCCCTGCAGGGTTCCTTCCACCTCCTGTGGCATTTCAGACACAGCACCCTGTGCCTCGGAGAAGGTACTGAGTGGGCCAGCGCGTGTTCAGTTGCAACTGGCTTGGATTTGTGCCATTTCCCAAAGAGCTGTTTACGTCCACTGGTACTTCATGTGGCGGAAATCATGTCTTTGGGGGTTCCCTCTTTCTGGGCACCTTGTCTGACTTTGTGGTTCATAGACCTTCAGCTTAGCCCCCATCTATCAGCTGTTTTGGTCCAAAATGTTCACCAACAAACAGAAATGTCTGCCGTGGAAACCTAGTTGAAGGTATGCCGCTAAATTTGAGTCCCAATTTTTTCTTGAACTCTAAATAAAACCAAATTTGGGGGGTTTGCTTACTTTGAAGAAAAAGTTCATGAGCTACATTTAAATGAAGACCTGAAATTATTCCTGAAATTCTTAAACTAGAAAATCAAAAGGATTTTTCAGCACCCACCCAAACCAGAATGAAAGGGTGGGATACAGCAGTGGGTGATCCCGAGCCCCGGAGGAGCCCGTCTCCTGCCTTCTCTAAACATCCAGCCTGTTCACCGTGTTCCACTGTCTCCTCTAGACGTGGTTATTTTCCCCAGGGTAAGGAGTCTACGTTGTGCCAACGGCACTGACCAGTTCTTGGTAGTCTTCCAGATGGCTGTGCAAGTAGAGTCTGTGAGAGACTAAAGCTTTTGTACGGTTTGACTTCGCTTCATAGATGGTCTGGAAGGACCAGACCCCTGGAGCGCCTCATGGTGGGGAGAGCCAGGGAGCGGCTGCGTTTGGAGGTCCGAGCCCTCTCTGCCCAGCTAGTCCTGGTTTGGGTCTTCACCCCCTTCCCGTCTCCCCAAGAGGCAGGTTGTGCTGACGGTGACTTCCAAGGTCAGAAAACTCCCGGTTTCCCCGTTGGGTTGTCCTAAAGCGCGTGGAAGGCACCTTGTACCTCCCTTCATAGGAAAACCGTCCGTGGCTCACAGTAATGCATCCTTTTCTCTTCTAGTTAAAATGTGCGCAGTACTGGCCTCAGAAAGAAGAAAAAGAAATGATCTTTGAAGACACAAATTTGAAACTAACCTTGATCTCTGAAGATATTAAGTCGTATTACACGGTGCGGCAGCTAGAATTGGAAGACCTTACAGTGAGTATCGCACGTGCTGTTCCGTACTTCGGACGGGCCCTGGCTGAGATGTCTTTTCACCTGGGTCATACTGCCTAACCCCGGTTTTTCCGGTCCCTCCCTCGCCACAGAGCTCCCTCCCTAAACTGGAACGCCAGTTCATCACGGCTTTTAGGGAAAGGGGGGTTTCTCATCTAAAACTTCTCCGTTCCTGTCTTTGCAACCGCAGAGGGACTGAAACGGTGGCCTGCATGTCACGTAGCAGCCGCTGCCTCTTTTGTCGTCCACGGTCTCTTTAGCGCGAAGCGAGGGAAGAAGGGCCCTTCTGGGGCTGAGTTCACGGTCGATGAGGTCTTGGGTTTGCTCGTTGCGGAAGAATTTATAACACCAGCTGCTGGCTGTCATTGCAAGCTGGTCTTGAAACGGGCCAAGGCGCGGGGCTGAGAAGCTGTACCGCACAAGGCCCGCGTGGGGGTTCCAAACAGCCCAGCAGGAGCGCTCGCCTTGTGGGGACCCTCTACCAGTACTCGCAGCCACGGGCGGGAGCTCCCAGCAGCTCCCGGGGACGTCCGCAGCGAGGGCGGCCAGCCACCACCTTCTGGAACGTAGCTGCGTGGGGTGGATTCCTGGCCCCGCCGTGTCAGACTGTCAGACTTCGGGTGGAGGGGCATCGTGTCTCCCCGTGTCTCCGTTTCCCCTTCGCTCAGAGGGGGGTTTTGTAAGGGTTCAGAAGGTAACATAGGGGAAGAGGTAGAACAGCACTGGGTCAGCAGGTACCGTGGAGTCGAAGTAACGGGTTTGGCCCGGGAGCAGCGCGCACCCACAGATGGAAGGGCAGGCGGGATCGCGGCTCGCCGGGCTGCGCCGAGGTGAGTCTGCCCCCGAGGTTTATTCACGTGCCAGTTTTAAACTTCCTGCTTTCCAGTGCACATGACTCCTGTTGTTGCATTGCTAATTGAAACAAGATCTAGCCCTCCGCGCGGGTGACCACGAAGCAGAGGAGAGGTTGAAGTCGCGTGGCTTCCGCGAGCACCGCGGGGCACTTCCCGAGTGCTGTCTCTTCTCTGTGTGACGGCTCTGCAGCCGTGATCCTGCTGCAGCCACACACGCGGGCTCCAGGGCTGTGATTTATGGAGGGGTTTGACGGAGGATTTTCAGGAATAATGTTGGCAGCGTGTTGGAATGTGCCTGGAGGATTATGCACTGGACTTTCTTCTGCATGCTCTTTAAATTTTGCAAGCCTAACACGAAGCGCGACTTCTGGTAAACTCTTGAGACGATATCTCCGGCTCGTTGAGGGAAATGGAATTCTGACCGAGCAGAAGCGGCCCGTGCTGTGTTTGCAGAATACGTGCAGCAGTGTGGAGGTTTTGATGTTGAGAAGATCTGGTCGCTCTAACAGACTTTGTTTTGAAAAATTCTTTTCTCAGCCGTGTGTCTGTTGAGACACAGGTCTAGAATGGATTCCTTGAGAAAGAGGTGGGCAGGTGTGCGAGAGGGGATGAACAGGAGATAACCGTCCCTTTTTAAGGATTGAAAGAAAGAACTTGCTTTTGGTATATTCCCCCCCCCCCCCTATTTTTAAATCTATTTTTAAGTGTTTTTCTTTCCCTAAAAACCAGAAAGGGCATTTCTCATTTTCAGCCACCCAAGGAGACCATTTTCTAGGGAGGAAGAAAATGGCATTGCCTAGTGTGGTTCTATAAATCATCTTCATGTCACCGGCAGATTCTTCCAGTTCAGCAGAAGGGTGTCTGTGTGTCAGAGCTGGTGCAGGGTTACATATGTATATGTGTTGCTGATGTAAAGTCACTGGGGTTTTCTGTAGGCTCTCTCATACGTTTTCATCCCACTGAGCCCCAGGAAGGCGGTCACAACTAAAGCTAAGCTCTGGGAGGGCAAGGACAGTGTCTTTGCCACATGGCTGGCACATGGCAGGCACTTTGGGCACATTTTGTTAAGTGAGGGGAGGCATGGCATTGTTGGTGAGCAGGCCTCTGGCCCAGGCCCAGGCCTTTGCCGCCAGCTGCTCTCCAGGTGACCTAGGCACTGACATGGCCCTTGGCACTGCGTGGCAGGGAGATAGATGCTCAAGGCGGTGTGGTTCCTGTCTGCATGTCTTCTTCCTGTGCCCACTTTGGCGAGGCCGGCGGGCGTACCTACCCCATAGTAAGACTGGCTCCCGTGAATGGTGTGCCCTTCGCCGAGCAAAATCTTGAGTGCTCTCCTCCCACTGAGAACTACGTTTTGATCATTTCTGCCGGAGGCCAGGTGTCCACCCTGGGGGTGGACTCTTTGTAGGTTCAGAAGGAGGAGCAGAGCTGAAAGTGGCACCAGAGGGCCACTCTTCTTGCTGTTGCACTGGGAGCAGACCGGGCCAGGGGAGAAACACTTGGGGACGAGGACCAGGGTCTTCCTTGCAAAAGTTCCTGCCGCAGGCTCTGAACACAGGGGCTCTGGAGTCCAAACTGAAACTCCTGCTTCCTCACTTAATGGAGGGTCAGCCTCCGAGCCTCAGTCTCCTAACCAAGAAGAGGGGAATAGTGGGCGTACACGCCCCCAAAGGGTTAACGTGAGAATTCAGTGAGCTGATGCGTCTGGCGCTAGAACGCGGTGGGGCGGGTTGGGGCTGGTGGGGTCGACACCCTCCTCCTCAGCTGGGTCATCGAGCCACACGTGGCAGCCACCGAGCCTTGGAGACGGAGCTGGTTCCTTTTTTTCTCTAAAATGGCAAGAAGCCCGGGATGACCCAGAGCTGGTGCCACATGCACAGAGTTACGTTTTTCCTCTTTCGTGGGAAGCCTTACAGGGCTCGAGGACAGGACCGCCGTGGGCGGTGACGCGGCATCATTGTGCCTCGTGGGGCAGAGAGAAATCACTTGTAACCGTGAAGACGGCAGAGGTGATAGGGGCACCGGAGGAGAGATGTGGGTGAGGATGTTCCATATGCTAAAGGAAGGGACGTCAAGGCAGGTGTCCAGTGTCGGGCACCTCAGTGCTTGGAATTCCTTGACTCGGCGAGTGGACGGGAGGAGATCCGGAAATGTGAGAGGTGAAGCTGCTCTTAGAGTGAGATGGGGGCCTGGTGGGGGCGACTCTTCGTGCGTACTCGGAAGCAGTGATTTCTGTACAGATGATTATCTCAGAATTGGCATGAGGTGTCTTTTTGGTTTTGTTTTTGTTTTTCTTTCAGTCTCAAGAAACTCGAGAGATCCTACATTTCCACTATACCACGTGGCCTGACTTCGGCGTCCCAGAATCGCCAGCTTCGTTCCTGAACTTCCTTTTTAAAGTCCGCGAGTCAGGGTCACTCAGCACGGAGCATGGCCCTATCGTGGTGCACTGTAGTGCGGGCATCGGCAGGTCGGGGACCTTCTGTCTGGCTGACACCTGCCTCCTGCTGGTGAGGAGGCCCCTGAAGACCCTGGGAAGAGAAGGGAACCCATTGAACATCTCTTGTGGCCTCTGCCCACGGCTTCTCTGCCATGGTCTCTGCAGTGAACTAGCAACGATCTTCCATTTTTAACACTTGCCCTCCTGTGAAAGTAGCTCTACCCTAAGAAGCTTTTGTTCAGGGGGATATTCTTCAGTTGAATTGCAGAATCGAGGAAGGTCCAAAGAATGCTCTTCTCTCATTCTTTCCCCTGTGCTCTGGTGGTCCCCATTTTGCTGCATTTACTCACATTGTCTCCAATTCCGCCTCCCCACGGCCATTTTTGGCTGAGTAGAAACCAGAGCACTCCTCCAGAACATGGAAAAATCACATTGTACTTGAGAGTCGGAGCTGACTCGGGGTGTCTCCTCTCTGGCTTTCAGATGGACAAGAGGAAAGATCCTTCTTCTGTTGATATCAAGAAAGTTCTGTTAGAAATGAGGAAATTTCGGATGGGACTGATCCAGACAGCAGACCAGCTCCGTTTCTCCTACCTAGCTGTGATCGAAGGTGCCAAATTCATCATGGGAGACTCTTCAGTACAGGTAAGCATTGCTTCCGCTTTTCATCCAGGTGTGTTGATCTCGAACTTTTGTCTCTGAAGAAGGAGGCTGTCAGCTGTGAAAGTTCAAACCCTAGCACGTGTCAGAAGAAATAGCTGTCCTTCGTGTTTAAAAAGCTAGAAAGCTGCGGAAACGTTCACCACGTTCCGGTTTCTGCCTTTGACGTGTTGACGTAGAGAACGTTGATGGGGAGAGTAGACTTTATTTTCGAAAGATTTCACCTTCCGAGTATATGTGTCTGCAGCCCCAAGGAGCAGAGAAAGCCCCTCACCTCTGCTCGCCTAAAGGGGAGCAGATTTCCTGACACATCAGCCCAGTGTGAATACGAATGGAACTTTCTCTCGCTGCTTTCTCCAGGAGCAATGGAAGGAGCTCTCCCACGAGGACCTGGAGCCCCCACCCGAACACGTCCCCCCTCCTCCCCGGCCGCCCAAACGAATCCTGGAGCCACACAATGGGAAGTGCAAGGAATTCTTCCCAAACCACCAGTGGGTAAAGGACGAAACCGGGGAGGATAAAGAAGACTGCCCCGTCAAGGAAGAAACCAGAACCCCCTTAAACGTCCCTTGCAGCGTGGAAAGGTAAGGCGAGGGGGGCCTGGCTTATTGGGGTGAGGGGATGTGACCTTCCAGTTGAGAAACGCGTGTTGCCATTGAAACCCTGTGGACACAGCCTCCTCTTGGCAAGCGTAGCTTCTGTGTCTTTGAAGAATGAGGCCCCAGAGACATCCAGCCACAGGTTGGTCCGGTGAAGTGACCCAGTTCGGTGGGGCTCTAGCACCACCTTGTGGCACCCATTGGAACCAGAGATTCGCAGGACAGTCCTGCTCGGAAATGACCTTGCCCTCCCTCAGGCTTCCAGCCAGTCCTGAAACGTGATATCCAGGTTAGACCGTTACACTTTCAGCCCCCAAATGGTCCTTCTGGAAGTTTCACCTTTTCGTGTGCTCTTGATTAACTTAATGCCATTTAACCAAGATTATTGAGTACCTATTGGTACACGTGAAGTACTGAGATCGCTAGAACATGGCCCCTGGTCTGTGTTCTAGAAGATTCTGTGGGGACAGAGACCGTAGGTTATGGTTGGGAGCCTGGGGACAGTAAGGAGACGGAAGTGCAAGCTGTGGCGGTCAGCCCTAGCAGCGAGACGCTCAGCCTTCTCCGGGTGCTCAAGGAAGGCTGCCCACATGAGGCGTGGAAGCTTGGAGAACAAAGGGAGGCAGGCCTGAGCCAGAGCCTCTGGAGGCAGTGCCCTTGGTCCCTGATTTTTGGATGAGTGTGTGCTGTGCCCCCAGCATCTGTCCACGTCTAGAAATTTAGTGCGTGGCAGTTCGCAGACAGGTGTGCAAGAGATGTACAGGTGGAGGTGTTCGTTGTGGCATCGTTTGCAATGGTGAAGAATCAGAGCTGAGCCAGTTGTATATCCAGGGATTTGATAAGTTGTGCTTTCTCCTACCTTGGGATGTTCTGGAACTGTTAAAGGACAGGATCGGGAATTATACTCAAGAAAGCAGGTTGTACGTGGTGGGTGCCCCAGTGGTCCTCTGGCTACATCGATCATCAGAATCTTAACCTGGGCACCTTGCTAAATGCTGGTTGCCAGGCCCCAGTCCTGACCTATGAAGTTGAGTCACCAGGGTCCTCCTGCAGCTGGGTGCCTGTCACAACAACATCCCATCTGGTTCTAGGGCTTGAGGAAGGTCTGTGCAGCGGGGCCTCCCAGAGCAGGTCCAGGTGACGTGCAGAGCGATAGCTCGGTGACGGTCCCCCAGGGAGACTGTGCCTAGCTTCCAAGGGCCTCTGGTGACGTTCTCAGGGCGGGCCAGTGTGCTGCATCTGAGGGCCTGCTGAGAGTCGAGGGTGAGAGAGGAGAGAGCTGACACGTGACTGGTGTCCAGTTTGTCACCTGTACTGGTTGAGACTGGCGAAGAGTGGTGGCTCTCACACTGTGTATGTGAAGGTGGTAGGGAGGGAAGGGCGGATCTGGGAAGATAGAAGCCAAAGAGCTCCAGGAAGAAGCGCAGCCATGCTAAGAACGTACCTGCCTCCGGACAGCAGTGGGGGCCCGCGTGCACACAGACCTGGGCCCCGCGGCCAGGGCTCGCGGCTGCGTGCCAGAAAGCGGGTGCTTTGTACCGCCTCCTCCTGTCTCCTGGGAAGGGGGTGCCTCAGGGTGGTCCTGCCAGTCACACAAGATGCTGCTGGGGTAGAAAGACCCTGGAGTGGCCTGTGAGAAGCAGGACGTGTTGTGGTCAGGGCCTCTCGAGGGAGGCCAGGGTGGAGGAAAGGGAGAGGCCTGGAGGAGGTGGTGAGGAGAAGGGGGGCCTCTGTTGGCCTCTCTGAGACAGCCCTGGAGCGAGAACACCGTGCACATCGTCCCCACAGGGTGTCTCTGGCTCTCCACCAGAAGGGCAGCCAGGGTCCTGTGTGCAGGATCCCTGAGCAGCGGTGCTCCTGGCAGGATTGGGTTGATGCTGGGGACGCGAGCCTGGCACAGGGCGGGCTGAGGGGCAGAGGGATGTGTGATGTCCCCAGGTCAGCCAGCAGCGACAGAGGCTCCTGGGGAGAGGGTGGTAGAGTGTGGGCCACACCATTGCCTTCTGTGATCTAGAACAGAACGTTCTCCAAGCAAACCCCAGGACAAACAAGCACCTGTCTTTGCACCAGTGGCTGTATTTGTCCTCGGAGTCTTACCCACCCCCATCACCAAGGAGTCCACTGGTCTCCGGAACCATACCTTGGCGATGGAGACCGCCTGGGTCTCGGGGCGGGTGGCTGTGGGGGTGCCAAGTGGGCTTCAGGTCGGTGTCCCCATCGCCAAGGTTTCTTTACACATGGCTCGTTTTTTTCTTAGAATTCCAACTGTCATCATAGCGTCCTCGGCATCGTTTTCCCTAGAGTGGGTAACCAGTGTCCGTCCCTCTCCTCCCTCAGCACGAGTCCAGACACTGAAGTCAGAAGGCGGGTCATGGGGGCAGGTCCTGCCCAGGGGGAGCCATCACCGCCCAAGGAGGAGCAGGACCAGGCGCTGACTCCCTGGAAGCCCTTCCTGGTCAACATGTGCATGGCCACGGTCCTCACGGCCGGCGCGTACCTCTGCTACAGGGTATGTTTTCACTGATGGACGTGCTGGCAAGACCTCGTGTACAGAAAGCACTGGCCGACAGCCCGGCGTTAGCATTCAGTGCTGTGGAAGGATCTGAGCCAGTCTCAGAAGAAACAGAGCAGAGGTTTTTAAAGTCTGGAACTGTGAAGGGCTAACGAGAGAATTGAGGATTGATGCACCGGGGTTTTAAGGAGCCCTGTGGTCCCAAGAATATACGAGTCTAATCTCAGGGCCTTAACCTATTCAGGAGTAAGTAGAGAAAATGCCAAATACGTGTCTCTCTGTCTCTCTCTCTCTGTCTCTCTCTGTCTCTCTCTCTTTTTTTTTTTTGCGTGTGTTATTATTTGTTTTTGAAAAAAAATAGAATTACAACACATTGTTGTTTTTAACCTTTATAAAAAGCAGCTTTTGTTATTTCTGGAAAAAAAAAGAGACTAGGCACTTACAAAACTTTCTTGTACCCTTAGGTGGTGTAACCAGATACACAGTTTATATTTGATTTCCCAGGGAAAGTCTCCCACACTTTTCCGAATGTAAACTCCTTTGGAGAAGAGGGTTTAAGGGTTTAGGGCACCCTCTTGCTCAGTCGCTTCCTCCGCTGTGTGCATACTGAGCTTGGACGGTGCCCGCGAGCTTTCCTGTCGTAAGAAGACAAACAACAAAAGGCCATCTCTGGAAAACAAAACCCAGCTTCTGCTTTTGCTCAGGGTGTCCCCGCCGGTTTTCCATTGTTCATTTCTCCGTTGATCCCTTCTTGTTCCAGCCATCTGGGTCATGCCCCGCCCTCGTCACCCCGCCTCCATAGACGGGGTTTCTCAAGGCCCCTGCCTCAGGGTCAGAGGTCACAGCAGGGTGGCCACCAGCTTTGCACCCTGCCCTTGAGATCCAGAAGGAGCAATTTCCACTTCCTTCGGAATATAAAGTGAGGGGAGGAGGGAGGATTGGCCTCAAGACACTGCTCCTGGAAATCACCTCCCAAGACACTTTTAAATCCTTTTGAACATCCTCTTTCCCAGCGACCGTCTTTGAGTAGATCAGACGGTTTAGCAACGCGCAAGCCATTTTTTTCCTTAGGGGTGATTTTGGGAAGGGGGCCATTGTAAAAGAAAATCGAAACCCCCTTCCCTGGAGGCCAGCTTGGGGGCGGTGGCGTGGCGGCCGGGGGGGCGGCCTGGGGCGGCCGGGGTCGTGCAGGGCTCTGCAGCTCCGTGGGGGTGGGGCCGGGCTCATCTGAAAATGTTTGGTTTCATTCCAGTTCCTGTTCAGCAGCAGCACATAATCTCCTCCACTCCACCTCCACCCCACTGTCCGCCTCCGTGCGTAGAGCCCGCGCCCGCCTAGCAGGCACGCCGTGGTAGGTAAGGGCCGAGGACAGCGTAGCCGGCCGTGACCTGGACGGACGTTTGTTCTGCACTAAAACCACCCTCCCCGGGCTGTTGGTCTTACCCCTTTTGACGGTGTCCCCCCTCCCTTTCCTTTGAGCACCAAATCCGCAACCCGTTTTTTGAGGAGAACGAAGGAGAGTACGGGGCCGGTGGCCTGTGCGGGTCGCGAGGCTCGCCCTGCCCGGAGCGTGCTCTCGGCGTGGCCGGCGCGTCCGGGTGGGCGGGCATACGCTGTCCTCCCGCGGACCTCTGCGGAGACTCCACTCCATATTTATTGTTTGGTTTTTCCCCAAAGGCGTCCGTAGTGCACTAGCATTTTCTTAAACCAATAATGTATTAAGAACTTTTGATGTCAGCCTTGCATCAAGGGCTTTATCAAAAAGTACAATAATGAATCCTCAGGTAGTGCTGGGAACGTTAGATTTTGCCATGAGCCTGCTGCGTCAGACCAGTACTAGGAAGGAGGACGGTTGTAAGCAGTCGTATTTCGTGGCATTGTGGGTAACGTGAGAAGAGGTTTGGCATATGTTTATAGGACATGGGATAATATATAACGAACACTTGGATATTTAAGATACGTGGTGTGAGATTACTTTGTCCCAGTTACCCCCTCCCAGTTATCTGCTAGAACCTTGTTCTCAATCACTGCTTTCCCTGTGTGTATTAGAATATGCATGTATGGTCGTCTTGTGTCCTGATCCAGTACCACGTGCTTGAAATACTTAGCTCTCTGCTTATTAATGTGCCCCGTGTACAAGTCCAGTCTACCTTTGCATGACCTGATCGTTACGTGGCTGTGGTTCCTAAGGCTGTTGCTGAAATAATCACCATTCCGCAATGGGGTGATGTTTTTCAGTAACAGATATTTGCCTAATACCTGGCATGGCACTCTGGTGACTTCCTGGTGAGGCCCCGGCCTGTCCTTGTCCAGCTGGGTCCCACTGTAACTCAGACATTCCAAGGATATGGGAAGCCATAGTCCCACCTCACGCTCTGGACATTTAGGCAAGCGCGGTCCCGTTACCCCCCCCCCCGCTCCCCCTCCCCGACACCTTGGGGATCAGCCTCCACTGTCAGAAGTTGACGCTCTTCTCGAGCAGACCGTGATTCGGAACCAAGGCAACTGCTGGAAACCGCACTTCCTGAAGCAACCCGGGTGTCGGGCCCTCGGAGTCTGCCTGCCGCCATCCCGGTCCAGGGGCCTTGCTGAGAGCCACGTCTGCCCCCGCCCTTGAACCCTGGGGACTGATGGTGCTCACGACTCTTCCTGCAAGGGAACTTAAGACCTCCACGTTAAGTGGCTTTTTTAAACGAGAAGAAGAAGAAAAACAAAACAAAAAAACAAAAAACAAGGCAGCTGTAGCTCACGAGCTGCTCATTCGCCAGCATTTTCACGTGTTGCCTTTCACGTGTCAGAAGCCCGTGCAGAGAAATTCTGTGGTGGGAACGTTTGCGGCATCACTGTGCAGAGCCTTGGAGAGGTGCGGGTGAGGCTGAGATGCCAGGCTGTCAGCATTTTTGAGTTGGGCTTGTGTGTTTGTTTTTAAAGTCCTGTTTATGTATGTAGTAGTTTGGGTGTGTGTATATAGTAGCATTTCAAAGTGGATGAACTGGTTTAAGCTCCTGTCCTTGGAAAACAGATGGCTCTCCATCTTGTTACACGTATGTTAGAGAAGTAGCGAGCTGCTCTGCTATATGCCTTAAGTCAATATTTACTCATCAGGTCATTATTTTTTACAATGGCCGTGGAATAAACCATTTGTACGAAAATAAAAACAAACGAAAACAGCGAGGCGTTCTGGTATAATACCTTTTCAGGTGTATGTATACACGGCTGCATGATGGGGGGAGGGAGGGGGCGCGTCTCAGGGTCCTGTGACCTCACAGAACTATCAGACTGTACAGTTTTCCAACTTGCCATATAAATGATGGGTTTGCGTTTTAGTTGCAACAATAAATTTTTTTTTCTAAAGAACACGGATTTGGGGTGCCTCCCATGCCTTTGTTTAAGGGGCCTGAAGCAGGACGGGTACCTCCTGTTTCTTTTCTGCTGCCGCCCGCGGGAAGCAGGTGCCGTGGGTCGGGTGGCCAAGGGTCACTGTGGCCTCCTGTGGCCTCCCGGGGTTGTGCGCGCCATTGGGCTGGGGGAACGCTCCCTTCCTGGTGAGTTTATTTGGCACTCCGGGCCTCCGCCCGGCTTCTTCGACAGCGACGCCACCCACCTTTTGAATGTGCAGGCCCCTGGCTACCATGGCAGACGTGCACAGGACCTGCTCAAGAATGCGTCCCCTGTCCGGCTGCCTGGGAGACCCAGCGGTTACCGCTTCCAGCGCCTCTGGTGAGCCACGCGTGACGGACGGGTGACGCAGAGGCAACGGGATGGAAAACTCATGTATGCGGTCTGCCTTTAAATCTCCTCGAAATTGATCTGTTGACTTTCTGTTGTGAAGTAACTTCAGACTCCTAAGATGTTGGTAAAATATTGTAAAAATCGTTCGAGAATTCCCTGTCCTTCGAGGTTGTGTGACTGGATGCCTGCTGCTGAGTAAACGGTTCGTGCTGTGGGCTCCCAGCAGGATCCACGGGACTGGGGGGTAAAAACAGACGATGGTCATGTGACCTGTGGCACACCCACAGAGGACTGTGGCCACGGGACTGCGGTGTCACACCCACTGTCACCTCAGTCTGTTTCAGATACAAAAAGGGCATCAAAGCGGTCATGAAGCGGTGGGATGCCAGTGTAGCGAAAAAAGCTGAATCTGTAACTTTGGTGCAGAAATCACATGAGGCCAAAGGCTGGACAAGGAAGGGCCACGCGGCTCAGTGTCCGTGTAGGAGCGGGCGCTCAGGGAGCCTTCGGCCGCACGGGGGGCATAGGGGGCTCCAGCCCCCCGCCTCCCTCCTCACCTGCTTGTGCGGGAGAACCCGGCCCACGGGGCTGCACGTGGTGCAGGAGGGGCTGCTCTTTTCCTCCCTGGGAGGTTTGTGGAAGCAACCACTGCTTTGTGCTTTTTTCGGGTAAAGTGAGACACCGATAAAATTCATTTTAATTGCAGTTCAAAAAACTGAACATAGGAACAAGGCAAATAAATACGAAGTTAAACCGAAAAGCACAGAATATATACAGGAAGTTTACATGAGAAGGTTGAAGAGTCCAGAAACCCCAATGCCATTGTCAGGAGTCACGTACCCCAGGTTGTCTCTGCGGCTCAACACAAAAACAGTTCAGGACACATTTGAGGGTTTTGTTTTTTTTTTTTAACAGACTTAAATAAGAAACGAATCTTCTTTCTTTAAATACATTCTTCAGTGAAATCTTTCTTCAAACCGGCTGATGGCTTCTGACCCAATTTATCAAATCGGCCCTAAGTTGACTTCCGTTCAAAAGTTCGATTCCATTTTGATGAGTGAGGTCACGGTGAATGCTTTTACTGACACGACACAAGGTTTCCTGGCCAATGATGTTTTCTTCCTTGTGCTGTTGAACACAGTGACGATAAGGTCCACGGTCTGCAGGCCGCCACCAGGCTCCACGGCGGCGTTTGGACTACTGCTTGGGTTAAGAGCATGAATCGTGGAAACCCTGGCTCTGTCTGTCTTCCCACCTTGCCCGGCTTGCCAAGGTGACGGCTTGCTGCCATGGAAATGACCCACTGCGTCCTCCTTAGCGAGGTCAGTCAGCCCGCTTGTCTCTTCACTGCCCGTCTTTATTGAACCAGCAGTGCTGAGCAGGCCAACCGGCAGGGAGACTTTGATTCCAGGCCTCAACCCGCCTGGCCTTGGCCCCTTCGGGGTGCAGCTGGCCGGGGAAGGTCAGGCAGATTCTCAAAACTGAAAGCTGGTCGTTTGACTCAAGTCCAACAGCCTTCAAAGTGCCGCACGTCCCCTTTTCCTGCTCCTATATGCAAAGTCCCATTTGTGCCCCTGGGCTGCGTGACTGGTCTGGGGACTGAGGGAGCACAGAGCATACCCCCACCCACAGCTCTGGCCCTGGGTCAAGGCAAGGCAGCAGCAAAAACAAAGGTGCCAGCTGAGGCTTCTTAAAATACAGTGATTTCAATATCCGCTTCCTGGCAAAAGGCTTCTCCTCTTGGTTCCAAGCAGAGTTTGTCCATCTTCTCAAAAGCTGAGCGTCCTTTCTCCCCTGAAATATTAAGGTGATCGGTCACTGGATTGTCCCCCACCTCAGCGTTCCTGCTCTGGTGAACCCAGCTGGCCTTAGTGGCAGAGGCGGGTGGCATTTGGGGAGCTCCTGCTGGCCACTCGCGTGGAGGGACCCGGTGCCTCCCCCTTACATTCAAGACAGAATTTGCTGAACTTTATTCCTGCCTCGCACCTGGCTCTCACTCCCAAGGATCATAAACTGAAGCTGAAGAGAGAAATAAGGCACTTCATGCCACCTCAACCATGAAGGAAACCCATCTTGGCCAAGTGCAGTTACGTGGGTCGCCGACAGCGCTCGGCCTCTGTATTGTTTTGCATCTCTGAGGGCTGACCGTGGCCCCTCTAGCACAACCTTCCAAAGGTCGTCGCGAACCCCACTGTATCGCACACAACGTTTGATGCTGGACTTTACCGAATGACAGCGTGGCTTCCCGGGCTGCTGTTCGCACGGCCTCCAGGTCCGACTGGCACAGGCTGGCGATCTGATCGATGCTTTCAATGCCCTGTTTGAGGTGAGGGGAAAGAGGACCCATCAGGCAACATTTTAGGTAGCAGGTGGAATCTACTTTTTTGAGCTCTGTAAGACCAGCCCTAGCATGGTCTTTGGGGCCTCAGGCCCTTCCTTTTCTGAAGGCTTGTAGGTTTCTTATGTAGCCTCAAGTTCATCAGAAGGGCCCCCACCTTTTCGATTCTGACACCTGCTGCTGAGTCAGGCCATCAGCAGAGCTTTATGGATAGATTCCTTCTAGAAGGTCTGTCTTGAAAAATGGGAAGCCCTGCTTCCCTCTGGACCTTCCCACCTCCCCCTTGCTCTCCTAACTCTACCCTCTTGGGCAGGCCGTGAGAACATCAGTCGGAGGGCACAGCTGACCCTGGCTGCTCTCCAGGGCCAAGGACCAGAGTGCACTTCGGCCTCTCCTCCGGAGCACCCCTACCCCCTTACTGGCTTGGCTGTTCGATTATAACCAGATGGTCCTCCTAGAACTTCCCTTGGTTTTGTTTTTTTGTTGTTGTTTGTTTGTTTTTTCAGAACGAATGGGGTGAGTTCAATCTATTTTTCATCAAGCAAATTGGCGATGGTTTTTTTTTTAAATGAGACTTCCAGATGCAGGTGGGTTTGAGGCAAGATGGACATCCTCTCATATCTGCTTTAAGTGGGTGAGTTGTACCTGGAGTCTCCAGAAGTTTCATATTCTCCGGTCTGGAGTAACACTTTGTAGAGTCCAGCCTAAGGAAGTAATTCAGAACTCTCTATTTTTTAAAAGCGTTACATGCCAGGATGCTCATAATGATATTATTTATAGTAATAAATAGATGACAAAGCTTAATTTTCTACCACACAAGAGTGGGGGGGATCTGTCAAGGTAAACCCTCAACGGCCCCTTCATAGAGACTTCTAAAGCACTGCCAGTCTACCACTAAGAGTTTCTGTTTTGCTCACTGTTTTTAAGCTATATATGTAGCATGATCAACAATCTAGAGACATTTAAGTTTAAGAGAGTGAGTACAAGTGGGGTAAGGGCAGAGAGGAGAGACAGAAGCCCGATTCAGGGCTCGAACTCAGTGAGCAGAGGGATCATGACCTGAGCCGAGACGAAGAGTCACAGGCTTAACTGTGCCAGCCAGGCGCCCCCAGCATGATCGACAATTTTAAATACTCACACACACCCACAAAAGAAGTGTAGCAAAATGCCAACGGTACTTTCTACTAAGTATTGGGATGAAGGGTGACTTCTACATTTCTGAATTTTACACTTTCTTTCCTATAACGAGCTTATTGTGCTTTTAGAAAATATTAAATCGAGGCCATTAAAACACAATCCTAGACTTCCAAAGTGAGTCCCTAGGGCCACCTGCTGCTTCAGGCCGAGCCAGAGCAAACGCTCCTTGACTACTGTTGAGGGGCCTCTGCTGGTAGCACTGAGGTCTGCTCTAAAACGAGCTCTTCAGGGGCGTTTTTTTGTTTGTTTGTTTTTTTGTTTGTTTTTGTTTTTTGCTGGCGGTAGTTTTGGGGGGAGGGGAGGGGTATTCCCAGTGGAATAATTTTGAAATGAACCAACTGGAACATTAGCCATAAGCAGGCTTCTCTCCGCCACGGGCGAGGACAGGTCAGACTCACCCTGAGGTGTTTTAGCGCCACGCACGCGGCCTGCTGGAGTTTCCCATCGTTCTCCATCAGGGCGTTGGTGTAGAAGACCAGAGCCTGGAGAATAAGGTTGCCGTGAATGGGGGGTCAGCCGAAGCCATGCTGCCTGTGGCTAATCCTTCTAATGCTGGAGGGCTCCTCGAGCCCTGCTTCCCCTTTTCTAAACAAAAATCGGGCTGTGATCTATTCATCTCTGGGCCAGGCGCACCCAGTCCCAAGACGTATGCTGTGGCGTTTGGTGTCTCTCTAATAAACACACTGGTCCCTGGGCTGATGGTAATCAAAATGAAGAAAGCTCTTTTCATCTAATAGTATTTTCCAAATCTAGATAAAATGCTGCATCGGAGCGATCCGATGTCTGGCCGGGGCCACTCGAAGAATTGGACGTGCAGAGGGAGGCCCGAAGGCCGAGCACCTCTTCCCTTCAGCCCTGGTCCCCGGTCCCGGCAATGACCCCGCCCCCTCCGCCACATCCGCCAGAAAAGAGCTGCATGGGCTTCACGAGACTCTGCAGGTTAATTAGGAAGCGTGTGAGAAGGTACCCGGCCTTTGGGTGGCCCGAGACTACAGTCAGGCCTCGGTATTGCCCTCCTCTACCTTGGGGGCTGGTACCGTCAATCTAGAGTAGTCACAGGCCCAGGAACCTGAAGGGCAGAGGGGTCCGGTTTCTTGGTTTTCAAACGGACTGAACCCAACGAATCAGCCAGCCACACGTACTAGCTGAGGTGAGGCTGGCTGTCAGAACCCTAAGGAAGAAACGCTCTCCGTGCAAGCGACATCTCAGACCAAACGGGAATGTTGGCGTTGGCGGCACAGATGCACGAGGCGGTAAGACGTGAGGTCCCGTGGGTCCCTCAGGTTGCCGCCAGCAACCCCAGGTCCCTCCCCAGGGCTGGCGTCGCCCAGGGCAATGGCCTGAGAAGGACCGCATGCATGCACGTGCCAGGGAACCTCCCTAAATCTAAACATCCTGGGACACCTGGCTGGCTCGCTGGCTCGGGAGGTGGAGCAGGTGACTGGGTTGGAAGTTTGGGTGTAGGGATTACTTAAAGTAGAATCTTTAAAAAAACAAACAAAAAAAACCTCGCAGCGAAGGCAACCCCCTTCAGAACATCCCTTGTTATTTTTCCGAGAGAGGAAGCCTGTGTCCCCCTGGCTGTCACACATGTAGCCATGGGGCTGCCGCCTCCCCGCCTCCCACCACCGTACCTTCTCCCGAAAGCTCTGGTTCCGTGCCGCGCTGGCCAGGCGAGCACTAGCCGCCCTGCACACCCGGGGGGTCCCGTCCAGCTGCAGCAGTGCCCAGGCCCGCAGCGTCTGGGGCAGGGGCTGGAGCTGGCCCAGCCGCTTCCCCTGCAGCTTCCTGATCGTCTTGACTTGCCCCGCACACTGCAGCTCCTCGGCAAGTGTTACTGGAAGAGAGGAGTGGGCCCAGGGTCCCTCTGACTGCGGTCGGCAGTACAGCTGCGCATTTGTTTGGCCACCGCCGTGTTCGTGTTCGGGAAGCAGATCCCAGGGCAAGCCCCCATGATCACCAAGGCGCAGCCTGGATCGGCCTCAAGGGGGTGCCTCCTGGAATCTCTAGGAATGCTTTCCGGCAAGGGGTCAAATCACCCTGAAAATTAATAAAACCTCAGCCCGTACTTTTCAGGACTCCGGCCAGCCACCCGTCACCCTCCTATCCAGCTCTGACCTCTGCCCTGTGCTTTCTAAAACCTCCTTCCCTCGGAGGTCATCTCCCTGCGTGGGCTGAGTGTACAATCTAATTCCATCTGGGGTTTCGAAAGAACAGCCGGAGGGGAAAGACGCAGTGGCTCGAAGACACTGGCTTCCAAAGAGCCAGGACAGAGGGTCCCACGGACGGAGACTCCTTCGTTCTTGGCGTTGCTTTGAGGCGCCCTCCCTCCCAGCCCCTACCTTCTTTGGTGAGCTGGGCAAAGTGCTTCTCTAGGTCAGACACCCCCTGCCTCTGCAGGTAGCTGTGAAACTGGAACCAGGTGACCGTCTGTTCTTCGGGGAGCCCGGCTCCGGGGAGCAACCCACCACAGCTGACCACCTGCTCCAGGAGCCTTCGGCATGCTGGCGAAACAGGAGAAGGCCGTGAGGAGAGACTGGGCCCCGTGGAGCTCCGCCGCCGGGCATGGCTGGGGCAGTTTAAAGGCCTTCTAACGGCATGCGGACGGGTGTCCCTCACTGTGCCTCCTGTGCCCAAGAGAAGGAGCACGCTGCGGCTGGGGTCCGCAAGCCCCACATGTAGTCATTCTTGGGGTGCACTCCATGCCCGAGGCTGGGGACTGGGAGTATTCAGGCCAACTAGCAGCCGGATGCTGCTGGCTGGAGCTTCCAGAGGCCCTGGAAGGGAGGACGGCTGTCAGCTGTCAACAGAGAAAGATGCTCTGCTTTCTGAGGAAGAGTCCAGCCAACACTTTAAGACACCTTTATCCTGCCGACCTTTCTAGAAGCGTTCTTTCCTAACCCCTTTAAGGTTCTGGTGGAAGCCGTGCGGTCCATCCCCAGACAGATGTGCCAAAAGGCTAACATTTGCAACTTCAGGGCTTCGCAGACCCCTTCCTGTCCCGGGAAGAGGCGGTGACGTGTAGCTGAGAAGCGCCCTCCCTCTGGTGCCATGGAGACAGAGACAAAGACGGGGCTAGAATGAGGCCCTGGGGCGGGAGGGGGTACCTATTTCCAGTTGTCCCGGGTATTTCCCTCGGACTCTGTGCAGAAACGTCTTCTTGAGTTGGTTCAGCAGCGTCGTGCCGGAACAGGACAGGACCCTGCCGGGCTCAGTGCACCCTCTCCACAGCTTCAGGCACCCCTTCCTCCGTGTGGCCTGGGGGACAACTGAAAGCCCGGGTCGGGACCCGACTGACGGGAAGGCCGAGCAACCGGGTGGCCCCAGGATTTCCTTCTGCTGAGGCCTGAGAGGTCAGGGGCGACAGGGTTTCGTGCAGCTTTCCTTCCCACATCGCAGCCTGACACGCCAAGGACCGGCGGCTTCGGCCGTGGATGCCTTCCCTGGGCCCGTACCGCGGTCCTCGCAGCTCGGACAGCTGCTGCCACCAGCCTCTCCTCACGGGCAAGGGGAGGCTCCGTGGGGGGCAGAGGCAGAGCGGGGGTCACAGCTGTTTCTGGGAGTGCGTGCCGTGTGCCTTGAACGCGTCCTGGCGGTTACCTCACGGAACAACACTACCCAGTGGCCTCCTCTTTAGACAGGTGGGGAAGCTGAGGCCCAGAGAGGTGAGTCATTTGCCCAGAGCCACACAGCCCACCGAACTAACTCCAAGGCTGTGTGGCCTCCCTTCTGCGCCCCACAGCGTGTACGTCTGAGCACAGCCCCGCCACTACCCCAGCTCGTACCCTCTGGGCGCCAGTGAGCTTTGGGCATCAGGACGGGAGACGAGGCTCCCCTGCCCTCCAGAGCCCATCACTTCGTGCCGTCCACACGAGAGCGGCCCGTGGGCAGCGGGCAGTTACTTACTTTCTTCAATGGATGCTGCCTTGCTGACCTTCTCAAAATCCAGCACAGAGAGCATCTCCAGAACCTGCTTTTGCTGCACAGCTTCTTCCAGAAGGCATTCCTGGACCATCCTCGACAGGTTAGGAGAGGCAAGTTTCTGGGAAGCAACCCACGATGCTCCAGGTTAGCACAAACATGCCCTCTAAGGCCGCCGATCACGACCGCGGCCCCCACCTGCCTCCCCCCAGCTTTTCTGTGCCGGTGGTAGCTCTCTGACTCCCGTCTGGGGGTTCCTGCTTCCCCAAGGTGGCCGAGATGATGGGATGCAGGTTGCGGCTTCTGGGGGCCTCCTCTGCTACCAGAAAGGGCCAGCCTGCCTGAAAGTGAAGCCAGCCAACGCAGGAAAGCAGAGCTGAGAGAGACCCAGTTACGATGTTTTTTGAAATCCTGGATCCACCTGGGCCTGAAGCCTACCCCAGGGCCTTTGAGTTCCATGAGCCAAAAAGTTCCCTTTGGTTGAGCCAGTTTGGATCGGAGCTCTGGCAGCTGCCACAGAAAGCCACAGCCGCTGCTTTGGGGTCAGCACTTGGACTTTCAGGAGAGCCACGTGACCTTTCACCCAGGCCTGGACCTTCCACAGAGGAGCCTCCCCAGTCTCACTGGCTCTCTTCCTTGCACCGTGCTCCCCACCACCGGCAAGATCAGATCTTCGCAGAGAGGACTCCCGCCCCCCAGCCCGGCTTCCCGGCAGGCCGCCCCACCCCCCACAGCCCGTGGCCACACCTGCAGCAGAGTTTTGCAGACGTGGAGGTGGACGGTGAGCAACATGTCCAGCTCCGGGGTGCCGGCCGTCAGCTCCCGAGGTGACGCTATCCGTGCTGGCAGCGGGGGCGGGCTCCTGTCCTTTCTGAGTTGGATTGAGAAGAACTGGGTGACCGTGCCAGTTAGCGGCTCAGCTCCCTCCGCGGGTAGAGGGGACCCTCCCTCCCCGGGGAGCTCCGATCAGGGAGGCCCGCTCCAGGGCCCAGGCAGATAGAGTTACACCGAGGAGAAAACCAACAGAAAAGAAAAGGCAAAAGCCGTCAACGAGGGGTGGCACGGGCCCTGGAGACTGGGGCGGGGGACGCGGGGGGCCACCTCCGGGATGTGTGATCTGAAGGCAGAAGGCTGCGGTTCAAGCTAATCCTTAGCTCTGTGACTCTGGACGGGCCTGCCCCCCTGGCCTCAGCGTGCTCATCTGTGAAGTGGGGACAGGCACACCCAGCTCCGGGCAGTGAGGGGTCAGGGTAAGCCTGCCAGCAAGCATCGCACCCGGCACCACGTTGGCCTCGTGGTGGAGGCCGAGCCCGAGGCCTGAGGAAGGACGGACGCGACACCGGGATGCTGGGTGGGATCGTGAGAGGAGAAGACGAGATGTACTGTGTGTCCTGTCTGGTGCTGCTGAGATTCGGGTACAGGAGCCGGGCGTGAGCAGGGCAGGTGGGGGTGGAAGTTTGCACAGAAGAGGGGGCCCATGTCCCTGCTGCCCGTTTGGTAGAGGACAGAGGTCCTACTGTGTCCCTTGTTATTTTGTAAGAGAAGAACCCAACCAGGCCATTGCCCGCAGCTCGGGACCGTGCTGGGGGGTGGTCGTGCACTCAGTGGTCAGCACGCCCCTGCTCTGTGCCCAGCGGCAGGCATGCAGGGGTGGGGGGGGCGCAGCAGAGGAACAGAGTAAGTACCAGTCGGGACCAGGGCGATGGAAGGCTGAGGCTGCAGGGGCCGACAGGAAGCGCGGAACTGAGGCCCGTCGCCAGGGTCGGTGCTGGGAGGGGAGGGCGCCTACCTGGGACCCTGGCAGCCCCCACACAGGGACAGCTCCTGCGGGGCGAGGTCAGCATTGAGGAAGGCGAAGCTCTCCAGGATGCACTCCATCAGGCTCTCGGAAGAGGCGTGCTCCTGGCGGGCGCCACGGGGCTGTGGACAGAGCGGCAGGACCTTAGGCCACAGACCGTCACCACCGGGTCCAGGTCATGAGCACCGCCCCTCGGAGCCCAAGTGCAACCCCCCACATCAAGGATGGGCACAGGGCTGCGGAATCCCCCGAGGCCCCCCCCCCCCCCCCGAGTAGCCTGGTAGGTACGGCTCCAAAGCCCGAGGGACACAGACCCGAAAAGCCTCTCCTGGACTCACAGACGCCCACAGGGACAGGGCGAGAGACAGGAGTGAGCAGGCAAGTGATTGGGGTGGGGGGAGCCCGAGAACACGTGTCCTCCCCCAAGAGGCCAGACTGCCACCTGCTGCTTGGGAATGTGGGGCCAGACCGTTCACTTTTCTAAGAAAAGCTGGAAACCTAGATTTTTGTGGGAACCTGCTAGTTTTTTAACATTGACAGCTAATCCCAAATCACTGTAAAAATAGGGTGTGAGTCAGGCTCAAAGGGAGGCTCAAAGGCTGCCCGGTGAGCTTCTAGATTTCAGGGTCTCTTCTCCCAGGGAGATGTGGAAGGAGAGGATGGTTGAGGCACCCCCTGACTGGCAGGGATGAGGAGAGTGCTGGTGCCACAGGTCCTGCCACGGGCTGAGTCCCCCAAAGGCAGATCCCTTCCTCGGGATCTAGAAATCCATTGCTGGAGATTTTGGTCTCCCCTCCATCCAGGGCAGGACCCCAGGGCTTGCTCGGTCCCCATCCCTGGCACGCCCAGGCCACGTCCCACACGAAGCCACCCAAGGCACAGCCTGAGCAGATACCGCCTTAAGAAGCAGAACTAGGCTCCTAAGAGTTGAGCCCGCGGAGAAAACCTTGTTATTCTCTTGTTAGAGAATAACAATGGCTACTTGCGGATCTTTCCTCCAGCAAAAAAAAAAAAAAAAAAAGTACGTTGGTGTATATATGTGCGCGCAGCGCGAGCGCGCGCTGCGCGCACACACACACACACACACACACACACCACACACACACACCAGTTCTCATTATTCCAGGTGGTACCAAACCATTGCTCCTAAGAGAAATGCAGAGACCACTAGCCTCCGGTCACATTTTTATCAACCCATCAGTACAGAACCTCATTTCATGAGTACTTCTGTTTAAAGACACCTTATTTATTTAAAAAAAAAAAATTTTTTTTAATGTTTATTCTTGAGAGACAGAGTGTGAGCAGGGGAGGGGCAGAGAGAGAGGGAGACACAGAATCGGAAGCAGGCTCCAGGCTCTGAGCTGTCAGCACGGAGCCCGACGCGGGGCTCGAACTCACGGACCCTGAGATCATGACCTGAGCCGAAGTCGGACGCCTAACTGACTGAGCCATCCAAGGGCCCCGAAGACACCTTATTTAATTTACACTGACAATTCGTTCACACTGAACTCACACCTGGACGAGGCTTATGTAACCTGGATTTTGTCAGTGAGGCCCTGCACAGCCTTCCTGGGCTCACTTCACGAGGTCGGGCCCATCCAACAGCTTGAAATCGCCAAAAGAGAGGGCAAAAACGTGAAACACGCGGCACAAACTAGACGGCAGAAAGGGCACACGCGTTGGGACCGGGCTGCAAGAAGAAGGCAGAGTGTGTGAACCCTCTGTGAACAAGTGAACCCCTGGTTCGGCCCCAGCCGGGCACGTGCATGGCAGGTGACTCTGCACGTGCCCGCAGATGACCGTGAGCGCATCACAAGTACTGATTTTGGAGTTACAGGTAAGCCATACAGCAAGTAGATGAATGAGAAACACACAGAATCCATGAATGGTGAGGACCGACTACGTGTATACACACACACACACACACACACACACACACACACATTATACACATACACATCAAACTAAAAACTATGGCCTATGCTCACTTTTATTCTTCGAATTCGGTTTGGTACAAGAAGAAAAGCTCCTCAAGTACGTTTAAAAGTATTGCCTGGGGGGGCCCCTGGGGGGGGGGCTCAGTCGGCTCAGGTCATGATCTCACTGTTGGTGAGTTCGAGCCCCGCGTCGGGTTCTGTGCTGACAGCTCGGAGCCTGGAGCCTGCTTCGGATTCTGTGTCGTCTTCTCTCTCTGCCCCCCACTCACACTCTGTCTCTCTCTCTCTCAAAAATAATAAAACATTTTTTTAAATTTTTTAAATAAAAAAATAAAAGTATTGCCTTACTGCAATATTATTTTAAGGCTTTTATGTAAAGGAGGTATGATTTTTCCAAATACAGCCATGTGACAGAAGCTGCGTGTTGCAGCCTCAAATCATTCCACACAGAAAGGCTGTTAAGAAATACAAAAGAAGTGACTTTTTTTTTTTTCTTGAAATTCTCCGGCAGCTCCTTTTCAAAAGAACGTAGCAGTGATAAACAACTTTGTTTTGAAGTTCAGTTTTTAAAGATACAAAGTGAAACTTTCTGTCACTGGTGCTGAACGTTGGAGGTGGGTGTGTGTGTGGCCTACACAAGAGAGCGGTTTCAGCAAGTAACTGATGCTTAAGTAGCTGCCACTGTTGCACATTTTGTTGTCCATACATTTAAAATGATGTAATAGGGACGCCTGGGCAGCTCAGTCGGTGAAGCGTCCGACTTTGGCTCAGGTCATGATCTCACAGTCTGTGGGTTCGAGCCCCGCGTTGGGCTCTGTGCTGACAGCTCAGAGCCTGGAGCTGCTTTGGATTCTGTGTCTCCCTCTCTCTCTGACCCTCCCCCGTTCATGCTCTGTCTCTCTCTGTCTCAAAAATGAATAAACATTCAAAAAAATTTTTAAATAATAAAATAAAATTATGTAATCAGAAAAATCGAATAAATCTGCCCAGGCCAGCACTATTGAGAGCCACCCGAGGGCAGCTCCTGCCACGGGCCCTGTCGAGGAACAAGCTCAGAGTAGGGTGTGTGGCTGCTCGAGGCCTCTTGTGGCACCAGCTCTGACCCTAGACACGCCCCGGGTCTGGGAATTGAACGCCCAACCTCAGCCCCGCCTGCCTGGGCCAGAAGATGCCAGAGGGGGCCAGGTTCTCTGGCCAGACAGGGAGCAGGTTTTCTACCCCGGTCCCCGACTTCCACTTCTAATCGTCCTCCCGGCCAGTGAAGGCCATCGTTCTCCCCACTGGTCAGATGAACAGACTGAGGCCCAGAGAGGAGACGTTGCCCAGCTGGGTCACGGGGGAACGAGGCCAGGATGCCGGCCCAGGCTGGCTGCCCCCAGAGTCTGCTCCCGGTCGTCAGGCGCTAGTAAAGCGGGGCTGCTGGCCCTCCAGGAATAAACCCACCTTCAGCCGGTCCCTGCAGCCGAGAACCTGGTACTCCAGCTCCCGGAGCTGGGGCTGGGCAGCATCCATGGACCTCAGTAAATCCAGAACCTCTTGCAGCGGCCCCTCGAGGGTCACCCCAGGCCCATCCGCTCCGTCCTCGGCCTCTCCTTCGTCATCGTCTTTCTGGCTACCCGGGACTGTATGCTTGTGGAATGGGGAGCCCCGTGGCAGGCTGGGGCCCTCTGTTCCCAAATTCCTCCAGCCAGGCTGCTCCACAAATGAGCCTCCGGCCAGGTGGGCCATCTCCGGCAGGAGGCCCAGGGATTGGGGGTCCTCCTGGGCCTCCTCTTCGATGGAGGTGTTGGGGCCAATGGCCACGGGCAGGAGCCCCACGTCTGAGGTGGATGCCGATGTGCTGGTCTCGGTGTCTCGGGGGTCCTCAGAGCCGAAAGAGTCCATCTCGGGCAGCTCCTGACTCCGGCTCCGCAGGCCGGACCCCCGAAGGTCGCTGTCGGACAGGTAGCCGAGGATGGAAGGGGCCTTTGGCCCACCCAGCAGCAAAGCCTGCTGCGCTGGCCGCTGCAGGACAGACTGGGGAGGGGGACACAGGACCAGCCTGACTGCCGCACCAGGGACTTCCTGCCACCCCAGCGGGGCTTCCCTCCATAAAGACTTGCCCCGCACACGCGCATTGTCAACGTGACTGGGGTCCACCAAGGTGATCGGCGAACTAGAGGTGTTGACGGGACCCTGCAGCCCCATCCCCCCTCTAACCCCCCCCTTTCCAGCCCCTGAGGCCACTTTGCTGCTTGTCACATCCTCCAGGCTCCACACCTTCCTGTCCCAAGGCCTTTTAGAATGACTGCTCTCTTCCTGGAACATTCTTCCCATATGTCTTTGTGGTCATGCTCTTGGCCCCTCAGGTCCTTACTCAAATGGCACCTTTTCTGGGGACCTATCCCTGGACGCCCTGTTTTCAATAGCAACTCCCACTTTGCCCCAGAAGTCCCCTCTCCCTCCCTGGTCTGTGTTCCCGTGGTCCTTAGGCCCTTGATCAGCCGGCGCTCCCTGAGGACACTGTCCCCAGCTGGCCTAGAACAGAGCCTGGCACAAAGTTGTGAATGAGCGAACAGCTGACACCAAGCTTGCCCCGCTCTGCGGCACCCCCTCACTTCCCCTTACCAGACAGACCAATAATAATGTCTGATGTTCCAAAGCACCATCTGTTTTTATCAGGTGTTCTTTGAAAGCTTTCTCATTCATTAACTCACTTAATCCTTGCAAAACCTCACCACAGTGGTGCCGTTATTTTCAGTTCTCGGATATAGAAACTGAAGGCCAGAGAGGTTGGGTGACTTGCCCAAGGTCACACAGCAGGTGAGAGGCATAAATAGCATTTGAACCCAGCCGTTCCGGCTGCAGAAGCCGGACTCTGGACCACGTATGATTTCTTTGACTGTAATATGCTGGGCGCGCCATGGCCAGAATACGGAAGAGGTTGACAACAGTAGCTGGTGCTAAGGAAGGGGCCCAGATCCCCGGAGGTCACAGGAAAGAGATGTTTTACTGGACACCATGTCAAGGTATTACCTACTGGAAACGTACATTAAATTTAATTTTGAAACAGACTATGGCTGGGGTGGTAGCACCACACAGAGAACCCCATTCCAGGCTTCCAGGAGAACCAGCCAGGCCTCGAACCAAGTCCAGAGGCCCCCAGAATGGAGGGCTGACAGGAAGGAAAACAGGACAGACCACCACCCAGGATGATCCCCAAACCAGGGAGCACGAGTCCAAAGGGGGACCGGAAGTGCCCGGCTGCCGATCCCAGCCCCACGTGCTGGCCCCTGGGGAGTCGCGCCCACCCACGGTCCTGGGGTGACCACAGCATCCCTGCCCTGGTGAGGCTCACTCACCAGGTAGTACCTCTCTCGGAAGCTGGGCGTGCTTGGGGGTGTCCAGTTGTACAAGGAGCCCTTTCTGCTGCCCATGGAGAACTTGCCCGTAGGGCTGGGCGACACCAGGAAGCTCTCGGTGTCAAACGGGCTGGAGGAGAGAACAGAGGGCCGGGGTGTCGTCAGTGCCTGGGAGAACGCGGCAGCACAGAGAAGACCTCGGGGGACTTAAGAGGAAATGGAGGTTCGGGAGGGGCCTGGCCTCGCCTGGGGTCACAGTCACAGCCTAGGGATTCCAGGGACACATTCTCAACCCCCTTGGGAACATCTCACCACCCTGAGGGCCCTTAGCCCCATGGCAGGGGGCAGTGACTGGCCACCAGACATGTGAATGACACCCCCTTCAGAGGGCCCCTCAAGAAGCTGAGCGGAGGCACAGTGGATACTCCGTTCTGCCATTTTCTGGATAAACAACGTCACCATCCCTCTCATCCCGATCTGTAACAGGGGTGCCATCATTTATGGAAGGACCTCTGTCGGTCATGGTCACACGTAAGGCTGAGAAGCCAAGGTGGGTGTGTGAAATACAGGGGAGCTGGGGCTCCAGCCTGGCCCTCACCCAGCCTGCCCTGGGAGCCAGTAGGTCTGGGTAACCTCCCTGCCGCACGGACACCGGCTCGCTCTCCTTTGCACAAAGGCCTGGCTCCTGCTCTGTGGGTTCTAGACGCTTCAGGCCAGCAGGACGCTTGTGTCCTTGGATTTGCCCAGCCTCGCATCGGATGGTGCTGGGCCGCCCGCGACCCTATAGACTTGAGGGCCTTCCCTGGAAAGAATAGTGTGCAGCCCCCACTGGACGGATGAGGACACTGAGGCTGGGGGTTCACCCGGTTCACTGGGAAGAAAGCGGCCTCTAGTGGCCCCAGGCCAGATGGAGAGACTGGGCAGAGCAAGCTCCAGAACGGAAGAAGCGTGCCCCAGCCCCTTAGCTCCTGCTGCACCTGCCTCGGGGAATAAAGAGAATTCTCTCCAAACACGAAGTTTCATTTGGGGCAAAAGAGCCCTACTGACAGAAAAACAGAGCCTTTAGAGACCACCAGCATTCACTGAACGGCCCAAGAAGGTGACGAGTCGGCCCCCCCAGATGGGCACTCCCCCTTGCCACCTGCGATGCCCGATGGAGAGCCCCCAACCTGGAAAGGACGTGTTTTCGTGAGCGTCCCCATCCGTGGGGTCTGGGGTCCACGGGGCCTGGTGGACGGCAGGGGCCAGTGGGGAATGAGGTGGTGGGAGCAGTGAGGAGAGCCCTCCTGGGGAGGGGCAAGGCTCCTCCCTGGAACCCAGCCCAGAAGGTCACCGGAAAGGGTCCTGGCCAGCATAGGCGGTTCGTTGAAGGAAGGGAATTAAGACTCAGAGGGGCGGGGGCAGGGAGGGTGGGCAGAGGCTCCAGCCTGGCCGTGGGGCCCAGTGAGGGCAGGAATGCCCACAAGTGGATGCTAGGGTGTGGTCAGGCCACCAGAGGAGCCAGCGAGGCCCTCTTCCTTCTGCTCTGGGTGGGAGTCCCCTCTAGGTGGGAGTTTGGGGCCAGCCTCGGGGAAGGACATCGGGGCCTGGGGAGGAGGCCGGCCCCCTACTCACTTCCACAGCACCTCCAGCTGTAGCTTGATGGTGCCCAGCTCTGTGATGTCCACCACGATCACCTGCGGCCTGGTCGTGAAGAAGTCAGTGATGTCACAGGTGACTGTGCCCACGGCCAGTGAACTCAGGCCCCTCAGCTCTGTCACCTGAGGGGGTGGGAGTTGTGGATGACGCCTGAGCCCAGCCTCTGGGCACCCTATCCCCGCCCCTGCGCCTCACCCACCTTGATCTCGAAGTTCTCGCGCAGCGTGGGGATGAAAACCTTCTCCTCCTCCTCCCAGGTCTGGCTGTCGTCAGACTCGATCCGGCCCTTCAGCTTCCAGCGCTGGCGGCCCAGGCGCATGAGCACCTGTGGGCCCGAGAAGGGGCGGGTCAGCAGCCCCAGGGAGCCCCTCCCCCGCGCCACCTGCCTGGAGGCCCTTCCTGCTAGCTGGGAGGGGATGGGGACAAAGCCCAGCTGGGACCCTGGTTCTCAGCAGCTCCCGCCCCCCAAAGGCCTTATGGGAAGCCCTGAGGACTGACGCCCGAGTGGCCATACCTCGTACTGGTCTCCGGGACAGAGGCGTGCATAGCCCACGAAGCCTAGAACAGAGACAGGCTAGTCTCTCCGCCCTGCTCTGCCCCTGCCCCACGGACCACAGGTCCTCCCTGGGGGATCCCCTGCCCACGTGTGGGTATCACCTTCAGGGAGGGATAAATCGTCATGACAGACAGCGGACAGGCCCGGGCCCTCATGTCCACCTCAGGGGATGGGACTTGGCTGAGGTCACAAGTCACGTGAGTGGAAACCCAAAGTTTTCCTGGACCCCTGGGACCCTGACCAAACCCCCAACCTCAGCAGAAGTCCCAGGACCCCCAAGACGGCCTGACACCCCCTCCACCCCCCACCAAACTGGCTTCTGCCCACCGACCCTCGTCTGTTACCTTTCATCCTGATGTGGAACTCTCCCAGGTGAACCTCCAGGGCCCCCTCGATAAGCCACATGTCCTGCAAAGCCCCACACGAGGCGGCTCACGGCCGGCCCCTGGGCCCGGTGAGGTGGGGGAAGGGGGGCCCACGGATCCCGCCAGCCGGAGGCCCCAGGGAGCAGATGGCAATGGTCCTCGGGGTCCAGCCCCCCCAACACACACACACGTAGCCCTCCGCACCCCTCACTGCCCCCCACCTCGGTGCACTCCTGCAGGCTGCGGCCCAGCTCCTGCAGGCTCTCCCGGGAGGCGCGGCTGGGCGGGCACCTGGAGAAGGCCCTCTGCATGTTGGAGGCCCCGTCGCGCAGGCGGCACTGGATGCAGTAGCCCTCGTAGAGTTCGTCCACCTGCGGGGGGGCGCGCAGGCTGGTGGGCGCGGGGGCCCCAGGCCTGCCTGCCACTCTCACCCTCGGGAGAGGCCGCACTGCCCTGGGTCCCCTGCCCCGGAGAGTGTGAGCCCCTGGGGGCAGGGGTCACATCGCTCATCCACTCCTGTGCCCGGCGCCCGGTGGACGCCTGCGCACGAACCGGCTGGGCGAAGGCATCGCTTCCCCTCTCCCTGCCCCACTTTTGGGCTGCAAAACAGGGGAGGTGGGTTTGTGATATCCTGCCCGGCCAGAACATGGAAGAGTTGGTAGGTAAAAGCTTGAAGGGCTTGCTGTGTGACCTTGGGCCTGTCTCTGTCCCTCTCTGGGCCTGTACTCTCCCATCTCTGCAGTGGGGTGGTTGGACTCAGTCTCTCACCCTGTGAGCTGGAGCATGAATGCGGTCTTTTAAACCCCACAATCCTGGGGAGCCCAGCCACCCCCTGACCCACCCCCCCACCCCCCGCCTCAGGGCCCAACTCTTGCATTTCCTGGGCCTCCTTGGCTCCCCCCCCGCCCAGCAAGCCCCAGCCCTGCCCCGTGACATCCAGGAGGCAGGCTGACCTTGCTGATGTGAAACTCCATCTTCCGGATGTGCCTTTCCACAGAGCGTGTTTGCTTCTCCCAGAAAAAGAGAAGGTACTTTGAAAGTAGCCTGGGCCACCCCCTCCCCGGCCCCCACCCCCTGCCCCTTCCTCGGGTCCTAACACAGAACTGGGCTCCCAGCCAGGCCAGCCCCTCAGCATCCTCGTGGCTGAGCCCGTTTCCCCATTTTACAACTGGGGAGGAAACCTCCCGTAGGATGGCCTGAGGGACGAAACGCGGGCAATGACATCAGTCCCCCATGAGCCCACCTTGCTTACCGCAGACAGAAAGTCTCACCCACCTTGTCCAGGTCGTAATAGAAAGCCTGTGGGAAGGAGAGTGGGGAGAGACAGGTGTCAGGGCTCTGGGTGCTCCTCCACGACCCACGTGGCTACATCCCAGGGGCACCTGAGCTCGGAGGTAGGAATACCAGCAGCCACTCCCTCCTCTGGGCCCTGAAGTCAGCGGCCCGGTTCCAGACTGTTCCAGGCCGAGGGGGAAGAGTGGAAAACGCATGCGCTTTGGGTGAGGCAGTTCTGGGCCTGGCTGTGTTTCCCAGCCGTGTGTCCCAGGCCAGTTACTCAACGTCTCTGAGCCTCTACCTCCTCATGGAAAATGGAGTGGCCACAGAACACATCACCTGCCCCGCAGGGTTGCTGTGAAGGGCAAAGGATGAGGTAAGCCCTCAACAAAATGGGGGTCACTGTGATTTGATTGTTTAAGGGGTGATTTCAGCCATGGCCAGAAGAACCGAATGCAGTGGGAGTGGAGGAGGCAGCCAGCGTCCCCCCCCCCACCACCACCCCAAAGCCTGGGGGTTCAGGCTTTGGGAAATGCAAATCCAGACTGGTCCAGCCACGCCAGGGGCCAGGGGCCAGCCAGGCAAATCTCAGTGTAAAGGGCCAGACAATAAAACTTTGGCTTGGGGGGCCGCATGGTCTCACCATGGTAGTCTGAACTCAGCCACAGACCACATGTCAGTGATGGGTGTGGCCCGTGCTGATAAACTTTATTTCCAAATAGGCCCTAGCTCGCCCGAGTAGCTGAAATCACTCTATTTGAGCCTGGAGGCGTTTCTACAAGGTTGGAGCTTCACCGGGGAGAAAAAGCAAGACGTGGGGGAGCGGGGAGAATTGTGATTTCATTCTTCTAACGCTGACCCAAACCTTCCATGCGCTTCCGTATGGATGTTTACATGACGATGGGACCGGGGAGGAAACTGTGGAAGGTGAACCACCAGATTGTCCTCAGGGGTCGAACAGCGTGGGACACAGAAGACTGAGGGGAGAGCGGCATGCAGCTGGAAGGAGGGAGGGATCAAACCCTCCAGAAGTGTGTGCTTTCCCACGAATGCATTTATGAGAAACGATACATGTGCGGTTATGAGAGGAAAACTCCGTGTTAGAAATAAAGAAATGGGGAAGTTCCCGAGGCTTTGGAAAGAAAAGTAACTGTGCAGGAAAAGTCAAGAAGCAGCAGTGTCCAGGGAGGCGGGACCCCCCGTCCGTCAGCCCACTGTGCGGCCCCGGGGCGGCCACGCCTTCCCTTGCCTCAGTGTGCCCATCTGTGAAATGGGAGTAGCGAAAACGGATGAGCCTTTATACGGCTGCCCACCTCACAGTTACTTCTAGAGCCAGAGAGTGGAGGTGGACCCTGCCCGAGACTGTGGACTCCTGAATCTTGAGGCAGGGGGCAGGGGGAGGGGGGAGGAGGGAGGGCAGAAGCTTCCCAACAGTCCGTGAGGTTAAATTCCGGGACTGAGATTTACACCCGTGATGCGGGCAGGGGGGGTGAGGGAGAGTCCGTCTTTGTACCCCAGGGAGGCTGCTCGGGCGGGAAGGGGCAGGGAGAGGTCTCACCAGCCTGGAATTCCTGCGGGTGTCCTTGTGGCGCCCTGACAGGTAATCCAGCTCGGCCTGCTGGGTGCACAGATACTCCCTGCGAGGAGAACGAGGAAGAGGAGTTTGCAAAGTAGCCAAAGAAGAAGAAGAAAGACACGGCCGGTGCCCAGGGTTCCGGAGTGGAGGCAGCCCCAGCTGCCGGCTCGGAGAATAGAGGTGGTTCTGAGCCGGCTCAGGGGTCAGAGGGGCGGCGCCGTCTCGCCCACCGGAAGCCGGGCCCCAGCTCGCTCAACCTGCAGACCCCACACGCTGGGGGCTGTGTGCCCAGCGCTGTGCAGAATGAGGAACCTCTCCATTGACAGGTGCTATTGTTATTATGCCCATTTTAGAGATGGGCAAACTGACCCTGAAAATTGGCAAATAACTCAAGCGCAGAGTCACAGCAGGGACGAGGCCGAACCCGGGTCTGAAAGCAGCAGTGGCCTCCGGAGGCCGCCCTCTTCACCCCAGCCCACGGGGAGGTCAGCGAGAGCCCGCCTCCCTCACGGACGAAGACAGGCCATCCTGCTGTCGGCCTGTGTAGGGCCAAGGACCAGAGAGGGGCTGGAAGACCCATTCTGGGACGCACAGAGAGAGCTGTGTGGCTGGAGGGGACGCTTCACGTTCTTTTCCAGCCAAAGAGCCTTAGACGTGAAGCGTGAGGTCTGGACTCGGGAGCCACGGTGAGGCCCCGTCCTGCTTCATCAGAGTTTACTAGGCCACCCCAGGAAGGTGACTCGCCCTCTCTGGGCCCACTTGCACCACCATCTGCCAGGCCGCAGCTCACTCAGGGGGTGGGCTCCCCAGGAAGAAGGGGGTGCTGTTGAGTGAGCCCAGACCGGTCTCCAACGTGAGGTCCTTACAGGAATCACCAGAGCGGTCCTGGGAGATGCGCCCCTTGAAGACAGGCTCCAGGCACCCGGCCCCAGCTCCCGCTCCGCGCCAGTGCAGGTGGGGCGTGCGGTGCGCCCCGTGGGTGGCGGATGACAGATGTCCCTGGGCTGGCGGTCAGGGCTTGGCGAGGGGGGGCAGGTGACCTTTCCCCGGAGCCCGGGGTGGGTGGGGGAGGGTTGCGGACAGAGGGCGGGTCGGCACTGGCCCCGGAGCCCCACTCCCTGCTTCCTGGCCGTAGGATCCTGGACGAGCTGTGTCCCCTCTTTGGGACTCAGTTTCCTCTCCGGGAAAAGGTGAGGAGGCTCTCTGATAGCGTTCTTCAGGGATTCAATGGCGAGATGCCGCTGCTGCTGTTGTCACTGCTATTAATTAGTGAGAAACAGAGCAGGATCGCAAGAGGCGGAGGGCGGGACAGGCCTCCGGCCGGAAGGAACGGCCGCGTGCGATTCAGGACACGCGCATGCGCGCTGAACGAGGAACCTGGGGCGCGGCAGCCTCTGCGGACGCTCCCCTGCCCGGGAGCTGCTCAGCAAGGGCCACGGCACAGGTACAGGAGGGCAGATGGGGCATTTGGGGAACCAGTGGAGGCGGGGAGTGAATAATAGAAGAGTCTAGAAAGGTTGAAGGTCAGAAAGGACCCTGAATGCCCGCCCGAGGGTAGTAGGGAGCCATGGGAGAGACTTGAGCAGAGCAGGGGTGGCAGGTGGAGAAGGGGTAGGTGGGGACGGGGCTGGGACAGCAGCAAGGGGGCTGCTGGGAGAGAGGAGGCCCCTGGACTGGGCGTCACGGAGTCGAGGAACCTGGAGGGGCTACGTGGCGGCCCCCCCATGTGACTTATTCACGGGGCAACACTGCACTGAAACCACAGTTCTCTCTCGAGCCCTGACCTCTTCCATGAACCTCGGGTTTGTGCCCGAACTACCTCTTTTCATCTCCACTTGGACGATCTCTCTCTCTCTCTCTCCTCTCTCTCCCCCCAGTCCCTCCCTCAGTCAATCCCGTCTGCTCCACCTTCAAAATGTATCCTGAAACTGACCCTGTCCCCTGCCCACCCACCCAGCTGCCACCTGGTCAAGTCCGCCATCGTCTGCCACCTGGACCCTTGTAGTGACCTTCTTACAGGCCTCCCCGCCCCTCGCAGCCCATTTTCCACGTACGGCCAGAGAGTCTTGTTAAAACTGAACTCAGACCACACCCTTCCCCCCCCCCACCCCGCCCCCCCGCGCAGAACCCAGCTCACCCAGAGTGAACACTAAGTGCTCACGGGCCCCATGTCATCTGGTCCCCATTGCCCCCAGACCTCCTCACCCTTGCCTCCCTCTCTCAGCTCCCATGCCGGCCTGCTCACTATGCCCCTAATGCTCTGATCATGCTCCTGCCCCAGGGCCTTTGCACATGTGGCTCCCTCGGCCTGGAATGTTCTTTATCCATTACCTGCTGGGCTCACTCCTTCACCCCTTCAGGTTTTTGCTCAAATGTCACCTTCTTAAACGAGACCTTCTTTGAACCCCTTATTCAAAATCAGCCCCACACCTTACCTTGATTTGTTTTCTACCATGGTACTTCCCACCATCTGACCTATTTCTGTATTTTGCTTTTCTGCCCTGCTTATTGTCTGTCTCCCATTAGGAGGCTCCACGGGGGCAGGGATTTCCGTGTTTTATTCACTCCCACACCTTGTGCCTGGCCCTCCGTTAGCCCTCAAGAAAAGCGCATGGAGTGGGGCGCCTGGGTGGCTCAGTCGGCTACGTGTCCGACTTGCTTCCGGCTCAGGTCGTGATCCCACAGTTTGTGAGTTTGAGCCCCACATGGGGCTCTGCACTGACAGTGTGGAGCCTACGTGGGATTTTCTCTCTCTCTCCCTCTCTCTCTGCTCCTCCCCACCCCCCTCAAAATATAAACAGATACACTTTAAAAAAAATAGGTGGAGTCAGTGACCGAATCTTCCTGTTCTGGCCTCTGCCCAGCTAGCCAGCCCAACTCTCTCCTTCACTCAAATCCAGCCACCCGGGCCTCCTGCCCTACACTCTCCTACCTCAGGGCCTTTGCCCGCGCTGTTCCCCCTGCCTGGGACGCTTATCTCCCAGAGCCCAGCACAACCGTCGGGACCTCCTTGGTGGGTCTCCTCTGCCTCTCCATCGCCTTCCTCCGCGCACTCGGGGCTGCTGGGAGTTCTGTTACTGCTTACGTCACTTCTGTTTGGCCATCTCCCCTCTCCACCATAAGCTCCCTGAGGCCAGCATCCCCCCCGCGGCGTTCACTGTGTCCCCAGCGCCGAAGGGTGGGCCTGAGCGCGTGGCTGCACCCGGGACGCGCTTGTGGACTGCAGGAGCTCCCTCCTTGGCCTCTGGCAGACAAGACCCGACCGTGTTCTCTGAGGAGAGGCGGAGCGGAGAAGCGGCAGAGAACGCCCGTTTCAGGGACAACAAACACTGGTCCTTACTTGAGGCCTCTCTTGAGTGCTTCGAAGATCTTCTTCACCTGCTGTGGCTTGGGGTCCGGGCAGACAGACCCCTTCCGCAGCGTGCCGTACATCTTGGAGGATTTGGCAGGCATTCGAGCTCTCACGGAGTTCCCGTGGATGGACTTTCTGTGAGAAGGAATGAGGGGCAGAGCTGGGATCCGGACAAAGCCCTCCCCAGCCGGGGGGGGGGGGACCGGTGGCCAGAGCCCGGGGCGGTCAGGAGGCCTGGCTGAGTCCCGCCCCGCCACCGCCGAGCCGTGTGAGCTCAGGAAAGTGGCCGGGACTCTCCGGGCCTCGGTTTCCTCATCTGCAAAATGAGGGCTTGGATTTGAAGATTAAAAGACGAAGAAGAACCTGACGCGAGACATCAACGCAGCGGGAAGTGCAGTCGGGCAGCCCGAACGCCAGTGTTTTCGGCTCAGCGTGGTCTGTCCGTCGGACAAAACTACTTGGGAGGCCAAATCGTAGCCGTGGGGCGTTCCCGTGGGTGGGCACTTGCTAGCTTTGCCTGCACAGGACCCACGCCTCTCCCTCTATTACTAACACCCCAGTTTTCCTCTGGGGCCCCTCCCCAACTCCGCTGTTCATGCATGTGGTTTGGAGGGAGGTGGCTTGACAAATCACCACACACACAGACACACACACACACACACACACACACCTGCACACACATACACAGGCATTCCGAAGCAAATGCATGTCTCAGGCCTGGAGTCAACATACTCCATTTCCCTGGCTCAGGGAGAGGCACAGGACACAAATCTGTCCAGTAACCCTGCCAGGAGTTTGGTTCCAGATTCACAGACAGGAAAAGGATTCTTTCTTCTGACATTGCTATTCCGGGGGAACATACACCTGGAACAGCCAGCCATTCCCTTTGCATCATGTAGGGGGAATGGAGGCAACACAGGGAGGAGCAGGTGGAGGCAGACCAATTCCACACGACCATGAGCTCCTGGATCCAGCTATGCCTGAAGCTAGACCTGCCCGTGGAATTTCACTTACATGAACCAGTTGGTTCTCTTTTCTGCCTAAGCCTTTTGGAGTTGGGGTTGGGGACTGAATGATCTTAAAAACTGATGTCCCCAGGAGCACCTGGGTGGCTCAGTTGGTTGGGCATCCGACTTCGGCCCAGGTCGTGATCTCACAGCTTGTGGGTTCGAGCCCCACGTCAGACTTTGTGCTGACAGCTCAGAGCCTGGAGCCTGCGTCAGATTCTGTGTCTCCCTCTCTCTCTCTGACCCTCCCCTGTTCACACTCTGTCTCTCTCTCTTAAAAATAAATAAACATTTGGGGCGCCTGGATGGTGCAGTCAGTTAAGCGTCCGACTCTGTTTCGGCTCAGGTCACGATCTCATGGTTCATGAGTTTGATCCCTACGTCAGGCTCCATGCTGACAGTGCAGAGCCTGCTTGAGATTCTCTCTCTCCCTCTCTCTCTCTGCCCCTCCCCCCCCACACTCTCTCTGTCTCTCTCTCAAAAAAAAAAAAAATAAACTTAAAAAGATTTTAAAAACATAAACACTAAAAAAAAATTTTTAAGGAAAAAAAAAAAAAAGAACTGATGTTTCCCAGCAGTGACAGCTGTGTCTCTCAGCCCTTGAGGGGTACACCAGCGTTTCAGGATTGATTACAGTAGTACAGGGTTACAGTCCCGGGCTGGTTTCACTGGCACCTAAGCCCCTTCTAGAATCCTATGCCTCGTCCACTGAGTGCAAGACCAGGGCTGCCTCCGTCCGTCCTCTTAAAGACATTGTTTCCCAGGTATCCCTGCACCAGACGTGGCTTCAGGACTCCCTTCTCACGGGAGAAACAAGAGTGGAAATAACACTCGAACGTCTGGGTCAGTCTCTCAAAGAAGCTTCTAGCTTTTCCTTCCAGCTGCCTCCCTCCCTGTCTTCCTCTCGGGTGCACTGAGGAGCCTGCTTCAACCTGTGCTCTAAGGTTCCTCGGGGATGGAGACAGAGGGGGAGGGAGGGGGAGAGACGGAGAGGGAGGGAGGGGGAGAGAGTGAGCACGAGCAGGAAGGGGGGAGGGGAGCAGGGGGGAATAACCAGTTTTATTTGTTTTTTTGTCAAATGTACTTCACCTCTACACTGAGGTACTACCCAAGCCTCAGTTATTTATCTGTCAAATGGGAAAACAATAGACCCTAAATGAGAGAGCAGTGCTGGGAATTCTCTGAGACACCAGGGGAAACATTCGGCACAATGGAGGCAGTGGGTGCCTAATAAATGCTTGCTACCGTTATGATAATCACATCCCATCTGTATCTGTCCCTGCGCCCACAGCCTGGAAAACAGTAGGTGCTCAGTAAATACTGAGCTGAACGGGACGAGGGAAATACAGCGTGTCGTGGGGACTAGAGAAGAGAGAGTTGGGGGAGCCCAAGGGCTCAGCGGGACCTCAAGGGAAGAACAGGATGAAGGGTCGTCCCAAGAAGGGTGTTCTGAATCGGGGGACAGTGAGTCAGGGTGGAGGGGAGGACGCGGTCCAGTCTGTGTGTGATGCTGGGCGGACAGCAAGGAGAAGGCTTGACCGAAACAGAGTGAGGAGACCCTTCCCGCCGTGTGGGAGCCGAGGAGGGGGAGCGGGGAGGAGTGGGTCAGCTCCCAGCTTCACAGACCTGGACGATGACAATCCGGGAGCATCGTGACGGTGCCCGGATAGAAGGTGCCCCCTGAGTGTCTGTTGCTTCCCACCCCTGCTGTAGGAGCTTTAAATAAACATCGATTTAAACCCCATTGCAAGGTAGGGAACCGGAGGCTCAGAGAAGTGACTTGCCCCAGATCACGTGAGTGACAGAGCTGGGACCCAAACCCAAACATGGGCAGATTCCCAGCCCGGGATCTGAACCACCCCTCTGGGGGCAAGGGGCAGGGTTCCCTCAGGGTCCTCAGAATCATCTGGAGGACCCAGGCTCAGATTGCCGAGCCCTCTCAGCAGAGGCCCCAGTCTCAGGTTCAGCAGGTCTGGGGCGAGGCCTGAGAATCTGCATTTCTAACACGTTCCTAGGTGCTGCCAGTGTTGCTGGTCCAAGGACCACGCTTTGAGGACCACCGTCTTAGGGGATTCACTCGGGACACATCCTCCTGCTGGAAACCCAGGTATACATCTCCCCGGGAGCCCTTCAGAACTTGCTGCACTTTTGCGGCCCCAAATCAAGGGAACCGGACCCCCCGACTCACTCAAACACTCACAGAGGGGCTTTCTGCGAATCAGGCACCATGGTGGGAGCCGAGGGCCTGGGGTCCTACCCTCGAAGACTCCCCGTCCCCGGGAAGAGGGGAGGATTGAGGTCTGGAGAGCCAGGCAGGGGGCAGGCAGGGCACAGCTTCCAGCTCCTTCGGCAGGCCTGACAAGTTCACTCTGGCGCCCCAAGAGGCTGAACGGGCAGCCAGGCTGTACATCCAGCCCAGCCAGATGTGGCACATTCCACACACAGATACAGACACCTGCTGTTGACTCAGCAGAGAGGAGCTGCCCCGGCCGCCCCTCCGGTTGGGTTCCCTACCCCGGGAATCCTCTCCATGTTACATGCCAACGATCCAGAAATAGCGATCCCTGGCCCTGCCCACGCCCTGAGAACTGGGTCCTAGGGGATGTTGCAGCAAGGAAGGATCGGGGGGAGCAGGGGACTTGCCACGCTGGGAGCTTATGTTGTCTCATGAGACACAAGCTCCTGGTCAACCACCCATGGACAAATCCCAGCCCCGGGGGTCATAGGTACTTAACCTCCTAGAGACGCAGTTTCCTCATTTGTAAAGGGCAGAGAAGAGTGCCTACCCCATAGACCAGTCATGAGACCATCATTCACTCAACAAACATTTACTGAGCACTTACGGCACACCAACCAGCATTCAAGGGGCTGGAGGTAAAACAGAGACCAAAGCAAGTAAAAGCTGTGTCCCCGCGAGCTGCCATGCCAGCTGGGGGAGGCGGTGGGACAGCCGGCACAGGCTCTGGAGCTAGGTGCCCGTGTCTCTATTCGGTAACCCCACTTACAAGCTGTGTGACCTTGGGTAGGTTAACGAACCTCTCTGTGCCTCAGTTTTCGCATCTGTAAAATAGGGCCCGGGGAAAGCGTTGCTGTATGCGTTAATAAATGTAAAGGGGTTTGAGTAGTGCCCGGCAAAGGACAAGGGTTCCGTATGTGTCAAAGTTAAAGAAGACAATAGGAGCGCCTGGGTGGCTCCGTTGGTTGAATCTGACCCTTGACTTTGGCTCAGGTCACGATCTCATGATTTGTGAGTTCGAGCCCTGCGTCGGGCTCTGCACGGACAGTGTAGAGTCTGCTTGGGATTCTCTCTCTCTCTTTCTCTCTGCCCCTCCCCCTGCTCGCGCTCTCTCTCAAACTAAATACATAAATTTAAAATATAAATAAATCAGTAAGATCATAAATATCCAGGCCCTCGAAGGGGCTGCCCTCCCTCCGCCCTCCCCCTGCCTGAGGCCACACCACCCACCTCCTCGAGCAGGCCGTCCACAAAGTTGACATGCCAGGCGGGCAGAGGCGGGCAGGGCTGCAGCCTTCGGAGAGGCGGGTTTCGGACGGGCTCAGGCCCCTGGCAGGTGGGGTGCGCGAGCAACTCTGGGGGGGGGGGGAGGGGTGCCGCGCAGGAGCCCAGCTCACCTGCCAGCTCCCAGGGGTCCCCGGCCCCCGGGGGGTGCGTACCCTCGGCCGGTCCCCGCTGCCATCTACCCGGAGACCTCCTCACCCTCACCGCTGCGGCCGCGCCTGGCTTCACTGGCTCCCGGGGAAGCTCTGAGCTCAGTGCTCTCGTCTGAGGTTCAGCGGGACGGGCGCGGTGCCGGGCTGCTGGCTCAGCCGGGGAAGTGCAGCCTTCAGATGGCGAAATCGGGCTGCGTGTCTGGCCCGGTGATACAGCCGCCAGGGCAGAGGGCGAGCTCCGGGGGCGGGTGTCTCACCGGCTCTGGGAGCACTCAGTAAATATTAAACAGCCCCTGGCATGCCAGACAAGCTTCCGGAAGGACACGTGCCACCCGGTGGCCCCAGCCCTCACGTGAGGCCACCGGGACGGTCTTTCTGCCTGATCGTCGAGGGGAAACACTTTGTCGGAGGCCCGGTGCACGGCCGCTGCAAGTGCGGGACCTGGGGGCAGGCGGGGCTGGGTGTGGCCGGGGGGCAACGATAGGGCCAACTGGACACGTTTCAGGCGAGGACTCAGTGGGCCGACGGTGTAAGCTAACCCTGTCTCTATGCCTGGTGGCCCTGGATGGGCGGGCATGATGAGGAACAGAGCAGAGCAGGGAGAGCACCTCCACCATATCCTTTCTCCAACCTCCTTTCCTTGAAAATCAAAGGTTTACTACTTAGTTTTCACACCCCCGCTTCCTCTCAGCAGAGGAATTCCTGAGGTGGTGAGGACCTGGCAGGGGCTCCTAGCTCAGGAGGGTACCCTCCTGACAGCCTGGGGGAGAGGAGACCTGGCTGAGGAGTGACCGGAAGGGGGTAAGAGCAGCCACGCCTGTGAATCGGGGCAGAATGGGACAGCATCATTCATAGCAATCATTCACACCTTAGTATAAAATTTCCCCACCAGATAGATCACTTCCTCAGGTGAATTCTTTGATTATGGAATAAAAAGCCATGTCCAGAGTCAAAAGGGTTTCAGGTGCCAGGGCAGGGGCAGAGGTTGGACAAAGGGGACATCAATGAGCTTCAATCCCCAGCTCTCCTATCTGAGGTTATTTTTACCTGCCCTGCCCCAGCCACTGGGTGCCTTGGCAATGTGTCTGTGATTCAGCCTGGTTGGATTACCTGAGAAATAAGGCCAGAAGGTGAGGCCTGAAACCCAATCTAGGCCGTCCGGCCCCAGAGCCAAGGGTCCAGACTCCTGGGAGCCAAGGGTCCAGACTCCTGGGAGCTGGCCAGAGACAGGAAGTTAAAAATAGATGCGCTCTTCCCCATCCTCGTGGGCAGCTTCTTCCTTACCCTTGGAAAAGGGCACTGAGGAGACTAGATGCCACTCAGGGACCTCAGAACCCACCCAGGCTGGTGGCTCCAGAATTCTCCAGAATTCTCAGAGCAGGAGAAGGAGAAGGAGCCACCAGGAGAGTGGCTATTCCGGGATATTTACAGCCATCAAGGTCATCTGTCTTAGACCAGGATGCAGACCTTGCCAGACGTGATCTTGTCTTTGCTGATGGCCAGTGAGCCATAGCGGGACAGGGTCAGACCTCTCTGTCTTCTTCCCGCCCAGAGTGCTGACCTCAGGAGTCCTGGGGACACTACCTGGGCAGAGCTCCTGACTGGGGCCTGTGGGAACATTCCCATGGAGGCAGGAAGTCCAGAAGCCCCCCAGGGGCCTGGCAGGGGGAGAGCTGCAGGCAGGACCAGGCACAGAATTCATGAGGCCCAGTGCAAAAGAAAATGCAGGACCCTTTTTTCAAACTGTAGTAAGGGTTTCTAGATGGTGGGGCACCTGGGTGGCTCAGCCGGTTAAGCATCCAACTCTTGATCAGCTCAGGTCACGATCTCACAGTTCGTGGGCTGGAGTCCTACATTGGACTCTGTACTGACAATCTAGAGCCTGCTTGGGATTCTCTCCCTCCTCTCTCTCTCTCTGCTCCTCCCCTGCTTGCACTCTCTTTCAAAATATATAAATAAACATTGAGAAAAAAATTGAGAAAAAAAAAAAAAGGAATTTCTAGATGGCAACACCAGAGCATTACGTGAGCACAGGGCCCTAGTGAGCACACTGATTGTATACTCACGCAGCTGGCCTTGGCTGCCAGGGTCTGTGAAACCCCCCCTTCAGCGCCCCCCACTGCCAGACCATGGTAACAAAATCCCCATAGTGCCTCTGTGTGAGTTAGAGAAAGGTACCCCACCCTGGGTGGGCCAGCTGCACGCCAGGGCACACAGCTTGGGAGGGTTACATGGACTGGATGGCCCCCTTGGCTGGGTGACCTGTGCAGCTGTCTTTAGCAGCCCTGATTACAGACCCCATGGTGTAGGGGGCCTGGTGACGCCCAGAAGAGGCAGCTCAAAAGTGGTTCTGTTAAGGAACATGATCATTCCCTGGCCAGTTGACTTAATCCTTCTCAGCCGCACTTATGGAGTGCCTAATGTTTGCCTTCCTTGCGGTGGCATCCACGTTTTCTCCTCTTGGAGGCTGGGCGTCAGAGGGACTGGGTGCTCACTCTCTCTGGGGCTGTGTTTTCCTGTGCTTCAGCTCTTTACTGCGCCCCCCCCCCCCCCCGCCGCCGCCTTGCACCTTGCGTGTCCTTGCTGTGGCTCACAAAGCCCCGCAGGCCTCCCTCTCTCACTTCTATCCCCCAAGACAGCCACACACCCACTTTCTGTGCCTCAAAGCTCATCCCCACCTCGGGACCTTTGCACTGGCTGCCCCTTCCACCTGGAAGACGTCCCCAGCCCTGCATGCTCTCTGCACGTGAACATCAACTTGTCTTCTCTCTGGCCTTAAAGGTGCCCCTGCCTCACTGAGGGCCTCCTCTGAGAGCCCTGCCACCCTCCCACATCCCCGTTTTAATTCCTTCACGTGCCACCAGCTGAATCCATCTGGATTACTGTCGGCTTATTGTTCGCTGCCCTGACGGGAGGGCGGGGCCCGGTTCCGTCCCCAGAGCCCGGGACAGGGCCTGGGCAGAGTAGGTGCTCCATAAATATTTGGAGAACGAATCAGGGATTCCTAAGCACGCTTCCAGCTGAGACCCTCCAGGATTTCAGCTCTGAGACCCACTCCTCCCGGGCACGTGCTGGCACTGAGCGGCCAGGAGACAAGTGGGCGAGCTGGGAGAGCTGGACCTCAGGGACCAGGCATCACTGGGGGGGGGGGGGGGGCGGGTGTGCAGCTGAACCCCAGGGAAAGAGCCACAGGAAGGCCCGGTCTGGGGCACGGGTGGTCCACCTCAGGACACGGCAGTGAAGCCAAGGCCCAAAGGAGATTAAGCAGCCCCTGGCCAGGTAAGGAGGAGTCACAGGAGGGGCCAGGTGGAGGGCCCGGAGGAGAGAGCGGCCAGTGTGACAGGGAGATGTTTGTTAGGCCGCGTGAGGAGTCCAGATTGCATTCTCAGCACATGGGAACCCCTGGCAGGTTTCGGGCAGGAGAGGGCCGTGACGAGCCCTGGCCAACCCTGCTCGGCTGGGAGTCCTGCCTGTCCCCCACATTTGCTCAGCCAGGCAGATGTTTGGGCCCCTCGGGCTTGGGCCACTCGCGATGCCTGAGGGATTGCCCCACCCCTGGGCGGGCAGCTCCCCAGGCTTGCACAGTGCCCGACATGAAGCCCAGGACCAGTCTGTGGCCCCCAGGAATGGAAACGAACCTTCCTCCTGGGAAGTACCTGCAGCCGAAGGAGACTCGTGGAGCAGCCATGAACTCACGTCCAGTGGGGCAGCCCTGACCCCAGGCCCATCTCTGCCGTTCCTCCTCCTTTGAAAATTTCCTGCAAGCACCTACTGTGTGCCAGCATGTGCCGGCTGCTTGCCTCGTGTCACCTCATCGTACGCTCACGACAACTCTGTCGGGGAGGGACACTCGTGATCCCCATTTCACGGATGAGGAAACCGAGACTCCGAGAGGTGAAGTCACTTGCCCCAGGTCACAGAACTGGGATAGGTGGCCCCACGTCCCATTCTATCAAACAGGAAGAACATTCCATCCTGACCCCGCCCCCAGACTAAGTTCCAGGGCTGAACGAACCAGTCTTGCTGTGTGACCTTGGGTGAGCAGCTCCACCTCTCTGAGCCTGTTTTCTGATCTGCTAAGTGGGCCTGATAAGCTCACGCAGGTGACTTCCAGGACCAACTGCCAGGAGCATGTGAGATGAGACGGCTTCGGGTCTCAAGGAAATTACAGGTTTCTCCCAGCACCAAGTGTCACACACGCGCACACACACACACACACTGTCCTGGGCTGCAGACTTGGCGTCAGAGAGAGCTTCAGGGTCACAGGCTGCACAAGACGAGCCAGCCCTGTACCCTCCTCACGGGCAGAACTTACGCGATCCTCCGGCTCTGTGCGCTGCTGAAGCCCGCGAAGGAGGCGCTCCGGCCCACGACCCCCACGGCCCCCGCGTCCCCAGAGGACAGGAACCGCAACCTCACCGACATGGCCGTCACCTACAGGGAGAGGACAGGAGAGTCAGCCTCGCACTGCCGCCTGCCGAGTGCGGGTCGTGGCTGGTCCCCCTTCACCGTGGTCCCCAAGGTCCTTACAACAGCCCCACAAAGGGGGCAGCTGGTACTGTCCCCAGCTCACAGATGAAGCTCAGTGAGGCTAGGGAACTGTTTGGGGCTGGCAGCAGGAGCGAGATTCGAACCCAGGTCTCTGTACTCTGTGCTCAGGTTCTTAATGGCTGAGCAATGCTGAGGCTCCGGCAGGGGGGAGTCAGCTCCTCCTGAAACCATACCTGACCTCTTCTCAGCTACTCCTCTCCAGTAACCCTCACCCCCCTCCACAAACACTCATGGAATGCTGTGTGCCAGACACTGTGCTGGAGACACGCACTGAGCAAGACAGGCAGAGTCCTTGCCTTCCAGGGCTCCCGGTCTGGCAGGGAGGCTAATGAGCCACCAGTTACGGTGGGACCCAGGGGGTACTCGACTTAGCCATGGAGGAGGTGATCAACTGCTGAGAAGGAAAGGCTGATAAGGGGAGAAGGAGAAGGGAGAGGGAGGGGAGGGTATCTGAGGCAGAGGGAACAGCATGGGCAAAGGCCCGGGGGTACAGAGGACACGGCATAATCCAGAAACAGAAAGAAGAGCTGTGGTTTGGGCCGTGACTCCAGGGGAGGCTGGAGAGGCCAGCAGAGTGCAGCTCCTGCGGGGCCTTGGTAACCCCAGGGAGGAGTTTGCCCTTGCAATTGGGCAAGGGTGACTGGGAGCCATGAGAGGGTTTTGAGCAGGGGTGACAAAGCCCAACTCACGTGAGGCCAAGCTGCTGGCATCCAGGCCCTCCAGAATCCCTGGATCTGTTGCCCCATCTCTGGTCCAGGCTGCAATGAGGCCAGCCTAGAACCCTGGCTGTCTTTTCTTTTTTCCAAACCGCCTCTAGGTTGGAAAAACGCCACCGTATCCCTCAGGAGTATCGCCGGTGCCTTCCAGCACCGACAGTCGAAGGTTCTTCTGCATATCTGACCTGAATCTCTGCTGCTGCGTTGCTCCTCGGCCAGGGTGGAGACAGTCCAAGGATTCAACCCCACTGCCGAAGCCAAGCCTCTAAAAAAGCTCCACTGCACCACCTCCCTCGTATCGCTGCTTGGTAAGGCCCCTGCCTCCCAACATCCGTCCACCTGCCAGAGTCCACGCCTTTGCTCAGGGCTGGGCCTCTCCCTGGAATAACGTTCTCTTTCGAGCCACGTCTGTCCAGCGTCCCGCCCTGCATTTTATGTGTGGTCAGCCCCCACCATAGGCTCCAGGGCCCCCCTGGCAGATCCGTGCGGCCCCCACAAGACTTCCCCTCCTCCTAGGCTCCCCCCATCCCCACCCCACACTGTGCTGTACATCGCGCTGAGGACTGGAAACCGAAAGGCCAGACCTGCGCTCAGACCCCAGCTGTGCCACTCGCCAGCTCCGGGCCCCGGCGGTCACGTTTGCAAAGCGGAAAGTCAGAGAAGGACCAAGGAGACCGTGCGCTGAGGGTGCACAACACAGAAGGGAAAGAGCTGGTTGTCTCTGTGCCGTTGGCCGACAGAGGCCCCCGCCCCGCTGGGGGCTACAGAGGCGGACGAGCCCGGGGAGCGCCCTCCAGCCCTGCCGGGGGAAGCTGGCGAGTGTTTGCTGAGCACCCACTGTGTGGCAAGCCCCAGCACCAAGGACTGTCACATGCTGTGGATCCATGAACAGCGGCCCTGACGGGAGCCACCGTCTGTTGAGTGCTGTTACTAAGTCAGCCCTGCGCTAAATGTCTCACGGAAATTATCTTAGCAAATCTACGCAGCCCCTGAGGCCTGGGAGCTGTTGCTGACCTACTTGGATAGATGGCGGCATGAGACCCAGAGAGGGGACGAGACTGGCCCAAGAAGCCCGCGTGGAAGCAATGAGACAAGTTCGGAACCTGAGTGCGAGCGGCTGCAGACGCCATCACTTCCGACTGTGCGCAGTCAGACGTCCCCGTCCCGCCTCTAGATGTCCCAGCCCCACAGGGAGGTCCCCACACTCCCCGCCTGTGCCAGGCTGCTGCCAGCCTGGACCAGCCCCTGAGCGTCAATCGTTACTTTCTTGGGAATTTTGGTAGCTTGAAATCAGCCACGGCAGGAATGTGTACACCCTGGATGTCGGCAAGTGCTACAAATTTGGGCTTTTTTTGTTGTTTTTTTTTCCCCTGCAGGTTAGTGAGCTTCTATCAGTACACCATTGCCCTACCACTATCGGTGTGTGCTCAGGGTGGCACCGGGGACCTTCTCGAACTCTTGAGAGCCCCCAGCCAAGCTGGGCAAGGGAATAAGGGGGTAACAGGGAGGGAGATCACTGGGGTCACTGGTTGCAAAGAATACTCTGGTGCCAGCCTGGGGACTGGGGGCTCGGGGCTGGGGGCTGGGGACTTGGGGCTGAGGGCTGGGGACTGGGGGCTGCAGGCTGGGGGCTGGGGACTGCGGGCTGGGGGCTGGGGACTGGAGGCTGCGGGCTGGGGACTGGGGGCTGTGGGCTGGGGGCTGTGGGCTGGGGACTGGGGGCTGCGGGCTGGGGACTGGGGGCTGCGGGCTGTGGGCTGGAGGCTGTGGGCTGGGGGCTGCGGGCTGGGGGCTGCGGGCTGGGGGCTTCGGGCTGGGGACTGGGAACTGCGGGCTGGGGGCTGGGGACTGGAGGCTGTGGGCTGGGGACTGGAGGCTGGGGACTGGAGGCTGGGAGCTGGGGGCTGCGGGCTGGGGACTGAGGGCTGCGGGCTGCGGGCTGCGGGCTGCGGACTGGGGATGGGGGCTGGGGACTGGAGGCTGGGGGCTGGGGGCTGCAGGCTGGGGACTGGGGGCTGCGGGCTGGGGACTGGAGGCTGGGGGCTGCGGGCTGGGGACTAGAGGCTGGGGCTGCCGGCTGGAACACCCTTCCCCTACCTTCCCTGCTCCATCAGTTACAGTAGACTGCGGATGGCAACTTCTCTGCTCCCCCATCAGACAGAGAGGGACCTGCAGGCGGGGCTAGAGTGTTCTCTGGTGCTTGGAAGATTCACAGCACATCCTTATGGGACCAGAAACAGTGCCTAAAAGGCTGGGCCTACTGCTGCCACCGTACCAGGCTGTGCAGCCCATGGTGCCAGATAAGTGGAAGCCTCAGGCTAAGGATAGAGATAAGGATGGGGATAAGAATTTCCACTAAGTGCTAGATTCCAAGGCAGAGGCTGACAAACATTTTCTGTAAAGGACCAGATGCCAAAGTTTTTGGCTTTGCAGGCCATATACTCTTTTAAATACCCACAACTATTTACCTCTATTGTTTTAGAGCAAAAGCAGCCACAGACATTATGTAAATGATGAGCATGACCACGTTCCCATAAAACAGTACTCACAGCTATTAATGGTTGACCCGTGGGTGCCCAGCACCCTCCGTGCTACCGACTCTAAGGGCTTAAAATCTGATTTAATTCTCCCGACATTATATAAGGTAAACACGATTATTATCCTCATTTTGCAGATAAAGAAACCGAGGCTAGAGAGCAGAGGAAACGACTCATCCAAGGTCACACAGGTAGGAAACAACAGAGTTGGGATTTGGACCCGGGCATAACGGGCCTTAAAAACCTGGTCACTTCATTCAAGGTGGCACCTGTTCCCCGGGGGGCTGTGCTGAGGACATGTCCCCACCCAAGAGCCAGACCCAGGCTGAATGGAAGCAGGTCACGAAAGGGACCTGCCAAGCTAGAAGCCTAGCATTGGGGGTGGCCAAGAAAAATCAACCCCATCCCCTGCAGGCTTCAGGGTGTGGGAGCCCGGGTCCCTGGGGGCTTCTGGGGACCAGCATCAGTTCCCAATCAGCTCAGCTGCTCCAAAAGGGAGGCCAACGGCCACCCCCAGCCTCCCCCACAGGCCCTGATGGGGTTAATCCTGGCTGTTGACTGGTTGGCCCCCTGCGATCTCACCCAGCTGGGTTTCTTGCTGCAAAAACATCTCCCTTCTGGCAGATGGGCTGGGATGGCCAGGCTGAGACCCCTAAGATCTCAGGAGCCTTCACTGGGCAGCCCCTGACAAGACCCCGTGAATGCTGGTCACTTTCGACCAAGGCTGATATTCTCAACGTTTAATCAGTGACCCAGCAGGGGCACTGACCACTCTGAACAGAGGTCGGCACTCAGAGGCTCAGGACAGCCCTGGATATAGCTGGCACTCTGCGGGGCAAGAGAGATAAGCCAGAGACCTCGCTGGGCCCCTGAGCAGAGGAGAGAGGCACAGAAGTCATGCAGGTCCCAAACCTTTGGTGGCAGACAGGACCGCCTCGTCCCCGTGCGTCCCTCGCTGCCTCTCGCTGGCTCGGTACCCTGGGGCAGCACCCGCTTAGACGGATGGCTTGGACACAGCTGGTGAGTGCAGCAGGGGCCAGGACACCTGGAGGGGCTTCTCACACAGCCAGCGGCTCCCCAGACACTGGGACCATCGTCCGGGACCTCCTCCCCGAGGCGCGGCTGGAGGGAGCCTGAGCCCACTCCGCTAAATCTGGCCAGCTCACTGCTGGCCAGAACCGCCCGCCAGCCCAGGGAACCTACAATTTCACCTCATTTGGAGGTGATGCTTCTAAATTTAGCGGCGTGGGCTCTCAGGGCTGGGTGGCTTTTATGCCTGAGTCCCTCACTTAGGGCTCTTTTATATCCGCTCAAATGCCAGGCAGGGCTTAGTTTGCTTATAGGAGTTTCCAAAATAGTCCCTTTGGTTTAGCACGAAAGGAAATGGTAAAATAGCCCAGGATGAGGAATGTGAGTTTATACCTAAGAGGGATGGGCGACCCGCCGAGGCCGCTCTGGGAACCAGACTACTGTCTACACCAGATGGAGGGCAACTCCCTCGTTTCACCGGCGAGCACGCCCAGAGTGGTCACGTGACTTGCGCGGATCACCCAGAGGTGAATGGAAGGGCCAGAAGAATCCACGCCCCTCCCCCCTGCCAGCTCCACGGCTGCAGACACCTCCAGGCCTCTGCCCAGGCCGTGTCCTCTCCCTCCCTGGCACGCTCTTCCCCCAGGTCTCCCGGGAGGATCCCTCCCGGCTTGAGATCCCGGCTGAAAGGTCACCGCCTCAGAGAGGGCCTCTCTGGTGCCCCCTGGCGACAGCGGCTTCACTCTTCACCCTGTTTCAAATCCTGCAGAGGACTCACTGCCGTCCCAAATTGTCTTGTCAAGGTGCTTGGCAATTGTGTGGCCCTCACAGGAGTCCCAAGCTCCGTGGGGACAGGGACTTTTTGGTCTTGGTCACAGCCGTATGTCCCAGGGCCTCACCAAGTAGGGGACCCCAGTAAGTACTGGTCCGTAAGTGATTGCTTGAATAACTGAACGATTGAAGGACATCTCTTCAGACCTGTGTCTAGGGCTCACTTACTTGATTTGTTCATTCAACACACACACATATCGAGTGCCTACTGAATGCAGGCACTGGGCATACGGCTGTGAACTAGTCCAGTAGGAGACAGGAATTAGGGTATGAGGTTGGACTGTGGTGGGGAACTAGAGGCGTGGGGGGCAGACAAGGATCCCTCACCCAGCCAAAGGGGAGTGACCGGGGAGACCCCCTGGGGGAAGCGATATGTTGACATCTAAAGGAGGGGGAAGAGTTGGCAGGGGGAGAGAATGGGATGGAAGAGTGTGCCAGGTGTTGGGAACAGCATGTGCAAAGGCTCAGAGAAAGGGTCAACTAGATGAAATGCAATTAGATGAACTTAGTACAGTGTGTGTGGCTAGAGCATCAGGTACAAAAGAGGATCCCTGAGGGGCTGAGTGGGGGCCAGGCCTCTATGGGGACGGGGGTTTAAGCTGCATCCAGGGAGAAGTAGGCAGGACAGGCCTCCAGCACCCTCCGGATTTGGTAATGGCGCCCTTGAGTTCGTTCACTTACTGAATATGCCCTACTGCACACCTGACCAGACAATGCTATGTCTCCGTAGACGATGAATGAGTGTCTGCTGCATGCCAGGCCGTCGAACCCCGCACCTCCGTCCAGGGGCTAGGGGCAGTCACACTGGAGACACCTCTGTCCCTTTGGCCCAAGGCCCATGTCTCCTGGGCCAGCACTGACTGCCGTCTGGGGGAAGCTCAGACACCCTGTACGGCCTACACCAGCTTGACCTGGGTTTTTGCCCTCTGCACTCGATCCCTCACCCACCCACCCCTTGCTTCCGCCACAGACAAGACCCAGACATTTGATGGTCCCTGAGAGGGAAAATCCCACGGCCGAGCCACAGAGGACAGAAGCCACGTTAGCTCTGACACCCGCCAACTCGGGCTCCCCTTCTCTCTGGGAGCCCCTGGGGCCCCGCCCCTACCAGATGCTTTCAGATGCTTCTCTACCCGCTGCAAGGAATCTGCTCACCTCTCCTGAGCCAGGGAAGCGTGCCCAGGGGATCTCTGCATATGATCTGGAACAAGTTCCCTCCTCTCTGAGCCTCTATCTCCCTGTCTGTAAAGGGGGAGGGCTGGGCTAGAATTCGGGGTCCCCCAAGCGCAGGCCCGTCTGAGCCAGGTGAGGAATGCATAGTAGAGACCGTGATTCACCTGGCAGGAGAGTCATTCTTGCCTTCGCCCCCTTCCTCTCCTGGCTCCCCAGCCATCTGACACTTGCCCCCCCGTTCAGCCGAGTTCAGAGCTGGCGCCGGGCACACGCTCAGATCGCATCAGGTGTTTTGTTGCCTTTCTTTTAAGGTAAACTTCCGTTTAGAGCAAACCGTCTTGTGTACGATATAGAGTGGTTTTCTTTAAGTGAAAGAGTGATGGATTTGAAGGACGCTTGGTTTAAGTAGGGCAGGTAGGAACCCAGCTTCTTGGAAGCCCACGTTTCTGGGTCCCACCGTGGAAGTGGGACCGGGGGGGGGGGAGGGGAGGGGCACACCTGGGTGTGCCCCTGCAGATGGCCTGATGGAGTCAGATGAGCAGACAGCACCGGTTTCTAGTGGAAAAGAAGAGGAAGCAGCATCTTGGGGAGCCCTCCCTGTCCCCCCAGAATTCATTGTCCCAGGGCTGCAGGGCAAGTGGAAACTTCCTGGCGGTTCAAGACGAGGCATGGGGGTCGGGACCCAGGATCCAAGAGGGCCCCTTGCCTCAGTTTATCACACAGTCTACAGTCCCCTGTGACCTTCCAGCCCAGGGCAGCCCTGGGAGGTGTCCACGACCCGCCCCAGCTCAGGCCGGGAGGCACAAGAGGACCAGTCACGTGAGTGGACAGATAGGCTATCTCATCAGGCTTCACGGCGCACCTGTGACCGTCTCACAGCTGAAAACCCTGCGCAAGGCCACCAACGGCCAAGTGCGAGGGAGCCCAAAGGGCTCAGCCATACGGAGGAAATTTCCGTGGCAGGAATCAGGAATATGGTTTTGAGGAATAATGACACGGGAAGATAGAAGATGTTGAAAGTAAGATGTTGAGGACAAGAGACCAAGATGTCAACGATACACGACATGCTCTCCGTTTTATTTCTCCATCAATGCCTTACCAGCATTCTACCGTGGGCACGCATTCCCTCACAAGCAGAAAAAAAAGAAAAAAGTTGATTTGAAGAAAACAGAAAGATTGGTCACGTGTCCCTGGTTGCACAGTAATCAAGCTGCCAACTGGGCTCCGACCTAGAGAACAATGCTTTTCAGGATGAAGCTGGGGTCACAAGAGATGCTTTTCTCTTAAAAAAGAAAGAAAGAAGGAAAAACAAACTTTTAAAGGTCCACGAATATCATCTACACTCCCAGCTAACGCCAGGGGGCTTTTGCGAGGTAAAGATGACTCATGAATCTCTGTGAAATATCCAGAGGGTGTTTTGATGTAAATGCCCCCCCTCAGCGCTCTGAGCTCACCGGACGTCACCGCGGGGGGTGGAGGGGGTCACCCGGAAGAGACAGCACCCCTTTGGGGACAGGGCCTCCTGGGGCCGCCGTGGGGGCGGGGGAGCGTGGAGCCTGTGGAGCTGGGGGCACGTGGCTGGAAAGACGGAGCCCCGATGCGGGATAACAGAGATCGGGGGGCAGCCAGACCCCTTCTCACACAGGTGAGGCGGGAGGGACTGAGCCAGAGGCACGGTGCAGACGGACCCCTCCCGGCAGGTCGGGGTGAGGCCACACCGTGGTCACGGTGCTTGGCCAAGTGCCTCTGTTTGACGCTAAAGAGGGAACCCGGCAATATTGCTAATGAGAACCGGCTTCTGCCACGTTCTGCGCTAAGAACCAGCTCCTTTCATTCCTGGTCCCCGGCAGGCCTGGCCTCGGCTTCGCTCTGAGCGGCACCCCCTTACCGTGTGCCGGACGCCGGGCCGAGAGCTGGACACGGCACGTCTCCCCCACAGCACGCCTCTGAGGTGGGCGCTCTTCCCACCCCCGTTTTACAGACTGAGAAACTGAGGCTCGTAGAGCTGAGGTGGCCAGAACTAGCAAGTGGCAGCGTCCCATCTTCGACATCTCGCCTTAAAACACTTGCGTGTGGGCAGTGTGACACAGGTGTGCGTGCCCCTCATCCACGTCCTAGGGGTGACCGAGCAACACGTGTGGGACCCCCATCAGAAGCCCTCACTCCAGAGTGGTTACGGGAGGGTCTCAGGCAGAGCTCCACTGACACTTTGGGCCAGAGCATTCTTGGCCGGGGCGGGGGGGGGGGGGGGGGTACCCTGTGTATTTAACCCCTGGACACCAGGAGCACCACGCCCTCCAATGGTGACAACCAAGAGCGCCCACAGACACTGCCACGTGTCCCCTGGGTGGCAGAATCACCTCCAGTGGGAACCACTGGGTTAAAGCAGCTCTTCAACTCTTGAGGGTTCGTGAATTAGCGTCGCGGGCATTCGGGGTAATTTTCACGCGTGAGAGTGGAGGCGTTGAAGGCGCGACCTTCCGTGGGTGGCAAATACTTCCCCCCTCGTATGAATGGGGGGTAGGAATCTGGGGGGCCCAGCAGCCCAGCATCTTCAGAAGGGGCCCCGGGGCTGCAGCTCCCATGGGGCCTGTGCCAGCCCAGCCCCCGCACGCACGCACCTGCACACTCACACCAGGATGCGGACAAGGGCCTGGAGCCTCAGAGCGGGGGCTGGAGCTCGGAGAAGAGGTTGGTGGCCCCTCGGGGAGAGGTTGGTGGCCCCTCGGGGTGTTTGCTGTCAACATCAGAGTTCTGAATGACACCTGCCTTCCTCGCAACCCCCGCCCGGCAGCGAACAGAGACCCTAAGGCAACCTGCTCATTTTGTCCCAAAGCACCCGACCATTGATGAACACACACTGGTTTGGGGCCACTTAGCACAGGCAGGACTTGGATTCAAACCCAAGGGCCGCCTCGGTCACCCACTCCGCTTCGGGCACTGGATGATCTGCCCGAATTCTCCACGGTCGGGGACACAGACGCTCCCTGCTACTCACCCGCACAGCTGGACATCGGAGCCACCTCTCCTAAACCGTCAGGACAGAGAAAGAACGCCATTCCCGACTGCTGTCTCTGCTCACCTCTGCAGTTAGGTTCCTTTCCCAGAGCACCGGGGACTCGTGCACGGGGCCCACGAAAATGGGTGGATTACTTTTTAAATCAGAAGATAAGAAATGAACTTTCAGGGGCGCCTGGGTGGCTCAGTCGGTTAAGTGTCCAGCTGTTTGTTTGTTTGTTTGTTTGTTTGTTTTTTAGCGTCCAGCTCTTGATTTCGGCTCAGGTCGTGATCTCCAGGTTCATGAGATCGAGTCCTGCGTTGGGCTGTGTGCTGGCAGCATGGAGTCTGCTTGGGATTCTCTCTCCCTCTCTCTGTGCCCCTGCCCTTCTTTCTCTCCCTCTGTCTCAAAATAAGTAAATAAACTTAAAAAAAAACTGCCTTGAAAAAAAAAGAAATGAATGTTTAGGTTAAACAGAATGTTTTATATTATAGTGTATATGTGTTACTATTTCTATATTAATAGCATGTATTTTACCCATCCTTAGGCCAATTCAGTGGTAAATACACTATTTAATATTTCTTATACAGGAAGAGTCCTGTGAAGGCCAAGGTGCTGGGGACTCAAGAAAGTCGCCACGGGCCCTGCCCTTTGCCCTCTGCTCGCCCTCCTTCGAACCTGTCTGACTCCAGAACGATCCTGCCATCTCCAGCCCACAGGCTCCCTCCCCAGCTCCTTCCCACCCACACCTTTATTTTACAGATGCAGCGAGCCCATCTCTCCTCCCTCCCCCTGCTCCGGTTTACCCTCCACCCTCCCTGCTCCTCCGGCCCAGGCAGAGGGGCTGAGAGAGCAGCCAGGCGGGGCCTTACACTTGACCTCGATATGCTCCTTTGACCCTCACCAAAACGTGATGCCGTAGGTTCCACTTTGTCCTGTTCTGGCCCTTGGGATCTGGAAGGTCAAACCCAGGCAGCCTGGCTTCCAGGTCAGCCTCTTATCCACAGGCCCTAACTGCCAGGTTTCTGGAGTGGGCAGGGGCCCGGCTGACGTCACGGAGCCTCTGGGCCACCACCACCCCCAGTCTCCCACTGAGCACTGTTTAGATTCTCCTCTTCTTATCAACTTGGATCCCTCCCTTCTCCCACCTCACTCGGAGTGTTGTTTTGGGGGGGGTGGGCAAGTGGGCTTTTCACCCTCCTTTCCCTGGTTCCTCATGAGATCGAGTATTTCTATATGCTCATTATCTTTAGAATCTCCTCTTCTCCACTTCTCAGTTCATAATCCTTTATCCAGCTACCTAGCTATTCTTAGTGACTCTTCTAGTTTTCTCCCAGCCCCTCACGTGCTTTTTAACTTGTTCCTAATGGTGTGTGTGTGTGTGTGTGTGTGTGACAGAAGCTTCAAATATTTATGTGACCAGATCTGTCAACATTGTCCTTCTATGTTTTAAGACTTTGGGACTTTCTTTCTCCACCTCTAAGATTAAGTTTCTACTCTCTAGACCACTGAAGTCTAGCTCCCTGGGTGAGAATTGTGTCTCCCTCACCAGGCTGTAAAGCCCTCAAGAGAATCTCCCTCCTCCATAGAGGCCCTTGGCCAAGAGCTTTCACTGTCTGCTCTGCTTCTCAGAAACACCCTGAATCCGTCCCCTCCTTTGCATCCCCCTCCCCCTGGGCCAAGCCCCCATCACCCCTCTGCCTCCACCTCACCCTCTGCCTCCACCTGAAAATGTCCATCAGGTTTCTTACACCCCTCCCCAGGCTTGCAGCTTCTGGACACATCTAACTAAAATCTCACCCCCGGAACTGCGCCCACAAAGCTCTGAAGAGGCACCCGCCTGCAGAGAGGCCTCGTTCAGCAGTGCCTAAGGATGGAACCCAGATCGGGATGGTCAGGAGCTCCCTACGCACTGCCCAGGAAGACAAGAGCACCTGTTGTGCCCCTTTCGCGCCCTAAAAAATTAATCACAACTGGGGCTTGTCCTAGAAAAGGCAGGGGGTAGGTTGGGGGTGGGGTGGGGGAAGACTTTCAAAGCCTTGACACTCACCATCCCTCCTATTTCCACCCATTCCCACCCAGCCTGGAGGGCAGGCGGGACGAGTTGTCATCCCCCCACCCTGTTGACAACTGCAGTGCTGCGGCTCAGAGGGGGCAAAGGGTTTTGCCAAACTCACACAGCCGGGGCGGGGTGGGCAGGGGGGAAATACTGGCATTCAAACACATTTTGAGCACTTAAGTGGTGACAGGTGAGGAGCTAGGCTGCACAGGGACCACACTGGAGGACCCTGGGTGGGTGAGGGGCTGTAACTGAGGAGCCCGGTGAGTATGAACATTTCAAGCCCCCCCACTGCGGTTGTTCACGTGTCTTCTATACCCCACGGTTGCCTGTAACCCCAGTCCCTGCGTCTGGTTGAGATGCATGGCCCAGCGGTGCAGAGTCAGCCTCCTGGATGCCCGAGCTCCCCCGCCAGCAGGTCCCGGGACTCCTGTGCAGGCGCTTGGGCTGGTGGACGGGGACTGTTTGCTGATGGAGGCTGTTAACAGCACCGGAAATGGTCAAGGGTTCAACGAGAGATGAGCCATCTGGTCATCTCAAGGTAAACAGTTTATAAGAGACAAAGCAAGCCAGCCTGCCGTTTTGGTTTTTCTTTCGACGGTGCCATGTGCACTTTCCTTTTCCCCCTGGTACCAACTGCAGAGACAGGCTGTCCCAGGCCCCCTGACCCCAGCTCAGTGCCACCCTGGGACAGGGAGGCAGGAAAAGTCAGATGTTTTCACAACTTTTCTTGCCCCGTTCTCAGGACTGAGTGACTTTATGCCAGGTGGTTAACCCACAGTGTAAGGAGAGTGGATTTCCTCCCAAAGGAACAGGCTTATTTTCTAGAACCCAAAGCCTTCAGTTTCAAGAATCTTCAGCCTTAAATCCATTTCCTGTTGGAAAAAGACCCCTACTGGTCTCCCCAGGTATTGCAGCCCTGCTCTACCAGCCACTAAAAATGCCCACAGAAAAGGAAGAGAGGGGCTCTGTTCACAGAGAAGCCAGTGGATTCTCAGGCATACAGGATATGTATGTGGCTTAACAGCCTGAAATAAACAGTTTGTGCTGGAATTGTAATCCTGGAGTTTCCAAAAGTGTTGCAAAACCCTCCAGGCAGACTCTGGAGTTTGTGTACTACAAGCTGTTTATCAATTAATTCCTTCTTTGCCAAACATTCCTGCTTGGCCTACTGGGAGATGAGTTTGGTGGGAACGCATCTCCAATTTTGTAATGAAAATCACCAGGGAAAGCGGGCTCATGTTACAGAAGATATAGCTGGAACAGGTGGTTCCCATAAGGACAAGGATAGTCCTAAGTTTTGAGCTCGTGTAATAAAGAAGGGTGATATCTGGGGACTAGGAGTTGGGGACCCTGCACTAACCCAGGAGATATACATCCACAGATCCACAGGGAGGGTGATGATTATAAGTCTTGAGGTCCAAAAAAAAAAAACAAGTTCAAGTTCAGACTTTGCCCCTTTCTGGCTCTGTGACTTACCCTCTGAACCTTGGTTTCCTCATCTATAAAATCATCGACATTACCTTACATTACTCCTTTTACAGTTTTCTCTTTATTAAAAGGAAAAACCAAACTATAACTTATAGCTTTTTTTAAAGTTTATTTATTTATTTATTTATTTATTTATTTATTTTTGAGAGGGGATGGGCAGGGGCAGAGAGAGAGAGAGAGAGAGAGAGAATCCCAAGCAGGCTCTGTGCTGTCAGTTCAGGGCTCAAACTCACGAACTGCAAGGTCATGCCCTGAGCCTAAATCAATAGTCAGAGGCCTAATCGACTGAGCCACCCAGACGCCCTGATTTATAGCTTTGTCTACTGCTTTGTGCCACAAGGTTAGAGACCTGAGGAAGTGTATTAGTTTTCTGTGGCTGCTGTAACAAAGGACCATAAAGCAGGTAGCTTAAAACAACAGAAATGTATGGTCTCTTCTGGAAGCCAGAAGTCCAAAATCAAGGTGTCGGCAGGGCCCTGTCCCCTCTAAAGTCTCTAGGAAATGGTCCTTCCTTGCCTCTCCCAGCTGTTACTGGTGGTCGTCTGTCCTTGGGCCTTCTTGGCTTCTAGCCACACCTCTCCAGTCTCTGCCTCTTGGGTCACGTGACCTCCTCCCAGGGGTCTCTGCCTTCACAAGGCATCTCCCTCTTGTTCTAAGCACACGGTCACTGGACTGGGGCCCACCCTAGTGACCTCATCTTAACTCGATTACATCTGCAAAGACCCTATTTCCAAAGAAAGTCACATGCATCAGTACAAGGGGATAAGACTTCAGCAGATCTTTTGGGGTGGTGGGGGGGGGGGACACACTTCAACCACAACGGGTAGAAAACACTTTGTTTAATGCAGCAGGCTAAGGGGATTCTAGATGTGTCAAGATGGGCCCCAAGCATTGGTGGGTGGGAGAAAAAACACTAGTTCAGTATGAGAAAACACAGAAATGTGCTTGTTGGTGACTGACAGCTGGAGAAGGGGAGGGCTTTGGGGGATGGGAGGGAATGAGACATGAAATTCTCCAGGCAATGAAATTTTGGGATGGGGATTCTGAAATTTACTTCCAAGTGTGCTCCCCCTGGCTTCCCATTACCCCGAATTCTGTAGACTTTCTCTCCTCCTGATGGCAGGCACCCCTTTTTCCTTCTGAGGACTTAGTTGCTTGTTTAAATATTTATTTATGGGAGGGGAGAGCGCAAGTGGGGGAGGGGCAGAGAGAGGGGGACAGAGGATCTGAAGCGGGCTCTGCACTGACAGGCTGACGACAGCGAGCCTGATGTGGGGCTCGAACTCATGAACCACGAGATCATGACCTGAGCCGAAGTCAGAGGCTCCACGGACTGAGCCATCCAGGCCCCGTGAGGACGTAGTTTTTGCCCATTTACTGTATTCCAGGCCTGTGCGCACCCCCGGTGACCTTCTGGGAGACCCCCTCGGCTCAAATTCACCAGATTCTTTTCACGGGCTCACAGCAGCTGTCTCTAGAGTCCGCTCTCCCGGCAGGCTTGTGTCAGCAATAGTTTAGGAAAAACGAAAGAATTGGAGCAGTGTCCAACGTGGGATAAAGGGGAAAAAGACAGCAATTTTGGAAGAGTGGAGGGTTTTTAAAAATTAACATGTCAGCACAAAGGTACCTAGAAGAGATGTTAAGACCCTCAAGAATCCTTGGGGGCAGTGAGGGAGAGGGTAGGGGCCAGGGTCCTGGGTTTCTCACTGGGGTCTCGGGCCTTGGTTTAAATATAAAAGGGGGTACCCCACAGGAAGTCTAGAAGATGTGGGCCTCTGGGGGCTGACGCTTGAGGGATCCAAATGCCTGGCGCCCGCTGACACAGGGCAGTGATGGCTGTTACCTGACACACTGTCCCCTGGAGTGCATGGCCCCTCGCTTTTGGCCAGCGCCTCACAGCCTCGGCCAAACCGCCTCCCCCGCGGGGAGGCTGGGCCCCTGCCAAGCTGGGCCCTTCCTGCACACATGCTGTTTTGATTCTGCGCCCCTCTGGCTTTATTGGTTTTTTCCTGCTAAATGAGGTGAGGTTTGCCCAGCCCAGTGGCAATTCCTGTAAAAGCTGGAGTTTCGATGACCCAATGTGGCGAGTTTACAAGGAAGTACTCCCTGTAGGCTGGGCTGCCTGGAAATGATGCTTCGTCCCTTCCGGGGACAGCAAAGAGGTCTGGGGGTTCTAATGGGAGGCGGGGGTACTATGGGCGCCAAGAGCCCCGGGCTGGGGGTCAGAAATCTGGACGTCAGCCCTTGCTGGGCTAGGTAGGCGTTCTCCTCTCTCCGGTGGGTAAAATGGGGAAAAAGCACAGACCCCACAGCATTGCTGTTGGGCTCCAACGGGATTACAGATGTAGAATCGGTCTGAGAGCCATGAAGCGCTAACAAATGAAAAGATGTATCGATATAACTGTAGCTATTGTGATCATCATTATTAGAACCTAAGATCTTCTGCGGCAGGCAGAATATTAAGATGGCCCACAGTGACCTCTGACCTTGCCTAATCCTTTCTCGTTTGAGTGCGGATGGACCCTGTAAATATAATGGGCTATTGTGTTACCTTCTATGGCGAAAGGGAGGCTATCCTGGGTGGGCCTGACCTTATCAGGTGAGCCCTTAAACAGGACTGGCTCTTCTAGCCGAAAGATGTTTAAAGTAGGGGAGGGATTCGGTGTGAGGGAGAGTCTGCATCGCTGGCTTTGAAGACGGGGGGCCGTGGGGCAAGGAATCCTGAGGGCCTCTAGAAGCTGAAGGTGGCCCCGGCTGGCAACGAATAAGGAAGCGGGGACCTCAGTCCCGTAGCTACATGGGGCCAAATAACGCCCACAAGAGTGATCTTGAAGCGGATTCGTCCCCAGACCCCTCCGGACAAGAACCCAGCCTGACTGGTATCTTGAATCCAGCTTTGCAATGCCCTCTGCAGAGACCCGAGCCCCACCAACTTCTGCCCTCCGGAACCGGGAGCTCCTAAACGGGGACTGTGTTAAACTGCTGGGTTTGTGGCAGCCCGTTCCACGGCGGTAGGAGACCAACAAATTCTGCCGAGGGAAGCCTTAAAATGGAAGGCTCGCCGTGTGCCTAGTGGTTGGAGATGAGGCTCAAATCCTGACCATACCGTTCACCGGCTGTGTGATTTTGGCCACACTATCTCCCTCGCCTCCCAGAACCTCTGTTTCCTCATCTGTAAAACGGGGATGGAAATTACATGTGCATGAAGCTTCGGAGCAGGGTACGTCATAAGGGCACGTAGGAAATGCTCAAGAAACACGAGCACTGAACGTGTGAATGATTAGAAATGAGCTGAGAGCTAACGACAGCACACCTGTGGTCTCCAGAGCCCTGTCCCCTACACCAAGGACATGGGAATGAGCCCTGACCCAGTGTCCTGGGAGTTACAGGATTCCCCTGGGGAATCAGGACCCTGAAAGCCACAACTTTGGAGACAGTAGGTGGTACCGCATGACATCCTCGGGGACACAGAGAGCCTTGATGCAGTTCCCTCCTCGAGACCCCCTCTGCGCTGGCTTTTCCGAGGAGGAAATCTGCCACTCAGCTCCTGTCTCATTCTGGGTAAAGGAAGCCTGGGGCCAAGCCTCCTTCCTTGAAAAGAGGCTGATCCGGGACCCAGGGAGACAGGAAGGTCCAGTCTCCCAGTTCTGTTGCCGGCAACGTGCCCTCACCAACCCCACCGCACCCCCAGATTCTGCTAGGCTCTGAACCCCGCAACCCCTCCAACTGCTCCTGTGGCCCGGTCCTCCGAGCGGTCCCCAACCCTGGCCACCCACCCTCACGCCCAGACTCAATCAGTGCACCTGCCTCTCTGTTCCCTTGGACCCGGCTGGGCAGCACCAGCGGTGGACACTGTAAGTTTCTAAGTAAACGTCACTTGGCTTCTTCCCCAGCAAATCGAATCCGCGGTGAGATGCCTTTCCGCCCCCACGAGGATGGCCATAACCTAAGCAACGGACAACAGGCACCAAGGAGGACGTGGAGAGGTCGGCCCCTTGGACACCGCTGGCGGGGACGTAAGACGTGCGGCCACTTTGGAAGACAGCTTGGCTGTCCCTCAAGTGGTTAAGCACGGAGTTACAGGACCGAGCTGAGCAATTCCACTCCTCGACGTGCACCCGAGCGAAACGAAAACGTCTGTCCACGCAAGGCCTGCACGCGAACGTTCAAAGCAGCTCTACTCTTGATGGCCCAGGAGCCAAAACTACCCAAATGTTCCTCAGCCGACGAGTGGATAACGAAACGTGGTATATCCGTACAACAGGCTAATGTCCAGCCGTACAAAGAAATGAGGCAGCCATATATGTCGCCCTGTGGATGAATCTTGAAAACATTACGCTGAATGAAAGAAGCCAGACACAGAAGGCCACATAATATATGATTCCATTTCTATGGAATGTCCAGAACAGGCAAAAATCCATAGAGACGGAACATAGATTAGTGGTTGCCAGAGGCTGGGAGCAGAGAAGGATGGGAGGGGGTGGTGGCTGCTAATGGGGATGGGTTTTTTTTTGTGGGGGCAGCGCACTTTGTGAACTTCATGGTACGTGAGTTCTAGTTCGATTTTTAAAAATAGGCTTAAAAAAAGTCTCGACAGGTCATTGCTGGCCGCGCGGCCTTGGGCAGGTGACTTGGCCTGTGCCCCCAAGTTCCCCATCTGTAGAACGGGGCCATAACAACAGCACTCCGTCGCGGGTCTGCTGAGATTGCATAAGACAACGCAAGAAAGCAGTGCTCCGTAAAGAGACGTTTTAGCATTCGTGTTAGGATTAGTCACTGGACTAGCATAAATTTGGGGCGGTTTCTGGACAGTCTGCCTCCTCAAGCAACTCTGCTCCCTTATCCGCATGCTGCCTGGCTGGTTTTCTTCATCTTTCCACCCCCTCGACCTTGGACCTTGGCTTACGGTGCTCCTGCTGTTTCCCGCAATGCCCTGCTGGTCCTTCGTGGGCGGGTCCAGCGCTGGCCCTCGCCTCGAAGCAGGCCCCCAGCAGCACCTTTTCTGAGCCCCCTTCCCCGATCCACCCTAGCCATGGGAAGCTCCATCCTCTTCCAGAGGCCCTCAGAGAGAGTCCCTTTGGCAGACTGAATCCCACTCAAAAGATTTCATTTCCCGAGCCAGGCTCCAAGCAGCTCGAGGAGAAGGGTTACGTCTTGCTTAGTGTGTCCCAAATTTCATGCATTTACCACCGTTACGATTTCCCCACACAGCAGTACCACCTCTGGTACTTATTGATTTATTTCTACTTATTTATTTATTTCAAGCGTATTTAGTTTTGAGAGAGAGAGAGAGAGAGAGCAGGGGAGGGGCGGTCAGGGGGGTGGGGGAGGACAAGGGATCCCAAACAGGCTCTGTGCTGACAGCAGGTAGCCCGATGCGGGGCTCGAACCCATGAACTACAAGATCATGACCTGAGCCGACCTGAGCCGAAATCAGACGCTTAACCGACTGAGCCCCCCAGGTGCCCCTGAATACCTTTTAAAAAATCAACTCGCTTTTCAAAAACGAAGGCTGTTTTGGAAGGACAATTGAATCACAACTGTGAAAGAAGAGCCTGCATCATTTGCCATCAACAAAAACATAAACAGGAAGTGGGAAATATTCACACCGAACCCAGGGCCATGTTCAAGTGCAGGTAGGCACGTTACCTGCTAAGCCTGTTCTTTCAAAGTGGGGAGATTAGTAGGTCTTAGGGAGGCACGAAGGACGTGACGAACAACAAAAAGACTTTCTCTTTGGCCTAATCGGGACTGAAAGATAATTGAAAGGGGGCTCACATGATCTGTGAGTCACTGTTACGTGATATGTGCCCCTCCTGAATCATCTTCCCTCCTCTCCTGCAGCTTGGGATTTAAATATCACCTCCCAGTGAGGCCTCTCCCAGCCCCTCATCTAAGCGGGACCAGCCCTGCCCTCCCATTTCCCAATTTCCCATCACTCCTTTGTTTTTCTCTTTAGCACCGAACACCAGCAGATATCCTATTCACTGTATTTTCCTTGCCTTCTGGCTGTCACCCCACCTAGAGTGCACGCTCTTAATGGACCAGCACTACCAGGAAAGGACCCGGAACCTAGGAGGCATTCAGTAAATACCCGCTGGACGAATCGGTTAGTGCATGGATGAATGAATGAATGAACCTTGTACCTCCAGAAGCTTTGTACTGTCTTATACTAAGTTTGTACCAAATCTTAACCCTTGGGAGGTAGCCCAATAAAGCATTGTTGAGCATGCAACTGAGTGAATGAATCACTCCGTCAATCAATGAATTTTTGTCTGGGTTGTAAAGCTCCCAGCTTTTGAGATAACCCAGGCTTCTTCACGTGTATGTGTTTTCAAAGTCCCTGATTCTAAATTCCTCCCACAGACTGTCTCCAAGGACCGAAAGAACGGAGCCTTTGCCAAGAAAAGAGGCTGGATTCTCAGGCCCTCCACTTTAGGTCAAATAGTGCTGCTTTACCAGGGAAAGAAAGTTAGGGACCCCAAGGAGCTGTGGGAGCTCAGGAGGAGTGGGGAGAGCATTCTCCAGAGACAAACTCCTTCTTGCCCCCCTGCCCAGCCACCCTGGCACACGGCTGCCTGGGAGAAACCAGCCAGACACGCAGGCACGCTGCAGTTACTAAGTGATGCTAAGTACATCAAGATGGGCATCCTGACGCCAGCCACTCTGAGCGGATCTGGAATGAATTGGGGGGTTGTTACGATCGCCAACTTAAGCCTCTTCTCACAGGAAAAATATTTATTTCACTGAGCTCTGCTTTTTGGAAAGCTGCGCCTGTAACAGTCTGCATCGATCGAGCAGAGTTTTGGCTACTGCTGGCTTCGTCTCTTCTCCTGTGTTGGGCTGTGTGTGTGCGTGTGTGCATGCGTGCGCGCGTGTGTCCAGTTTAATACACGCTTTTTCTCCCCCCTGGTTTGGGGCAAAAATACACACCAACGTGAGGAGAAAAGTAAGCACTCCCATCCCTCCCAGGGGCCGATCAGCCTTTACTGCGCACTTTTTTCCAGTGCTTTTCTACTCTTGGAGCCGAGGGCCGGGGTTTGAATCCCAGCTCTGCCCCTTGCTGGCCGCGTGACCCAGAGAGTCATGTTACCACTTGGAACCTCTGTTTCCTCATCTGTCAGATGGAGTAATAGGCCCGCGCCTTTGGGTGGGAGGAGGAGATGAGAGGAAATGTATACAGAGCTTAGCAGAGTTTCCAGCACATAGTAAGTGCTCCATAAATGGTACCTATTTTACGGGAGGAATCTATATAATTTTGGTACGTCATTATTACACGTCCCACTAGACCCCAACTGCACGGAGGAATATTACTTTTTAGCTGTTGCTCACTTGACAGTTCGTTCTTTAATTTGCATTTCAAAACATTTCACCCGCTATTTTCCTAACGCTAGCTTTATCGGCTACAGGGCTGAATGGTTACTATATGCCAAGCACGCGCTAAGGGCTCTGCGGGCAATATTTTAATCACACTTCTGGTTTATACCCAGACTTGAACAGACATCTGCACACCCGCGTTCACAGCAACGTTAGTCACAATGGCCGAAAGGTGGAAGCGACCCGAGTGTCCATCACCGGATGAATCGATAAATACAAGGCAGCCTAGCCACACAACGGAATACTGTTCCGCCTTAAAAAGGAAGCGAATTCTACAGGGAAGGCTACAACGTGAACGGACCTTGGGGACATTGTGCAAAATGAAGTAGGCCGGTCATAAAAGAGCGATTATTGCATGATTCCTCCTAGATGACGTCCTGGGAGCAAAGTCACGGAGACAGAAAGAAGGGTGGGCCTGGGGAAGGGGGATTGAGGAGTTAGCATTTAATGGGGACAGAGTTTCAGCTGAGGAAGATGAAAAAGTTCTGGAGCGGATGGTGGTGATTGTTGTTCAGCAACGTGAATGTTCCTAACGCCACAGAGCTGCACACCTAAAAATGGGTAATGTGAAACATTAAACAAAAAATTATAAGGGCGCCTGGGTGGCTCCGTCGGTCGAGCGTCCGACTTCGGCTCAGGTCACGATCTCGCGGTCCGTGGGTTCGAGCCCCGCGTCGGGCTCTGGGCTGACAGCTCGGAGCCCAGAGCCTGCTTCAGATTCTGTGTCTCCCTCGCTCTCTGCCCCTCCCCCGCTTGCACTCTCTCTGTCTCTGTCTCTCTCTCAAAAATTAATAAACTTTTTAAAAAATTATAAAAATAGGTAATGTGGTCCATTTTATGTTATGTATATCTCACCACCACCACAACAAAAAAATCTTAATCTTCGTAGCATTTTGTAAGGTAGATTTTTAAAAAAATTTCTTTTTAACCTTTATTTATTTTTGAGACAGAGAGAGACAGAGCATGAACGGGGGAGGGGCAGAGAGAGAAGGAAACACAGAACCTGAAGCAGGCTCCAGGCTCCGAGCTGTCAGCACAGAGCCCGACGCGGGGCTCGAACCCACAGACCGCGAGATCGTGACCTGAGCCGAAGTCGGACGCTCGACCGACAGAGCCACCCAGGCGCCCCAAGGTAGATGTTTTTATTACCCACTGCCACCCTCATTCTTTACAAGATAATGAAACTGAGGCTCAGAGAGGTTGAACGCTTTTCCCAGAGTCACACAGCTTCTGAGAAGTAGAGACAGGCCTAGATCCCAGGTCTTACTCTTCAAGCCTGCGATGCCACAAGCACTCTGTGGACACAGGAGTCAGAGGGAAAACCAACCCAACTCAAGGGGGCAGGCGGAATTAGCAGTGCCAGACTGGCCCTCAAAGTTCAGAGTTCAGTTCTAAATTTATCCTCTGACCTTCTTGTGGGTTCTAAATTTGGCCAAACAAGTTCTTCCAGCCTAATCGATGACGTAAGTGCAGGTGCGGAAGATCAAACCTCCTTCCTGGTATGAAAGTAATAAAATAATGCAGATTTGTTTGGAAAAGCCACCCCCCCCGACCTGTCAGCAGCCATTTGGGTGACCCTGGACCCACTGGCAGTGCAGACACGTAGCAGAGCCCAAGTCTGCGTTTCTCCTCCTAAATGAACAAGAAACAGAGCCTCAGGAAGTAGCTAGACAAGAAAATTCTAACCAGAACCAAACTTAAAATTTTCCTGAAGTTATTAATTAAGAACAAAACAAGACTCTTCGGATAGTCTCCGGTCAAGGGGGGGCATTGCCGGGGCTGAGCCCCCACTTCTCCAGGAGGTATTGGGATGGCTTCTCAGACATCTTGCCTCTACTGAAGTGGAACAGACATGTGACCCTTGTGGTCCGGCCACCGATATCTGAACACGCCTCGGACACCAGACACTTGAGCTGAAAGGTCATGGATATTGGGGGTCGGGGTAACCATTCTGGGGGGCATGTGCACACAGATGTATATAGAAAAGGGGTTGGTGCTGGGGCACTCTGGATCCCAGTGTAAGTATTGAGTGGCTGGATCAAACTTTATCTGAAACCCACCCTACCACTGACACAAGCCGACAAAATCTTTCTTCAAATTACTCTTGTTAGGTTGTCTGGGGTTTTTCCTTTTTTTTTTTTTTCTTTTATGATCAAAAGGAACGTCTCTATAACTTTCCCATGCGTCCCATTTTTACCTGAAATTGTTAGAGTAGACGTATGACACGGAACCACACCAAAGCAGGCGGAAAGCCTTTGGCAGAGTTTAGGATTCCAAGCAGTGTCCCTGCATGTCCCAAGTAACAAGTTCCCCTCTTCTGGTCTGAAGCACTTGGAGGAGGGAGAAGAAGGTTAGGACTTTGTTGCAGGGACATGCTGTCCCCGAACTTCTCAGCCTCCGAACTGCTGTTATCAGAATCTCTCTGAATGTCCTGGACAAAGGGTGAAGCCAGGAACTCCTGAGGCTAAGGGCAGTTCCGGGGCCTGAGAGAGAAGGGCCAGGCTGGGGCTGGGGCAGAAATATGTCTTCCGTTTCCCTTGGGCCCCCACAGCACAGCTGTTGTCCGCAGTGAGGTTAGCCAACAACAGGGACAAGGGACATCCACTGGACAGGCAGTGCCTCGGGCGCAAGGCACTACTGGGGACAAACTGAGTCTCACCGAGGCAGAAGGGCTTAGCAGTGAGTGGTGGCCCCGGAATCTGGGCCTGGGTCTCATGGCTCCAAGTGGGGCACCTTTTCCAACTCACTGCAGTGAAGCTTGGCGACTGCCGGCTTCCGCTGCGGCCACATCTGCCCTCACACTTCCCTTCCAGCTGGTTCCTCCATCAGCAGCCCCTCCAGAGCCTCTCTGAGGGGCTCCAGGGAGCTGACTGCTGATGAGGAAAAGGATTGGCCACAAACCTGACTCTCCTTCCAGCCTCTGCCAGACCCACCGGAGGCGTGGGTGCGTCCAGCCTACCTGGAAGCCTCTGCTTTTGTCGTCAGACAGGGCTGTCTTGATGAGGACCAGACCCCCTGAAGAAGGGAAAAGCCAGAGAAATTAAAAGTAGGTCTCCAAGAGGAAATCAGCAATAATAATTGGCCACATCTGTGAAATTGGGTGCTTCTCAAGGGCCAGACGCTGGACCTGGGTCTAAGCCCAGGAGTGGACGTCACAGGTGCTGCCATAATCGCGGTGGTCCTACACCTGCGGGAACCGTTGGAGGCCTCCGGGCACAGCCCCCTTGGGTGGTTCTCCGTCCAGGGGGTCCACCCAGGACCCTCCTCTCAGATGCCCCACCGCCTCCACCGTCCGGTTCCTAGCGCTTCCCGCCGGCTCCCGGAGGAGTCAGCTGCACGGGAATCCAGGATGGATTTGAGTCCTGGCCCCGCAGCTCACCGGCTGTGTGACTTGGGGGAAATCCGTTCTTGCTGAGCCTCAGTTTTCTCACCTGGACCTTGGGGGGGGTCTTGTTGTAGACCAGAAGTTTCCACCTGTCTGCGGGCCGGGGGCTCAACCGAGGGAGCCATGACAGGCATTGATTTATGCCACTCAGCCTCCAGCATGACATTTTCCCAAGTGCACACCCTGTCCTCTCTGGGAATGATCCGAGGGCAGGAAGCCCACGTGCTTCTCGGTTCCCACCCAGCACCTTGCACGAAGCCGTTGCCGGGAACGACGCTCTTCGTGGTTCTCAAATGACTCCCACTCTCCGTTCTGTTCCTTTTCACGGCCCGTGGAGTGCAGCTCCGTCAGAACCAGGGTCAGGCGGACCCGACCTCAAGCCCTTACTCAAATGCGGCCACGGAAGCTCTGGTCCCTCTCTCCAAGCGTCCGGTTCAACATCTGTTCCTGGGGAATAACCCCCTCTGCTTCCTAAGGTCGCCTTGTGCATTTCAATTAAGACAGCATACGAAGCTCTTGGCTTCCGCTAAAGTTGCTAATTGAGTTCGTGCATCACATATCTCACAACAGGCTCTTTGGGGTCAGGACACCCGTCACCTTCCTGCAAAGAATCGGCCGGTTTGGGGCACCTATTTTCTTCCTCTGATTGGGCGCGGCCGAGCGGGGAAGAAAACTGGCTATGTCAAGACTTTCTCTCTGCTTCCTCTGGCTTCCCTAGACTGGCTGCCAGCCACTCGTCCTCCCCTCCAAGACCACCCCCCCCCCCCCCAGAAAGGAAGACACCTTCAGCATCACCCCCAGTTGAGATTGTGAGCCTAGTGGAGCACGTTACCCGGTTTTATGGCATTGAAGGCAGGGCATCCCAAAGCCCAGCGAGACATCTGCGACGGACAAGCGGTTTGACCCGTGGGTTCCCCGGGACTCGCCCTGCCCGGCTGCTCCTTGAGCTGTGCTCGTCTCCAGACAGCGCTCGGCAAGAGAGGTCAGCGGCTAAGCTCTCTGGCTTTCCTCTGACCTCGAGTCTCTTTGTTTGCCTTGTGCAGCAGCGGTCGAGAGTGGAAATCTCCACTCAGGGACGGGCCTCCTCTCTGCTAGAATCAGGAGAACGCCACAGGAAAGGAGGCTGCCCAAGGGTCGGGAGGTCCGGTCACTGAGTTCCTACATGACACTGGCCAACCCTCAGCGCTTCCGTTTCCTTATCTCCATCGGCCGAGAACAGAAATTGCAGGTAGGTCTCGGCTCACGTTAGAGAAATTGAACGGTGGGAGGCACTCCATAAACACCCCCTCAATACCCACTGGCGGAGGAGACAGGTTGCTTCTGGTGGAGCCTCGGGGTGGATTCTGAGGCTGTGTTTGGGCTCACTGAGTGGTGGTCGATTAGCAACGTCTTCCAAGAACCGAAGGACGGAAAGGAGGGTATATTTGGTGCCACGTACTCAGCACCCCAGGCTAGGGGCTCTGTAAGGTTCCTCCAAGCCCGAAATGGTTCAGAGTCTTAAGATCTCATCGGATCACGCAAAACCTCAGGAGAGCTCTCCGCTGATTTGGCCTTTCTCCTAACAGCACCACACTTCTCAGTGCCCATCACCGAGGCCCGTCCAGATCACCACTTCCTTAGAGCCACGATGATGGATTCCACCAAGGAAATTTCCACTGAGCTGGGTCACTGAAAATCAGCCCCACGACCCCCTACTCCCACCCACCCCGATGGATCCAGCAATACCTGATGCTAAACCTAATTCTAGATTTTTAAGTTACATGAGCTAACGCATTCTCTTTTTTGCTTCAGCAGTATGAATCGGGGCTTTGTCATTCGTAACTCAAAGGGTCCTAATGCACAGATTCTTTCTTTTTCCCAAAATGAGGACCAAAAAAGGGTTTCGCTAGAATGAGAGTGAGGACGTTTGGGGCTTTGCTTTTGTTTTCGTTTGAGCCACCCAAACAAGAGGCCTAGAATGCCGAGAAAGGACACCAGCTTCTTCAAATGCAGAAGACTGGGAGACACCTGCTGAGCGGTCTTTGTGATAAGATAGCCTCAGCTTTGGACAAGTAGAGCCGAAAAGGGGCCGAGTTGTCTGGAATATCTTTTTATTCGCCTCAAAATGTAGTTTTCGTGAATGGTTTTTCCTTAGTTTGTTAGGGCACGGAATCCAGCTTGGTTGAATTTTGTTTAAACACATTGGCATAAATCATAAATACCCTTGGGAAAGAACATTAACCAGCAACCAGCAACATTAACATCCCTCCACCCCCACCCGTCTCCTCCAGTTAAATGGACTGGAACCTCTCCACCTTGTCCCCAAAGGAAACTTCCCTGCCTGTCCTAGAACATTTCAGAATTGGGCTCCTGCTGTAAGTTTTAACATATCCTCGCCACAGCTCAGCCTCCTGGCCGGGCCCCTCCACAGTGAGAGGAAGGCAGGGACCTTGGCATGGGAACTAACAGCTCTGGGCATTTCCGGAGTCTGGCTCTTGAAGTTTTTTCCCGGGGCAAATTCTTCCCTTCCCTTCCCGCCTCCCCATTCAGGAACCTCAGCGGTGGGAACATAGCAAAGGCTTTGGTACCGAACAGATCCGGGGACAAAACCTAGTCTGTCACATTCTCGCTGCGTCATCACGGACAAGTTGCTTAACCTCTCTGAGCCTCAACTTTCTGCAAAACGGGGATGATAATACCACCCGCTATGGAGGGCTGTTTCAGAGAATTCGACATTCTAACGCTTGCACAGCCTGACACAATGTCGACGGGAGCACTTGTATTAGTAGTCGCGGCATTCTCACGAGTTTTGTTCCTCCGTGTGGACGCACATCTTCCTGTGGGTTCCGCTGGGTTCAAATCCCAGCTCTGCCATATGAGAGCTCTGTGACCAGGAACAAGATTGGCTGAGGGCAGAAATGAAGAAGGATGGAGGGGAGAGAGAGACACAGAGAGACGGAGACTGATGGCAAGCAACTTCTGCAGCATTCGGCCCCGGGGGTCACGACCTGCGCTCCCCGGCCGCCCCGGTTTGAGACTCTCCATTTTCCGCCTGGTCACCCTTGGAGATCTATCTGCCCCATTCTTTCAAAAGCGAGGGATTGATCTTTGTTCCCCAGGAGGCATCTGAGGTCCCTGTCTACAGACAGGGACTGAGATGTGACAGAGGCTCTGACCACCGACTCCGTGCTACTTTGTTACACGGCACCCGAACAGACTAAGACAATTGTCACTCACTGCTCTGAATGTTTCTCCTTCGGCACATTTGCCACAAGTCTCACGACTTAAGTGCGTGATAGTTTCTATAACAAGTAACACTTTGAGAAATGGGACTGTGCTTTCCTCTTGGCCTCTTGGGGTAAACAGTCCTTCCCCTTGGTCCTCGGCTCTCCATCTGCCTGGGGAAGATGTGCATCCATCCAGAGGACAAAAAGCAGGATCGTGGCGATATTCAGTTCCTTACAAATCAAAACAGATTTTGCCACAAGACAGTAGACTTAAAGGCCACCACGGTGAGAAAACATTTATTGAATGTCCTTTAGGTACCAACTAGCGTAGCAAAGGCACAGTACTTTCCCAAACTGTCAAGAGAATAGAGGTCTCCCTTCACCTATGCCCCCAGGCTTGCTCCCTATGGCAGAAGGAACACACGCATGGATGAAGGACTTCATCTCAGCTTCATTCTCAGCTTCAGCCCAGCGAGTGCAGAGGCACGTAGGAGGGTGGTGGCACAGGGTATGGACACAGGGGCTACTGGGGCTCAAATCCCAGCTCCGCCATCCAAGAGCTCTGTGACCAGGAACAAATTATTTCACTTCTCCGTGCCTCAGTCTCCTCATCTATAAAACGGGACACGTCACTTCTCGGCCTTTTGGCTAAGATCAAGTGTATAAAACAGGACACAGGCTACTTCCTCAGTGTTGTTAGGCATATCTAATGAGTTACTGCTTAGTATAGACTCTGATATATAACGATTCTAAGTATCAGTTGCTTCTTTATTATTTATTTACTTATTATATTTGTTTGTTTAATGTAAGTAGAGCCAGCTCCAAAGGCAGAGCTTTGCACTGATCCTCTGGGGGCTGGAGGAGGAAGTCGCAGAGAGGCCACTGCCCACCAGTTTAATTTGGGAGATCAGGAAAATGCTGCAGAGTTGCAAGGAGGGAAGCCTTCCCCAGTGTTGCACTTTCGCTGGCTACACGAGTCCTCCCGTGGCCGGGATGGGACTCCGGATGTTCCTTTTCATGGGGGAGACGCTTTGTTAGGGTCGTGAGCAGCCCCGATGGGTCCAGATGCGGTGGAGGTGAGGGCTCTGAGCCAGGGAAGGGACAAGTCAGCCAGGCGGGGCTCGGGGCCTAGACCGTGCGTTCTTCCAGCCGCCAGCTTCAGCCTCAAGGGCCAGGAGGGCCAGTAGTGATTCCCTGGCAACAGACGTGGCTGGAGACCTCGCCTCCTCACCTCCGCCTGGGAGCCTCGGGGACTGTCCTGGGACTCCAGACCCCGTGCCACCTTAGGGGGGCTGAGGATGGAGAAGGAAATCTGAGAGCGAGCATGACCTAAAGACCTAAAGTAGTGGATCAGATTAAATTGACCAGATTAGACTAAGTCTAGCGTTCTTCCTCGTTGCCCCGGGACTGGGGTTGGTGAGAAATCTCAGCTCAGTTACAGGATACAAAGAAAGGACACTTTTTTCTGCAGAGGCACGTGATAGCGTGGCCTGAGATGCAGCCTCCACGTCAGTCCCCCAGGATGCCGCTCCTGGGGGCGGAACCGCACCTGTCGGAACGGTGGGAGGCGTTCCATAAACACCCCCTCGATCAGCGAGGGTGCCATTCAATCCTGACTCTGATCGCGACCAACAGGTGGCCCGTGTCTGGGAGTGGGGGAGGGGGAACTCTTTTCTCGGCTTCCTTGGGGGAAGGGGGTAGAGGGGGGTCCCGCCGCCTGGCCTTCATCCTCCTCTTCAGCGCGAGCGGGCCCACTGACTTGTCTCTAAGGAGGGAAAGTGACCAAAGTGACGCGACGCCACCTCCACCATTGGAGACTCAACCCTGCCCACGTGGGCGCATACACACGTGCACATCCCTAAGCACGCCCACGTGCGCCCGCACGCCCACGCGCATGCGCACCTGCACCCGCACGCACGCCCACGGGCAGGCGCACGCACGCGCCCTCCTGGCCGGCTCGCTACGCTGGAGACGGGGACGCCGTGGCAGGGAGCGGAGGGCCGCGCGCCCGAGAAGAAGTGAGTCCCGCCCGCACCGCCGAGCGAACTGGGAGGCAGATCCTGCCCCTGAACCTTGAGACGCCCGCCCGGAGCCCCGCCGACACCTCGACGCGCCTGTGACAAAGCCTGAAGCCCAGGATCCGGCCGCCGCGCCTGCACCCCGACCCGCAGAAACTTGTGAGATCGTAGACGCGTGTTGTTTTAAGCCGCTAAGCTGTGGGGACATGTGTTACGCAGGGTAGATAACTAATCCAGCCCCTCATTAGCGCTGTGCCCCTGAACCAGCTACTTAACCTTATGTGTGTTCCTTGATCCGAAAAGGGGCATCGTAACTGCACCCCCACCTTACAGGTTCATTGTAAGGACCAAGAGAATGAATGAATGAATGAATGAATGAATGGGACACCTGGCTGGAGCAGTGAGTTTACACAATCAGGAAATGAAGCCTGAGGGGTGGGACAGAATGAAGCTGTAAAGAGCCCCCAACCCCACCCCGGGCAGCTGCCACAAGGCCGAGTGCCCAGCTGGGCCCCCAGGAAGGTCCCTCACCAAAGTGAAGCCCCACCCCAACCCTCACTTTGTCCCAGCGGGTTTCTCCTGGGGCTGGAAAGGACCAGTGCTCAGGGGTGCCTGTGGCCGGGCGCCCAGCATCCTTCGCCCTCCACCCAGCCATCCCTACCCTGGGCTCTGCCATCCCTTCTTCGGGGATTATGTTCCCCTTGGGGCTGCTGTTGCCCAAAAGCTGGCCAGGCTCGGCGCCGTGGAGACAAACAAGCCACAGCATCTGATAGCTCTAGAAACTGACCCCCGTGGGAGAGCCGCAGCCAGCTGGCATGAGTCCCAGGAGCTGGCCACGGCTCCTGGGCATCGGTCCTGGGGGTGACGGGGGCTTTAGCCTTCCCGTGGCAACGGATGCCTGACTCCAAGTCAGAACAGACTTTAGACTGGGATACATGTCACAGGGCCTGGGAGTCTTAACAAATATCATGTCCAGCCCTCCTTGTCCCAGGTCTGTGTCACCCCCAGACCTGAGCTGGACCCATCATGGTGCCCACCTCTGAACCCCAGTTTTGAGTGCCCAGAGATGCGTACGTCTGTTCCCCATCTCATCCGGGGTTGGAGCCACTTGGGCAGAAGGGGCACAGAGGCCACATGGCCATTGTCTGTCCTGCTCTCGCTCCTGAGCTGGGGATGCGAATCAGACCCTTGGTGTTCACAGGCATGGAGACTGGTTGCCAGCCCGTGGTAGTGGCTTGTGGTGACCCATCCCTCCTCCTGGGTCCTCCCCACCCAGGGGAGGAGGGTCCCCCCCTCTGGCCTAGCTGGGTGACAGCCAACATGGGCCCTGGTCTCCCAGTGAGGGGCAGGTACTAGCAGGAAGCTCCTGCACAGCGTGCGTGAGCAAGTTAGGAGCCTGGCCCTGACCCACGGCCAGAAGGCACAGGGCTCCTTGCTTCTCGTCCTGATTTTGCGTCTTCCCTACCAGTGCCATACTATACATCACAACGATTGGCAGAGGAGAATTTGCTCTGTGCCATTAGCTCCAGAAATCCCCATAAGCCCCCAAGGTCGGTTCTGCTATAATCCGTTTTACAGAGGGGCTGTCTAAGGCCTAGCTGGTCAGTGGGAGAGGCAGGATTTGAACCCAGGCAGTCTGGCTTTGGGACAGTGCTCTCTGTGATGTGGCTGGCTCCTACAGGCTTGCCAGCCACTCTCTCAGCTGCTAACACCCCCCCCCCCCCCCCGGCAAAGTTCTGCCGGCTGGCTGGCTTTGTTCTTAGAGAGCCCCTGATCTGCCCAGGGGCCTCCAACTTTCTTGCTGGCTAAGAGAAGGCTCCTGGCTCTTCCTGCTGACAGAGTGGCTATTTCCCGGGCCCAAAGCCCCAGTTGTTGGAAATTACAATCCTTCCTCGTGGCTCCCAGCTCATGGCTTCGAGGAGCTCCTGATTGCACATGTCTCCCATTAGCCAAAGCAAGTTATTTCTGTGGCCGTGACACAGGCGTGTTAAAAGGTAAACTGTCATACATCGTCTGGAGGTGTACTCGTTTGTCTCTGTCAGGCCCCATTCCGGCCCTGCCAGGACCCTGCGCTCCCCTAGCTGTCAAAGAAACAGCTTCATCCTGCCTGCAAAGGCCTTCGCCAGGCCCGGCCCGGCCCGGCCCGGCCCAAGAAGTCGGGGGTTGAGGACCTGACAGAGGGAATCACTTTGTGAGTATTTAACAGCATTGTCCCGATGACGAATAAATCACACCTTAATGGACCATTTTTCAATCTGTAACCCCAAGTCAGGACTCCTAAAATGTTACCAGATGTCAAGGATGAAATGGATGCCTCCGGCACGCTCCTGCACGCGTGAGGGTCGCACGCCTCCTACCTGCTTCCTACCCGCAGGAGAGACGGGCACTAGCGATCTGAGGCAGAACGCAACTTCACGTGAAGACGTGAGCCAACCCCCCCCCCCCACCCGCCTTTTATAGCCTCTTTGTGGGAGATGTGTCTGGAGAGAGTGGAGAGAGGTGTGGGCCAGGAGACAGCGTAGCTCAGATGGCTGGGATTCTGGGAGAGAGAGTACAGTGACTCGAAGCCCTTGGAATGGGGTTGGAGGGTCTCAGAACCTTGCCAGCTTTGGAGTCAGAAAGAAAAGGTTTGCTCCCACATTTGCTATTTAGCAGCTGTGTGACCTTGAGCAAGGCAGTTCATCTCTCTGGCCTCAAACAGGGATAATCCTAGAACTCGCTTCACAAGGTTGTAGAGACGGGCTAAACGGGGGAAGGAATGAAGAGGGCACAGAAAAGTGCTCAGCACCTCGTATGTGCTGCACAAACTGTGTGGTGAGAGACGTGTTAGTAATAGCTAATGTTTACTAGGAGCAGTGTCCCCCCAGAAATTCACGTCTACCCAGAGACCTGGAGTGTGACCTTACTTGGGAGTCGAGTTTTGCCGATGTGGTTAGTTAAGACGAGGTCATACTGGACGGAGGTGGCCCCACATCCAATGATCGGTGTCCTTAGGAGGGGAAGGAGGCCACGTGAAGCCAGTGAATCGATGCTTATTCATTTGTTGACCCGTCCGGGGCAAGTCCAACAGCAGCCGAGGCCGGCACCCGGGACCAGCATCTTCTGGCCCGTTCGACACCCTCAAACAACCCCTGAGGTCACCCCTGGATTTCTGCGATCTGGATTTGCTATCATTGCTGCTGCTAAGTCGGGGTGTAGGGTGGAACGGGGCAGGATGCAGGCCAGACCACCCGTTATGGTGCCGTCCCAACAGCAAAGATCCCCTCCGCTGGGTCAGGAGTGTTTTTCCACCAGGAAACAAGAACAGTTCATGTGAGTTTGTTCACCCTTTGTCCCAGGATACAAAAATGTGAGAAATGCACGAGGGCTCTGGCCACAGAGGGACACTGCATCTCGCCCCCGAGATCCATTTCCTGCACAGGGCTGAGGGTCAGGGCAAAGACCCCTGCAGGGAGAGTCAGGACGAGTACCGCCCTGCTGTGCGCTTGCCGTGGGGAGCCAGAGAGGCTCCCCTTTCTCTGGGCCCTGGTTTTCTTATCTGTAAAATGGGGGTGGTGATGCCTGATGCCTGGTCCCTGAGCTCACAGAGTTAAGCTCTAGCAGATGTCATAACTGCAGGTAAGGTCCTCTTGGGCTCTTTTCCTCTTGTTCTCCCAAAGAGGTCAACCGCATGAGACATGAGTCCCTCTCTCAGTGCCTCCCCCAGCCCCCACTTTATAACAAGCCGCCTTGACCCTGGCAGTCAGTCCGTATGTATCCACTAAGCACCAACTGCATGCACGATGCCGTGCCCGTCTCTGGGAGGATATTTACAGTTGTCAACACTGTTGATTAACAGTGTCAGCAATGGCCACTGTTTATTGAGCATTTGCTAGATCCAAAGCCTTGCGTGCTTTGCCTCTCTTAATCCTCGCAGCACATCTGTAAGACGGTGTCATCAGAACCCCGGTTTTTGAGAGAAAACTCCGTTCGGAGGGAATACGACTTGCCCAAGTCCACACGGTTAGTCTGGACTCCCTTTCTACCCTGCTTCCAAATGAGTCATTACCGCCTGCAGGCGCCCACAGCCCAGTGCAGTGATGAGACCCACCCATAATGAGACATTCCTAACACAAGCTTGTACTTCTCATGTCTGACATGGTGTCAGACACTTCATAGTGTTATGTCACTAAGACCTCCCAAGACCTTCCTGAGAAGTTGTTACCGTTATTATTATTATTATCCTGCTTAAACAGATGAGGACACACAAGTCCAGGGGGTTGTGTGGGTGGGAGTGCTAGAAAGTTAGGACCAAATCCAGCCTTCTTCCGCGTCTCAGATTCTCAGTCACTACTCATTTTTGCCTCCCTCAAGGGAGCTGGATACCGTTGGTGCTCAATCAGTACAGAGACAGACAAGGGTGTTGGAATCCAGATCCCGGCGGGCTTCCTGGAGGAAGAGGATTGCAGAGGATGGGCAGAACCTGCATGGCACAGATTTCCTGTCTCCAGACCACCTCAGGGCATCTGTCAGGAACCTGGGAGCTGGATGGCCCAGCCGCAACCTTCTGAAACTCACTTCGTGGCGCCTCACTCCCCTGAGGGACTCCAGAGGAATCTGTCCCACCTCACCCCGCCTCCCACAGGCCTGTCTGCATGCCAGGCCAGGGCTGGCCCTTCACCCACAGACCTCTCATTCTGCAGGCCCCAGCAAGGAAAATCAGAGCCAAGGTTATCGTGGGGGTCACATACCTTAGGGGAGGGGTGGGTGTACAGAGCCACAAGTTATTCAGTGCAGCATTATTTGGGATCACAAAAGATTGGAACCGGTCTCACGTCCATCAGCAGGGGACTAGGTTAAGGTACTTTGGCGTGATCACCTACGACTCAGGTGTCCACGGGGGAAGAGCGGGAGGCTTGTGAGTAAATACTAAAAGCTGACATTCATGAGGGACTTGACCCTCTCCCGAGTGCGTTAACTCATTTGACCCTATGTCAGTCTCAGGAGGAGAGACCGTTATCGCTTTAAAGTGAGGAAACCGAGGCACCAAGAGGTCGAGTCCCCTGCCCACCGCTCACGGCTCTGAGCAACACAGCTGGGCTTGGTGCAGGCGGTGCGTGTCAGAGCCCCGCTCAGCAGCACCCTGCCGCGTGGCCTCCTGGCTCCCCTGTCCCAGGGGCCCCTCTGCCGGGAACTCCCCGGAACCTGGGAGAGGAGAGAACCACACAGGTGACCTTCAGCACCTCCCGGCCCACGCTGGCCTGGGGGAGCAGGTGTAACCAGAGGAGCCTGACTGAAGCCTCCCTCGTCTGCAACAGATTGTGATAACTCGGACGCGGTGGTAGCCAGCTTCTCTCCACAGTCAATTATGGCCAGCGGGGGCCCACTGGTTATTTTTATAGCCTTTCCTGGAGTCATGACAAGGAAAACTAAACGAGCCACAGGACCCCTTTCATCACTAACAGCCGGGTTTCACAGTTGGGGGTGGAGGAAGGACAGAAAAAAATCACTTTTTTCCCCACTTTGGAGCTAATCAACAGAACTCAAGGCTGGGCGGCCAACGTGTTGGTGTTGAGAAAAGCTGTTCTCGAGCAGAACTAATTGGCAACAGGAATGGAATCTTTTCCCCCAAAAAAGTATAAACACGCTTGATCCCTGGGAATTACCCTTTGGAATAGGTATTCCAGACATGTTGTGTGCAACTGCACGGCCCTTCGGCTCACACAGGCGAGGCCAGAGGCGGCCTGCACTGCTCGTGGCTCAGCCTGGTCAGCCTTGTGCTCAACGGGATGGTCACAAAGGCCAGTGGCCCAAACCAGCCCAGCCCGGAGTGGACATTTGCTCTCCTGCTGCCCCGTACCCCTTCCTTCCTCCTAGAAACAGCAGTTGGCTGTGGGATACCTCATGCCCTGATTTGCAGACGCTGGTTTGGGTGGAATTCATCCCCTCTCTGCTCCGGGGCTGAGCCCTGGTAGGTGTAAGCCAGTGAACAGATTCCAGGAAATTTTTAGGAATAGGCACACACCCCAATAAGAAACAATAAGGTACAAAAAGGAATATTTAATGACGCTTCTAGAGAAGAGAGCTCTTGCCATTTTTAGAGGTGCAGAGAGGTCGAAGCAACCTACCCAGAGGCACACAGCATAGTAGAAGGGGATCCAGGATACGAACCCAGGTCTGTAGGATTGAGGAGTTTTTTTTTGACATTTGACTTCTAGGCTCTACCAAGAGGTGGCGTAACCTCGCGAGGAAGCCAGACGAGACGGATTCAGACCCATCTCTGCGGTTTACCACCTGTGTGACTTCAGGCAAGTTACTTAACCTCTCCGCACCTCAGTTTCCATATCCGTGAAGTGGGGCCTAAAAGAGCACCTCTATCTGTGGGCTCTGAGGGTTGAATGGATTAACAGCAGTACATGTAGGGTATGAGCAACTGTACCTGTCACGGAGTGAGGATCTGTCCCCACCCGCGACACTCTGTTGCCCCCACACGGGAAGAGCCAGACCGACTAACGGCTAGAGAAGGGGAGGAAGGCGAGAGCAGTGCTGTCCGGGCAAGCTCTGTGATCCCTGCTCCGCGTTTTCCCCCCTGTGGCACGGCTCTCGGGCTCGGCTCCTCTCCGGGAACAGCCACACCGCAAAGATATGAGACATCACGAACCCGCGGCCCGGTCGAGGCTTTTGGATATTCTTAGACCCAGAGATGCACAGTCAGTGGCAGCGGGGCCCGTCCGCGGTGGTGGTGGTAAAGAGCGGGGGGAGGTGCCACCCGGTCGCGTGGCAAAAAGGAAGACGTCAGACAAACGCCCTGTGGTAGGGGGCTCGCGTGAGTTGGCACAGCCACGCCGGGAAATGGTTCAGGACGTTATTTCCCGTCTCCTGCACCCCAGCAGTCGCGCTTCTGGGAATGCGCGTGAGACCCACGCCGGCGTGCACGGCCCGGGACAGGTGTAAGAACGCTCAAAGCAGCGCCTTTCAGTTGTGCAGACAGACAAGTGGGAAGCACCCCAAATGCCTGCGGACGGGGAACACAAGTGGCGACGTGCCGCGTCATAGCACGCGACAGTAGAAAAGAAAGAAACGAGGAGCCGTGTGCCATCACGGGGATAAATTTTAGTGGCAGACGCTTTATGAAAACATAAGTGGCGCAAGACAACATATATCTTTTTATAACCTTTAAAATTAGTGAAAGTCAATGTATCATTTTTGTATAAACGCAGAAGCTGTATAATTTTTTTCTAAACAAGGGAAGTCGGGATGATGAAAACACTGCAAGGGGACAGTGCTGTCGGTTGTATGACACTGAGAGTGTGTTCGATGCCATTATAAACTTGAAAATGGTTAAAGTGGTAAATTTTATGTGTATTTTTGCACTAATTGAAAAAACCTTTTTAATGTTGATTTGAGAGACAGAGAGAGCATGCGCACGAGTGCGAGCAGGGGAGGGGCAGAGAGAGAGGGAGACAGAGGATCCAAAGCGGGCTCCAGGCTCTGAGCTGTCAGCACAGAGCCCAGTGTGGGGCTCAAATCCACAACGGTGAGATCGTGCCCTGAGCAAAACCAAGAGTCGGACGCTTAACCGACTGAGCCCCCCTGGGTGACCCGCCACAATTTTTTTAAAAAACCATAGGAAGGTAAACACAAAATTTAAGCTCATACCTCCTACAGCGGGAAGGAGCATGTAAGCAGATGTAAATAGTTGTGAAAGTTCTAGTTCCTGGGCTGGATGGCGGCTATACAGGGGTTTTTTTGTTTTTTTTTTTTTAATGTTTATCTCTGAGAGAGCAAGACAGAGCACAAGCAGGGGAGGGGCAGAGAGAGAGGGAGACACAGAATCCGAAGCAGGCTGCAGGCTCTGAGCTGTCAGCACAGAGCCCAATGCGGGGCTCGAACTCACAAGCTGTGAGATGATGACCTGAGCTGAAGTCGGACGCTTAACCGATTGAGCCACCCAGGCGCCCCAATATACAGGGGTTTTTATAAATAAATGTAGTGAGACTGCTTGATGGAAGGGGGTGGGACCGTTCCAGGGCCTCTCTCAGCATGTCTTGAGAAGGTTATGATTAACTCGCTTCTACCTGACGTCCGCTTTATAAGTCGAGGAGAGCTCTCGGGACCAGGGGTCTAACGGCTGCTGGACCAGTGAGCAAGGCCTTCAGCCATTCCCTCTGGTGTGAACCAGGCATGGGACTCTTTGGTCCCTGGTGGGTGGGGACACCGGTGGTGCATTTCGAGGGCATGTGTATGCCACATGCTTCCTCCTGCAGCGGATTCCTGCCCCCTCACTCGTTTGGAAGGCAGTGCTGGGCATGCTCCTCAGAGGGGGGCTCCCAGCCACACAGGGGCGGGGATGGTGGGTCCAGCTCAGGGGATAGCCCGGTGACAGCCCCCTGGCCACAACAGAATCCCATACTCTGCCTGATTCCCAGCGTGTCCGCACTCAGGTGTGGAGATGGTGTTGTTCACAGGGCCCTCCGTGCCCACCTGAGATAGATGAGAGGGGTGAGCACAGGGGCCACGTGAAGAGTCCAGAATGTGAGCTGGGGTTGGTCTGACAACACATCCAGTGATGTACAATTCAGCTGACTCTCACTGTTATGCAAATGAACGGCCACTGCATAAGTTGGCACAGGCTATTAGAATGTGGTATTCATAAATGAAATGTAGTGTGTGGCTGGAGATTCCTGGTGACCCTAATTCAGGGTTCTCCCAAAAAATCCGACTGCCTTGACACCCTTGGCAACATAGCAAGGCAGGTATTTCCACAAGTATTAATTGAGTGCCCACTGTGTGCCTTTATTGAGTGCCTACTCTGGAATATAACACTGAACAAAATAGGCAAAAAAAAAAACAAAAACAAAAAAACCTGTGCCTTCAGGAAATTCACATTCCAGTAGGGGACATTTAAGAAAAGAAAATGATATAGTATGCTAGATGATGATAAGTGGTAAGGAGTGAGCCATATGGAGAACGAGTGTCCCAGGCAGAAGGGAAAGCAATGCAAAGGTCCTGAGGCAGGACTGTGCCTAGCACAACTGAGAACAGCAAATGTAGCAAGGAGGAGAGCAGGGGGGGTAAGTCACATCCTGCTGGGCCCTGTGGGCATGGTGAAGCCTCGGCGTTTTACTCTAGGTGAGGTGGGACCAGAACTGAGAGGCACAGGGTGTTCTGAGCAGAGGAGGGACGGGATCTGATTTCATTTTAACAGGACCCCACCGGCTGCAGGTAGAGAACAGACTGTCAGAGAAGCAAGAAAAGCAGAGACACCAATGGGGAGGTAACTACCACAGTCCAGAGACAAATGGCCTCTTGAACCAGGGTGAGGGCAGAGTGGGGACAGGAAGCGGTTAAAGGAAAAGCCAATAGAATTTCTTTTTTACTGAAAAGTGGAAACAGCTGGGTTCTACTTGTGTGTTTTGGGGTCAAGAAAGTTTGCGATGTGGTTATCAAAATGGATCCCTTCTTCCAGCTTCCTGGGGCTTCTGATACGCAGGCATTGAAAGGAATGTTTTAAGGACGCCTGGGTGGCTCAGTCGGTTAAGTGTCTGACTCTTGGTTTCGCGAAACTCACAATTCATGAGTTCGAGCCCCGCGTCGGGCTCTGTGCTGACATCGTACAGCCCGCTTGGGATTCTCTCCCTCCCTGTCTCTCTGCCCCTTCCTGCCTCTTTCTCAAAATAAATAAACTTTAGAAAATTTGAAAGGCATGCTTGAGGTCTCCATGAGCTAACATGGATGAACACTCGGGGTATATTGGCGGGTGAGAAAAGGAAGATACAAAATAGAATAGATAGAAAGATCCCATTTTTGAAAATTGAAATTACAAAAAAAAAGAAAGATGTGAAAATAGGTGAATGAATGGTCTGGAAGGATAGACACATGACTCTCCACTGTGGTTACCGGGAAGGGGGGCCACTGGGATTTAAGCTCAGGATCGACCTCCGGACCACACAAAATAAAATAAGTGTAAAACCCACTTTTAATTCTCTTTAAAATTGCAATGAGGGGCGCCTGGGTGGCTCAGTCGGTTGGGCGTCCGACTTCGGCTCAGGTCATGATCTCGCGGTTCGTGAGTTCAAGCCCCGCGTCGGGCTCTGTGCTGACAGCTCAGAGCCTGGAACCTGCTTCGGATTCTGTGCCTCCCTCTCTCTCCGCCCCTCCCCCGCACTTGCTCACTCTCTCTTTCTCTCTCTCTCTCTCTAAAAAACAAATAAACATTAAAAAAAATTGCACCGAGCATGGCTCTGTTCTTGCCATCAGAGCTGTGCTTCTCTTAGCCCATGACCCCACCTGGGCCTCCTCCTTGGCCTCGACTGTAAGAGACGGAACTCTGGAATGAGAAATACTTTCCTCTCCTTGCTGGCTTGGGAGATCTGGAAAAGGCCCACCTGGCTCCCAGGGTTTCTAAAAATAGAAAGTTGTCTTAACTTTCCTATAGGTTTGGCTTAGCTGTTCCTTCTACTGATTCCAAGATGCTGTTTCTGTTAGAGAATCATGCTTTGTGCATGAAAATGAAGTGCGGTGGGGGCGAGCCCTTAAGCGGATGGAATTAACCCATGAGGGGTCGCCAGAAATGCCCCCACATGCAGAGCCAGTGAAGGCAGCGAGGAGCCCGGGGCCTTTGCCACTGCCCGTGTAGACGACACCTTCTACCCTACCCAGTCTCTGCATCCATTCCAGTGCTCAGAGGGGAGGAGAGGAGTTGGACTGTTGGTGTGTTCTAGGCAAGAGGAGGAAGCTGAAGCATTTGTGTCCTGGCTTCGAGTCTGGAGTCTTAACTCTCATGGAGTGAGGGCTGAGGATGGCCCAGGACAGGATTTCTGAGACCCTGAGCACAAGCATATGTGCTGCGGGGCCATTGGTGTGCTGGTCAAGTTAACACCCAGCCTCCAGGGGAGATCGAGTGTGCTTGCGCGTGTGTGTGTGTGCGTGTGTGCACCTAGATACCCACATACACACTTAGGTTTGTTACAGATTGTACTGAAGTAAAGGATGAGTCGCACACAGTTTACAAATACAGATAAGATGTGTGGGCTTCATACGCTCAACTGATTCACCCAGGGTGGTTTTGTTGATTTTTGCCCCCAACTCTTGTACCTGTAATCAGCCCGTGGTCACAGCTGATGAGTGAGGGCAATTCTGGAAATTACGTCTGGAAAAACACCAGTTACAACTGATGAGTGAGGAAAGCTGGTTGGGATCTTCCATCCCCTTAAGGAATAAGACCAAACTGATACAACGAAGCGTATCGGAGTTGCTTCATCTGTCAGCAAAGGGAGCAAGTGCCTTCGTTTTTCTTCACAAGAAACGGCCGCGGAGGTGCCACTTTTATGCCTAATCTGCGTCATTAACGTTTCCTGTCTCCTTTCTCAAATCTAGACAGTGAACAGATCGAGCCCTGAGTTGTACTGTTACCAGTTCCCGTGGCGTAACGACTCCCGCCGTGGCCGATTTCCGGCTGCCGACTAGAAGTCACTCCGCCCGGCCTTGGGGACAGACATGCAGCGGCAGACAGGTACCGCGGGAACATGCCTAACAGCGACGCGTCCTTTCAGAAACGGAAAGCGATGGGCTTTGATTACTTCCTCCCTTTGCAGCATCATTTATTTGGTTACAAGCTCATGAAATTTAATTTTTAATAATGGCTCTGTTTGGCGAGTTCACCAGGTTTCTGAAAATCTGACACTTGGCTTTCCAGAGCCGGTACAAGCTGGCTCCAACACACCGCCGTGTAGGGAGCACGTGGCAGAGAGTGTCCCGGGTTGGGGAGGAAGCTCTTCCCTCCGTCTCTGCCCAGAACCCAGAGCGGCTTGGGTACGGAAAGGGTAGGGGCTCTGGGAACCTCAGACGGACAGTGGCCTTGGGGGCAGAGGCAAGAGGAAGCCGGAGAGGACAAGCAGGGCAAGAGCCCAGTCGGTGGGCGTATGTGAGACACCACTCTGCAGCTCCCCAGAAAGATCTGGGGGGTCCTGGGGGCGGTGCTGAGTTTCCGCTGAGGGGTAGGTGACGGCTTCCCAGCCAGCACGCATCTGGGCTCAATCACTCCCCACAAAAGCAACCCGTTCGGCTCCCAAAGGCCTGTGACCGCTGACGTCAGTAACGAGGCACTTTGCGCCATCGGTCTCTTCTTCAGGCCCGCCTTTGTGCCAGCCTCCGGCGCCTTCCTGGTGGCAGGGCTCTGAGGGAGACCGTCCTCTCCTAGAAGCTTGTTGAGCACTTAAGTGCCCTCCAACCAGAGTCACAGAGTTTTAGAGTCGCAAAGAGATTGCAGAGATTTCCTAAAGTAATCCCCTCGTTTTGTAGATGAGGGAACACAGAGGCCCAGAGACGGGAGGTGACAGAGGCCCAGAGATGGGACGTGAGTTGCTCAGGGCTACAAGAAAAATCCAGGGCAGAAGTGGGTAGGGTGACCTATCGTCCCTGTGTGCCCGGCACCGAGGGGACTGCCGGGCCCCCACCCAGGTCTCAACTGGAGCCCAAGACAGAGGGCCTGAGCCAGTCGCTGAAAGGAAGGAGGCCTGAGCCAGAGGTGCTGCAAGATGGAATTTTCCAAGAGAAGAGAGGAGAGGAGGCCACATCGTGGTGCTGGGATCTCCAGCTCCGCCCGGAGGCCTGTTCCCCGTGGGATCTCCCACCTGCCGGCTGTGTCATTGTAACATGCGTCCCTCCGTGCCAGGGAGACGCTCTGGGACTTTCATCTGTGTCTTATCTCTGGCTGCCGCTGCCACAGCTGTGGGGATGTCTATGCAAATAGCCGCCGATAATATTAATATGTGATTCCCCCAGGGGAGGCGGTGGAAAGCTCTGTATGTGTTTCACAATTCTGTTCCATCCAGAGGAGGAGTGGGGGCCCAGAATGATTCGAAACAGATTTTTGGAAAGGCAGAATAAAATTGGAACAAAACCCAGTAGAGGCATGTGCCACTCTCCCCACGCCCAGCCCTCTCCACCCCTGCCTGATACTAACCCTCCTGTCCTGCCCCCAGGAGCCTCCCACGGCAGGGGAGCAGGGTGGCGGGCACTCTTCCTTCAAGCCGGGGGCCCCTGCCGATCCCAGGACGTGGGCCCCCACCCTGGGCGGACATACCGTCCGGAGGTACAGCCTGCTCAGCCTGTGGCTTCCTCTGACTTCCCTGCCCCCCTCCTACAGGGAATGCTCCCCTTGACACCCCCTCCTCCTCCACCCCTGCTTCCTGGGGAGATCACAGAACCCTAGAACAGGAAACAGCCCACTGGAAGCAGAAAGTGCAAGTCAGAAAGACAGAGACCTCATTCCGATCTCTGCCGCTGACCAGCCGTGTGACCTTGGGCAAGTCACTTCACTTCTCCGAGCCTCTCTTTGCTCAGTGTACAACGAGGGCAATACTACCAGGCGCACCAGAGGCTCATGGCGATTCCTGGGCTGGAGCTTCGCAAATGCCAAGCACGGCGCCTGACACTGGCAGGTAACACCAGAGACACGGTCCTAGTGAAAGCCCCTTGAAGATCAGCTGTCGACCCACGCCGCGTCAGCGAGGAACACACGGAGGCCCGCCTCCGGGAAAGGGAGAGAACTTGCCCGAGGCCACACAGCGGCCCCTGCAATCCCATCCCGCCTCTTCCTCACAGCCTCCCTTCCCCGGTGGAGCACCAGGGCGGAGTGTGAGGGGGGCCGCCCTCCACACCTCACCTCCCTCTAGCGTCTGGTCCACACGCCAGCACTCACCATGGAGCAGGTACGGACTTTCAGGCCCGGTCACGCGTCCTCCTCCAGGCAGCCCGGCTTCCTCTGCCGCCCAGGCGAGTGTCGGCTGCCGGTTCCCATCCGGGGCTGGAGTCGAGCGAGGACCCGGGGAAGCCAGTCCAGACTGGCCACTCAGAAGGTCGCTTCCGAGGAGCCCTCTGTCCCCCAGCCTTCCTTGTGGTGCCGCAGGACGTGGGACGGCACGCCGCAGGGCTCCGATAGCACGGCCCGGCTCTTATCTGGCCCGTGTCAGGGTGCGGGCAGCCGGAGCCGGGGTTCCAGGAAGCCCGCCTGGGGCCCCCCCGGCCGGCCGCTCTCCCCGGATGCTGCCTGCTGCCGTGGATGTAGCCGATTGCCCGTCAGTGTCACTGAGCTCTGCCACGGAGGATTCCATGCTGGCCCCCAGCAGGCGGGGCCCCCACCCCTTCACGTCCCACCCCCCACTCCCATCTTGGCAAGGGGACGGGAAAAGGCAGCTAATTTCAAGTCCGCACAGCGCTTGTGGTCGTGTCCTGAACTCTCCACGATTAATCACGGAGCATCTGATTTCTGCTTTGCCTCAGAGGGGGGTGTGGGGACGCCTGGAAGTTTCTGTTTACTCCACTCTGCGCCGGGGCTGTGTGCTAATCACAAACAGACAGGGACGCAGCCTTGCCCTGCCTCCCCTGCCTCTGCCTCCTCTTCTTACCTTGCCACTTTCAAGTCCCCTCCTCGCTTTCTCTCCTTTTCCTCCTTTCTTCCCTCCTCCCCATGCGACCCCCTCTGTCTGTGGGATCTGATCCTGCACACACCCCTTCCTGTGCTCCTTGTTTCCCGGGTGTCCCATTGTCCCCTCTGCACCTCCCACTTCTCCTAGGGTGCAAATTAGCTTGGCCCTTTCCCTTTATGTCTTTAGAGTTAGTGGCCCGCTTCTTTTACTCCCTTTTTTCCTTTTTTTTTTTTTTCTCCAGCCTAATCTTTTCAGGGTTTGCCCCCACCCCTGCCGCCCCTGTTACATGTGTATATACGACTCCTACAGACTTGATGGTGTCCCGGTCAGGGGGTGGGGTCCAAACACGACAGACACACAGGCGGGTTCCTTTTGTCACCTTGGCACATCAGCTTTCGGATTCCGCTCGGAGAATGGACTCGGGAACAAAGCCCCCATTGACCAGCCCTGCAGAGGAGCCTGGCCCTGCGGAACCATCCAGCCTGTAACACCTAGAGATGAATTTCTCTCTGCCTCCCCTTGGCTCCCTTCTACCCCCTGCAGCCACTGCAAACGAGGAGCCGAGGAGCCGGGAGTAAACAAACAGCTCCCAAAGAACAGGAACTGCCACCCCTCCCCACAAACACACACATACTCCGAAGAGTAATTTGGATTTGCCAAGACCTTTAAAAACCAGAAATAAGCAAACAGCCGCCACCCAGAACATAACTTAGGCCGGTGCCTACGGAGGCGTGCACGCAGAGGTTTGTTAAAAAAAAAAAAAAAAAAAAAAAAAAAGTTTGTCATAGGAAACAATTGAAAATGGATTACTACAGAAACACATAGCAAGCCTGGAAAATCAGTCTTAAAGGATTTGAACCAAACTGGGTTGTGAAAAGGGACTCACGTATTACTTGTGTCCCAAGCAGCGTCCTCTTCCACACCCGTATGCGGAGAAGATTTCATCCAACCACGCGCCCCCTTGGACTAACTCAAAATTCTATAATGCGCCAGCCGAGAAATGAACAACAGTGCTGAGGAGCGAACCCAGCAATTCTGCAAACACTCAAGTGTGATCACCTCCAGTTCGATCGGGGACCCCTGAGCCAGCAGTGACTTACCTTAAGGGCAGAGGAGCTGAGTGAGTGTGGAGGGGGCTTAGGTCTCCTGGAAATGAGGACAGCAGATACGTATTAGAAAGGAAAGAACTCGAAAGTGTGGAACTTGGCTTCAGGAAACAACGTCACCGACTCCAACTCCTAAAACACGAAAACCATTTTGAAACACCTGACGGGGATGAATCCAGACCTTATGGAAAGAAAAGGCCGCTGAGCAGGCGGTTGTCAGTTTAAGACGGTCGCCTCCCCCATCACCAATGACACGCAGGGCCCCGTCTCGTGGACACGACAGGCAAGCGGACCTCGTGTCCCATGCAGGGAGCACCTCTCATGCTGGTGGTGGGATTCTCGTCATGTGCCTGCTTGGCTGTGGGAACTCAGCAGAGTCACTGCAGAGAACACGAGTGAGACGTACTGCCCATCTCCGAGCCAGGGGCACCCAGCTCCCTGGTGTCACCCTCCGGTGCAGAAGGAAGCTCCAGGTTTGAGCCCCGCGGTCTCAGACGCGGCGTTTCCAGCTGTCAGAGTGAGTGGCATAGGGAGATCATGCCCGGGGCTGCCCAAGACGACGTTAGGAGACACACAGCCGGCAGGACACGATGCTGAACCCCATGGTGGGAAAGCCCTTTTACTCCTCTGGCAGTGTTCTTCCAACCCCATCTGGCCTATGAGAAAGTCTCAGCTTCGACCACCTCTCCAACATTTACTGATTTTCCTTTTTAACAGGGAAAGCAGGCCTCAGGCTCGGGTCATTCAGCAGCCAACAGCATCTAGCTAGAATGGTGTTCGGCCAGTGATAATGGAGGACGGACAAAATCCTAATAGGACGTGGAGCAGTGTTAATAATAACGTATTAATATTAGTTCATTAGTTGTGAACAGATGTACGACAGTCATGTAGAATGTCAGCGAGAAGGGAAACAATCAGAAGTTGGGTGCGGGGTAAGAGTTCTCTGTACTTTCTCTGCAACCTTTTCATAAATCTAATACTATCCTAAATTTTAAAGTTTATTTTTTTTTAAGTTTATTTAAATATTTTTAATGGGCTCAGATAAAAATAAGTTCATGCTGGTTTTTTTTTTAAGTTTATTTATTGTTAGAAACAGAGCATGAGCAAGGGAGGGACAGAGAGAGAGGGAGAATCCGAAGCAGGGTCCAGGCTCTGAGCTGTCAGCACGGAGCCCGACGTGGGGCTCAAACCCACAAACCGTGAGATCATGACCTGAGCTGAAGTCAGATGCCTAACTGACTGAGCCACCCAGGAGCCTGCCCCCACCCCGACTCTGCCATGCTGGTTTTAAAAATGTACATACGGCGGGGCGCCTGGGCGGCTCAGTCGGTTGAGTGTCCCGAGCCTTCATTTCGGCTCAGGTCATGATCTCACAGTTCCTGGGTCCGAGCCCTGCGTCAGGCTCTGTGGTGACAGTGGGGAGCCTGCTTAGGATTCTCTCTCTCTTTTTCTCTGGCTCCATCTGTCTCTCTCTCTCTCTCTCTCTCTCTCTGCCCCTCCCCCATTCATGCTTTCTCTCAAGATAAATAAATCAACTTGAAAAGGGGAAAAAGTAAGTAAACTTACAGAAAAGTCTCGGACCCACAGTCCCAGAATCTCCTCTACAGGCTCTGTGGGCACACGCCTTCCAGTTGGTACAGCATTTCCACTACCTTCCAACTCTTTCTCCATCGCTGTCCGTGCTCCCCTCAAGGTGTTTACCATCCCACTTTCAGGCTGAGTATTTCGGGGACAGAGACGAATAAGGAGGAAATGTTCTAGCAGGAGGCAGATGTGTAAATAGAACCCAGATGCCAAGTGCTAATTTCAGCCCAGGTAGTAAGTGCTGGGCGGGGCAGTGCCTTTGAGAAAGAAGGGGATGCCCCCCAGGAAGTGTGTCACCAGGGAAGGATGAGTAAACAGAGAGGTTACGTGATCTTTCCAGAGAACCTTCCTTCTCGGGCCCTCCGGGTAAAGCCAAAACGTGCACCGCAGAGCCTCCTAGCCCTCTCCTGCTTTGCCCCCGTGCCTGAATACACAGAATACACATCAGAGTTCTTAAGGTGCCAGCCCTGTCCTGCGGGTTCCCCCAGCTCCCTAGTCCTCTCTCCCCTTGGGCTTCTCTCATCGGCCCTCCTTGGCTGTCACCTAGTTAATACCTTAACCCTTTCCTTGCTGGCACCCGCCAAGAGGCACGGTCTCCCAGAGCTTTCTCTGAGCCCCCACTCTGGGTGCGGAGCCCCTCCCGGTGCTGTCCTTACTGCCTTATCATGGCAGAGCTATGGCAGCACGCAGGCCCTGGGGTCCAGTCGCGGCTCCTCCGTTCCCAGCTGTACACGTGGCCTTGGCCAAACCGCTCAACCTCCCCAGGCTTCTATTTCCTCATCTGTAAAATGGGAACAACCATACTGCCTCAGTGGGTTGTTCTAAGGATTAGATGAAATAATACCTTCCTGCTTAACGTGCAGTCTAGGGACCAGCAGACTAGAGCGTCTTAGTAGGGTCCCACGTCCCACCCCAGACCTCCCAAACCAGATCCTGCATTTTCCCAGGGCCCCAAAGTGATTCACATGCATGTTAAACTTGGGAAGCATGAGACACTATGCGGAAAGTGTGTAGGTTGCCGGTCTCGTCATCCTTCTCCACCTGGCCCGTCCTGACCAGGACAGCCATTGTGCCGTTACATACTTAGTGCCCAGAGCGTCATAGGTGCTCAGTGACTTAGGGCTGAATTCAGCCATTTGTCCAGGTCTCAGGAAGAAGCCAGACTGGGGCCCAGGTGGTCTCACTCCTGTCTGAGCCCTTTTGGACTCATGACTGCCATCAATGCCCCGGCATCCTGCAAGTTAGCAGGGACAAAATCTGGGGTGGTGAAAGGGTCTCCCGCTCGGGAAGTGGGGATGTGAGCTTAACAGAAAGAACAAACCCCCAGACTCATCCTGCTTGGTGAAAGCCATCACTTTCCTGGGAGTGACGTCAGAATCCCCCTGCTCTGTCAGCCCTGTCAACCTTTAGCACCGATGAGAATGTCAGGTTCCTGGATTCTTCCTGGAGATAAATATCCAGATCCTTCATTCCCAGGCTTCTCCACACTCCTCTTCCCTCCAGGCACCTCTGCTCCACTGTGACAAACTACCAGTTCATCAGATAGACGACGGCGGCGGCTCTGTTTGGCTGGGGAAACCTTTAGAATGACAGGGTCCTGCTCTGGCCTCGGCCGGGGCCGTAAACCTCGGTTCCGCAGAGGAATGAATTCGCCCTGAAGACCGGAGCTTTATCAGCCGAGGGGGTTAGCAAAGGCCGAGTCCTGACCTGAAAGAAAATCCCAGACACCCTGCACACTCCCTTTGGGACCCTCCAGAGTCAAATATTTTCAGAACCAACTCCAGTTAAGTAAATAGTGTTCTGCACGTGAGTGCCCACAGGGTTTCTCAGAGGACCTGACATTCTCCCCTTGGTGACTGTCGTTTCCTTACAAACATAACATTGAAAGCGATCTTTGCATTCCCAGAATGACTTCTCCAGCTGAGGAATTCTCTGAGTCTCCTTGAGTTCAGGGCTGTTGCTTTGTTTTGTGCTTTTACGACAACACCGCCTAAATGCATCCTGTACAATTTGATAAGAGCCCCTTGCCCCCCCTCCCCGACCGTGCGTGTCTTTCTTTGCCACAGACTTCTAGTAAACTCTTCAAATATGCGCTGCCTAAATTGAACCCTGATGCTAGGAGCACTAATGGGGCACCCTCTTCAAAGCAAATCTCCACAACCCAACAGTTTACATGTTGCTGGAAACAATGGACTTAAGTGCACAATTTATTTGGGTTGGCTGGTTTCATGCTGGTTGGAATCTGCTTTGGGGGAAAAACAAACCCTGCATGTGTTTAGATTTATAATTTATACCGAAAGCACAAATACCTCGTAATAGGGCTAAAATGAGGCGCAGTTATGAGCAGGAGGCATGCACATGTTGGCTTTACTCTTTCGTGGACGTACTAAGATTATAAACGGCTTTTTCAGTTAAGCCTCCGCCTCCCCCACACCCCTCGAAAAAAGCCCATCCATGGCAGAAGGCTGACCTGTGTGCAAGGGCCCTGACCTGGTGCTGTCCAGCGGCTTGCACGGACCACCTCACTCCACCCTTGCCACGGCCTCATCCTGGGCGTCATGATCCCCATGTCAGGGAGGAGGAAACTGGGGCATCGGAAGATGAAGTCACTTTCCCAAGGTCCCACAGCAAGTAATAGAGCCAAGGTTCACACTCGAGGGGTCTTGCTCTGGAATCAGAGCTCTCAACCCGTAGGTAACTTTTGTAGTAAAATCCACGGAACCGCTAGCCGGGATGCTCCATTAACTCGACTTTTTGTTTCCGTTGAGTTGGAAGAGAAGGCAAGTGGCAAGAGAATAAAATGATATCAGGACCTAACCAAAGCAAAAATAAGGCCCCGCTCCCCAAATCAAACCACACAAAATCTGGAAAAGAATACGTTCAGCCTCACCTCTACCTTCTGCACCTCCGTCTCCAGGGCCAGGGAAGGAGATGCCAAGTCCCAAGGGGAGACCCGGGGTCCCAGGGGACCTCCCTCAGTAAGAGAGCCGGCGCGGCCCTTCGGATTCCGGAGCCAGGAGCAAGAAGAGTGCGCGCCGGGGAGAGCGCCGTGGTGGGTCATGACAGCAAGGGCCCCCGGTGAGGATGCCTCCCTGGGTCCACTGCCCTTTGCAGGGCACTGATGCCACTCCGTCTAAAAGCCTGTGTCTCCACCCACTTGAGTCTGGGCGGCACCGTGACTTGCTTTGACAGAATGAGATGGAGGTCATGGTCCGCCAGCTTCGGAACCAGGCCTCCCCCCTGTGCTTTCTGCCTTTGCTTTCACTTGCTTGGAATTTCGAGACAACAGATAGCGAAGAGGCCTGGGCTAGCCTCCTGGAAGACAGCCGTCCGTGTGGAAGGGCATCACGGTACCTCCGCTGACAGACCATTGCTGGACGTGTGGGTGAGGCCGCCTCGGCCCCTCCAGCCCCAGTCGAGTTGTCAGATGACTGTAGCCCCACGAGTGAGCCCGGGAAGGCCAGCGGCCCAGCTGTCCAGACCGCCACCCCACGGAACAGGGAGAAACGACCACCTTACTTGTTGCTTTAAGCTACTAAGTTTCAGGATAGTTTGTTACATAGCAGCTAGAATGGAAATAATTGTTAACACAGTTGAAATGAAAGTTCTTTACTGAAACCACAGCTGTAAAGTGTATTCCCATGACCATGTCTCTAGCACAGCAGTTTCTGGAAGATTCGTGGAAGCGTGTGTTGTAACATGTCCTCAGCTCACTTCTGAGGACACTGGTAGCCCAGTGGTAATTTCGCTTCTGTCTGCATTTTAAATATTTGATCATTGTTTTCCATATGAGAAAGGAACCCTCATTAGCACTGGCAACACAGATAAGTTTGGCACGGTGTTCTGAGAACTTTCAGGACAACAGAGGAAGTGGACGAGAACGCCATTAGACAGGAATTCGTTCAGGAAACATTTGAGTACCAGGCACTACGTTTGGGGCTGGGAACACAGAGATGAGAAGGTCACAAACCCAGACCTCGCGGGGTCCCTGTCTAGCGGGGGACACGGACTTTCACAAAAAGAAAATGTGAACGTATGGGCACAAATGGTGTCCACTGCCGTGAAGAAATAGCATGGGGAGCCCAGAAAGAGAGCTCGCCTGGTGAGAGGAAGCCCAGAAGGTTTGCTGGGTTAGTGAGGTAATCCTGGAGCCCAACTTTGTTTTACATACAAACACAGAGTGGGGTTTGTTTGTTTTTTGTTTTTAGTTTATTTATTTATTTTGAAAGAGGAGCAAGCTTGAGCAGGGGTGGGGAGAGAGAGAATCCCAAACAGGCCCCATGCTGTCAGCCCGGAGCCTGACATGGGGCCCGAACCCGGGAACCACGAGATCATGACCTGAACCAAAGTCAAGAGCCGGATGTTCAACTGACTGAGCCACCCAGGCGCCCCAAACCAAGTGTTTTTTACATGGTTTTTATGATACTGAATTTCCTGGGATGCTTTCACTGTGTAAATTGAGAGACGACTGAACTTTGCTTTGCCTGGGAATTCACATTGGTCGCCCTTCTGCAGGAACAGCTCTGGCAACAGTTCAAACTCAGCATGCTTATGGCGCGTGGCTGGCTAGCACCCCACACCTAGATCCACCTGTACCTGTAGCTGTCACCATCACAGTGTACCTACCTGTGAGCTCAAGTGCCTGGAGACTTCACCAGGACTTCCAGCCTTACGACAGAAATGATTTTGTTGTCCCTTACTTTCTACTCTCCTTTATTTTACAGTTTGAGAATTCCATGTACATGTTCTCCTGGTCCAGCTAGGTAGGTTATATTATTGAGAAATTGCATTTCAGGGGTGACAAAGAGGCATTGAGTCTGCTAAGGTGGGAACCACAGGCGTCTTCAAGACCTTCCTTCCGGAGGACAGGGAAGCAGGCCAGCATAAGAACTACGTTGGTAGTTGTGGGGTTAGCGCCCAGAGAGCCAGGGGCTGCATGATACAAGATGTGGCCGGAGGAGGAGGTGGGGAATCGGGATCGTCAATACGGTGCTGGTGGGGATGTGAAATAAGTGCAGTTGCCACGGACAACGGTCTGGCAGTTCCACAAAGGTTAAACCTAGAACGTCATCTGAACCAGCAACCCCGCTCCAAGGCGTATCCCCAAGAAAAAGGAACAGGTATGTTCACACAAACACTTGAACGCACATGTGCACAGCAGCATTATTCGTCATAGCCGAAAGCAGAGCGTCCATCAACTGGTGAATGGATGAACAAATGGGGTCTGTCCATACGGTGGAATATTACTCAGCCACGAAAAAGGAGCAGAGCACTGACACACAGTACAGCGTGGGTGAATCTTGAAAACATGACGCTGAGTGAAAGAATCGAGACACAAAAGGCCACAGATTGTATGATTCCATTTATACAAAATGTCCAGAATAGGCAAATGGGTAGAGACAGAAAGCGGACTCATGGTTGCCTGGGGCTGGCGAAGGTGGGTGGGGAGATGGACAGTGACTGGTAGTAGGTGTGGGGTTTCTTTGGTGGGTAATAAAATGTTCTGGAATTAAGTAGTGGTAAGAGTTGCAGAACTCTGTGTGTATATTAAAAACCACTAAATTGTATATGTTTTTAAGATTTTATTTTTTTAAAAAAAATTTAATGTTTATTTTTGAGAGAGAGAGAGAGAGAGAGAGCATGAGCAGAGCAGGAGCAGAAAAAGAGGGAGACACAGAATGTGAAGCAGGCTCCAGGCTGTGAGCTGTCCGCACAGAGCCCGACGCGGGGCTCGAACTCACGGACCATGAGATCATGACCTGAGCCGAAGTCGGACGCTTAACCGACTGAGCCACCCAGGCACCCCAAGATTTTATTTTTAAGTAGGGGCACCTGGGTGGCTCAGTCAGTTGAGCATCTGATCTCACGTTTTGTGGGTTTAAGCCCCACATTGGGCTCGATGTTGACAGCTTGCTCAGAGCCTGGAGCCTGCTTCGGATTCTGTGTCTCCTTCCCTCTCTGCCCTTCCCCTGCTCGCACTCTGTCAAAAATAAATAAATGTAAAACAAAATTTTTTTTTAATTAAAAAAAAAGATTTTATTTTTGAGTAATCTCTACCCCCAGTGTGGGGCTCGACCTCACAACCCTGAGATCAAGAGTCACATACTCTACCAACTGAGCCAGCCAGGTGCCCCCTTAAATTGTATACGTTAGAAGGGTGAATTTTATGGCATTTGAATTATATTTCAGGCAAACAAAAAGATGAAGCTGAAGAGATAGATGGGGCCACACCATTCAGGGCACTGTGGCCCACGCTGAGGAGTTTCTGTCTCCAGCCTCGGACTAACGGGAGGTTTGGGGCACCAACATGGCAACATGGGTGTGCATTTTAAATTGTTTTTTTTTTTTTTAATGCTTCATTTATTCTTAGAGAGACAGAGCACGAATGGGGGAGGGGCAGGCAGAGAGGGACACAGAATCGGAAGCAGGCTCCAGGCTCCAAGCTGTCAGCACAGAGCCCGATGTGGGGCTCGAACCCACAAACCGCGAGATCATGACCTGAGCCGAAGTGGGACGCTTTACCAACTGAGCCACCCAGGCGCCCCTTCGGGTTTGCATTTTAGAAAGCTCTCTGTGAAGGGTGACCTGGAGGTGGGTTCAGGGGATGGCCTCGAAGGGCGAGGGAGAGCCAGTGTATGGAATGGGTCCTGGCCCCAGGCTGGAGCAGGCTGGTGGAGGACAGCCGTGGCAAAAGCAGTGTGTGGGGACCGCTGTCACCGGCACAGTCAACGCTGGGAGAAACGGCTTTGGAAGGTGGCATCTGGGAGGAGGTTCTGGAAGAGGCAGCATCTGAGCAGAACTCTGTAGGGTTGATTTAGGGCCATGCAGAAATTCAAGGGGACCGCTTGGAAAAAGGAAGCAAATGGGCAAAGGTTTAATGTGGTTCCATCTGGCCAAGTAAGAAGGGAGACGAAAATTATGCGGGTTCTCTAGAAAAACAGAACCAATAGGAAATATAAAGATCTGTATGTGAGGAGATTTATTATAGGAATTGACTCATGAGGTGATGGAGATCCAGAAGTCCCACAGTCTGCCCTCTCTGAGCTGGAGAACCAGGAAAGCCAGTGATGTGATTCAGGCCGAGTCCGAAGGCCTGAGAACCGGGGGAGCCGATGTCTGGGGACAGGGGAAGGGGGATACCCCAGCTCAAGCAGAGAGCACGTGGGCCCTTGCTCTACTGTCCTGTGCGGGCCCTAAACAGACGGGATGGTGCCCACCTGCACTGGCGAGGGCGATCTTCACTCAGCCTGATTCACGTGCTCCCCGTTTCCAGAAACACCCTCACAGACACACTCAGAAATAATGTTTTACCGGCGCTCTGGGCATCCCTTACCCCATCACGCAGACACAAAAATCTCTTATCGTGAGTCTGCTCCGCGTCAACCTGACAGCCAAGTGCATCTCCTTAAACCATGCTTAATTTCCTAACAAAGACAATGACTAAGTCCTAATTCTGCCTAACATGATCCAGCCCTCCGGGGCACCATCGGGCCACGTCTCCCAACTTCCCTCCTCGCAGGAGGCTGAGGTTCAGACAGTTGACGTACCCCTCGAGTCCCACGGCTACGAAGGGGCTGCCTGGCCTTTCATCTCAGTTCTGTTGGGGGGAGGGAGGGGGGGGAGCTGCCCAAGGTGGGTTCAAGCCAACTTGTAGCATGTGGACTTTATTTTATAGGCAATAAAGTCATTCTTTCTCTTCTTAAGCCATAAAACTTCGTCGTCTTTGCACGTCTGTTTTGAATTACACATTCCAGTCCCTCGAATCTTTTGATAACAAGTGTCCTTAAGGGAGAGGTTGTGCTCGTGGTTCGGAGAACGTAACCCGCTGCAGCACAGGAGACGCCTGAGGACTCTGGACACCTATACGCCGGGATGTGCAACACGTATATTTCAGCGTCCGAGAAACCGTGGCTTGTGAACGCTCTGTCCGTGGGCCGACGCAAGCCGTGGCTTAAACTCCCTGGCTTTGCTCTGAGCAGTAGGAACCAAAAACCAATACGTATTTGTTGAAGTTCTGTTTCATTCTGTTTGGATTCCAGGTGTTGAGATACAGTCGTGTCTTTTATGTGATGCTTTTTTTTTTTAAAAAAAAAAGGTACTTAAATCTTTACGGTTTAACAGCCATGGAAAAAGTCTTGACATATTTTCAAAGGGAAAGAGGTGGGGCAGGAGGGAGGTGACAGAGATAGAAGGTAGAACTGGTGCAAACCAACCTCATTGGAGGCAACCAGGACTTCTGAAGGGAAGGAAAATCAGCTTGCTTTCCCTTTGAGCGTTTATACAATCCGGGACACCCAGAGGGAGCCCGTCTGTGGGGCACATGTGACCCTAGGACTCCTCGGGGGGCTGCAGTGCACAAGAGGGTGACGGCACTAACAACAGCAGAATTGCCTTCCAAGGTTAGTCTGTGCTTTTCCAGAAAGTGCAGTGTCTCCCTACCTGCCTCGGCAAAAACAGCCGCTGGTCCTCTTTAAAAAGGCAGGTTTGGGGCGCCCGGCTGGCTCATTGGGTAGAGCGTCGACATTGGGTGTAGAGATTACTTAAAATCTTAAAAATTAAAAAAAAAAAAAAAAAAGTCAGGTTTAAGGGCCCCATCCCAAACCCGGTGAGACAGAATGTCCAGGAGAGACAGTTAATTGAGCAATTATGGGCGAGTTCCTCAACTCACACGGGCCTCGGTTTCTTCATCTTACAGTAGTGACAGGAAGAGCACCCAGCCACAGTGGGGCTGTGTGAACATTTAATCGGCTTTCAGGTGATGAGCTTAGCAGCGTGCTGGCACCCGGTCCACACTGTTACCTGCTTACCTCCCATTTTCTGTTCCAGGTAAGGCACAACTCTGCAAAGTCGCCCTCTCTAACCTCCATCTCAGGAGGTGCCCAGTGGTGGCAGTCCCTGCAGAATCCAGTCTGCATCTTGATCGAACCTTAATCAGTACATCGCACCCGTTTCATGCGTTGGTGACACTGCCGCTGCCATCCCGTTGGCCGACCCTTCACCAGGGGGAGTAGCGTTTGTATGCTTGGGTTCAGTCTGAGATGGTCAGCGCCTCTGAGAACTGAGCTTGGCCCTTCAGCAACATGCATGGGGCCACTTAAACGTGGATTTTTTTTTTTTCAACAAATATAGCACAGTACTGCAAGTTTATTTCTCTTCCTTGGGATTTTCTTTTCTTTTCTTTTTAATGTTTATTTATTTATTTATTTATTTAGAGTCCCACACAGGTTCCGCTCTGTCAGCACAGAGTCAGATACGGGGCTCCATCCCACGAACCGTGAGATCATGTCCTGAGCCGAAACCAAGACTGGGGTGCTTAACCGACTGAGCCACCCAGGTGCCCCTCTTCCTTACGATTTTCTTAATCACGTTTTCTTTTCTCTAGCCGACTTCATTGTTACGATACAATATATAATACCTGTAGCATGCAAAGATACGTATTAACCCACTGTTTATGGTATTGGTAAGGGTTTCCAGTCAACAGTAGGTTATTAGTAGTTAACTTTTTGAGAGGCAGAAGCTATACATGAATTTCCAGCTGCGCAGGGCCGGTGCCCCCAACTCCCACATTGTCCAAGGGTCAACTGTACATAGATTTTGATTGATCACCCTCGTTTCCCCGTGAGCGCTCACTCTGGGCCAGAACTGTTCTGGATTGCGGAATTAAAGTAGGAAAAACACAGTCCGTGCCTACACGGAGCTCACACTGTCACAGGGGAGGCAAGTAATAAACAAAGCCAATAGATAGGTCCAGAATCTATCTGATCCTTTCTTACTGGAAGCAGAGCTGGAAGAAGGGAGGGAGTGGCAGAGGGAACGTCAAAGGCCCTGAATGAGGGGAAGGGTGTTGGTAGATAAGGTTAGGGAAAGGAGGAAAGATAGAGGCTCTCTGGAGGCTATTGAGAGAAGTTTGCATTGACTCTAAGTGAGATAAGAAGCTTTCAGGGGGCTGCCACCGGCCACCACGGGACGTGGTCCCAGGTTGTTCCGGAAGCTTTCTGGCTTAGAGTCAAGAAGAGGCTATAGAGGGGCAAGAGGAGAAGCAGAGAGAGCAGGGAGGAGGCTCCTGCAAGAGTCCAGCGAAGAGATGGCGGCGACTTGGTCCAGGGGAGGAGATAGGAAAGTGGTGGGAAGCAGTTGGCTTCTGGAGATATTTTGGACGTCAGGCCAATGGGACGGGATGTGGGTGTGAGAGAAACAGAGGAGTCAAGGATGATGCCAGCAGTAGTCACCTGCAAGCTCCAAAAGCACGGGCGGACAAACCTTGATGAGAAGGCGTGTGGAGAGATCAGGAGTTCGATTTGTATTGCATGAAGTTCGAGATGCCTAGTAGATAGAAATGATGAAGGGACCAGGCAGGCAAGTAAATATATGCATGGGTTCAGGGGAGAGACGGGGAGATAACAGCGTGAAGGCCATGAGCGTGTAGGTGGTGTTTAAAGCCGTGACGTTGAGGGCTGACCTGGAAGAGTCCTAAGGAGAAGAGGTCCAAGGCCTGAGCCCTGGGGGTCTCAGCATTTAGAAATGGGGGCCAGTCACCCAGGCGTCACTAGAACGCAGCAAGAGGCCGGGCCGTGCGCGTGCCGGTTACTTCCGCGCTCGCCGGGCAGGTGGAAGGTCCCACACGGACTCACCTTTTAAGGGAAATTTAAAAACAATTACTCCTCTTTTTAAAGTAGAATTTGGGACAGATGGCCATTGGCGTCTTTGACATTTCATGGGGCCCTCGTAATGCACCCCTGGGCTGGGTGAGGGCCCCCTGTGTGGGAAAGAGTTAAGACACTCGGGGCTCCAGATCTGTGTCACCACTTCCTGGCTGTGGGACTAGAGACAGGTCCCTACACTCAGCGGGCTCTCATTTTCCTGGTCCACAAACGGGAGACACTAAGGGTTCCTATCCACCTCCTCAGAAGGAAATGACATCAGGCCTACGGAGGCCTTGGCTTTACACAGTCCACGCTCCCTGAATGGCCACCATTATTGTGGGAACAGAAGGCAGAGGGTCCGCAGGGCTGGGCGGAGAGCCCCGGTGCTGTGTGAAGGAAGGGGAGGGGTGTCTCTGGCCCCGGGGCTGCAGAGGAGCAGATCAGATTACTCCACCCCTGCAGCCCTCAGACCCGGCCTTCCCAGACCTGCCTGGGTGTGGGGCTTAGTGCCTGCAGGCTGTCCGGAAGGTCTGCCCTGGGGGTTACACCTCTAGCTACTCGTCCTGAATGAGGCAGCCGCGTAGAGGTGGGGAGTGACGGGGAGACAGGGTTCACAGCAGACTTCTGGCCTCGGATGGCCAGAGAGGGTAGTGATGCCGTGAATGGAAACGGAGCGCGCCGAAGTCAGAGAAGCGAAGACAGATGATCATACTTAGGAGACCAGGAATTCCGAGAGAAATGAGAGCAAAGGGAGTGTCCGAGGAATTTTGGGATGCGGCCACCTCTTGTCCTTAAATCACCTCTTCAGAGCAGCTCACCAGCGATAAGTACAAATGACTCTGACCTCAATTAAATCTCAACTCTGAGAACAAATTAGCACCCTGGGAGCGGCTGGCGAGGGCTCCTCTGGGTGGACAGACCGCACGCTTCCAGCTCAGACTGCCCTCTGATGGACGCCTCGGCCGCACATCCTGGTCCCTGAACTCCACGAGAGAAGGAAAACGGACACCCAGCCTTTCCCATCCAGTTATCATCCTACTTTCGCGATCGCTCTGCGAGAGACTCCTGTTTCCAGGGTGGGGAAACGGAGGCACAGAGAGGCTGAGCACCGTGCCCCAAATCTCAGTCGGAGCAGAGCTAAGCTTGGAGGCCAAGTTCCGTGCTTCACTCACTAGACTCAGCTGCCCCTGGAGGTGACAAGAATGACTTGGTCACGTGGGACCGGACGTTCCTCCCAAAGGGGCCGCCAGGGCACCCAAGTCACAGTCCCTTTCTTACGCGACTTAAGACCCAGTCTTAAGGACCGAGGTTCAACTCTGAGACAAATACGCTTGTTCAAAGCCTCTGCTCCTGGTTCTGGGCAGGGCCCCAGGCCAGTCAAGGTAAAAAACTGTAACGCCGTTAGAGGCTGATAAAAAACCGGGGGACCTCGCTGGACAGAGAGTCAGGAAGCGGTGTTCTTGGCCGCGTCTTGAACTCACGTGTGACTTCCAGCAAGCTCTTCCCTGGTTCGGCCTGTTGATCAGCAAAAGGAGGGGGTAAGTTCAACAGGGCACTTTCCGCCTTTAAAACCTGATGACGATGGGCACTATCCCTCAGGAGGGCAACTTTGGCAGTCCCCACACATTTAAATGTGCACACCCACTGATTTCTTGAAACGGGTCTAAGAAATACAGAAGTGCACGAGACAGATGCTTAGGATGTTCACTGAAACACTGAGTAATGATGACTTAAGTGTCCACCATCACAAGACTGTCTAAACGAGTTACAGCACACCTACACCTTGGATGGCAACGCAGCCTGGAAAAAAGGAAGAAGGAATGTAAGTAATAATGAAGTGTCACCATGATATATTCATGAGTGAAACAAGAAAGATTTGTCCAAAAAAATGTGGTATGTGCACATTGGTATATGTATAACGAAAGATCTAGGAGGAGAGCAAAGGGGAAACTTATTTTTCACCTACAGAATGCTTTACTTTCTTTTATTTTTAATTTTTTTTTTTATGTTTATTTACTTTTGAGAGAAAGAGAGACAGAGGCATGAGCAGGGGAGGGGCAGACAGAGAGGGAGACCCAGAATCCGAACCAGGCTCCAGGCTCCAAGCTGTCAGCACAGAGCCCGACACGGAGCTCGAACTCACACTGCAAGATCATGACCTGAGCCGAAGTCAGACGCTTAACCAACTGAGCCACCCAGGCGCCCCTGGAATGCTTTACTTTCATAATAAAAATTATTTTAGAATCTTTTACTCAGTAGAGTAGTGTACATAATAAAAGGGAAGTCTCATATGGACTCATGTAAGCGTTCAAGTTCTTGAACTGCCAGAATAACCCGACGAGGAGAGATCTGCAGTGTTGCACAGATTCAGGTGTGTGCCCAGTGCTTTACGCATCAGCTACAGCCGCCAACCTGAGGGGTGGCCTCTTTGACAGGTGGGGAAGGGGAGGATTTGCAGACTGATTTTCGAGGCTCTTTCTACTGCACACAGGACTGAACCCTTTGGATTCCTACAAACCCATTTATGTTCCCGTCTTCCGGGGTCTCATCCCCAGGAGGACACTTAGCAGACTGTATGGTAATCATGGGCTCAAGGGCAACACTCTTCAAAAGGGGGCCTCTGCCGAACCTTAACTAAAAAACTGGGGCTTACATTTTATAGGTCTTTGGGATTTTTTAATTTCATTCTTTTTCCGGCAATTCATTTTTATTATATTTTACAAAAATATGCATCTGCAGTGATTGGAAAATTCTTTAAGACCTGGTCCTTCTGGGGGCGTCTGGGTGGCTCAGTCGGTTAAGCATCTAAGTCTTGATTTGGGTTCAGGTCATGATCTCGCGGTTCATGAGTTCAAGCCCCGAGGAGTCTGCTTGGGATTCTCTCTCTCTCTCTCTCTCTCTCTCTCTCTCTCTCTCTCTCTCTCCTCCTCCTCCCCACCTCAAAATAAGTAAATAAACATGAAAAAAAATTTTTTTAAAGCTGATCCTTCGGCAATATCTCTGAGAAGCACCGGGCTGCTGGAGAGAAGAGAGTTGTCCACACGGTCACAGGCACTCCATGTTTGGCATCTGAATGAGCAGATCGCTGAATGAATGTGTGTGTGAATGAGCAATAATAAGGCACAGGGAAGAAAATGCCCAGAATCTCGGTTTCTCATTTAGGACCATGCAGAGGACCATGCAGAGGGTGAGAGCTTAGGACTTCAAGGTCATGGCCAGACTTAATAGGAGCATCACTAAATGCTCACTCTTCTGACTTTGTTTTTTTAATGTTTATTTATTTTTGAGAGAGACAGCATGAGCCGGGGAGGGGCAGAGAGAGAGAGAGAGGGAGACACAGAATCCGAAGCGGGCTCCAGGCCCTGAGCTGTCAGCACAGAGCCCGACACGGGGCTCGAACTCACGAACCGTGAGATCGTGACCTGAGCCGAAGTCGGACGCTCAACTGACTGAGCCACCCAGGCGCCCCTCACTCTCCTGACTTTAAATATGGAGCTGGGAGATCTTTTTCCCCAGGGCATGGAAATGACCCACCAGGGAAAAGTAAGGTGAGGGCCACGCACAAATAAAAAGCAGCATTCACTGCTCATGATTATAAAGTCAGACGAAGTTTGCAGACTAAGATAAACATTCTCCTTAGCAGCCTGAACAAGTAACAGGAAACACAAGCCACATGCACAAAACTCTTATTTTAAGCACTGCTGTTTAAGAGGAAACTTTTGGACCATTTACCTCAGGGCAAAGAAATTGAGGAGTGGGCAGGGTGCCACCCTGGGGCACAGGCTCAACTGTGAGGGAAACGACTTCAGCCTGAAGTTTTTGCTTCAGAACATGGGCAAAAACTCCCCAGTCCAGAAGGCTGCCGGGTACACCTTGCTCCATTTTGAGATTTCCCACAGGCGCTCTCCAGAAACAAATAGATCTTCATTATACTCTCTTTAGAGACCTGAAACTAGAAAAATGACATCTGGGGGCTCCTGGGTGGCTCAGTCGGTTGAGCGTCCAACTTCCGCTCAGGTCATGATCTCACGGTTCGTGAGTTCGAGCCCCGCGTCGGGCTCTGTGCTGACAGCTCGGAGCCTGGAGCCTGCTTCCGATTCTGCGTCTCCCTCTCTCTCTGCCCCTCCCCTACTCGTGCTCTGTCTCTCTCTGTCTCCAAAATAAATAAAAACATTTAAAAAAAACTTTTTTAAGAAAAATGACATCTGCTCGTGCAACAGAAAGCAGAGTCAGAATGGCCCCGAGTCCTAAGCCCTTCCTCTGTGGGTGCAAATGTCTAGACAGACCCTTATCTTCCCCAGCTCACCTCGGTCTCCCCATGTGCGAATGGAATGATTGCAGGACCCGAGTTAACGCGAGGAGTAAATAAGAGAATGTGCGTAGCGCAGTTCGCTCAGGCCTGACATGGCGCGAGTCTTCAACCAACACTAGCTCGGGGCTCTCTCTAATCACGGACCAAAGTGCAAGCCCAAAAGAGTCTTGGGCAGTGACAGGTGCCATTTATTCAACCCTGGCCCTGGGCCAGAAACAATGTTAAGTGACACGTTTACAGTCTGGTGGGATTCTTGGTACAACTTCCGAGGTAGCTACTCAGTATCCCCTTTTAGAGACGGGGACTCAGGACTTGGACAGCTGTGGGGTCCACTGTCCCAGCTCCACCAGCCCAGAGGCAGCCAGGCAGGAACTGAACCAGGCTCCTCCCCAGCTGTGCTCCCAATCATCACCCAGCTCTCATGCCCTTGACTTCCTGGGGATGAGATCGTGGGCATCGGCTTTGGCTAGCTTTGTTGTTGTTCTCAAGCCTTCATCATTGGTATGATTTTACAAAAACTTGGCATTCCCTTGAATTTTTTTAAAAAATATGTTGAGTTCTTAAATGTCCCCGGGGCGTGGGGCAGGGAAGGTTTCCATAAGTGATTTAGTTCTCTTCTTAATGCTGAATTTAATAAGGCAAAGTCACTGGATCTCCATTAACAAGTTGAGTTGTTTGTTGGTTTATTTTCATTTTGGAAACTCCTCTCCATAGTGAACCACTCTCCCTCTGCTGAAAAAAATCCCATGAGGAATTCTGATCAGATGCCGGGGCTGTGGGGCAGATCCCCTGGGGAGTATCAAGTTTCTAGAAGGCTCCTAGAAGGCAACAAGTCTTGCAACCTGACTCTTAAGTGACTTTTTACCTGTTGGATTATCTCAGGGCAAGGGGAAAAGGACACAGGCATGCTTTCTGCTTCCAAGCATAATTATGTATTTCATAAAGGAAGAGAGATTTTGGGGCCAACAGTTGAAATTCACTTGACCCTATAGAAGGCCACAGAGAAGGGTGAGAGCCCCAGAACCCAACTGCCATTTCTGCCCCTTGTCTGTGTGATTCTGGGCAAGTTACTTAACTTCCCTGTAACTCCGTTTGCTCATCTGTAAAACGTGGGTGATAACAGTAACAGTGCCTAAACCCATGTTTCCGTGAAGACAAGATAGGGTTTGCCAGAGACCGAGAGGCCTTCCCAGAACCCTCAGGGATAAAACCGGGGAAGTCCCAGGCAGACCAGGGTGAGTTGATCACCCCAGGATGAAATGAGAGTACGGTCTAAATGCCTTAGGAACAAACTCTTGCACGTTTGCTGCCCCATAGTCTTGGCTGCCCCGTAGTTACTGTTCACGGCTGCCTCCAGCCACGGCTGCCACGGTCCTCGTTTATTTATTAGCCGCTCTGTAGGGGCCTTCTGTGTGCCTGCAACACCTCTGATACCACACCCCCCAAGTCCCCAGTAAATGCTTCTTGCCGTTCGCAGAACAAGCTCCAAGAGAATTTATCATATGCCAGGCAAGCAGCTTTTCAGCAAATCTTTATCTCCCTCAACCCTCAGGCAGCATCTAACTTGCAGGTTAAAATGGAGAAAATGCTCCGTGGTGACAGAGGCAGAGACGGGAGTGACGTGTCCATACGCAAGGGACGCCCAACGATTGCCAGCAGCCACCGGCAGCTAAGGAGACAGGCCTGGACCATTCTCCCTCACAGCCTCCAGAAGGAACCACCCCCGGCAGCACCTTGATTTTGCACTTCTGGCCTCCGGAACCGTGAGAGCACAGACTTCTGTTGGCGGAAGCCCCCTCCTCAGTGGCACTTGGTTACGGCAGCCCTGGGACTTCACAAGCCAAGGCCAGACCTTCACAGGCTCGTGTCCTGACAAATGCAAGGGCCTGCCTGCCCTTCACTGGTCTCCCTGCCTGCCATCTGTCTTCCCGCAAGGCTGGCTCAAAACACCAGCTTCTGGGGTGCGACGCTTGATCCCAGGGTTGTAAATTCGAGCCCCACTTTGGGCATGGAGGTTACTGAAAAACAAAATCTTTAAAGCAAAACAAAAAAAAAAAACCCCACCAGCTTCCGACTCCCGGGTCAGAAACACCCAACGACACCCAATGCCTCGAGCACACTTCCCGAACTTATTTGAGGGTCAGAATCCCACAGACGGTAGTTAAAATTCCAGGCTCCCTGGCCCGGCTCCGGACCTCCAGAAATGGGCTTGCAGAAAGGGAGCCTCAGGAATCTGCATCTTTAATGAACACCCGAGATGATTCTTAACCTCAGGCACAACTGGGGGCAGGCTGGCCCACAAGATAAAATCCAGACGAGATCAAGGATCTTGGGTCAGCGATTTCCACACCATGGCACCAACCTCCTATCCGAATGTCACTTCCCAAGGCCTTCCAGGCCCTCTGTGCGGCGTGCCTCACGGTCCAGCTTGCTCATCACCCCCTACACGAGGATGCTTACGTACCTCGAGAGCGACTCTGGCCTCGCCGCTCTCCTCCCTAAAACTGCTCTGCATTTCCTCCCGCTTCTAAGTCTAGAATCTAGAATCCGAATGATGCCACAGACCTTAAAGTGTCTCTGATTATTCGGAGACAGGCTTCCAGTGAACTCGGGGTAAAACCCAGACTCCGCATCATCCCCTGCAGGGCCCGGCCCGGGGCCACCTCCGGCACTCAGTCTCATTCGGAGCCGGTCTCCTTCGGCCGCCGTGAAGTTCCAGGCACGGGCTTCCCTGTAATTCCTCAGACACACCACGTTTTTCCCCGCCTGGATCCTTGACACATGCTCTTTTTCCCGCGACCAACACCTTATACTACTAAATATCACTCCCTTAGAGCTTTCCCTACAACGCATCCTAGGTAGAGTACACACACACACACACACACACACACTTCATTTACTCTCAGTCACCACACTCTGTTCAGTCAATGGCCAACACCTAAAAATCAGGAAGTTTCAGGGGCACCTGGGTGGCTCAGTCAGTTAAGCATCCAACTCGGTTTCCGCTCAGGTCGTGATCTTGTGGTTCATGAGTTAGAGCCCCGTGTCAGGCTCTCTCTGCCCCTCCCCTGCTTATGCATGCTCTCTCTCTCTCTCTCTCTCTCATTAAAAAACGAAACAAAACAAAAATCAGGAAGTTTCACATAAAAATGGCCAGCCTCTTAACGAATTGGAAGCGCTGCCCGTACAGAGCCCGCATTCTCCCACAGCCACACAGAGTGGAGGTGAGCCCTTTGCTGGAGCAGGAGGCCTCTGCAAGCCTGCCCAGGCCCTGCACCCCTTTCACTTACCTGCCTGGGACATAAACAACCGCCTTTGCGACACTTCCTTGCCCCCCTCCCAAGTTGGGCTCGCTTGCTTATCATCTGTCTGCCTTGTGGAGAGAGATGGCTTTATTCCCCAGTGCAGCCCCAGCGTCTCGCCCGTGCCCGACACCTAGCTGGACCTCACTAGACATCAACTGATTAAATGGGTAAATGAATGGATGGATGTCCTGCCTCCTCCCTGTGTCCCATAAGCCATACCATTCATTTTGCCATTTAATTATCCCCTTCCCTGCATCACTCATTAATTTGCTGCCCCCGGTGCCTCCCTCCTCCATAGAGCTTATGAAAATACAAATCTGATCCTTTCATCGCCCAGTTGTAAACTTTTGAGAAGTCTCCCGGCACCAACTGGAGAAAGCATAAACTTGTCACTGTCACGGAGGCATCTGAGGCCCTTCTCATCTGGTTTCCACCTACTTCTCCAGCCCCCACCTCACGAGAGGGCCATCACCCAGTACGCCCACACCCCACGCAATGGCTCAGGGAACACACCATGTTCTTTCCCCACCCCCACAACTCTGCAGCAAAAGCTCCCTTTCCCTGGAATGCCTCCTCCCCCGTCCCACACCCGCCCCCCCACCCCCATGCCTCTAGCAAACTCCTACTCATTCTTCTGCCCTAGCTCTAACCAAAGTCACCTCACTGTGAAACACTCCAGAGCCCCCCAGGCTGACTTAGTCACTCAGTCTTTTCTGCACCCCCCCCCCCCCTTCATACCCTGGCCTTAGCCGTGAGTAATGGCTCAAAATAGCAGCTGGTGTCTTCAGAGTGCCTGCCGTGTGCCAGGCACAGAGTGAGCTTTATCGCTTTTAATCCTCACGCTCATGCTGAGCCCCTGCCTGGAAGGAAGCCTCCCCCCTACCCCCCTGCCCCTACAGCGCCCCCCCCCCCCCAGACACAGGGGATCACTTTCTTCCCTCCAGCTTCCTTGAGAGGCCATCCCTGCCACCCCATGTTAAATTTTCTTTCTCTTTCCACACCTTACCCCACCCCCAGGCCTCCCCATCTCCCTTCCCTGCTTTAATTTTCTCCCTGACTCCTCTCACTAACACACACACATTTTGATTAATTAATTTGTGTATTCTATCTCTACCCCGTGGAATGTCAGCTCCAGGAGGGCAGGGATTTTGTCGTGTCTCCTTTATGACTGCCTGCCTACCACCTAGAATCAGTGCCTGGCACGTCATAGCCACTCAATAAATACTTATTCAAAGAGGGTAGATCTCATGACTATCTTCGGTTTATTCCCAAGGGGAGTGGCCTTTAGAGAGATCAAGGTGAGTCCCACAGAGGGCTGGTGGCTGAGCCGAATGTGATCTCTGGGTGGTCCACGCCCAACAGCCGACCACTGCCCTTAGCTGCAGTGGCCACCGCTTCCTGAAGAAATCTCTCCATCCCTGACTTCTCAGTTAGACGTGGAGGCAAGAACTCTTGCCTTGGAGTTCTTGCCTTGTCCTTGGAACTCTTGCCTTGTCTTGGAACTCTTGCCTTGTCCTTGGAGGCAAGAACTCTATTCGTATTTGTGTTTCCTTGCCTGGTCTGTGGTTGGTGCCCAAGGATGTTTGCTGAACCAATCTGTTACGTGAACTGTGAAATGCTAGATGGTAGGAATCGTATCTTCACTTTTTATCCTTTATCTCCACGCGAGAAGCAGTGTCCTATACATAGAGGCTTTCCTTATTGCACTAATGAATTGTGTTATGGCCATAGGTAGTAAAAGTAATTAGCAATAATGACAATAATAGGCAACATTTATGAAGCCCTTAGTCTGTGCTAGGCCCTGTCCTAAGTGTACAAAGGCACAGGAGTGAAGACAATTAACTAACTCTCTTATGATCCCCATTTCACAGATGAGGAAATGGAAGCTCAGAGAGGTTAAGAACTTGCCCGAGGTCACACAGCTAGGAAATAGCTGAGTGTAGGATTTGAGTGTTGGCACCTAGGAGTCACGTGCTTAGCTACTCTAGGCTGCGTCCCAGCCTCTCTAAGAGAGATCCATGAAAAGGCCACCTGTGTGAAAACTGGAGTGGCTTATTACACATTTTTGTTTTATTTCAAGGGATTTCTTGAAATTCCTCCAAAAGCTTTGGTAGGTAGGCATCATTACTTGCTAAGTAGTAACCACCAGTATATATGTTGTATTTGATGGTTGGCAGAGTTCACGTACAGTTTCTCATCTGATCCCTACAACAATGTGATGAGGTGGCCACTGCCGTCTCTCATAGAAGAGGAATCTAAGGCTCTGAGCAGTTAAAGGAACAAGGCCAAGGTCACCCAGCCGGTGAGGAGCAGAGCAAGGGCTCAAGTTAACATCTATCACTTGAAAAACTGAGGACTTGAGTGTTTCCAAATAGAAAGCTCTTCCGGTGTTACTTAAAAGTCAATAAGATAATCCACGGGAAAGCACTCGGCACGGCTCCTGGAACCAGGTAGGACCCTCATAAATGTTAATTTTGATCGTCTTCTCAACACCTCCTAGGAACTGGAATATTTTAGCTGATGACTGCAGCCTGCCTGTTGAGCCTGATGGAAAGATTACACTTTTCATTCTAGTTCATCCCTGGTAATGTTGAAATGATGATCAATCTCTATTATCCCTGGGGTGCCATAGAATGTTAAGAGCTGGAAGGGATTGTGGAGATGAGCTCATCCAGTGCCTGCATTCACAGATGGAGAAATTGAGTCCTAGAGAGGGAAAAAGTCAGAGGGCAGACTTCTCAAGAGCAGGGCTCTTGCACTGTGCCTGGCACATAGCACCTCCCACAAAGATGGGCTTTTACTGAAGACAAGGGCATCTAGCTTCTTAAAGGCTACGGGAGATAATTCATCAGTTTCCTGAGCTTTGAGCACATCCACCCCACCCCCACACAAAGTACCAAAGTGTTAGAAGCTAGTAACCAGAAAACCGATCACGTGACTTCATTCCACCTCTGCTAAAAGGCTTAAAATGCTTTGGTGAGTAGTCTGAGATTCATAAACATACACTTCAACTCTTTCTCAGAGAATTATTAACCAGCTCCCTCTCCATCAAAGCTGGAACTTGAGCAATCAAGGAGAAAAAGAGCAGGCAAGAGAAACGTCTTGAATAAAATCTTTTTTTTTATTTAAAAAACATTTTTTTTAATTTATTTTTGAAGGAGAGAGAGAGAGAGCATGAGTGGGGGAGGAGCAGAGAGACAGGGAGACACAGAATCAGTAGCAGGCTCCAGGCTCTGAGCTGTCAGCACAGAGCCTGAAGCGGGGCTCGAACCCACAAACTGTGAGATCATGACCTGAGCCGAAGCCGGACGCTCACCTGACTGAGCCATCTAGGCGCCCCTTGAATAAAATCTTAACACCAGTATATATGATTTCTTGGCACCTCTCTCTTCCCCCCCGCCCCAAGAGTTGGAGGATGAAGGAAAGAAAGAAGTGTTATTGTATAAAACATGAATCAATAAAACTAATCGTGGAAAAGTACAGACTCTTTCCACCTCACAAGGTAGGTTCCAAAAGAAAACAGTCGTGTTAAGTTGGAGACGAACTTAAAGACAGAAAGTACTGAAAAGGAAGATGCAACAGAGATGTAACCCTCATTGGTTTTTCCAGAGGGCAGAGACGGGCTGGAAGGACACAGTGTGTGGCTGTGATTATCAGCGGTAGCCGATTGCTAACTAATGATTTTGAGAACCTGTAATTTATCGAGTTTGTGTCACACCTTACTTGTCTTGCTAACTCACTGGGTACTAATTCTCCGACGCATGGGACCAGCTTTTATTCCACACGTAAGTCTTGAGCAGCTTTGGCTTGAGGATTTGGGGGTGGGGAGGGCTGATGGAGAGAAATGAGATTAGGGTTCGGTCTTGGAACTAAAGAAACAGAAATATAAACCCTCTGTGCTGTTTCTCTGGGCTTCATGCTTCTCAAGTAAGGCTGAAATGCAGGCCCTGACAACGCACTTGTGGCCACAACAGCTCTTGGAATGAAAGGGGTCCCCCTCCTCCACAACACGTTTATCAAATTCAAACTATCCTCCACATTCCTTCCTTACACAGCTCAGGCGCACCTATGACGCAAGCCTCAGAGCAAATTCCGCTCAGGAGATCCAGGAAGCTCTGGCCTGGCCCTCCCTTCTAGAAAGGAAAGTCCAAGAGGGATGCCACACCCAGAGGAGGGGAGAGAGGACGTGACAATACCTCCAGGAATGCAGGGCCCACGCAGGTGTGTTGGCATCCACGAACTTCCTTTTGAAAAGGGCCTGATAAATCAGGACGGATAACAGGAATAAAGCTCAGCCAGCCACCCAATAATCGCTCACATTGAACTGGGGCCCTGGCTTCCAGGGCACGGCGACTGGGGAGAGGAGGGTGACAGCTGAGAATAAAGGTTCCTAAAGGCTGTGACAGGTTTTTCTCTTCAGTGGTCCTAAAGTGGGTTCCCTGGGTGTCCCTGAGACCTTTTTAGGGGATTTCTCAAACCCAACACGATTTTCACAATACTAACACAGTCACTTCCTCTTGTCACCCTCGTTGTCTCACAGGTATATACAGTGGTGTCTTCTGAAGGGGCATGACATGTGATGATTATCACCCTGATGACTGTTGGAAGGTGTGCTTTTGTGTTCCTGTGTTTGGACGTCGATGAACAGTAAAAGACGTGAGGCACATAAACAAAATGCTTGGGGGCCTCTATAATTTTTAAGAGTGTCAATGGGTCTTGAGACCAAACTGTGGAGCTGCCCACCTCATTTCCAGCGCACGTTGAGTCACGTAGCAGGTGCTTCTGAACAGATTAGAGGTGGCAGGCCTTATTACTATCTGCTTGGGGTGGAATCCTCTCCATCCCTTCTTCTACCCAAAGTGACCATAAAAACCTTAAATTCCCTCAGGGACACATGGTGAACCGAACCCCCTCCCCCACCGCCAGGGGGAAAGACGGGCTTCTCACCTTGGAGCCCAGGTGGGGCAAAGTTAGCACGGGGAAACCACACTCGCTCCACGCCGGCCCGGGGCAAAGACCTATCTGGGTCAGGTACCTTGCTACCTGCTGAACAGTGAGTTGACGTGGTTGATGTGGTCCCTGCCTCCTCATTGCTTTCGTCCTGGGGCGGGGCCAGATTACTCCAAAAACATGAAAAAAACCCGAAACCTGCCACACACGTGCTGACAAGGATGTACAAGGTGTCAGACGGGATCTGAGGTAGGTAGACGGTGAGGGGAAGGCCCTGAGGACTCGGGTGGGACCAAGCACCCTAAGCAATTCGTCCTGGCCACGGTTAGGCAGGGTATAACCGTTCCTGCCCCCAGCCCCAGGTGGGCGCAGGGGAGGGGTCAACAGCTCTTTGTGAGCCGGTCCCTGGTGGGTCCTTCTTCAGGGGGCGGGGACTTGAGGGTCTTCTGCCCACTTCCTGGGCATGGCCAGTGCTTAACAGCGTCCCTTTGAGAAGAAACCTGCTCTGGGGCATTTGGAGAGAAGGGTTCAGTCTTTTACCAGGGACACAGCTCTATCACTCCGGTGGGAGAAAAGGACATTGTCCAGAGGCTGTCATTGGCGCAAAGAGCAAATGGCCAAGAAATGGCTGGAGGAGGGAGAGAAAGACTTCAGAGGTTAAAAATAAACAAGTACAAAATAAGCAAAGGAAAAAAGAAAGCCCTGGAAGGCCGGTCTGGAAGTCCTCAGGGAAGCCGCACCGGAGGGGAGCCATCCTGGTCCTCGACTCTGTTTCCCTCCCTCACGGCGCCCTCTCGACCTCGTGGGACCTGACGGATTGCAGGAAAAAATCTCTACGGACAAAACCAAGCCTGAAGAGCCCTGATGCTCTCCCCTAGTAACTGTTGCAGAGGCGAGAAAACTTTTATTTTGTAACCAGACTTGCAGCTGGACGCCGAAACGACCCAACCGGGTGGTGGAGGGACGCTGCTGCAGGGTGCAGCATCCCAAAGCGGACGAGGGGCGGGGACGGCGGGAACCGAGCAGCCCCACCCCACTCCTGCAGCCCGCTGGGCCGCGCAGCACACCCCCGCGCCGGGCGCGCTCTCGCCGGGACTGGGCGATCAGGCGCGTGCCTGCGCTTGCGCAAAAGGCCCACCCGCCCCAGCTCCTCTCCAGGTGCGCTCGCGCTTCCGGCCGGCCTTCCCGAGGCGGAAACGCCGGAGCCCGCGCATGCGCTTTATGGATGTCCTGCTAGGTCCGGGGAGGAGGCCCAAAGCTTCAGGTGATCCCGCCCCTCCCTCGCAGCGCGGGGCCAATCGCAGGGCGGTGGGCGGGATTTTCGAGAAGGCGGTCCGCCCACGCGCTTCGCGAGGCGGGTATCGATTGGTTGGCGGCGCGGGCGCAGGTGCGCGCTTCCTATTGGGTGTGGGCGGAGCGCGAGCCGCCGAGGCTTCTGCGGCGACTGCAGGTGAGCGCGCTCACGCGCCTCCGCTCCGGCCAGGCTCGGGTGCGCGCGCGCGCGGGCGTGCGGGGGAGGCGGCCGAGAGCGAGACTGCGGCGCCTGTCGCCTCTGCTCCGCCCCCTCCTCCTCCTTCTCCGCCGTCGCGGCCGCCGCCGAGGCCCGGAGGGAGGGAGTCGCGTCCCCGCCCGCCGCGCCGCCAGTCGGACCCTTGGTCTCGCCGCGTGAGGAGCCAGCCGAGCGGAGCTCTGCGCGGAGACACGGGCCGCGGCCGCCCCCTCTGCAGGTGCCTGTGAGGAAGCGCCCGGGCCGCAGCCGCGTCCCCAGCCCGCCGGCCGCGCACTCGCTCCCTGCGCTCCCGAGGGGCGGCCCGGCCGGAGGAGGCCGCCGCGGGGCCCGGCCTCAGCATGAACCGCAGTCACCGGCACGGAGCGGGCAGCGGCTGCCTGGGCACCATGGAGGTGAAGAGCAAGGTGCGCGGGGCCGGGCTGGGCGGAGCCGCCGGCCGATGGGGGCCAGGGGAAGGGGGGTGGCCGGGGCGGCCTGAGGGGGCTGCCCGTTGTCTGCAACCGCGGGGGGGGGGGGTGCGGCAGTGGGATTTGGAGGCAGGAGGTAGCGGAGAGAAAACTTGGTGAGAAGGGGGCGAAGGTGGGGCTTGGGTTTGCCCCTAGCCCAGGTGGGAAGACCAGTGGAGCACTTAATCTCGTTCCTTAAATCTCATTCCTGTGCGGGGATGGGAGCGCTGGGTGGTAGGAAATCTTTGGGGGGGAATTCTAGCTCCTGGTCTGTGAGTCCAAAGTATTTGGAGCCCGCGGGGCCACAAAATGTTACCCCTTTCTGCGGTTCAAGGGTGCATCGAGTTGGTGAAAGGGAGAGCCCAGTGAAGTCAAGAGCCCTTTTAAAGTTAGCTTTGCTTCCTGCTAGGGATTTTTCCAGCACTAACTTTGGTAGGCGTTTAATCTACAAAATTAACACTATCACCTTTCGTTTGAGTAGCACTTTACAGTTTGAGGCTGGATGCGCTTTTCATTCCATCGTGCTACCTTTTCACATCAAGTGTTTTCATTCCTGACCGAGCGGTATGCCCGTCTGCTGAGGATTCCGTCCCTGTCCACTGAATTCCTGAATCGCAAGGCTCCCTGAGCAGGGTAGTCTGTAGGGATTAGTTAGAGCATGCTTTCCAAAAGGGGGTTTTGAGCTGGAACCTGGAGGTGTTGGGCAACCACATTTTCAAGCAAAACCATTTCCATGAGTTGAAGAGTCAAAAAGCTTAATCTAGTTTGCTTCTCAGAGAAAACAGAGGGCTCAGAAAGGTGATGACTTCGCCAAGCTCTGCTTTCATGACAAAACCTGAAAGCCTTTTTACAGAGTAACTTCTACGCTCCATAGAATACAGATGTTTATGAGAACGTTTAAAATAGAGTTGAGAAAACCAAAACGCGGGTACAAGCCTGGGAGAACAGTACAGCACGTATCCACTTAAAAAATAATGAAACGTCATTGAATGTAAGACTACTTAGGGCAAATACAAAATCAGGGAGCCCGTGGATAGAATGGTTTTATTGTCTAGAGTTGATAAGCAGAGTTGTGTAGGTTGCTGTAACTGAGATCCTGACATCAAGAATATTGGCATGAATTTTTTGTAACCTCATTTAACGATGCTATTTGTGACTTAACTTGTGTATCAGGATAGGCACTAGTTGCAAAAACCGTTGTTTAATAGGGACAGAAATGCAATTACGGCAGTTTAAGGAATACACTCTTCCCTGTGTCCTCCATGGAACTGTCATAGCAAATTGGAGGGACATGCTTAAGCTAAGGGTTAAGATGACTCCAGATACACAGACGTTTTTCCTGAGCTGCATAGGGGCAGTAGTGGTTCTGTGCCCAGTGGTTGAACTTTCTCAGGCATTTCTGTTATAAATCTAGGTTGCGCCTGTGGGAGTTGAGGTTAAGAAAAGAAAAACACTTATGATATTGCATAATTTTAAAATTCAGTTTGTGGTCCTAATCTTGGTAGCAAGTCTTTAATTTTTTTATCCTAGGAAAAATGAGTCGAGATTCTACGTGCACTGATAAATACAGTGAAGTGGTAATTTATCTCTTGGACTAGAAACCTGGAGCATTTGGGGACTGGAATTTCAGGCTTTCTGCCCCTTCTCTGCTGTCAGCTGATCTGTGAATCTTTCCCACACTTATGTCTGCTACATGTTACCTATTTGACCTGCCAGGCTGCCCTGTTAGTGAACCTCCTCTCTTAACTAGAGTCAAGGCGCTCTGAGAACCCGCACCAAGTGAAGTGTGGCTCCATCATTGTTCTAGCTGTCGATGAATAGACACAGCATTAGGTCCTGTTTTTAATGTGTCTGTGACACCTTGTGTTTTAAATAGATATTGTTGACACACTTATTTTCAGTGGATTAAATTAAACACTTGTCCTCCTTATCATTTAAAAAATATTTGGACAGATGTTTGAAACAGTATTTCCCTTTGTCACTGCTTTGGTGATATCAGAGCTTTTTACAAAACTGATCCTCAAGAGGTTGCAGCCAGGACCAGGTGATGTGCAGATCCACGTTTGGGAATCTCTTTTACTTCTGCGTAGAAAACAGTGTGTCAACTTAATTATCTTTGCGGACCTAGGAGAGTTCTTAATCAGTATTGAAGGGGGTATCCTTTAATAACCTTGGGACAGCTCCTGAGCTGTACATTTTCTGATTGTTATTCGTGGGCAGACAATATCAAAATTAACTTTGCTTTTCTCGGATGTACCAACAGATGCTGAGAGAAGGTGTCCATTCTCCCAGGGGAGAAGGCCAAATTCTGTGTGGCCAGGACAAAGTAGACTGGGCTAAAAAAGGGTTATAAATGGTTCACATAGTGGATAGTTGTTGAGTGGGTCTTGATTTTCTCTCTTAGTATTTTTCTTCACGTAGTCAAAAGTTCTCTTGGTCCTGTTTTTCTGCAAGAAGCATAACAGTTTCTCTTGTTTGGTTTTGTTTTCTGCTAACATTTGCAAAAGGGCACAGCTGCCGTGAAGCCATACAGTTTTTCATTGTTTTTATCCTAACATTTAAGGAAGAGAAAAAATGTTAAGCAGAAGCTTTTCACCCAAAAGCTTTAGCAAAAGCAAAGACATTGGAGCCCTGAAATGTTCAGTTGTTAGATGTTACTCTTATACATGTACCAGGAGAAGTGATAACCCTGGCATGAATCAGAAAACACTAGCAATTCTGCCTTATGATACCAGAATAAAGAAAATGGAGGAGAAACAGACTTTTGATAACATCGTAAGACTAGCTCTGATATGAAGGGTGTTGCCCAGTTTTTATTTACCTTGAAACATGAAGGTGTGACTAAACTTTTTGAGAGTTTTAGGTATGAGTCACCTTATATTCTTGACAAATGCTGGTGTTTGTGTTTCAAGAATGTGTTTTGGAAACTTTTTAAATTATTTATTAGAGGTAAGAGTCAGCTTTAGGGAGTTTTTAACTTAATTTAAAACTAGTGAGCAGTGTGGGTATTAGTAAGCAGATGAACTTCTTAAATACAATAAGGACAGTGACTTCAGATATCCCATAGGTCCTTGGGAAGATGAATTGACACATTTGTAACCTCTCAAATTATTCTGACGGTGACTTTCTCTGCATGATGCTTAAGGCTGTGTTAGCATTACATTACATTAGAATACATTAATATTTCTTGTTAATAGTAGATATTTAGAGGAAAAATAAGTTCAGTGGTAGAACATATTTGGCAAACATTTGTTTAAAATTGAAAAAAAAAATCAACTGTAGGACTGAACTGAGTCTGTAATATCCGGTCTCCACAGTGATTCCTTAAGAGTGTGATTATAGTTACATAGCATTTCTAGACTTCTGTGGCCAGGACACTTTTTGAGGAAGGCTGATGAACCTTTCCTAGGTTTCCACATTGAGGAAGGTAGTCCCATATTAAGTCATAGATTCTGTTCATCAGGGACTAGATGAAGCCAGTCCTTAGTGTTCAATAACAGCCACTTTAATCATCTGGCATTTGGAGAGCAGAGATGTGATTCTAGAGTAGGGAAACATACCCGAAAATCAGAATTGTGAAGGTAAATATTGGGTCTGATAGAGGTGTTTCTTTGATCCCTTAAGACCTTGCTGATGTCATTGTCCTCTTTACCCACTAATTGGTGAGCTCCTGCTCCCAGCCCATCTATAGGGCTCAGCACTGTGCCAAGCACATAACCACTTCTTGTGTTAGTTATGTGGGTGGTTGTAGGATATACATTTTATGTATTAATAAAGCTTCTTTTTTCCAGCATTATCATAGGGAAGATACTCCTTATCTCTAGACCTATTTCTTATATACCTCTATTTGTGTGGTAGCTTAATGCCAAGAAACTCAAAGCCCCTTTTTTATATGTTGCTGTTAATTCTTGCCACTTCCTGCGAAGTCATAATCCCTTTTATAAGGGAAGAAACTTAGGTACTTTTTGCTAATGACCAAAATAAAGACTTGGGCGCATCTTTGTTACCACACGGCCTGAGTGGGGAGAGTACTGCCGGTCGAGATCTGGGCTCCAGACCGGTTTGAGCTGAGTCACCGTTGCAGGACAGTCCCCAGTGAGGCCTGCGTACCCCAGGGGTTGAAGTGAGCCTGCATCTCCTGAAGGGAGTGCCCCTCAGAGATGCAGTGGTGAGAAGGCACATTCCTGTGCCTTTCTTATGCTGTTTTATCTCCAGATTGTGAGGGTTCCAAGGACTGTGTCACTGCCACTATCTTGTTTATTAAGGGAAGTACCGTGCCTGTTAATTTTCCTGTGGCCTGCATTTTCAAATCGGGTCCTGTTACTTATTTTGTTTTTAATTAATGTGTTCATTGTATTTATAGTTTGGAGCGGAATTTCGTCGGTTTTCACTGGAAAGATCCAAACCTGGAAAATTTGAGGAGTTTTATGGATTACTGCAACATGTTCATAAGATACCCAATGTTGACGTTTTAGTAGGCTATGCGGACATCCATGGAGACTTACTACCTATAAACAATGACGATAATTATCACAAAGCTGTTTCAACGGCCAATCCACTACTTAGGATTTTTATACAAAAAAAGGGTAAGTACCACTGTGTAGAAGAATTGTTTTAGAAACAGAAGTAGTTTATTTTCCTCATTGATAGGATATGCATTGAATATTCACTTTGGTGAATAGAGTTTTGTTCATTCAGAAAGATGTTTTGGAAAGGCTATGACTTTGAAATCAGAGAAACATTCTAATTTTTTTTTTTTTTTTTTTTTTGGTGGCAACGAACTCTCAGATGCTGTGTTTACTACTTAATAGATACCTGAAGGAAAGTTACTTATTTAGGATGTTTTTCACAGAAATAATGTTAGTTAGTTATCTGGAAAATTAGATAGGAAGCCATTATTTTGGAGGAATTTAAACACTGATATTAGTCTTGCAAAAGAACATTTGAAAAATCATTCTGTGGGACAAGCATTTTCAAATGTACTTTGAGTCTTAAAACTTTTTTTTTTTTTTTAAACTTTACGGCCTCCTTCGTGTCTGCCTGTCTGCACATGGGCCTGATGTGTGGGGTTTATTCCTTTGTCTTTGGTAAATGAAGAGGTTTAGAAAGCCAGTGTGACAGCAGCAAGCTCAGTCTTGGCGGGATAATGAGAGCCTTTCTATGTTTATAAACCAACCCAGAGAGCAGTTTGAGAGAATGGGTGGGGATTACCCTTGAAGGTGAAACTTTATTTCCAATCGGTTGATAAGCCTTGGACCACTCCCAGGGCTTTGGGACCGCACTGGTCTTATAGCTCTGCTTTTCTAGGTTTGGAGGAACTAAAGTCCACCGACAAACCTCCGAGGGTCACATTTACGCTGTTCACAAAATACTTAGAAGCACACACGTTAATTTTCCCAGAGACCCCAGAGATGGATTGCGTAGGAACCTAACAGTGGTGTAGTACAATTAGAGTATTAGCCTAGGAAGATTAATTTGGCTGTTGGGGATGAGATGGAGTGAGCAGCGGTCTTAGAGGAGAGGACAAGTAGCTGGCATGACGAGGCAGCCGGGAAGCTGCCCCGGTGGAGGAGGCAGGTGAGGAAAGGGGCGAATCTGGTACTTGAGAGTCACTGCTCCCCACTGCATGGTGGGGACATGAAGAGGACTCAAACAGAATAAATAGGTTTCTGGGTTTGAGTCTGATGGCTGGGACAGTGCCATAAACAAGCAGAATTTGGAAGAGGGACATTGACTTGGAAAGAAAATGGATTTGGTTTTAGAACAAAAAAGGCTTATTTGGGGGGGTGCCTGGGTGGCTCAGTTGGTCAAGTGCTGACTTCGTCTCAGGTCATGATCTTGCAGTTTGTGGGGTTAAGCCCCACGTCGGGCTCTGTGCTGACAACTCGGAGCCTGGAGCTTGTTTTGGGTTCTGTGTCTCCTTCTCTCTCTGCCCCTCCCCATTCATGCTCTGTCTGTCTGTCTCTCTCTCAAAAATAGACTAAACATTAAAAAAAGGGGGGGGGGGGCTTATTTGGCTGATGAGTTTTAATTGTGTCATATAGGAAATTGGAAGTAGGAGACTGGAACTTATGATCGAGATCTAGAGGCTCGTCAGAGAAGATTGAAAGTCTGGAAAAGTGATCATTGAAATTCTTGAGAGTGGACATCAGGTCTCGCAGGGATGAAGACAGGAGTGGGCCCTTGTCTAGTTGTGTAGAGACTGTTGGAGAGGAAGGAACGGCAGTAGAGGAGAGAAGACAAGACATTCAAGCGGAACTTGTGTTAAGCAGAAGAAGCTGAATCATTGAGTGGTAGGCCTTCCTTGTTAGCCATTGTAATTTTCATTAAAAACTTCATTGCTGTTTGGAATGTGTATTGAAATGAGGAGTGACTATTTTTAAACTCCTGCCATCCGACAAAATTTTGTTGGATTATCCTTTTTGTTAGATTTTAGGAGTTGGATTATACCACTACGTGTGCTTATTACTGGAATAGTGACACTTAATGATTGTGGGATTAATCCTGATGTCTGGTAAGGGAGGTTATGTTCTGCTATTTGCTTTTTAAATATGTTTCTATGTGAACAAAAGTTTTCTTTGCCCTAGAAGTAAATGTCCAATATAGTGAACAGCTCTTAGAATTTGATTTAGAAATAGGCAGTGCATTCAACAGAACATTTTTGCTTTTAAAAATACAAGTGTAATTTGGGGCGCCTGGGTGGCTCAGTCGGTTGAGCGTCAGACTTCGGCTCAGGTCATGATCTCACAGCTGGTAATTTCGAGCCCCGCGTCGGGCTCTGTGCTGATAGCCTGGAACCTGGAGCCTGCTTCAGACTCTGTCTCTGTCTCTCTGTCTCTGTCTCTCTCTCTCTCTCTCTCTCTCTCTCTCTCTCTCTGCTCCTAACCCACTCGCATCCTATCTCTGTCTGTCTCAAAAATAAATAAACATTAAAATTAAAATTAAAATGAAAGTGTAATGCAAATAGGACTTAAGGAAGGCAGAAAAGTAAGCTGGTCGAGTCATTCCTGCTTCATAACCCCCCTTCTCCCTTCCCACTCTACCCAGAATAACATCCTTCCTGCCTTGGACTTTACAACGTCATCTTTCTCTGTTCCCCTACTCCCTCATCACAGCCCACCAGGCTGGCTTGCTTTCTGGCTCAGATTTGGAAAGCTTGTTGCTCTCTCTGTGTTTCTGCTGTTCTTTTCCCCTTTTCCTTGCTCCTCCCATGGCTCCCTCCTCATCATTCAGATCTTAACACACATAACTTTCTTCTAGGAGTCTCTTTGGACCACCCTAGCCAAAGCCCCCTGACCCTCCCACCTTTATCAGACCTGAAGTCACCTTATGTAAGGGCAAGTTAGTTATCTTTACTGTCTGTCTTACAGACTTGCTCATTGCCCTGTGATTCACGGTGATACTTTTTTTTCTTTTAAAGATCAACAGATGCGTAAGTAGAAAGCTGATTTTATGTAAATGATAATCAGCATTAAAGTCAGGAAACTAATATAAAGCATGACATTACATATAGTAACATTTCACTGCTTAATTACAACACATTTTCTGTTTTCTTGGCTTGTTGATCCCAGTTTAGGAATCGTTAGGGCAGCAATTACATTTGATATGGTACCAAGTGATTTTAAAAAACAAACTTCAGAACCATTTAAAATTTTAAAACTGTGTCTTTTACGGTACATCTTTAATTGAAAATCTGATGCTTCTAAGAGTTTCTTTGAATTGAAAGGTCACAGTTGAATGCATAAACTATCGTTACATATCTTGAAAGGTTTTATGTTTTATAATAATTTGTTGTTAGAAGAAAGACCCCATCTCTAGGGCTATTATCATCCGAAGCAGAACCAAAAGAAGATAAAGTCTCTGGTATCTTAAAAGTTGTATTCACAGAGAAGATTGCCAGATCTTTTGTCAGCCCCCTTCCCCTGTTGGAGTTTAAAAGCTTCGCAGCTCGCATGACAGGCAGCCAAGTCTGGGATCTGTTGTGGTGCTCAGACTCCTCCCCAGATCTGATCAGAATATCCACACCACAACTTCGTGGTCTATTACCATCAGTTTTTGTATGATCTCAGACAAATGCATTTTTATCTTGGATTTATTCAGAAGAGTTTGCTGGAAACACTAGAAGGGCCTCCCTTTACACACTCTCTCACTTAAGACATGGTCTTGTGGCCCAGACACCTGGTCAGGCACCCCATTCATCTCTTAAAACTGTGCACTCGACATTATTCTGCAGATGGGCTTTAAGACTCCATTTCAGTGAATCAGGGTTCGACTTAAAAATGCTCTAAAGGATATGCATTTTAATTGTAAATTGTAAAAAATGGTTTAAAGGTGTGGCCCAAGAAATAAGGTCAAATAAAATAAAAAGAAGAAATTGTGACACGAGTTGCTCATGACAGAAACCTGGGTGTCACCTTTGACACATGCCTCCCTTTTGCTCAGGCACCGAGCCTGTTAGTATTAAAACTGTTCTAATTATTTTTCACGTTCGTTTCCCCATCAGCACTACCTCTGCTCCAGGCCAGGGGCCATCCAAAATCACTTCACGGCTCCCCGTTTTCTCCCTCAGGGCCATTCTCCAGTTTACAGCCTGGGTGAGCTTAGTAGAAAAACCCAAACCTTTGGTTTTCTTCCCATTGCCCTTAGGCTGAAGTCCATAATCCTTAACAACCCCCCCACCCCCCAGGCCCTGTTTGTCTGCAGGGCCCCTGCTGCCTCTAACTGGGCTCTTGGCTCCTTCTCCTCCCCTCCCCCCCTCTCTCTATTGGACTTCTTCGTCTGCCCCATCCAGCCCTTCTCTATATTCGTTGGATCCTGTGCCTGGAACATTCTTCCCTCCCTTCTACCTGATTAGCTACTGGCTTCTTTTCCAGTCTCAGCACAAACCTCACTTCCCTGGAGAAGCCTTGTGTCTCCCTGCAAACCAGGCCAGGCTCCTACGGTGCACTGTAGACAAACCACACTTCTTGGCTCCTTCTAATAACCTAATTGTTTGAAATTCGGGTTGCCGGCCCCTCTTGTGGAGTCCCCTCTTGTGGAGTCCCCTCTTGTGGAGTCCCCTCTTGTGGAGTGCAAGCACCACGAGAACAAGCCCCCACCTTCTCTTGGTCGCAGGATCGGCCTGGCTACATCCTAGTGCAGCTTCGCGTTTGGTGATTGGTTTGCTTATATTAGGAAGTGAAGGGATTTGCATACTTTGAATGTTGCTTTAGGTGATATTTAATCCTTTTAAAGCTGCCAGATCTAGTTCATTTAACCATTTTGGATTAGAACAAAGGTTGGCAAACAAGGCTTGCTGGCTGTTTTTGTAAATAAAGTTTTCTTGGACCACGGCCACACTCATTCCTTTACGTACTGATCGTGGCTTTTGCAGCAGCGACTATATGACCTGCAACACCTAAAATACTTACTCCAGAGCTCTTTTGGGGAAAAGTTTGTCGACCCTGGAGGAGGATAATTTCAGAAATTACTTCCTTCCCTGTCTTCTCATCGAACTTCAGATGGGTCATCGTGAACTTTCTTGATTACTGTGAACTGTTACTGTGTTTACTCTACAGGGGTGCTGATGGGGTTTATAGGAGGGTTTGGGTTTTTTTATCCCCCAGATTTGCTTTAACACCGTAGGCTTTTATTTCGTGTATCTGTGCCTGCCCTAGGTCACTAGCGGACCCTTACCCCCTGTTCTGAATCTGACTCACGACTCAATGTCCGTTAAGGAATGAGACAGCCAGGCCTTTCGGAATTAACTGTTGCAAGAGTAAGAGGTCCCGGGGAGTGGCTGCAAGGCTCCTCTCTTAAGTAAAGCACAGGAACTTTCTGTAAGGAAGGGAGACCCGCAGTTTGGCTCCTGGCAGGCATTCCAAGTGGATCCGTGATGATCGCAGTTAGCTGACGCTGTGGCTGAGAGACGGGCTTGGGATAAGGGAGGTGTTGAGCCTGTATCATGTACTGTTGCATAAGCCCGGGTTTTTACGGCGTGGGGGGCGGGGAGGTTGCTGTGAACCAAGTTTGCAAACTTTCCATCTCATTCTGAGTTCAGTGCTTTGATACACAGACTCAGGTAGAAAATGAACTCCCGGTTCCCAGTGGACAGTCACCTTTACACTTTAAACTAACACTCTGCACCCTGGCTTCCTGCCAAAATATTTCTTTTCCCAGTGGCTAGAAACTGATTAGCTAGATGGGAGAACAAAGGTGCCTTTGTACTGGGGCATATTGCTTTTGAGAATTTAGCAGAGAGCATTCAAACAGTCTGGATGCAATGCCAAATTATGCAGATTTAGGATTGTTTTTTCTTTTTTGGGGGGAGGGCGGGGGTCAGGTTTCCCATGTAGGCAACTTAATTTTGTTCCAGTGTGTACAGTGTGGAATTTTCCTTATAAATATTATGTAGGTTTTTTTTAAATTGATTGTTTTAAAATGAAAAGATACTTTTGGGAAAATACATTCAGTAGAAGACTGTTGTTGATAGTCTTTGCCAAGTGTTGCCAAAAAGATTCTTGTGTCACTGGGTTAATTTCCAAAGCCAAATTATAAATAAATTTGTCTCTGTAGGAACATAGTATGCATATTTTATAAATGAAGACAGAATTTGCCCCAGGGGGAAAAAATGCCAAAAATTAAGGTACCCCTGGTCTTGTACATTTATCTGCAACTAGCCTTTTTTTTTTTTTTTTTTTTTTTTAATGTTTGTTTATTTTTGAGAGAGAGACAGACAGGATCTGAAGTGTGTTCTGCACTGACATCAGAGAGCCCGGTGTGGGGCTCGACCTCATGACCTGTGCCTAACTAAGTTGGACGCCTAACCAACTCGCCACCCAGACGCCCCTCTGCAGCTAGCTTTTAAAGAATGTTCAAGCCACATGAGAAAAAAATACCCAAGTTCTCCATATTCAGACCCACACCTGACACTTAATACTCATTATGTGAATGCGTAAGGTATTGGCCAGATAAGAAAATCCAGGTCCAGTCTTTCTCTGTATTTTGTACTCTTAATGGTTATTTTGTACCCTTGATTTCCTGGTTTATAGAGTAAAGATGGAAATATTTATCAATAGAAGGTGAGAGTGCAGGGAAAGAACGGAAGCTAAGCCCTGTACCACACAGTACAGTGATCTATTCTCTGTAGCAGGAGCTGAGGCTAAGATTTTTTAATTTCTTCTCATTGGTCATTTTTGAAACATGATTTCAAGTTTTGTACCTGTGGTCAATTTCATTTCCTTTTCTACCTCATTTTCTGATGAGATGTTTTGTTTGTAGATGCCTTCCTTCAACAGTGTGATTGAAGAATACCTATCTGGTTTTAGGTGCCCTGTTTTCCCTTAGTTTACATCAGAATTCTAGATTGCTGGCTGGAAGAATGAATTCAAGCCCGCGGATGTTATTTGGCTCAAGCTGGTTTTTGTTGTTATTTAATTGGGTATCAGCATTTAAAAATGAGAAATTTTTTACCTAAAAAAACAAGGCTCCGTGGCAAATTGGATTTGGCCACACAGATTTCTTTAGTGGAAGAAAGATGCCTGCAGCAAGGGGGCCGTGCCGCACGTTAAATGAGGCAGCCAGCAGCTCCGGGCTGCCAGGGTCCTCCCTCCCGCCGGTTGTGTCCCCGCCACCCAGACAGGTTCCTTTGCCCCCCGTTGTTTCACACACGGTGAAGAAAAAAGTTAAAAATCTTCCACTTCAGCGTCTTTCAAAGTGGGAAAATGGGAGATGAAGAATTCCCCCCTGGAAAGCTGGAAGAGAACATTCGCAGAAGACCAAAATCCCTAAGTTCTAGGTCTATATTCCTCTTATTACATTATCATTTAATGCATATTATCTGCCCAGTCAGCCTCTCATACAGGTTCATTCTCTTGATTTACCTTGGGATTCAAAAGTGTCGCGTTTTACATCGAGGAGAATCAGAAATAATGCAAACTGGAGGTTCTTAAATGAAGGGAAAATACATTTTATGTAACGCATTTGAAATGATGTTTAAGAATGGTTTGTAAGACTTACCAGAATTGTGTTTGCCCTCTTAATGCTTAATAGCCTTTGAGCTTGCTCAGATTTAACTTCAGCATTTGCTTCTTTTGTGATGTGTACTTGAGAGGGCCACCTAGTGGTTTCCTTCTGGTACAGCAGTCTTACCGCTGCACTACATTTTGATCTGATTAGAAGCTAATATTTAAATTGTTTGTGTACCAAATGCATGTGAGTTCTCCCTTCTGTAGAGATTCAACTGTAGATAAGTGGGTGTTTTTACAGTATCTCTATAATTATCGTATTTTATTTTTAAACAGAAGAAGCAGACTACAGTGCCTTTGGTACAGACACACTAATAAAGAAGAAGAATGTTTTAACCAACGTATTGCGTCCTGACAACCATAGAAAAAAGCCACATATAGTCATTAGCATGCCCCAAGACTTCAGACCCGTGTCTTCTATTATAGACGTGGATATTCTCCCAGAAACACATCGTAGGGTTCGTCTTTACAAGTACGGCACTGAGAAACCCTTGGGGTTCTACATCCGGGATGGCTCCAGTGTCAGGGTAACACCTCATGGCTTAGAGAAGGTCCCAGGGATCTTTATATCCAGACTTGTCCCCGGAGGCCTGGCTCAAAGCACAGGACTGTTAGCTGTGAATGATGAAGTCTTAGAAGTCAACGGCATAGAAGTTTCAGGGAAGAGTCTTGATCAAGTAACAGACATGATGATCGCCAACAGCCGCAACCTCATCATCACGGTGAGACCAGCAAACCAGAGGAACAATGTTGTCCGCAACAGTCGGACTTCTGGCAGCTCTGGCCAGTCCACTGATAACAGCCTTCTGGGCTATTCCCAGCAGGCAGAGCCGAGCTTTGAGCCAGAGGATGAAGACAGTGATGAGGACGACATTATTATTGAAGGTGACGGAGTGCCGCAGCAGATTCCGAAAGCTGTTCCCGCTACCGAGAGCCTGGAATCACTAACGCAAATAGAACTCAATTTTGAATCTGGACAGAATGGTTTTATTCCTTCTAATGAAGTGAGCTTAGCCCCCGTCGCAAGTGGCACAAGTACAGAAACACGTGCTCCAGATCAAAAACTCTTAGAAGAAGACGGGACGATCATAACACTATGAAACCTTTGTCTGAATGTCTTCTGAGTGAGGATGCCGTAGGGACTTGTAAATTCGGTAGTTTAAAGCATATATACCTCTGAACCAGTGACCTGGAGCAGGCATGAGAAAAATAATATTGCAAGCTTAAAATGTTATTAAAATAGTAGTTTGATAATTGTTAATACAAACTTGGGTTTGTCAGAGGTGAGTTTAAGTCTAAAAGGGGCCTTTGCTAATGAAATTATGTGCTTTTGCTATTTTGTCTACAGAGAACTGGATGTCAGGGCGCGTTCTCAGAATTACGAGAGGGCCAGATCATTTCCGTTCAAAGTGGTTGTGTATTTAACCTGCTGTGCAGAGCCCAGTTAGCTTTTTCTTTTAACTATATATTTTTTTAATTCTAATGTGAAGAAGTCCGATTCTGTCCTTTGGTACCTTGGGGACCTCAGCTCCTATGTTTCTTGTATTTTATCTTGATTTTTTAATGTTATTCCTCCGTTGCTAATTGTTACAAGTAATTTTTTCAAATGCCTTCTTTCCCCCCTAATTTCTAAGAAATCGAACCAATTGACTGTTTTTAGGAATTGCTTCCTAGGTCATAAAGCATTGAAGCCATGGTCTTGAATTAAGAAACCGTAACAGTTGTCCAGGTTAAAAGTTTGTTCATCCTTTAGCTTTCCTATTTACGAACTCATTCCATATGTGTATGACTTACGTTGTCAAAGGCAGTTCCATCAACTGGTGATACTTGAGACCCCCTTAATCTCTTCTGTCTCATTCCCATCTCATTGGAAATCATTCCTTTTGTCGTTAGTGTTTTGTTGGCGTGCTTTTATACTCTTTTCACGTATTTGAGTAGTATGAATCACTTTGGATTAAAAAATGCACCCAAATTAAGAGATTTTTACACACAGGACAAACTTGTGCACTTTTTGTATGAGATACGTGGGTTTTCCTTACTGGGATTTCTAGGGACACTGCCTACACTTTATGAGAAATAATATAGTATTCACCTTGGACAGGTAGCATTTATTGCTATTAATGTTATGAGGCTATTTATTATTTTCCGATGCACCCACTTAGGACAAGTTGGAGGTAAGGCTGCTAGCTCCCAACCCTCGCCTGATTCCACTGGACAACGTGCACAAGCACCGCTTGTATGTAGCAAGTAAGAAGACTGCGGGGCGCACACGCGTGCCCTGGGGCTTACGGAGTTTCCTCTGAGTTATTTATTATTAATTTTATGGTAAGGCTAGGACAGATGGGTACCTTTGTACCAACTGTGTGCTATTGAAACAATGAAGAACTAAATGGCTCCGTTTTGAAGGATATTTTCTCTCTGGGAAAAACACATGAAGAAGTCCGCATTAGATGAAGGTGGCTGGACTCAGAACACGTCATGTGTGTTGCTCACGGCACCACTAAACTGACAACTGCACATTATGTGACACTGTACCTTTTCGTTGAAGTCACCCGACTTCTTCCGCTTCTATACCACTATTTTTTAACGGCATTCCAGCTCTAACATTCTGTGAGTTGATACAAATTTGACTCTTGAATGGCAAAATGTTAACACATAGGTTAAATTTCATGCGTATTTTAAGCGGTGCAGGGGTTTAACATTTTAAGTAAAAATCCTTTCACACACTACCTCTCTCTCCTTTTTTTTTTTTTTAACAAAGTTTTAACATCAGAGCTTCTCTCTTGGGAAAAATACTTCAGGGCTTGACTTTTTGTACACATTTTAACTATAAAGTACAGATTTGTCTTGTATGTATTCACGAAAATGGAAATCAAAGCTGCTAGTGCTTTTTATTTTAATTATCCTGCTAAGGGCATATATGAGTGGTGTTTTAAGGTAGATTTCTCATTTAAATTATTGGTGACATAACTGATGACTAGACGTATTGTAAAGCCAGTATGGACCTTGGTTGTACACTAAAATGCCAAATCATTGGCAGTCTCAATTATTCCAGGTATACCTAATTAACAAAAATATCAGTGGACTCCACATAAAATTTTGTAGTACTAAATGTCAAGCCTAACTGTGAATTTTGTTCTGTATCTTGAGTAAATTTATGATGTTCTCATGAGCTATCAACAAAAATATATGTACTTTTGTGAACTATGAATTTTCTAATTAAATTTTACATGCAACATGATTTTTACATGAATGATACTTTGTTTAAACTATCAAATGTCAGTATTTTACTACAATTTTATTATAAAATGTACATTATCACTAAATGAACTTTGATTTTAAAAATCAAATTAGCTTTAGTTGTATATTATTTTTTACAAATAAAGATAGACTTGTATAAAGGATACTTTCTTGTTTGCAAATATATGAATAGTCCCCCAACACATATTTACCAAGCACTCACTATATAAAATGAATAGGAAGAAAAATGCTAAGCTTAATAACAGTATTCTGGCTTCCTTAACTTCTAATGTTTAAAAGATAAACACCAAATTGTATACACATTGACTGCAACCATGTCTGAGCATATGATTATAGGAAGATAGCATTTAAAATGTAGCTATTCGGATTGTGTGAAGCATTGTGTGTGATACTCATTCAGAGTCATCATTTGGATTGTTAGAGATTATTTGAAACAAGACAAAAGTAGTTTGTAATGGGACAGTTTATCTTCTGAGATTCAAATTCACTTAGTTACGCTTTTTATTACCACCCTATATGGCACTGCCTGTACAGATTGGATTCATTCCAGTTTAAACTGGACCATGGAAGAACCCTGAGATAAATCAGACCCTCCTCCTGAGCCCTTTCTGATCCCAAATTCATCACTGTCATTAGCTTAGCTGATCATGTGTGCTAACTCTGCCAACCAGTGGGGAGTATGATCCTTCTGATTCCTTCCCTCGACTTAAAAACATTGAAAATCCTCTGAGTAAAAACTCAATAATCATATACATAGATCTCTTCACGTCATTGATTGGTACAGATCGGTACAGATCGATTTCATTCAATGTGTGATGTTTATCTCTGGGTGTCAGTGTCCATGAAACAATGGTGTGGAACTAAAATACCCCTATAACCCCCCAAAATATGACCCCAGTGCTGTTTGTTCTTAAATCCCTTCCAAGTTTCTAGTTCTGGGTCAAGAATTGAGTTTGAAGGAAAAACATAGAAGTTTGCAAGGAAAAATTAGCCCCTCTGTTCTGATTGCGTGTGTTCAGGTGCTGGAGCTAATGGTTGGCGACAACTGGTTATTTGGTTTTCCCATCTTTTGGATTGATGAAGTTTAATTGTGGGTGATGAAGCTTTGAGAGTGTGTATGTCGTGATTTGGCAGCTGAGCTCCCAAACAGAGTGCGTTACTTAGAAGACATTGAAAGTCTTGACTTTGTATTTGTGACAGTGTATCATTTAGTGATGGTGGCTGTTACCTGTGGGTAACTGGTGCCTCCTGTTCTGGTGAGATGACGTATGTGCTACCGAAGAGCTGTAATTGGCTGCATGTCTGACTGTCTACTAGAAGGTAAATAGAAAACTAATTGGTTAGATTCAGTAACTTCAAAGTCCTAATAAGTATATAGCTTTTAGTTCCCTAAAAACCGTTAAGATTTAGATAACATTTTAAAAGATAATGTTCTTCCTAAATGTTATTTTATAAAATTTGTGTATTTTATAAATTACTATTAAAATTCAGTGGAGTTCATATTTTATTGACAATCTGTATTTAGCTTTCTCATTTTAGGAAGCTCTCTTTTGGAAATGGTATTCATTACAACACCAGTGAGTGTTCTTCATGTAATAGGAAATAATTATTTTCTACTTTATTATAATTAGTTCCTTATAATCCCAAGGAGTGGATAACAGAGTTACTTAATACAGTGTTAGCAAAGGTAACTTCAAAAATTTTTTTTTCATTTTACGAATAATAGGTAAATTCATTCTCCGTATTTTAAAAAAAAGCTGAAGTTCCTTTCTGGCCACTAAGCATACTTATCTATCCTATACTTTGTTATAAAAAAGGAATTCAAGCATTTAAAATAAGTGACTCGAAGGGCACCTGGGTGGCTCAGTCCGTTAAGCAGCCAACTTCAGCTCAGGTCATGATCTCATGGTTCGTGACAGCAGAGAGCCCACTTTAGATCCTGTGTCCCCCTTGCTGCCCCTCCCCTGCTCGTGGTCTCTCTCTCTCTCTCAAAAACAAATAAACATTAAAAAAAAAACCTAAGTGACTATAATTTATAATCCAGATAGGGACACGTGAGTGACTGAGTGTGCTATCAACTCTATGGACAGGGCGATCGGGGTGAACCGGAGGTGTCCCAGGTAAATTGTAACGTGAGTCACCCTATTAGAGATACTACAGTAGGATGGCTTTCAAACATTTTTTTAAACCTGTAACAGTAAGAAATGCATTGATTTTTGTGGTCGAACAAATATATAATTGCAAGTGTCACAAAGTAAAACTTCATTACGTGAAAAATGCTCTGATTTCCTATTCCATTCTTTAAAATGTTTGTTGGGACCTCCCCAAACAATTTCAGAATGCGCTAGTTTGAAAAACACTTGTGAAGCACTTTGCTTTCCACTTAAAGAGATTTGCCATAGAAAATACTAGTATTCTTCTTAAGGGAGTTGGCAGCAGCATTGTATTGCTCACTTTTATATTTTGAAATGATTTCAGGCGTGGGCAAGAGCTGCATGAAAATATGGCTTATACCCTTCACCCAGAGTACACCCACATTTGCTTTATCTCTCTGTAGTTTCTCCTGAACCATCCGAGATTTGGTTGCAGAGATCACAGCCCCTTAACTCCTTAAAGACAAACACATACCTCTCCAAAACATGGATATTCTCTTACACATTCCTTTATACAACCAAAGTTCATTTATCAAATTCAAAACGTGTAACAGTGATACAACAATATCTAATACACGAGGCATTCTAGAATCTCACCAATCGTCCTCCAAACAACCTTTACAGAAAATTCCCCTCGATCAGGATCCAGTCCAGAATCCTGCATCCTGCTTAGATGTCACATCTCTTCTCTCTCCTTTCATCCAAAACAGTTCCTCAGCTTTTCTTGGTCTTTCGTAATGTTGACTTTTTTGAAAAGTAAAGACAAACTGTTTTTGCAGATTGTCCCTCAATTTGGGCTTGTCTGTTTCCTCATCATTAGATCCACGGTATGTGTTTTGGGCGAGAATACCGCGTATATGATATTCTGGCTTCACTGTACCGCGTCAGGAGGCACACGTCCGTTGATTTCAACACTGCAGACGTAAAAACAATTTTTTTGGTTTTTTTAGTAATCTCTGCACCCTACATATAGGGCTCAGTCTTACAACCCCAAGATCAAGAGTAAGCAAGCTCCGCTGACCCAGCCAGCCAGGCGCCCCAAAACACTTTCTAATGGGAGAAGCCGCTCACATTCTTGTGTTGCCCTCCTTCTAATAATTCTTATGCTGATAAACATGAACGGGTACTTAGGAAAGACCTCTGCTTTCAACATCTGTTTGCTGTACATCTTGGATTGTTTTCTAATTGAAAAAAAAAAAAAACAAAAACTATAGAAACATGAAATGGCCTGAATATCCCTAAGTGTCCTGTGCCCGACTACATTTCTGGACCCAGGGATTCTGTTTTCTGGCACTGACCCGAACGGAAGGAAAGCACCCCCAGTGGAACCCAAATCACACGCGTCTGGAGAATGCTAATTGGAGGCTTCTGCCTTTGGATTCTGTGAATTATGAATCGACGCAACTCCAATTGCTGAAATACCAAGACTTATTGGCTACATAGCCGAAAAATCAAGGCTAGAACTCCGGCACAGATATGATCTAGCCGTGCTGCCTGATAAAACTTCCTCCAGTGATGGGAACGTCCTATATTTGCTCGTTCCAAACAGTCCTCGCTAGCCCACACGTGACTACTGCACATTTGACGTGTGCCGAATGCAGCCGACATGCTGAATTTTTAAGTTCATGTAATTTATTTTTTAATTTTAATTTTATTTTTTAAATTTACATCCAAATTAGCATATAATGCAACAATGATTTCAGGAGTAGATTCCTTAGTGCCCCTGACCCATTTAGCCCATCCCCCCCACACCTCCTCCAGGAACCCTCTGTTGGTTCTCCATATCTATGAGTCTCTTATGTTTTGTCCCCTTTCTTGTTTTTATATTCTTTTTGCTTCCCTTCCCTTATGTTCATCTGTTTTGTATCTTAAAGTCCTCATATGAGTGAAGTCATATATTTGTCTTTCTCTGACTAATTCCGTTTAGCATAATTCCCTCCAGTTCCATCCACATGGTTGCAAATGGCCAGATTTCATTCTTTTTGACTGCCAAGTAATACTCCATTGTATAGATATACCACATCTTCTTTACCCATTCATCCATCAGTGGACATTCGGGCTCTTCCCATATTTTGGGTATTGTTGAAAGTGCTGCTATAAACACTGGGGTGCATGTGCCCCTTTGAAACAGCACACCTGTATCCCGTGGATAAATACCTAGTAGTGCAATTGCTGGGTCATAGGGTAGTTCTATTTTTAATTAAGTTCATGTAATTTAAGTGTAGCCACGTGGAGCTAGCGGGTACTGTATTTTACAGCACAGGCAAGAGTCTCTCTCCATTTCTTGCTTTCCTCTGCTCTTTTCCTGGCAATTGCCCACTTGTGGTGGCGAAAACGACCTCCGGCCACTCCAATGTGTCACACAGCTCACCCGGAAGGGAGCCCCTCCTCCCCACTGATCAGAGCCACAGCCTCCGAGCCAATCTGCACGGGCTCTGGCTGCGTCATGGGCCCAAATCTGGACGGGGTTGGCGAGGGGTGGTTCCACAAGGAAGCGGAGAATCTGGGCACTGCCGCCACAGGAAAGAGGAGAGACCACAGGAAGTGAGCACAGTGGTTACCACTTGAAGTTCTGTTTGTAAAGTATTTGGGTATACTTCAGGTTTTGCAAGGGAGAGAGTGAAAGCATGAAGTACTTTGCAAAGGTAAATGAGGACAGAGAGCAGTCCTCTCTCTATCAAAGGAAATGGGGAAGGTGGAGATTCGATTTGGGGGTCTAATGGCCGTGTTGGGAATTTGAAGGACAAGTTGAAATCTGATGATGACAGCATCTGGACTTGTGTTTTCAGGTATTATTGTTTGCTTTGATTTGCTTTGAATCTGATAGAAATCTGATATATAAAGAATACATAAATCTGGGGCGCCTGGGTGGGTCAGTCAGTTAAGCGTCCAACTTCGGCTCAGGTCATGATCTCGTGGTTCGTGAGTTCAAGCCCCGCGTCAGGCTCTGTGCTGACAGCTTGGGGCCCACTTTTTGGATCTTCTGTCCCCTTCTCTCTCTCTCTGCCCCTCCCCCACTCTCTCAAAAACAAACATTAGAAAAAAGAATACGTAAATCCAATAGAAACTTTGATTGCAGATGGCAGAAAAGTTCAAGTTTTATTATTTTTGAAATACAGAAACGAGAGAATCGTGGTCTTAGAGCAGTGGATAAATTGAAATGTCCAGGGGCAGGGAGGGGTGGGCAGGGCAAGTGAGCTGGTAAACCGGAGTCCCCGTTTACACGTAGACACGCGCTCACACACAGAAAACTGTCCACGGTTGTCACGTGGGTATGTGTGGCCCCGGTGTTGCCAGCCCTTTGAACTTTTCAGAAGGTGTCAGAAATCCAGAATTTCAGTGAAACAGCCTGATTGTTTGAAAACAACTTCTGAGACAGGCTGGCAGTTCGCCTCCCCGTCTCAGAACGCTCAGAGACCAACCCTACCAGGGGCCCTGTTTCCGCTCCTGTGAATCTATTCCCTCGAAGGTCACTGTGAGGCGAGGGCGAGGTAATGTGCGAAAGGGTTTGGACGGTACCTGAGGACTAGGAAGCACTCAGCCAAGGTTGGCTGCTCCGTCCGTGTCTCAGGGAGATGGCTGGGGCCCAAACGGATTGAGTGAGTGGCCGGAGGCAGTCTCCTCGTTCAGTGCGACTCCAGAGCGTGGTCCCAGGACAGCAGCATCGTATCACCTGGGTGCATGTTGGAAGGAAAGGCAGGTGCTCGGGCCCACGTCGGTTCTACTGACTAGAACCTCCGCTGGAGGGCGTCGTGCATTTTCACACGCTCTCCCCAGGTGCTTCTGGCCCGCTAAAGTCTGGGGAGCTCTGAAATCCAGCTCATTCTCTCTCTTTTCTTTAATTTTTAAAAAATTTTTTATTATTTTATTAAGGATTTATTTATTTTTGAGAGAGAGAGCACGCGCACGTGAGCGGGGGAGGGGCAGAGAGAGCGGGACTGAGGATCCAAAGCAGGCTTTGTGCTGTCAGCACAGAGCCCGGTGCAGGGCTCGAACTTGCAGACTTCCAGATCATGACCTGAGCCGAAGTTGGACGCTTAACCGACTGAGCCACCCAGGCGCCCCTGAGATCCTGGTTATTCTCTGTCTCCTTCATTCTTAGCAGCACTGTTTTAATGAGCATGGCTCAAGGGTCTTCTGAAAGTCACGAAAATGATGAAAAGCCTGCATCTCCTCTTGTGTAAACTGTGCTGTTAACTCACTCGGCAGAGTAAGCTTCAGTCTCCAGCCCCCTCCGCAGAGGGTCCTGCTTCCTAAAGTAGGACAATCCGATTGATCAGAACTGCAGTTGGGACTGAATGCATGACTCCCCACACAGATCGTTACAGGGGTGCCGAGAAGCAGCCTCTGCAAACTTCAGGCTGCATTTTTGCGCTGGGTTATCTGCTGAGAAAGAACTAGAAAAGGCTAGAGCCTGACTCACAGAGCAACCCACAGATGGGATCTGGGCAGCATTCCTTCCTTGCCCGTTTGGGCTCCGGCAATGCGCAAAGGAGGAGGAAATAGCACGCGCCCGTCGTTTCTGACTAAGACCTGGAGCAGGTGACACTCCAGCGAAACATGACACACGGCACTGTTCTTATAGAACATGGGGGTTCCGTTCCCAGGCCTCGTGTCCTGCCAGGCGCACGAGCCTTCCATCTATGGGAGCTAGTGAGTTGCTTATCAGGTTTTCTCCAACATTCCCGAGGCCTTCACCTGCTGCCTCAGGTATGTACCCGCGGTGACTCAGGCAAAACTCTGTATGCTTAGTGACTCAGAAACTAAATCATTAACTTGGTAAATGCCTGCCGAGCGTGGGGAAAGGGAGCTTGGAGACGGCTTCAGAATGTGGGTCTTCCGGTAATGCCAGCGAGGACGGCCGAATGAGAACAGCGGTGCCGAACCGTGTTGCTTCTCAGGCGGGCCACGTGCTAAACGGATAGTCCCCTGGAGTCAGGATCTCCAATCAGCCACTCTGAGAAGCAGCACCTCACGGGGATTATAGAATGTGTGCCCAGAAATGTAGATTTCATTTCTTTGAATTCCTATCCGGTACAGCAGAAAAACGTGCAAAAGGCTTCTTGACTTAAAAACACACCTACACACAACTTTTGATTTAAAATGGGGTATATGCAAAAAAAATAATAATGATAAAATGATTTAAAATGGGGTATATGCATTCCACACACACACAGTGCCACACGATACTTGAGAAGGGATTCCAAACAAACCTCTCCCCAAAATGGCCATCGTCGTAATCTTTCAGTCCCCCGTGGAAGGCAACAGTAAAACCTCGGCAATTTAGTTGCGACACAAGAGGGTTTTTCTAGTGAGCTGGCCTGGCCGTCCTGCCTGCACCCCCAGGGTGTCTTGGCCGGTGTTCACAGGACCCGTGCCCAGTGGGGCTGGCATGTGCCTCCAACAGCCAAACAGACCGGGCCAGGGGAGAGGGAGGGGACAGTCAGGGAGAGAGCCAGGAGAGGAGGCAGAACGGCTGGGGAGGGCTGAATGGGCTACATCAGCTGCTGACAACTCTTCAGATATCTTTGTTGTCCTTTCCCGCTCCCTGCGTGGACACCAAGGGGACACAAAACCCCTTTGCCGGGGCACCTCCGAGAACTCATAATTGTTTGTTTTTCAAACGGCATGTAAGGAGAGAGCGAAACATCCATGGGTTTGAGGGATGACAGAAACAATGCAGAAGGTGAAGTCACCTTGACATCCCTTAATCAAGCCGTGAAGTTCAAGTTCAGCCTGCCAAGTCGTCTCTTATTTTAATCATGGTTTAGAGCTTTTCCTCTTTAGAAGAGTTTGTGTTTGAATGTTGGTGGCCGTTCTAGGACAGATGGATGGCCGGACTGATAATGCTTATGATGTCTTTCCTCTTTTAGCCATGCGAAGGCAAATAATGGTTAAGGATGGATGAAATATTTAACAGCGGCCATGCATAATTTATCCCTGAGTGGGTGCTCATTTCCAGCCCAGTGCTTGCCTCTCAATTAGGGCTTCTCAGAACATCAAACCACTGTCTCCTTGGCAAATTGACATTCTGCTTATTTTTACTCCTTTCTTCCTAAGACTCATTGTTTTTAATTTTTCTTGTTGAAGTACTCATTCCTAGATGTCGTTTTCATCAACAGGAAACGAAAGTAAAACCCATAGGCAGGCAAGGTTTTTCCGTGTGGTCATTTCTGGGCCTGGGGTGGGGGTGGGGGGTGTGGAGTTTACTCAGAATTTCAGAGATGTACCCAGGAAGGAGAAAAATATATTTGTACATATAACTATTGCTTATGTAGACTGTTTAAGGAAGCCGTGTGTCCACTGGAGTGATATATGATTTCAGGAGAAATCTTAGGGAAAAAAAGCGTATATATAAAAGAAAAAAGTCACCTTTCCCCAAAATCACTTTGCAGAGATAACCACCCTTAAGTTTTTCAGTACATATGCACATCAAGATATATTACCTGGCATGTATTTTGACCAAAACAGGATCCACAGCAACATATAAATTATTCTGTAGTTGGCTTTCTTCGGAGGACAATATATTGGGAATGTCTTTGCTCTGTCAATATCGCTCTGCATCATTTATAATGGTTTCATCGTATTTCATAGTATAGATGAGCCGTCATTTTGTAAGACCAAGTCCCTATTGTGAGCTGTTTTAATTTTTTCTCGATTCTAAACAGTGCTGGGGTGAACAGCTTTGTAAATACACCTTTTTGTTCTTTGTTCCATTATTTCCTTAGGATAAATTCCCAGAAGAAGAATCCTCACGTCAAAGCATACATGTTTTTTTTGGAAAAGGAGATCTGGCTCAAGAAAGTATCCACTTTTCTTCCAGAAAGGCTGCTCTCCTTGACATCCTTACCAAGGTTCTGTGTGAATCTTTTTCCCTCCCCAACCACTAGATTTGTTTTTAAGCTCTTCCTTATTTAATAGGGGGGAGAAAGAAGCTCATAATTTTACTTTGCAGATTTTTTATTATTAGTACAAGGGTTTTTTTTTTTCATTGTTTATTTGTATTTATTTTATTATCTTCTCTATTTGGGTCCTTTGTACAACATCGAACAAATCGAGGTCTTTTGTTTTTGGCCTTTTGTTTTTTTAAAGTGGGCTCCATACCCAGTGAGGGGCTTGAACTTATGATCCCAAGATCAGGAGTCGCATGCTCTACCGACTGAGCCAGCCAGGCGCTGTGGCCTTTTCTTGATATATACACGTTGTTTTAAATATTAAGGAAGCCTTTGGGCTCATTTTTTCCTAATTAGTCATTTGCTTCTTACCGTGTCTATCTTTGGTTTTTGTATTTGATGTATAGGCATCTCTTATTGTACAAGAATCTCTTATCTCTGAAATTATCTCTGATTTATAGAGATAAATTACTTATCTCTATAGTAAAATCCCTTCGGGGCGCCTGGGTGGCTCAGTCGGTTAAGCGTCCGACTTCGGCTCAGGTCATGATCTCGCGGTCCGTGAGTTCGAGCCCCGCGTCGGGCTCTGTGCTGACAGCTCAGAGCCTGGAGCCTGCTTCAGATTCTGTGTCTCCCTCTCTCTCTGACCCTTCCCCGTTCATGCTCTGTCTCTCTCTATCTCAAAAATAAATAAACGTTAAAAAAAAAAAATTAAAAAAAAAAATCCCTTCATTCTTTCCTCTAATAGCTTCAATCTCAAAATTACATAAATACTTACCCAGATTGTATCCCAAGTGTTACAGTACTTTTTTTTTAACTTTTTTTTTTTAATGTTTATTTATTTTTGGCAGAGAGAGAGAGAGAGAGACAGAGCATGAGTGGGGGAGGGGCAGAGAGAGAGGGAGACACAGAATCTGAAGCAGGCTCCGGGCCCTGAGCTGTCAGCACAGACCCTGATGCGGGCTTCGAACTCACAAACTGTGAGATCATCATCTGAGCCGAAGTCGGTTGTTCAACTGACTGAGCCCCCCCAGGTGCCCCATTTTCTTTCTTTATTTTTATTAAGGTCTCCACACCCATCATGCAGCTCGAACCTGAGATCAAGAGTCACGTGCAGTACTGACTGAGCCAGCTAAGTGCCCGTATTTTCCCTTATTATATAAAAACAGCAGCCCTGTTGTACCATTTGCTTTCCCCATTTAATATATCTTGGTAATTTTTCCATACCACTAGATAAAATCCTTCCCCATTCTTTTTTTTTTTCATTCTTTTCTAAATATAAACTTACCATTTTATAATTATTCTAGATTTACAGGAAAGTTGCACAGAGAGAACAGCCTCACTCACCTCCCTCTGATGTTAACATCTTACAGAACGTGGTGCTGTTTGTCACAACTAAGAAATTACCAATGGTACGGGTCTTGGTCTGCTCGGGCGACCTTAGCAAATACCACCGACTGGGGGACTTGACCAACGAAAAGTTCTTTTCTCATAGTTCTGGGGGCTGGAAGTCCAAGATCAAGGTGTGCTGGCACAGTTTCGAGTGAGACCTCTCCTCCTGGCTTGTAGATGGCCACTTTTTTCTCATTGCGCCCTCCCCTGGCCTCTCCTCTGTGCAAGAAAGAGAGGTGGAGAGAGAGAGCTCTCGGGCGTCTCTTCTCGGGACACTAAAGACACTACTCTTATGGGATCAGGGCCCCGCCTGCTGGGGGTTTCCTCTTCAACATATGAATTGGTGTGTGTGTAAGGGGAGGCGGGGACATAAACATTCAGTCCATAACAGAACATTACTCTTGACTAAACTTTAGACTTTATTTGGATTTCACTACTTTTTCACCACTGCCTTGTTTTCTGTTCCAGGATCTAATCTGGGGTGCCACCTTGCATTTAATCCCCATTCACGTCTATAGCTCCCTAACATAAAACCAGTCTCATATATTAAACAATCTCCTAGCGATGGACCTTTAGTTTGTATCAATATGTTTTACCATTGCAGCTAAGTAGCAATAACTGTACTCACAGGTCATTTTTGCATATATTGAAATATATCGATATAAATTCCCCCAAACGGAAATATGGAGGGAATAAGCACACACACTTGTAATCTTCATAGATACTGCTGGCTTGTCCTCCCTGGGGGTGTGTCCAGTTATACTCCAATTAACAATGGGTATCAGTGCCTGCTTTCCCACAACCTTGCTAATCTTGTGAATTTTCACCCATCTGTTGGTTGAAGGACGGATCTTATTATGAGTGAAACCGAACCTCTTTTCATGTGATTCTGAGCTTCTTGAATGAACTTTTCTTCCAACTATCGTTTCATATACTTTGTCCATTTGGTGTTTTTCTTACCAGTTTCCAGAAACCCTTTGTAGATGATGGGGAGTACCCTTTGACCACGATATGGGCTGGCAAGCAATTTTTCCCAGCTGGTCGCATTACTTTCCCCAACAACCAACTTCACTGAGGTATGATGTGTTTCAGTAACGTGTACTTTGAACATACAGTTCAATGAATTGCAACAGATATACATCCATAGAATCACCACCCACCACCGCGACTGAGGTACAGAATATTTCTATGACCCTTACATTATTTTAGAATATGCTTCCAGTAGTTTTGCCATACAGAAACTTCTAATCTTTCTATAGTTGAAACTTTTTTTTAATGTTTATTTATTTATTTTGGGAGAGAGAGAGAGAGAGAGAGTACAAGCGGGGAAAGGGCAGAGAGAGAGAGGGAGAGAGAGAGAATCCCAGGCAGGCTCCATGCCGTCAGCACAGAGCCCGATGCAAGGCTCAATGCCACGAACCGTGAGATCATGACCTGAGCCCGAATCAAGAGTCAGACGCTTAACCAATGGAGCCGCCCAGGTGCCCCTAGAGTTGAAACATTTTTTGTGGCTCCTGAATTTTGTGTTATAATAGGACATGGGGGCTTTCACATTCTGAGATTGGAAAATAATTATTCTTTCTTTATTCTATCATATTTGTACCTTTGCTTTTTACATTTTGATCTTCGGTCTAGAATAACACAGAAGAGCGTGAGGCAGGTGTGAGGTGTGTGTCTAATGTCTATCCAGTTGTCCCAGCCATTCGTAAACAACTGGCTATCTCTCCACCTCCCTTGACGTATGTCACATTTGTCATATTTTGAAAGTTTGCTTCTTCAAATATATTTTTGGACTTTGTAAGCTGCTCTTTGGTTCTGTTTCTTCAATCATTTCCATACTGTTTTTATTTTTATTATTTTTAACTTTCTTTTTAATGTTTATTTTTGAGAGAGAGAGAGAGAGAGAGAGTCTTTTTGAGAGAGAGAAAGAGTCAGAGTGCAAGCAAGGGAGGGGCAGAGAGAAAGGGAGACAGAGGATCCAAAGCAAACTCCAGGCTCCCAGCTCCCAGCTGGGAGCACAAAGCCCGATGCAGGGCTCAAACTCACAAACCATGAGACCGTGACCTGAGCCGAAGTCGGCTGCTTAACTGAGCCACTCAGGTGTCCCTCCATACTGTTTTTTCTTTTTTAACTTTATTTATTTTTTTAGTAATCTCTTCACCCGCTTTGGGCTTGAACTCACTACCCCGAGAGATTAAGAGTCACACGCTCCTCTGATAAGCCAGTCAGGAGCCCTTCACTTCTATACTGTTTTAATGATTGAGGGTTTACGGCAGGTTTTAATGTTTGGGAGTCCTATTCCCCTGCATTAGTTTCCTATTGCTTCTGTAACAAATTACCCCAAACTCCGTAGCTTAACGCAGCACAGATTTATTATTTTATAGTTCTGGCATCATTATTTATTATTTTATAGTTCTGGCATCATTACTCTGCCTACCACATCCCCTCATTGTTTTTTTGTTTTTTTTTTCCCCAGGGTTTTCCTATCTTTGTTCATTAGATTTTTATATGAAGGTGAGAATCACTTTAGTGAAAAGCAGTAACAAAAAGCTGTTGAGATTCTCCTCGGGGTCGCCTGAAATCTCCACGTGAATTTAGGGAGACCGGCATCGGGTCCATCCTGAGTTGTCCCATCCAAGACAGGACGAGCATTTTCTGTTGCACAGACTCCTGTCCTCCAGAGCGTATAATTTTCCTCGGGTACAAGGGTATAAATTTCCTCTCTTGTTAAGTTTGTTCCTGGGTGTTTTTATCTATTACTTTGTCTCTTTTTCTACTCTTGTCTTCTCGCGAGTTGTTGTTAGTGTATCTGAAAAACACTTATTTCCAGATATGAGAGAAAGTGTTGTGGGGGTATAGATGAAACAAGCCTGACCATGAATTGACAATTTTTGGAACTTTTTACTTAAGTTTAAAATGCTTTTATTTATGTCTGAAAGTCTCCTTAATACGTTTTTAAAATTTTTTTTTGATGTTTATTTATTCTTGAGAGAGAGACAGAGACAGAGACAGAGAAAGAGAGTGAGGGAGGGGCAGAGAGAGAGGGAGACAGAGAATCCAAAGCAGGCTCTATCCAGGCTCCGAGCTGTCAGCACAGAGCCCGATGCGAGGCTCGAACCCACGAACTTCGAGATAATGACCTGAGCCGAAGTTGGACGCTTAACCGACTGAGCCACCCAGGCGCCCCCCCTTAATAAGTTTTTTAAAATCCAACAATTCCTATTAGTGTGTGTATTTGTGTAATTCGGGTGTTTGGAGTGTGTTTCAATCAAACAAGGATGCCAAATCTTATTTTTTATTTTTTTTATTAAAAAATTTTAATGTTTATTTATTTTTGAGAGAGAGAGAGAGAGACAGAGAGTGAGTCAGGGAGGGGCAGAGAGAGAGGGAGACACAGAATCCCAAGCAGGCTCCAGGCTCTGAGCTGTCAGCACAGAGCCCAATGCGAGGCTCGAACCCACGAACTTCGAGATAATGACCTGAGCCGAAGTCAGACACTTAACCGACTGAGCCACGCAGGTGCCCCAAGGATGCCAAATTTTATTAAATGCCTTTTCAGTTTTAAAAAAATTATGACTTTTCTCTTCGGATCCATTAATATAATTAATTGTCTTATAACCCTTTCTAACATCGAGCTAGTACTCCTGGAATAAGCCTCATTGGGTTGTGATATATTATTATTTGTTAATGTGCTCCTGGATTCTGTAACATTTTTGCATAAATATTCATAAGAGAAAATTTTTGTTTCCTTTTTTGTGTAACTTTTATCAGGTTTTGGCATCAATGTTATGCTTACTTTTGAAGATAATGTTGAAGGAAAAGAAAATTTTATGTGTTCTCAAGCACTTCAAATAATGTTGGAATGTTTTATTCCTTAAAGATTTTATACGATTCCTTTGCGAAAGAAACTATTTGTACGTGGTGCTCTTGGGGGCATAAATCTTTGACAACTGTCTCTGTTTCTTCTGGGGAAATCAGTTTGTTTTGATTTTTTGGTATTTTTGCAAATTATATTTTCCTAGGAAATGGTCCACTGTATGCCCAGGTTTTCACATTTTATTATTAAAAATTTTTTTTAATGTTTATTTATTTTTGAGAGAGAGAGAGAGCGCACGAGCAGGGGAGGGGCAGAGAGAGAGGGAGACACAGAATCCGAAGCAGGCTCCAGGCTCTGAGCTGTCAGCACAGAGCCCAATGTGGGGCTCGAACTCACAAACCCAGAGATCATGGCCTGAGCCGAAGTCGAACATGTAATCGACTGAGCCACCCAGGCATCCCATGAACTGAACTGTTAATTATTTTGATATAAAAGACATTATTGGGGCAACTGGCAACACTCTAATGGGGACTCAAGGATTACATGGCCATGAAGTATCAATGTTAATTTTTTTTAATGCTTATTTATTTTTGAGAGAGAGACACACCGCAAGCAGGGAAGGGGCAGAGAGAGAAGGAGACAGAATCCCAAGCAGGCTCCCAGGCTCTGAGCGGTCAGCACAGAGCCGGACGCGGGGCTCGAACCCACGGACCGCGAGATCATGACCTGAGCCGAAGTCGGATGCAACCGACTGAGCCACTCAGGCGCCCCTAGGTTTCCACATTTTAAATGTCAAATATGGGCAAAAATATTTTTTAGGGCTTTGAAAACTTTTACATTCTCCTGCCTTCTTACTTATTTCTGTCTCCTGGATCTGCCATGGAACGAGAGGGGGAATTATTATAATTTTTTAATTTCAATGACTCTTATTCAAAACTTTGCTGGTTAATCTTGACACCTTAGTTCACTGCACCTAATCTCAAAAAATTTTAAATATGAAAGAAAAGCGTGTTTGAGGATCAGCAAAATATTGTGTGTTTATTCTCTCATCTAGACAGTGGGGTCTTTTCGTTACATTTCGGAAGGAAAATTCCATTGCAAGCCTAGATCGGCACTTTGTTAAATGTGTAGATTATTTTACGGGAGAAGAGCTTTAGGGCGCGGATTCTCCTCTTCAGCGAATGTGGTTGTCTGTCCACTTGCTTCTTCTTCCATATGCTCTACTAGAGTTTTATAGTTGCCTTCTTCCGGCTCCTGCACGCTTTCTGTTAAGTATCTTTCTAGGTACTGCTCTTTGTTCTATTAGGAAGGAGTTACTGTAACCATTCATTTCTCTACCTAGTTATTGTTGGGGTTTTTCTGATATAAAGTTTCTTAGTAAAGAGCTTGCTCACTATTTGTAACTGGATAATCCTTCCAGAAGGATAATACTGTGATGATGCTTCCTCTTAGAAAAATGTCACTGGTATTTCATGATTAAGAATAACTTTCTTTCTTTCTTTCTTTTTAATTTTTATTAATGTTTATTCATTTTTGAGAGAGGGAGAGAGAGACAGAGTGCGAGCGGGAAAGGGGCAGAGAAAGAGAGAGAGACACAGAATCCAAAGCAGACTCCATCCAGGCTCTGAGCTGTCAGCCTAGAGCCCCACACAGGGCTCGAACTCACAAGCCGTGAGATCATGACCTGAGCCAAAGTCAGACGCTCAACCGACTGAGCCACCCAGGCGCCCCTCTTTATTTTTTTAAGTTTTATTTATTGAGGTAATCTCTACACCCAACATGGGGCTCAAACTCATGACCCTGAGATCGAGAGTAGCACGCTCCTCTGAGCCAGCCAGGAGTCCCAAGAATAACTTCCTTAAATAAGACACTTAGTTTTCTCATTGCAAAATTAATATGTTCACTGCAGGCAAAATACAGAAGAAGAAAATTTAAATCGCATTACCGCTACTTAGAAATGGCCACGGTTAGCATTTTGTTGTGTGTGGATACATAGTTTTCTCTTTTTATAAAAGTGAGATCTGACAATACAGTCCCATAACTTGCTTTTTTTTTTTTTAACTCAACATGTTGTGAACAGTTCTTGAACTTATTAAATATTCTTCTTCAACTTCTCTTTTATGGTTGCACAAGGCCTATCTATATATGGGCATCGCCTGATTTATCTTATCAGTGCCCCTGTCATTAACTATTGAAATGATTTCTAATTTTCTCCCATTGCAGCTCTGCAAGGATTTGCACACAACCGTGATTATATTCTTAGGAGAATTGGAATTCCTGGATCTAGGGTTGTGCAAAAATTATAAAATGTTTGATACAGATTGTTAGATTTCCCTCCAGGAAAGTTGTGCTGAGTTTATATTCTGCTGGGTGGTCCAGGCACCTCTCCATATTCTGGTCAATACCAGACATCATCCTTTTGCAATCTTTTATCAGTGTGTAAAAGGCTGTTTGAAAAGAAAAAAAGAAAAAAAAACCCTTTAATATGGTGAAATTTTGATGAGTGGCAACAGGTAAGACAATAGTGGGAAGAAAGACAAACATCACTGTGGAAGACAGTCTACTAATCCTTGGTGGCCGTTAAAAAGTGATCCATAGGGGCGCCTGGGTGGCGCAGTTGGTTAAGCGTCCGACTTCGGCCAGGTCACGATCTCGCGGTCCGTGAGTTCGAGCCCCGCGTCAGGCTCTGGGCTGATGGCTCGGAGCCTGGAGCCTGTTTCCGATTCTGTGTCTCCCTCTCTCTCTGCCACTCCCCCGTTTATGCTCTGTCTCTCTCTGTCCCAAAAATAAATAAAAAACGTTGAAAAAAAAATTAAAAAAAAAAAAAAAAGTGATCCATAACCAGCCCGAGTGGCCATCAACGGAGGAATAAATGGCGGCCTGTGGGACATCCACGTAATGGAGTAGCTCTGGGCCACAAGAAGGAATGAAGACTGGATATACACCATGGCGTGGAGGAAATGTGAAAACAGCATGCCGAGCAGAAGCTCTCAGACACAAAAGGTCACCTACCGTAGGATATACTCCATGGAAGGTCCAGAACAGACAAATCCAGAGAGACAGGAAGTAGACTGGTGGCTGCCGGGAGCTGGGGGGAGGGGGCGATGGGAGGACTGGGGAGTGATGGCTAAGGAGGGTGGGGTTTCTTTCCTGGGGTAGGAAAATGTCCTCAAACTGACCGTGGTGATGGTCACGCAACTCTGAATAGACTTTAGTATAAGCCATTGAATCTTTAAATACACGAATTGAATGGCATGTGAGTTATAGCTCAATAAAACTATGAAATAGTGATTCACAGGGCGCCTGGGTGGCTCTGTCGGCTGAGCATCTGACTTTGGCTCAGGTCATGATCTCACTGTTCGTGAGTTTGGGTCCCACGTCGGGCTCTGTGCTGACGGCTCGGAGCCTGGCGCCTGCTTCCGATCCTGTGTCTCCCTCTCTCTCTGCTCCTCCCCTGCTCCTGCTCTGCCTCTCCCTCCCTCTTCTATCAAAAATCAATAAACATTAAAAAAAATTTAAGATATTAAAAAAAAAAAAAAGGATTCTCTCCCTCTGCCCCTCTCCCCAGCTTGCACTCACTTTCTCTCAGTAAACCTCGTTCATTCAAAACACATCAGCTGTGTAGCATGTGGTGGGGTCTTAGCAGTGAACAAGAAAACACAGCCCCTGTCCTCATGGAGCTAATATTGTACTTGATACCACACTACCTCCTTGGAAAGAAAATAAAAAGAAAATGCTGGAAGGAAGACATTTTGAGACCATCAGAAATTCTGCGGGCTTCTAATTCACGTTCCTTGGAGAGCAGCAGGCTCTGGGTCACTGAACAGACCTGCTAAGTCACCGTCTGCACTTGACCAAAATTCCCAGGTGATGTGTCATTCCCTGGTACCTTCAAGTGTGACCAGCCCTGATCCACATGGCGACCTTCCGTCTGAGCAGAAACCCTGTCTACACTACACCCATGTCAACCCTCTACCCAAAGCAGAAACCCCATCTACATTATCCCGAAGTGCCAAGGAGAGGGACAGGCGGCTAGCAGTCCAACGGTTCAAACGGTCCCATCAGTGGGGCCTCGCTACTCGGAGAACTGACTGTTCACTGACCGAAGTCTCACCTTCAGAAACTTCTCCCCTCATTTCCGGGCGGAGCTGGCCCCCCTTGAGTGGATGCCCCTGCATTGGACTTCTATCCTGGCATAACAAAGTCCCACCGTCTTAGAGGCTTGGAACAACACGCCTTCGTTTTCTCGCTTTCCACGCAGTTTGAACACGACGGGTCACCTGGGTCCTTGGCTCAGCGTCTCACCAGGCTACCAGGCAGGCGTCGGCTGGGCCCTCTGCAGCGTGGATCCTCATCCAAGCGCGTTGAGGCTGTGCTTGCGGCAGCTGTCGGCCTGAAGCTCTGAGCTCCTAGAGGCACCTGCGGTTCCCCGCCCCGTGCCCCCCCCCACCCCACCCCGGGAGTGTGCAGGAGGGCTGCTTGCCTTCTTCTAGGTCAGCAGGAGCGGCTCCCTCAGACTTCTCTCACCTCTGACCTCCAAACCCTCCATCAGTGCCCTCCTGATTAGGTCAGGCCCACCCGGGATAATCTCCCTTTGATTCACGCGAGGCCAGCTAATCGGCAACCTAATCCATCACAGGAGCCATATCCCGTCACCTCCACCGATCCCAGCCACACGTGGGCATTGACACGGGGGGCGCAGGCACCACCGGCGGCCAGGAATCTTGGGGCCATCTTAGAACTCAGCCTCCGTCGGCTGCTGCTGCGCAGCGCCAACACCAGAGGGCGCCGTTCCCGCAGAGGTGTGCCAACGCCCGGCGAGGACCAGCCCGCACAGGCCTGCGGGTGGGGTTTCTCCGGCTCTTTGTCTCTGGCCGAATTCACGGCCTCCTTCCTCGTGATCTTCCTTTCGCTAATCCAGGCCTTCTCCGTGCGAAACAGCTGCAGCGCCTTCCAACTGGCGTCACGTGACAAGACTTCATACTCCGTCTGTCCCAACAGAGATCAGGCGCCTACTCGGTGAGGAGTACCTGACTTCACCTGTCAGTTTTCTGTGCCTTCCCTTGGCAACGCTCTCAGCGTGTCAATATTCCACATCTAAGGCGGTGTCCACTGAGCACCGACTCTCTTCCAGACCCTGGCAGAGGTTAGCTCGTTGAATCTTTGCAGCCTGTCACTCTACTGATTAGGAAAGTCGGGCACAGAGAAGTTAAGAAACTCTAGAGACGTCACACAGCTCTTCGGCGGGGAGCCAGAATTCGAAGCCCGACGGTTGGACTTCGGACTCTGTGCTATAGCGGGTGTGTCATTTCACGGCCTCAAGTGAAACTCCAGGTGAATTTCAACATGCCCTGTGTTTGTCACGTGCGCTGCTGAAGACACGGTTTCCGGCATCGTCGTTAAGATAAATAAATGCATTTTTCTCCCCCGAAGTCTCACGGTGTTTACTTTTGGCCGTTATTACAACTAGAGGCCGCTCTCAGGTTTGTGTTACAACCAGAGGCTGCTCTCAGGTACAGAGCAGTATCTCCTTTATGGAGTACCTACTGTATGCACAGCATTGTACCATTTACTCCAAAGACAGAAAAGGACCTTTGAGTCCTAGTGAACAGAGGTACACGTTCCTGAAACAAGAAAGCAAATGTGTTCAGGTGTCCCAAATAGTCTAAAGAACGCTGTTTTTGCCAGGGCACTTAACTTTCTGACGTCTCCTGACACGTTCTGATCCGTCTCAACGTGATATCCTAGAAAGCCTGCGGGTCCGAAGCTCGATGCCACGTCGCCGTTACATGCATAGGTCTGGGCTACCGAGCCTCAGTTTCCCCAGATGGGAAATAGGAAAATGAGTCCACAGTTCCTTTTTTTTTTTTTTTTGGTTTTTGGTTTTTTTTGATTTGGCAACTCAGGAAACTCTAAAAACCATCGGCTTTCCCGACGCCCCACCCCGATGAGGGCAGCAGACACATTGGCCAGCAGAACCTGGGCTGAATTGACCTGAGGTTTATGTAAGGCCTTATCCATATCCACTCGCCTGAGGTGAACGTTCACACGTGTTGCTGAGAAGTGTCCAGTGTGATAATGGGGTGCCGCCCTCGCGTGCCCGGGAGTCGCCCTGAGATGTCGGGCGTGCTCTGTGTTAGCATCCTGAAACCCACCAATACCTCGTTCTGAAACCCGGTGGCCCCCAGCGCCCTAGCATCGGGCGGTGGACCCGGCCGGTCCCGGGCAGCTGTGAGCCCTGGATGAGACGTGACAGGAAGCACTAAGCTCAGCCCTCACTGACCCAAGGCCGGCTCGGCAGATCTCCTCACGTCTGGCAGCTTCTTTGTGCCCCCGCCGCCCCACGCCTGTTTAGATGGAGGCAGAGAAAACAACCCAGGACCCACATCTCAGCAGCTGGAAGGGCGAGAAGTCCTCATTCCTCCAAACCCGTGATTCTCCTCTTACATCTCAAATCCAGGGTGGCTCTCGCTGTACAGCTAAGTGTTGGCATGCACAGAGCAGTTTGAACCTTGACCCTTGCCTCCAAAGCTCTGAGACCCTTTGTGGAGCTCTGTTCGGGAAGGGAAGGAGGTAGGAAAAAGAAAAAAAAATCGAATTACTGCAGAGAATTTTCCAGAAGCTGTCCTTTGCCAAGAAAGAAGGGGAATGTGTTGTTGCTATTTCCTGCCACTGTAGTGTGAGAATTTCAAAACCTGGTTTTTCACTGTGCTTTTTTTTTTTTTTTATGTTTATTTATTTTTGAGAGACAGAGTGTGAGCAGGGGAGGGGCAGAGAGAGAGAGGGAGACACAGAATGCGAAGCAGGCTCCAGGCTCTGAGCTGTCAGCACAGAGCCCAACGCGGGGTTTAAACTCACAGACTGTGAGATCATGACCTGAGTCGAAGTCTCGGACACTTAACCCACTGAGCCACCCAGGCGCCCCTCGCTGTGCTTCTTTGAAGATGGGTGCTAAATTATTTTGCTAGCAGGGAAACAGACGTGAAGCAGGAGAGCGACTTCAAATTTTAGATAGATGTGTTTACTGAGGACTTCCTGTGTGCAAAGGCAGTCGGCTGAACACCCACAACACCCACAACAACAACAACAACAACAACAACAACAAATGCATCAGACATATTCTCTGTCCTCCGGGAACTTGCTGTCTGGAGATGGATTTCCACCTTCGCAGAAGGGAGAAGGTATCAGAAGGCGAGCTTACAGGGCACATGTGCTTGAGGGGCAGAAGAAGGGCCCTTGAAGGCTGGCGGAAGGCGGGGGTGGCAGTCAGGGGCAGGTGCCCCAGCTAGGGCATTGCAGACGGGAAATGCTGGACACAGACGGGGGGCCTGGCAGATATGTGACACGTTCAGGGGTCCCTGGGCTCAGGAACCTGGACACCTTCAGGGACCAACAGGTCAGTACAAGACTGGGGCCCAGTGTGGAAGACTGGCAAACCGGGACAGGTCCTTCACTGGCCAAGTATGGCCATGCCACAGTGCCGGCTCATGGTTCCCTAATCTTTCCTTTCTTTCCAAGAGAAGCCACTGAGTCTGAGTGTCCACATGAACCGAAGAAGGCTATCACATTAAAAGATATAGAGGGCGCCTGGGGGGATCAGTCGGTTGAGCGTCCGACTTCGGCTCGGGTCACGATCTCACAGTTCGTGGGTTCGAGCCCCGCTGACAGCTCGGAGCCTGGAGCCTGCTTCAGATTCTGTGTCTCCCTCTCTCTCTGCCCCTCCTCCACTCATGCTCTATCTCTCTCTTTCTCTCTCTCTCTGTCTCTCAAAAATAAACATTTAAAAAATGTTAAAAAAAAAAGATATAGATACTTAAACATAATGTTATCCAAAACAAATATGTTTGTAGATGTCTCTGTCCATTCAGGCCGCTAGAACAAAATCCCATAGACTGTGACATATGAGCAGCTCTTACTTCTCACGGTTCTGGAGGCTGGAAAATCCAAAATCGGCTCTGGTGAGAGCCCGCTTCTGGGTTGTGGACCGTCAACTTGTCAGGGTGTCCTCATGCGGTGGAAGGGGCAAGGGAGCCCTCTGGGGTAGAAGGACGCTAATTCCATTTACAAGGGTTCCACTCTTATAACCTGATCACCTCCCGGAGGCCCCCCCACCCCCCAAACTGGGGGGGGCGAGGTTCAACGTAGGAATCTGGGGAGGGACGCACGCAGCAGGCTGTATGGCCGGGGCCAGGACTCAGGTAAGCCCAGGGCACACCTTGTGAGGAGACCCTCGCTTGCTGCTGTCCCTGGATAGTTTGTCCCACATGCCTCTCTGGCCTCACCCGAGGCCTGGCCCTGCTCCGTGGGCTCCCATCTGTAATTTAGGGCTCAGAGAGAAAAGCCGCGAAAACAGATTGGCGAGGTAGGGCCAGGGGTATGGTCTTTGAACTTCACGCGGTGGGCACTGGGGAGCCCGTGAAGGTTTACGAGCAAGAAGGGAGATGACTAGAATGTGCTCCAGGAGGACAGTGAAGAAGGCGGGCTGGCACAGGGGCAGGGCAGGGCAGGGCTTTCCTCACGGGCCAGGTTAGACGGGGGAGGCTGGAGCAGGAACCAAGAGGGGTTGTCTCGCTGGAGGCAGAGTATTTGGTGTGAGTGGCCGGTGAGGAGTTGGGTCCTGGAATCAGATTGTCCAAGTGTAAATCCTGGCTCTTGCCTATACTAGTTATTGTCCTGGGCCAGCGGATGAATCTGTCTCTCTTGGTCACAGTCTCTTCATCTGTACAATGGGCATCGCAGCAGGGGCCGCCTGCCTCACGGGATGTGGCAGAGATTCAATGAGGCCACCTATGTGAACAGCGCCCGGCACATGGTAAGTGCCGAGGACGCAGCAGCAGTGAGGACAGTGGTGGGTGCCAAGGGACCCCAGGGTCACCGGCGCCCACAGAGTTAAGCACGCACTGGAAAGGAACAGATGCTATTCCCTGGGGGATCTTTTAAACCTCCCCAAACCACGGCCACACCCCATACCAATTAAATCCCAATCTCTGGGGCGGGGGCTGGGCATCAGTATGTTCCGCAAGCTTCTCAGGTGCTTCCAACGTGCAGCCAAGCTTGGGAACCATTGCTAATCTAGAACCTCGTATGCCTGAGGCCTGGGCTGGCGTTGACCTTGAAAAGACACAGACAGGCAACCATTTTGTAGCTGGAGGTGAAGCCAGATGGGGGTGGGGGGTGGGGGGTGGAAGGGCGTGTGACCTTGAGGCCCAGCCAGGCACTCGTTTTAGGGCTCCGGGGGGCCTTGCCAGCCTGCCAGCCACTGGCGCCCCCACCCTCAGGCCGGGCTGGGGCCGGCCGCCTGCACCCGCAGAGGACTCCACGCAGGAGACCAGAGCGGCAGCTGAGCCCGGCTTGGGCGCCAGAGGGAGCTCGTGGGGACGCTCCACAGCTCCATCCCTGCGGCTGGTTCAAACTGGTTTGGGCAGGGTGCGGCCCTGGCAGGCTGCATGCCAGGCCTCAGGCTTGCTGCCTCTGCCCCAGGGTCTCCCCAAGAGCTAAGGACCGGGGACAGGGCATTGGGACATAGCCAAGCGCCACTGAGAGGCTAGGAGATTTTTACACCTTCAATCCCCTTTGTTGAAAACCATTGATTTGGCCTCCCATGGGGGGATCCCTGGGTAAATGCCTGCGGCAAGCGGGAGCCCCTAAATGGGGGTCATTCTCCGACTTTGGTACAGCTGTCACAATGCAGATGTTCAGCCCCCCAAAGATTCTGATTCAGCAAGTTGGGGGAGGGCTCCGGGCATCTGTATTTGTAGCACAATGTTTCTAAGGCATAATCACACATTTAGGGAGAAAAAAAAAAAAAAAAAAAAGACTGAAAACAAAGTGACTGTTGGCTACCCAACTCAGCCCAGGGTATGGATCCTTCCCCAGACACCCCATCTCCCCCGGGAAAGCCGGGGCGGGGGTGGGGGGAGGTGCTGGGTAATCTGCACTTTTAGATAATATCCCAGCCTTTTTTGTTTATTCCTTTTACTTTTGATGAGTCATTTTGGGCATTCAATAGGTTTAAGTGTTACAACAAACATCAGCAGAAGAAATAAAACACTATAAATACCATCAAACCCTGTTCATAACCCTCCTGGGTTGGCCATCTCAATCCCCCTGTAACTACTTCCCTGAACGTGGCCTGCCCGGTCCCCATGCACAGTTTTATACTCTTGCTCAGTATGTCTGTATCCATACACAATACAGAGTGTGGTTTGGCATGTTTTTAAAACTTTATGGTAATGGCAGTGTGCCCTAAGTGTGCCTTCTGCAACTTGTCTTTCTTTCTTTTTTTTTTTTTCTTCTTCTTAGCATTATGTTTGTGAATCTCATTCATCAGGGGAATTCTGCTGTGCCCAGGTCTCCTCGGCTAATCTGAAGCCAGTTCTCGGCTTTTCAGAGGGAGGGCCCCCAGCCAGCCTGCCTGCAGCAGTGAGGGTCTGAGCTTGGTTCCTGCGTGTCTGTGTGATGAGCTGAAGGGCTCTGAGCGTCGGGGAAATCAGGACAGTAATGAATAGCCAAGTTCAGGTTCTGTGGGTTCCTATCCAATCCCGTAACTAACCACCTGTGGCCCGAATCTTTGCCAAGATTTTTCCAGAATGCGACTCTGACCTGCAGGTCTGAATGTTTGGGCAGGGGTGTGGAGCAATGAGCGGGGGGCAGGCGTGGAAGTGACGGAATTCCCCAAAGACAGATGGAGGACATGTTATGCCCCCTACCCAGGTGGTCACGTAAACTATAGATTCCACGGGGCCGGGAGGGGGGCGAGGGACGAGGGACGTTGCGTACATTTTACACCCCTAAGCCCAGCTTGATTTTGTTAAACGAATGTGACATTAAAAGAAAAAAAAGACGTCATAGGAAAAATTATATTTCTAGACTTCCCTGGACCTCTTCCCCATTTTTAGGATTTTCCTTATTAGCATTGCTTTGGGCGGATGCACCCCGCCCTCTTCGGCCTCTAGAGGGTCTCGACAAGCCTCCCAGGGGTGTGTGTATTTGGGGGGGGGGGGGGCGGGCAAACAGTGAGCTTAAGGATTCCCTGGGGAGTTTATTCTACAAGCTGCCCCAGCGAGGAAAAGGACCGCTACAACCGGCTTCTCTAATTTCCAGATCTCTCCGCCGGGCGCAAACAAGATGCTGGAATTAGGACGGCCCTGGGGGCGGGGACTTTGGTCTTTAAAGGAAAGGACCCCGTTCTCTATCCTGGATGCTGGAAACACCCCGGGAGCTTTAAAAAACTACTGATGCCCAAGCCCCACCCCCAGGGATTCCGGCTGAATCCGCCGGGGTGAGGCCTGGCTTCCGGGCTTTTGAAAGCTCCCCAGGGCATTCTAAAGTGCCGTGGGGGCTGGGAGACACGGCTCCGCCCGGATTCCAATGAAAAGGGGTGGTCTATACTGGCGGTTCTCAAACTCCGCCGTCTGTAGGAATCCCCAGGCGAACTTCAAAAAATGCTGGTGCTCAGGTCCCAACCTCAGGGACCGCGTGCTGGGCCGGACTTTGGAAGTTTGAAGAGTCCCAGGTGATGACAATATGCAAGCGAGGTTGAGAAGCTCGGCTTTACCAGGTGGTGCGAGGGCCGGGCGCAGTGAGCGCCGCGCGCCACTGGGTGGCGCTGCCCCCCTCGGTCCGGTGCTCGGGGAGGCGCGGGCCGCGTCCGGGTGCGCACCTGCCCCGCCTCCTCCAGGCGGGCCGCGGGGCATGCAGCCGGTCGGGGGCGGGGCTCCGAGGCCGGGACCCGGCCACCGGCTCTCGGGCAGCCTCCGCCAGCTGGACCCCGCCGCTCTCCTGATGCTGCTCCTGGACGCCGACCGGCCGGAGCCCGTGCGCAGCGGGGCGCGCGAGCTCGCGCTCTTCCTGACCCCCGAGCCCGCGGCCGAGGTAGGGAGCGGGGGCTGGAGGTAGGGGAGGTGGGTCGGGGGAGGGGCGGCGGTCTACGCCCTGGCACCCCGGGGGAGGAGAGGGTGGGTGCGGCCTCCGGCGCGCGGGGACCCGAACCCGAACCCTCGGCGTCCCCGCAGCATCCTCGCGCGCCCAACGCAAGGGCCCGAGGATCCCCGCCTTGCGGAGAGATGACTGCCTGGCGCCACCCAGAGATGCGCGGCAGGTCTGGCCTCTCCCTCTTTCGGCCACAAGGCCCCCCGGGGGCCCAGAGTCGCCTCGCATCCGGACCCGGGCCCCCAGCATCGGCCGGGCTCTGGGGAGGCCGCCCCCCGCCCCCGGTCCTGCCCCCGGCCGAGCGCTCGGCCCGCTGCGCTCAGAGCCGGGTGCCAGTGGCCCGGGAGGAGGCGGGCAGCCTGCGTCTGTGCGGGGAAGTACCAGGCCTCCTCGGTCCTGCTGTTGCTAAGAGGGAAAATACCTCGTCTCTATCTGTACTTTCTATTTTAAAAGCACAGAATAAAAAGTAGATCTGAAACTAGGCCCTTCATCTTCCAGCCGAAGCCAGTCTGTTAACAGTGCCATGAAAGTTATTTACCCAAGTGCACCAGGAGTTATTTAAGGGTTCAATTCAACTCATTCTCTTTTTAAATCTCAGAAGCAGGACAGAAATACATCAAATACAGAGGGAGCACCCCTCTTCCTGCTCTCTGCGCCCCGACTCCGGCTCCCCGAGATAACCATCACTAGCCGTGTGGTGTTGTACCTCACCCCAACCAAACGCTTAGAAAATGCATTTGCCAGTGCGGGTGTGCATGTATCAATAATACTAGGTATTCGTTTTTATAAAACTCTGCTTGACCTAGTAATACCGTTCTCCAAGTGGCTTTTTTCTCCCCCCACTCAAAATAGCATGGACAAGTGGGGAGTGACTGCTGGTGATAAAGTACAGGGCTTTTTGGGGTGACGAAAATGTTCTCGAATTAGTGGTGGTGGCTGCCCAACTTTGTGAATATACTGAAAACCACAGACCTGTGTGCTCGTAGAGGGTGACTTTTATGGTATGTGACTTACATCTCAATTTTACAAAATCGCATGGACATATTTTCATGTCTGAATGTATCCGTAAGAGCTGTCCAATAGAAATATAATCTGAGCCACAAATATGAGCCACTCCTGTAATTTTAAATATTCTGGGAGCCACAAAAAAAAAAAAAAAAAAAAAAAAAAAAAAAAAAAAAAAAAGAAAAAGAAACAGGTGAAAGTAGTCTCAATATATTTAAAGTAACAGTTCCTCCAAAATATCAATCACTCCAACATGTAAACAATGACCATGTAAAAATCTTACTGAGATTTTTACGTTCTTTTTTTTTTTTTTTTTTTTTTGGTGCTAGGTGTTCAAAATCAGGCTTTTATATTGAACTTACAACATATCTCAGTTGGGACCGGCCACGTTGTGAGTGTTCAATAGTCATGTGAGGCCGGCGGCCTCCATGTTGGAGACTATGCTCCATCGTTCTTTGGCTTCCCCGTACCCCACAACTAAATGATAATTACTCCTATTTCCTGGGCCCATGCCATGTGCTAGCAGCGTGCCGGACCCTGTTCACAGACTGTGTCGTTGCTCCTGGCAGTGACCCAGGGCTAGGAGGTTGCTTGGTTAATTAAAAAAAAAAATTTTTTTTAATGTTTATTTTTGAGAGAGAGAGAGAGAGAGACAAAGCACAAGTGGCAGAGGGGCAGAGAGAGAGGGAGACACAGAATGTGAAGCAGGCTCCAGGCTCCGAGCTGTCAGCACAGAGCCCGACGCGGGGCTCGAACTCCCGAGCTGTGAGGTCACGGCCTGAGCCGAAGTCGGACGCTCAACCGTTGGAGCCACCCAGGCGCCCCTTGTTTGGTTGATTTCATAGCTGGGAAAACTGAGACCCACACGGAATAAGTGACGTCCCGTGGAGGTACCGTAACTTATGAACCGTGCCCCCAGGAATGGGCATTTGGGTTGTCTCCGGGTTTTCACTGGTGTAAGAAGCCTGAGCGTCGTCCTCGTTCCTTCTCTCCCTTGCTCTCAGCAGAGAGATGTCGTGCCCAGCGGCTAGACCTCAGCTTCATTTTGTCTCTATTAGGGACAGCCTTCGAGAGAAACTGCATGCGTTAACTTCATTTTCTCACTCAGGGCTCTCTTTAACTCAGACACGGGCTGGCTCACGCTCATTTGTAAGGGATGTAATGAACAGCCCAACTCCCTGCAGCTCCAGCGGCAATAAACCCACTTAGAGTGCTTGCTGAACTTTATTTACCAGAAGCAGCAGAAACTGCCAGAGCACAGTCACTTGCAGCTTCTGGTTAAGGCTCAACCCACTGGCAGCTCCCCGCGCTGAGGCTGTTTGCAGATGGGCCAGTGAGCAATCTGGAAAAGGGAGGTCCGGTTTGGGAACAGGACTGGACGGCGGGGCCCAGGAGCGGGGGAGAGCAGTGAAACACGCAGGGGCCCTGCCTTCAGGACACTGGCAGACAACAGACACAACACACAACCCCTCTAGGTGGGGTGGTGAGGTAGAGGGTATCTGCATGAGTCGGGGAGACGAGGGGTGGGGAAGGTCTGTCTGAGGAAGCTGGGACCTGTGAATGTGCAGGGAAGAGGAAGCACAGGGACCTGACTCTGTTGGGGGTGCAGTCAGGGAGGCCTTCCTTGAGGCAGCGACATTTTAGGCTGAGCCCTGAAGTGTGAATAGGAGTTGGCCAGGCAAAGGGGAGAAAAGCATCCCAGGCAGAGGGAACAAAACTTGCAAAGGCCCTGGGGTGGAACGAAGCAGGGTGCACCTCGGGCAGAAGAGCAGGTGGAGGGGGAGCAGAGGGAGGTGCAGCCGGCGAGGAGGGCGGAAGCCGAGCCCGGCACTGTGCTCTGTCTGCCGGGATCAAGGAGCTGCTACAGGGCGGAGGCGTGTTGACGCTGGTTGGCAGGTGAGTGTTTTACTGTTTCCGGCGCCTTTGGGGTATTCTGTTCAGCCCGGTTTTTTGTGTCTTACTTTCTTTTTCTGGTTTGAACTTCCTCTTCGGGGGAGGTGCCAGGGTGGCCTCCAGAAGCTGCTCCACGATGGCAGGGAGAGGTGTTTGCCTCTTGGGTGCCCTCTGGCTTATGGGGGGAGGGAGCTCAGGGCCCTCTCGAAAGGCTGGGTGCCGATAGCCACCCACGGGTGACTTCCTGGCCAGGCTCTTTCAGAATCCTGTTTGGTACCTGTGTTGGGACATAGGATGGGCTTGGCCCACAGATGAGGTTCATGGCCTAGATGGAAGGAAGTCAAGCCAGTACTTTCTCATGCCCAGGGGCTTTGCTTGAGTGAGCAGAGGATGACAGGGGACAAAACATTTGGGTCTTTTAACTACAGGTGGATTAGATCAGGGTTTGCAAACTCGAGGCCCAGGGGTCGAATCCAACACTGATGTGATTGGATCAGTCCACATGGGGTTGTTTAAATAGAGAATTTTCATGAAAAATTCTGAGTTTCTTGTTTATTTAAAACATCAATCTGTTCTTTTTTTTTTTTTTTAACGATTTTTTATTTATTTTTGAGACAGAGAGAGACAGAGCATGAGCGGGAGCGGGGCAGAGAGAGAGGGAGACACAGAATGGGAAGCAGGCTCCAGGCTCTGAGCGATCAGCCCAGAGCCCGACGTGGGGCTCGAACTCACGGACCGCGAGATCGTGACCTGAGCTGAAGTCGGACGCTCAACCGACTGAGCCACCGAGGCGCCCCTGTTCTTTTTTTTTTAAAGTAAGCTCTACACCCAACATGGGGCTTGAACTCACGACCGCAAGATCAAGAATCATATGTTCTACCGACTGAGCCAGTCAGGCACCCCTTAGTCGATAGAGCATGTGACTCTTGACCTTGGGGTCATGAGTTCAAGCCCCACATTGGGCATAGAGCTTACGTTAAAAAATAAAATAAGGGGCCCAGTTGGTTAAGTGTCTGACTTCAGCTCAGGTCATGATCTCACAGCTCATGAGTTTAAGCTCTGTGTAGGGCTCTGTGCTGACAGCTCAGAGCCTGGAGCCTGCTTCCGGTTCTGTGTCTCCCTCTCTCTCTGCCCCTCCCCCACTTGCACGCGTTCTCTCTCTCTCTCAAAAATAAACATTTAAAAATAAAAAAAAAATATTAGCTGATCTGGTAAATCTAGGTCTATGTTTCTGAGTTTGGGCCCCCCTTGTCATAGTCTCCACTCCTCCCTATTTAAAACAAAATTTTTGTAAATGATGATTTATGTATTTTGAGAGTGGGGGGAGAATACCAAGCAGGTTCTGTGCTGTTAGCACAGAGCCTGATGCAGGGCTCAATCCTGTGACCTTGGGCTTGACCCCACAGTCTTGGGATCATGAGCTGAGCTGAAATCAAGAGTCGGACATTCAACTGACTGAGCCATCCGGGCGTCCCCCCCGCCCCCAACTCCTCCCAGCATCCGTTACCATTTACCCTTGTGCTTGGACTTTTGATTTTGCTGTCGTCGTATGGGGAGGAAACAGAAGAGCTTCTCCCAGCCATGTGTTTCGACTAAAGAAAAACATAAACTAGCCAAAGATGCCTTGAGTTTCTTGAAAAACGTACAAGAGGCTGCTTCGTTGTGAGAGCAGAGGATACTCGTTATGTCCAACCTGCATGCACCGCGTGTCCCGTCCTCGTGAGCTGCTGGCTTGCTTTCGGCTTTCAGGTTTGGGATGTTCAGATGCCCTGTCTCCAGATGTAGTTCTGTATTCGTTTACTCCTCGGATCCTTATGGCGAAGCTGCTGTGTGCCAGGCACTGTGCTGGGTCCCGCGGAGAGGCCTGTGGGGCACAGGGGGTGCCTGCCCTCAAGGACTGGGGGTGCGGTCAGGAAGATGAGCAGACCAGTAACCACCAAGCGGAACAACTACATGGTGATCAGTGCCGTGAAGGAGACAGCGTGGGGCGGGGGAGGGGGGGGTGGAAGGAACAGCCAGGCCAAGTTCCAGCGGCAGGGGCATGGCCCGAGGGGGAAACATGAGAAACAGAGAGGTGCTCACGTGGGTGGACCTCAGCGGCCAAGGGCAGGAGTGGGCAGGAGTAGACCGGGACCTAGGGCCACGGGGAGGACTCTGGATTTGATTCCGGGGTCCTGGCCACGAGCGGGGGTGAGTTGGCCATGAGCAGAGGAAAGACATGATCCGATTTTCACACTCACGGCTGCAGGGCTGGAAGGTGCTGGAAGGGCCGCAGGGAGACCACAGACGTGGCTGTCCAAGTGGACGTGGACTGAGCTGGCCGCATTCCCTGAATCAGAACCTTCCGGGGTGTGAGGAGCCCAGGCCACGGCGGGAGCGTGTTTCTCGGAAAGAAGTTCCTGCCTTTCTCCCCGCGGAGCTGCCCAGCGGTGGAAGGAGCCATCCCTGGGTCAGCCCAGAGCCTTGGCTAAAGGTTCCCCTGCACCAGCCGAGAAGCTTGAAGACAGAGAGGTTCCCAAAGATTGGGAATGACCTCAGTGCTGTCGCACAGGCTGGTGGACGGCGATGCTTGTGCCCAGTGGACAGGTCCCGGCTGCGGAGCGAGTCAGCTCTGCACGGGAGACTCACGCGGGAGTGAGGCCAGGTGCACGGAGGTGTGCGTGTGCGTGTAACAGCTTAAAAGGCGAAGACACGTATTTCACACCTCTCTAAATAGGCGTTGGAGCCTCTGTAAATGAAGTTGGAGCGGCCACCAGGGGTTGGGTGGGGCGCAGCGAAGGCTGAGAGCTCTGTTGGAGCGCGGGGTCCCCAGACTTTGCCAAAGGTCGGGGTCATCGGGGGATCTTCCAGAAAAGATTCTGATGCCTGCGGCCTCTGCCACCCCTGCCCGCCGACCCAGGTATTCTAATGTCACTGGTGTGGGTGCCCCCTGCCCACGGGGATTCGAAAAGCTCTCCAGCAGAGTTTTAAGCCCGGAGTGACCTGGATGGATTGGTGTGTTGGAAAATCGCTGATTGTAGGGGCACCTGCGAGCAAGGCCCGGGCCTGGGGGCCTGGCCTGGTCAACACTCCCCTGGTGATTCCGGTGGCCAACCCGGTAGGGCCCACACAGCTCCTCTCTTTTGTGAATGAATGCCCTGTGTCCAGCCGCAGCCCCCTGAGGGACCCTGTCTGTCCTGCCTGCTGCTTTGTCCAGAGCCACTGAGTGACTTCGTACGTATCAGTTAAAGAAACATCCTTTATAGAGGTGCGGACTCCCCTCGTCCTCCTGCTCAGGTTGGGGGTGGGGGGGAACTGGGCCCTGAAGCCACGAGGTGTGGGGTCGGATCTCGACCCTGTGCTCGGGGCCCCTTCCTGCCTTGTCTGCTCATGTCCCGCGGTGCTGGACGGTCGGATGAGGTGAGCTGCAGGAAACGCTTGGTGCGGGGTCTGGCCCGTAGTTAGCAGGCTGGGAACGTCAGCTACGATTGCTCACTTCCTCACTCTGCAGATGTTTATGGAGCAGGTACTGGGGGCAGACGTCGTGCCAGGCGCTGGGAGGGAGAATACGCGGGGGACACTTCTGTCCGTGGGGACAGAGCGGGTCGCACACTCACTTCTCTACAGTGTCCGGCTGTGGGGATTTCAGCCTTTCGCCTCCACTTGTGCCGAAGGTCACAAGTTCTCACTCCCCAGCGCGGCCTCCTGTAGGCCGAGAAATCCGGGGTTAACTTCCTGACCTGCGTACGTGAGGCCAGCCCTCGATGGTACTTTTTGCTTTGCAAAACACAGTTGCTGAGCCCGGGGTCCAAAGGAACCACCGGTCCCCCTTACGCTGTTTTGCGTTCTGAAATTATCCCTTGGTGCAGGTGTGGTGGAAATTTGGCCTGTGGGGTCTTTTAAAATGAATTGGAGGGGCGCCTGGGTGGCTCAGTCGGTTAAGCGTCTGACTTCGGCTCAGGTCATGATCTCGCGGTCTGTGAGTTCAAGCCCTGCGTCGGGTTCTGTGCTGACAGCTCGGAGCCTGGAGCCTGCTTCGGATTCTGTGTCTCCCTCTCTCTCCGTCCCTCCCCCATCATGCTCTGTCTCTCTCTCTCTGTGTCAAAAATAAATAAACATTTAACAAAAAATAAAAAAATTAAAAAAATGAATTGGAGTTGGTTTTTCTTTTTTTTTTTTTTTGTAAGTTTATTTCTTTTGAGAGAGAGAGAGAGTATCCCAAGCAGGCTCTGCACTGTTAGCGAAATGTGCCCAGTTTTGCTTTTAAAATAAGTTTTGTGGGGCGCGTGGATGGCTCAGTCAGTTAAGCATCCAACTCTTGGTCTCGGCTCAGGTCGGGATCTCATGGTTCATGGGTTCGAGCCCCACGTCGGGCTCTGTGCTGACAGCTCAGAGCCTGGAGCCTGCTTCGGATTCTGTCTCCCTCTCTCTCTCTCTCTGCCCCTCCCCTGCTTACGCTCTGTCTCTCTCTCTCAAAAATAAACTATAAAAAAATTAATAAAAGTATATGAACATGTTACAAAATCCACAGGTCCCAGTGGCCGTGGAGTGGCACAGAACCCCGTCCTACCCACCTCTGTTCCTGTCTCTGTCCCCTTCCAGCATGACGGGTCCTTTCCCATCCCCACCTGTTACCTCCCATTTGTGCATCCTGCTTTTTTCACTCAATATGTCTTGGAGATCTTTCCGTATGAGTACGTAGAGAGCTGCCCGATTATTTTTAGCTGCTAAACAGAATCGCAGTCTGGATTACAATTCAGGCAGCCATTCTTCTATAGATGGGCATTTGGGTTACGTGCATCCTTTCATTCTCACAAAGTCTGTTGCAGGAGGAATCTCTGTACTCCTTTTGCATTTGTGCCAACATGTCTGTAGGATAAATACCTGGGGGAGGGGGGTCCTTCCTGGTTTGCAGGTCCCACCAGCGCCGCCTGGAGAACCCCTTCGTCTGCTCCTCCCTGGGCTTCCCCCCCACCCCCCCGCAGCAGGCCCCCGCTCCCTTCCCCCTCGCCCGCCCATTCTGTGCACAGGGTTGAGGCTGCTCTTTCTGCCTCCGGTCAGGCTGGTGGAGGGGCGGACAGCCACCTTGGAAAGACCTTTACTCCGCTGTCATCTGAAGGGGCCCCCGTGACCGCTTCTGGAGAAGAGGTGACATTCCTACTTGCGTGCCCAGGGTGAAGGCAGGCCCCACAGTCCTCGGGCCTCTTCATGTTCACCCCCCCACCGTGTACTCGGGGACCTCGGAGGAAGCCGGGGGGGGCGGGGGCAGGCAGCGGCTCTTGGTGTCGGCAAAAGGCGAAAAACCCACCTGGAACTCGGCGGGGCTGCCCGTGGGTGTCCTCTGGACGGCAGGTAGTCGCCACGTTCTAAAAAGTGGGAGTCTTCTCATAAAAAACCCAATGTCTGGCTTCTCTAAAAGTGTTGCTGCAGAAGGTATAGGTCTTCAGTGGCCCTGTCCGTGGCCTGGCTGAGTGGACCTTGTGGTTCCTAGGATTTCCGTGTGTGTGTGTGTGTGTGTGTGTGTGTGTGTGTGTGTGTGTGTGTGTGTGTATAAACAGCATTATTGTGATAGAATTCATGTGCCATATACAAGTCATACAATTAAAGTGTACAATTTAATGGCTTAACATTTTTTTCAATGTTTATTTATTAGAGAGGGAGAGACAGACTGTGAGTGGGGGAGGAGCATGGAGAGAGGGAGACACAGACTCCCAAGCAGGCTCCAGGCTCCGAGCTGTCAGCACAGAGCCCGACGCGGGGCTCGAACCCACGAACCGCGAGATCATGACCCGAGCCGAAGTTGGACACTCGACTGACCGAGCCGCCCAGGTGCCCCCATATGTGCTTGTTTTAAAGATACAAATAGGCCAGAGGTGTGAAGGTCACATTCAGCCTGCAGACAGGTTTGTTTGGCCATCGTAGTGTGTTTTAATTTGGGGCGTTAGTTTTGAATTTTCAAACTGGTTTGCGCCAACTCCTGGAGCACTGTCTGTCTTGAACAAAACCGGGTTGGCACGTTTCCACCTGGCTCACTCTGCTGGGGTCAAGTAGCAGCCGCCCTCGTCCGATGGAGAAGGGGCCTCCTGTTGGCCACAGTCCCCACCTCTCCCTGTTGTCTCTCTGGCGGGAAGCTGAGTATTAACTTCCATTCGTTATCCTGCTTGTGCCGCTGTGGTTCTTAGAGAAAAGTAGAAGGTCTCTTGGAAAAGTGAGAAACGGAAAGTCAACAGCGTGCAGAAAACATGTTCCCGTGTGGTGTGTTCGTTTCCTGCCTCACTTGTGTCCATTCCATTTGAGTGTGGAGACCCTGGTTGGGTCCCAGCTACAACTGTCCTTTGTATGGGTCTGGCCCCTCACCGAGAGTAACCCAGGGAAATTACTTAGCGGACTGTCCTCCGCTTCCATCTCGAGACAGAGTCTGAGGCTCGTTTTCTCCCGATTTTCAAATGGGAAACCAGGGCACAGAGATGGTCGGAGTGTAGTTAAGACCACACAGCATGACATGCCAGGGTGGGACCGAAGAGTGGTCTAGGCTGCTCTTCTCAGGCTACAGCTTCTCCAGGAGGGCATATTTCTTCCTCCTTCCCTTGCTCATTTTCCCTCCCTCCCTCCCCCTTTCCTTTCCTGCAACAAATACGCCCTGGGCACCGTATTGGTCACCAAGTGCCAGGTAACAAACTACCCCAAATCTTAGTGGCTGAAAACAACTACCGTATGATGGTGCGGGATGCGTGGTTTTGCGGGTCTGCTCCCACGGCACCGGCCGGGCCGAGTCACGGGGCTGCGTTCGGCTGGAGGGTTTGCTGCGCTGAAACGTGGCCTCGCTCTCGTCGGGCGGTTGGTGCTGCCTGGGGCGCCTCGGTTCTCCTCCACTTGGCCCTTCGTGTCCTACAGCCTCTCCAGCCACGTTGCCTGGATTTCTTCACACGGCTGTTGTCCTCCAAGAGGGTGACTCAGATGCCGCCGGGTCTCTTGAGGCTAGAGCCGGATGTCACAAAGAGCGGTTTCCACCCATTCTGTTGGCCAAGGCAAGTCACAGGGCCAGGCCAGATTTGGGGGCGGAGTCCGATTGCCCAAAGGTATGCAGATGGGAGGGAATGGGGGGGGCATCTTCAGAAGCGTAAGCACCTGCTATGTGCCAGGCATCGCCCTGGGCCCTGGGGATGTGGCGGTGAGTGAGAGGCACTAAGACCCCTGGAGCTTTCATTCTGGTGGCAGAAGAGGACAGGACAGGTGAAACATGTAAGATGTTAGACAGGGATGGAGGCTGAAGCCAGAAAGAAGTTGGTGCGGGACAGGGAGCGGGGGAGGCTGCAGGGCCAGGGAAGGCCTCGATGAGGAGAGACGTTTGAGCCGAGGCTGGGAGGAGGTGCGCGGTGAGCTTTGTCCGTGATGGGAGCAGCGGGCGCGAAGGCCCCGGAGTGACGACGCGGTTGGTGTGGCTGGTGGGGAGCGGGCTGTAGGCGGCGAGGTCGGAGAACAGATGGAGGGTCCAGGTGGCGTAGGGCTAACGAGGCCTCCATTAGGTGTTTGCTGAGGGAGGTGGGGGGCAGGAGAGGAGTCCTGTTTTTTAATTAAGCTGTAATTCACGTAATGTAAAAAAATTACCGTTTTGAAGCGTACGTTCAGTGGTTCTTCATAAGCTCACTGTGTTGTGCGAACATCGCCGTGACCTCATTCCAGAGCAGTCCCCCCTGCCCCCGCCAAGAAAGGAACCCCATGACCATTAGCACTCTCCTTCTCCCTCCCCACCCCCCACCCCAGCCCGTGATCTCCTTTCGGTCTCTGTGCGTTTGCTTCTTGCAAACACTGCCCAGAAAAGGAATCACGTAGTACCTGGCCTTTGTGTGTGGCCTCTTTCAATGTTTTCGAGGACCGTCCGTGTTGTAGCAGGTGTCGGGCTGGCATTCCTTTTCAGTACCGCGTAATACTCCGTAGCATGGCTATGGCCCGTCTTGACTGTCCATTCATCACTTGACGGGCCTTGAGTCATTTCCACCTTTTGGCTGTCGTGAATACCTCCCAAGTTTTTGTAAGAACACCATGATTTCCGTTCTCTTGGCTTTCTTGCGGGGTCGTAGGGCAACTCTGCGTGTAACGTTTTGAAAGAGCGCCGGACTGGTTTCCGGAGCCGCTGCCCCGCGTCCCATCCCCACCGGCGGCGGGGGAGGGCTCGGGTTCTGACGGGGTCTTTCGGGGGAGGAGACCGAAGGGGGGCCAGAGAGGAAGCAGGGACCGGTGGGAGAGGACAGCGCCCTGTGCCAGGGCGGTGGCGCGAGGGGTGGACAGAAGCGGTCGGATTTGGGCCACATTCCGGAGGCGGAGCAGAGAGGATTTGCACACACAGTGGACGGGGTGGGCCGAGAAAGGACGACCTCGAGGATGCTCTCAGGTGTTCGGCCTGAGCAACGGGCCAGTGGCGCCTCCGCCGAGTTGGAGAAGACCACGGCGGGGGGTCTGTTTGTGGGGTTTTGCGCCCGTCACTCACGGGCGGGAAGCCAGCCCCACTTTGGGTTTGGGGCCTTGCCCCGCTGGGAGGCTCCGATTGGCATCTTGGGAGACTTACGTAAGGAAGAAGCAGAGGCCATGATTCCCGCGTGTTATCAATGCCCACCTGCTGTCCCCACCGGCGGTGCCCTGAATGTCACTCTGAGTGAGCCATTTGCCCTTCTTCCCCTGGGAGGGGGACGATTTATGCCCAGGGAGTTGCACAGCATGACGAGGGCATTCATTTTGCTGATGGGCTGGTTAAAAAGGCGTGTGGGCTGCAGCCCGCAGGACTCTCGCTTCTGAGGCCACTTAGGGGATTATCTTGAGAGAAAATTGTCCCGTGAATGATTTGCGGGCGTGGTGGGTTGGCTTAGCCTGAGCTCCTTCCTGTTGGTTGGGAACGTCTCGGGGCTCGTTCCTCCTTAGCTGGCCAGTCGCCAAATGCTTTCTCTACCCTCTCCTGCGTTGGGGCACTTGCCCTTGGTACCGGGAGGTGGGGGAAAGGGGGTCGAGACCACAGCTGACAGACGGCCGTAAAGGGGACACGCTGCCCCCTCTCCAAAGAGCCTCTTGGAACTTACAGACTTCAGCTCTGGACTGAGAGTGCTCAGGGTCAGATCTGGCTTCAGTACGTATTAGCTATGTGACCTTGAGCAAGTGATGTGAGCTCTCTGGTCCTCTGTTTCTCTGTCCATGAAAGAGGGGCAAGCGACAGCACCTACTGTATAAAGTTCTTGTGAGCCTCCAATGAAATAAGCCATATATGGCGATTGGCCACCGCGTTTGTTATCTAGGGAGAGAGACACATAAAGCAGCCACTTATTATGCACCTACTGTATGTCAGCACTCTGTCAAATGATTGAACCACCTTTATTACGTGAGGTTAACCTCTTAACAACCCTGCCGAGTGGTGTGGCTTACAGGTGGGCCAACCGAAATGCAGAAGGTAAGCCCTTCAATTAAGGTCACGTGGTTGGCAAACGAGAAGGTGGGATCTGAACCCAGGGCTGACTGGCCTCCCTCCTGAACACTCGGCCATAGGCTGAGATGTACTTCCTCTCTTCGGGCCCCTCTGGAGAAGGAGGCGGCCCATCCAGCCGGGCCCTGGGCTCTCATGTCCCTCTGCAGGTTTTGATTCGGCCTGGCGTCTGGGGTTTGTACACCTGCACTCTGGAGGGAGCCTCTGCCCCCTTCTGTGCCCCTCTCCCTCGCCTCTGCAGCAGAAGGAAAGCGACCAGCCTGCCTCTCTCCTGTCCCTGTGGCCTCTCTTGGCTCCTTCTTCCCCTCTTAGTGCATTAAGGGCAATTTTTTACCGCGATCTTCCTTTTGGGGGGCAGAGAGAACGTCCTGTGAGTCTCTTAGTCCTCTCTCTGCTGTGGTCCCCTTCTCTGTCAAGCCTCCCCCGTTCAGGCCCAGAAATAGTCCCAGCTGTGAGATGAAGGTTCCAGAGTTTAAAATTGCAACTTGGTACTATTTTTACTCCAGCCGGAAAGATGTTTTTCTGCACATTCGTTTATGCTGTTGTGGTAGCGACGGCTCCCGCCGCAGGCAGCAGGCTGTGGCACTGTATAAACATCTCTCGGGGGACGAGTGGGTGATAAGGGGAGCCTTCAGGTCGGGGGTGGGGGGGCAGGTACCAGGCCTGCCCAGAAATGTCTGGGGTCGCTTCCCTGGCACAGAATGATCTGGCCTGGTAAGCCATGTTCTAGATGAACTTTATTCCTAGATGCCTGGTAATTAAAAACACATACAACAGGGGCACTTGGGTGACTCATTTGGTTAAGTGTCTGACTTCGGCTTAGGTCATGATCTCACGGTTCATGGGCTTAAACCCGGCATCGGGCTCTGTGCTGGCAGCTCGGAGCCTGGAGCCTGCTTCGGATTCCGTGTCCCCTCTCTCTTTGTCCCTCTCCCACTCATGCTCTCTCAAAAGTGAATAAACATTAAAATAATAAATAAATACATACATACATACCAATTGGAATGCCCAGGTGGCTCAGGTGGTTAAGCGTCCGACTTCGGCTCAGGTCGCGATCTCACAGCTTGCGAGTTCGAGCCCTGCATCGGGCTCTGTGCGGACAGCTCGGAGCCTGGAGCCTGCTTCGGATTCTGTGTCCCCTTCTCTCTCTGCCCCTCCCCCACTCACGCTCTGTCTCTCAAAAATGAATAAGCTTTATAAATAAATAAATAAATAAAATAAATAAATAAATAAATAAAACCCCAGCTATTTTTAAGTCATGAAAATAGTAAATACTTGGGGGGAAAAAGGGTTCAAACTAATTTTTACACGAGGGATTTAAATGGGCTTGTAAGTTGGCAGATCCTTTCATGGTCATGTTTGGCTGGGCCTGTGGAGTGTTAAATTTTTTTTTTTTTTTTTTAATTTGAGCTACCATTTAAAAATCGGGACATTTTCCCTAAAGTTACAATTTCTGGCTTCTCTTGCAAAATGGAAGGCTCTGGGAGTGCTGAGCGCGTCTACTGATGGCTACTGGCAGCTGGCTGTTCTAGACTTGGGCAAATGCTCCTCAGATTGCCACAAGCCCCAGCGGGCTGCCTTACGTCACTCGTTAAGTTACTGCCCAGCCCTAGTACCTCGAGTTGGGGACCCTTCAAGTCTCCCTTGTCAGACCCCATTCCCCATTTGTGCTCCCCAGGGCTAAGTAAACCCTGTTAATAGTGTTACCAGGTGAAGTCCAGGGCACCCAGTTAAATTTGAATTTCAGATTGAATCATCGTTTAGTGTAAGTACATCCCCTGACTCTGGGCACTTCGGTCTGTATCATTCCAGGCCTTTCTGTCAAGCCATGTACGTTGTTTGTGTGTCGTCACAAGAATAGGTTTACGTTCTACGTCTTCTACATCTTGTGTGAACCGTCCATCGTGTTTCCCAGGAGGCATTTCTCAGAGTTTGTCAAGAGCACGCTTTGGGGCTGTGAACTCAAACCTACCGGGGAATCCTGGCCCCACCCCTTGCTAGCTGTGTGCCCTCAAGCAGGGTTACCTGTCCTCTCTGAGCCTCGGTTTCCTTATCTGAACAGCGGGATGGTAAGGCTAGGTTTGTTCTAGTCCTGCTCATATTTATTTATCTCCTCTCCTTTGAACGCTGCCTGGAGTGGATGGGCCGTGGTGGCTTTTCGCCAGGCCTCTGTCCACAGGTGTCACGATTGCTGCCTGATCACCACTACTTTAAATGAGGCTATGAGACGTTTTGCAAAGGGAAAGGAGGTCTGAAGGGAACTGGGCAGATAATCCTTAGTTTGCTTAAAAAAAAAATTAAAAAAAAAAGTGAAGGGCGTTTTTCTCCCTGGAAACCACTTGCTAATCTCCAGGATATTGTCTCTTTTCAGGCGAAGGAGGTGGAGGAGACCATCGAGGGGATGCTCCTCAGGCTGGAAGAGTTTTGCAGCCTGACCGACATGGTGAGTGTCTGCCCGGGAGGAGTGGATTTAGGCCCCGGCCAGACTCCAGGTCCTTCCTGGAGTTTTCTGGGGAAGCCATTTTGGTGGCGATTTGGCAACCAGAAGGAATGGGGGCAGCAGCCGACGGTGAGAGCAGGACCAGGCGCGCGCACTCTCTCCCACGGTCTCTCAACACCAAGGCTTCCTGAGGCGGCCATCTTGATCGTGCCCATCCCCCCCCAGATGGCTCTTATTCCACAGAGGAGCCAGGAGTGGGCCACCAGGTGGCACTCTCGGGCACCGATGCGGGGAGCCGTTCAGCGGGGATGCTAAGACTATATTTAACTTTCCTCGGCTCTGCGCGGTCCGCCAGGCAAACATGGAGACAGCCAGGAAATGGCTTCAGGCCTGCAAGGCCTGGGAGGAGCCTCTTGCCCAGGCTGTAGCCCGAGGCAGGGTTGGGCATCGGGTTCCTTCTCAGATCCTTTTGCCGTCTCTGCTGTTGCCTCTTACTCTGTTTTGTTGGATCAAATCCTCTTGGCTGGGTGGGGGAGATGGTGCCTTAGGCCCAGAAGACAAGGTCTCCACTACAAATTTTGCAAAAATCTCCTCCAGATCCTTGTGTCCCCAGCATTGTTGCCAGCCAGGTGTGGGCCCCTGAGGAGCAGTGATAGAACTTTCTGGAAGCTCCCAGCACTCTCGGTTTAAGGCCTGAAGGCCCAAAGCGTAGAGCTCCATATTGTGATCAGGACCCGTGTCTCGGCTGGACCCAGTGGGGTAGATTTGTGCGCCTGTGAAGCACGTGTCCGGAGAAGTGTTTCTGAGAGCCCAGGGGAGGAACGGTCACGGCAGCCCTCTACGTTTATTGAACACCTACTTGGTGCCAGGCACAGTGCAAAGTGCATTTCCCGTATCAGCCCATTTCTCCTTGAAGCAGGCCAACGTGACAGGCACCCCGTCATCCCCATTCATTCAATAGGCCTCCCTCGCGCCACCCTTGGGGACACAACAGTGAACAAGACAGAAGTGTTCCCAAGAGGACCTGTGTGTGTTTCGCTCTTGAGAACCAATTTTCTAGTTTGGGTGAGGGTCCGGGTGGGAGCTGGGTAATGAGGCAGACTTTGAACAGCCCGGACAGCCCTTTCTTCATCACCGGCCGTTGGACACCTGCCCCTGACTGGGTGCCGGGGTGAGCCCGAGGATGAGAAGAAAGTGGACCGTGTCTCCCTTCCCTCTGTGAGAGGAGCCCACTGTGTGTGACCAGCGCTGTTATCCAGTGTGGCAGCCCTCGCCTGAAGGTGTGTTCAAGGTGCAAAAGGAGACTGCAAAGGTTTTGAAGAGGGAGGGTCTAGAAGGAACTGGGCACATGATCCTAAGACTTGATTTGTTTAAAAAAAAAAAGAAAGAAAAAGAAAGAAAAGCAGAGGCGTTAGATTCTGCCTGGGAAATTGGGAAGGCTTTGCAGAGCAGGTGGTGATTAATTTGGGGCTTTGAAGGAGGAACAGAAAGAATTCCGCCGCCGGGGAGGGTGAGTGTCCAGGCAGAGGCACCGGCCCGTGGGTATGGTGTGCTGGGCACAGTGTGGACCTGGGGGGCCCAAAGCCAAAGGGGTAGATTTGGAAGATGGGTGGACCGGTGACTCAGGGACGTTTTGTTCTCAAGTCTCAGCCACCCTCCTCCTTGAAAGGAGACCCACGATCCGCCTAAGGGGCGATCTTGGGGCAGGAGTCAGCCTGGATCGGGAGAGGGGTCGGGCCATCTTGCCTTTGAAACCATCAAAGCTTCCTGTGGTGGGGGAGCCTGTGTGTGTCGCCCAGAGGCCAAGGCGTCAGGCAGTGTGCTGACAAGCCCCTCCCCTAACTGGAAGCCTGGAGATGCACTTATGCAAAGGTTTTAATACCGAGATCACACACATGACCCATGGACCCGGTCCCGCCTGCAGATATGTTGACTGTTTCTGGAAGGAAAAGAAAAAGGAATTCACTGCTGACATTTATAGAATGTCATGCAAAAAAAAAAAAAAAAAAAAAAATCAGGGTTTCTGGCTTCTTTTGGAAGAGCAAAGTTCTGGCTCCCTTGGGTGCTTGGTCCCACCTGGCCAGCATCGGCCGGAGTTGTGTAGTGGCCGCCCCACCCTGGACAGCGTGTGAGCTCTCAGCCTGTCACTGGCCACTGCTCCTGTGGGGCCCCCTGACTCCGTGGCCGCCTGCCAGGTACGTCTATCCCACGCGCAAATGTTTTGTGGGCCGAGAGTATGTTTCTCTGTATTTGGCGTCCTACTGAAAAAGGGCAAATGACACCAGACCAAGAGGGTCCTGTGTTTCAAGAAAGGGAAGAGAGTGCGTCTCCCACCGGAGTGAAGACCATTTCTTGTGTTCATACGCAAACGAGCGTGCCTGCGTTAAGAGAATGTGCCTGGTACGATGCTTTTGTGGCCCCTGCAACAGTGCGCGGAGTTACGGAGACCCTCTTGGCCCCGACACTTGATGCTTAGTTTCCCTGGTGCGCCTGCACGCGTGGCAGAGAGAGGTGTCCAGCTCGGGGCCTCCTTTTCTCTTTTGGTGCAAGCTAGGGATGAGTGGGGACCTCTGGGGGGCAGGTGATGTCACCCCATGGACGTTGTCCCCAGCTCCCTGCTTTGGCCTTTGGCAACAGTGGTCGAGTTAGAGGGCTGAGAGTGGCCAGGCTCCCTGGTGCATAGTCCAGAGAGAAGCCGCGCCTTTTCCGGGAAAATCAGGCACTTAGGAACGAGAGTCCGGCTTCCTGTCTGATGCATTAAGTGCATTGCCAGCCTGCCCTTGCCCTTGATCACCCTGTGTGACTGGAATTCACCAGCCTGTGCCTGCCACCTGTTTAGACCTTAGACGTGAGGCTCGCTGCTGCCACTTCAAGCTCCGAATCCTGCTGCTGCGGGTTCTCGGGCACAGCACGTGCCCTCTCCCTCCCTTTCTCTTCTCTCCTGTAAATGGAGGTCGTGGTTCTGTCCGTTGCCGCATCAGGCAGTGGGGTAAAACGACCACCCGTTTATTACGTGGGCCAGGGCAGGGCACAGAGGGGATGTGGTTCCTGCTGGGGCGGGGATGTCCGCCGTGGCCCTTTCTCCCGCTTGTCTGACGTCTGGGCTGCGAGTGCCGATGGCCGGGGACCGGCTGGTGTCCCCTCTCCCCATGCAGCCTGTCCTCGGGGCTAGTTCGGGCTCCCTTGGCATGGCGTCAGGCCTCCCAGGGCAGGCATTCCGACAGATGGGAAGTGGGAGCCTCCGGGTGTCTGGACGCTTGGGTGTGCCAGCGTCACTTCTGTCCTATTTTACTGGTCAGACCAGTCCCACAGGGCACCCAGATCCAAGGGGAGAGGACACAGACCCCGCGTGCTCACGGAAGGAATGCAAAGGACTTGTGGCCCTCTTCAATCTACGCAAATGGTATCTGTCTCCCAAGAGTTACCGTGCGGACCGGATGAGGTGGGGATACGCGCTGCCCCTCCCCTGCGGTGACCGCAGTGCAAGTGTGGGCGAGGATGTGGGGCAACAGGAACGCTCGTCGCCTTGCTGGCAGAGATGCAAGAAGGCACAGCCACTTTGGAAACCGTTCGGCAGATTTTCAGAAAGTCAAACATGCACTGACCCTGCATCCTGGCGACTGTCATCCGAGATAATTACCCCAGAGAAGTGGAAAGCAGAGACTGCAAAGCCTCGCACCCCAATGTTCGCAGCAGCTTTATTCGCGACGCTCCCAGACCAGAAAGAACCTCGGCGTCCATCGGCGGTAGAAAACGAGGCAATCAGCTGTTGTTTCTTCACACCCTGGCCCTCACGGCGACGCGAAGGAACAAACTGCACACGACATCAGTGAGGTCTCTCCCGAGCGTGAGGCCCGGGGAAAGGAGTCGGGCACAGAATGCGAGCTGTGGTGGCTTCCATGATCCGAAGTTCAAAAATATGCAGAACGAGTCTGTGGTGATGGGAAGTCAGGCAGTGGTTGGCTTTGGGGGCGTGGTCACGACTGGAAAGAGGCAGGAGGGAGCCTTCCGGGGTGATGGGATGTTCCACACGGTGGCCTGGGTGGTGTTTACCCAGATGGAAACGTGCTCACAAAATACGTCCAACTGCCCACTGAAGGCCCGAGCACTTTGCTGTATGTCGTTGCCATTCGATTAAAAATAGTTAAAAATAATTGCTTAGCAGGGTGCCGGCTCTGTATGCCGCTCTGCGTAAATGGTGGCTCCTGGGGTCACCATCGTCATTACGGAAGCACCGGGAGGTGGTGACAGTGATGAGGATTTGTAAGGCCTTCAGCCCTGTGCCCTCTGGAGTTCAGGTGGCTCATCCGGGCCCTGGGAACCCCCACCCCTGGCAGGGAGCGGACTCTTTCTTCGCTCACATAGATGGAGAAAATTCCCTGTTGGCCCTGGGCCAGCACTTGCATTTGGCATTGGTGTGTGTTCTTGGGTCAAGTGCATTTGGCTCTCCTTCCTGGGGGCCCTGAATCATCCTGGACAGCCGTCTTTGCTCGGTGATAACCCCCACATCCGCTGCCCAGACTTCTGGGCTCCGGAGGCCAGCTCTGGGGAGGTGGTGGCAGACCGGGCTGGGGAAGGGTCGGCCAGGCCAATCAACCAGGTTGGGGGTTCGTCCTGGCAGAGGCTCAGATAGGATCGATTCGTCGCTGACCTCTCTGTGTGCTTCTCGGTCGCGAACGAAACGTGCCATCTCAGATTCCATGATGATGCAAAGTAGGTGTGAGAAGCAGAATGTGTTGCTTTCCTTGGACTCCCCTGGAAGAAGAGAAGGGCACAGCGTGGCCACAGACGCCCTGCTGGAGGGACTCTAGGGAGTGGTGAGAGATCACAGTTAACCAGAGGGGACAGCTGTCACAGCTCCACACAGGACATGGTCTCAGGGTGGCCCGGTCTTCCGATTTTTCACAAGGAGCTAGAAATCTGGGCTTCTAAGGGAAACCTCCTTGTTTTCAGATCTTGGCATCTCGCTCGGGTGGGCTTTGGTTTTTTTTTAGACATGATGCGGGCTGGCTCGGCAGAACGCGTCTGCAGACCTCTGGTATTAGAGGTGACCCCGGACCAACCTGGATGGTAACCTTCCACCTCCCACTTTGTAGCCTTCCGACCTTGGGCTGGCTCATTTCGTTTTTCCGTCTTGTGCAGCATCACCACCCATGAAAGGTTAAAGATAAAATCGTTTCTGATTCACAGGGTCTGTTCTCAGCACCAGGCGAAAGCCTACAGAGTGCTGGCATCATGCCCCTCCTCGCCCTCATTTTCGCCTTACAGTTCCCAGCACGTGGGGGAACCAAGAGGAAGCGTTGGGGGCCTTTTGGACCCCAAGGATTACTCTCTACTTTCCCCCCATGCACGCACAGACCGCCATGCAGGCAGGGGTAGACAGCCCCCCGTTATCCACAGTTTCAGCAAGTGGAGAGGGGACTGCCTGCCCAGCCACAGACCCCCTCTTCCTGGGGTTCCTTCGAAGCTAGAGGGAGGCAGGGACGCACGTCATCACTCTCCCCTCTGCAGTGTTCCCCTCACCCCCTCAGGGTGGGTCACTGGGACCAGGCCCTCCTGACTGCCCTTGTTCTCGCCCGATTCGTTTCTTGAGAAAAATGAGCAGAAAGAAAAGATCTGCGTTTGATCTACTGTGTTCTGACCTTGCCGGGAGTTATCTGCTCTTTGTTGCATTACTGAATCACAGCAATTTCTCGAGAGTTCAGCCTTGTGGAGGGATGGGTATGTCTCCAGAAGTTTGGCCTTGGGGGAGCCCAAGGGAAGATGTTGAGGGCTTTTTCCTATCAAGGGTAACAAACGCATGTGCCCGCGGGAGCCAGGCAGGATCTGGACAGGAGTGAAGGGGGCAGGGGCGAGGCATGAGGGAGGGGTGGTGACTGAGGACACCAGAGAGCCCATGCCCCACCCGGAACCAGCAGCCACGGCTCAGCCCGGCCTTCGGTGCCTGGGGGATGTAGGCCCAGTGTTGCCAAAGCGGCTGACTTTCAAGACGTGTTGTAAATCCCCACTTAATCACTTGAATATTTTAAAGCCGTATTTACGTGTTTTATTTTGGAATAGTTTTAGATTTACAGGAAAAGTGAGAAGATGGTATGGAGAGTGCCCACACGCCCCTCATCCAGTTTCTCCCCCCTGTGCTAACATCTCGCGTCAGCCACAGGACCTTTGTCAAAACTAAGAAACCCAGGGGCGACTGGATGGCTCGGTCAGTTAGGCGTCCAACTTCGGCTCAGGTCATGATCTCGTGGTTCCTGTGTTCAAGCCCCGCATCAGGCTCTCTGCTGTCAGCACAGAGGCCGCTTCAGATCCTCTGTCTCCCTCTGTGCCTCTCCCCCACTGGTTCCCCCCCTCCCCCCTCAAAAATACATAAACATTAAAAAACCAAAAAACAAACAAAAAACCTAAGAAACCAACACGGGCGCATTGCTATTCACTACTCTCCATCGTTAGATTTTGATTTTGCCAGTTTCCCGTTAACGTCCAGGATGAACGCGATCCAGGATCACGTGAGATCCCACATCGCGTTAAGTCGTCATGTCTGCTTAGTCGCCTCCTCTGTGGCAGTTTCGGTCTTTCCTTGCTTTTCACGACATTGGCAGTTTCGAGGAGCCCTGGTCAGGTACTTTGTAGAAGGTCCCTCCATTTGGGTTTGTCCGGTGTTTTTCTTATGGTGAGACGGGGGTTGTGGGTTTCTAGAGAGAATCCACACAGGTGAGGTGCCTTCTCATCACGTCGTGTCTGGGGCACGTGGCACCCACACGCCTAGCTTATGTCACCATTTCTCCTTCCCCATCGTTTGTGGTGTCCATCTTGTGCTTTGGGTTATAGTCCGATATCATATTACGTGTTTTGTTGTCCAGATTGTTCCAGATTTGACCATTCGTCTCTTTCAGGTTGGCTCCTGTGTTCCTTTGACATGCCCCATCCTTTATCTTTTTTTTTTTAATGTCTACTTTTGAGAGAGAGAGAGAGCAAGCGTGTGGTGGAGTGACAGAGAGAGAGGAGGACAGATGACCAGAAGCAGTCTCCTCGCTGACAGCACAGAGCCTGAGGCGGGGCTCGACCTCGTGAACCGTGAGATCATGACCTGAGCTGAAGTCGGCCGCTCAACTGACTGAGCCACCCAGGTGCCCCTGTCCTATATCTTCTTAAACACTCCCTTACAGGGGTGCCTGGCTGGCTTGGTCAGAGGAGCACCTAACTCATGATCTTGGGGTCGTGAGTTTGAGCCCCTCACGGGGCATAGAGATTACTTAATAAAAATAAGTTTAAATAAATAAATAAATACTCCCTTACATTCTGGCACTAGAAGATTCTCCAGGCACTATGTTTTCCCTGCCCCAGCCCTAGAAACAGCCATTTCTCCTAGGAAAGTTAGAAATTAAGTCATATATTAAAAAACTTGGGGTGCCTGGGTGACTCAGTCAGTTAAGTGCCTGGCTTCCGCTCAGGTCATGATCTTGAGGTTCGTGGGTTTGAGCCCCACGTCGGGCTTTGTGCTGACAGCTCGGAGCCTGGAGCCTGCTTCGGGTTCTGTGTCTCCCTCTCTCTCTGCCCCTCCCCCCCACTCATGCTCTCTCAAAAATGAATAAACGTTAAAAAAATTTACAAAGGGGCACCTGGGTGGCTCAGTCGGTTAAGCGTCCGACTTCGGCTCAGGTCATGATCTCGCGGTCTGTGAGTTCGAGCCCCGCGTAGGGCTCCGTGCTGACAGCTCAGAGCCTGGCTTTGCTTTGGGTTCTGTGTCTCCCTCTCTCTCTGCCCTTCCCCTGCTCACACTCTTTCTCTCAAAAATAAGCAAACATTAAAAAAACTTAAAAAACAAAAAACAAAACTCACTCTGTGGGCCACATCCAGGCATAGCTGGTGTTGTTTCATCTCCAGAACATTCTTTGAAGGGAAGAACCTGTGTGGTACCCATTTTATAGACAGGGAAACCGAGGCACAGGGAGGTCAGGGCAGAGACTGAGGCCACATGCCACCCTCTCAGGGCCTGTGTGTGCCCTTGTGGGGCCAGGGCATGTGAGGCAGGAGGATACCCAGGACAGTGGGCTTGGAGCCAGGCACCCAAGCAGCACGGTGGCAGCGCTGTGACCAGAGGAGGAGAAGCAGGAGGGGACAGCTTGGTCTGGGACATTCGGGGAACGGGGGTAGCGTCTGAGACCTGGGGCAGGGAGGGTGGTGTCAGCCCGCAGGGCGGTGGGAGCGGGTTCCGGGAGGACCACAGGCGGGTCTCGTGTATTTGGGTAGAAAGGTGAACAGATGTGGTTTTCAGATCATGTTTAACATGAAGACTTTGTGCTGAGCTGTCTCCCTGCGTCAGTTGTCTGTCGCTGCTGAACCCGGGTCCCGAGACGTGGTGACGTGAAACGACGGCCTTCCCAACCTGGCAGCACCTGTGGGTCGGGAGTGTGTGCGGCCCCGCCAGGTGGCTCGGTGGCCCTTGCCGCACAGGCTGCCCACGGGGAGTCGGCTGGGGCCGCTCTCGTCTCGAGGTTCAGCCGGGGCAGGACCGCATCCCGCCCAGTCGGCGGGGGTGCGCCTCGGTTCCCCACTGGCGGGTGCCGGAGGCTGCCCTCCGTCCCCAGCTGCGTGGGCCTCTCTGTCGCCTCAGTTTACTGGTGGCTGAGAAGGCAGGTGAGGAAGGTGGGGGGGGAGAGGAAGTGTGCACAAGCGAGCCAATGAGAGAGAGAGAGAACAAACTGGAATGACAGTCCTCTGTGTGACCCTGTCCCCAGAGTGCCATCTCTCCTTTTGGCCGAGTCCCTTTCGTTAGAAGTGAATCGCCAGGGCCAGTTCACAGTCCCGGGGGGTGGGGGGTGGGTCACGCAGCGGCTGTGCAGGAGGCAGCGGTCACTGGGGAGTGTGTCAGGAGCCGCCTGTACGAACCCTGCCAAACACCCTGCCGGACGGTCTGTCCTCACCGCCTGCCAAGGAAGCCGGAGCCATTGTCACTGCTTTGCCGTCCAGATAAGCAAAGGAGGGCTCAGAGAGGTGCAGTGACTCGCCCGAGGTCACACAGCTCAGACTCCAGCCTGAGTCCAGCCTCTAGGGTGCCCGCTGGTGTTCCCCGACTTCTCTCACACTCCAGCTCCAGCCTGGCCTCGGAGCTTAGCTGAAGACGCAGATTCCCGGCTGACCCCAGGCAGACTAAACCAGACATGGAGGGGCCTGGGAATCAGCATCGGGCAGGTTGCCGTGGGGGATCCCGATGCTCCCTGGAGTCTGAGAGCAGCTCCCGCATCCTAAGGGCATGATAACACGGAGATGACGTGTCTCTCTCTCTCTCTCACACAGTGACGGGTTAGGCGTGGTCTTTGGCTCTTGAGGACAAAAACAGAGGCAGAGGTGTCCGATTTCAGGGATCACGGGAGAGGTGTGGCTTCATTAAAGGTCATAGCCACGTTGGGAGCCCTTCCAAGCAGAAGAAATTGAAAATTAAATGAGATGGTGTGTGGGAAGTGCTTAGCGCGGTGTCTGCATATGGGAAGCACTTTGATACTTGGGAGCGGTGGTTTTCATTCACGTTATTGATGAATGTTAATGATCATTAACTTGTTGGTATTATTAATTTCAGGGCAGTGAAAATGTGACTTACCCGACTTGGGTTTGGAGAAGAGATTTCGGGTCTTTCCCTTTGCTCCAGTTGAGTGGTTTAGAAAACAGATCTTATTTTGGGACTGGTGTTGGCAGGTGTTCGCGGGGGAAACGGCAGTAAACGATACATGGGTCGGTCTGGGTCCCCACTCAGGACTCTGGGTTCTGGGTTGTCCCCGGGTCTGTCCTTGTGCAGGATGCCGCTCGACATCGTGGCCATCCGCGAGGTCCCTGCAGACCCTGGGCGACCCCGGAGGCAGGCCGGAGGCCGGGGTAACGGGGCAGAGGGCCTGACGAGCTGTTCTGTTTCTTGCAGATCAGGAGCGACACTTCACAGATCTTGGAGGAAAACATCCCACTCCTTAAGGCCAAAGTGACAGAAATGCGTGGCATCTATGCCAAAGTGGACCAGCTAGAGGTGTGTCTGAGATGATGAGCTTTCTTTGTGAGACCTGTGGGCCTGTTCTGGTTCCTTCCTCCTCTCTTCCAAAGTGCTGATTGGGCCTCCAGAGCGTCGGGTGTTAGACCCAGTACAGGGGGTTGGTGGCGAAAGAGGGCGTACTTACACGGTATTGTAAAAGCTGTGACAAATGTGAATTCATATAAAGTACCCCACTTAAAAGTCCAGGTATGGGGCGCCTGGGTGGCTCAGTTGGTTAAGTGTCCGACTTCAGCTCAGGTCATGATCTCACGGTTTGTGGGTTCAAGCCCTGCGTTGGGCTTTCGCTGCCCCTCCCCCACTCATTCTCTCTCTCTCTCTCTCTCTCTCTCTCTCTCTCAATAAATGAATAAACATTAAAAAAATTTAAAAATCAGACTTTTTAAAAAAGGTTTTTTAATTTATTTTGAGAGAGAGAGTGGGGGGGAGGGGTAGAGAAAGAGGGAGAGAGAGAGGATCCCAAGCACTGTCAGCACAGAGCCCCATATAGGGCTCGAACATACGAACCGTGAGATCGTGACCTGAGCCGAAGTTGGATGCTTAACCGACGGAGCCACCCAGGTGCCCCTAAAAATCTGGCTTTTAAGCTGCTTTTGGAAATTCAAAAGCTTTGATAGCACTTAGCTCACATTTCTTTAAATACTTTAATCTCCAGGTTGTATTTCTCAAGGTATAAATACATGAAGTACACACATCTTTTTTTTTTATGTTTATTTTTGAGAGAGAGAGAGAGAGACAGAGTGCAAGTGAGGGAGGGGCAGAGAGAGAGGGAGACCCAGAATCGGAAGCAGGCTCCAGGCTCCGAGCCGTCAGCACAGAGCCCGACGCGGGGCTCGAACTCACCAGCTGTGAGATCATGACCTGAGCCAAAGCCGGATGCTTAACAAACTGAGCCACCCAGGCGCCCCTGAAGTACACACATCTTCCGTGTATAGTTCAGTGAATTTTTACACACAAAACCCCCATGTGAGGACGACCCGAATTGAGAAGGAGAACGTTTCTAAGCCCCGGGCTGTAATTTTGTAGAGCCGGGTGGCACCTGCCCCTCAGACAAGGCCCGTGTTCTCCAGCATACCGCAATCCCCACCACGCCCTACTGCCTCACTGCTGACTTCCCTCACCTGCCTTGTTCCCGTGTGAGCACCAGGCTAAGCGCATCGTAGCTCATTTTTCTCCTCGCTGCACGGTACCCTCACTGTCCCATTTCCCAGAGGAAGAGCATAAACTCCAAGAGGTAAGCAGCGTTCCCAGGGTCACACAGCTCATTCCCTGAAGCTGGGACCTCAGCCTGCGTCCCCTGGAGCCCAAGCTCTTACCCGTACCGGGGCCCTCAGCTTGGGATCCTGGCTCCTTACACAGCGAAAGCCCGGGAGGCTTGAGGGAGCTTGCAATTAAATAGCGGTCACCTGGACGGAGGGGACGTGAGCCGCTCCGAGCCACGGAGGAAGGGAGCACGGCAGTCACCACTAGAGCTGGCAGAGTTAACATTCTTGTCAGCAGAGAATGAGGCAGGAATATAATTAAAACTTTGCCCTTGGAATCGCTGATTCATTTGAATTTTATTCCACACGTTTGACCGAGGAAAGAAAGAAAATGGGAAGGTTTGGAGCCCTGGCCCAGCTCTCAAGCCCAGCGCTTCCCTTAACAGTCAGCCCACTGAGACTTACTGAGGGCCTACTGTGTGCGCTGCGGGACTCTCACGGGGAGAAAGGCAGGTGCAGCCCGCGGCCGTGTTCCAGCAGGAGGGGCCCGGCCGCAAAGCGCTCCCACAGTGGTTCCCGGCGGCCACCATAACACATGCCCACAGACTTAGGGGCGTCAAGCGACATGGGTTTATATCTTACAGCTCCTGATGTTGCAAGTCCCAATGTGTCTTGTAGGCTGAAAATTGAGGTGTTAGCGGGGCTGGTTCCTTCTCGAGGCTCTGGGGGGCCTTTTCCACCTTCCAGAAGCTGCCCGCATTCCTTGGCTTGTGGCCTCTACCTCCACATCCACCCCACCTGTAGCGCCTTCCAGTCTCTCTTACGCTCTGACCCTCCTGCTCCCCTCTGACAAGGACCCTGTAGTCCCCCGGGTCACCCGGCATCATCTCCCCGTCCTCAGTCCCATCTGCAGAGTCCTTCTTGCCCCTATAATATCTTCGCAGGTTCTGGGAATGAGGGTGTGCCCTCTCTGGGGGCCGTTTTCCTGCTGACCACAGTGGCCGAGGGAAGGAGGCAGGTGCTCTGGAGGAAGGTGCTGCCCGAGGAGTGGAAAGAGCCCCTGGAGGAAGAATGGAAGGGGTGATGTTAGGTGGAGGGGGGACGGGCAGGGGGGACAGCTCGGGCAGAGGCTCAGAGGCAGGACGGAGTTGAGCTCGGGGGCAGGAGGGACATGGGGACGCTGGGAGGATCCCGGGATGGCCTGATGATGGGAACGTGACCAGAGTGGGGCTGGAGAAATCGGGCAGCAGGAGCCCTGTTGTCAGGATTTTGGCCTCTTCATCCCAAGCGATGGGGAGCCACTGATGAGACAGGATAGTCCCCACGGCAGGGTGTTGGTGCTGTTGACGCTTCGGGCCTGACATTCTCTGTTGTGGGGCATCCTGTGACGTAGCAGCGTCCGGGTCTCCACCCACGAGATAGCATTCCCCCTCAACCCTGGCTCTAGAGTCCTACTGCCTGGGTTCGGATCCTGATGCTGTCTCTTTCCTTGTGTGACCCCCCTGGCAAATTCCAAGTCTCTGCTCCCCTGTAAAATGGAGTGACAGTAGTGAGGTTCCTGAACCCAAATCTTTTTTTCTTTTCTTTCTTTTTTTTTTTTTTTTTTTTTTTTAGCATTTTTAATTTATTTTTGGGAGGCAGAGAGACAGAGCATGAGCGGGACAGGAGCAGACAGAGAGGGAGACACAGAAGCCAAAGCAGGCTCCAAGCTCTGAGCTGTCAGTACAGAGCCCGACGTGGGGCTCGAACTCACAAGCAGTGAGATCATGACCTGAGCTGAAGTCTGCCGCTTAACCGACCGAGCCACCCAGCTGCCCCCTTGAACCCAAATCTTACCAGTATTTACTTGGCCAACATTACTTGAACGCTCGTTATGAGCTACCCTGAGATATGGGTATGAGCGTCCTGGTCCCCTGCTAGTGGCCTGTGGGGGTGCTGGGTGAGGACCTGGGCTGGATGAGATAGGTTGGCTGTGTCAGCACCTGCAAAGCAGGGGCCTGGCCAGACCTGTAAGAGAGACCCGCTTCCTGGGGGTCTCTTCACACGAAGGACTGAGAAATGAAGGAATAAGCCTGGTGGGGGGGTGGACAGCTTGTGCAGATGTCCCAAGGCTGCAAAGACCAAGGCCTTTCAGGCAGTTGTGGGTGGTGTAGATAGAGCTCAAGGTTAGGGGTGGGCACAGACTGACCGTGTTGGGCCGAGTCGTGGAGTTTGGACCCCGTGGTGAGAACGACAGGACTCTTCAAAAGTGATTGCAAATACTATACTATTATTCCCTCCCCAACCCCGAGAAAATCCAAAAAGACTTTTGAAGCGTTCCATTCACAACCCATGGAACACCGAACACGTGCTAAGAACTGAGTGTATTTACCTGGTTGTGCAATCATCACCACTACCTGATTCCAGGAAGTTTTCATCGTCCCCCGAAGAAACTCTGTAACCACCAGCAGCCACGCCCCAGCCCCTGGCGGCCACACATCCACTTTCTGGCTCTATGGATCTGCCTCTTCTGGATGTTTCACACTAACGGTATTATACAGCCTGTGGCTACAATGCCTGGCTTATTTCACTCACGATGATGTTTCGGGGGTTCATCCAGGCCGTAATATGTGTCTGATCTTCATTCCTTTTTTTGGCTGAATAATATTCTAGTGTGTGGATGGACACGCCACATTTCGTCTATCCTTCATCGGTTGATGGGTACTTGGGTCATTTCCCCTTTTTGGCTCTTATGAATAATGCTGTGAACACGCACGTCTGCGTTTTTGTGTGAATCTGTATTTTCATTCCTCTCGGGTGGAAACCTAGGAGTGGAAATGCTAGGTCATACCAGAACTCTTTTGGGGAACTGCCAGACGTGTTCCAAAGTGACGTGACTATGGCATTTTACGCTCGCACCAGCGATTACTACGAGTTTTAGATGGAAATGGCACACTCAGATGCCGGCAGGATCCGGGGCTGTACTGAGTGACCGGGTGCTACACGACCAACCCCAAGGCCCCCTCCCCCATTCCTTCCAACAGCTGCAGCTGAGAAGCACCCGTCCCCTTCAGTGGGCTAGGATCACCAGGCTGCCACAATCCCCACTCTGCCCTAGAGTCTCCCCAATGTTGAGGCTGAGTGGCATTTGCCTCGTATCAGCCTCCCCTGGGCTGTTGCTTTCCTTAGAGTAGAGGTATTTCTCTGTAACTGGGTCTCTGTTAAAAGGAGGAAACACTGAGCTAGTCCAGGGGGGTCTTGGACGAGAAGCCGGTGCGAAAATACATATTTCCCACTATGAAGTGTGTGCTTTAGGAGCTTATGAGAACCTGATGTGCATTGGACCGGGACAGGTAGATTCCAGAGCCATGTGGCCCCGGCCCCAGAACTGCCCCTTGGGTAGCTCTGTCACCCTCCAGAATCTGTTTCTTCCTCTGTAAGTTGGGAATATGTCTTCCCTCCTGGCAGTCATCGTGGGGCATTAGGCCAGCAGCTGGCACTAGGTCCCTGAGGTGCTCGGTGAAGCCCAGCACTGTTTTGCTGGCTGTTGCCACAGACAGGGGTGAGCGTATCTGGGACGGCTGCTCGCTGTCAGGGCCTCCCGGGGTGCCCAGGACCACCCTGCTCTCAGATCAGTGCCACCTGCCAGGAGGGGCTTGGGGACCACAGGGTGACCTCTCAGTGCAGCACTTGGGCCTTTCTTAGTTTTGGTAATAAAAACTAGCACACACAGGGCACCAGGGATTCGAAGTGCTTTCCTCGGGAGAAGGCGCTCCAGCCCACGGCCGCCCCGGAGGACAATCCCGTTATTCGTCCCACCCGACCGAGAAAGCAGGGGAGGCACAGAGAGGTGGGGTGATCTGCCCACGGTCACACAGCTAGGGAGCGGCAGAGTGGGGGTTGCAGAAGTCTGCTCCTGAGTGCTCCCCAGAGCCAAATGTTGGCACCTCTCTGCAGACAGTGCTCCGGTCTGAAGCGGGGACCTTTTGCCCGAAGCGACCATACACGTCAGTACTGACCAATATGTTTTAAAACAAAACAATGGGGCTTTCCTCTCTCCCCCCTCCCTCCCTCCCTCCTGCTAGTAAAAGTAGTATATTTTCACGTAGGGAAGATTACGTAGGGGGCGCCTGGGTGGCTCAGTCGGTTAAGCGTTCGACTTCAGCTCAGGTCATGATCTTGCAGTTCGTGGGTTCAAACCCCATGTCGGGCTCTGTGCTGACCAGCAAGCACCCTGGAGCCTGCTTCAGATTCTGTGTCTCCCTCCCTCTTTGCCCTTCCCCCACTCGTGCTCTGTCCCTCTCTCTCAAAAATAAATAGACATAAAAAATTTTTTTAATAAATAAAAAAAAAAGACTACGAGTCCCCCCTATTCCCGAGACGCAGCCACCAGAGTGGTCACCATCCTGTCCCCCAGCCCCATCCGCTCTGGTGGCTGCATCTCTCCTGGTCTCCCCGAACCAGGTCTCTCCCGGGCTGCCCTTGGCTGGCATTTCCGACCTGCGAGCGTGCATTCCTCAGCTCCCCCCCAGACTGGAGGGAACAGGGGGTGCATACAGTTGGAATCGGCTGGCGGACAGGGACTGCGGGGCCGTCTTCCGTGTTTTACAAGTAGCTGTGCCGCCCAGGGAGGCCTCAGAGCCCAAGGGCCGGAGCCCTGGTCAGGGGAAGCCTCCTGGCCCTGTGGCCCCTTGTCTTCTGTCCCCCCCGCCACATCTGATGTGGCTTATTCGGCCTTTCAGCTGCCAGAACCCTGGGGCCACAGTGGAGCAACGATGTGGTGTCTTTTTGCTACGGATGTGCCCATTCGTGCGTGGATTCTCAGGCACCTGCCGTCCAGGGGAACCCCGTGCAGCCCACCAGGTTCCGGTCTTGGCCTTGTGAATAACACTGACTCAGCACCTTTTCCTTCGGAACCTACGTTCTGGAGGCAGTGGACGAGAAGTTCGGAGGGCGAGGAGGGCTAAGGAGACAGGGAAAGCAGGAGTCTCCACGGTGATGGGGGCTGCGTTAGATTAGGCGGCCGGGGAAGGCCTCTCTCTGGAGGGGACTGTCAGTCCAGGCCCTGAAAGCTGGGTGACGTTCACCCCATCAAGAACAGAGAGCAGGGCCTGGCCTGGAGACAGCAGGTGGAAGGGTCCTGTGGTGAGTGGGGCCTGGCATTTCCAGGGAACCCGAAGGAGGGGAGGCCAGTGTGAGGAGGAGAGGGCAGGGCCGGATGGTGGGCACCCTGTAGGCAGTGGGGGGCCATGAACTTCCTTCCAGTGGAGGGAGGCTCCCTCCTAGTCTCCTTCCTCTTCCTGGCGAGAGAAGATCTCTGCTAGCCTACTGCGGGAGCGGGAGCGAGGGAGGCCCACAGAGGTGTGGCTCGTCTGATGTGGCTCTGGAGTCGCTTCCTTTGGTGGCCTTCGCCTTCTGTGCTCGCAACACGGGAACATGCCCGCGCACTCGAATACACGTGCGTATAAACACACAAGCTCACACGAGCACAGGCACACGAACACGCTTAAATACACGCACGCTATGAACATGCACACACGTGAGTGCGGGAACACCCGTGTGCTGGGTGAAGGGAAAGGTGAAGATACACCACAGGCTGCAGATGAGCAGGTTTGACGTGTCTGCGCCTGCATGGAATTTTTTTTTTTTTTAATTGGGAATTATTGCTAACATGGGTAAAAACTCAAGGCTTTTCATAAAATCTGCAGTTTTTTTTTCTTTTCGAAATGATACCTGACGTTTATTGAGCTCAGTATGTGCTAAGTAAGCACTCCCCTGCTTAGCAAGGTTGGTATTATTCGTATTCCATATAGTAATATCATCATTATTATCATTTACTAGATAAGGAAATTGAGGCTTGTAGAAAGTTGCATACAGCTTGTAAGGGGCAGAACTGGATTCTAATCCAGAGAGTCTGACCCAGGTTCTCTCTCTCTCTCTCTCTCTCTTTTTTTTCTTTCTTTCTTTCTTTTTTTTTTTTTTTTTTTTTTTTTTTTTTGAAACTGGGTATTTTGCATCAAAGGCCTGGAGCAGAGCAGCCTCTGTGGGCCTGGACCCTGCATTCCGGGTCACCCCAGTCTCCACGCAGCCCTCTTTACCTGCTTGTCACCTGTCTGCCCCTTAGCAAGCAGCCTCTGAGTTTGAGACTCTCTGATGTTCACTAACTATTAAAGTGAGTGTTTTGGCAATTTTTTTTTAATGTTTATTTATTTTTGAGAGAGAGAGCACCAGCTGGAGAGGGACAGAGAGAGAGAGACACACAGAATCTCAAGCAGGCTCCAGGCTCCGAGCTGTCAGCACAGAACCCGACGTGGGGCTCAAACTCACAAGCTGTGAGATCTTGACCTGAGCTGAAGTTGGATGCTTAACTGACTGAGCCACTCGGGTGCCCCCATTTGGGCAATTTCTAAAAAAACCTGTTTTTAGGGGCACCTGGGCGGTTCCAGTCAGTTAAGTGTCCAACTTTGGCTCAGGTTATGATCTCACAGCTCATGAGTTCCAGCCCCACATCAGGCTCTGTGCTGACAGCTCGGAGCCTGGAGCCTACTTGGGATTCTGTGCCTCCCTCTCTCTCTGCCCCTCCCGCCCTATGCTGTGTCTCTCTGTCTCTGTCTCTCTCTCTCTGTCAAAAATAAACATTAAAAAAAAATTTTTTTAGGGGCCCCTGGGTGGCTCAGTCAGTTGGGCGTCCGACTTTGGCTCAGGTCATGATCTCACGGTTTGTGGGTTTGAGCCCCGCGTTGAGCTCTATGCTGACAGCTCGGGGCCTGGAGCCTGCTTTGGATTCTGTGTCTCCCTCTCTCTCTGCCCCTCCCCCGCTCAAGCTCTGTCTCTCTCAAAAATAAACATTAAAAATATCTTTAATAAATGTTTTTTAAGGAGCAGAACTGGATTCTAATCTAAACCCTGTTTTTAATTAAGAAGGCTTTGCAGTCTGACGGATGTGCACCCGAGTCCCTTCTCCTCCACCCACTGGCTGTGTGACTTTGGTTAGGTGACCTAACCTCTCTGAACCTCGGTTTCCCTCCTCTGCAAAATAGAGGCTAAAACCAGGGTCCCTATGGGGAGAAGGTGAGAGGTCACAAGTAGAGGCCCCGCGAGGCCCCCCGTGGGGCCGTTACTGTTATCATCAGGGTGTCTGAAGGTGCCCCCGCTGAGCAGGCCCTGCCTGGCGTCCTCAGGAGCCCACAGGGCAGCGGTGATGGAGGGCCGGGTGTCTACGCAAACCGTGCTCCAGCCCGTGGCCAGTGTGGCATCCCCGTCTGTCTCTTCTCTCCACTAGGCCTTCGTCAAGATGGTTGGGCACCACGTCTCCTTCCTGGAGGCCCACGTGCTTCAGGCCGAGCGGGACCACGGGGCCTTCTCGCAGGCTCTGCGGAGGTGGCTGGGCTCCTCGGGGCTGCCCTCCTTCAGGAATGTGAGTATCTCCCCGCCTCCCGCCTCCTCCCAGACCCCAGAGAGGGGAGAGGGGCTCAGGAAGTGGGAGTTCAAAGGGCATGTCTCACTCGCACAGACAGGAAACGGTGTCTGGCTGGCAGGCCCAGGTGGCTGGAGTGTCTCCGTCCCTCCCTGGGGCGCCTCTTCTCGCTCTGAGCTTGGAGCTTCAGTGCTGTGACCGCTTGTGTATTCACCCACCATTTATTTATTGAGCGCCTGCTGTTTGCTGAGCACTGTGGTCCATCTGGGGTTACTGAAGTGAGCAGAGACAGCCCCTTCCCTCCTGTCCTGTCCTTGCACACATAAGGACGTGCTCAGGGTGACATTCAGAATTCAGGGTGGGTCCTTCTGGAGGCACGAGTCGGCCTCAAGTCGACCAGAGTGGCCGGGGGCGGTGGAGGTCTGGGGACGGAGGGACAGCCTGCATGTGGCCCTTTGTGACTTACAGAGGCCTCTCCTCTCCACATCTCTGCTTTCCCGGAATCCTCCCTACGACCCCAAAGGAGGGATCATTGTATCCCTTTTGCTGATGGAAAAACTGAGGCCAGACTGATCCTGCAGTGGAGACCTTCAATGTTTAAAACACAGCCGTCTTCTCAACTTATCTGCTGGTCACCCGGTCCAGGGGACACGGGACAACGTCCGGAGACATTTTGGTTGTGACTAGATGTGAAGGGTGCTGTTGGCATCTGGTGATTAGGCACCAGGGATGCCGCTGAACACCCTACAGTGTGCAGGACAGCCCCGCTTCCCCCCCCCCTCCCCACCACCACGGCAGGAGATTCTCTAGTTTGAGAAACCCCGCCTCTAGTTTGAGAACGCCCCGCGTTCGATAATTGTAGCGACGGTTTCTGCCGGGTCTGTTCGAAGTGCTTTGTGTGCTGGGTTATGTGGCATCTCATTCCCATGCCAGGCTTTGGAGGAGGGACCTTTATACCACCCCCATTCTACAGATGGGAAGGATGAGGCTCAGTGGGGTGAAGGGACTCGCCCAAGGCCACACGACCTGGTGTGACGAGGCTGGGGTGGACCCTGGTTGGCCCCTCTCTGAGGCCTCGCCCTTCACAGCTCAGCCAGCCACCCTGTCCTGCCCCCGCCAGGGGTTTCTCACTGTTCCTTGGGTCTGCCCGGGAAGCCCCCCTCCCTCCCACGCCTCTGTCTGCTGCCTGCCTGCGTATTTCCACTGTGTTTACTGCGTGCCAGGCGCTGCACTGGGCATTTCGTACACGCTGATTCACTTACCTTTCCCCAACGTCGTGTGCGCCCTGGGCATCAGCGTTATTCCGATTTGATAGGGAGGGGGATGGAGACTTGGTAGGTTTCAGGGGTTGCGGTCTTACCGCCCACGGACAGAATGGAGCAGGTGAACTCGTTCTATTTGGCCAGGCAGTGTTATTTGAACAGTGTGCCTTGGGGTGCCTGGCTGGGCTTCGCTGTCTAGTCCCTGCCAGGACCCCACTGCTCCGTCTTCTTTTACACCTGCCCGAGGCATGTGCTTCCACGTGAGTGCCTTGCCCAAGGCCAGTAACAGCTAGACAATGGCCTCACCTGTCTCATGGTCTAGGAACTCCTGTTGATCCTTCAGAGGCTAAGTTAATGCCACCTCTTCTCAGAAGCCCTCCAGGGTTGCCCCATCTCCAGAGAAATGCTATCTTTCTGCTTTCCAACAATGATGAAGTCAGGAGCTGTTTGTTTTTTGTTGTTGTTTTTTCTTCCTCTCCCTTGAGATATGATGACCGTTCCCGGGTAAACAGGAACCCCCAGTCGCCCCCAGGAACCTCCAGAGCACCCAGTGCTCTGCCCACTGAGGGCTTAGAAGCACATCGGGGGAGGAAGATCAGAGGACCGTGGCTGCCCCTGGCCCCCAGCAAGTATCCTAACAGTGGGACCTGTCGGGCCCTTGGTCTTTGCACTTTGCAGTCTTTCTCTGTGCTCTGCAGTTGTCCCCGTGTGGTCGGCACTAGCGTCCCCATTTAGAGGCAGAGACCAGGTCTCAGAGATGGTGAGTCGTGCGTCTGAGTTCAGTGCTGGGGTTGGAGCTCAGGCCTGCAGGCCCCTGAAACTGGGGTTCCCCTGCCCCCTCCCGCAGCAGGATCCCACCTGGGTGTGGCTGGGCATGCCGGAACCTGCACCCTCTCATCTCTACCAGACTCGGGGGGGCCCCAGGCCTGCCTGTGGTGACCTGTTCCAGGAAGTGCATCCCAGCCAGCCGTGGTGAGTCATTCAGCAAGCCAGCATATCAATCTTGGCCCCAGGAGGGCTTTGTCTGGGGCAGGTGGTGCAGGCGAGGGTGTGCACACGTGTGCGTATGTGCACCTGCACCCAGGGTGTGAGCTGGAGGAGTCCTTCTAGAACAATGGTCGTTGCACCTCACGCTGGAGCCCTGACTCGGCGGGCACCAGACATCCCGCCCTGTGACGTGGTCGGGTCATCGTCCCTATTTTGCAGATGAGGAAACTGAGGCACCAAAGAGTCGAATTGCTTGTTCACCCGGAAGGTGGTGAAGCTGGGATTCAGATCTGTGAGGCCTGGGCCCATTGGGTCGCCACTTGGCCCCGCGCCCTTTCTGTGCCCCGCTCTGCCGCTGGAACCTCCATCTGGGGGGTGGGGGTTCTCCTAGAGCGTCAGGATGGGTTCCCCCAAAGCCACTCAGCTGGGCTTAAGCCCGTTCCCCTCAGTGTCTGTCTCAGGTGCACACTTCCCTCAGTGAGCCTACAAGAGGCCTCCCTCCTCCCCAGCCCCCGCCAGCCCCCAATTCCACCTCCCGCCCTCACCCGCCCGCCTCACGACTCTGAGGGCCCCCGAGGGTCCCCGAGGGCCCCGTGGAGTGAAGAGTGGGGCAGAGGTATTTGGGTCTCACTTGGCCCCGTGGAAATGCTGACAAGGGGTCCTTTCCCTGTGGGGTGAGCCTCCTACCCCTCCCCTGAAAGCCCAGCACCCATCACTGCCCCCCAAGACCCTTCCGGAGTCAAGGAGGGATGGCGGCCCCCCCCGCGGGGCCCAGGAGGGAGGGCCCTCTGCTTTCAGCCTGGAGCTGGGCAGGGGCCTTTGGGGGTGTGTTTCCCACCCTTCCTGCCATTCCATTAGCTGGAGTGGGATTCCTGGGGAGGGCAGGGGGGCACGGAGAGAAAACCGGTCCTTGTTTTTATTAACTTGGCCAGCCCCACCCGCCCTCCGTCCTGCCCTCCTCCCTCTCTCTCCTTCCTCGGTTTGCATGTGTGGGGGGAGGCCCGACGAGGGTGCAGGGCAGCCGGGCTGGGGTCTCCCAGCGCGCCGGGAGCAGGGCCAGGAAACAGTCCCCCCACCCCTGTGCCCAGCACCAGGGGCCTAGGCCTGCCCCCTGCCCGTGTGACTTGTTGCTGGCCCGGCCGGGGCTGGCTGAGGGCGCCCGGGCGTGCCAGCCTGCGGGTACCACCTCCATCACGAGCCCCTGAACCCTGGGCCTTTTACCTCTGACCCAAGCTGCCGGGGGCGGGGCGGGGCAGGCAGTCCGTCCACAGACTGAGGGGAGGGCTGACTGGTGCCCCAGGCCTTCCGTGCCCCGGTACAAAAACGTACACGGTCCGTGCTCCGATTTTAATGCTAATGCACGTGTTTCTCTGGTCCACGGTCCTTCTCTTCATCCTGCGCTACGTGAACGTTTTCCATTAGACCTTTACGTGGATTCTTACAGCGTTCCAAGATTGTGCCTTGTGGATTTGAAGCGAGCATCGCGCCTCTCTTCCCCTGTAGCTAAGCCCCATCTCTGGCATCTTTTGGCCGCGGGTCCGTGGGCAAGTCGCTGTAAGCCCCGGGCCGCTCAGCTGCTGGTTCGCGGACACGGGCGTGATCACAAAAGCTCTGCTCGCTGGGAAGCTGGTTTGGGTTTGATGCGAAGGGACGAGGGCCTCCACCGAAGCAGTGAGAATGGAAAGGACGAGGAAGACTGTCCGAAGGAGGGTTCTGTGGGCATTGGCGGATCTGCAAAGCCAGCGCTGCCTATAAATAATGGAGCGATTCAGGACAGACCGCCTCCTCATCCAGGGGGGCGCAGGTATCGTGGGGATGGTGACACAGAGCCGGCCCTGCAGCGGCGTGCACCATTCTCCACCTCCCCACGCCGCGCAAGGCCAGAGTGCTGCTTTTAGCCCCATTGTACAGGCAAGCAAACTAAGGCACAGAGAGGGTAAGTAACTTACCCAAGGTTACACAGCTGGGCATCAGGATACGAGCCCACTTTCTTAACTCTGTCCCCTCTTGCCTTCAGAGAACACTGTGATCTCTTCCCCCAGCATGCTTGTGTCTAGGGGGAAGAGATCACAGTGACCAAATCCTAAGAAAATTCAGTATATAGTTGCCTCGAAAGGGGACCCCGGCTTGCTCTGAGGGAGTCAAGGATGGCCTCTGAGGAAGGGCCATGTAGGCTGGGGCCTGGATGGGGAGTAAGTCAGTCTGAAGACAGGAGAAAGGGTGCTCCTGGCAGAAGGCACCGTGGGCCCAAAGGCCTCGGAAGGGGCCACACGCAGTGCCGAGCAGCGGTCAGAAGTGCGGTGTGGGTCGGCTGAATGGACAAAGCGGGGAGCTGGGGGACATGAGGTCAGGGCCAGATTAGACAGGGTCTCAGGCCACACAGAGGAGTTTAACATTATTCTGAGGGCAATGGGGAGCCATGGAAGGCTTCACAGCAGGGGAGTGTCACGGTAAGCCTGCTTCACTCGGAGAACTGCCAGGGCTCCTCCTCTGCCCTGAGCGAGGGCTGGCATCCAGGGTCAGCACTGTCTTGTTGAGACCTGGATGTGAGAATTGAGTGGGGCGAAGGGTGCCCTCCAAGCTCTCAGCTTCAGTTGGTAGGGGGAGCGTCCTCAGCCTAGAAACGTCACGTGTGGTGCCCTGAACGCCCCGATCTTTGCCTCCCCCACAATCAGAAGAGAGAACAGAGGCTCCAGGTGGGGGACCCAGGCCTCCTGGATGAGTGTCTGGGTTCCAGAGACCCCGCCCGAGGACGTGGCTGTCAGCCCAGGTCGGCACCCAGGGCCCTTCACATCCGGAGATCTTTCTCGGCGTGTGTGGAAATGGAAGCGTGAGGTGGAACTGGAGCCAGGGGGGGCTCGGGCCTCCGAAGGGCAAGGGAGACCATGTCGGGTGTCGCTGTTGTCCCCTTGGCCCAGGCCCGGTCGCACGGGGCCCAGTGGCCACCCCTGGTGTTCTGCTGACCGCACCGGGCCTCGCTCTTCTGCGCCTGTGCCCGGAGGCACAGAACCACCTCACTCATTTGTTTGTTTGGTTTTCTGCCGAGCCAAAACATCTTGCTCACGAGGCGTCATTCTGATTAAGTTTCCGATGGATAAGAGTGCGATGCTTTCCAAGGAAATCTCTTGGGCTAATGGCAGAACCGCTTGGGGCCTGACGCCCACACAGAGCCGGGCTGCCCGGTTAGATTGCGGCCTGGCCCGGCCTAGCCTGCCCGGCCCACCTCTTCACCCGACAGATGCCCGCCGGGCAAGCCAGTAGTGTAAAGGAGCGTGTCTGCCGGGTGTGGGCCAGTAAGGAAGGGTGGGAAGGGAGGCACATGGCAGAGCCCGGGCCTCCTCTAAAGCAGGAGAGAACGTCCGCAGCTCCCTGCACGGGAACGAAGTGGTGGCCGACCGTGGCCAGATGTTCCTATTTCAGAGAAAGGTGGCCGTCGAGAGTCTTACATGAACCTTCTGACGTCAAAAAGTCAGTAAGTCATTCTTGTAAGTGTTGAGCGCTGGGGGGAAACGTGCCGCAGCTGTGAGTTGTGCCCTGCATGCTCCCAGCTCTGGGTTTTAGGCTGATGGCCTGTACCCCACAGACGTCACCTCTCCAGGGGCTTCTGGCAGCAGGGAAGAGCGAGGAGGCATCCTCTTTGCCTCTTTGCACCAGCCCCTGCAGGGACCCTTCAGCCTTTTCGTAGTGGCGTGTCCGCTCTCGCTCCAACGATCACGGTTCTATTGAGCACGTATACGAAGGGCTTTCTGTGCCTTGTCACCGCTTCCCCATAACAAGCCTGGAGGTGGCTGTTGTTATTCCGGTTCGTGGGGAAGGGACCGGAGGTTCAGAGGGGTCTATTTACTTGCCCAGGGTCACGGAGTGTAAGTGGTAAAGCAAGGATCTAATCCAGCTTTGACCTTGTTCAGCGCGTCTCTCCCCTTGCTCTGTGCTCCTGCTAAGGGCGCAGACCTCAGCCTCAATGGTCATGGTTGCACACTGAAGGTCCTTAGGTCAAATGTGCCCTACCCACGGAGGGTCTTCGCCCCACTTGGGGTGTGCGTGTCTGTGTGCGTGTGTGTTCAGTTGGAATTAGTTGCCAGCCTTTTTATTTTTTTAAGTGTATTTATTTTTTTGAGAGCGATAGAGAGCGAGTGGGGGAGGTACAGAGAGGGAGACAGAATCTGAAGCAGGATCTGCACTGGCAGCACGGAGCCCGGAGTAAGGCTCGAACTCATGAACCTCGAAATCATGAGCTGAGCTGAAACCAAGAGTCAGACGCTTAACCGACGGAGCCCCCCAGGCGCCCTGCAGTTGCCAGCATTTAAAAAACTAATTTCACATAAGGATCTGTACTTTTTTTCTCTTGAGAAAGCAGAGGTCTGGGCTCCTGGGAAGCGTTCCTGCCACACCACCGTCGTCGGCCCGGAGTTGCCCACACTCAGCACCTGCCTCTGGGCGTTTGGTCTTCCAACCCAGGTGGAGCACATAGTAGGTGTTCAGTAAATATGAATCAGTGGGTGCTCGTAAGGCTTCCGTGGCCCCTGACGGCCTCCCCAGATTTCTCTGGAGGCCGTCTCCAGGCAGCGGAGAGCCCCGGGAAGAGTGTCCTGGCCTGCCCCTCTCCCCTGCAGCTCCCCTGCAGCTTGGGGCCGCCTCTGGGACTTTCAAGAAGGTAATGGAGATTGTGGGCGGAGCAGCCCTGCCCAGGCTGGCCTGTAGGAGTCAGCAGTGCCAGGCTCGGTGTCTCCTCCCCTCCCCGCTCACCCTATGCACCACCCCCCAGCTCCCTCCCCACCCAGGCCTGTAGAGGGAGGGAGGCTCTGCCTGGCTGGGGCACCTCCCCCTCCCTCTGCCCAATCCCCCTGGAGGGGTGACTCCCGGAAGGAGGCAAGGCTTGGCTGGGGCTTTATCTGGCGGTGGAGGCCGAGCCAGGCACCAACACAAAGGAGGCAGAGGAGATTCCAAGGCTCCTTCTCCGGGGCCCCGAACTGGCTTCTTCTTCTCCTTCTGCCCTTCATCCCTTTCGGTAGAAACACAACATGAGCAGTTGGCAAATATTAACGCAACAGTGGAGGGCTGAGTGGCGCTTGGTCCCCAGCCCCCCTGCTCACCCCCCCCCACCACACCAAACTGGCCCTGTGAGTTACACACTGGCCTGTGTGCTGGGGAGGGACAGAGGGCACTGAGCAGGCTGGTTTTCGAACCCGTTTTTTTTTTTGTTTTTTTTTTAAGCATTGCATTCTTGTTGAGATTTTGAAGTTGACCAAGAAAGTTCCTTTCAACAAGAATGGGCTTCTGTTTCGGGGGGACTGTTTGCTGAAGCCTATGTGGGAGCATTCCAACTTCTCCGTGGTCGGTGGGACACAGTCCCCCCTCCCCAGCAACACAGCCACCAACTTTGGCATCCACTCCCCGCATCCCTGTGACCGCAGCATCCCTGTGACCGCAGCGTCCCCATTGTCCCCATCGGCTGGTGGATGCTGTGCCCTTTGCATATGCTGGTCCCCTGCCTAGAATACCCTTCCTGTACCCTGCCTGATAATGTTTATTCATTGCTCAAGGCCATGTTGAATGTTACCACCTCTGGGAAGCTGCCTGAATGCCCCCAGGCAACGTTCCTCTGAACTTCCCTTGTCTGTTCTCCTGTTGGCACAGCACCTTGGGGTGCTGTGTTTTTTCATGTTGTTTCCCCGAGACTGAGAGTTTCTCTTCCCCAAGACTGAGAGTTTCTCAAGGCTGGGGACTGTCTTGTCTTTGACTTAGTAGCAGCCCGAGCCCTCTGGGCTCTTCATTGGACCAGCAAAAGCTAGCACTTTACCTGCCCTGGCTGGGCTCACCTGTTCATACGTACTGTTACCGTTTCCCCTTGACAGATGAGGAAACTGAGGCTTAAGAAAGCTAGAACGTCTCGACTTAGCCAGGGGTTGGTTCATTTGAATTCGACCCCATGTTCTTCGTGCTCCAAGGGTCAAAATCCAAACACTGGAATCAGGTTGCCCCAAGTGAGGCTCTGGGGCCGGGCAGAGACGGCCAACTGAGGAGGCAGGCACCCTCAACTCCAGCCAGGAACAGAGGCTCAGAGTGGCCTGACCTTGGTCTTTTTTTAAAAAGAGAGGTTGGGAGTAAAGACTTATGTGAAATCAATTGATTTTGGAAATAAATCTGAGACTCCAAAGAAATCTCGGGGGACCTATTGGCCCACAGGCCTCCACAAGCCTGGCCAGGGGTGGGGTCCGAGCCTGTTTACTGAAGGAGTCGGACTGTCCCCCTCCAGGTAACCCTTCACAGATTCTGCCTTCCCAGTTCCCATCCCCCCGCCCCCCCAGAGTGTAGACCAAACTCCCGTGGTTCTTGGAGGGGGTAGTTGAGAGCATGGGTTCAGATCAGGGTTTCACAACCTTAGCACTACTGACACGTGGGGCCAGATCGTTCTTTGCAGCCGGACGGTCCTGTGCATCATACGATGGTATCTGGTCCCTGGTCTCTGCCCACCAGATGCCTCCAGTCAGGACCATCATTAAAGTCCAGAAATTACAAAAGTCCCTGGATGCAAAATTGCCCTGGGTTAGGAACCACTGGCCCAGATGAACGACCGTCCTCAGAACCGATGATCGTGTGTGGGACACATCATTGCCTTTGCCTTTGCGTGTCTCCTATAAATACGGACAATTCCCAAACGTTTAAAAACACATGAAAACATGGGTTCTAGAGCCCAAGAGCCCCGGGTTTGTGCCTTGATGGAGTCGCTTACTAGCCCCGTGGCCTTGGAACGGGGTCTCAACTTTCCCGTCTGTGAAGTGGGGTAGCGGTGCTCGAACCCCGTGGAATCAGCGTGCGGGATTCCCTCCGCCCTTGGCAAACTCGTGTCAGGCACCGACTGTGATGTGAGCACTGACTTCTATCACTGGAGGAGGAGCCGGGTTTCCTGAGGACTTTCTGCACAGCGGGACCCGTCCTGGGTGCCCTGGACTGAACTCGGTACTCGTTTCCTCAGTTCCTGCTTGCCGTGGGCAGGCGGGCTGCCATCACTGGCCCGTGTTGGAGAAGGGCCGCTGGGGCGGGGAGAGGTGAGGTCGCTTGCCCGTGGTCAGGGAAGAGAGCAGCCCGGGGGGCCGCAGCTGTCTGGAGCGCGTTCGGGGCGGCCTGCTGCCCCCGGAGATCGGGATTCGTGGGCGGCACTCGGCAGCTGCTCTGAGCGTGCGCTGTGGGGATCCGTTTTGTAGAAACTTCCCTTGGAGCGGCCGAGGGTCCCGCCCGCACCCCCACGAGCTTGTGCGGAGCCGCTGCCCGTCCCACCAGCGGGAGTTGAATGGGGCAGCTCGCTCTGCCCCGGGGCCCCTGTCCCACCTGGGCCAGCCTCCCCCTGCTCGTGCCAGGACCACCCCCGGCCTGGCCGAGGTGGCGGCTCGGAGCGGGACTCCCGGGCACAGGTCTTGCCCGAGGACACGTCCCAGGTGAGGCTGGGCCATCGGGGGACACAGGCACCGGGGGCATCTGGGGTCCCCCCTCTGAGTCCCCACCCCTTTCAACACACTGGGGGCCGTACTGGCTGCCACGTGGAGATGTCAGCCCGTCAGGCTCTGTGTCCATCTGGACCCCCCTCTCCGAATTGTTCATCTCTCTGCTTGCCTCTCTCCATGCGTCTCTGTGCCTCTGTCTCCTGCGTCTCTCCTTGGCTCGCACACAAGGCACAACGCCTCACCATGCCCCCTGCCCCCATTCCCTGTCACCTCTTCCCCCACCCAGGGGTCTCCCCAGGACCCCACCCTCCTCAGATGGAGAGAGGTGCGGAGCGGAGGGACCACGAGGTCTGAATCTGCTTCTGCGTCCGCTGGCTGGGCTGCACCGCGGACGTCCGCTGCCGTTCTTGGGGACATAGGCACACCCAGGGGGAGTCCTGCAGTGGTGCGGGGGGAGCCGTCGGTAATAACAGCTGTGAACTGAGCCCCACAGTCTCCCCAGAAAGTAGAGCTCCCAGGCAGGTGCTCTTAGCAGGTGGATCTGAGGAGGGCTGCGTGCCTCCGGCTCCGGCACGTGACCGGAAAGGAAAGAGAGGTCAGGGGAGTGGCGTGGCCGTGGCCGAGGCCCGGCTGGCAGAGGGCGGGCAGGTTCTGAGGGACGTGACGCGTGCAGGGCAGCCCTTCGTTAGCACAGGCACCTGTGTGACGCCCGCAGCCGGGGTTGGGGCTTCTGGAGGAAGCGTGACCCCTTTGATGCCTAAGGAGCCCGGGAGGCTCTTGAACTTGGCTCTGTTCACGGCCCGCTTTCTTCGAGGGAGAATAAAGCACGTCCCATTAAGCAGTAAATTCATCCAGGTGCCTGTTCTGGCTGATGCCATTGCACCTAGTGATGCGGCCAGACCTAAAGTCAAGGCCAAAGTTCCCGTTACTTGGAGAGTCCTAATAATTAACCTGGAGCCTCAGGCAGAGGGGGTAATTCCGGCGTTCGAACGCGATGAGGAGCCGGAGCAGGGAGGGAGCTCGTTCCAGGCCGGACATCGTTGAGCACCGGAGGGGAGGTGCCCACCGGGACCTGGGTTGGGGATCTTGGCGCTGTGGCCCTGGCACCAGCTCTTCTCGTCCTGTGTCTGGAAGCTTCTTAGCTGGTGTGGACCAGGCTCCAGAGGCCTCGGGCGATACCCCAAGGAGTGTGTGTGGGGCAGAGTGGGGGGAAAGGAGCGGCTCGGATGGCATCAGTCACTGGTTCGAGAGAAGTGGGAGACCACGCCGGGGGCTGCTGCTGGGGCTGGCTGCCAGAGCATTTGTGCCTGGTGTGGCCTCCTGCAACTTGTCACTGGCCAGCGGGCGTCCACTGAGTATTCTCTGAGCCAGCTGCCTCAGTCGATATAGGAGCCATGCCTTATAGTGGCTGGAGGATGTCCCGGCACTTACAATTTTTGAGGCTCCTTGTTATTAAGAATCAAGCAGTGCCCAGAATTGGCTCCCACAACTGTGATTTAGTTTAAACGTTCGTGTTTTGAAACTGAAATGCATTTAATGCTAAAAGTGCAAAGTTACGAAATTGTACGCTTGGGCTCTTTGTAAGCTACTGACGGTGTTTAAAAAGAATATGAATTCAGGGGGCCGTAATAATAATGAAATTAGCCGGCATTCAGTGAGCACTTGGTATTTTCTAAGCACTTTGCAGTTCTATGGGCGTAACACCCCCTGAAGTAAGAAACTGTCGTTAGTCCTGTTCACCAGGTGAGAAAACTGAGGCACAGAGAGGTTAAGTAACTTGGCTAAGATCACACAGCTAGGGAGGGGGGACCACTGCCGTCTGAGAGATGTAGGAATGGGCAGCTTCCTGTGCTAGATGGAGGGACCTGCTTTCAGTGCTGGCAGCCCCACGTGGGGCTTCGGAGGGCATGTCACAGTGCAGATCCAAAGCCCTTTGTGACCCCCCCCCCACCTCCACTCACACCCTCACTCCCCAGGCAGCATGAGCCACTTTGGAGGAAATGGGCCCCTTAGATGGTAGGAAGCCCCTTAGGCTTGGCCGATAGGTCCCCCGGAGGCCCCAGAAAGTGAACTCGGCCTCCACCCAAACTGTTTGTTTTCTCGAAAGCATGTTGGGGGGTGGCCAGCATGGTCAGCCTGCGAGGTATTCTCCCGGGCTTCTTTCCCTCATACCTTGGGCTCTTCCTCCTGAAGACAGCCCCGCCCATCCCCCCTCTGTGCTGAGGTCCACCCTGGCCTCTTCCTCCCCCACATTCCCTGTAAGTCCTCCTTGGCTGCACCAGGACCCCAGTCCCTGGGCCGGGCTTAACTCCTTTGATGCCAAATCTCCATGGGCCTCCCCTCTGTTCTTTTGGTCATCCATACATTCACGTATTTGTTCGTTCATCCAGCAAATACTTACCCACCGATACTTACCCACTGACCTGGATGAGCTGTTCGCTATTTTGTATCCTTGGAACCCATGGAGAACAGAAAATATTCCTGCCATCTGGCAGGTGACAGTCTAGTGTGCCCCGGGGGAGATGGAAAAGTGAAGAAGCACAGGGAGATGGGTGTCTGAGGGTAGGATGTGGTCAGGGAGGTGGCTGGTTCGCCGAAGGAGGTAGAAAGGGCGTGTGCAGGGGTCCTGGGCGGCTGTGGGAGCAGCGAGACCTGAGTGGGCAGCCTGTTGGAAGTCGGAGGTGAAGCGGGTGGATGGAGCAGGTGTGGGGCCAGCGCTGGGACTCAGCTCTGGAGGGTTTGAGGCGGGATCTGGCCTGCGATGGTCCAGGGAGAGATGCTGTTGGCCTGGACCAGGGCGGGTCAGGGTGGAGCTGGGGAAACAGGGTCTATTCCTCGTGTGTGCACGGGGCAGGGTATTTAATTGAAATTTTTTGCAAAAATTGTAGATTTACACGCAGTTAAGCAATAATATGGGGGGGGGGGTGCCTGAGTGATGCAGTTGGTTAAGTGTCCAACTTTGGCTCAGGTCGTGATCTCGCAGTTCATGGGTTCGAGCCCTGCATCGGGCTCTGTGCTGACAGCTCAGAGCCTGGAGCCTGCTTCAGATTCTGTGTTTCCTTCTCTCTCTGCCCCTTCCTCTCTCGTTCTCAAAAATAAATAAGCATTAGAAAGGAAGGAAGGGCATCGCTTCTCAGCCTTTTGGCTAAGATCAAGTGTAAAAAGGAAGGGAGGGAGGGAGGGAGGGAGGGAGGAAGGAAGAATGAATGAATGAATGAATGAATGAATGAATGAATGAATACAGAGAAATCTCTTGGAAGCTTAGCCCCTTTTCCCCCAGTGGAAACATTTTGCAAAACTTTAGTATAATAATATCATGACCAGGTACTGACATTGATGCAATCAGCTGGTCTTAGGGCTCCCATTTTGCTTGTCCTCATTTGCAGGTGTTTTAGGTTCTAGACAGTTGTATAAATTCTACGCGTTTATATTAGTTAGCCTCCTGTCTCCACCACTAGGGTCCACACTGAACAGTTCCAATCTTGCCGGGATCCCACCCCTGCTCAATCCCCAGCAGCTACCACTCTGCCCTCCGTTTCTAAAATGTTGCTATTTCAAAAATGTTCTAGAAATGGAACCCTACACCATGTAACCTTTCGGGATTGGCTCTTCTCGCTCAGCATTATTCTCTGTAGATACATCCAAGTCGCTGCGTGACTCAAGAGTTTGTCTGGATGTGTTTGCAGGGCAGAGGCCTAGTTGGAGATGCTAGTGTGGGGTTCGGGGCTGGAGGTGTCCAGCATGGAGCCAGAAGCTGAACGAGATCACCCCAGGAGACAGAGGGGATCTAGGTCGATGACCGAGTGCGAGTCGATTAAGCATCTTAGTGTACCGGGCGCAGGGATGTGGCCAGCCCTTGGAGACAGATGATGTCCCTGCAGCTGGGGTGAGGCTGCCTCGGGGCTGGGTGTCTGCGGTGGGCGTGGAAGAAGCTGTTCACTCATCATCTCCCCCTTCCTCCCCTTTCTCTCTTTGCAGCCAGAGGGCTGGGCCCCTGTTGAGGGTTTAGACCAGGGTTTCCAGGGGTCCTGAATAAAATGGGAAAAGGGCAAAGCGCTGCCCCTAAGGTGAGATAGAGTCCCTTCAACAAAGACTGACCTGACTCCCGAGATGGCCTCCGTCCTTTGGGAAGAATATGATTTCTTTGACAAAGGGATGGGGCTGGCAGGTGGGGGCCCGGAGCGGGGGTTTCTTGTGTATCTGGTGCAGCAGCCTGGCTTGGGTTTGGAGAGGTCCTGAATGCACGGAACAGCTCGTGCCCTCCTGTCACCATCCCCTCCCCTCCGGGTCCTTGACCCCAAAGTGTCCCCACCCCTGCCACCGCCTTTCGGGACATGCCTCCCTTTTCTCTCGGCCCCCGTGCTTCCCTCTCCTTTTCTGTCTTACTCCCTCACTCTGTCCGTCTTCATTCTCTCTGTTCTCCCTCTCTCCCCATTCACCACACGTTCCCCTCCTCCTTTCCATCTATTTCTGCTTTTTCTCAGTCCCCTCCCCCATCTTGTTTCCACATTTTCTCTTGCTCTTTCTCTCCCATTTGTGTGTGTCTGTCCCTCTTGTGTCTTTCCCTTTGTCTGCGTCTCCGACCCCGTCTCTCGTTACCTCCTGCTCTGTCCCGTCCCTGCTGTCTTCATCTCGAGCTTTTCTTCTTTTTCTCACTCTCAAGTATTATTTTTCCAGACCCTGGAGATCATCCATTGCCACCCTCAGGGGGCCCAGTGGATAAAATGTCTTAATCAGACCAGGACAGCGCGGGAGGCGAGCTCCCGTAAAAGGGCTTCCCAGGGCGAGTGACAGGGTGACATCAGTGTGGTGGCCGCAGCCCGGGCCACCCGCTGGAGGGGTTGGCGGGCCTAGACCAGAGCTCTGAGAGCACCTGCGTCTGAGGAAAGGGTGGATTGAAAGGAGACTCCCAAGGCTGCCTGGATGTCTGGGATGGGGGAGAATGGGCACAGGTGACAGTCTGGGCCTTGCCTCTGAAGCAGATTCCTTCAGCTGTCGGGAGGCGACCGCTCAGCCCCGGGGAGTCTTTCTCCAGCCCGGGCAGGAGTGGGGGGCAGGCATGTAGGCGGCTTCTTAGCACCTGCTGGTTCTGGACACCTCCGAACGGCTTGTGTATCTGATGGAGAACAGCTGCCCACACTGGGGACCCTGACAAAATGGTCAATTGAGGCTGTGTTTGCTTTCTGCTCCCCAGAGCTATAACCGGTGCTATTTTCAACATTCTTTTGTGGAGCCAGCCACCTTCAAGGCCAGGCAATGGAACCTCCCGGGGTTCTACTGCTAACCGGCATCAGAGTGAGAAATGTATAGCTCCCACATGACAGTAGCCAGCTGGGGAACCTTAGCCAGCTGTTGGTTCAGGCCACGGACACTCATCTGGAGGCGGACCACCCGCCAGTGGCTGGAATCCGGACACAACCGTGCCTCCTGTGGGTCGGTGGAGAATCTGTTTGACAAGGAGGTTGCTAAGCTGAGCAGACCCCTGGGAATAGGAAGCTGCTTTGACGCTCTGGGCCGGGGAAGGATCTTCCCTTCCTTGCTCTGTGCCAGGAGTGGGTCAGTCTCGGCTCCAGACAAATCCATTCGCTGATGTCCCCCCTCAAATCCACCATTGCTCCTGCTGTGCCCTTTGCCCCACGATGTCCTCTCAGCCAGGAGTGCTGGCCTCATGCTGCCCACGAAGCCATCCACGAGTGACTTGTTTTTTTTAGCATTTATTTATTTATCTATTTATATCCAAGTTAGTTAACATCTAGGGCAATAATGATTTCAGGAGTAGATTCCAGTGATTTCTCCCCTACATATAACACCCAGTGCTCATCCCAGCAAGCGGCCTTCTTAGTTCCCCTTCCCCATTTAGCCCATCCCCCCACCCGCAGCCCCCTCCAGCAACCCTCCGTTTGTTCTCTGTATTTAAGAGTCTCTTATGTTTGTCCCCCTCCTTGTTTTTCTTTTTGCTTCCCTTCCCTTATTTTCATCTATTTTGTATCTTAAGTGCCACATATGAGCGAAGTCATATATTTGTCTTTCTCTGAGTGACTAATTTCACTTAGCATAATACCCTCCAGTTCCATCCACGTAGTTGCAAATGGCAAGATTTCATTCTTTTTGATTGCCGAGTAATACTCCATGGTATATATAGACCACATCTTCTTTATCCGTTCACCCATCGATGGACATTGGGGCTCTTTCCATACTTTGGCTATTGTGAATGGTGCTGTTTTAAACATGGGGGTGCACGTGTCCCTTTGAAACAGCACCCCTGTATCCCTTGGGTAAATGCCTAGTAGTGAAATTGCTGAGTCGTAGGTAGTTCCATTTTCAATTTTTTGAGGAACCTCCAGACTGTTTTCCAGAGCGGCTGCACCAGTTTGCATTCCCACCAGCAGTGCAAAAGAGATCTCTTTCTCCGCATCCTTGCCAACATCTGTTGTTGCCTGAATTGTTCATGTGAGCCATTCTGACAGGTGGGAGGTGGTATCTCATTGTGGTTTTGATCTGTATTTCCCTGATGATGAGTGATGTGGAGCATTTTTTCATGTGTCTCTTGGCCATCTGGATGTCTTTGGAGAAATGTCTATTCATGTCTTTCGCCCATTTCTTCACTGGATTATTTGTGTTTTGGGTGTCGAGTTTGATAAGTTCTTTAGAGGTTTTGGATACTAACCCTTTATCTGATATGTCCTCTGCAAATATCTTCCATGAGTGACCTTTCTGAGGCATGGAGACAACCGACCCTGGGAGCCCAGAGATCCTACAACATCTGCAGGCCCCGTTGTCACAGCTTATTAAGAATTTCAGGCCAGCGATAGAGCATCAGAGCAAGTGCGGGCCTGTGTGTCTATGTGGATGGCACGCCCACGAGCTGGGCCCTGTCTGTCCCCTACAAGTGTCACGCCTTGAGTGAGGTCCTAAGCCTGCTGAGTCTCAGTTTCCACATCTGTGTAGCGGGATTTACAGTTACAGCCTCTGCACAGGATTGTCGTGAGCAGTAATTCAGATAACATAAGGGTCAGTGGCTGTTATTATGACTGGTGATGTTGATATTATTATTTAGTAGCTCTTATCTGTGCTATTCCCTCAGTGCTTTGCATATGCTGCCACGGATGTGCTTTATTATATTTATTTATTTATTTAAACATTTTTAATGTTCATTTATTTTTGAGAGAGCGTGCATGCCTGTGAGCAGGGGAGGGGCAGGAGGAGAGGGAGACACAGAATGTGAGTGGGGGAGGGGCAGAGATTGGGACACAGAATCCGAAGCCGGCTCCAGGCTCCAAGCGGTCAGCAGAGAGCCCGACGCGGGGCTCAAACTCACGAACCTTGAGATCACGACCCGAGTCGAAGTCGGATGCTCAACTGACTGAGCCACCCAGGAGCCCCTAGCTTTCCATTTTTTTAAACAAGAAGCTTGAAATCCATCTTTTAAAGAGAAGAGGCATTTCATTCAAAAACTTGGGAACACAACCAGACCAAAGGAGCAAGAGACAGCACAGTGGAGGCCAAGTGGGACGCACCTGTGGGTCTGGGTTGGGCCCATTGGTGACCTTAGTGGCAGGGCCTGAAGACAGCAGTGAGGAGTCTCACTTTATTCTCACCATCACAAGGTACCTACTGGAGGATCAAGTTTCTTTTTTTTTTTTTAATGTATTCTTTATGTTTAAATTTTTATTTGTTTATTTTGAGAGAGAGAGAGAGGGCACAAGCTGGGGAGGGGCAGGGAGAGAGGGAGAATCCCCAGCAGCACGGAGCCCGACGTGGGTCTCGATCTCAGGAACCGTGAGATCATGACCTGAGCCAAAATCGAGGGTCAGATGCTTCACCGACTGAGCCAGCCAGGCTCCCCGGATCGGATTTGTTTCTTAAGACAATCCCTCAGGCTGCCGTGCGGAGAATGGGTTAAGGGCCAGAGCGGCCCCTGAGAGGTGGCACAGACAGGACACCAGTGGTGATGGGGAGAGGGGTTTGGGAGGAATTAGCAGAAGGGATTGAGGACCCGTGGGATGTGGGCGTCCAGTCTGGGCAGTGGGTGGGCCCCACAGTGAGTCTCGCGACCGCTGAAAGCCTCGGTTTCCTCCTCCGTGCAAGGGCCTTCCGACACCCACGCGGAGCAGGTGCTCAGTTAACAACACGCGTGTAAGTGGATGGTCATCGGACAGTTCTGTCAGTGGCTGTGTGATGATGAGCGGCAAAGGCCAAGTGACTCGGTGTCGAAACAGGACGACTCTGATGCAAACCATGAAGTGGAGGGGGAGCCGGGGCTCCACGAAGAGGGGCTCCGAGGGTGGAGCGGCCGGAGGGAGGAGGGGCCAAGCAGGCAACAGCGGAGCCCTGGCCCCGGGGACAGAGAGATCAGACTCTGGCTCAGGGGCTGGGCACCCCCGCCTCCCGCCCCGTTCGGTCTAGTTCTGGAGGAGGCCGTGACATGACTCCTCCCGCCGGCTGTCCTGTCTCCCCTCCCAGACTGTGTGTGAGTTTGGATTTAGGAGCCGGTATCTTGGCAGAACGTCTAGGGGCTCCTCCTCTGCTAGTTTCCATGTTAACGCTTTTCCTCCAGCTAAAAGCAGAATCCACGGGGGAGCCACGAACCTTCTAGAGCCGCTGCCCAGGGTCAGCATCACCTATAGCGAGATTTCACCAGCTGGTCCCTGCTGCGAGGGTCCTTCTGGGCGGGGGCTGCGCGCCACGGGAGCCTCCAGCCCTGTTCCTCTGCCATCAGAGCCTCAGCAGCCCCCTCCTGCCACCGGCCGCTCTGGGTCACTGGGCTGGCAGGGGTTGGGGCTGGTGGCCCAGCTGGGTGGGAGGGCTCTGCCAGTCCAGCGCTGCAGACGGGATTGGACACGCAGGGGCTACTTGCAGAGAAGTGGGTGGAGCTCTGCTCACAGCTGTCAGAGCCTTCTGGAAGACTGGGGGCCCTGGAGCAAACGTGGAACATTGCAGGCAGAGTAGCCAGGCGTGGCCTGACGTACAGAAGGCCCCAGGCCAGGACGGAGGAGGGAGGCTGGGACCAAGGGGGACCGTCCTGTGGGCTGGCTGTGGCAGGGGGCAGTGCCCACAGCCCAGGGGAGCCCGCTCTGATTCCCAGCTTGGCCTTTCTCCGTCTGTGTGACCCTGGATGTGTGACCTACCTTCTCTCCAAGCCTGCTCTTTGCTCCACAGGACGGGCACCGTCGCAGTGCCGGCCTCAAGGGCTTCCGCGAGCTCCCTGGGAGACGGTGGGAAGGGCAGCGGCCGCTGGCGGTCCCCAGCCCGTGGGGCCCAGAGCAAGGGACTGGAAGCGACACCTTCTCCATCCAGGTCCTCGACAGCCCTGTGTCTCAGTGATGTGCCGTGAGCTTGGAGCCCCTGCCGGCTCAGATGCCCCCCAGGGCTCGGCAGGTCCTGCGGACCAGTGAGTCAGGCCGGGTGGGGGCGGTGGCGAACCGGACAGCACATGCCCTGTCTGCAGGGGCCAGCCCACAGCACCCCACAGGAATGCGCGCTCAGAGTGGCCAGATCGCTCCCTTCAAGAGAAATAGGAACTCAGTATTTATTTGAAACATCCCAGCTCTTCCCTGTTGGCAGCTAACTCGTTTTCAAATTCGCACGAGCCAAACCGGCCGTGTCTGCGGGCCAGATGCTAAGCAAAGGCCTCCGGTTTGCGATCTCCGAGTACGTTGAAGCCGGGGGCGTGGGGGCGGTTCCTGAAGTTGCTAAGGTTGGGAAGCAGGTGATAAAGGGACCTCCTGAGTCCTGCACTCAGAGCTCATCCCCCAGCCCCACTCAGTCCCGGGACTTTCTGTTGTCCTGGCTCCGTGCTGGGGCTGGGGGGTCCTGGATTCAAATCCTTCTCTGCCAGTTCCCAGCTGAATATTTGGGCAAGTACCTCTCTGGCCCTCAGCTTCCTCTTCTGCAAAATGGAATTAGGGATACCTGCCTCTGTCGGCAGCTGCGAGAACAGACAGGCTGTGAATCCATAGGGCCCATCATGGGCTGGGTGCCCAGAAAGTGCTCAACACCAGGTCGCTGTGGTTGTGGAGAGGCCGGGGGCTTGGTCTGTGCAGATAGGGCTGTTTCTTCTGTCCGTTGCTTCTCCCCAGCCCCCAAATACATTCTATAATTTTAGAATTAGAGACAGGTTTCTGTGATAACACAGAGAGTTCCCATGTACCCCTCACCCGGTTTCCCTCATTGTTAATATCTTATTTTACTGTGGTGCAGTCACAGTCAGGGGACCGACGTCAATGGATTGCTTGCTAATAAGTAAGCTGCACGGTTTATTCAGATTCTGCTAGTTTTTCCCTGGTGTCCTTTTCTGTCCCAGGATGGCATCCAAGACACAAACCGTACTCTATTTAGTCACCTTGCCTCCTCAGCTGCCTCTGGTCTATGACACCTTCTCCGACTTTCCTTGGTTTTGATGACCTTGACGGTTTTGAGGAATATGGGTTAAGTATTTTGCACAATATCCCTCTGTTAGGGCTGATGTGATGTTTTTCTTGTGGTTCGATTGGGCTTACGGGTTTGGGGAGGAAGACCACAGAGGTGAGGTGACTTCGCGTCACATCCAGGGCACATGCTGTCCACAAGATGTATCGCTGATGGTGTTGACCTTGACCCCCGGACTGAGTGGTGTCTGCCAGGTTTTTCCTGAGCAGTTACTTTTCCTCCTTTTCATATTCTGCTCTTTGAAAGCAAATGGCTGAGTGCAGCCCCATCAAGGGGAGGGCCAGCTAAGCCCGAGCTCCCGGAGGGGGGCAGTACATGTAGAAGCCAATGGGAAATCTTTGATGTCATTTGGAATTGGTTTGAGATTTGTATCTCTCCTCTATCTGTTTGTCTTTACGTCTAGCAGTTTTCACTTTTTTTTTTTTTTTTTTTTGAGATCACTGTATTTCATTGCCTAAACAACTTGGGTTGAGTCTTGTTCTCACCCATTTAACTATCTGCTTGGCCTTGAGTGACTCACTGTCAAAGGGGGTGATGATGAGAATAAGGCAGCCTGTGTCAGGCTGCGTTCAGAAGCCTGACCAAAGTGGTTTAACCAAATAGGGTTTGTGTTTTGTGACACAAAACACATGACAAGTGGTCTTCATGTGACAAGAAGTCCTGAGTGGCCAGTGGAGCTGATGGGGCTTCTCAGGGAGGCTACTGGGGACCCAGGCTTTTCCTGGATGCTGGTCTGCCGTTCTTAGCATGTGTCTCTTGTCCTCATGGTCCCAAGGTGGCTGCAGCACCTCCACCATCACTGCTGTGCTCCAAACAGGACTCCGTGAAATTGATAGCATTATCCCCACTTTACGGAGAGGAAAGTGAGGCTCAAAAGGAGAAAGCCCTACTTAAAGAGGCTGTGAGGGTCACAGACAATGAGTGTAGCCTGGGCACAGTAGGTGTAATGATTGTTTTCTCAGCGGGAGGTACCTCTCCCAAGGCCCTCAAGCTGGGAGGGCCTGGTGACCTGGGGGGAGGAGTGTGGGCCTCTGGGCAGCTGAGATCCTGTGCAAGGTCAACCTGGGGCCTCAGCCCCCCAGGGGTTGACCAGGCTCTGGGGCTGACCCTGTGTTCCTCAGAAGCCAGCCCCTGAGTGGGGATGCCATGTGGCCTGCTGCTTCTGGTGGGGTGGGGGGTAGGGGTGCGGGGATGCTGGGTGGGGCAGGACAGGCTGGAGCTGCAGTGATGGCCCAAGAACAGCCAACCAAATAGCACAGAGTTCTGGGACAGTGGGCAAGGTGGGCCTGTCCCTGAGTCCTACAGCCCGTGTGGTGACTCAGTGCCCATTGAATGGGAGCTACAGGGAAGGGTTTGTTGTCCTGATCTATTGATTCAGGGGCAAACCATGACTGGGGGTCCAAATCTGGCCTGCCTCCATTTTTGTAAATAAAGTTTTATTGGCACACAACCATGCTGTTAGTTTACATATTATCTGTGGCTGCTGTTGTGCTACAAGGGCAGAGTTGAGTGGTTGCCATAGCGACCATGTGGCTTGCAAAGCCTAAAGTATTTTCTGTCTGGCCCTTCACAGAACAAGTTTGCAGACCCTGGCCTGAACAGAAAGCAGACCAGGATTAGGAATGTGCATTTAGGGCTTCCCAAGAGGGAGATACAAGGCGGGCCAGGACTTCCAAGGGGCTGTGGGGATTTCTGGAAACAAGTGGGCTGGTGGTAGAGGACGAGCTAAGGCCCTGGGGTGGGTGAGCTTAGCTTTAGAAGACAGTGATCTGCCCTGAACCCAGTGTTGCAGCAGCCATTTGGCAGGGGGGTGGGGGGGGGGGTGGGCTTATCAGAAAAGAAGCTTTCCAGGGTGGCCATCTTTGGGGTTTCTGCCGGAAGCAGCAGGATATAGAAATGGTGAAGTGGCCACGAGCGATCTGGGGCCCCGGGAGAGTGTACCCCCTGTTCCGCAGCTCAGCCACCCAGAGCCACGAGGAGCTGTGGGCCCAGTGCTGCCAGATCATCTGATTTTCCGAGAGAAGCTGGCAGTCTGGTTTTCATGAGAAATCTCCTGATTTGTTACATGTTTGCAATTAATTCCTTTTTTTTTTTTTTTTTTTTTAAATCATGAAGCAGACCAAGCGCATATCCGTCTGGTGTGTGGGTTCCGGGTTTGAGAACTCCGGTGTCCAGGGTAGAAGTGAGGATTCTGGAATGTGGGTAGACTGGGGAGAGCAGGCCAGGCCCAGCGCCTTAAGCCAGCAGGCTGGAGCTCTGAGCTCCCGCTGGGGGCAGTGGGGGGGGGGGGGGGGGACCAGGGAGGGAGACTCAGAGGGGGCGGGGCAGAGTCTTGGAGCTGCGGTGTCAGATTTCCGCATCTCCCAACCGATCCCAGGCTGGTGGAACGTTCCTGCCGGCGGGCTGGGAGCTGGGGAGCCAGGAGGTGGACACTCCTCTTTGCTCACCTGGAAGCCCCCGGAGGGGAATCTCATTACCAGCTGTAGAGGGAGGGGTGGGAGGTGGAGGTCTCTGAGGTCCCCTCCGAGGACTGAGATTCTCAAGGGTTTGGGTTTGCTGCTCTGTCCCCAAAGACTTGGGTCCTGTCTGATGATGGGCAAAGGCTGGGCTTAGAACTAGACAGGCCTGGTTGGACTCCAGCTCCCTGGTCCCCTGGCTCCTGCCACTTCTGGGACATGGGGATGACCCCGGTTTTGCAGGTTGCCATGGGAATCCGGGGGAAAATGGGTGTGAGGGGCTGGGCTTCTGTGGCGTCCTGACATGGCTGTGATTGGGGGCCTGGCCTCCAGGATGTGGTCTCTTCTTCCTGGCAGCAGCTGGGGCGTCTGGCTGGTTTTAGCCTCACACTCCAGCCCTTACCTGCTGATTCAAGCCGCTGGCTCCCCTGGGGGTTCCTGGTTTCAGGACACCTGGTTGCAAGTGACAACAACCCAGGTCATCTTGGCTTAAGCAAAAAAGAGGCTTCCGTGGCCCATGGACGGGAAATGTCCCAGGGAAACTGTAGCCTCAGGCAGTAACAGATTCAGGTGCCCGAATGATATCGTCAGGACCTTGTCTCAGCTCTGCTTCTCCTGGTGGCTTCAATCCCAGGCAGGTCCTGCGCTGTGGTGGCAGCGGTGGCCCTCAGGCTCACAGCCATCCACTCCGGAACTTGGGGGCCGGGAAGCAGAGAGAGCATCCCTGTCTCAGCAGTGAAGGTCCCAAGGCTGACGGCCGCTGGCCACAGGCTCAGCCCTCCACCAGTCACGCCTGGGGTGGGTCAGGCCTCCACCCAGCCCCCACTGGAGCCGTAGGGTGGGCACGGGCACAAGTGACCGGCAAGAAGATCGAGACTGGGCGGTGGAGATTAGAGGGCCCATGCCCGTTCCATGCCCCCCCTACTCTCCAAGAGTTGTGCCCTGAGCCACACGGGGCCCCCTGGGCTCATCATAGGCCGTCCCTGTGACTTCAGGCTCAGTTCTCCAACCAGCTATGAGTCACCGTCCCACACTTGCCCACGTGCTCCAAGATGTTGGCAGGGGTTTGGTCCAGGGCTGCTGGGAGGCTCTTATGATGACTTCTCCTTGATCCTGTCTTAATTATATTGATTTTCTCCCTTTTTTGGAAGTCTCTCTCCTCGAAGGAGGAGACAGAAGCCCCATCTCTCACAGGGATGCCTTACCCATTCAGAAACACCCCCCCCCCCCCTGAATGGTAGGACTATTTCAAAAAGAATACGGGGTCAGGATGAGGCCACATGACTGGGTCGGGACACTGGCTCCAGCTCGGCCACTGACCCCTCATGGGTCCCTTCCCTTGCCTGCGACCGGGGGGTCAGGAGAAGGGACCTATCTCTTCATGATCACAAAATGCTCTTTGGCCCCCATGTGTCAGGTGAGGGAGCGGGTCTTTGAGCTGTCATTGTTCGCCCATTTTCTAGATACTACGATGGCCGGCACTCAGGAGAAATGGGGTGAAGAGATTCTAAGCCTCTGGGCTATCCCCAGACTGCATCCCCCAGGCTGCGAGGCGTATCTTGGGGTTCGTTTCCCAGTTGTGCTCTGGTCACAGAGCTATCAGAGGACTTGCTTCCCATTCAGGGGGGCAGGGGACGTCCCAGGAAGGAGCTAGAGAAAGGAGGCAGGGGATAGGCCTGGGCCCCAAGTACCCCCAAGTAGGCTGAGCCAAGAATGGCGGACCCGGGGCTGCCGGGCAGAATGTTCTGTTGCCCTTGTGTGAGGCTGGCCCTTGGCCAAGGTGAACTGCGTATCCTGGTTTTCCAGGTATGGTGGCGCAGGGAGGGAGGTAGTCCTTACACCCCGAGCACATTCCATCTTATTGGAAATACTTTGATGGTTTCCTTCTGCAGAGAAAGAGGGTTCGGTGTGGGGGGACGTTCAGGGCTTTGGGGCTTCGACATGAGAGTCTGTCCACTTCTTCCCTAAGCCTGACTGCTCACCTTTAGGGGACACTGGCCACAGCCCCCCTCCCTGGTCCCCTCTTTCCCCTCATTTCTGCTCTTTCTAAGACACATACCGAACTCCACACACACATTCCCGGTTAGTGACTTAAATGGCTCCCTGGTCTCTTGGGATGAAGTTCTTGGCATGGCTTCCAAGAGCCCATGTGGTCTGGCCTTGGTTTATAGCCTCATCGCTGTCCACGCCCCGACCTGGCCCCATTCCAGACTGAGCCCCTGGAGTCCCCAGGTCTGCCCCCCGCCTCCTGCCACGGCGTGTGACATGCTCTTGTCTCAGCCTGGAGGCCCCATCCTGGAAGCAGGGGGTTTCAAGCCTCTGGAAACCTCCCCGACCCCCCAGGAGGAGTTGGGCCACCTCTGGGTTCTACAGGTGCCCGTGCCGTCCCACCATCAGCCATCACGCGGCGGTGGTGTTCCGTGGGTTCCTTTGTCTCTCCCGCCAGTGAGCCCGGGATGTGGGCAGAAGGGGCCTGGCTGGTGCGGGTGCTCGGGACGTGGTGATGGAGTCGGGAGGACGCCTGGAGCACATGGGACCCCCTTGATCCTTGGTGTCCCCGCCTCCACGATGGGGATGGCGGTCAGGGCGTCACTGTGGGGAACAAGTGTGCGGGGAGGCCGAGTGTGCACCAGCGTGGTGCGGGGCACACGCAGGCGTCGGGCTTCGGGAGAGCTGTGGCTGGCGGGGAGCCAGAGCCCCCACCCGCTGCCCCCGCCCCTGCACCTGCAGACCCACCCGAGCTGGGTCTCAGCTTGGGGTCCAGGAGACCGGACAGTCCAGGGAAGTGTGGGGGGAAACCGGGAGAGTGGTGAGAGGGACCCCCGCTCCTCCCTCTGCGCCCCCGAGCCCCACGCACCTGCCCGTCTGCCAGCGGAGCCCGGCCCCCCTCCTCCTGAGGGCTCAGAGGCCTCGTCATAGAATCAGCCCCAGCTCTGCAGGAGAGTCCTCTGGGGGCTTGGAAATACCCCCGTGCTAGGCCACGCCCCCAAACCAGTGTCATCAGACTCAGGGTGGGGGGCCCCCAGGCAGAAGTTCTCCCGGGGGGTTCCAGCCACGTGGGGGGGTGCGGCCACGTTGGAGAAGCGCTGTTTGACCCGGTCCTCGGTGAAACTGGGGTTCCACCCTGAGAACGGGTCTCACCAACCAGAGCTCGGGGAGGGCTGCTGGACGGAAAATCTCTTCTCCCCTCCCTTCTCAACAAAAATCCACACCAGAAATAAGCGAGCACTTCTTAAAATGGTTTAGTTTTGTTTTTTTTTTTAAAGTAACACATTCATATGGCACCAGCTTGAGGCGGCACAGATGGGGACCCGGTGCAGGAATGCGCAGCCTGCCCCCCAGTCGCCCAGCAGCAGGCCCTGGGCTGGGCTGGGCTGGGGCGGGTGGGAAGGTGGGGGGTGCACCGAGCTCCTGTGCACACACGTGTGGAGGGACCCCCGCCTCGCACCAGGGACACCTGCTTTCTCGGTCACTCTCCGTCACAACCTGGCCCTGCCTGTCCGCGTCCGTGGGGGCCGGCGTTGGCTCTCACGGGCAGTGCCCCCCAAGCATCCCGCGGGCCACGTCCCCTGCAGGATGCGTCCGGTCCCACAACCGGACTTCTCCGGTCACAGAACAAGAGCGCTGAAATGGCTCACGGGTCACCCCGCTTTCTGTCGTTCCAGAAGCCGTCCACGCCGGCACCCCTGCCCTTCGAGCTGCCCGCGCTGTACCGGACGGAGGACTACTTCCCCGGGGACGCGGGGGACGCGCCCAGGACCCCCAGTCGCCGCCGCCACAGGCGCGTGTGAGCTCTGCCGTCGGGTCGTCGGAAAGCGACAGTGCGTGCGTGCAGCGGCTCGGGTTTTCTGGTCTGCTCGCTGTGCATTTGTGTTTTTCAGTTTCCTCTCTTGCTTCATGTGAAACGGCGGGGTTCGGAGAAGCATCTGGAGCCCCCACGCGTGCCGCGCTGAGCCGGCCGGCGGTTCCCACCCGGGTCGGGTCTGCCTGGTGTCCTGGGACACGGGGCGCGCGGGTCTCGGGAGCTTCGGGGCTCCGGGACCGGGGACTCGATCTCCCTGTCGGTCTGTGCCCGGCTTTGCGTGGGCATCATGGGGTGGGGTGGGGGGGGGGCGCTCCTGCACCAGGGTGCGTGGCTCCAGGTCTGTCTGTGGTGGGTAGTTTGGCTGCCAAGCCCCGTGCCCACGGGCCTGTGAATCATCTCAATAAAGGTGTCAAGAGCTCATGTGTGGTCTGGGTGCAAATGTCCTCTGGAAGGGAGCACCTGCCCCCTAGGCCAGTCTGCCCCTCCCACTCTGCTCCTCAGGGAGCCCTGCCTGAGGGGAGGGGGCGGCGGTGGTCATCAGAGTCCCAGTAAGAGTGGAGAGGTCACGGGGCGCCTGGGTGGCTCAGTCGGCTGAGCGTCCGACTTCGGCTCAGGTCATGATCTGGCAGTTTGTGGGTTCGGGCCCCGAGCCGGGCTCTGTGCTGACGGCTCAGAGCCTGGATGGAGCCTGCTTCGGATTCTGTCTCCCTCTCTCTCTGCCTCTCTCTCTCTCTCAAAAATAAATAAACATTAAAAAAAAATTTTTAAAAAGAAAAGAATGGAGAGGTCATGGGGTGCCTGGGTGGCTCAGTCGGTGAAGCGTGGGACTCTTGATTTCGGCTCAGGTCATGATCTCACTATTGGGAGTTCAAGCCCTGCACAGGGCTCTGTGCTGAGGATGGGAGCCTGCTTGGGGATTCTCTGTCTCCCTTTCTCTCTGCTCCTACCCCACTTGCTCTCTGTCTCTCTTTCTCAAAATAAATAAACTTAAAAAACAATTTTTTTTTTAATTAAAAAAAAAATGGGTGGGGCTCCTGGGTGGCTCAGTCGGTTAAGCATCGGAATCTTGGTTTCAGCTCAGGTCATGATCTCAGGTTCGTGAGACTGAGCCCCACGTCGGGCTCTTTGCTGATCGAGGAGTCTGCTTGGGATTCTGTCTCTCCCTCTCTCTGCCTATCCCCTGCTCGTGCTTGCTTTCTCTCTCTCTCCTAAAATAAATAAACTTAAAGAAAAAAAAGAATGCAAGAGATCAATAGGATTTCCAGGGATCTTCAAAGGTAGATTTCATGCGATTGAATTTCCTGCTCTTGTCCTGAAATTCCCGATTTCTCAGTTTGGTGATGGATAATTCTGGTTTTTCTGGAATTCCTCCCAGGGCCAAGAAGACACACACACTCACCCAGCTGAACGGCAGACCCGCACTAGAATTTCAAGGAAACCTAACCTAACGAATCAGGAGACAGAGCAGTAGAAAAGCAAGGGGAGTGCTGCATCTTGACAATTTTAGGGCAATTTCTTGGAATTAAAGCTGTAGGCAGACATCTTATTTCAAGAAGAGCCAGCGTTTTCCTTTCGTTTTCTTCTTCTTCTTTTTTTTTAGTGTTTATTTGTTTTCAAGAGAGACAGAGAGCCTGAGCAGGGGTGGGGTTAGAGAGAGGGAGACAGAGGATCAGTAGCAGGCTCTGTGCTGACAGCAGACAGCCGGATGTGGGGCTCGAACTCATGAACCCTGACCTGAACTGAAGTCAGATGTTCAACTGACTAGGCTGCCCAGGTGCCCTGAGAAAAGCCAGTATTTTTCCGTAGAGTATATCTATATCTATATCTATATCTATATCTATATCTATATCTATATCTATATCTATATATCTATATGTATCTATATCACCTATATATAGAGAGATTTTTTTTTTTTTTTTAGTAAAAACTTGTATACATTGTTTTAAATTACTGAGGTATAGTTTGTATACAGAAAAATTCACCTAGGTGTAAGGTTCACTGAATTTTCACAAACCCCACCCGGGGCTAACAGCATCCTGACATCTGTCAACGGAGACAGGTGTTGCTGGTGTCTGTACTTCCTGTAGCCGGAGGATGGGTGGATGGTGTGCACGTGGTGTCGTCTCTGTGTCCGGCTACCCTGGCTGGCACGTAGCTGCAGACTGGTCGTTCTCGTGGCCGTGCTGTATTGATCGGGACTGGTTTTAATGAAGGAGGCTCAGATACTCACTGTGCACCACTGTGTCTGCTCAGGGAAAGCACAGATTCGATGGAAAGTTAATTTTTCAGGCAAGAGGCGAGGACACCCATTTCCAGAAGGCCGAGTAGTTGACTGCCGGAACCGCCTAGGCTGCTTTCTCCTTTCCGAGCCTGGCGCAGGGGCCAGGGAGAGGTGAAAGGGAATGCTATGTGACCAAGCCGCAGCAGCCCGAGTGTCCTAAAATAGAGACCCACAGGGCTGTGGCCAAGAGCTTATAGGCTCTGAGGTCAGCCTGCCTGGGTGGCACCATCATCTCCTGCACGCTTCAGCTGTGTGGCCCTGGGTTAGTTGCTTACCCTCTCTGAGCCTAGCTTCGTCCTCCGCAAGAAGGCAGAGAAGGATAGCACCTGCCCGTTGGGTGTTCGTGAGGGTGAAAAGAGGTGACCCGTGTGAGCGCTTGACTCAGGGCTGGCCGCGAGCACCGCAATGGGTGACGTTGTTGTGGTGATTGGCGCTGTGGGGAAAGGGCTGACTGTGTGCTCTTTCTCCGTCGATCACTGGCATCCAAGAGCATCAACAGTGAGTGCCTTAGGGACCGGCCTTGAATTTCAGAGTAAGAACAGGCTGTGGAAGAGTTGGCAAGGCCAACTAGCCCTCTCTGTGTTTTGCTGTCCTGGGCTTCTTTTAGGGACACCCCCCCCCCCCCCCCGCCTTTCCCCAGCGTCAGCGAGGAAGGGAGAGGTTGCATGAGAACATGTGTGGAGAAAGCTGACTAATGAACTAGGATTGGCCATTCCGAGTTTTCCAGGAGTTGTAGTGCTAAATGGAGCTTTTAGGGACACTTGGGGACACCTGGGGGGGGGGGAGGGAAGGCCAGGACACAGAGCCTGCTGGCAATTCTGACCTCAGTCCTTTGAGCTGCTGGTATTCTGGAGGCATCGTCCTTGGGAGAGGTGACCTGATGTCCTGTCACGTAAAGGAAAGCCTTGACTACTGGCTCGAGGAGGCCCCACAGCCCTTGCCGGGGTCATTTTGCAGCCAGGGAAGAGGTTCTGTTGTGGGGCGCCAGTATAAAGGGCATTGCAAGTTTTCATTAAGAGCGAGGCTCTTTGGTCAGTCACCTCCCTGCTTTCCCAGCAGACGTGAACTTCATGTCTGTCAAAGCAAGAGGTTCCAAGAAGGTGGCTCACAGGTTGGCAGAAATATATGGTTTGCCCTGAACTGTTTAAAAATGTTTTCATGTTGAGACAACTGGGTAACCATCTGGAAAAAATAAAGTGAGTTCCATACCTCACTCTGTACACCAGGAACATTTCCAAAATTCCAAACGGATTAAGGATGAGTTAGATGTATAAAATGAATTTATACGAGGAGGCAGAAACATTGGAGAATCATTCGAAATCCAGAAGCCTTAAAACCAGAGTTAAATCCTCTGCATGGCAAAAACAAATAAAAAATTCAACCAAAAAAAATCCATACAGTATGATAAATCCTAAGCAAATTTGAAAGACGAGTGACCAAAAAGACAAATGACAAATTGGGAAAGTAATATGTGCAGCACATATTATAAAGGGAAAGTCTCCCTAATATTCAACAGCTCCTACAAATAAATAAGAGAAAAAGTAGCAAAATGAGCAAAGGATATGAACAGGCATTTCACAGAAAAGAAAATGTAAGAGACATTTTAATCCTGTGAAGAGATACTCGATCCGTACCAGTAAGTATGAAAGAATATTGAAATTCCTCAGTTTTCACGATTTCAGGCTGGCAAACACGGAAGTTTTTGATGACACTTAGTGAAATTTTGAAGAAAGAAGCGTTCTCATGCATGGGCAGTGAGACACCGTTCTGGTGGAGGTCTCTGGACGGTCCCTGTCCGAATGACAAGTGTAGATGCCCTTGAACCTGGTAATTTCACCTCTAGGGATCTCACCTCCCAATATACACACACACAGGAGACAAATGATAAATGCGAAAGGCTCTTCTCCACATGTGGAAATAACACAAGATTGGAAGGAACCTAAGTGTCCATCAGAATGGGATTGGTTCAGTTCTGGTACATCTATACACAGACGGCTGGAATCCCATGAAATTGTAGAAATGGATGAGTCCTTTTTTTTTTTTTTTTTTTTTTAATTTTTAAGCGTTTATTTATTTTTGATAGAGACAGAGTGTGAGCAGGGGAGGGGCAGAGAGAGATGGAGACACAGAATCCGAAGCAGGCTCCAGGCTCCGAGCTGTCAGCACACAGCCCGACGTGGGGCTCGAACTCACAAATCGCGAGATCATGACCTGAGTTGAAGTCAGATGCTTAACCGACTGAGCCACCCAGGGGCCCCCAAAATGGATGAGTTCTTTATGAGGAGCGTCAGACTCTTGATTTTGGTTCAGGTCGTAATCCCAGGGTCGTGGGATTGAGCCCCAAATCATGCTCCAGGATGTGAGTGTCGAGCCTGCTTAAGACTCACCTCTCTGTCTTTCTCAAAATAAATAAACTTAAAGAGGAGTTCCTTGTGAGTTGGTATGAAAACGTCACCAAGATACGAAAGCCAAGGTACAGGAGAATGTGTGTGATATGCTTCCATCTGTGTGAGAAAGGCATTAACATTCTTCGGAAGGATAAACAAAAATTTGAGAACCACACATATGTTTTGGGTGAGAAGTAGACTTTTTAGTTAAATGTTTTGAATAGGTAAGCACCAAAAAAGTATAGAAAAAAACTGAAATGGGAAATCAGTCGCCAGCAATGGAAGCTGAGGACAGCTGGATTTCCAGCTTCTCTTCAAAAACTGGAATATCTAGGGGCGCCTGGGTGGCTCAGTCGGTTAAGCGTCCCACTGAGCCGGTGTCGGCTCAGGTCATGATCTCAGGGTTTTGTGAGTCCGAGCCCTGCATCGGACTCCATGCTGACAGTGCAGAATCTGCTTGGGATTCTGTCTCCCTCTCTCTCTGCCCCTCCCCCACTCACACTGTCTCTCAAATTAAAAAATTAAAAAATAAAAACCCTGGAATGTCTGGCAATTCCGGGCTCACACTGTTGCTGGAAACAATGAGCTAAAGCTGAGTCGCTTTAGAGGGGCTCGTGCTCTCCAGGTTTCCCTTGTATCCATTATTGTTTCGCCGATTTATTTGATCTGCCTGGCCCCCGTGGGCATTTGCATGTGAGAGCCTGAGAACCAGAGGCCCTCAGACCCTGGAGAATTTACTCCAAGGGTGTGTGGGGGGGGGGGGGGGTCTGTGAAGAAACGCAGCTGGGGAGAAGCGACAGCTGAGTGACCATTGCTGTGCAAGCAACTGGCCTGCCAGCAACCATCTCTGTGCCCCAGTTCCGAATTCCCTGGGGCCAGAGGGTGTGGTCTTACTCTAGAAGTGTGCGCTTTCCACGGCCCTCCTTTTGGAAGTGACTGACACCAACTCGGACAAAGACACTGTAAGAAAACTGTAGACCAATATCCCTCACGAATATAGATGCAGAATTTCTCAACAAAATATCAACAGACTGAATCCAGCAACCTCTAAAATGGCTGATACATGGCCGAGTGGGATCTCTCCTAGGAATGCAAGGTCGGTTTAACATCTGAAAGTCTATCAGTGTAACACCCCGTGTTAATACCGCTCAAAACCCACACGATCATCTCCGTAGGTGTGGAACAAGGCATCTGCCAAAATCTAACAGCCACTCACGATAAAACCTCTCCTTCTTGGGGTGTGACGAGTTCTCAGAGAGCAGGGTTACAGGCTGGGTAGACACCCCCAAAGGCGTCTACTGATAGGATCACCAGCTCCCTGGAGATGCCTTGTTGACCCAGGCAGCTGGAGGCACCGGGGCACCTTCCTCCCCATCTTAGAGCAAAATCCCACTTAAGCTTTTTTTCTTCCCCTTCCGCAGAAAGCTTTATTGTTTCCAGTTGGCCCACGGCTTGAGGGAGGGCTATAAAAACCGGGTAAAAAGCGGCCTGGTGAGGGCGTTCGGTTGGCTCAGTTGGTAGAGTATGAGACTCAACTCTTGATCTTGGGGTCTTGAGTTCAAGCCCCGTGTTGGGTGTAGAGCTTACTTAAAAACAACAACAACAAGCTGCCTCGTGGTGGGGGAGGAGAGAGATTCAGGCAGAGAAGCTCTGATACCAGGAAGGTGGCAGTGGGGCCCTCAAAGGCCGCTGGGCTCTGGGAGGCTCCTAGACGTGCTTGACCCACTCTGTCTTCCGGTCAAGAGCACGACCGTCTTGGGGTTCAAAGCGATTCTGACTCTGGACAGCTTTCACAGAATCTCTGTGAGTCCCGTGGGATCCCTGTGGACTCCAAAGCATCCAAGTTCTTATCAGCGACGGTCAGCTGCACGCACTTCAGCCTTGCAGGCGGAGAACAAAGCCCTGAGGCCCGCGTCTGCCTTCCTGGCCGGGACTCGTGGCCAGCGCGCTTTCCCGGCTGCACGTGGGGCTGAGTCCGAGGAAGGCCGCAAGGAGAGGACCGCAGTGGACAGGGCGTTGGGCGGGCCAGGCCTCTGGCCCCACCGCAGGGCCACGCGGGCCGGGCCGGGCCGGTGGTGGGCCCTCCCACGGGAAGGACTTGCTCGCGGGTTTCCCCGGGGCCACCCTGCTGGCCAGGGAGCACGGCGTTCCGTCCCCACCGCTCCTCTGGGGAGCCAGGCCCGAGGCGGAGGAGAGGGAGCAGACCCGGAGGAGCGCCCGGAGAACGAGGTTCGTGCCTTTCTTCCGTTGGCTCATCTGTGAGAGAGCCGAGGGTGGGGGCGGCGGCGGTGACCCCGCCTGGGGACCGGGGGCTGTCCCTTCAGGCCCAGGGGCTCCTTGTTGTCCCTCCGTGAGCCCAGGAGACACGCGTGAAATCCGGTTTCTGTCGGGGAGCCCTGCTGGCTCAGTTGGTGGAGCATCTGGCTCTTGGTCTCGGGGTTGTGGGTTTGAGCCCCGCATTGGGTGTAGAGATTACTTTTAAAAAAAATCTTTAAAAAATTGGACTCAGGGCACGTGAGTGGCTCAGTCGGTTCAGCGTCTGACTTCAGCTCAGGTCGTGATCTCACGGTTTGTGAGTTCGAGCCCTGGGTCAGGCTCTCTGCTGTCAGCACAGAGTCCACTTCTGAGCTCTGGCTCCCCCTACCCACTTCTCTCTCTCTCTTTCAACATTAAAACATCTCTCTTTAAACATTTAAAAAAAAAATTTGGTTTCTACACACACGTCGCCTGAGTGTAGAGACAGGGGTTCTTAAGCTGTCCGACTCATGTTGAATGGGGAGAAGTGGAATCAATGCTCTTACATAGGAAAGCCACAGGCAAGTGTATTTCTCCGGGGAAGGCTCGTGCTGTAGGCCGTGTTCACGTGTATGTCTTTAAAACAGTGTTTCTCAGTCTTGGTTGCACACGGGAATTGGCCGGACCAGCCCAGGACCAACTACATCAGAAGCCCCGGGGGAGGGGCCGAGTTCGAGCTCCCCAGGGGATTTGGATCCACAGCCTTGAGGCGGCTGAGCTCTGGGAGAACAGCAGTCAGGGGATTTTCAGCGATTGGCTACCTGGGTTGCAGCAACCACACCTTCTTGTTTTACATCCTGCACAAGGTTTAATTTGAAGAGTGCAGGGCCCTTGACCTCTGTCTCCCGCCTTCCTGAGTGTAATGCACAATTGGGTTTGAGTTGGCTTCTGGTTTGTGTTGAACTGATTCCACCCCGGCTCCGGAGATGGGTACTGACTGATCTAAGCCAATCAAGGTCATCCTAACTCCCAGTGGCCCACTGAGATAGCTCTGATCTAAGCCCACCAGCCACAGAAACTAGTTCTGGAATGGTCCAATTGGCTCCAACGTCAGGATTCTTGCTCACTAGGGAGGGAGGAGAAACCCTCTCCCAGGCAAGGTAAATGGGAAGCACCCTATGGACACCAGGGTGCCTGCCTAGGATGAAGGTGACCATGTGGGTGGCAGGACAGAAGGACGGTGCACCTGAGCCTTTGCCTATGCTGCTGAGCAGTCTGCCACTCAGGCATAGTGTTACCTGCGTGTCCCTTTTATCAAACACAGTCTGAGTTGGAGTTTCTATTGTCTTGCCAGTGAGACTCCCATTTCATAAAAAAGGAGTCTAAAGCTGGGTGAGGAGAGTTCGGCGATCATTGATGGGCAAAGACTTCCCTGGGGAACACTCTGGGCCGGAACCACCTCTTGGCTCTTGGGTGCCACTCTGCATGCCATTAAGCAACAGAAGTCACCCCGAGACTCAAGGCTCCCCCAATTCTTTGTCTTGCCTGGGTCAAGGAAAAAGTCTCATTTTGGTGCTAGTGTGCCCTGAATCCTTGTGCTTTTCCTTGTTAACAAGCAGAGCCAACCTCAGACTCACAGCCCTCGGCAAGCAGTAACAGATGACAAAGTTTTAGTATGATGCTTTGTCTTGTATTTATTTTAAGGGATGTCTTCATTAATGGCAAATGATGCTGGTTGTCCTTTCTTGTAGAGGCAAAGTTTTCCTTTTAAAAAAGGGCAGTTGAGGGGCACCTGGTGGCTCAGTCAGTGAAGTGTCCAATTCTTGGTTTCAGCTCAGGTCCTGATCTCACAGTTCATGGGATCAAGCCCCCTGTCAGGCTCTGTACTCCTCTTCCCCAACCCCCCCTTCCCGCCCCCCCCCCCCCCCCCCCCCGCCAAAACACGAACAAACTTTAAAGAAAAATGAAAAGGGCAGTGGAAACCTACTAAGTACATAAAATGGTTGTTAGGCAGACGACAAAGAAGGCCGTATGAACAGGCAGTTTGGGAGACACAGTGTCTGTCGGGGAAAGTGTGACGTGTTGATGTGTTGGTTTAGAGACCAAGCTCCTGTGTCTCTGCACTCACAGCAGGGAAAAACCTTTCTTATGAGGCTGGTCTTTAGCCACGATCAAGGCTGCACGGTATGGTTGGAATGCCAGTGACTGTGGGCTCAGATGTCCTGGGTCCAAGTCAGCATCTCCCCTGTGCCAGTTGGGCTCTTGGGACAAGCTAGCTTCTCAAACCTGGAGCTAGTCTTCCTACACAGGTTTTTTGTTTTGGGTGGGGGGAGGGTGCGGTGGGGAGGGGGAGCTTGGGAGTGGATGGGTATTGGGGCACTGGAGGACTCTTCTGAGGACTCAAATTATCTTGAACTCTAGTACTCTACAACTAGTCCCAGGAACATTTCAGGGATGTTCAGAAGGTACTGGAGTACTCGCAAGGTATGCTAAGCTGCGAGGAAAGGTGTAGTCATGCCCCTGGCCTGGAGGAGGAGGGCTCCTTGGAGGACAGGGCTGTGTTTGAGTCTCTCTTGGCTCCCTCTTCCCAGGGAACCTGATACCTAGACTTGTTGCTGGAAGCAGCCACTAGCAAGTTGTGCACAGCCTTTCCCATTAATCTCTAGGCTCTCACGTATGGCTGCTTCACATACACGGTCAGTACAACGTAGCTGCCACATTCCCTCTAGTCCAGGTCGCAGCCAGCACACTGCTTACAACTATATTGGAAAAGCCCTTTTACTTCTAGCCTCTTGCTTTCTCAGTGTCCAAAAGGTGAGCGATGGACTTACTAGGATATCCATTTTGCCTCACTTAGTAATAAGACATTACTAAAGGTCCAGCAAGATTCATGCAACACGGGCCAGGCGGATGCAGTTGGTTTGCACCAGATGCAAGAACATCGTATTCTGAAAACACACAGCTGCAACAACTCATTTAAATAGTAAAGATGCTGCCCTTTATTCCATCCATAGATCATCTGCCCTGGAAAGGACTATGGACCTCCTTTCTGTGTCCTCTTACTCAGAGCACTTTGAAATCATGACTGTAGGATTTTCAGGATCTGGAACTTTTCACCTCTTAAGCTGGTTTTGAATACAACTCCTACTTTATTTGCAATTCCATTTAGATTTAAATTATAGTCAATGTTAAAGTTATTTTAAGTGGAGTATGTTGATGGAAAGTAGCCAGATGATGCAAAGGATTACTAACAGTGACTATCCTTTGGTTAACTTTGGATCGATTTTTAACGTAGTAGTTGGTAGAAATTGCCTCCTTTTCCATGCTGACACACCAAGAGTTTGTCTTTTCCCAGACCACCTCATGGTGGCCCAACTGATAACTGGTATGTTGGAATGCATGATGAAGCAAGCTCTTTTATTTCCAGTCTTCTGGGGCTCAGTAATCTTGAGATGTTCCTCCATGACACTTTGGTGAGACATGCTTGCGGTTGGGGCCAACCCAATGGGCAACAGGGTAGGTTAGAAATAAGGGTTACAATGGGTAAAAAAGACCGACCATTGCCTAAGGGGCAAGAGGGCTGACCTGATGCTCTGTGAAAACCACAGATTTAATACATCCTACTTAATTTCATTAGTAAAGAGTGTTTTCCATCACTCAAACTGACTCTCAAGCTTTAGTGGCACAGAATCCCCTAGAGAGGATTTTGGGGGCTCCCATCTTGAGAGCTTGATGCTGGCAGTCTGGCGTCGAGGTGGGGAAGCCATCCCCGTGTATGGCACTACTCGCTTGACAACAAGTTTAATGGCTTCCAGGGGTGTTTCAGAGGGGCACCCCCCATCTTTGACAGATCGTTTTTCAAATCTAGCAAGGACTTGGTTTTGTTCTCTGAAAAGCGTTCATCTTTACAAATGAGCGGGCACTTAGACTGGATACTGGATACACAACTATAGGGCAATCAAAGGTGTAGATCCTTTTCTGCTTAGCTCTTAAGAGAGGACACAAGCCCTTTTTACAAGAGACCAAAGATGGCACAAGAAAGTTTCTTGATGTACTGAAGAGAGAGAAATCATGCTGCTAGTCGGACTCTAGAACTCCTGGCCACTAGAAAACCCGAAGGGCAAAAAGTTTCCTGGAAAGAAAATCCACCAAATTGTTCAGTCCACAGAGACATTCTCTAATTAGAAGGTGCAGATTGCTGCAGCTTTTTACTTCCAGATTATTCCAAAAGCAAACAGTAGCAACAACATTCTTTTAAAATGGCTTTTATTGAGACACTTTTAGGACTTCTGCAACATTTCTAGTTGGGGATCTTCTTTATTTCCAATTCTTAGGTGGCTAAATTCTTTTCCGAATGCCAACAATGCCCACTCCCACCACCCTAGCAAGGAAGCATGCTCATCTGTCTCTGCTCAAAAGTCCAACCAGGAACATACCTCCCCCCTCCACTAGTCTATTCAAGTCTCATTAGACCTCCGAGTAGGACTCGAGTCCAGGCTAAGTCCTTCCCACCTAGTAATTTATTAGGCAGACTACTTTCAAACCAAGTGTGAGATGGCTTAAATTCAGCTGCTATTACTATCCTTAAGTAAGAGAAAACAGGCTTTATCAATGCCAGTTTTTCTGATTTGGTAATTTGTGGCATCTTAATTTGGAGACATCCTGTCCTAAATCTTACGAGCTGGGGTCTATAGAATTTATAAGCTACTTGTATAACAGACTTAAAAATAACTCCATGCCAGCCCCAAATGCCCTAAAGGTTCTAGTCTATTCTTGCACTTTCTCCTGTAGTTGAGAAGCAGGACTTAACATTTTAGAAGGAAGTCGTTCCAACTTTCTTTGGTCTTGTTAATGGTTTCGTTACACCTATCTGTTGGAAGGAGGCTTAGAAGTTATGGAAGCCAGCCACTTAACTCTCGAGACCAATGGCCCCGAGAGGTGCCTGCTGTGCTTCTGCCCTTTGTATGGACTGGAGCTTTGGATCATAGTTGTAATTACTGAAAATGTTGCCTAACACTGCCTCCTTGTAACCGTTCTTTAGTCCACGTTGCTATTGGGAATCTGTAAATACGCTAGCTCCTTCCATCTTAGTCCTCCAAGTGTGTGATCTCCAAAGCCTTTTTAATAGCAAGATGGTCAAGAGAATTACAATAAAAGCTGACAGAAGTTGCCTGTTGAGTACAATTGTTCCCATTATAAGGTGAAGACCAACATTTACTTCCTTTAGAAGAAGGCCAGGGCATTAACATTCTGCTTGCACGTTAATGCCAATCTGTTTACATCCTTTTATCACGGAGACGTTTACACACACAAGCAGGCTCTGCTCCTTAAAAAAAGGGGAACCGAAAAACTCAAGGATGTTTATTTTAGCAGTTAAAAAAGGAAAAAGACGAAAACAAAACCAAAAGATTTTGTAACAGGTGCCTTGAGAGAAAGCATTCTTTTATGCCAATGGCACATTGTGGTCTTTCACAAGTTTCCTCAGTGGCCGTGGCTCGTCTCTGATGAAAGTGAGCCATGGCATCGGCTGGCACAAGACATAATGGACACAGGACTGTAATGTGTAATAAAGCAAATATTTACATTAAGCACAATACAGCAATTTATTTAGATGCTTAAAATGAATACAAAGGGAAATAAAGATCACAAAATTATACATACTACAACAGTGTGTCATATATTAGATGGTATAAATGAATACACCAGGGAGGTGTTTAACTAAAGATAAAACTAAATATCCAAAAACGCAGCACTCATTGGTTTGCTGCTTCAACACAACACACTTTCATACAGATCTAAAAGGTGTCAAAATTAGTAGCTGCAAAGTCAATTCTTGCATGTGATTTTAGCTTAAAAGATTTCAGAAAACAGATCTGAAATACCAGTTTTTGTTTCTGTCAGCTGTAATGTCAAGGATATTCAGAACAAGAAAAATTCTATAATACAAGAGAGTCCAGATATATATCTTACGTGGCTGGCCTCTGTTGCAAGATTGTACAAGGTTATGTGCAAAAACTAAGTCTGTCCAAAGGTCCATACTAGCGCAGTTTCAAGCTTTTGCTAGGTAAACTAGGTATAGCGTTTATTACACAGCAAGGGCAACACTAAAAAAAAAAAAAAAAAAAAAAAAAAACAAATCTATGATGGGTACACAATAACAATATCATAGGCATCACTTGAATAGGTCTAAAAGACTGTACAAATATACATTTCAACTATTCAGAATGAATACATGAAAAAAAATTGATTTTCCCCAAAGTCTACTATACACACGGGACTGGCAGCTTGTCTGTTGGCCCTGCACCACCACGCGAATCAGGAGAACGCCTCCCAAGGTCATCCAACCAAACATTTTACAGAGGGAAAGAAACGTCGAGAAGGCAGAAAAGTAAACCTCTGCTTTTCCTCGCGTGCGTTCGTGAGCCACCAGCTTATTGGGTTTTCACATTTATTTACCGTGTCTGTCACAGCAAGTTCTGAAGCCCGATCAGCCGATCGTGTGTCACAGACTTGGAAACCACCACCGGGCTGCAGTGGCCACGCGTCCCCACAGCCCGATGACCCAGCGCTCAGAAGGCAGTGCCAGTGAGAGTACAGCTGTGCAGTCCTGCCGCCAGGAGAGCAGAGTTCCGGGCTGCAGCAGGTCCCCGATGCCAGAGAGCCTGGCACTTAGGCCTGCTGGCTGCTCAGTTTAACTCCGGCGAGGCTGCCGTGCATCGGCTCAGCAACCCCATCAGTCATGTTGTCAAACTGCTCCCCGTCCTCACTGTCAATTGTGCTATTCTGCCACTCAATCTGTGGGTTAGATAAGCGCTCATCATTTTCAGATGCATTCTTCCACTGTGACTGGTCCTTGGACCAAAACCCTTCGACTTTTCCATAGGAACTATTCTTCCATTTCAACTGCTCTCTGTCACCTTGCACGGTAGCCTTTTTTTTGGCAGCTGGCTTACTGCTTCTTGCATCTTCACTCTGGGAAGACTCATCAGACCAGGTTCCTGGTTTCATTTCACACGCGTTGTCCTCAAAGTCTGACACCTGCTGGGAACCAGGACCACTCTCAGACGGAGAAGCACCGTCTTTCCACTCAACAACATCATCCTGGTCAACCTCACTGTCAGAAGCATCATGCATTAGTTTGGTTGGTTCCTCAGTCAAATGAATAGTTCCGTACTTTGAACCATCCTCCTCTTTTTGGTCTAGCTTCTCCGATTCTAAAGCATCCTCAGAAAGGACCTTCGGTATGTGTTCCTCCGGGTTATCGTTAGGGAGTTTAGGCTCAACTTCAAACACAGGGTCAAAAGGGCTACCACTTCCATTGGATTCTTCTTCCAAATTTTCAAAACTGTCTGAGGAGCTGTCCTCTTCCTTCCCAAGGCTGAGCTTCTTGTCAGCAGTTTTACTAGCATTCACTCTGGAATCCTTCTCATCGTGATTCTCAAACAGCCACTCGGCATCAAAATCCATCTCGTGCTTCACTTTGTTTAGTTCTTTCATGTTGAAGCCCAGTAACACACCGGGCTTGTACTTTTCACAGTCTCGGACACATTTCTTCCTCTTGTTGCTAAAATGGGAAGCAATGTCACTCTTCCACAACCATAAACTGGCAGCCAGCTTCTCAATTTCTCTCCGGGTGGGATAGGGCTGTTTGTTGAAATACTTCGTTAGGAAGCTTTTCCTGGCTTCGTAGGAATCATCTTCGTGACCCTTGGGGTCTAAAGCTAACACAACAGGCTCCTCGGGCTTCTCCTCAAAGAAGCTGGGCGAATCGCTATCCTCATCTAACTTTCGCTTTTTCAGCAAGGGAAATTCCACTTGCTCGTAAGTGCGCTTCACGGGTGCTAGGCCTGGTGACTGATTAAGCCGAGAGGGTGCGTTTGTCTTATCCTGGCCATTCTGGGTCTTTCCGACACCCCTACAGTGAACGAGATGCAGAGTGATAGTCGAGGCGGTCATGTTGCTGGTGTACACACCCAGGCAATGGATGCACTTGTAGGTGAGCTTTTTTTCCACGGGATGAACCGTCTGAATAACTTGGTGCCTCTCTCGTAGGTGATGTGCAAGTGCGTCAGATATGGGTCCTTTTAGGATTGAAAAGCAAAGAGGGCAAAGGGTTTTCCCGACATCTTTTTTATAGGGCACTGCTGCTTGAGGTGAACTTTTAACAGGGATATCGGCCTTCTCCTGAACTTTTGGCTGTGGCTTTGGAGGGACTGGAGGGTTATTCTGGGCGTGGTAAGCAACAGATTCAGCTGGGGCATCCCTCAGGTTGTATGTGGTTACAAGGAGATGGATGTTAGTGTGGCTACCCTGCTGCAATGTCAAATCAAAACTCAAAGTAGAATCTGTTTTAGGTCCCATCTCTTCATCAACGTGAACCATCCGCATGTGTGCCGCCATCTTTTCCACATCATTGAAAGTTGAACGGCAATATGGACAAGACAGGCCATGAATTAACATGTGGTTGAGCAGGGTGTCTGTGGGCAAGTAGCGATTACAGTAGAGGCATTTGCTAGTGAAATTGTGTATTTTCATAATGTAGTTGGCTACTGCTGGGACTTTCTCCGCTTTATGTTCTTTTTCGAAGTGCACACTATAGACATTTTCAGGAAAAAGCTCGTTACAGATTGTACATATTTTCCACTTTTGAGTTGAGGAAGTATTGGCTGGGGGAGGGCCCGTGGCAGCTGCAGTAGGTTTGGAACTGGACTGACCTAATACTCTGGATGCCTGTGACTGGGAGAGGGAGGGAGACTTTAACTGGCCTGATGAGAGAGCAGAGGCATTAGCAGACTGCAGGGAGTATCTTGCTGGTGCCTGGGACCTCTGCTCCGACCCAAGCCCATAAGATCTTCCATTTCCACTCGGAAGTAGCTGCTTCACAGACTGAGACTGCTGAGGGATGGAAACTGGTGCGTTGCCACCTAGACCCAGTCTCATTGACTGACCAACGCCATAGCCCTGGCCTACAGATTTGACTCCATAGTTATTCTGCTGGAGGTGAACGTTAGACATCATGTTGACTCCTGTAGAATTTAAGTTAGGCTTTGGTATTGAGAGTCGATTTACCATCTGCTGTGATGGCAAAGACCGGACATTTCCAGAAGCAAGGGAACCAATTCTCGACTGGAGTCCCATGCCCTTCTTCTCTTGAGGTTTGGGAGCGATTAGCATCAAAGGTTTAGATCGGGGAACCACCACATTTGTGTGCCCAATCATGGCAGTGACCTGATAGCCTATGCGTTCGTGGTCTTCGATGACATGTTGTACCAAAGCTTCGTAGGACTTTGGCATGAAAAGGCATCGCTTGCAGTGAATACTGCTCTCTTCCCGGGCATTTGAACCTAAAGGGACTGCACCGTTGAGTGATTTTTCACCTGCCTTTGCTATGTAAGGTGCTGCCACATGCTGAAAATGTTCCCTGTAAATGTGCTTCCTAACTATTTCATAAAGAGGATCTCGGTAAGTGCACTTCTTACAGTAATAAACAGCTTGTTCTACACTGTCAGCCTGCTTAGGTTTAAGGCCATCATTTTTGCTTTTATCTTTGAAAGTGCTGAGGCTGCTACTTGGTGCGCTGGCGTTTGGAGCATGAAATATCTTAATGTGTGTTTCCAAAGTCTTTTTGTCTGCATTGAAGGTACAGTAGGGGCAATTAAGGAGAATCCTATTTTCAAAGTCTTCACTATGGACATTCCGGAAATGACTTTTGTAGGCAGAGAAAAATTTTGAAGAAAACGGACAAGCACTGCAGCAAAAAGGTTTTGTCCGGTAGTCCTAAAGAAAAGACAAAAACTGGAATGAGAATGCCACTTCAGATAGGCGCTAACAAGTTCTGGGTCTTCCCCCAGACATCCTCTATTTTTAATAGAGATATAATGGTATTTTTAGAACTGAAACTCTGTAATGCATTAATTATTTTTCCTTCTGCAAAATGGATTTATAAAATATAAACCCAGATGGAAAAGCAGTTTGAAATCTAATAATTTTGTTTCCAGAGTATAAACAAAATACCCCGTTCCAGTTTTCCTCAATGTTTAGAAAAGATCAAAGTCATATTTGCTGATTGGTTTTAGAAAAGCCAAAGACAAATGGCTTCAAAGATAAACATTTTACAGTTAGACACGACAAGAATAAACCCTGTGAAATCACTTTCACTCCCTGAATCAGTAAATCACTAAAGGTTTCAGACTTACTCTTCAGTAAAACTCAGGGCCCAGAGTGCTGTGTGCAATTAGGCAGTAAGACATAAAGATACACCTTTGATCCTTCCCATCATGGAGAATCTTCAAAAATCTCAGAACATCTTTTCCCTCTGATCGAAGTACAGTGTAGTATTCAGATTTCATTGCCGATCAAAAAGCTACTGATTTGAAGAGTCTGCTTTCTTCTAGAAGCCTTTCTTCTAGAAGCCATGCTCTCTTCTCAAGCAAGAGCAGCTTCAAAAGAAGTAATGAAGTGACAGCTGCTTTGACTCAAATTAAGAAGTTAAATAAAAATTTCCTATGGACTATGAGCAATGCATGGTGTTAAAAAGCCAACGAGTATTGCAGAATATACTGACTTCAAAGAGCAACTTCCAGAATTATGCTCATTAGCACCTGTGCAGTTTGTCCTTTGAAGACCGGTGAAACACCAGCTGGGCAAGAGACCACCTTTCCTCCGTAGAAACTGACTTTGTTTCAGATGCTGGTGTGCGGCAATATTAAATACTCCCCTTTTCCTTAAAGCTCAACCCTTATTTAGTGTTAGAATACGAAGCTCTGGGATTCATAAAACCGAATTAAGTGACATGTCCCACTGGAAAGCTTTTACACTCTAAGACTTCTGGTTAATACCTTTTAGAAGAAAACAACCAAGTAACTATACTATCAGATTTCTGACACAGAGTTGAAAAGTAGTAATTCCCTAAGTATATTCCGATGGACAAACAGATCAATAATTAGAGTTACAATCGCTACTGAAATAGGTTAATGGTAAAGTCCGCAGTGACAATCACTTCTCCCTGTGGGACAGGAACCACCACCTACACCACTCTCTCTGTCACATCTTCACCTGTTGACACTTGCTGGTGCCTTGAACTACCTAATAGTGTTTTTAATTCCAATCTGTAAAAACTTAAGCTACACCTGTCACTGCCATCCTGACAAAGCCACCCTGCTCCACAGCGGTCGGATGATACCAACCTAGAAAAAAATACCCTCTCCAAAAAAATAAGAATTGTGACAGACACAAAAATAATGATGGATGACCTAGATGAACAGAATGTTGGAGGGAACATTTTAGAAACAGAAACAAAAGAGCCAAAGTACTTCTGTGAGGGAATGTTGATGCACACTGGGCCTCAGAACCTTTAAGTAACAAAATTTCCTCTTCTCACACTTGAAGTTTCTGTCCAATGACAAAAAAGACAAATTCTTCCCAGTTTTCCCTGCCACTTAGGAAATGGACATTTTCCACACCAGGTTGCTGCCTACGAAACAATGCATCATCATGAAAAAGCCTAGAGCTGACAAGGGGGTGTACCAAGGATGCTGTCGTTAAGTCCCCTCGGCCACTTACCTGATTTTTTGTGAGTGAAGGGTCCCATAGTCCTACATCCTCCCATGTAGTGTTTTTCAAATAAAAGTCATTAGGTTCAAACTGTTTAAAATCCTAGAAAACAGTGAAAGAAGTTTACAAAAACATCATGATACCAACTCTGGCCCAACCTGACTCCAATCCCATCTCTTAGCTAGAGCTGGGGAGACACACAGAAAAACCAACCCCACCAAGAACTAAAAGTGAGGAACGGTCAGGCTATTAGGAAATAGAAAAGGCACATGGAAGTTGCATTCAACATCTTCTAACAACCAAACATTCCCCTAAATGGTCAGCCAGGTTTCCAAGGAAACCAATTGAAGTTCTAATTAAGTAAAAAATTCAGCCACATATTAATACCAAAGCCCCTTTCATTAGAGTATTGTAACTCATCAATTGTAGTATTAAAATGGAATATAAACTAGCAATGTTTGCTTAAGGCACCATGGATGTGATACTCTGTTTCTGCAGGAAAAAAAAAAGGGGGGGGAGGGGTTGGGGGGTGGGTAGAAATGGACTGGGAGGAAAACTCACGATTTCTGAACCCACAAAAGGAAGAAAGAAAGCTATTTGAAGAAAGTAAGCAGTATTGTGTTAAATTTATACTCTCCTATAAAAATTTAATGGCCCATTTTCCCCCCAGGCCAGGAAGATAGCAAAGTCTTAGGAGAAAATTCCTCTTGGCTCCTAAAAGGTTCACAGTTCCCTGTGGAAAAATCAAGTATGTATAAATTCCAGAGGATGTAATGGGCGTAGTAACAGGAGGAACACATCAAATGCAGGATAGGAAAGGTATCTTCACATTTGCATTTATTCTTATGCAGATTACCCAGCTGCGTGCAAAGTGGAAGCGGATGGACTGTTTCATTGGGCAGATCTACCTGAATTTGTGGGGTTGGAGAGGCAGTGAACTTCCACGCTTGGGGACAACGTAACTAGAGAAGCCCACTTTTGAGAAGCTTCAGTCTTCATCGTACACCCCTAGAGTATTACTCATGGGAATCCGGAAAAGAAAACCCGTTGTAGGAAGGAAATCACTTTTTAACTTTCAATTCCATCCAAACGTTTACTGAGTGCCTATTATGTACCCAGCACTGCGCTTGGTGCTGGCTATACGTGGATGGGCAAGGTAGTTCTGGTCCCTGGCCAGCTGGAACTTAAAGGCTAGAGGGGAAAACGGCTTTAAATATTTCAACCAGAGGCTTTGACCAACTAACCAGCAAGATCTGGAGCAAGGAGATCTGGAAAAGGAGGAGACCAGCACACTGGCTATCCCACAGGGCTGTTAAAAGCTCGTAGAATAAACAGGTTAGAAAAACAGTTTGCAAAAGTCCAAACTGTTACACAAGGGGAAGATAATCGTCTATGATGGGTCAAAAGGGCCAACGACTGCTCAAATCCTAAGGAAAGAGACAACAAGCACCCAAACCACCACGCCTCAACAATCAGAAGGTCAACCAGAACACTCAGGCATATCAGAATGAGAACAGGCTCTGGAGTCCCGCAGACAGACCCTGCCATACGCTCAGCTGTGAGGTGAACCTATTTCTTTACCGGTTCTTCATCTGAAAATTGGATGAGAATTCCTACATTTCCCCCAGGGGTTGTTCTAAGGATCTGGATTTAGAGACCATTTTAAAGCGCCTAGTAAACTATGTCCTCAATGGTAGAACTGCTTTTGCTTCATGATGCAAAGATGAAAAAGCCCATTTTAGGGAGAAGGGAACAAGTTTAGCCAACTGAGAAAGCTCTGGGGAAGCTAATGCTGCAGTTAAAATTCAGAATCCCAGCTAAGAATTAACCATCCTGGCTGCTGACACAAAGTAATGGATCAGAAGCTGAGTCATGTTAAAATTAAAAAATGGCATGCTACTTACTTCTATGTGTTCTTTACAGTATTCCAACCCAATGTCACTAAGTATTTTTTTCACAGTTTTCCGGGCTTTTCTTAAACTGCCAAGATTGTTGACAGGAAGTTGGAACATAGTTTCTATTGGAAAAAAAAATTTAAGTCAAGTCAAAACACGTACAACTTGTAATATTTCCTAGTTCCACTGATGGCAGGACCACAAACCCTGGCCCACTGACAAAGAAGGTGAGCAGACACCCTTACCTAGTCTGTTCGGATACTTAGAGCAGGCAGGCAAAATAAGTGCTCTGTGACCTTGTCTAACAGGACATTTTACATCATAGATGGACTAGGAGTCTAATCTGGCACAATTCTAGAGCTTAACTTCATCACCACACTGGTTTTCTTAAAGTGGAGAATTAGGTTAATAATACCAACCGATTATTTTAAAATTGAGTGTGAGTGCTTTTCTCCTTGTGATGTTGAGCCTCTGAAAATAGAAAAATGTTCACCATTCCAGCATCATTGCCACATAATTTTGAGTGCCAGGGAAAAGAAGTGTTTGTTTTCTGGGAACCGTCCTGCATGCTGCTATGATATTCTTAAAGAAATCTCCTTCAGTGTTTCCATATACTATCCCAACTACAGACACTAACGGCTGTGTAGCCTGCCCCCCAGCCAGCACCACACCTGGACAAAGGCACTCACTCATGGTGATGGGGAAAGCTAGGCACTCAGCATCAGAGCAGGTGCTGTGTTACAGATTTTAGGGGATCCTTTTGAAAAAGGAAAAGCCTATATATGTGTGAAGGAACTGAAAAATTATTTAAATGACCTAACACATTAAAGCAGAAATTTAGATCCACTTCACCAAGTTCCTTAAAAAACAAAAGTTAAGAAAATAAAATTAGTTATTTGTATGGCTTTCAACATGATCATTTATATTTTCCTATAAAATATGGTAAGAACTTATCTAGTAGTCCAAATGAATATTGTAGGATATCAAAGAGTTCCAAAACCCCAAACTAGAGGCAAACCTGAAAGCCAAAGCATCAGGAATTAAAAGTTTAATACATGCAAATCTGGGTTTCTAATTAATAAAGGCAGGTACTCTCTAACATCACTACCATTTTTAGCACGACCATAATCAACTAATCCAAATGTAATACAGTATCGTGTTGCCTCATTTATCATTCGAATCCAAAAATCAATATTGTGGACTATGAAAAATGGAAGTGTGTGAAGCCTACACCAAAGCAAATAGTAACTCCTAGAATTTGGTATGTCACCAGAACTTAGAAGTTTCAAAATATTCTACATGAAGTACTGAAGTGTAATTGAGGTCAAAAAAGCAAAGCACTTCACTAAAAAAAACAAAAAAAAAATCAGCCTTCCCATGCTCAACACCAAACTCCTCTATCAGCTAAGAAGCATGAGTACGGTGCCCTCCACACTGTGCCCTCCACTAATCAGCCTAGTGGTTAACAGGGGACTCAGAAGTCACTTTGCATACAAATTAATGTGCACTCAAGACCAAATCCATTATTCCTTGTGGAAATTTTATTGCTAAATTGTTTTTAAATCATCTCTTTGAAACTTTTTAACTAGTTGCTCAATAAAACCATTCCCCAAACTAGGTCATTTGGAGAAAGCCACCTGATAGAAATGTTTCAGAAATAACAGAAAATGTAACAGGCTAATTCTGAAGAGCCCAGGCATCAAACAGATGCCCGTAAGCACCCAAGTCTGAGAAGGGACATTTTTGTTTATTCAATTCATAAACTCTGTGGGCCCAAACCCAGCAGTTCTTTCCGAACTTCCCTAGTCAGTCCTGCTTTACTTCAGAGGAGAGATGGGCCCAGAAGGCAGCCATTACTGGTCTCCCCTGCCTCCTGGATAGAAGCAGCTCAACATCTCAGCAAAACAAATGCCCAATGATCTGGAAATGTCGCCACCACCGAAGCCACCCACCTACACAGAAAACATCCAGGGGAGCTCAACTGCTGCAGAGGATAAAGGAAAACTCATTCTCCTAAGTGCCCACCCTTCACAGCAAGCAAAATTGTTTTAAGACCTCCAACTGAAGCACCTCACTGCATGGTAGGTACCCGACTTATAAACCTATAGGTCTGAAAAAGTGAGTATGCTCATAAAGGAGCTTAGCTACAAGAAACTTATAATTTATAAAACTTGGTATTTCAGCCATACAGTAAATCTCAAGTTTACTTAGGCTGAATTAAACAGATATATAGTGAACATTGCTTACCAGAAAATGTTGTACAAAAATGGTTTTTTTAATGATTAGCAACTAGGAGGAGCCTAAGTTTACACTGAAAGATACAGAATACTCGGAGTTAAGATTCCTGGCATTTTGGGGGGGGAGGGGGGGTGGGTGCCTGGGTGGCTCAGTTAAGCGTCTGGCTCTTGATTTGGGCTCAGGTCATGATCTCACAGGTCGTGGGGACTGAGCCCCGTGTCGGGCTCAGCACGGAGTGCAGAGCCTGCTTGGTATTCTCTCGCCCCTCCTCCCAGTCATGCTCATGCCCTCTCAAAATAAACAATAAACTTTAAAAAATGCCAGTTGTTTTTTTCTCTTTTTTTTAAATTACCTGGGGAATCCTTTCTACCCCCTTCCCCAGATGGAGGTACCCTCCATGTATCTTGCTTATGGAGATCACTTACAAGATTATGTCCATCTGGAGCGAGAATAACACATTCATTCATCGTGTTAGCACTATCAAAAACATTTACAAAGACTCTTGTTTTTTAAGTAAAACACTGCACAAAACAGGCACACAGTGTAAGAATATAAGCAAAGAAGCCTCCCTCCTACTCCTGCCCTCCAGCAATGGAGCTCTCCTCCTTCCTATAGGGGCCACCGTTATGTCAAGCTTTTCTACAAGCCAAAGGTTCCAAAAGAACATTTCCAACAAACTCTTATCTGTGAATGTTAGGATTAGTATGGATGATAAGAAAAAGAACTCAAGAGCCCTATGTTGTTGTTTTCCCCAGCCTGTTGCTGTTAGGAAACAACTTCGGGGTGCCTTGAGTGGCTCCGCTCCGTCTGTTAAGGTGGGCTTCAGCTCAGGTCACGATCTCACGGTTCGTGGGTTCGGGCCCCGCATCCGGCTCTGGGCTAACAGTTCAGAGCCTGGACCCTGCTTCAAATTCTGTATCTTCCCCTCTCTCTGCTCCTCCCCTGCCTCTCAAAAATAAACATTAAAAAAACAAAAACAAAAAACAAAACAAAAAAACTCCAACTGCCGGCTTTAGGGTTCACCCATGTTATCTATTTGATTCATACTTTAAAACTTCTATAAGAGTAACTCCTGGCCTCCTCTGCACCCCTAAAAAGCCCTTTAAATTAGAAACCTGGACAAGGGGCCCATACCTTAAGTGACTGAGGGGCAGGAACAGAGTAAATAAGAAATCAACTGGGATTAAGGGCTGTTCCCTCACTTAGCTAAAAACAAAGTGTTTACAACAATTACTCTTAGGGAGGAAGATATCTTACAATGTTAAAACTGTCTGGTGATGGGCTTTCAAAGGAATGCAGGATAGTCTTCCTCTCCAGATTTGTCCCCACGTGGCTAGTTCTTTCTCTTGAACCTCCCTGGCCGTGAGGATGGCTATTTCACCAGGTCTGCACCATTATCTCAATACCAAGGAGAGCTCCCTTCAGTCATACCATAATCCTTTCAGCTCATGGCAAAAAAAGGGGATAATATCCAATATAATAGAATGGAACCACAGTTCACCTGTTTGTCACTTCAGAAAAGGGAGATGAACAGGACCTAGTCGTTCCCTTCAAAAATCCATCGTGTCTAAGGGACAGGACCTATAGAGCACACAGTAGGCACTCGGGCACTGGAATAAAAAAGATGGTTGTTTTTACCTGCTAACGTTCCCCCTTGGAGCCACCCCTGGTACAAATGATGTGCCATTAGGAGGCCCTTCCTCCATTAGAGCAGAGTGTGCAGGACTCAGGTACACCAATTAAGAGTATTCTATCTCTACAGACACTGACTGGTAGAGTTACTTGGACATGTGCCCAAACAAGACTGACAGTGATGCTGAAAAGGATTCAGGACCTACTACTACATGCAGAAAGCAGAGGGAGGAAGGACACCTGTTCGACTTTTCCTAAACAAGAGCCAAGTACATGCCCATTTCTGCTTAAGCTTAGTTCATGTCCCTTGCAACCAAAATTCTTAGTAGACCACTGGGCAGTGGGACACAGAAGAGGAAGTGAGCAAGAGAAAAGATGAAGAACTTTATGCCAAGCAATTACATTTGTAAATTAAGTCTAGTAGGAAGAATAAGAGTTTGCCAGGAAGACAGTCATTCTGAAAGATGATGTGGCCCCTGGTTTCATTAAAACAAACACTGTATGAAAAGAATCACTTTCTAAATTCTAAAAGCTCAATGGCCTATTTATTTTTTATATTGATTTATTTTTTGAGAGAGCCTGTGAGGGAGGGAGGGGCAGAGAGAGAGAGAGAGAGAGAGAGAGAGACACTCAAGCAGGCTCTACAATGTCAGTGCAGAGCCCAACGCAGGGCTCAAACTCACGAACTGGGAGATCATGACCTGAGCCGAAGTCAAGAGCTGGATGCTTAACTGACTGGGCCACCCAGGTGCCCCTAAATGACCTATTAATAAGAGTTAACATTTCCAAGTATTTTATTAACAACTGAAAATAAGTAGCATTTGGGTAAGCATATGCCATCTGATGAACTAGACTTAAAATATCAATTTTTGAGAATGATTTAAATTCACTGCTGCTGAATGATTCAGCCACACTCCTTCCTATTGATCTTTGAGAATTATATCCACACCTACTGATTGGGGCCAACACATTAAAGTTCTGGTAATAATCCTGGCCAAACTCCTACTCATGCACTTTCTTAGAAAGCACGAGTCAGATGGCAGAAATGAAAATCTGAGCTAGAGATGAAATGAAAACACGTATCGAAGACTCACCAAATACATACTCCTTCTACCCCTCCATATACCAAAAACAAAAACACTTCTCTACTCCACATACCAAGAGAGTAAATGAGGCAGAGTGAGTGTGTCTCATGAGGACGTACCATCTATACAGGCTGAATCTGTACACAGGAAGGACAATACTACCTCACTGTGAACTTTCCTTAGGAGCAAAGAAGCCATTATCTGAGAAAAAGAATTATCCTTTAGGAAGCAAAATCTCTGCCGAAAGGCTTGAATCAAGCTAGGTGTCGTACTCAGGTTCTCCTGGGTTAGGAAGACGAACAGGAATCCGACAGACGGTGCTAGTTTATCTGGCTCAAGGCAAGGTTGGCAGGACCTGATGTACCAAGAGTCAATGAGGCTGGTCTATGTATGATAAGGTCCCTCACAAAGCCATCAGATCAAGGATAGCATCCTTTAGTCTCTGTTTTTAGGGGTACAAGAAAAGCAGAAAACATAACTGTGCCCACAGAAAGTTAAATCAAAAACAAAAAACCCAACCTAAACCTTTGACCAGGCACAGATAATCAAACAAGCCAGAAGAAAAAAAAAAAAAGCCCCACATCAAACTTTTCCTTCAAGTGTGGATGTAACATGGGATTTTTCAGTATTACAATTCTTCATATTTTTATGTGCATTCTTATGTTTCCCAAGTTCTTAATAAGAACATATGGTGCTAATTTAACATGCCAGAAAATACGGAAGTAAATACGACAGCATGTCCTAGTTTCCATCACCCCCAAGTATAAGTGCAACTTTCTCGTATCTGGGAACCAAAATCTAAGCACATACCCGAATGACAACTAATGCATCAGTTATGTGAGTGATTATAACTTGTAATTATCTTAAGCAAATGTTTCTAACAATGCACTGAGAGCTAGCCAGGAATGGTTACTTCTTCCTGGTAACACCTAAACATAAGCTGCTTAGTCTAAAACCAGGGTTTTCAACACCCCCGACACCCCCTTTGAAGAGGAAACCCTGGTTTCTAAACAAATCTTAACTGAATTATAAAAAAGTAGAGGGACTCAGGTTGAAATGGGAAGAGAAAAAAGGAAAAGTCTGTTCCCGAGAATCTCCTTGAAATAGTTACTTGCCTAAACTGTTTCTAAAGCAAATATACATGCCAAGGTGGCAGTTGTGAAATGTAGAATCGGGACCTGGTGGGCAATCACCCAAAGCAAGAAGTTTGATGGCTACAGCAGAATTCCAGTAGTTTACTGAAAATCTCCGCTACCTAAAATTACAGTCTGATCAGAGTATGGTTATCAGAAGCCCACAATAAGCCTAAGGATTAAAGTACAGTTTATACTTTGATGTTGTCTTTTAAACCTTTCTACATCAAGCTGTAAAGAAAAATACACATCTGGGAAAATCTTTTACTGGGGGCTGGGGGTGGGATCAAAGGCCGGAAATTATGCCATTACTAGTGAAGAAAAATGGCAGTTGTTATTTTCTAAATTAATAAAGAATCAGGAAGACATTCAAACTACTACAATATAAACAATTACATTTTTGAAAACATCCTCAGTCCAAATTAACATGTAAGAAGAAATTCAGACCCTTGATATTAAGAAAACAAAGTATTCCAATGTTCTAAGGATTCAACTATTTATATAAAGATCTTATAACCCACACTGGGGTTTAAGGGTCAGATATATTTTAAGTTTAAATCGCTAACTAAATTTTATTTTTTAGGAAGCACAGACGTTTTAAGATTTTCATGAAATCTTCATGCTACCTATGATGTACTTTTTTTTAAAAACAGCTCTTGTGACATCTCTGTGGAAACATTTAGGACCCATTAAAATAAAAACTAGGCAGAAAGAAAACATTTCCATATTTGTGCGCTCACTCTTCCTCTTACCACCTCCTCAGCAACATATTTAATACCAGTCGATATCACAGAGCATAACTGTGGTTATTGTAAAACACAGTTTCTTTTATAATCAGTTAAGTGCTTATCTTTCCTGATAATTCTGGGATCAGAAGCAGTGAACAGACACATCTTATTTGCTTTTAAGGGTGTCACTAAGTCCTACATTTAAACTAAACCAGTCGTAAAAAAGTTTGTATGTTTGTATTTTGAAAAATAAACCCTGTAAAAGCCTTTCTAGAACAACCTTCCAATGAGTGACAGTGTTGAGAGCCCAGAGCCTAACATTCAGTCTGGAAGCAATCACCCTGCTCAATCTTTTTTTTTTTTAAAGCCACAGTCCTGAACAGAAGCAGCTAATCTTTCAATTTCCTATAAACTTGGGCAAAAGACCTTGCAGATGCCAGAGGCTCTTCATAGAAAGGCAGCTCTAATTATCATCTCTCTTTCTCAATCCCAAATACCAGAGAATGTAACTGATAATCCAGGAGCAGAATGCTCTTCTGGATTAGCAGATAAAACTGTGCAGCATGAGAGGTAAGAAAACAAAGTTTAGGCTCCCTTCTCCTTAATTAACAGAAATTGTGAAGTAGTGTTGAGGCCACAACAGGGGTTTATTAGGAAAGCCCAGGAGGATGAGAAAGAGAAATTACTTTGCAAATGAAGACACACTTGTACCAAAAACTAAATCTGAATAATGAATTATTTTGCTTAGGATAATCATGTTAGAACCCTGTTAATAAAGCAGCAGGCAGGAAATGTAACCAATTTCTGTTTTATTCTTATCCACTAACTGCATTGACTTTTACTATTCTCTGATAATAATAAATCCCAATGGAGTTAATCTTGTCAAATACAAAACTGCCTCCAGAAAAAGACATTTTGACGTTCTTCAAGTCTTAACCAAATCAATGATTAAATTCCTTAAGCTTTCATACTATTTTTTTGGTAAGTAGATGGCAACATGAGTATATTTATGCAAATATAGCATCCTGTACAACATTTGGTCATAGGAACACTTTTGGCCACTGTTGACGAACCATGGGTGAATCCCTCCCACAAGCAGCCCTGCTCTAAGATCATCTCTCTGCCTGATCACCTTGAGTGAGCACAGCACAGACCCTGCCAGGAAGCTTGTCCCACGCCGGAAAGCTCTGTCCACAAGCCTAGAGCTCTCAGTCCGGGTACAGAAATCTTTAATCCTCTAGCCACAGGGCAGCCTTCCACGTTTTTCAGACCCTTTCTCCTCCCAAATATTCCCCCTTCTCCAAGTTACCCACACTCAGTTCTTTTCACCATTGCTTCTGCTATCACAGAAGCCAATCTCCAGTGGACAGGCTCCAGTCTGTCAATGTCTTTGGTGCCCTAAATAAACTTATTCCAGATATGCTAAATCAGAAGGTCAAATGGGACAACACTTCTCTAGTTCTGGATGTTACTGGGGTTTTTTTTTCAAATTTTATTATTTTTTTAAAAAGTAATCTCTCTGCCCAACACGGGGCTCAAATTCATGACCCTGAGATCAAGAGTCGCATGTTCCACTCACTGGGCATGCCCTGGATATTATTTTTAAATTAATGCTCCTGAAAGGTGTTATTTGTGTTGGTGGCAGCCACCTCACATGTGACGATTAACCAAGATTTTTTTTTTTTTTAAATATGTGCTGCGTGTTTCAGTATTAGGTGGTTCAGTTGGTGAGAAAAAAAAAAATCTGTACTGAGTCCACGTCTGGTTTGAAGGGAAGTAATTATCAAGTCTTTAAGTATCTTTTCAAGTGAAGGGGCAAGAGTATTCCGATTCTAAAGTGGAACACTGTGAATCACTGAAAGAGCCTCAGGGTTGCCTAATCTAAACTCTTCTCATTTTACAGATTAGCACCTGAGGTGAAGCACCTGACCCAAGGGTGATCAGTTTGTCCGTGACAGAGCAGAGCCGGGTCTCAAGGTCATCTTCAGATCTAGGATGCAGCCCTCCTCCCATTACCCATTTGGACCAAGGTCTGATGTCTGACATTGGTAATAAACAAGAGCATGTCAAATAGATACATCTCCACGCGCCAAAACTTCAAAACTCAAGACTGAAATGACCTTATACAAGCTCAACTAAACTAGCTCAAGAGGTGAAACTGGGATTAAGAATTCGCACATATATCAGGTCAGATGGCCCCGTGAGATCCAGAGAACTGAAACAAGAACTGAGTTCTGAGACCACTTGCTCTAAAGTGCTCTTACCATCACCATGAATGCCAACTCACTAAACAGTCACGCTGGAAGGACATTTAAATCGTAATAATACCTTCAAAACGAAAACCACAACCTTTGTATCCCTAAGTAAAATGACAGCTTTTCAAAAACAGACGTATCCTATGTCTCTCTTTTACCACCTTCCAATTATCAATACTCGAACCATGCTACTCCAAAAACTGCTTGGGAAAGAAGAGGCTTTGGTGATCCTTTTTCTTTTTCTGGAGAACAGGGTTAGGCAGGAGGCTGGTCTGCTTTCAACTACCTCTTAGGCTGTTTTTGGCAAATAAAGTTCCATTCATTTTTGTTACAAAAGCAACCGGGAAATAAAAATATACATCCACATGAAAACCTATACCCGAAATGTTCTCACAGTAATTATTAGCACCCAAGGAGAAACAACCCAAATCTCCATTAACTGTTAAGTGGATAAATCAAATGTGGTATATTCATACAATGAAATGACTCGGCCATAAAAAAGTACTGATCTATGCTCCAACACAGATGAAACCTGAAAACGTCGTATGAAATATAATGTAAAAGAAGTGAAAGACGTCAGCTGCCAGAGGCCACTTGTTATATGATTCCATTTACACAAAAGGTGCAGAATAGGCAAATCTACAGAGACATAAAGAGTAAAGCTGCCAAAGGCTAGAGGAGTTGGGGGGAAGGTTGAAGGTGACTGCTAATGGGGACCCGGTTCTTTTGTGGGGTGATGGCTGCACAACTCTTTGAATATACAAAAAAAAATCATAGATTTCATGGGGCTGAATTGCATGGTGTAGGAGTTACATCTCAGTAAAACTGTGACAAAAGAAAAAGGCAACTGGAGCTAATGTAACAAAATGTAGAAAAGGCACGGAACACAAATAATCATACCCAAAGGCAAGGGTAACACTGGGTATATTTATCCTTCTGGATTTTTACACACACGCAATTTTTTTTTCTTCTTTTTTTTTTTTTTAACGTTTACTTATTTTTGAGACAGAGAGAGAGCATGAACAGGGGAGGGGCAGAGAGAGAGGGAGGCACAGAATCCGAAGCAGGCTCCAGGCTCTGAGCTGTGAGCACAGAGCCCAACGCAGGGCTTGAACTCACGGACCGTGAGATCGTGACCTGAGCCGAAGTCAGACGCTTAACCGACTGAGCCACCCAGGCGCCCCGCAATTTTTCTTTTAAAAGGAAATGCATCTATGCATCTCAAGCATTTAGTCATGCAGCAAGAAAAGCAATGCTGGCTGAGAGTTTTTAAATTTTTATTCTAAGAACTGTGCTTTCCTTCCAACAAGGTAAATGCTAGCACAAATGGCTCTTCTTCACATAAAATGTGGTTAGCCTGAAATGAACGGAGGTATGCTTCTATTTATTTAAAAACAATTTTTTTTATACCTTAACTAATGTCTCCACCCAACATGGGGCTCCAACTTACAACCTGAGATCTAGAGTTGCACGCTCCACCAACTGAGCCAGCCAGGCACTGGAGAGATGCTTTTAAATCAATTTATATTGTGTAAAAATACACGTAACAAAATTTACCATCTTAACCATTTTTAAGTATACAGTTCAGTGGTACTAAGCAGTCATAATACCATTTGACCATCACCACCACCCATCTCCGGAACTCTTTTCGTGATGCAAAAGTGAAACTCTATACATTAGGCAATTAACTCCCCATTTCACTCCCCTCTGCACCAGGCGACCACAATTCTACTGTCTCCATGATTTTGACTGCTAAGTATTTCACGTAAGTGGAATCACAAAGTCTTTTTGTGACTGGCTTTTCCTTTTGCACAATGTCTTCCAGGTTTGTACGTGTTAACCTGTATCCGAATTTCCTTCTTCAAAAAAAAAGTTGTTTTTTGTTTTTTGTTTTTTTAACGTTTATTCATTTTGAGAGACAGAGAGAGACCAAGCCCAAGTGAGGGAGGAGCAGAGAGACAGGGAGACACAGAATCCGAAGCAGGCTCCGGGCTCTGAGCTGTCAGCACAGAGCCCGACGCGGGGCTCGAACTCACCGCGAGATCATGACCTGAGCTGAAGTCAGACGCTCAACCGACTAAGCCACCCAGGTGCCCCCAAATGTCCTTCCTTTTAAAGGCTGAATGATATTCCATGCTATGTACGTGCCACATTTTGCAGTTGATGGGACACCTGCGTTGCTTCCACCTTTTAGCTACTATGAATACTGCTGTGAACATGGGTGTACAAGTATCTTTTCACACGGTAATTCTGTCTCCACAGCGGTTCTACCACTTCCATTCCCATCAACAGTGCACAATGCTTCCAATTTCTCCCCATCTTCACCAACATCTGCTAATTTTTTATCACAGCCCTCTTAATGCGTATGAGGTAGTATTTCATCGTAGATGTGATGTGCATTTCCTTAATGACCGTGAAGGGTACTGAGCATCTTCATGTGCTTACTGGCCACTTGTATGTCTTCTTTGCAGAAAGGTTTATTCAAGTCTTTGCCCATTTAAGATATGCTTTCACATGTAAAATATACTTGGGATTTCCAAGACTTAGAATTAAAAAATGAAAAATATCTTGTAAGTACCTTTTCAAAAATATTGACATGTTGAAATGACCATACTTTGGATTTACCAGGTTAAAAACACATTACAATTAATTTCATTTTTAAATTAAATGTTAACATTAAATGAAATTAAAAGTTAAAATGTGGCTACTGGAAACACAGACGAACCTTGAAGACATTAGGCTAACTGAAATAAGCTGGTTACAAAAGGACAAATACTGTGATTCTACTCATAGGAGATACTAAATGTCACTACTGGAAAATCTGAGGCAACAATGCTGAATATGGAACCAAATAAGGTTTGGTAATAATTTTATCAGCATGGACAGTCTGGTTCGAAACCAGAGGCATTTATCATTGATGAGTCTCTGCCAAAACTGTGAATATTAAGCATCTGTTAAGATTTCTTTGCACAGAACAGATCTTCTAGAGCAGGTCCTGGATGTACAGGAACGTTGAAGGCCTTTGTAAAATTCTGGACCTTTTGGACAGTATTAAATGAATGACTCTATGGTAACATACTAATGGTCCCCAACTGTTGAGTACTCAAAACAAATCTCAGTGAAGGGGTGCCTGGGTGGCTCAGCTGGTTAAACATCCGACTCTTGATTTTGGCTCAGGTCATGATCTCATGGGTTAGTGAGGTTGAGGCCCACATCTGGCTATCCACAGACAGTGCAGGCCTGCCTGGGATTCTCTCTCTGTCTCTCTGCCCCTCCCCTGCTTGTGCTCGTGCACTCGTTCTCAAAATAAATAAACTTAAAACATGTAGCAGTACAGAAAAGATTTTCAAAGATTTTCCATGTGTTAAATTTTTAAATGACTTTACATTTCTTTCAAATGGTTATAAAAGTAGAACTGCAAAAGGGGAGAGGTCCTAACAAAAATAAATTAGGAAGGCTTTTCAAAGGTGACACAGTGATGAAAATTTAAGTTTACTAAGTTTTGTTTTCTTCATGTGGTGTGGCTCACTAATATCAAACCACGAATCTAGTGGGAAAGAAACAGCCCCATTCACATTATCTTCAAAACTACAATTACACTGTGACTCAAATGTTTTATTTTAAATACTCATCACAGGCGAATTCAGAGTTAGTAAAACTATGACCTGAAATTATAATTGATACAGTGTGGTAAAGAGGTAGTCATGGCTGTAAATTACAATCACTATGAATCATTTTTTAGCAGAGACTGATCTTCCTGATCTCAACTGATGGACTTAAGAACCCTTAAAATATGCAAGAAGACAAGGGTGCCATCTCAGTATCCAAAGCAAAGAAAGTCTATTGAAAAGATCTTGCTCGGTTTCTTCCCCTCTGCTAGATCTCTAGCAATCTACAATGGTGGCTGGCACATAGCAGGCACTCAACACACGTCGACGGAATGAACAGTCCCTGCCTAGAAAGGACTTACAGAGATGACACCCCATAAATACACACAGGAAAAGAAGCAAAGTGTCAGATGTGTGACAAACTAAATGCACTGAGGTTTCATAAAAGGGAGAATTCATTCGCAGCAGGGGAGCTCAGGAGAAGGTGGGAATAGAGGCTAAGCTGGGGCCACTAGGTTGAGAATCTGCATTCACTGCAAAAAAAAAAAAACAACAAACAAAAACAAACAAACAAACAAACCCTTGCTGGCACACAGTTCCAGAGGTGGGAAAGGAGTTTTAGGAAGTACTGCACAGAGTCCAGAATGGCTGATATGTCAAGCTTCTGAGTAATAATGAATGACAAGGTTGGAAGGGTAGGTCGGGGACAGGAAAGCAGCCTCGAGTGTGAAGCTAGAGTCTGCTGCTATGTCTGGCAGGCACCGAGACGCTGCAGATACTAAAGTAGAGAAGTGATACAGTTCGAATGGCACTTTAAGAGAATGCATCTGGCCATGGTCGGCAGGTCCCATTTAAAAAAGGCCTAAAGGAAGTCTATAAAGAGTGGCATACCAGGCCTAAGCAACTGTCAGAATTGCCTGAGAGAGCTTACACCCGTTTCAGACCTATGCGATCTGAAAGGTCTGCAAAATCACCAGAGCCTTAGGTACAAGGTAAGGTAAGGTAAGGTAATACGATATTGAAGTGATAGCAAAAGGTGAAGTTCAAGGCTGAACCCTATAGCCTACATTAAAATCTGTTTTCCAGTAAGACTATATTGTTTTTATGAACAAAAATTTAGCTGACCTATCAGCCACATGTAAAATTGTTACCTCACAGCTTCAAACTTCTGTAACAAATAGGGACACAGCAAAGTTTTCCTCTGCTCAAAAGAAAGATGGTACAATGTAGTGATTAAGAATACAGCTCCAGCTCCAGAGCTGGACAGATCTGTGTTCAAATATCCTTACTCTTGCCACTTACTAGCTTTGTGAACTTAAAAATGTTACTCAACCTCTGGAGGTCTGTTTCCTTATGGTATAACCAGAAGGACACTATCCCCATTGTTCAAGTGCCAGAAGGATTAAATGAGATGACACCAGTTAATATTTATAGCAGTTATCATTATTATCTTAAACCAGATCAGATACTGGAATAATCACTTTGAAAATTATGAGCTCACACCACAGTATATATAATCTTTTTTAAAAATATGGACTATTATTCCTGAGATTCAGACGTGGTTGCCATCTACCTGTTCCTATACACATTATAACGCGCATTCACACACATAACAGTGCTTTCACAGAAAATGTTTATGGGAGCTTTTCATGTTAAAGAGTTAGCATATTCTTAACTTCACAAACTCTGCGGCACTTAAAACGTTTATGCAATAGCGTATCTGCAGGTACCCACAATAAGCCTAGGTGACTTACAGTCACATAGAAACTTAAAGGTGTGATCTAGATTTTGCATATTTATTATTTTAAAAAGCATGTGGGTCACTTCTCTTTTAAGAAGACTTTCAGACTACAAGACTAGTGCCTGTAACTGGAAACTCCCTATTACTTGGGAGTATTTGGATTTCAGATGAGATTCCTAGCTGTGACCGCCAGAATCTACAGAACACCAATGGAACCAATGGCTTTCAGGGTGCACCTCTGAGAGTGTGCTGAAACTGTTAAGATATATACATGGATGGAAGGGGAGATGAAGCCAGAGGGACAAGATGACAGCTGAGCAACTGGAGGTGTGGTCCCTAACCCTTTACTGATATTACATACTGGAGTAGACGCAATTTTACGTGACAGGGAGAAAGATGCCTCACAGCTTACCGCCCACCCCAAAAGGATGGAGACCATCTCTAACACCCTAATCTAACTTCAGAAGGTATGAGACGGGAAGGATTTCCCAATTTACTCCGTTTTAAACAGGCATTCCGGCAAGGCAGGGACACAGCGTTGGGGCACGACCCCAACGCTCTGGTGCCCACGTAAGAACTCCATAGCTTAGTGCTGCTGCTGTCAATTTAGGTGGACAACCTGGCTTAAGAGACATGTGAACAAGGGAAATCAATTCACAAGTGGGCCTAAGAAGACATCTAGGTACATCTACTTTTAATCATTCCAGTGACATGTCCTTGTCTTCGCATCTAAATCGCCTAAGACGAAAAACAGGTTATTTTTAATCCTTTAATGGTAACATTTCCATGCTCTATCAAAACTACTCAAATAATTTTCCCAGAGTAAGGGAAAGGTTAGTTTTCTCCTCATCCATGAATAAAAGAATAATTTACTTGAATCACCTCAAGTTTTTCTAAGCTACCTCCAAAGAGTCAAAGTTTAGGCAAAGCTTTCTTTGTAGCAGAAGCATTATTCTTGCAGCAGGCTTTGTCACTTGCTGGCTCAACCCTCACACCTTCTGCAGAGAAGTTTTCTCTTGGTGTTGTTTTTAAGCCTAACTGATTCAGAACCAGGACTTTGAGCCCACTGTGTAAGACACTTCCAGTCTCCCTTTCACGAGAGCAAGAACTCCAACTACTGACTTACGTTTACAACCCCAACTTAAAATTTTAATGAGTTTTTCTGTACTTCCACCAGACAGAAGTTTTTTCAGATATATCACATTTCAAAAGAAACCACTCATACAGGTTTTCAATTGTTGCCAGTTCCCACCAGAAAAAGATGCAGATTTTCAAGGGAAGCACAGGTTTCCACAGCAAACTCTTCAACGGAGCACAGAGGGTTCAGAAAAAGGAAAGGCAGAAGGGCAAAAGCCAGCAATTATCTGTCTAAGCAAAAATAACTGCTCAGAGGAGAGAAGGAATAAGACTGCCCTAAACCAAAACACTGGAAAAAGCAACAGGACCACAAACAAACTTTCTTTTTAGATCCTTGGACAGGCAACTCCAAACTAGACACACACTACTTCAACCAACCACCCCCCAGCACAATTTTCACCGGTGCTCTCTTGCCAGCCTCTTTGTGAAGCCCACTTAGGATCCTTGGGTACTCTCTGATACAGAAGCACAAAACATCACCATGAAGCATTCGTGTGTGCCCTCATCAGCCAAACAGCACATGGGAGCCTATAAAAGCCTATGTTCCAGGCACAGGCCTGGCACAGACACATTCTGTAGCTCACTTCATCAGTGCACGTCGCAGTGCCTTGATTTGCCCACTTGTGAAACAAGGACAATCCTGAGAGGGTTGAGAATGGTTTCATAAGGTGCCTGGCAAATAAAACAGGCATACCATTAATATTATAATACCATAAAGGCCAGCAAAGAGGCCTTTCCACTCACAGCTCACCCTTACTAAAATCCTCAACCAAGTCATGTGAAAAGTGACACATAAACAGCAACAAGCCACAGCTGAGTGACTCAATTATAACTCTATACCCTTACTGGAGAGGGAGTTAGGATGTGTAGGGATTTATTTTTAATTCTAAGGGATGGTCACACAATGCACAAGTCTCCTACAGTAGATCATGTGCATGCTTTGGAGTTAACCCTTAACCTTAAGTCTTAAACTGCAGTGTATGTTCAGGGCAGTCTTCCCTTAGTAAACTCCACCAAAAGTTCTCATGCTCTCCTTAATCTCTCAACCTTCATTTTTGGAACACTGCTGACATTCTGGAGATTTCAGTATTTCTCTAGCTGCTGTGTTAGAACTAAACCAGGGATCAACAAAAGCAAGGCAGCTTGTGAGTGCACTTCAAAGAACTACGGGCAGAGGCTAGCTGCTGCAGACACGGAGAGGACAGAACCCAGATGGAAAGAATGAAAGGAACTTTGCATTTTACACTCATTAGAAAATGTGCGCCCTCAATCAAAATGGTTCCTTTATGTAGCTGGCTCACATTTTATCTGTGACTTCCTAAGATAGGACACATATATCACAATGTAATCAAGTACACATCTCTGTACCCCAGTTTGAGAAGCTTGATAATACGTGAGGAGAGCCTTCTTCCAGTGAAGCAGAATATGGATTCTCATGTAAGCAGACTCCTAAACTGCCAGAGAGCAAAGGTAGGTCACAACCAAAACATAGGTCTAAGGAGTACTAAGACCCTGAGAGACTGAGGGAGCACAATCAGCCTTTCCCTCACTTTGTAATTAACAGGATCAGGCTATAAAAAGCATAAAGTCACAATGGAATTGTGGCCACTCATGCTGGGCCAAACACAGATGGCCTCTTTCATAAAGTAGCTCAATGATTAAGGCAGAAAAGTGCCAATGAGTAAATAAGAAATGGCTTCTACGTTCAAAATTATCAATTCAGTTAGCGTGGGGTGGTTTCTCACCAATTTTAAATGCCAAGTTTCCAAACTAACATAAAATGTATAACTGACAGTGATGCACAGCAGCAAAATATGGCCATTTGTCCCAGACTTAATGTCACAGGCTCTTAGAAAACTAGGGGAAGAAAAACTTCCTAAGTTTGTGAGGCTAAGAACATGTCAGGCTCTGTGAATCTAAATAAATTATTTACTTAGGGGAGCAAAGTTTTACTTAATGTTCATGTCTCTTAGGCAAATAAATGAAAGTTAAACTCCCCATGAAAAGTATTTTATCTTCTGGAAGACATAACAGACTTTAAAGTGAAAGTCTTTTAAAAGTCCAGGATGAACACGTGGATTATCACACAACAGTTTTGAGCATCTTGGTAAAAACTACAAATTAGCTTCTAATCTTATCGTAAAATAAAATTTTTCATTTTTTTGTACTTTTCACATTTCTTAAAAGTTCATCTAAGATTTTAACAGGTTATTAAAAAAAAAAAAACTACAACGTCTAATTCATTTTTTCCATAGTTAACATACTGTTTCCCAACCGCATCTCTAATGCATGGACTTTGCATTTATCGCTTCTCGGCCTTTTGGCTAAGATCAAGTGCATTTAATAACAGGCCAGTCATTTTCAACTCTAAAAAAGCGGGTTGTATTTGAAGTGTGTATATATACACACTCCCATTAATGGACTCAACCTGCCAAAGTCTATTACAACTTATGCAATTTTTGTTACTTATATATAGTTCCTAAAAGACAAAAATACTACTGAAATTCTGAGGTTTTTCTTTCAATCTCTCTCTACCCAAGTATCGATCCCTACCTGCTCCTTTTTAACAGATCAGCCATATCATCCTCGTTAAAGTAATTCCCACAATTAAACATGTAGCCAGTGTGTGTACATCTTAAGTATGTGAATCAACAGACTGCTAAATATCTACATTTTAAAATACTAAAAACTATATTCAGTAGATATTTTTCAAATTTTGTGGATAGTTACTAGTAAAGCGACCTTATTTAATTCTCCTTTTCATAATCAAACAAGTATGTGCATTTACATTATAACAAAAACCAAAAGCCATTTTTACTTGATAAAAGCCTATTAGCTGGTTATTTGGTAGCAACTACATGTTCACGGAAAGGCCTATTCTAATCAGAGACTCTTTCTGGTTTTTAAAAGCTTAGCAACTCTTCAGACTGGGTCATCAAAAAACAAAAACAATAATTGTGAACTTACTTGACACTTAATCTGTTCAACATGGTGACGTTTTATTTTAATATAAATAGTATTAGAACTTTTCCTGCACTCTGGTTTAAGGAAAAAAAAGAGAAATTTAAGCAAAACAAATTCACAGTGGGTATGTTTACAACCAATGACTTCCAGGATAGCCAGGGCCAGAAATCTTTAGAGATTCAAAGCCCAATCTCCTAAGTTTTCTATACAGAGACTTTAAGAACCAGAATCAAAGATTTGGTTGGTTCAATGTATAGCAGCCTCTAATAAGGTAATTTCAGTAAATTTCCAACAAGGTCCAAGATAAATTAGGAATTTCTATTAAAAGTTCAATTAAACAGAATACCCATCCCCACCCTCTGGTTTATTAAGGCTTTTTTTTTTTTTTTTTCTTTTCTGTACTTTTAACAAGCCCTCATAGGTTTACCTAAATTCCAGCCTTCAAGCCCAATTGTTTCACCTTTTATTTATTTATTTTGACTAGTAAAACCAGGAAACCTTGAAACTGCAAAATACATGCTTTCTAAGAGATCACAGCAAGTTTTCCTGTAGGGGAAAAATGGCTATTACCACTAAGGACATCAGTTAACACTGTATCGTATGTATAATTTGCCAAAGCAAACAAAAGCACCTTCACAAACTTCACCTCAAACATGCACTCAAGTAAGTTGTTTTCAAATTACTCATTTAAAAACTCATACAAGTATATACCAAAGACCAAGTACAGGTCAAAATTATACTTGTTTAATAAATACTGAGCAGTTTTTAAAATTATAAATAATACCACTTAGATTTAGTATCTGATTCTTGAAGTCACTAAAAAATTGCAAAAGCAGTATTTAATTGTCTCCAAATGGACTATCTGAACCAAACTGCCTCCTTTTCACTCACCAAAATGTTACTTGGCAGCAAATGCTCAAGGAAAATTCTCCCTTAAGCACCAACTGAATAACTGTGTCTATCAAAGAATACATCCATTCATATCCCCACAAATTTATCTTGGTGTATCTATATAAAACTTGCAACAAAGTCTTAAAGTACCCTTTGAGTATCAACTACCACTGTCAGTCATTGGTAGCGAGTTCATGTTCATGGAAAAAGTCTGTTCTGATCAGAGAATCTCCAAGGTTTATAGAAGCTTAGCAACTCTTGAGACTGGTCATCAAGATAACAGTAATTGAGAACTTAACTTTATACACAAGAGTGCAGAATGCAAACCATTCAAACAATATTAGCAACTTAAAAAATTTTTGTCTTAAACAAGCCATTAAGTCATTTCTCTGTTCAGAACCCACGACTGCAACCAGCTCTAACCGGTTCCTTGAGGAATGTGGCTAGGCTGATATTTTGGAAGTGTTGGCTTTGGTGGTGAGCAAGGAGGAAGAAGTCTCTGGCCTCCCTGTTGCTGCAGTTCCCACCCTCCAAAATGAATATACCCACCGGTGTGAATTGACAATGTGGTCCAAAGAGCAAGGCAGGAACGGAGTCCAGATCCTCAAAATGGTAGTACAGGGCATAACCACTAGGCCACCTATCAGTTCAGTACAAAAAGTACAACCCTGTGCATCATGGTGCAAAAGCTGGGGCCTAGGTTTCGCATTGTGCATCTCACACCTATGGAAATAACAAGAGGAGTAAAATCTATAGAAATCAACACACCCTAAGAAGGTGGGTGCTCACAGAAGACCGGTGTCAACACTTTTGCAAAGGTGGTTGGCTACTGAGGATAATGAACGGCAATTACAAGTCCAAAGTTGGAAGGCAACAAAATTTGACAATCAACTCTGTTGAGTTTGACAACGAAGAACTCAACATGGGCTCGATGTTTACCAACAAGGCTTTGCAAATCATGACACCCATCTACATGCTCATGAAAATTACTACCCCACTGAAATCTAACATCCCTCGAGAATGGTTTTTAACTCTCAAAGACTGGGAAAGATTTGGGCCGTGAAGAGAGGAGGTTATCAGCAATACTCCCAAACCCATTACTCTCAGGTTTTAAACTTTCCCCTTTACCACCTGACCTTGGAAAGACATGGTGACACATTCAAAGCTTAAGGTGGAAGAATTCCAGAGAACAGGAAATCTGTGTACCAAGGATGTGCCAAGAACAAATGTGGATTGTCAGGGTCAACAGTTGTGAACAAGTCAAAAGACAGAACTTCTAAAATGCTGGGTGGATTCTTTAAAAGAAATAAAATCACCGCTCTTGACTCACTTAATCCTTCGCCATGTTGCTGTCAGCTCACCAACTAAGAGTGCGAGAGTGTGTCTTGCTGGGTCCATTTTCCCATGGTCTGTAGAAGGCGCTGTGAAGCACATCCTGTTCTAGCTCTGGGGCCCTTCCCCCCTCTGCAGCCTTACCCAGTGCAGGGAATGCGCCCCCTACTGACTCCAACACTCATCGCCTTTAGCCGACTTGGCTGCGGTGCATTTTGGGTGGGGGCTGGTATTTTCTTCGTGGCCATAAACCAGAAGCAACAATGCAGATTTATAAAGAAACTGTATCAAGCTACCCAGGAGATTTTTTTTGTTTGTTTGTTTCCTCCTGAAGGTTCAAGACGCTGGCACGAGAAACATCAGGGATAGGAATTGGGCGTGTGGGGATGGACAGCATTAAAATGGCAAACACAGGAAGCAGTTTGGTTCTTTTTCCCTCCTAAGCCTTTGTCTGAGAAATGGGGTTATGGCAAGAACTGTCCAGAGGAACTGGTGAATGCAAGAACATCAAGAAGACTCAGTGTGGACACACGTGTAACTAAAAAGGGTATCAGACCTTAGTGCCTGATCTTGGGCAGAAGAGGAAGAGAAGCAATCGCGCCTTTTCCAGCAGACAGGCATCCAGGTTGGGGGGAGGGGGAGGGGAAGGCAGGCAGGCAGGCAGGCAGCCCAGAGGAAAGAGAGGTGAATAAAAGGGTGCTCAAAGAACTCCTCCCCATTCATTGCATTAAAAAAAAAAAATCTTTTCGCAGCTTTCTGAATTTCCATTTTTTACCGTCTTACTGCAAAGTTGGGGCTCAGAATGCTCGGAAGAGGTCGTGCTGACCAGGCAGCTGCGACTCTGAGAAAAGGGGGTGGCGGTGGACTCCGCGGTTAGGATAGGAGGGGAGCTGGCATGTTAGGGAGGAAGGGTTGCACGGCGGAGGCACAGACTTTCCACTCCCGTGCCATGCATGCTCCCCGCCCCCCAATCTGTCCCCCCTCCCCCCAGCTAAGGGTGGGCAGACCTGGCAGAAGGCTCGTCCCAAGCACTGGGGGTGTGCGTGGGGGGCTCGTTTTGGGAGGGGGGGGGGGGAGGACGGGAAGAAGGGATTAGTTCCAGGGATGGGAGCTGCTCGCTTCTTGCTGGGGGCGGGGTGGAGGGAGATGCCATCAGCGGCACGAGCTCCGGGGGCCAGGCTGGCTGCTGGCCTCGGCGGGCTCACGGGGCGGGGAAGGGGGGTCGGGCTGCAGGAGGAGGCGCCTGGACCCCGGAGCGGAGCCCGGGTAGCGGTCCGCGCCGGGGCGGGCGCTCCGTCAGCACCGGAGTAGGCGAAGGAGCGTGTGCGGCCGGAGGGCTGGCGGGGGAAACAACAATGCGCCCGCGGGGCCGGCTCGGCGGGAGCGGGGCCGGGCGGCGGGGTCGGCGCGCGGCGGCCGCCGGGGCTTACCTTGACTCGGCCTCGAGGCGCGCGCGGGGCCGGCGTGCTCGGGGGCCGGGCGGCGGCGGCGGCGGCGGCGGGCGGATGGCGGCGGCACGGCGGTGGCGAGGGCGCGCCCTGGGCCTCGTCGCGCTCCGGCTCGGCGGGCTCCGGCTCGCGCCGCGGCCGCGGCTGCTGCCGGGGGGCGCGGCGGGCGCAGCAGAGCGGCGGGCGGCGGCGGCGGCGCGAGCGGCTCCCTCCAGTCCCCGCGCGGGCGGCGGCGGCGGCAGCGTCGTCGAGCGGTGCAGACAAAGGAGGGGCGGAGGGAGGAGACGGAGGGTGTGGGAGAGGCGGCTTCACCGGCGCGGGCAGGCGGGCGGCGGCGGCGGCCGCGCTCCTCTCGCTCCTCAGCAGCGGGGACCGAGAGAGGGAGCTGTGTCTGAGGAGACGCCAAAATCCCCCTTAGCGCTGCCCGCGGGAGGGGGAGGGGGCACAAGATGGCGGCGGCCGGGAGGGGGGGGGGGGCGGGAGTTCAGCTCATGGATCCCGGCGGGCGGCGGAGGGGAGACCGGGCCGGCGGAGGCGGCGGCGGCAACGGGCGGGGGAGGGGGCCGATCCCGCGTCTCCCCTCAGCAGACAATACAAGCGCCTCGGAGCGAGTCCCCGAACCTGCCCTAGCCAAAATGGCGGCCGAGAAAGAGCGGAAGTGACGTAAATACCTCATTAGCATAAGAGGACTCATTGTCCAGCTAAGTAGGGGGGGCAGTGGGGGGCTTTACCCCTTCCCCCCATGTCCCCCAGGGACAACCGTCTCACTCCCACTTGTGCTTGCACCAAACTTTTTTGGAGGGAGGGTGGCACCAGCACCCCCACCCAAGAGAAATTATATAATCCCCTCTGAGGGGGAGCTCTCGCGAGAACCAAGAGGATTTGCCATTGACCCACTAGGAGGCGCCGCGGATAATGGCCGCAGTGCGCTTCCAGGGCCCGTGTGCACGGCGGGCGCCTTCCTCCGGCCGCAGCGCCGGCGGCGGAGGCACAAGCAGCGGGCCGCAGCACGCCCTGCACTCAGTCAGGTGGCCGTGCTGGGGATCCCTGCGCGGGCCCAGCTGGGCCTGGACTACATCTGGCGGGAGGGGGCGTGCGGGCAGCCCGGCGGCTCCACGTGCCGGGAGGCCCGCGCTCTCACGGGCTCGGCGGCCGCGGGAAGGGCAGGGGCACCTGGGCGGCCGCGCGCGATGCCTCCCGCCTTAGATGAGGCGTGAGGGCCTCGTGCTTCACACAGCGACTGGAGAGGAGACACGGGCCCTCGGAGGCCTGGCCCCGTCCCGGTGGGGTGGGCTACTCGGTGGGCAGGGGCTGCGTCTTACAGAAGGCCGGCTGCCGCCCTGGGACTGGACATTCTTCCGGGTCGGTGATGGGCTCTTCTCCTTGGCCTGAAGAAGACAAACGGGATCCCTAGCGCGTTGAGGCCACCGGACTGGTGAAGCCTGAGGATGAGAAGGGGTGTTGCCAACGGGCCTCCCCAAGATGCTCGATGACTATGCCGACTGTAGTCTCGGGGACACTTTTAGGGCGCACACAATCTGGATAGCACACGGGCAGAGTCTGCCTCTCGATTTAGGTCAACCCCAACCAACACATTATGTCAACATTTCCGAACCCACCTTTCATAGCAGGTGCATCTGAGAGCATGTCCTTGGCTAAACAGACTGGAGAGTAACGAATACCAATCATGAAGGTTTAACCAAGCCTGTTTTCTTAAGGTCTGCTCTGTAAGTACGTTGATCTTGGGCTGTTTCTCTAAATTTCAAGTTAAAATAGTTTCAAACCATACCTAACATCCCAAAAGATCCTGACGTGATTCAAAATAGTACAAATTGTGGTTCTATATGGCTCAATTCGAAGACTTCAGTTAGCGGGTTTAAACAAGCCATTTCATCCAACCCCATCTCTGAAATTGTAATAAAATATATCTTTAAAAGCCCAATCAATGTTTCAAGGGAAAACAATAGCTGGAAAAGTAAAAAAAAAAAAAGGGGGGGGGGGCGGGGGAGGGGCGCCAAAGCATCTGATTTAGAGAAACAAAGATGAAAAACCTAATTACACGTTGCAGAATACAGGCAAAAGCTACCATGAAATAAGCAAAATAATTTTATCCCAAGTTTAGTTTTTCTTAGATATACTTAGATTTCATACAGTGATAATACAGATACAAAGGGAAAACATCTGGATTTCGTCCTTGGCCTAATTTACAAAGTAAAAAGAGATGCTAGATTGACATGTAAATGTTTAAGAATATTTTAGTGCTCATCATATTTACGAAAAAACATGCATCTAAATAGTCCAGATTTTCTAAATAACTTCTAAGTAATGAAGTCTTCATTGCTCAAATACTTTCTTTACTATAAATTCCAATAGTGACAGTGTTGTAATGACTGTGGGTGTAAGAACCAAAAAGATTAAAAAGGCAGAAGATAGCTATCTACTCTAGTGAGTTCTGAGGTAGTTACTTCATCTCTGCTCCACATACCTGACAATGAAAACTCTGGGTTTAGATGAAGTAGAAGAGATTCTAAACATTCAACCACAACAGCAAGTACCGTATTTCATTAGCTTAAAACTAATTTTACATCCAACAGTGATGAACTTTCTAGTTGTTATTAACGACGAAGAGACGTCACTTCCCCAAGGGAGGTGGGTCTGTAGTGTGCTGGCTGGCTACATAGCTCGGTGTAAAAGGGAAACAGAACAGTAGAGGCCCTACTGGAATGTGTCCTATGGATTCAATTATGGGAAAAGGTAATGTTCAAAATGACACCAAAGGTTTTACGTCCTGGTATTAATTTCTGGTGGTATCTGTTAGAAATGCGATGGAAAAATCAGACTTTGAGTTTCTTTAGCAGCCAAATTAAGCCAGGAAAATGTAATTAGGAATACAGTTCAATAAATATGCTTGTTAAATAACTTAGAGATGTCTCTTATCTGCAAGTCAACTCGTTTCTAAGCTTATTTGCTCAAAGTATGACTTCCTGCAAACTTAAAAGATCCTGTATGTTCCATAAGCTATACTACAGTTAGAAATTTAGTGTTTTTGAAACACCCAGGTTAGACAAGATAGGTACACAGAACATTCGTGCTGGCTTTCAGGAACAACTTAGCCTGCAATTTACCTGGCAGAACACTTACAGCTTAGTAAGAGTCAGATGTTTAAAAAGTGCTATAGCAGCTAAGTCTTAAAAGTCATTAAAACATCGATACCTTAATATGTCATCAGTATTCTTTTCTTACTGATAGAAGCTACTGCTCAGGATAGGGGAGAAAAAAACTATGCCATCAACTGATGTCAAGTTTCCAATTCACAGTATGTATTTTAAACAGACTTGCTTTGACAGATGTAATGCTTCATCAACACAACAGCTACAAAGGGCCAAATTCTAAAATTGTGATCTGGATATATTATTTTATCTAAGAAATTTGAGATACATTTTTTAAGAAGGGGCAGATGTGTCTACTTGTTCATTCATACAGAAACAGCCATATATATTTCATGAATAAAATTAACATTTTTCTTACTTCTGACACTATTACAAAGAGCTATGAATCCAGTTTTTATATACTTCAAAATCTTCCCCATGTAAGAAATTCTGCACTCATATTCTAATGAAAGCAGTATTTTCTGGGGGGAAAAAAAAAAACCAAATACATTTATTTACAAGTCTTAATACAGCAAAATGCAAGTGAAAATTGAGAACACTGCTCGTTTTTCTAATTTAATTTGACATATAAAATGTAGTTTCCTCAGAAAAAAGATTTGTATGAAATTTACCTTACCTTATGATTTATGCTCTAAGAGTACATTTTATAAAAATCAGCAACCAGGCTTCTTTTATGTTTAAATGAATCAACATGATAAGTATAATGAATAACTTTCTTTTTATGTAGTAGCAAAAAGAGTCAATAATCCTTTCAAGAAAGAGACTATTTCATTTCCTCCCAACTTGGATTCACCGTAAACGCGATCCACGAATGATATTGGAACCTAGTTAAAAAAAATATATATGGTAAGTCAGTCTTCAAAACTATTAGAAAGGAAGTATAGCAGGCATACACCAATACAATACAAATAAAATTTAACTTCTGATAGCCAAGTCCTTCAAGTAAGTTCACAATTAGAGGATTCTTACAGCAATCGTGTGTACCTCCAAATCTTTAAACATTTCATTATGTAAAAATCGGTCATATGAACCAAATCTCCAACTGTCTGAAAGCACTGATCCTGAATATTAAGCTGGTTTACCAAAGTTTCAGCCTGTACTTCAAGAAAAATTGATACTCCAAAAGTACAATTTTTCAGTAGTCCATTAAATTTATCTGTCACTATTTTAGTGTGAAGTTAAAAATCTTGGAACTTCCACACGAGAAATGGCAATCTAGTTAGCTATTTTCTTGCTATGAATACAAACATTAGTGTTAAGTGAGGAGAGCCTTCCCTGAGAGCTCACTAGCTGGCTGGAAATATTCCTGTCCTCTTCATTTACTCCTAGGAAATGGCAAAAGGATTCATCATTAGGGTGGCTCTTGGCAACGGCAAGAAGAAAAGGAGCAAAGACACTCATCTCACAAGGCTGGGTGACCAGAAGAAAGGGCAAAATGAATAAGGTACCAGTAGCTTTTAATCCCTTAAAAGAGAATGCTGCCTTCTATTAAGGTTTTACATCTTAGGTCAAATGTAGGTAGTAATTTGGAAGTGAAATGAATTTTCATCCTTTAGTGCACGAACATTCTCAACAACTGGAAGCTTTCCACATTTATTCAGTAGTTGTGCAAGTTAAACTTTTTATTATAAAAAGTCTAAACCTATTGTTCCTTTACAAGGAATACAGTGGACTATTTACCATCAGTTGCCTACCTCGCCAATAGTATAATTCAACTGTCTTGCCCGAACAATCATCTCCATCTGGAAGACATAGCCTTTGGAAACACATTTTTCTATTAATTTCTGTAGGACTTCTTTTCGGTATAACCTGTGAGAAATTAAAATATACATGAACACCTAGGTAAATACACTTGCCTACATGTAACCTGATCTTTGGAAAGTTCACTGGTATTTATAAAACCTAAAACTTTCACTAGCCATCTGTATGCAGAAAAGTGGTCACAGCTGATGATTATGACACTTGTCCTGAAGCGGAATGGTCATGAAATATTTGGTAAATAATTTAGAATACTTTTGAAAATGAATTCTTAGTGTCTTTTAAGGAAGTTATAAAAATAGGCTAAAGTGAATCACTTGAAGCAGAACCACCCACTGTTTTTAGTTTTTAAATTTTCTTAAAATTTATTTTTCAGGTTGAACAAAGGGAAACTGTTCCAAATATTGCAACAATAGAGTTGACAGATGATGATGAATCCACAATATAAAGCAGAACACACTCAGTAACTAACAGGTGTTTCCTCACAAATGCCTATAACCAGTTTCTATTTCCCAAGATCTACTAAATAAATTCCCTGGGATAAACTGAAGTACCTCTAGGGGACTTAAAGGAGAGTTCCTGAAGAAAGTGACTGGGTTCACCCAAAGGACTTCTTAGCTCCTCTGTCTTACTCTGTAAATTTGATGGGATCTGTTTGGCCTGCAGCCCATCTAAAGTTGGGCTGGACATCTGTCCATTATACATATCTAACTGTGACCTTAATTGGTAATAGCTGTATCTTACCAGGACTGCCTCAATCCTGTGATGCCTAAGTTCCTGTCTTAACCTGGCTTAACCTAGAGTGTCAATACTTAAAAAAAAAAAAAAAAAAAAGAATCAACATTTAATAGAAAAGAGCAAGTATCAAGTAATATAAATTATCAACTAATGCATGAGGTTTAGGCCTTAAAGTAGAGGAACAGACATCTTCTAGCTTCAGAGACAAAAAAGTGGCAGTCTTTAGTCATTTGGCATGGTCATACGAAACAGTTCATCTACTATAGCAGTTCAAAAATTAAAAACATACCCCCCCCCCCCCCAAACAAACAAAAATTACCCCTTCCCAACCTGGCAGGAGGCTTTATTCCAATTAAACAAGGCTTGCTTTTTAATTGAAAGCATATGGAGAACAACGTAACTGAAGTCTTTAAACTTTTCTGTGGACTGTGCCATAAATATTCATATAAATTGCAGAAAATTGCTGGTAGACGTGTTCTTTGGAGCACATCACCAGTGACAGCCATGTTCTGAATAAGCAGTTGAGTAACCACCTTGGCCCTCTGGGGCCCCCCAAGGGGCTGAGCACCAGTGAGAATGTTAACAAACACACTAACCTAAGCCCTGCCTTGGATGCTCTTTGGAAAGTACACATTTTTCCTTAAGAAGATGCTTAGGCCTCATTAGCAACTCTGAAGGAACTTCAGTCGGCCTTTGTGTGTTCCAGAAGAAAAATGGGGTAGAAATGAAAAGCATTTCCTAAATAAGCCACTGTATAGCAAGAAAGTTTATATAGAAAATATAAAATTACAAGTTTTTACTGTACCTGAAACTTCCTGTTAAATCAGATGCTCCTGGTCTGAGCAAAATCTGAGTTATAAAATTGGCCCCACGGCTGTTAAATAAAACAATCAGATTTTCTTTATAAAATACATTTTTTAAACAAGAGAAACACACATGAGATCAGAGTGCTAAAATTGCTACACAAATTTCATAAATACAACTGTTTCACAAAAATGTCAATTTTATAGGGGTGCCTGGGTGGCTCAATCAGTTAAGCATCTGACTTGAGCTCAGGTCATGATCTCATGGTTCATGAGTTTGAGCCCCACATCGGGCTCTTTGCTCTCAGTGCAAAGCCTGCTTTGGATCCTGTCTCCCTCTCTCTCTGCCCCTACCCCACTCATGCCCTCTCTTTCAAAAATAAACATTTAAAAAAATGTTAATTTTATAAAAAAGTTTAGTCAGTAAAAGATTTGGCATTCTCATTTTTCAGAAAATGGGGACTTTTATTCTCAAATGTGACACGTAGAGGGGACCTATAAAACAATCATTCTTATAAATTTTAGGTAAGAAAGGTAACATTTTAAATTCAACTTGCCTATTTGCCAACAGCCATTATTTAGAATTATGAGCATCTCTCAGAGAGCAAAAGGGATCAGGGATTTGGAGTATCCTTTTCAGATTCTAATCAGCAACAAGGGATTGTGGATTTCAAGTAATGCAACAGGTCAGTCTGCATAAATACGGCTTTTTTTTTTTTTTTTTTTTTTAAAGAAAGTATACAAGTGGGAAAGGGTTTTGGTTTTTGGCAATCTGTGGAAATTGAACAAAGGTTCATTCTGAGACTGTGTCAGTCTCCTTGGGCCACTATAACTAAATACCGTAGACTGGGTGGCTTATATTCATTTCTCACAGTTCTGAAGGCTGGGAAGTCCAAGATCAACGTGCAGCAGACTTGGTTCCTGAGGAGGACCCTCTTCCTAGCTTAAAGGGCTGCCTTCATGCTATGTGCTGAGGGGAGGAGGCCAAGAGAAGCCAATCTCTCTGGTCTCTTCTTGAAAGGGCACTAATCCTACCATGAGTGCCCCATGGTCACTATATTTAAATTACCTCCCAAAGGCCCCACCTCCAAATACCAATGCTTTGGGGGTAAGGTACTTTAACACATGAATTTTAGCAAAGACATCCAGTCTACAACAATGACAGGATGTGTGCTTCCAACACAACCAAGTATCAGTTTCAAGCTATTACTAATAGCTATTATTAGTATTTCAAAAAGACTTTCCTTGCCCTTGGAAAAAGTGGCTTTTTTATTGCAGCTATTTTAGTAAACTCCGATTCAGAAAAAAAAGTTTTCCGGGGCAAACTGGAAAGAACAGTTTCTCTCCAAAGCCAAGGTAACTAACTACCAAGGCCCTCCCTCGGAAAGATTATTTTTATACAAATAACATGATTAGTCATATAGCTGGGATAATGGCTAATTTCAAAAACATTTTCCCTTTCAAGAGGCTTCTAATAGATAACAAAAAAATTCTAGGACACAGTTTACCTCCCCAAGATGGGTTTAATCAAAGGAAAGCATGCATACATGTTTATGTGTGTATGTATACGTATGTATTTGCAGCTCTATTCAAGCTAATGTATTTTTTTTAATGTTTATTTATTTACTTTTGAGAGAGGGAGAGAGAGAGAGCATGCACATGCACGAGTGAGCACGTGAGTAGGGGAGGGCAGAAAGAGAGGGAGACAGAGAGTCCTAAGCAGGTTCTGAGCTGTCAGCGCAGAGCCTGACATGGGGCTTGGACTCCCGAACTGAGATCACGACCTGAGCCAAAATCAGGCATTGCCGTTTAAATGACTGAGCCACCAGGGTGCCCGTCATGATAATGCATTTTTAAATGGGGGTTTGTTTTAAAATATGCAGCAAGGGTGAGACAGACTTGGATTCTAATTCTAATTCTGGATCACACAAATGAGACCTTGGGCAAGTGATTACATAATCTTTCTCAGGAGTTTATATACTAAGTCAGTGCAGACATTAACAAGTGATGACAAACACAACTCAATATAACTTAATGATCCAACTAAAAGCTGTAAATTGTATCTGATCGGGATTCCCTTATTTTAAATAAGAATTCCGATGACCAAATTCAGACGGGTCTGAGAGAGAGATCACTCATCTGTTGTTCTGAATGTTGGTTGTACAACAGAATCATCTGGAGAGCCTGTGGAAAATACTGATGGTTTTGCCCCACCTGTGGTGATCCATTCAAACGGTGTATATAGTGTGTGTGTGTGTGTGTGTGTGTGTGCACGAGAAAGAAAGAGCGAACAGGAAAAAGTAGTGTAGGATTTTTTCTCTGCTTTATCCAACCCCTTCATTTCACTGAAGGCTGAGGGTCCTACAGGTCTTAAATGACTTGCCCAAGGTTCCACATTTAAGAAGCAGAACGGAGATTAACTCAACAGAATCTTCAATAGGGATGAAAAGGGTGACAAAAAACACTAACATTAGTAAGAATTTGTATAAAATTATGTCGTCATGTGTAACATAGTAAGCTGGATAGATCCTTTATGGATTAAAATTGACCTCATCTTCCTAAGAAGCACAAAAAAGTGATGTAGATTAAATATGCTCCCAAATTCCTTGTGGATGAAGACCAGTAAGTGGCTTCTCCTTCCTCACCACTTGATTATGGGCTTGCTCTGACCAAAAAAGAATGCTGTTAGCTCCAGAGCCTAGGACTAGGAGGCCTTGCTGCTGCAGCCTTAGGACTCTTGGATGCTGCCCTTAGGATGCCATGTGAAGACACTGGCCAAGCTTTCCAGAAGGTGCAGTAGTGAGATGCCCCAGACAACGACCAGCCCCAACGACTGGATACAGGAATGAGGCCATCTTGGATCTTTCAGCCTACCTGACCCTGACCTTCCAGCTGAAGAAGCTGCAAGAATGAGCCCAGGTGAAGCTAGCAGGGGAACCATCAACCAAGTCACAGAATGAGGAGAAATAGTTGTTTTAAGTCACTAAGCTTTGACACAGTTTGTTATACAGTGATAGAAAACTGAAACAGTATGTTTCATTTCCATTTTGTGATGAGGGAAGTAAGGCTAGAAAAGGTACAATATGCTACGTGACACAGGGATTAAATGACACAATCAGGATTTTAACCCAGGTCTGACTCCAAAGCCTCACTACTTTTGCTGCTTAGTAATAGCTGATCATGAAGTGTCTCATTTATTTGAAATGATTACATACATTTGAGATGACTATATATATACACATATACATATGTACATACATACATACGTATATATGAAGTTAACAATCTGGTCCCAGAAATCCCAAGGCACCATGGTGATTTATAATCCAAATACCTGTTACAAACATACGTCCAGTTACACTAAACAAGAGAGAAACCATAGCACATGTCTCTACCTGATTATTTTTCTTTTCAAATCCCAGCCATATACACCTCCATTTCCTTTGTAGCGAGTTCCAGAGACAATGTCAAAATTACCCTCCTTCTGCTTCCTATAGAAAAAATCAGTTGTCAATTAGAAAAAGCTATTGAGCTTTCAATAGTTATTTTCATGAGTTATACAAAAAGAACTTTTAAGACTTGCACAGGAAATATAATGCCAAGAAAGCATGAACTATACCACTAAGAAATCTTTTGATGTAATATTTCCAATTCTGATTTTTTTCCCCTGTGTTAACTTCTAAAACTAAAAAAATAGTACTTGCTGATTGTACCATGTGAAACCATCCTAAGATGTAATCTCCCTCCTTTCTGTTCTCGGCCCCATGAAGTAAACAGTGCTAAAACAGTCTGGTAACCCTCCAGACCTTTCTCTTTGCAGAAAGATAAAGACACACGGAACTCCAGGCTTTCTGGTTGCTTTAACGAAACTGGAACCCAAAAAAGTACATTTTGCAACTGCCTTGTGTCCATTAACAACATACATAATGGAACCATGGACATCCCTATAGGTCAGCGGAGAATTTCCCCATTTTTTCCAATAGCTGCAAAAATGTCCCACAGAACACTGAACCCACATACTTATATGGTTGTTTTCATGGTGGGTTTCCCCACCCCCAACAACACAACCACAATGAAGTGTGGCAATGTTTTTATAAACGTACATCCTGGTGCTTAGACGACCCAAAGTGGAACATAACAGATTTGCTAAAATAAAGCTTAGGAGTATTTCCAACAGATATCACCAGAAATTACTTTCCAAAAAGGTTGTGGCAACTCACATTTCTCCGGCAATATTTGTGTGTCCACCTCCCACCATCTTATTGGCACTAGATGTGCTGCTCTTTCAGTTTGTAATTATGACGAACTAACGGGTAATAAAATACTCCCACAGTTATTTCAACTGCATTTCCCTGACAACATGCCAGGGTATCTTCTCTTGGGTTCATCAGCCATTGGGCTTTCTTCTACATATGGCCTATTTCTGTCTTTCACAAATTTTCTATTCCCCTGGTTTCATTTCCTTCACAGGTCAAAGGGGCTTTTGGGTATTCAACATATAAGCAGACAAGGTATCTCTGAAGGGACTTTATGCAGAGATCAAAGGATGAGAATAGTTGGCTATGAAGGAGAAAGGAAAGAACATTTTAGCCAAAGGAGGGGGGCAGAGGGGCCAGATCACACAGCAGTTTGAAGGGCAAAGAAAAGAGCCTGAAGTGATCCAAACAGGGGAGAAACGTTACCTAGTAGCTTACACTGAGCACAGCTTCCACATTCTTATTCTGAGAGGTTTCATGTTGTTTTGGATTTTCTAAGAATACAACTATACTACCTGCAAATAAATACAATTTTGTATCCCTTATCAGTATTTATACTACATGCTTAATATGTCACTTAAAATATCCATGTATAATAACAGCTGTATGCCTAACTTGATGCATTTATTAATGATTCAACATTTCACCAATTAGTAAGATGTTTGTGTCAGGACTGGATTTCTCCATCAAATTTAAGTGTTCTCCTTTTCTTTCTACTTTCAAGTTTTCATTAGAGGTGACCCAGGAAGTTTGTCAAATACCTTTTAGCATCTATAGACTCAATCATGCTTTGTTAATGTGATAAATTATGTTGATGAATTCCTGATGATGAACCATCCTGGCATTCTTGGAATAAACCCTATTTGTTCATGGTGTTTCACCCTTACGATGCAGGGCTTAATTCCATTTAACAGAGTCACCTTCCATCTTTTCCCATATTCTGGAAGAATTTAGATAACAAAGGAATTATCTGTTGCTTAGTTCCTAAAATATATCATTTAGTCACATATCTATAGTCAAGAGCCTCAAATATATATGTTGGTATCCATTTTGACAGCAAACAAAATAGCATGTCCGTTTTTAATTAGTAAAGAATGAAAAAAATGAAAAGAAGTCCAAAATCAACATAAGATAAATGATTTGAATTAGAATTTTTTCAAATATTAGAAATACCTACCTAATGAATTCAGGAATAAATTTTGGCTGAAATTAAAAAAAAATAAACATGAAGTCAGTAAAACAGGCTTAACCTATCATGAATAGCTAACAAAAAAAGATACCACTTACATGGTGTGAGAGATCAGCATCCATAATTATTATGTAGTTTCCTGTGGCATGTTTCATTCCATGAATATATGCAGTTCCTAAAAACAAAAACATATCCATTAAAGAAAATCACCGGAAACACTGAAGTATACTCGTGAACAGGCGAGAAATTAAATTAAGCATCTGAAAAGCATACAGCAGTTCTCCAGAGGTAAAACTAAACTACTGTTAAATCCTATTTATTCAAAATAAAAAACATCTCTTGAGTCCGTTCTTTCATCTCCAACTTCACCTTAGTCCCAGGCACCATCTTCCGATGCTTGAATCCTGACCTGGCGAGTATTGCCCTGCCTCTGCTCTTCCCCATCACTCCTGTCCCATCTTCATAAAAGCTACCCAGTGAATGTCTTCTATGCTGTAAGCCTAATACACTAGAGCCCTGGTCTGGTGTCTGGGGTCAAAGGCACAACCAGGAATTATTTAGCCACCCTCATGCCTAAAAGTTCCCTATGGACCTGGCAAGTAAGGGTAAATTGGGATTTGAGGATTCCTGCATTCTCTAGGTCCAAGCCACCACAGTATCTTCTTAGTAAGGGCAAAGTCTTCTAAATATTCATGAGAGTGAGTGAGCGAGCGAGCGAGCGAGCACGGGAGTAGGGGAGGGACAGAGAGAGGACAGAGGATCGACAGAAGATCTGAAGCAGGCTCTGTGCTGAGAGCAGAGAGCCCAACACGAGGCTGGAACTCATGAACCATGAGATTATGACCTGAACTGAAGCCAGACGTTTAACCAACTGAGCCACCCAGGTGCCCCAAGGCCGAACTCAGTTCTAACTTCCTTTGCTCAAAAGTCACCATCACAGCTTTTTGGATTTCTACTGACTGGTTAGTAATTCCTGGTTGCTTTCACGGCAGTTTCCAGATTACTTCAATCCCAAAGAACTTCTGGGTTCAGATATTCAGATACTTTATGATGCCAGAGAACTAAGGGTCTTCAGGACAGCAAGTACTCGATTTTTAAGAACTGTGCTTCCAGGGCACCTGGGTGTCTCAGACGGTTAGGCATCCAACTTTGGCTCAGGACATGATCTCACAGTGCATGAGTTTGACCCCCAAGGGATCTGTGCTGACAGCTCAGAGCCTGGAGCCTGCTTCGGATTCTGTGTCTCCCTCTCTCTCTGCCCCTCCCCTGCTTGTGTTCTCTCGTTCTCTAAAATAAATCAAATAAACATTAAAAAACAACAAAAAAGAACTGTGCTTCCTCCATGCTCTCTCAATTTTTTAATAAAATTATTATTATTTCCCAATATAAGCAACTACAACCAAAAGAAAAGAAATAAGGGCATTCAGATATTCATCTTGGAAGGACCAAGTTCATCTGAGATTTTCTATAACCTCCTATAATTAAAAGCTGGAAAAGCTTTCTTTTTTAAAAACAAAGAGTAACTGTTTATAACTTCTAAAAAAATACTCAAAGATTTAGAGCTAAAGTGGTGTGCTGGTCCCAACACATTTGCTCTCGGACCCCTTCTCTGTTCTACACTGCATGGAACTACAGTTCCCAAGGGCTCTTGTCAACTGGCTGCCAAATCGCTTTGGGAGACACCAGGGGATAGTTGCCAGGAGAGAAGAGGAAAAGTCGAAGTGTGTCCCCACTCTTACACTGCATCCCAGCACTGACTGGGTATCCCCATGGCTCCAGCTCCTGCCAGGTAGCCCCCACTCCATTATTCCAACCCCTTCTAAATAACCTGGGGTTCCTGGGCTCCAAAAGCACCATCTCCTATTGTTGCTTCTTTCGAGGGGTGGTAGCAACCACTAGCTGTTACTAGTCTGAGTAGCTTCACGGCTCCATTTGGCTTCTCAGCATTCCTTCACCTGCGTAACCAGATTCTTCGTATTAAATTCCCTACGTTGAAAGACTGACAGTGGTTTCTGCTTTCCCAACTGGGCTTTGACAGATAGAGACAACTCAAGTTAAACCATTTCAATGTCATTAAGATCATTAAAAACCATTACAGGAGGACACTGTATTTTGGCCCTGTTCCAAATTGGGAAAACACATACTGGATCACCTTACCAAGGCAAGGAGCAGGTATGAGGGGTGAGAGGTTATACTTACCCAGTCCTAACTTCTTCTCACGTGGTCTTAGAAGCTACAAGAATAAGAAACAGCATTTTAACACACACACACACACACACACAAAACTATTAAAAATTATTTTTTTATAGGTACTTACCCTTTTTAACAGAAACATAGTTCCATACATTAGACCTTATATTAGACATTAAAGCAAAGTATGCTTAACATTTTTTGCCAAAGTGAAAAAGTGCTTAGTATTTAATAACAAATCAAATAGTTTAACAGCTTAGAAAATTTCACCCCAACACTGCAGGCCAAATTTTAAACATTTTTTTTTTCCTGGAGTTACCCACCAGAAAACAGTATGTAACAATATATTATATCTATGACTTAGCATTTTGAACAACATCTACTGGTTCCTTCCCCTAAGAAAACTGAGGATTTAACCCACTTATTCCATATCTTCTTGGAATATTTGATAGCCACATTTGTTTCCCCAATTCCTTTTGTGATTTTAATGATTTAGTTTTTAGTTCTTGATTTGTTTTCCTTTTTATTTTTCTCAATTACAAAAACACAGGCTTAAGATTACAAGTTAGACAATATATGGTCATTCATCAGTTAATGGCATTCAGTTTGGTTCCAGGTATCTGCCACTACAAATATACCTACAACAAAGACACTTGTACATATATCCTTTTGTATAGGTCCTGTTTTCTTTCTTTTTTTTTTTTTTTTAAATGTTTGTTTATTTTTGAGAGAGAGAGAGAGAGCGTGAGCAGGGGAGGGGCAGAGAGAGGAGGCACAAAATCTGAAGCAGGCTCCAGGCTCTGAGCTGTCGGCACAGAGCCCAAAGCGGGGCTCAAACTCACTAGCTGTGAGATCATGATCTGGGCCAAAGTCGGATGCTTAACCGACTGAGCCACCCAGGCGCCCCGTTTTCTTTTTTATATAAAGTTTATTTACTTATTTTGAGAAACAGAGTGCACCAACGAATGGAAGCGCACCACTGAGTGAAAAGGAGTGGGGAAGGGGCAGAGAGAATCCCAAGTAGGCTCCATGCTATCAGCACTGAGCCCTAGGCAGGACTTGATCTCAGGAACCAGGAGATCATGACCTGAACAGAGATCAAGAGTCAGATGTTTAACTGACTGGGCCACCCAGGTGTCCCAAGGTCCAGTTATTTCTGTAATTAGCACCCTAAAAGTTGAATCACTGGCTGAAAGGGTATTTATACTCCTTTCTTTGAACTCCTTTTATGATCTTAAATGCTGACATCACTCCATCAACTTATCCTGACTTTATCCTTGGATGACCTCATTACATTCTCTAATGCCACAATTACATGACTTTAGGGTTATATTCCTAAATATATACATATACATACATATATATTTAATGTTTATTTTTGAGAGAGACAAAGCACGTGAGGGGGAGGGGTAAGGCGAAAGGGGGACAGAGGAGGATCCAGAGTGGGCTCTGTGCTGATAGGAGACAGCCCGATGTGGGGCTCGAACTCACAAACCACAAGACCACGACCTGAGCCAAAACCCAGAGTTGGATGCTTCACCACCTGAGCCGCCCAGGTGCCCCGAAACCCAGAGTTGGATGCTTAACCACCTGAGCCACCCAGGTGCCCCTAGGGTTATATTCCTAACAAAAAAAATTGTATTTTTTCTTTTCTTACTGTTTCTTACACGGCTCAAGTAGACTCACTACTGAGCCTATCTTGTCCCCTTCTGCATTTGCCAGTCTATAAGCAGGCTGCCTCAGACTGCAAATCTCTAAACAGAGTATTTTCAGTTCAATTCAACCAGGACAGATTGTAGTACTTTTTACTACATGCAAACTGCATGCAAGTCTTGGGGAGGAACAAAGACAAAATACACTTCTGCTTGATGAGCTCTTACAGGAGAACTAGACATTCAATCAACCATGTACAGTAATTAAAATTTACTGAACAGGGAGGGGCGCCTGGGTAGCTCAGTCAGTTAATTGTCCGACTTCAGCTCAGGTCATGATCTCATAGCTCGTGAGTTCGAGCCCTGCGTCCGGCTCTGTGCTGACAGCTCAGAGCCTGAAGCCTGCTTCGGATTCTGTGTCTCCCTCTTTCTCTGCTCCTCCCCCACTCGTGCTCTGTCTCTCAAAAATAAATGAGCATTAAAAAAAATAGAGTTCACCTTAGATCTTCTAATCCTATGTTTCTGCTAGAAAAGTCTTTTCTCAAGTGTTTATAAAACATAAACCACGCTGCATATGAAAGAATGCTGTGCTACAGTTAAAAGAATGAGAAAATTTAGTAATAAAAGATCTCCAAGCTATAATTACAAATCAACAGAATGCAGGAAGATTACATCTATGTTAAAAAAACAAAAGCACCACCTTACCCAGTTCTCCACATGTAGACCCATGCGCACACATGCACAAAGGTCTGAGGCCACCCCCACCAAACTGCTGACAGAGGTCTCCCCTGGGGAAGGGACTAGGAGGTTCATAAACGGCAACTTCAGTTTTATCAGTAACTTTTTCATTTGACAACAATGTAGTTTTTTCATTTCTTACATAATAACACACTGTTTTGTTTAGCGTGCTGTACTTTCAAATCCTTAATTCCACCCCCTTCCTTTTCTGCCCCCTCACATCAATGAGGATGGCTCAAAGCAGTAAAGGGCACAACAGAGCTTATCTCACAGCCATCAGGACAAGTGTGAACTCACAGAAAGTACGTGCAGGAGTGCTGGGCACACACTCTGATGAATGCTCACCACAACTGCTTATAAGATACTTCATGTGACCCTATGATTTGGTAAAACACTTATTTTCTAAAACATTTTTACTATAGAAAATCTTGATGACATTTTAGAAAAACCAGGATCAACAGTATTTGAGTGGACTTTTTTTTTTTTTTTTTTACCATAATGAAAATAAATCTTCAGCTAAGAAAGGCTAATTGTAGTGGCGCCTGGGTGGCTCAGTCGGTTGGGCGTCCGATTTCGGCTCAGGTCATGATCTCACGGTTTGAGTTCGAGCCCCACATCGGGCTCTGTGTGCTGACAGCTGGAAGCCTGGAGCTGCTTTGGGTTCTGTGTCTCCTTCTGTCTCTGCCCCTCCCCCACTTGTGCTCTGTCTCTCTCTCTCTCTCTCTCTCTCTCTCTCTCTGACTCTCGCGCGCGCGCTCTCAAAACATAAAAAAAAAAAGGCTAATAATTGTACTTTCTTCCTGTTTTGCAATTCCTTACTATCAATGAGGCTCCCTTTTTTTTTTTCATTTTATTTTTTCCATTTTTGGCTGTTTATAGTTCTTATGAATTATGGTTTTGTACATCTCATTAGGATACTGATCTTTTCGTCAGAGGTAATATTTTGGTATTTTTAAGTAGTCAAACCTCTCAATCTTAGTTATATTTGATGTTTTAAAAGTAATGAAGATGCATTACATTATCAGAACTTGTAAAATAGTAAACTATGGAATAATATAAGTGATATAATCTGACCTCAGGTTGGAGGCTGAAACAGATGATGTAAATCAAATGTCATGTAAGCACTCGACATAGAAAGGCTGAAGCCCTCCACAACCTCAGCTCTCCCTGACCTATATAACCATCATTAACAGTTCAAGGTATGTGCCTCTACTTTTGTATGGTCCCACCTCTGCTATTTATTAGCTATATGACATTGGAAGTGACTTAACCTCTTGGCTCAGTTTCTTCACATAGAGTTAAAAACCAAACAAACTTCCTTCATTTTCTGAAACATTCATTCCAGCCAGTTTGAAAGACCAGCAAACAAAGCATCGGGTGCTTAATGTTTTGAGATATTGTAAAATAGCTTCAATAATAATCCTTCTCCATCTTCTCTCCCAAGTAAACTTGTGGCACTTGTCACTTAAAAGCAAGAAGGGCCATTTCTGGCATGGCCTGATATTGTTGAGGGGGAAAAAAGGGCAATTTTTCTAGTTTAAATGATTTGAATATCATAAAATAACAAAGGAACTGTAAGAAAATTGTAATAGTGAATGCAGTTTTTTTCCCATTATTTTGAATTTTATTGGTTGATGGGAAAAATGGAACTCTTTGAGGGCCATATTGTTTTAGCATTTGAAAAGGTCAATTTAGTAGACATACCCTAAGATCAATCAATTATACCTCAGGGCTGAAGTTCTATGGCAAAAGTATTCAAAGTATTGTCAGGTTGATATTCCTGGCTTAAACAGAAGTGCCTAACTCAGAGTATTCTACATGTAACATGTGATTTAGTGGCTTTGGCCCGGAACTTGTAAAAGAAAAACTGGGGGACTGTGGCCAAAAAAACGAACCTAGCATCATAAGAAGTCACTGACAGAAGGCTGGAAATCTGTCAACTTTTAATCTCTTCCTGTACATCTGGAGGAGGATTGGAAGGGTGATAGATCTTTGAGGTGCCCAGGTGTGATATGGAAAGAATAACTAGTATAGGAGAGATTTACTATGTGTGTAAGAGGAACATGTTCCCCTTAAATGCTTCCCTTCCATCAACCAATATCTCCTCCAACTTGTGCACCCTGCCACAGTTTTTTTTTTATAATGCTTAATTGCTATTTCTTAAAATGAAAATATCAACAAAGGTTCTCCAAGAGACCTCTTTCTTCGTATCTATACCAATGGTTCTCTTTTGGGAGGAGTGGACAATTTTGCCCACAAGAGGTCATTTGATGATACTCACAGACATTTTTGGTGGCCACACTGGGGAGACGGGCTGCTAATGGCATCTAGTGGATGGAGTCCAGGGATGATGCTAAATGTCCTGTAACATACAGGACAGTCCCCCACATCTAAGGATTATTAGGTCCAAAATGTCAATTGTGCCGAGACTGAGAAACTCTGGTCCATACAAATTCTAAAATACCCAATGCTCAGAATGTGTTTAAATCTGGATTCAACTGTCTGCTTGGGCCCCAAAATTACCTAAAGTAGAGCTCACAAGTGTATTCAAACACTTATGAATAAAAACCATTATAAAAATAAACCAGTGGTCAAAAATAAAAATTATAGGGGCACCTGGGCGGCTGAGTCAGTTAAGTGTCCAACTTTGGCTCATATCATGATCTCGAGCTTCCTGAGTTTGAGCCCTGCCTGTCAGGCTCTGTGCCATCAGGCTCTGTGCTGACAGCTTGGAGCCTGGAGCCTGCTTCAGATTCTCTCTGCCCCTCCCCTGCTCACACTCAGCCTCTCTCTATCCCTCAAAAATGAACATTAAAAAAACCATTTTAATAAAAAATAAAAATTATAAAGCCATTATAAAATGAATTCTACATCTAAGTTACTCCAGCAGAAAAACAACACCCTTTAACGTACAGTGGGAAACTCTATAAAGTTCAAGACTCAGAGAGTCAATCTACTCCCAGATGATTGTTCTACAAAGAAAGATGCCAAGTGCTCTGACAAATAGAAAGATGCCAACTTCACATGGAAACAATCACGTTTCCCAGCTACAAGCTTTTATAGTTGCAAAAAAGGGGAGCAAGAAAGATCATGACACATATTACTAATTGCAATCTAGTTCCATTAATATTCCTGTCAATATCATGCTTTAATTTTGCCCTTCAAGAAAACTCATCTGCAGAGTAAGTTCTGAAAACAGACTTTATCCAAAGGCTCACTATTTTGCTGTAAAATTGCTACTGACCCAATTTATCAAAGACATGGAAAAACTCAAGCAAGATGTTCTTTTTCATTTCAGTTTCTAGAAAAACAGATTGCCTTTTAAGTATTGTCATTTCTCATCTTTCCCCTACAAACACAACTAATGTGACAGAAGAATGTTCACATGACTTACAATTTTGTCTGACCCATAGATCTTCTCCAACTGTTCAGCAACATCCCTTGTTCCATCTGGGCTTCCATCATCTATGATTATAATTTCATAGCTGATTCCACTAAAATAAAAAAAAAAAAGTTTGTATTGCTTGCAGAGACAATACTCTCCAATTAAAAAATAACTTTAAAATTACTATTTCCTCACCAATATAAGTGGGAATTTATGTCATATTAATCACCAAAGAAAACTTCAATTACCAAATGAAACAAATGTCAAACATTTAGTACTTTACCTCCAAACTCGGCAGCCTATGGATAAAAACGTTACAATGAAGCCCTGAGATAAAAAAAAATTCTCAAATCAAAAACACACTCTTTAGTTTAAAAACTCACAGCGATTACATACACATCCGTCCATTATATGCCATAGGATATCATAAAATTTTACTTACCTACTTTGGAAGTGGAATTATAGAACCTTAGCATCAAGTCTTAGTTATAAAAAATATTTCAAAAGTACATTTGAAAGATATCTCAAGGGGCGCCTGGGTGGCTCAGTCGGTTAAGCGGCCGACTTCAGCTCAGGTCACGATCTCGCGGTCCGTGAGTTCGAGAGCTGCGTGGGGCTCTGGGCTGACAGCTCGGAGCCTGGAGCCTGTTTCAGATTCTGTGTCTCCCTCTCTCTGCCCCTCCCCCATTCATGCTCTCTCTCTGTCCCAAAAATAAATAAACGTTAAAAAAAATTTAAAAAAAAAATAAATAAATAAATAAAAGATATCTCAAGGGGCGCCTGGGTGGCTCAGTCAGTTGAACGTCTGACTTCGGCTCAGGTCATGATTTTGTGGTTCATGAGTTCGAGCCCCACGTCAGGCTCTGTGCTAACAGCTCAGAGACTGGAGCCTGTTTCAGATTCTGTGTCTTCCGCTCTCTCTGCCCCTCCCCAGGCTGGCGCTTTGTCTCGTCTCTCAAAAAAAAAAAAAAGATATCTCAAGTTGACTGAGTTGCTGAGTTAATATTCTTTTATTTATTTTTAATGTTCTATTTGAGACAGACAGTGTGCATTGGGGCGGTGGTGGTGAAGCAGAGAGAAGGGAAGACAGAATCCCAAGCAGACTCCATGCACTCAGCATGGAGGCAGAGACCCATGCAGGGCTCTAACACACAAACCGCAAGATCATGACTTGAGCAGAAATTAAGAGTTGGCCACAACCCATTGAGCCACCTTAGACTGAATATTCTTTTAAATTTAATCCCAAATAAATTTAAATAACATAATCAAGAACAAATAGGACTTCATTTCATCTGTTAAAAAACCCTCTTTAAAATGGTGACATAATCTTTACACCACTATTTCAAATAGTTGTACCATTATCTCAGTCATTAGAAAGAGCACAGAAAATTACATAAGATTTTAATGTGCTTCAAAATTAAAATCTCTCTGCTGGCTCTCCATTAACTTTATGTTACAGTTTCTATTCTAAAAATAAGCCAACACAATACTTGGATGTACATGTGATCACTGCATCTTCCTCCACCCCCCTTTTGGATTTGTTTTGGACAACTTTATTGGGAAACTTAAGGACAAAGTAAAGGAAGCACACCAAACCCCCACAACACTGTTTCCTCTTGGTCTTAATAAACATATGTAAGGAAATCAGCAAGAAAACATTCATTCTGTTAAAAGGCTTTCAAAAGTCAGCCCCAAAATCCAAAAAGAAAGCTAAAATCAGCCCATCTGTTAAGCCTTCTCCTCTAGGTGCTTTAGTACTTAACAAGCCAAAACCTGCTAAGATGTTGATTCCAGTTGATATGCTGAAAGAGATATACTTCATAAAGAAATGAAGTCATTCATAAGCAAATTATTCCTTTCTCTCGTTTCAAAGTGCCCAGAACACCTGAGGGTAAGGTAGTTTAAAGGAATCAAGCTAAACTCCCTTTAAGTAATCTGATCATAGCTGAAAATAGTTGTTTCCTTCATTAAACATCACTCTGATTAAAGGAAAAAATATTTGAGAATCAGAAGACAAAATAAACAGGATCAACTGTATTAAGATAATTTCTCTAATTTGCAAAGTGTTTGTAAAAACCAAAATAAAAAATAAAGGAAAAGATATGAGTACAAAAACTGCAAGGAGCCATGTACATTAAGACAGTTAGTTACAGGGCGCCTGGGTGGCTCAGTCGGTTAGCGTCTGATTCTTGATTTCGGCTTAGGTAATTTCATGATTCGTGAGTCTGAGCTCCACGTTGGGCTCTGTGCTGGCAGTGTGGGGCCTGCCTGGGATTCTCTCTCTCTCTCTCTCTCTCTCAAAATAAATAAAATAAACTTTAAAAAAAAAAGCAATATTTTTCACCAATTAGTGTTTTCAAAAATGTTAAGTTTAATAAAGCTCAGGTTGGCTGGTTGGTAGGGAAACAGGCACTCTCCAAATAATGCTAGTCCTAAGGTGGTACAATCTTTTTTTCTGCGAGCAATGTGTTGATTTTTATATTTTTGAGAGAGAGAGAGAGAGTAGGGGAGGGGCAGAGAGAGAGGGAGACAGAAGATGCAAGGTGGGCTCTGCACTGAGGGCAGGTATGGGGTTGGAGCTGCGAGATCAATGACCTGGGTTGAAGTCAGATGCCCAACCGACTGAGCCACCAGGTGCCCCTAAAGCTTTTTTAGTTTTTGTTTTTGTTTTGTTTTTTGAGAGAGAGCAAGCGTGACCATGCAAGCAGGAGAGGGAATAACTGTCAATTTTAAGCACATCAGTTGACCCAGTAATTCCATCCTGAAGACTTTATCCCCAGTACACTAGTAAAAGTATGAGCATGTTTGCTGTAACAGTCATTTAATAAAGGAGCATTCAGTGTGTGTCAAGCGCTCTTCTAAATGCTGGACAATATAGTGTGAACAAAGTACCTGTTTTCATTCGTAAAACAAAAGTCAAAAAAGAAAAACAAGAAAGCTCTAGAAATAATCTGTGTTCACGGAGATGACCTGGTTAAATTATAACACAGCCATATAGAAAGTTACTTAATTTTCGAAGTTTGTATGTGTTGATACAGAAAGATCTTCATCTATACGCGATCCCACTGGATCTAAAACAAGCTACTTCATACTGATACCAGGATCTTCCGAAATCTTAAAAACATTGTATAACACTTTCAAATTCAAACTCTAAAAGCCCCAGTTTCTAGCAACCACACCAAACATCCACTAGTGACCAACGAAGTTGCCCAGGCCAGCAGCAGCTCCCTAACCCACAGAGATCAAACCTCATGCTTACATAAGCACTCAGCACGGGGGCGGGAGTGAGCGTGCTCGGTTAGTCTCCCGGCTCCTGCCGCATCCTGACCATCCAGAAGTAGGAGTGAGGTCAAGCTTTCAACCTCGCTCCGACTGAAAAGGTGGGCAACGCTACTAAGAAAAAGACAACCAGGGGCGTGGGGTGGGGTTGGGGGACAGAGGATGGGAGTGTACAATAAAAGGAACGTCTCATAAAACCCAAGGGCAAGAATGAGAACCCGAGACACAGAATGAACCCCAGAAGTATCCGCCGCCTCTTTCTCGCAGGGTGGCCTTCTCCCCGAGGCTTCCCTCAAGAGCCGAAGGGAGGCCTGCAGGGACTCCTCGCGCAGCCAACTGCCGACACCCAGGCAGGCGAAGCCAGCTCATCTCATTCCTCAGGGAGGGCGGCAGGGCACGCTACCTCTCGGAGAAGCTTTTCACCAGCAGCCACACGATGAGCGGTAGGTTCTCGCGCTCGTTGTAAGTGGGCAAAAGCACCGAATACTTGTCCTGTCGCGGGACGCGCCCCTCCGGCTCCCGCCGAGACCTATGAGGGCTGCCGCTCGCTTCCTCGGAGGCCATGGCGGAACTGCGCGAGACGCCGGAAACGGAATGACGTCACGTGGCGCGGGAAGGGGCGGGTCGGACCGTACCAAATTCGGGAAGAGGGGGACAGCCATGTGGCCAGGTTCTAGTTCTCCTAAGGCTCTCCTCATGGTTCCGTTGGAAATATCCAGGAACTATAAATCTTTAAACTTGAATCTTAGGGTTTCTTCAGGAGGTGCATGTCTAGTTTTCGCTTTTTTCCCCAGCTCCGTAAAATTATTTAGTTTATTCCAGTCGCTAGGAGACGGCAAGCCGGAAGCGGAAATGCTCTTCAGGACAACTTCCGGGAGGGGCGCCATGGCTTCCAGGGAGGAGGTACTCGCCTTGCAGGCTCAAGTTGCCCAGCGCGAGGAGGAGCTGAGTTTCCTGAAGCAGAAGCTGGCGGCGGCTGTTTTGGCGGAGCCGGAGCCAGAGCGGCTGGTTTCGGTATCACCCCTGCCGCCGAAGGCCTCCCTGTCTCGAAATGAGATTTTGCGCTATAGCCGGCAGTTGGTGCTTCCTGAGCTGGGCGTGCAGGGACAGCTGCGCCTGGCCGCTGCATCGGTGCTAGTAGTGGGCTGCGGTGGGCTCGGCTGCCCGCTGGCGCAGTACCTGGCAGCGGCCGGCGTAGGCCGCCTTGGCCTTGTGGACTACGACGTAGTAGAAATGAGCAACTTGGCCCGCCAGGTGCTGCATGGCGAGGCACTGGCCGGGCAGGCCAAGGTCTTTTCGGCCGCCGCCTCGCTGCGCCGCCTCAATTCGGCGGTGGAGTGCGTGCCTTATGCGGAGGCGCTTACGCCAGCCACGGCGCTAGACTTAGTCCGCCGCTATGACGTGGTGGCTGACTGCTCTGACAACGTGCCCACTCGCTACCTGGTTAATGACGCATGTGTGCTAGCCGGCCGGCCTCTCGTGTCAGCCAGCGCCCTGCGCTTTGAGGGCCAAATCACGGTCTACCACTATGACGGCGGGCCTTGCTACCGCTGCGTATTCCCTCAGCCACCTCCTGCGGAGACAGTGACCAACTGCGCGGATGGCGGGGTGCTCGGTGTCGTAACCGGGGTCCTGGGCTGCTTGCAGGCGCTGGAAGTGTTGAAGATCGCAGCAGGCCTGGGCCCGTCTTACAGCGGCAGCCTGTTGATCTTTGATGCGCTCAGAGGACATTTTCGTTGTATTCAGCTTCGGGGCCGCAGGCCTGACTGTGCAGCTTGTGGGGAGCGGCCCACAGTGACTGCCCTGGAGGACTACGAAGCCTTCTGTGGCTCCTCAGCCACTGATAAGTGCCGCTCTCTGCGGTTGCTGAGCCCAGAGGAGCGAGTTTCGGTCACCGACTATAAGCGACTTCTGGATTCCGGCTCACCCCACCTGTTGCTGGACGTTAGGCCTCAAGTGGAGGTGGACATCTGTCGTTTGCCTCATGCCTTACACATCCCTTTGAAACGTTTGGAACGGAGGGATGCAGAGAGCCTGGAACTCTTAGGAGAAGCTATCCGGGAAGGGAAGCAGGGCACACAGGAAGGGGCAGCTTTCCCGGTTTATGTGATTTGCAAACTGGGCAATGACTCCCAGAAAGCCGTGAAGATCCTGCAGTCCTTGACAGCAGTCCAGGAGTTAGAATCGTTCACAGTTCAAGATGTTGTGGGGGGCCTTATGGCCTGGGCTGCCAAAATCGATGGAACATTTCCGCAGTACTGAGGTGGATGGGAGAGTCTGACCTGAGGAAGATGGCTGGGTTACCCAAAAGATACATTTATTTGCATTTTTTTTTTCAGGAATGTATGGAAGAGCCTGAATACCTCAACTCCTTTATATAAGGGGCTTTGTTGTCGTAACGTATTGGATGCTGTCGTTTTCAGTTATATTACCGTTTCTGAGATCTGTCTTGTGTTTTTAGCACTCGGATGAGGTCTTGAACGTGTGAGTTATAATGTTAAGTGACAGGGTTTTGCGTTTTGATAGATCGTGTGTCCTTTTTTGTCCACCTCCCTCAATCAAACAGTACTTTAAATCGTCCGTTTTGATGCTTGGAAAAGTGTTGTAAACGTAGTTTTACTAAATTGATCACAGATGATATACTTAAGGTCAGTTTAATGTTTGCTAAGACATTGTTTGGGTCTTTTTTCTACTTCAAAGGATAGACTATATTGCTACCGAAGTAAGTGTTTAAAACGTAAATTGTTTTAATTATGTGGGGAAGGGTCATTCTATGAAACATTTTGGATTAATATCAAAGTGAGATATTTGTAGTTTAGCAAGATAAAACTTTGTAGTCTGTCAGTTTCTCTTACAAATTGATGATTTAGAAAAAATGTTTCTTATAGTGTTGTATACATGATATACTGCGGTTTGGCTTGCTTTGATGTCTTCAAGCTTAAGTCCCAACCTTCTGCCCTCCCCTGCCCTTTTTTCCTTATCCAACCTGTTATGTTTCTTTCTTGCTTTACTGGCCAAGGACCCCAAATACAATACTGAATTAAAGTGGAATAGGGAGCATTCTTACCTCCTTCACAATCAGGTGAAAAACTTGACTATTTGACCAGTATTACTTGTTATTGCTTTACCAGAGATTCCCTTTATCAGATTAAAGAATTTTCCTTCCGTGTATAGTTAGCTAAGCTTTGGTTGAATTCGTCAAGTGCTTTTCCTGCATTATTATGTGCTGCTTTTTTTTCACTTCGGTTAATGCAGTAAACTACATTGATTCTTTCTATGGTGGCAAAACACACACACACACACACACACACACACAAACACAATTTACCCCTCAATAACTTTCAGGCATACAATACAGTATTGTCAACCACATGCACACGCTGTACAACAGATCCCGGAGCCCCCATCCCACATGGCTGAAACACCCACCAAACAGCTCCCCACTTCTCCCCTTCAATTTACTCTTTCTACTTTGATTTAATCTATTTTATTCCAGGATTTTATGACAGTACAAATTGTAGGTGCTTTTATGTTTACTTACTAAACAACATTTTCATGAGATGGAAGGTAGTCTGCCTAACTTCTAAATACGTACAAAATTAAAAGCAAAGATTTGGTGAGTATCTGGGGCAAATTGAGTACATGCCATGTCAAAAGAGCCTCCACTCTCCAGCTGATTGTTGCCTGCCAGTCTATAATTCTCAGAAATCACAGATGTGTGGAATCTTTGTATCTCTGGCTACAATATATATACATAGAATATATACAGTATATATACAAAGTTTATGTGGGCCAGACAAAACCCTCTGCAGGTCAGATTTACTCAGCAGTCTGCAATCTCTGATATAGACTCTTAGTTTATCATAAAAGGATGGTATTATTTACCAAATGCAAAATTAGGATAGCCCTTAACTTTTTAACCGTGAAATACGGTAACCCAGGTTACAGGAGCAGGTTTCTTGTGCTTTTTCCCCAAGGAGTTGTGGAAATGAATGACTGAGGCCAGGAGAAGAGAACAAAGATAGCAGGCCTGTGTCTCAGCTTCTTGCTTCCAGGACAAAAGCTGCTTCTGATCCATATTAAACAATAAAGTGGACGTAGGAACTCTTTGATATTCTAAAGAGTGATGGCCTAAAGTTAAGCAGTTTTGGTAGTCCCTGCAAACTTGGTTGTCAATAGCACAGGTGACTCTAGCTGCTGACGTGGGAAAAGGGCTTATGAAAGTGAGATACGGTGCTTGTAAGTATCTGGGTGAGAGCCTGGGAGCTATTCATTCCAGGAGTGATGGCCAAAGCCGTGCACAGAACTGATCGGAGACCACTTGCTGTGCAATGCTGCCCCATCTAGCACTAGGGGAAACTGCTAGGGTACCTCACTGATCTTACTTGACCTGGCCCCACTACTCTCCCAGAAAGCCCAGCACTTTAGCCACAGCTCAGGACAGAAAGCAGAATCGGCTTTACATCGATTGCTCTTTTTTTTCTTTTTCTTTTAAATCTTTATTTTTGAGAAAGAGAGAGACAGAGCATGAGCGGGGGAGGGGCAGAGAGAGAGGGAGACACAGAATCCGAAGCAGGCTCCAGGCTCCGAGCTGTCAGCACAGAGCCTGACGCGGGGCTTGAACCCATGAACCGTGAGATCGAAGTCGGACACTCAGCCAACTGAGCCACCCAGGCGCCTCCATCGATTGTTCTTAGCCTTCTGAGGTGTGTCTTAGAGTAAATCCTAGTCACATGCCTATATCTTAGTGGCAAGAGCGGCTGGGAATGTGAGTTTTGACGTCTGCAGAGGCAGAACTCAATCTGGGTTTTTTGTTTGGAAAAGATGGGCTGTTGACATGACAGGTATCTGTTACAGGATCCAGATTTTTTTATTCTTTGCAATTTTGTTTTCTGTGGGGATTGTGGCCAGTTTTTTAATATTCATACAGGATTTTAATTTGTAACTTTTTTTCCTTTTCATTTAACAAACATCAAGTGTACCAGTCACTATTCTAAACTCTGGGATAAAGAAGAACAAGAGATTTCCTGTTTCAGAATTTACATGTAAATGGGGGGAGACCAATCAATAAGTAAATTTGTGTTGAGTGTCATAAAAGAAACGAAAAGTGCTGTTTGGGGGTGGGGAAGGAAGAGCTATTTTGGATCATTAGCTCTTTGCAGAAGGGTCCACATGAAACCCAAACGTAAATGGTGACAATGAGCCATTTTGATTTGGGAGAACATCCCTGACCGGGAGAAAAACAAGTGGAAAGACCCTGAGGCAAATAAACTTGTCAAGTTCAAGAAACTGAAGAAGCAAGTGGGTTGTGAACAATTGAGAGTATAAGAAGGCAAGGTTTACGGAGATTGGGAACACATGAAGTAGGTAGTAGACCAGAAGTTTGGTTTTTAGTCCAAGTAAAATAACAGCTTAACACTTCTTGGGCACTTACACTGCGATTTGGAATTTGAACCCAGATGGTCTGGCTGAAGAGCCAGGGCCCTAAGCAATATGTTATACTGCCTCTCAGTGAGAACTTTGTAACTTTCATGTTTCACTTTTGAAAAACAATCCATGCCCTGAGAGAAGGGAAGAGCTTGGGTTTCAGATGCAGAAGAAATGGACTCGGATGCCCTTGGCTTGCACACCTCTCTCTGGGGAAGGAAAGCCTGGAAATCCTCTGACACCAGTGGGTTACCTAGGTAATGTCTGGTTAATAATGAGCCACTTTGGTCAAGGAAGTTGAGAAATAAGGTCTCAACATGAGTCACAGAAGGTAAATAGAAGGCTTGCCAAGGAGGGGGGTCAAAAAAGGGCAGTAAGTCTCCTGAGAATGTTCCCATAGGAGAGGAACAACTTTTTTTCCCCCAATGTTGTTTATTTTTAATTAGCTGCTCCCTCCCACAGCAGCAGAGGGGCCCCTCAGAGCCTGAGGTCAGGTATGTAGCCTAGTTTCTTCACCCAGGAGAAGATTTCTTTGCTTTTACAGGTTGTATCTTCTCAGGATTTCATCCGTAAAGTGAGGTAGCCCTGTCCAGGTAATAATAAAATCTCATCATTTGAAATAGTGCACCTGCCTTAAGATTCAGGATAATTCTGGAGTCAGTTTGGAATATTAAGAAAAAAAAAAATGGTGCAGGGGTGGTAAAGTCTTTCGCAAATAAAACGGTAAAAAGCGTTAATTCATACCTTCGATGAACTATAATCTCTGAAGCACTCAGGATATGAGAGAAAAGCTCATTAAGCCAGCCCAGAATTGGGGTAATAGATAGGATATCATTTATTACGAAGTTCTATATAGTGGTACCGATTCTGGCTTTTAATCTTCAGTCCAATTATTCAGAATGTAAGAAACAATGAATGGTGAATTGTCTAGGTGTTTCGTCCCTTACTCAGAATGCTATTTGTCAAACAAGCTGCCGAAGGGGAGGAAAGTGAAAAGTCTCAGGTCTTAAAATTTCCCTCCTCGATGGCACCTTGGTTATAAAACCAGGGGTAGGGTGACATTGATGGAAGATATTTTGGGCATTTTTCTTTAAGTTTATTTATTTTGAGAGAGACAGAGAGAGTGCAAGCAGGGGAGGGGCAGAGAGAGAAAGAAAAGAGAGTCCCAAGCAGGCTCTGTGCACTAAACCCACAAAACTGTGAGATAAGGACAGGAGCCGAAACCAAGGTCCCAGCAGCTTAACTGACTGGGCCCCCCAGACATCCCCTGGGCATGCTTTCAAATGAGCAGTGCTTTACCCAATGCTTCCAGATGAGGGAGGCCAGAGACAAAGTATTAGAATAGAACAGTCCAAAGTTCAGGTGAGTTGAAACAGGGGACTCTTAAGTCCAGTAAAACTCCCAAGCAAGGCTTGCTTTATTGGGTAACAAGGGGAGGTGGTGTTTTACAATCTTGACTTAATCATCCCCTGGGGTGAACTCTGGCTTGTCTACCCAACAGCCTCCCCAGTTCCACTTTCCACTACACTGGCAGGGCTGAAAATATCCTTTCTTAGCCTCCCCTGCAGTTTTTGAGGAACGTGCCTTTCTAAACACGTTCTTCCATCAAATATGGTTCAAATCTGTTCACCATAGTCATGCCACATCTCTCCATCAACTTTGTAACTGTTAAGAAACACACACACACCATCAGTTGCACTGTTGAGGGCAAAGAGTGCTACTCATCTCAGGTCTTAAGATAATAAAAAAGGAAGGGGGCGTAGGGTGGCTCAGTCTGTTAAGCATCCGACTTCCGCTCAGGTCATGATCTCACGGTTCATGGGTTCGAGCCCCACGTTGGACTTCCTGCCGTCGGCACAGAGCCCACTGCAGATCCTGTCTCCCTCTCTCTGCCCCTTAACCGCTAGCGCTCTCTCTCTTAAATTTTTTTTTTAATGTTTATTGTTGAGAGAGAGAGACAGAGCATGAGTGGGGGAGGGGCAGAGAGAGAGGGAGACACAGAATTGAAGCAGGCTCCAGACTCTGAGCTGTCAGCACAGAGCCCGTTGTGGGGCTCAAATACACAAACGGCGAGATCATGGCCTGAGTCGAAGTCGGACACTCAACCAACCGAGTCACGCAGGCGCCCCTCTCTCTCTTTTAAACATAAACAGGGGTGCCTGGGTGGCTCAGTCGGTTGGTTGGGCGTCCGACTTCAGCTTAGGTCATGATCTCACCGTCCGTGAGTTCGAGCCCTGCATCAGGCTCTGTGCTCTGTGCTGACAGCTCAGAGCTTGGAGGCTGCTTCAGATTCTGTGTCTCCCTCTCTCTCTGCCCCTCCCCTGCTCACACTCTCTCTCTCAAAAATAAATAAACATGAAAAATTATTTTTAAAAAGCCTATATATTGAAAAATAAACACTTAGAAAAATATTTTTAAATGTACCTTTGTACAGCAGGGACTACTGCCTTAAATTTATACTAATGGGAGCATCCTTTTGGTAGTCTTGAGAGCTGTGAGGGAAAATAGGACTTTTAGATCACAAGTTTCATTTGACATAATGAACAACAGTTAAATATCTATCTGGCACGGAGCGTCAAGTGATTTGTAAACTCCATAACTCCAGGGGCTAGCCAAGAAAATGAGGAAGGGTGGCCAGCTAGGGACCCTGGCGGTCTAGGATTACACAGCACGTCTAAAACCACTAAACAGCTTCAGCCCACTTGCCTGTGCAGGAATACAGGTATGGTATTGCGAAATCTTTCAGTATTAGGAAGAAAATCTGGATGTTTGGAGACCCGAACTTGGATCCTTGGAGTTTTCTGTGAAATCTCCTGATTTGGAATGTTGAGGATGGATTTTAAAATTCTGAAACTGTTTTACCAATGGAAACATACCTGTAGGCTGGATAAAGGCTTTAGGTTTAAAGAGAAACACAGATGACAGCAAAACACGATTTGAGTCTTATGTAGCTTGGTGCATTTGGAGTTAATTAAGTTAATTAAGTTAATTAAGTGTTGGGGGTAGTAGCCTACAGCAGTTTAACAATTTTAACACCTGTATTATATGCTTTGCATTTATATTGTATTCATAAGCTGATCATCTTGGGTGGTTCAAGTTTTGAAGGCAAGTATATTTTTTTGTTCATTTTCATGCCTTGTAAATTTAATATAACATAAAGTGGTTTGAGATTGATATTTTTCAAAGACTGAAAAATTGGTATTGGGGTGTTTTGTGCACTATCAATCTATGCTCTGCTTTTCCTAGTATTTTGATGAATTGGTGGTTGCATGTAATTTCTTTTTTTGTTTGTTTACATTTATTTATTTTTGAGAGACAGAGAAACAGAGCAGACGTGGAGAGGGGCAGAGAGAGAAGGAGACAGAATCCAAAGCAGGCGCCCGGCTCCGAGCTGTCAGCACAGAGCCCGATGTGGGGCTCAAACTCACAAACCATGAGATCGTGACCTGAGCCGAAGTCGGACGCTTACCGACTGAGCCACCCAGGCTCCCCTTGATTTCATTCTTTTTGACTGCCAAGTAATGCTCCATTGTATATATATACCACATCTTTATCCATTTGTCAGTCGATGCACATTTGGGCTCTTTCCATACTTTGGCTATTGTCAATAACACTACTATAAACATTGGGGTGCATGTGCCCCTTTGAAACAGCACACCTGTATTCCCTGGATAAATACCTAGTAGCAGTATTGCTGGGTCGTAAGGTAGTTCTATTTTTAGTTTTTTGAGGAACCTCCACGGTGTTTTCCAGAGTGGCTGCACCAGCTTGCATTGCCACCAACAATGCAGAAGAGATCCTCTTTCTCCGCATCCTTGCCAACATCTGTTGTTGCTGAGTTGTTCATGTGAGCCCTTCTGACAGGTGTGAGGTGGTATCTCATTGTGGTTTTGATTTGTCTTTCCCTGATGATGAGGGATGTTGAGCATTTTTTCATGTGTCTGTTGGCCATCTAGATGTCTTCTTTGGAAAAGTGTCTAGTCGTGTCTTTTGCCCATTTCTTCACTAGATTATTTGTTGTTTGGGTGCTGAGTTTGAGAAGTTCTTTATAGATTTTGGATACTAAGCCTTTATCTGATATGTCGTTTGCAAATATCTTTTCTCATTCTGTCGGTTGCCTTTCAGTTTTGCTGATTGTTTCCTTTGCTGTGCAGAAAATTTTTATCTTGATGAGGTTCCGATAGTGTATTTTTGCTTTTGTTTCCCTTGTCTCTGGACAAGAAGTTGAGTAAGAAGTTGCTGTGGCCGAGGCCAGAGAGGTTTTTGCCTGCTTTCTCTGATGGCTTCCTATCTTACGTTTAGGTCTTTCATCCATTTTGAGTTTATTTTTGTGCTCTACACTTTCTTTAACCAGTTCCCCCATTGAAGGACATTCAGGATTTTTACTTTTTTTTTTTTTTTTTTGCTATTAGTAATAGTGCTTCAAAGAGTATCTTGATATTTATATCTTTGTACAAATACATTTAACAAACAATCAAGCGCTTCCTATGTGCCCAGCATGGTTCTAGGAACACCTGTGAGAGTATATGTGTAGGATAAATTCCTTGAAATGGTATTGTTTCGAAAAGAGTGCTAAGCTCTGATTTTGAGTAGGCAGTGCTAAATTTCCTTCCCAAGGGGCTATATTCATGTTCTCCAACATGCCTATGAAAGGCTGTTTCCCAACACCCTTGCCAGCTTAGTGTTTTCAGACTTTTAGATCTTTGCCAATCTGATGGTTAAAAAAAAAACAGCAACACCTCATTGTGTTATTTTACATTTTTTTACTATAAGTTTGAGTAGTGTTCCATTTGCTTAAAAGCGTTTTTGAATAAGAAAGTTCTTTATTCTTTGCTCATTTTTCTACTGAGTGATCTCATTCTTATTGATATATGTGTATAATTAAGAAAGACCACGGGGGCAGGGGGGTGGAATCTGTATTCGTTAGCAAAACGGTTTTGAATGATTTCATTCTGCAGATATAGTGCCAGTCCTCTGTGTCCCAGGTGCTGGCTACGTTCTGGGGACTCAAGGTAATTAGGGTGTGAGGCTTGCCTTCCTTATTTTACAACTTCATACATGTCATTTACAGAGCATTTCTAACCTACATTATTTCATCTAATCCTTCAGCAGGGAATCAATTCTTTATCTGAGATACAGGGAACTATCTCTTGTTTTCAGGGTCTTGTGTGTTCTTATCAATAATAGATTTCCTTGAAATAATTTAGTTGGCAGGGAGGCTGATTCTCAAAGTGGAATCATCCTGCTGCTAATGAGATGAGCCTCTCTTGTCCCTGTAGAGCGTCTTAGAAAAGATTCTACTGTAGCCTGAGTGAAATTTGCAGCTGTTCCCAAATATTTTATGTGTCCTGACCATCATCAGAGAACCTTTTTCTTGGAGCCATGGCGGGACATTGTAAGCAATGAATGCCACTGTAAAGAGACCTGTGTCCTGTTCGTCCATTGCTGATGGCCTCTTGTTGGGTCTTAATTTAAGAGGAGATGGTTGGGGTCAGGGCACTTAGGACACCTAGACCATTAGTTAAGCTCAGATATTTCTCTCTCTCTCTGTCTCTCTCTGTCTCTCTCTCTTTTAAAAATAAAGTTTACTTATTTATTTTGAGAGATGCAGTATGCACGTGAGCAGGGGACGGGGAGAGAGAGAATCCCAGGCAGGCTTTGCGCAGCGCAGACCCTGACGTGGGGCTCAAACCCGTAAACCATGAGATCATGTCCTGACCTGAAATCAAGAGTTAATGCTTAAGTGACTGAACCACCCAGGTGCCCCAAAGCTCAGATATTTCTGATACATATTCTTTATTTCCAATGCATGGGTTGCATATACTATTTTATTTAAGATTCTCTGTGTACACATTTATGATATAATTTTACACTTGAGTTGCTTGATTTGAAAACAAGCATACAATGGGAACTGGTTTAGCACTTAGTACTTTTCCAAGCCCCTGTCTCACTCCTCCACTGCACTACCAAAGCTTCCTGGGATCTCCTCCCACATCAATGGCTTGCACCCAGATTCTCGTCCCAGGACCCCTCCTCACTCAACTCTCTCCTGGGAGCTGACACTCAGCAGGTGTCCAGAAAGCATGTAAAAAAATGTCTCCGGCAGCTGAAGCATGTAAAGAAGACTGGCATGGAAGCTTAGGATCTCATTTCTTTTTGTTTTGGTTTTTGACTTACTTTCTAATTTAAAAAAAAATTTTTTTTTAAGTTTATTTAGTTTGAGAGAGAGCCAGAGACCAAGCAGGGGGGCGGGTGCAGAGAAAGGGGGGGGGGGGGGAGAAAATCCCAAGCATACTCTGTGCTGTCAGCTCAGAGCCCAACTTGGGGCTCAATCCAAGGAACCATGAGATCATGACCTGAGCCAAAACCAAGAGTGAGACACTTAACCGACTGAGCCACCCAGGCGCCCCTTGACATATAAAGGAGGACTAGACAACATAGTTGTCTTAGTTCACACTGGATTTTACCTGAATGGACTGCATTACATTTGGTGCATTCCACAAATACTCTGGTTTCTTCTGCATGCTGGGTACTGGAACTTCTCCTCTGGAACTTTATTCCGGGGGCCCTTAGGAAACACACGGAAGGGACGCCCGCCGGGGCTTCTCCCTGCGCCCCTTCCCGCCCCCGGCCTGGGCTCCCCAGGTTGCACAGGGAGGCAGAAGCTGAAGTGTCCAGGCAGAAGTAAACACCTCCTCACACCCATTGCAGCTCTGGGCTGGCTGATCGCTTGGCTGGATGCTGGGGACACCTGATGGTCAGCAAGGGACTGACCGATGACAGTCACCCAGCAAATCAAATCTACTGCAAATCTCACAAAAGATACAGAACGTCACAAGGCTAACACAGGTGATGTTGGAGAACTGCTCGAAGCTCCCAAAGGCGCCACACGAGGATCCGAAAGACAACAGCAAAGAGGAAATCCACAGGACGATGCTCCGAGAGGCACTTGTGTAGGAGAATTATGTGAAAACAAACAGGAGTCTTTTAGAACATCAGCGAAACTTCACATCATTTCCAGGAGTGTCTAGAAATTATATTGCAGGGCGCCTGCGTGGCTCAGTCGGTTGAGCTTCCGACTTCAGCTCGGGTCATGATCTCACGGTCCATGAGTTCGAGCCCCGCATCCGGCTCTGTGCTGACAGCTCAGAGCCTGGAGCCTGCTTCGGATTCTGTGTCTCCGTCTCTCTCTGCCCCTCCCCTGCTTGCATTCTGTCTCTCTCTTTCTCAAAAATACATAAACGTTAAAAAAACAAAAAAGAAAAAAAGAAAAAGAAATTATATTCCAGAAACAACCCTCCTTATGTTTGGGCTATGAGGGTAAAGTGGTCGTTTGTTGGAACACGGAATGGTTTTTGTTGAAAATTTATCCCCAAAACCTATTCCTCGTCTATCCTTTGTTCCAAGGATGAGAGTATAGTCCACAATAACCCACCTTTTATTAAATAAAATTATTATTATTTTTTTATTTTGGAGTAATTATCGATGTGCCACAAGTTGCAAAAAACCTACAGAGTCCATGTGCCCTCCCCCAGTTTCCCAAGTTGCTATGTTGCATAACTACGCAACAATATCAAATTGAGGGAAATGACATCAATACAATCCAGAGTTCATTCGGATTTCACCAGCTACGTGCATTCATTGGTGTATATCTTTGCAGTTTTATCAAGTGTAGCTTCCTAACAGTAAAGATACAAACCTGTGCTATTACCCCAGGGATCCCTCCAGCTACCCTTTTATGGCCACACCCACCCGCCCCCGTTCCCAACCCCGGCAACCACTAGGAAATAATTCTGTGATTTCGAGAATGTTACATACATGGAATCATACAGCGCGTAACCTTTAGCAACGGGCTCTTTTTCACTCGGAGTACTTTCCCTGAGGTCGCTCGTGGGTAGAATAGTTTTGCCACAAAAGAGAAGCCTCGGTTCCTAGCCCTCAGGACCCGTGAATGTGACTACACTTATACGGCCAAGGGGTCTTTGCAGATGGAATTAATTTAAGGATCTTGGGATGTAATTATGTTGGATATCCGTTGGGCCCGAAGTCCTACGCCTGGTGTCCTCGTAAGAGAAAAGGGAGGGAGGAGTGAGACAGAGACCCACAGAGGGGAAGGCCACACGAAGACAGAGCAGAGGCTGGCGCGAGGCACCTACAAGGCCCAGAGTTCTAAGAGTCACCGGCAGCCGCCAGGAGCTGGGAGACAGGCCTGGAAGATTCTCCCTCGGAGCCTGTGGTGGGAACCGGCCCTGGGGACACCTTGTGTTGGATTTCTGGCCTCCAGAACTACGAGAATAAATTTCCTCTTCGTAAAGCCACCGAATTCATGGTAATTGCTTCCGGCAGTTGTAGGAAACTGGCAGAAACCCCATCCAGGTTGCTGCGACGATCCCTTTCACTGCCGAGTGGGGTCCGTGGTGCGTGTCGTGCAGTGGTTTAATTGTTCATCTGGTTATTTCCGGTCTGGGGCTATTACGAAGAAAGCTGCTAAGAACATACATAGACATATTTTCAAATAAATTTTTACTTTCATTTTTCAAGAGAAAGCCCCGAGGAAACTTTTTTCCCCGCCGCTATTTAATCTGAAATTTGGCCTTCCCCCCTTCCTGTTTTTTTCTTTAAATACTCATTTTTTGAGAGAGAGACAGAGTACAAGTGGGGGAGGGGCAGGGGGAGAGGGAGACACGGAAGTCGAAGCAGGCTCCAGGCCCTGAGCTGTCAGCACAGAGCCGGACGCGGGGCTCAAACCCACGAACCGTGAGATCAGGGCCTGAGTGAAAACCAAGAGTTGGATGCTTAAATGACTGAGCCATCCAGGTGCCCCTGGTCTCCTTCTTAAGTAGACTTACTATGAAAAGCCTTTTCCTAGTGGTAAGGAAAATCTGCCTAGCTAGGGCCCACTGCCGTTAGCTCATCTGGCTGTAAGAATTGCACCCTGGTGGACCCGTAGTTTTGGACGGGGGCGCAAATTAGACTGGCCAGAATTAATGCAAAGTGAAAGGCTGCTTCAAAAGAGCAGAGTTTAGAAATTCAGTGTTAGGACTCTCACCCCGGCCTTGTCTTCTTACATCTGGGGATTAGCGCTCGCTCCAGCTGACATGGCATATGGAGAGCCACGTGAAAGCCCCACAGACCACACAGGGTACACTTGCCGCTTGACACGCATGAGGAGTTTAGAAGAATGTTCCGGCAGCCTTGGGAAGGAAGGCTATTGAATACAGCAGCTTACGCGGCTTGGCCGAGGTTCTATTTCCCTTCTGTTCCGCAGCCAGGAGAGGCTGCGGGGCCTCGAGTCAGTCTCCGCCTTGCTCCTTGTCTTTTTCGAATATTTTTTGAGCACTCTCTCTGTGCCAGCACTGGGGGGAGGGGGGTGCGGTCAATAAGGTAGACATCGCATGCTCTTTACTCCCAAAGCTCGTGTTGTAGTGAGAGAGAAATATTTTTTTACATTTTTTTAATCTTTATTTTTGAGAGAGAGAGAGAGCGTGAGCAGGGGAGGGGCAGAGAGAGAGGGAGACACGGAATCCGAAGCGGGCTCCAGGCTCCGAGCCATCAGCACAGAGCCCGACGCGGGGCTCGAACTCACCGACCGCGAGATCACGACCTGAGCCGAAGTCGGACGCTTAACCGACTGAGCCACCCAGGCGCCCTTAAGAGAGAAACGTTTTTTTAAAAAAAGGCACAGACCTGAAACGAGCCACATCATTTCCGGGCCCCCTATTCAAACACTGCTGAGAGTTTCACGGTGGCGACAGCGGAGCATTAGACAGTATATGGGACTCTATGTGATTGCACCTGAGGCTGGCCCGGAGCACAATTACAGGGGGTAGGGCATCTGGGGATGTCACAGCTAGGGATGGACAGTGGCGTGGGTTATTGACAGCCAGTGAACAGAGGTCAGGGACACTGCTAAATGTCCCATAATGCACAGGACAGACTCACGACAAAGATTTATCCGCCCCCAAATTTCAGTTGTGTCAAGGTTGAGAAGTCCCGCTTCAATGACAATTTTAATACGTGTCTAAAAAAAAAAAAAAAAAACCCAACCCCAAAGTCAGAGGGTTTTATGAAAACATACAGCTAGGGGATCTGCCTTAGTCTGGGGAAGACTTCTTGGGGAAAGGCCCTTTCAGTTGAGACACAAAGGGACACATGCCTTAGCCAAGCCCCAGAAGAGAGGAGGCAGCGGCTAATGGGGTCTTGCAGGGCGTGTGTGTACGTGTGTGTGTGTAAATTCTTAACATCCTTTTCATCCCCATGGAAGGTTCCTCCACCTTTGTAATTAAAATACCTACCCGGCCACTGGGCTTAGGTATGAATGGACTTGCTCATATGCTGTCCCGGCCATGCACTTACCACGCCAGCCTGCGGTCTCACCACGAGGGACAAAGCTGCTCTGTGGTTCACCAGAGCACCCCCTCCCCCGCTCCCCCATCTCACAAAGAAGAGCCGGGAAGGGGCCAAGGCATATATGCCCAGTCCTCCCCCCCACCCCCACCACTCACCAGCTGGGTCAGCTGTCACCCTGGAGGGTAAGTGAGGGTCGAGCAAAGACGGACTATTATTTCAGGGCAGTGTTCCCCACCATGGCCGTGGAGTAAAATAGGCTGGAGACCTCTGAAAAGCCCTGTTGCCCAGGGAAGCATTCTAACTCAATGAAGCCACAATTTAAGATCGGTGTGTGTGTCAGTCATTGGTTTTTATTTTGTTTTTGTTTTTTAAAGCTCCCCCCTCCCAGGACTTTCAGAAAAACCACAAGATGCCCAGTTAACTTTCAGATAAACAATGCAACGCAAACATATATTTTTTTTTTTTTTAGTTCAAGCATGTCCCAAAGATTGCATGGGGCATATTTATAATGCAAAGGTATGTGTTGTTCATCTGAAATGGAAAGTTAACTGGGCATCTTGTATTTCTATTTGCTAAATCTGGCCACCCTGTGATGCCAGATGATTCCTACCTGCAGCCAAAGTTGAGCCCACCCCCACCCCCACCCCGTCCCGCTGAACCAAGGAAGCAGGAAGTGTGGGACATAGCTGTCCTCCCACATTTTCCCGCCTTTGGTTCTCTTGACCCATTAAGCGTAACTATGAAGCCTATGGACAAACCAGGGTTGGTCTGTCCCCATGGGGGGATAGTAACCCCTCTGGCCAGTCCTGGGTCTGCCTTCTCGAGCCCCAGGATCAGCTAGTGCTCCTTGAGGCCCTCTGGGACCTATTGGCTCAGCAGTGGGCTGGGAAAAGCATGGTCTTTAAATCCACACAAAGCCCACTCAGTACTCATCACTGAAAATTAATTCCCTATTTATTTTCCTATCTCAGATTACGTCCAGCCCTGTGATCCAATGTGGCTCATTAAGGGCTCAGTAATGAGATTATATATACCCCCAGAATAAAAGCCAACAGTATATTCCCCCACATTTGAATATAAAGTCTTTATTATACTCCAGGATGAAGTAATGTCCAAAGATTCCTGGAAGTAACTGGAAATGCAAGTAAACTGAAGTCCAAAAGAATTAAAGGCTGAGCTCAAATCCACTTGCCTTATAAGTTGAAAGCCCAAAGCAATTAGGCTCCAAATTCATCTTCCCCCGGGTTCCTGCTCGGCTCAGTCTCAGTCAGCCCTGAGGGGTCTCGTTCCTATGCCAGGTAGAGCTGGGGTCCTTCAGGAGCTGCGGTCTGAGCTGTTTCTCCGTCTCCAAGGTTGACTTAGTCTCCCGGAGCCCCCGCTTAAAGGACCGAAAGAGAGCAAATGAAAGCAGGATGTGATGGCACCAGACCCGCAACCACAGCATTATCTGAGGGTGCCAATTCCCGCTCAGAGCAGCCCTTCCAGCAAAACGGTAGTGCTACCCCCCACCTCTCGGTAGTATCCAGGCCCACGTTATTATTGCTAATGGCAAGAACGGAAAATAACGTTGGTACCAGCTTCATCGAGATGCAGTGCAGCCAGGTGGCGTTTCCACACGTCACAGCTAGCACACGTACATCCAGTTGGAAAAGGAGTCAGAAGGCTTGTTTTATTTATTTATTTATTTATTTATTTAATGTTTATTTTTGAGACAGAGAGAGACACAGCATGAACGGGGGAGGGGCAGAGAGAGAGGGAGACACAGAATCTGAAACAGGCTCCAGGCTCTGAGCTGTCAGCACAGAGCCCGACGCGGGGCTTGAACTCACGGACCGCGAGATCATGACCTGAGCCGAAGTCGGACGCTTAACCGACTGAGCCACCCAGGCGCCCCAGAAGGCTCGTTTTACAAAGGGCCAGAAAGTAAATATTTTTGGCTTTTGCAAGACATATGGTGTCCCTTGCAACTACTCCGCTCGGCCATTGTAGCATGAAAGCAGCTCCAGGCAATATTTAGCCGAAGGGTATGACTGTGTTGCAATAAAACTTTATTTATAAAAACAGGTGATGGACTGTAATGGGCCAGTCCTTTAATTGGGAGAAATCTCCCACCAAAAAGTTACTCTTGGCACTAGCCATTTACCACATCCAGGGGGGAAATCCATGTACCTATATGTCTTCTTCCTCCCAGAGTAGCACTTAAAATGTTGGGGCGCCTGGGAGGCTCAGTTGGTTGAGCGTCCAATTCAGCTCAGGTCACGATCTCACGGTTCATGGGTTCCAGCCCCGCATCGGACTCCGCGCTGACAGCTCGGAGCCTGGAGCCTGCTTCGGATTCTGTGTCTCCCTCTCTCTCTCTGTCTCTCCCCTGCTTGCACTCTGTCTCTGTCTCTCTCAAAAATAAATAAAACATTAAACGTTTTTTTTTTTTTTTAAATGTGAGGATCTCACTTGAGGTCTTTTCCTTCCTACTTCAGATAATCATTTACGGCAAATAAGCCTCTTTGTGTTTACTTCCCCTCTGAGCCTTGTGTTTCCAGAGCCTTTATGGGAACAGGGCATGGTTTCTGGGTGAGATGCTATGTCAGGGTCTGGCCTTTCTGTCCCCGGGGGGGCATTCTGCAGGAGTGGGCTGCACGCTGCTAACAGGGGTTCTTAAATTGGCGGGGGCCGGAAGGGTGAGGGCTGGTGTCTTTGGCAGTCTAGGACTGCCCACGAACCCCTTCTCAGAATATCCAGTTGGCTTCCTTCGGCACACAGAGGCTTATAAAGGAAGTCACTTACAGTGAAACACAGTTAACTGTAGAAAGAAATTTGTGACGTAGGGGTATTTGTGCTTCCTGTGTTTTTGTGTTGTTGATGTATCAGATAACCGTCCGACGACAAGGTCAGCCCCCATGACTGAGCATAAGCAATATTTTGGGACACCTGCAGCAACTCTGATGCATTATAAAAATATCCGTGATTTCGATTGGTGGCCAAATCATAGGTACCGTTAATCTGCTAGCGTTGAAACGCGGCATGTTGGTTAAAGGTGAGTGAGCATTAAAGATATATTTGTTTTTTTCCCTGATCCAAGTTCACAGACACCCCAGGCACTCCTGGAAGGCTGTGGACCTAGTTTAAGAACTGCAACTCGTTTTGCATTTCTCCTCCTCGTCTCATCCTATAGGCAAGGCTCATTTGGAGTTTTAATGGTTTAACTCAGGGGTCGGCAAACATTTTTGTAAAGTCCCAGACAGTGAGTGGTTTTGGTTTTGCAGGCCATACGGTCTTCCTCACGACTACGCCCCTCCACAGCTGTCACAGGAAAGCAGCCATACTCACAGTACGTAAATGGATGCACGAAGCTCTGTTTCAATAAAACTTTATCAACAGACCCCGGAATTCGAACTTCATGTATTTTTTACGTGACACGAAATATTGTTTTCCTCGTGATTTTTATTTTCAACCATTAGGGGGAAAAAAAAGGCAAAAACCATTCTTAGTTTGCAGGCCACACAAGAACAGGCTGCAGACGGGGTTGGCCCACAGGTCACAGCTGGGCCAACCCTTGGTTTAGGTTGTTTCTCAAAGCTGGTCCCCGTCCCTTTCCTCCTCGAGGAAGGCGGGCACAGCGCGCTCGCCCTCGGGTTGGTTTTCTCGGCTTTCTGGCCCTGCCATTTGTTTTTCTTCCATATTCTTCTCGTGGGGCCTCCTCATTCTTTGTGGGTCTCTTCAGGTGAGATATACAGAGCTAATTCGAGGTCTGCCAGGAGCCTCCATACAAGCCTTTTTCCCTTTTCTTCTTTGACTTGGGCTGTCTTCCCTGGGAGACACTCTCCTCACAGACCGACATCTGAACCGGCCCGGACTCGGTCTATGATTCCTCTCTAATTTGTCTCATCTTTGCTGAAGTCATCTTTGGACCCGTGACTGAATGAAATCTGCAAGCCTGTTTTTCCTCTGGATGCAGGCAAGTCCCATGTGCTCACCTGAGTCCCTGTTACCGTGAAACTCACCCAATAATAATTTTGATTCTTTTACTGTGATGTTTTCCTCTCGAGTCGGAGCCACTTGGTCTGCATGTCCCTACCTTCGAGGGATGATCCCCTTCTCATTCTTCCTTTGGAGTCTCTCTCTGCAGCTGTGAAGGTTTTCTGTGTCTCTGCCCCATATCCGATGGCCGCTCTAGGCTGTCAAGATCTGGCCTTTCTGCCTCTGGTTGGTTCCTCTGGGTGCTCGTCGCAGTCAGGATTCTGCCTCTCTTCAAATGCGCCTGTAGGATACGGTACACCTGGATGCGATCCCTTTTCCTTGAAGGTTTTGGTCTCTCCTTTCTCATTTGCGCCTTCTTTTTGGTCTGGCTGCCTTCTAAGATGGTGACGTTCGTCCCTATGGACGTATCTGGTTTCATCCTTAGCTTCTTCAGCGACACCCCCTTCTTTTAGTAGCTTTGTATGATGGAAACCTTCAATCACAAGAGGAGACAGAATAGCAACATGAAGCCCCATGGGCACCCGTCAACTTGCGAGCGACCCTTTTTATGTGTACCCCCACCCACCTTCTCCCGCTTTTAGTAGCTGGAAGGAAACCCCAAACATGGTTACTTCTATCAGTTTTCTATTGCTGCATAACAAATTACCACGGACTTCACAACTTAAAACAACACACACTGGGGTGCCCGGGTGGCTCAGTCGGTTAAGTGTCCGACTTCGGCTCAGGTCATGATCTCACGGTCCGTGAGTGCGAGCCCCGCGTCGGGCTCCGTGCTGACAGCTCGGAGCCTGGAGCCTGCTTCGGATTCTGTGTCTCCCTCTCTCTCTGCCCCTTCCCTGCTCATGCTCTGTCTCTTTCTGTCTCAAAAATAAATAAAAACATTTTAAAAAATTAAACACACAGTTTACGATTTCATAGTTTCCATGGGTCTGGAGTCTGGGTCTGGGTTAGCTGACTGTTCTGGTCGGAATCTCACCAGGCTGACGTCAAGGTTTGGTCAGGCTACAATTCTCACCTGGGGCATGAAGTGCTCTTTGAAGCTCACTGGTTCTTGGTAAAATTCATTTCCTTGAAGCTGTAGGACTGAGGCCCCTATTTTCTTTCTGCCATTGCTCGTGGGAGCTGCCTATAATTTCTGGCCACGTGGCACCCACAAACAGTTCACAACATGGCTGTTGGCTTTCTTCCAGGCCAGCAGGAGCACATTTCTCTAACTTACTCTGTCTCTGACCTCCAGATATTGGTTAAACAGCTCGCCTGATTAGGTCAGGCCCACCCAAGATAACCTTCCCTTTGGTGAATTCAACTGATTAGGAACTTAGTTTACAACTGTTGCAACCCCTTTCGCCTACATGTGACATATCACAGGAATGGTACCTCATATAACAGATCACACCCATACTCAAGGCAAGAGAGATTGGGGATCGTCTTAGATTTCTGCCTACCACATCATTTTGTCCATATTTTTAAAAATGAGGGCTTTAAAAAAAAGTAATAACCACAATACCATTATTGTATCTGAAGAATAATACTTCCTTAATATCATTGGATATCCAATAAATATTCAAATTTCCAATTGTCTCAAAAGTATTAGAATTTTTAAAAAGTTGGGGCTCCTGGGTGGCTCTGTTGGTTAGGCGTCTAACTTCAGCTCAGGTCATGAGATCGTTGGTTGATGAGTTGGGGCCCCGCGTCGGGCTCTGTGCTGACAGCTCGGAGCCTGGAGCCTGCTTCGGATTCTGGGTCTCCCTCTCTCGCTGCCCCTCCCCCACTCGTGCTCTATTTCACTCTCTCTCTCTCTCTCTCAAAAATAAACATTAGCATTAAAAAAAATTATATAAAAAAAGTTGAATGAAGATTTCTATAAAGTTCACATATCCCAGTGGGTCGATCTATGTTTTACGTTTCTTTTCATCTATAGACTGCTTGCTCCAAATTTTCTTTCCCCCGGCGGTACGTGTGTTGAACACACGGGGAGGCGTGTCTTGTAGAGTTTCCCACGGTCTGGATTTTGTTGATTGCAGCCCCGTGGTGTAGTTTCAAATATTCCTCTATCCTCTGCTGTAAAGTGATATTTCGATCTAGTGGCTGAATCAGATTTAGGACCAGTTTTTTTTTTTTAACATTTATTTATTTTTGAGACAGAGAGAGAGCATGAACAGGCGAGGGTCAGAGAAAGGGAGACACAGAATCCGAAACAGGCTCCAGGCTCCGAGCTGTCAGCACAGAGCCCGATGCGGGGCTCGAACCCACGGACCGCGAGATCCTGACCTGAGCCGAAGTCAGTTGCTCAACCGACTGAGCCACCCGGGCGCCCCTCAATTTTTTTTTTTTTTTTAGGCAAAGCATCTTCATGGGTGGAGATGTGTTCTTCCAGCAGCAGGCAGGTAATGTCTCTGTGATGTTAGCAGCCTTTGATGGTCTGCAAGGATTTTTAAAATAGGCTCATTTAGGGGCACCTGGGTGGCTCAGTCCGTTGAACCTTCGACTTCAGCTCAGGTCACGATCTCACAGTTTGTGAGTTCGAACCCCACGTCGGGCTCGCTGCTGTCAGCCTGTCAGCATAGAGCCCACTTTCGATCCTCGGTCCCCCTCTCTCTGCCCCTCCCCCACCCGCACTCTCCCCAAAATAAACACAATTTTTCAAAATGCTTATTTATTTATTTTCAAGAGAGGGAGAGACGGGATCCCAGGCAGGCTGTGCCATTTGTGCAGAGCCCTACGTGGGGCTTTTCAACGCCCTCCCCCCAGTGCTTCGGTTCTAGCAATGCCTTGAGCCGTGGGCCCTACAAATCCATGATCCTACAACCTTCTCACTGCACCCCAACCCATCATTTCACTTCCCTCTTACCCGTTCTAGATTCCCTTGTCCGTCACGACCATCACGTTCTAGCATATTCCACGCTCTTGGCCTTCTTGCTGTGTTACATGCGCAACAGACATGTGTTGTATGTTGGCCAAGCCCCCGAGCTAACTAAGTCCAGCGTAGCCCTGCAGATGCCTTACTCAACATGGCCAGAGAAAAGAGCGCCAGGCTGACTGGCGTGGCTCTTTAGCCAGGTGAGGTCGGGCTGCCCTCACCCGGGAGAGGGGTGGGGGGAAAGTCCACTTGAAGTGAGCTGAAGAGAAAAGCAGCCGTGAAAGGTCATCTTCTCGGCCACCTTCCCAATTGCTCTAACTCAAACCTCCGGACTGACTCTCCCTGGGCATTGAACTGTGTGGCAAGTAAGCACGGGGTCCCTGCCTGGCCAGATCTGGTCACCTGCAAGGTGCAGAGGGGTGGTTCTCGCCTTAAATAGCAGGTTTTTATTGTTTTTCAGGAACGGGGAGGCCGGCAGATCAGCAGATGACTGCCATTGACAGGATGGTTTTCTTTTTTTTTTTAAACACTTTTTTTAACGTTTTATTAAGTGATATTTCGATCTAGTGGCTGAATCAGATTTAGGACCAATTTTTTTTTTAACATTTAGTTATTTTTGAGACAGGGAGAGACAGAGCATGAACAGGGGAGGGGCAGAGAGAGAGGGAGACACAGAATCTGAAACAGGCTTCAGGCTCTGAGCCGTCAGCACAGAGCCTGACGCGGGGCTCGAACTCACGGACCTCGAGATCGTGACCCCAGCCGAAGTCGGCCGCTTAACCGACTGCGCCACCCAGGCGCCCCGACAGGATGGTTTTCTACCACAGCTCCCAAGCGGAGGGGGCATGCTATGGGACAGCCACACGGGGAAAGCGCTGGGGCTGGGCAGAGTGAGGGGGAGAGGGGAGGTGGACAGGTGCCTTTACTGTGGTTACTATGAGAAGGAACGGGGAGACAGGGTGAGCAGCCTTAGGACTGGCTGGCTTGAATCATTTCAGCGGGCTCTGGGGCAGGGGGACTGTCCCTAGTTGCTTGGTACCTGGCCCGGGAGTGATTAGGGCGGGTGGGTAGGGCCCTGGAGGATGAGAGCACAGCACAGAGGGGAAGGTTGGGGGTGTGGCTCCGGAGCCATTGGTCTGCAGAGGAAAAGTGAGCTCCCGGACAGAGCAGTTTACTGTCTCCAGGAATTGCTTAGCTTTGGGAGGGGCGGCCCCTCCAGGGCCGGCAAGGCCCCCAAATGTGAAAGCATCAAAAATACATAATGACAAGATATAATTACTATACTTCTCCAACTAAAAAAATCCAGTTTCCATGGGCAGAAGTAGAGACAGACGCTGGGCAGGCAGAAAAGATCCACGGCACAGAAATACAGTTCCAGCCGCTTCTGGCCCCAAATGTGAGCCCTGCTTTCTTGGTCAGTTCCTGTCCCAGGGCTCCCGGGAGGGCCCTCTCTCCCTGGGGCTGGGATTCACGGCAGCCCCGAGCCTCCTGGTTTGCCCTCTTGGGGTCTGAGGAAGCATCGGGCTCTTCTCCAGCCCGCTCCGCCCCCGGGGTCCCAGGGCCCGTGGGGGGCACCTGCCACGGCTCTCCATTCTGGACGGCTGTCGGGAAAAGCTGACAGTTGACAATGGCTGCGGTTCTCACTGCCGCTGGCACCAGACCCTCATGCTTCATTTAAAACCGCCCAGAAACTGCGTCTGCTGTCGCCGGGAGCGAGGGGGTGATCTGAGCAATTGAAGATGTTTATCTTCAGGCTTTAACAGGAGTGTTAGTCCCCATAGAGGCACAGGCGCTGGGCAAAGTGAGAGACACAACAGCAGGACAGCTGCCATTCGGACAGCTTCTGCGGAGAGACGACTGTCAGGTTTGGGGACACATGGTGTGCCAAGGGGCCTTGCCCCTTTAGTTCCTGCCTCTTCACTCGTGGAGACCCTTCCCCAGGGAGCTGGGCGCCCCTCAGGAGCTGCAGATTGGAAGGCGGCCTCCTTTGTGGTGTTGGGGTTGGGTCGCGTCCGAGTTGGGAGCTGATCCATCCAGGCCCCGAGCCCCCCGGCCTGGATCCTGTGTGGGGACCGAGGGCTTGGCACGCCAAGCCACCCTCCTCGTGCGGGAGGCTTTTGTGCTCAGCCTCGATCCTTCCATTTGCTTCAGCGGCCCGTTGCGTCCTGCATCTGATGCCAGCGGGAGTTTCTGCAAACCCGCGTAACGGTTTTCTCTGCCGCTTGCAAAGGGCTTGAACTGGTTCTGGACTGACGTTCGGGTTTCTGTGAAGGATTGGTTTGGGGACCATCTCCAGCTTTATGGACCCAAAGCAGCTTGGCGTGCCACACAGATCTCCCAAACTCGCCTTTCTACAACCCCTTCTGCGGCCGTCCCCAGCTTCGAAAGCGGCCCTGCCATCCTTCCGGGCGCCGAGGCCACAAACCTTGGAATCATCCTTGCTTCCTGTCTTTCTCTAACTGCCACATCCCATCTGTCGTCAGACACTGTTGGCTTCCCCTTCAAAATACAGCCAGAACCTGCCCGTTTCTCACTGCCTCCGTTGGTCCGGGCACTGTCACCTCTAGCTTCCCTCGTAGCCCTGCTGTCACCTCGCCCACCTCACCCACAGCTGCCAGAGGGAATCTGTTAATAACGAGGTGGTCTCTGTCGCCCCTGTGCTCAAAACCTTCCCCTGGCTCCCGTCTCCCTCAGAGCAAAAACCAAATTGCCCAGAGGGCGGCCATCTGATGTCTTCACGTCTCCTGCTCACTCTGTCCCAGGCACACCGCCTCTCTGCTGTGCCTCAACACACCAGATGTGTGCCTCAGGGCCTTTGCACGGACTACTCCCGGCTTCACCCAACTGTCAGTTTTCAGGGAGGCCCTCCCTAATTAGCTAATTTACATAACTTAAACTTTAAAAATGCGGTTTCAAACCGCACCTCCTCCCGGGCTTTTTCCTGCTTTGTTTTCCTCCATGGAGTGTCACCCTCTTCTGTACCATATGTCTCCCTAGTTTGTTTGTTTACCATCTGTCCCTAGAGCATCGGCTCTGCAAAGGTGGGAACTCGCGTCTGTTTTGTTCCCTGCTGTATCCCAGGGCCCAGAACACAGTAGGTGCTCAATAAATATTTGTCCGATGATTGATCAAATCACCCGGGCAACCACCTTATGGTCTGAATGAGGGTTTGGAATAGTTGATGACCCCTAAAAAAAAAATGTGCTGGATGTGTCTGAGCTCTGAGTATGCATAAGGGCTCCCCTTCTGTCCACAGCTCCCAGAGACGGTTCACTTGCCAATCTGGTGGCTGAGGGAGTGAGTAATCTATTACTCTTGCCTGTGAGTGAAAAGTTCCATTGATACTGTGTCTACACGTTCTTTGAAAATGTCAGGGGGGATGAATCATGGGCTGAAGGACTGTGCCATGGCTGGCCAGTGAGTTGGCTCCATGACTAAGTCTCCCCCCTGTGATGTCACCAGAGTCCCAGCCCCACTACCCAGCAAAAGGGAAAAGCAATTTCCCTGGAGATGACTGACCCGACTCTGGTGTGGCCGTGCCAGCCCCGAGCAGTGTGGGCTTAAGTCAAAGGCGTGACCTGCGGGGACACTCGTAACCGCGTGGCAAGTCACTTTACTTCTCTTGAGTTCCCTTGTGCGTAAAGTGGGGATAATGGTCATTCATTAAACCACCATTGACACAAAGTAGGAGCTGGAGAGGGTGAGTGAACCTGCCAGGGAGGCACCTGTTGGTGAGAGAAATAGGTGGCAAACAGGTAAGGGAAGAAAGACAACAGTCGCACCATTGAGAAGCTCATGAAGGGGATAGAACGGGACATAGAGAGCTGGGGTGAGCTGGGTTGGGGGGGCCGGTGTGAGAGGGGACTTCAGGGGGGGATGGCGCCAAATAGAGACCTGCAGGTAGGGACCGAGCGATGTGAAAATCTGGGTGGAGGAACCAGCAAGGGCACCAGCCATGAGGTGGGAAGAAGCTCCCCAGGGTGGAGGGCAGAGACCGGTGTGCTGCCGTTGGGGGGAGGGCAGAAGACGGGGTGGAACAAAGTCAGGGTCAGAGGATGTAGGGACCGGAGAGCCCAGTGGGAAAGTTGTGTTTTATGAACCTGCCGAGGGAATGTCGTGACGTATAAAGAGCACAAGGGCAGGAAAGACGTGTCCTTCCTTCGGGGGTGGCTCTGCTGGAGGGGCACAGACCCCTGCTGGAGTAGGAAAGACCCTCTGATGGGTTGTCTCCTGGGCTTCCTCAAGTCTGCAGGCTGTCCAGGCAGGGCCGGCCCGGGGAAACCAGACAGGGATCCCGGGGAGGTGCAGGGTGGCCGGCTGAGTCTGGGTCACCTTCCTACCTAGGGCCACATTGGGCCCTTCGTTACCTTCGAACAGCAGCGGCGTGGAGGGCGGCTCCCGGCTCTACTTCAACACCGCAGGGCCACGTTTATTGGGGACTGGCCATCCATCACATCTTCAGGCTGTGAAGACGCGAGCGATGGGGCTGACATCCTCCATCTTCGCGATTTTCTGCTTCTGAACCGGAGAGTTGCCGCTCCGGCACCAGGAGGGGGCGCTAGATCACTTTAGAAAAGGTCCCAATGTCTACTAGACTTTTTTTTTTCCCCCCCAAAGGTAACATTCTTTAACTCAACTTTCTTACATTAAAAACACACTTTAGTCTTATTTTTAGAAATAACGTCCACGAAATCATAGATTTTCTGTACTGGTTCGATCTTTTCTCTAATACCCACGAAAATAAATACATCCTGACCACCGCAGTCCTTTAGAGAGCACGTCTGGTAAGCAGGCATCGCCTAACAGCTCTATAACTATGGCTTCGTTTAACCCCCACAACAACCTTATGAGGTCGGTACTATTATTATCCTCGCTTTACAGATGAAAAATGGAGGCAGGTGTTCCCAGACTCGCTGTGTGTCCCACTGTGGCCGACGGTAGAGGCACCCACAGGAGGTATCTTGAGTAGTCAAAACAGAAAAAACAAGGTTGGCAACCAGGGGCTGTGGGGGAGGGGGAAATGGGGGGGGGTGGTTCAATGGGTACAGCGTTTCAGTTTTGCAACACAAAAAAGTTGCGGAGATCTGTCGCATGACAATGAATAAATTGAGCGTTCAGATGGTAAATTTTATGTGTATTTTTTTGAACCACCATTGAAAATTTTATTTATTTTTTAATTTTTAAAAATGTTTATTTTTGAGAGCGCACACACACACGTGTGAGCAGGGGAGGGGCAGAGAGAGAGGGAGACGGGATTTGAAGCAGGCTCTGTGCTGTGCAGAGAGCCCTTTTTGGGGCTCAAACTCACGACCCTTGAGATCTGACCTGAGCCGAAGTTGGATGCTTAACCTACTGAGACACCCAAGCGCCCCTTGAAGTTTTTCTAAGAAGTAGAATAAAATTTTTTTCTTATTTGAGGTCCAGCCATGTAGATGTTCTCCAGTGAAAAATAAAGGTTCAAGGACCACAGGAAGAAAGCTGTGTGCAGTAGGCGCCTCGGCATGGTGTCCGTGGGAGGGCACAGAGACTGGGGACCTCTCAGTCTACCTTGTGACAGGCTTGGTGTCACTCCAAGGGCCCTTGTTTGGAGGAGCGTTCTGAGCAGGGTGGACCATGAGTGTGATCTAGTATGCCTTTTTTTTTTTTTAAAGCTAAGTATGTAGTCACTGAGTCACGTATGTATGTTTGCACGTATCTTTCCCTCCAAAAATGTAATGAGACTATCAAGTGATCTGGCTTCAAGGATTAAGCTTCAGATTTATTGACGCTTTCCAAATTGAACTCTTGAAACAGAGATGCCTGCAGTGTTTAAAGAAAAAAATCCAACAACACAAAAAGAGTAAAACGTAAGTGCCTATCCTTATTCCCAATTCGGAGACCCCCAGCCTCCGGCCCTAGAGCAGCCATGGCGATGGGGCATCTTGAGTGTCCTTCCCGAGGTGATCTCTGAGTTTGAGGACTGAAGACAGAGGCAGCCGGGCATGTGAGGGTCTGGGAGAAGACTGTACTCCTCTTGTGTTTACATTATCCCAGTTTGGGGATTGAGGTCTCCTCTGACGTGGAAACCAGAAAACGATTGTGAAAATAGCCCACCACATGCCTCCATGTGACCGAGAACACATGTTAGAGATGGTCTGAATGAGTCCTCCCTGCGGATATGGAAGACCATGGGGGATAAAGGGGATCCTTGGGGAGAACTTCTTCCAGAAGCATAGATCTTATAGGGTTCTCACCTCCTTTATGGAGTTTTACAAGTGAGGTCGGTGGGGAGAGCTTGGGCTTGACTCAAGGCTGTACTTCTTGGAAAGACCTGTAGGTGGGGCTGAAGGATAAGGAACAGATAAAAACAGCGGCCCCAGGACTCTTGTCGTTCAGATCCACCCAATTACCACTCCTACAGCCCTCGCACAAGTACAGCATGGGAAGGCCAGCTTCTGGTACGTTAATATCTCTGAGATCCACAAGGCGGAAATTAATGGACACTTATGTAGCATCTGTTACGGGCGAGGCCCCTCCACGCTTCTTTGCGTACCAGCATCTTTCTCCTTCTTCCTTCTCGAGACTATAAACATCCTGGATCACGCAGGGAACAGAGATTGAGTGGACGAGGCAGGGGGTGTGAGAAACGCATCTCCTTTTATTATGTGTTTCGCTTCTCCATTTTGGGTGGGTGTCAGAAGGGCAGAGAAAGATCTTTCTGTTGTAAGAAACATTACAGGCCCCAGGGAAGCAACAGACGCTCTGGTTGGAGGTCAGGCAGTGACGGGTCTGCCTGCTGTTGGGGGCAGGGGACTCTGAGCCACAGGACAGCACGCGACCATCGGAAGGGGATGGCTGTTCCTCAGCCTGTGTTCCTCACCGGCGCCTGCTTGGCAAGAATACAGGCCTGGTGCTTCCCGAGGTTCAGATTGTGTCGAGAAGCCAGACGCCCAGATCGTTATGCAAGAGCTCCACGTTTTAAAACGTTAGCGACTCAGGGGACAATGTGTGGTCCAAATAAAAGGCTTCCACGGGCTATAGATGTAGTCTCCACACTGCCAAGTCTCCACCTCTGGAAAGAGTTGCTATTGGTCTCTTAGCTTGGGGGGGTTGCGGGGGGAAGAAGGGAGCCCTAGTGAGTGTCACCAGGTGCCTGGGAGGAGACTTGATGTCTGTCACCTCATGTTACTGTTTATCTACTCTGTGAAGTGTTCTGAGTAAGCAGAAGAGCTCGAGCCTCTCTGCCTGCTGTCGCTCTGTGAATAAGAGGCCAAGCAGAGTGGGAAGCCAGGCTGTAGTGCCTCCTTCAGAAGTTGGGGACCAGGACATCTGGAAATCACCCACTCAGAATTAGCCTGCCTCCCAGCAGCACTCTTCACAATCCCGGAAGGGTGGAAACAACCCAGATGTCCATCAACTGGTGAGTGGATAAACAAAATGAGGTCTATCCACATGAGGGAATGTTACTCAGCCATAAAAAGGAACAAAATACTGATACATGTAGCAACATGGAGAAGCCTTGAAAACATTATGGCAAGTGAAAGAAGCCAGACCCAAAAGGCCACATATTGTAGGATTCCATTTATATGAAACGTCCTGGGTTGGCAACTCCACAGAGAAAACAGGTTAGTGGTTGCCAGGGTTTGGGAGGAGGGAAAACGGGGGGATGACTGCTTAATGGATGTGGGGTTTCTGTTTCGGGTGATGACAACGTTCTGGAACTGGATGGTAGTAATGGGGGCTGCCCAACGTTGTGAATGTACTAAACGCCCCTGATGGTAAATCTGATGTTTTATGTATTTTGCTGTGATAAAGAGAAGCCACTGGGGGCGGGGGAGATCAGTCTGTGGATCCCCCTCCCCTCTGGTATTGAGGCTGCCTTCGTGCATCGCAAGGTTTCCTGCTCGGTCACCTGTCACCTGGAGATCTCCTGACGTGTAGTTTCGGATGCAATTTGTCCCTGCAGGGCCTGAGAACCTGCATTTCAACAGGCTCCCAGGCGAGGCTGATGCTGCAGGGCCGGGGACCGCACTTGGAGCACCCTCGGTACCTTAAGAACAAGTAAAAGAGACACAGACTTCTTAAGGAACCTGGCCAAGTCCTTCACCTCGTAAGTGGCCAAGCCAACACTTTAAACTCACTCCAGCCAACTAAACCTCAGGGGAGGTGGGGAGGCCACTAATTGATGCTAAGGGTTGAGCTAATAGTTAAGTGTTACTTTGTGTTGGGCCGAGGGTTCAGTGCTCGAACTTGGATGGGAAAAAAAAAAACAAAACCCGTCTTTGTTTCACTAACCTCGAATTGAAATTTAGCATTTTCTTCCACCACGTGCATAGCAACAAACCCCCACAGTATTCGCAGTGCCCTTGGCCCATGATGGAGTTCAGGACACGGGAGAGAACTCGAGACTTGCCTCCTCCAAATGTGCTGCTTCGACATATTGATTATTTGGAGCTGAAGGCACTGGAAAAACAGCAGGTGCAAAAAAGACACTGTGACCTCCCTTTTCCTTTTTGAAAGCAGGAGATAAACTCCCACGTGAAAGATGTCTCCTCCTGCACCAGAAGGAAAGCAACATTCTTATCACCAGAGACAGGGAGTCTCGGCAGAAAAAATCTGCACAAGCTCTGCTGAAATAACTCATCCTCCTTTAGCCTTCCCATGTATTTTGGTTACCTTTCCGTAACTGTTACTTTGTTCAACCTAGTGTAGCACAGAGGGCTTGCCATTTCTCTGGTCTTCACTTCCTTATGAGGGCTCCACCTCCCGCGAAACTTTTATGAAATAAACATTTGTGCTTTCTCTCTTGTTAATCTGTCTTTTGTTACACAACCCAGCTGAGAACCTAGAGGGGTAGAAGGAAAAAGATTTTTTCCCCTTCCCCTACATGGATCACTCACATGATAAATCCCAGATATTTTTCGTAACTCTTCACACTTGCTGCAGACATCTTGAAATACTGTTCCTGTCCCACATTACCTCCAAATTGTGGTTAATTGGGAGCACTGCTGTATCTTGTTAATGGGTGAATAAAGAAGCTCATTTATTATTGAACTGCCGACTGGTTTTAAAAAATATTTTGAGGGCATCCCTCTCTCCCTCTAAACAAACAAACAAACAAACAAATGTTAACACATATTTTGATAACTGTATGGTGGGTTTCTATTGCAGTCCTATGCATTTTATTTCCTGAATTGAAGGCTGTTGTTCTGAGCAGGTGTCCATGGCCCAAAATGGTTAAGCACCTGTGTTTTAGGTGCTGTGCTTTACAGGCTCTGCCTCATTTAACTTTCAAAACAGCTTTTCATGGGGCGTCTGGGTGGCTCAGCCGGTTAAGCATCCGACTTCCGACTTCCGGCTCAGGCCATGATCTCATTATAAATCTGGCTGCTCAGTGGGTGCCAGCTTCTGGCAGCCTCCGGGCGGTAGACTGTGGTTGGCAGGTCGTGGTGTTTACAGCAACACTAACTGAAAACTTACTATGTGCCAAGCAATATTCTAAGCATTTTACGCGCGTTAACTTGTTTTCTCTCTGCAAAACAACCCTGTGAGGTAGGTGTTATCATCGGCATACCCATTTTACAGACGAGGAAACGATGGCTGAGAAAGGGGAAATCGCTCCCTCTCGACCACTTTCAAAGCCATTCATTGACTGTGCCTTGTTTGGACTGCCATGGTGACAGCCTTTGATTGGGTCGTGTACCCTACAAGGCCTGCCACCCTTATTATCTGACACGCCTCCCAATTTCTGCATGCAGGTTGTTAGTCTGGGCCCTGTAGTTTTCCATTTGAAATGTCATCCTCTGCTCAGTCTTCTGAGACCTTTGGGGTAGGAATGGGAGTGGGGGGTGTGTTGCAGATTTATCTCGGGGGTTCCTGACCAGAACCTCTGGTATCGATGATTTTTTTCAAAGCCCCCCCTCCCTCCCCCCCCAAAGAGAAGCTTCTAGCGTAGCAGGGCTGAGAACTTCTGGATAACTTAGGAAAGAATCTCAGCCCCGCTCAGTGTGATGAGTCCTGATGACACGCTGTCCACACGCTGCCTTGGTTGTGCCTCTTTGCAAATGTGTGCAGAGCGACACATGAGCTAGAGGCTGGGATGTAGCAGGAGGGAGAGGAGACACCTGACCGTGACGTCATGACCTGAGCAGCTCCCAGTGGGGTTGGGGGGAGGGGAGGGAGTTAAGGAGGAGGCGAGCTGGAAGAACAGTCCAGGTAAAGAGGATCCGCAGTGTGGCAGAGAGAGAGGCTGAAAGGTTTGGGCGTGAACCCTTACGCGTTCAACTGCAGCTTGCCCGGACCTGAACCTCCTGTCCTCTGCTTCCCCACGGCCTGGGTGCAAACCTCTACATGCCCAGAGCTTCCAAGAGAGGAAGGAGAAGCAGAGAAGGAAGACGATGGGGAGAGGAGCTGGGGCCTGGTCACAGAGGACTGGAGATGGCGTTATGGGTCTTAGACTTAAAAACATTTTTTTTTTTAACATTTATTTATTATTGACAGACAGAGAGGCACAGAGCATGAGCAGGGGAGGGGACGAGAGATGGAGAGACACAGAATCGGAAGCGGGCTCCAGGCTCTGAGCTGTCAGCATGAAGCCCGACGCGGGGCTCGAACCCATGGACTGCGAGATCATGACCTGAGCCGAAGTCGGACGCTGAACCGACTGAGCCACCCAGGCGTCCCTGTGGGTCTTAGACTTTAGCTTGAGGGTCGAGGTGTTTACTTTTTTTTTTTTTTTTTTTTTTTTTTTTAAGCACACGGGCCCCAGAAGTTGGTAAAGGTGGTTGGGGCAGCAACGGAGGTGACCAGCTATTGTGGTTCGTGCAGGATGTTAAGCACCAAACCAGGAAAGCCCCAGGCAAACCGGGACAGCTGGTCACCCTAGCAGAAGCCAAGTGTCCCATCTCCTTCACCTCTGCCTCCTCCCGGTCCCACCAGTGTGGGTTTGGACCAGTGTCTCTCAAACTCCACCGTGTACATCAGTCATCCAGACTCTTGTTGAGAGGCAGACAGATTCCACTGCCGGGGCAAGAGCTGGATGCTTAACTGACTGAGCCACTCAGGATCCCTGCAAGCCAGGTACTTTTGACCATGGCGAGGAGAGAGCGAGGCTCTCATCATCCAAAAAGCACACTTGTATTTCCACTGGCTTGTCTGGGCCCCAGCTTTGCAGTGCAAATCAGCTGCTGAATATATTTTTTGTTTAAAATCCACGCACAGCACCCACAGACCGCGCCCGCCACAGGCACGGTTGGTTTGGTCTTTCTAATTGGGTGCGATGGGGTCGCCTTTGGTATCTTCCTCTCCTCCTTTCTCCTCCTTTTAGCTCACTTACTTCTCACCCCACAGTAGGCTGGGTCAGTGTGCAAGTGAAGACATTCCCCGGGAAGATGAGAACTCTCCCTGAGCCGCCCCCTGGAGAGAGATTGCAATAAAGAATTGTTTCCCTCTCCTTCTTCCGAGCAAGTAGAGGCAAGTTTGTTGAAATGCTGGAAGGGACAACAGTGACACTTGAGTTCCTAGGAATGCGGTTTTGAGGGGAAGGAGTCTGTTCGAGCCCCCCCCCCCCCCTCCACCCCCAGCCAGTCCTGCTCCCTCTCACTGCTGCATAGACAGGATGGCTCCGGAGCGGTCAGCACGGCGGAGCTGGGTCATGTGTGGCCTTGGCAAGTTTCTTATTCTACCTGTAATGTGGGGACAGTGATGGGGCCTGCTGAGCTGGGCATTCCCTGTTTGCTCCCCACACCCATTCTCTGCCCCGGGGGACTGGCCAATAGAAACTGCATCTCTCAGGCATCCTGCCTTCTGGCTTCTGGTTGGGTTTGCAAAGGGAGGCACTGGCAAAAGATGGGCATTTTTTTTTTTTTTTTTTTACCTGTTTCCTCCCTGCTCGGGCCTGCAGCTGTGGGTTTCTATACGACCACAGCTCCTGCTGGGAAGATGCCTCTATAGCTCCAGGGCTGGGGATGTGTTCCGATTACCAATGTATTTTGCCTGTCGGCTCCAAATTCACCCTTCAACACTACCTGTTCTGTGATAACGCACAGGGCTCCGCAAACATCCTTCCTTTGTAGTGAGTGCAATGTTAAACGCCATCAGTAGAGGGCGCTAAAGGGATGCGGCTGGCTCACCTGTTTTCATGCTTGGTCCGCTTTCAGCCCAGGGGGCGGAGCATGTCCCCAGGCCAGGCCAATCAGAGCGCTGACTCCTGGTGGCCTCACTCATGGACTCAGGGGTGGGCACGTGGTCTAAGCCACCTCACAGTCAGAGTGAATCTCAAAACTTGTGGCAGGAGCCACCCAAAAGGTGCCTTGCTCCTTCCTGTTGGACTTGAATTTGAGGAGATGAGAGGCGGGGTGTCTGCAGCCCTGTTGTCACTATGCAGGGAGAGTCTTGAGCTGCCAGGGGGAACAAGAGTGGAGCCCAGCAGGTGGAGGCTGTAAGATGGTGACTTCTCATGACTTTGAACCGCACCTGAGGTGGGCAGGACCTTGGACTTTCAGATATGTGAACCTATGAATGTCCTTTCTCCACACTCCTTTCTCCCCACTCCTCACTTAAGCCAGTTTGAGTTGGGTTTTCTGCTATTTAGAAGCATAATAGTCCTGCCTGATATAATATCCATTACAATTTTTACAAAGTGGCTTTAGGAAAAAACTACGACCAAATACCTCCTCCTTGTCAAACACTTGATTGCATTATCTCACGTGATCCTTTCCCCGTCCCTGCACAGCCTTGGAGAAAGGCATTATTATCCCTTTTTTCCAGATGAAGAAAACAATGCTCAAAGAAGCTAGGTAACTAGCTCAAGGCTACTTAGTTAGGCACTGGTAGAAACAGGACACAGCCCCTCATAGCACCCCATGCTGCTTCCCCGCAGAACGAAGCCATTTGTCCACCTTCTCGAGGGGCCCGAGCCGTGCACTGCAACAGGGAATACACACTGGCTGCAGGGGAAGGCAGGGGGGAAATCTGGGTCCCCGAGTAATTGGACAATACAGTTCCCCCACATCGATTATCTAACTGCTAATGAAAAGATCTCCCAATTGCGGTCCTGCCAAACCTGTTGGAACGAAGTGCGAACGCGCATTTGCAATTAGCAGCCACTGCCGTGCAGGCAAATGAGAAACGTGTGAAAGTCCTTCGGAATGTTATAAAAAAGCAGGCTAAGGCATACCCTTGTTATCTTGTGTATGCTATTAATTTACCAGACCTCTTTCATTGTTGCTAGTTGAGTTCTCGGGGAGCAATGAACACTAATGGCCATAGCTACTATTTATTGAACACTTACTATGGGCCAGATTCTGTTCTTGATGCTTTATAGTGTTTGTTTCACCCAATTGGCTCATCACTCCAGGTTGATGTGGATTATTATTCCTTTTTTTTTTTTTTTTTTTTTTTTAACAGAGGACCAATGAGAGGTTTAGTAACCTACCCGGAGATACACAGCAAGGCAGTGTCAGGGAATCGAACTGGAGATTCCTCGGCTCCAAAGCCCAGGATCCTTCTTTCTGTTCTGGGACTTGGAATGCCTTCTGCTACTCCAAATTTTCCCACTCATCATAATAGCATGTGCCTATCTGGGGTGGTTTAATTAAGAAAATTGGGCGGATTGACTCTTCTGAAGGCAAGTGTGCCTGGTTGGCTAGAGTGCTCTGTTCAGCTTTAAGGTACTCTTATTCTTAAGGCTGTCTGGATAGATGCTAAAGTTCACAGGACCCTTCCTGGATGCCCAGTTCAGACTCAGGTATGCACCAGTCAGTGAACATGGCAGAAACCCAATTCATTGAATCATATGAATAAAAAGTCCAATGGAAGGGATGGCTTCAGGTATTTCTGGTTCCAGAGATTCAACACTGCCTAGAACCTAGTTTCGCTCTCTCCGTCCTTTGGATCCCTTTCCTCTGTATTGGGTCTATTCTCAGGCCGATCTTTATACCAGCTCTGTACCACTCAGGTTTATATTCAGTGAGCAAGAGAGAAGATCTTTGCTGACAGGCCCGTAAGAATCTGAACATCCGTTTGGAGGATAGATTCCAGAAATATATCTGCTCTAAGGCATCCTCAAGGACCCGGATTCTCATCTTCCTGTCCTACTGCCCTCAGCACTTAGCTTGTATGTTTATGATCACCTCCTGGTCCAAGAGGGCTGTTCGAGATCCAGCAATCGCATGTATGTTCCAGGAACAGGAAGAACAGAAGTACCATCTCCTCCCTTTGAAGGAAACTTCTGAAAGTCCCCCACAAGACTAGATCTCACTGGCCAGAACTAGGATTGGCCATTGGCCATTTGGTCGCATCCAGCTGCAAGGGAGGCTGGGAAATATAACCTCCATTCTCAGTGGCAGCACATCTGGATCGACTGGGTGGAATTTGATCGACATTAGTAAGAAGGAAGGGGAGTGTGGATGTTGGACGGGCCGCTAGAAGTTCTGTCCCAGTGGCCGTTGGCAGATGCTAGTGGAGAGAGGGAGCCCGGGTGCCCACTAAAGCCGGCCCACAGTGTTGAGCTGAGGTCGTATAGCTCCTCCAGCGTGAAATGGGTATCTTAGAAGGAGCTCCGGAACAGTGGCCCTAAGTTCTGGATTGCTAAATACAGCTCTGCCACGAACTGGCTGTATGATCACATACACGTCATTTTGCCTCTTGTGCCTCAGTTTCTCCCACTGTAAGATGGGGATAATAATCCCACCAGCTGGGTATGCTCTGGCTGCAAGCTGAGAACGCCTGACAAGCAGTCGGATGACCAAATTGTCCAGGTTTTCCGGGAGCTTTTCTGGGTTCAGAATTGAATGTGGCATCCCAGGAACCACCCCGGGCCTGGGCAAACCAGGGTGGTTGGCGCCCAAGTGGCAGCAACTTAATCCTGAAGACATCCCCGGGTGGGTCCGGCAGCTTAGCCACATCCTCGCGGCCTGCTGCGGGCTCTTTGCGTCTTTCAGCCCCGCCTCCTTCACCGGTTGGGTTTCCTTCCTCCCAGCTGACCAGCCCCTGGTGACGAGTGTGGCCACCCAGCTGCGGCACCCATTGCCTTAGCCCGGGCTCCCTAGAAGCAGAAGCTGGGGGGCTGAGATGGGGGTTGACGGGCGCGTGATTTAACAGGCGTGCTCGCAAAAGAAACCAGCAAGGGAGGAGGGAAGCAGGACGGCGCGGGGAAGAGGGCCAAGTGCGGTTTCAGCTGGAGCAGTTCTTAGCAGGACCCCATGGGGAGCTGGGACGCATGCGCACCATCACGGGACGCGCACGCCCCCGGTCAGCCGCTCACTGGCGGTGCCCCTCTGGATGCTGTGAGTCCCTGGGGAGGGCGCTGCCATGAGGCACGACAACGCACAGAAGCTGGGGCTGGACACCCACAGCGTCTTCTACCCACGTGCCCGCTCAACTGCATCCAGGGCAGAAGGGAGGAAAGAGGAGAAAAGGGCTTTCTCCGCTCAGAGGGAATACATCCGCAGTAACCTCAGGCCGGCTTCTCCTGGGGTCTCATTGCCAGGGCTGGTCGCGTGCCTGCCCCTGGGACATTCCGGCAAAACGGTGATGGGATGACCTTGGCTGGCCTGAACCCTGGGACTGGCTGAACGCTCGACCTCCTGGTGGGGAAGTCAGGGGAACAGCCTTCACGAAGGCACCCAGCAGCCTCTGCCCCCCCGAGACTGAGCACTGATCACAGACACAAGTGGCTGTCACTGACCCTCTAGATCCTTCCCCAGTCCCTGCAGGCAAATATGTTAGACTCTCTTAAAGGAGAGGAGGTACCCTCCGAACTCTCCCAGACCCTGCCTGGCAATTTCTGGGCAAAGGCAGGCTCTTGCCTTACGTTCGTGGAGGAGACTGGAGGACCCAGTCCTATTCTTTGCCAGCAGACGATCAGGCTCAGTGTTGGGGGATGTGCTTTTGGCTGGGCCTCCCGATGTATTCTCCTTTGAAAGCAAAATATAGCCCAGCAGCCCCTAATGGGATACAATTGAATACAATTGAATAGCCGAGGGCCGGAGAATAAAGGTACTGCTTCTTTTCTGCCCGCTCCCCTTTCCCCACAACTGTCCCCAGATACCTTGATTGACTGTCACTGCTGAGTAATTTTTATGCCAATTGCAAAAGACCTCTGAGCTTCCAAAGTGAAGAGGCTGTTCCTATTTAATTGACTGTATGGAGAAACCGTTTCTGTCCATTTAGCAGCAGTCCTGGCCACCTATTAAATGCACTTGTCATTTAAAGAATGATTCTAATTACTTTTTTTCTTGGGGGCCCCTGAATGTATAATAATAAAACCTAATAACCAGGAACCCGCACCTAGGATCTGGTCCTTTATTACGCCCTGTCCCCACATCCCCCACCCCGCCGCACCATTTCTTAAAGCAAGGCCAGATGACGGCTTTAAATTTATTTCAAGAAATTCATTTATTTGGATTTTACAGGTCCTTTGCATAAGCAGCACGTTCGTTCCACAAGAGGAAAAAAATCTTTCAGGCTGTTTTTTTGGTTGCAAACAAAGCCCCACAGTATCTTTTCATACATTTAATTTAAAATACAAAGATGTTGGTGGAGAACTAAATTCACACGGCAGACATTGTTTCCAAGCAGAAACCGTCGGGTGACCTGGGTGAGGGGCAGGTTTTCTGCCTGCAGTAATTGTAGTGTCATTGGAGAGGAATAGATTTTAATGAGATTCGTGTCACCGTATATATGAGCAGGTAGGCCCAATACGTGTATGTATTTTCTAGGGCTCTGTATAGAAGGGATTCATGTGGATTTGTTGATTCAGCAAGTGTTTATTGAGCACCTACTATGTGCCAGCTGCTGTCCTAGGCCAGAGATGCTCCTGTGAAGGTCCCTGTCCTCATGGAGCCAAACATCTAGTGGAGAGGAAAAGACCATAAGCAAATAAATATATAATGTGTCAGGTGACAATAAGGGTTTTAGAGGAGGATGAAGCAGGGTAAGGGGGCTGGGTGCCTTAAAAAAATGGATTTTATTACCATTAAAGTATGGTGAGTCCAACAGACTAGGAGAAACTGCCATTGAAAAGCCAGTTTGTGGGGTGCCTGGGGGGCTCAGTCAGTTAAGCATCCCACTCTTGATTTCAGCTCAGGTCGTGATCTCGCAGTTCATGAGACCAAGCCCTGCATTGGGCTCTACGCTGACAGTGAAGAGCCCGCTTGGGATTCTCTCTCTCCCTCTCTCTGCCCCTTCCCCGCTTGCTCCCTCTCAAAATAGATAAATAAACTTAAAAAAAAATAAGCTAGTTCGTTATACTCACAGTTCCTAAGAGGAGGGGCACACCTAAAGGGGGGGAGGGCACATGGGGATGCACCAGGGCTGGTCAGAGGCAGAGGTGGTGCGGGGTCTGTGGCAGGAGTCTTTATCGTGATCTCTGAGGGAAGGAAGAGGCGAAGCCAGGCAAGCGGGCTTAGAATTGTCTAGTTGAATGACTTCAGCAGGTCCTGGGGGCCGGGGGCTGTTCCTGGTTGTCTGGTACCTAGCCCTGGGGTGATTAGGGCAGGAGGATGGTGTCCTAGTATGTGAGAGCCTGAAAAAGGAGGTGGTTGGGTATGGGCTCTGGACTGGCTGGTATTTGAAAAGCACATTTATGGGCGCGTCGTTGATCATCTCTAGGCATTGGCTCATCCTGGGAGGGGCCATCCCTCTAAGGTCTGCAAGGCCTCAGATCAAAGCATCAGAATACAGAAAAAAGAAGACAAGGTCAATACGCTGGGGGCATTCTGGGAGTGAGGTCTTTATGCAGGGCTGGGGGAAGAGGTCAGATAAGGCCTCTCTGTTTCAGTGACCTTTGAGCAGAGAACCGAATGAAGTGAGGGAGCCAGTGGATGTATCCCAGGGAAGCGTCTCCCGGGGGCAGGAAACAGCAAGTGCAAAGGCTCTGAGGTCGGGCTGTATTTGGTCAAGGTTCAAGCTGAAAGGAGAGACCAGAAAAGCAGATCAGGGAGGTAGGGCTGAGACCCTGGCTTTTACTGCGCACGGGATGAATGTCACCAGGTTGCAGGAGGCGGGGTGCTCCCGGAGGGTGAGCATGATGGGACTTGGGTTCTCTGCTGCTGTGCAGAGAAGGGGTGGGAAGAGGAGGCAGGGAGGCAGGGAGACCAGAGAGGAGTCTCTGGCAACAATCCAGGTGGGAGAGAGAGGATGGGGGCTGTAGCAATGGGGGAGACAAGCGTAGATTCCCACTCTCAGCCGACAGGCCAGGATGGGAAGAGGTCTGACAGAGCGGGAGACGCAGGAGAACTAGCGTTGGGAGGAACCGTGTTTGTTTCTGAAGGAAAACATGCATGAGGCCATTTTAGCAAATGGAGAGCTGAGTGAAAACCATGCTTTCTTTGGCTGGTGTCCTTCTCCAGGCTCCTCCAGCCCCCGGGCCTGCACCCCCATCATTCCATATGTTTCCGTGTATCTTCTTCGTGTGTCCTTTCGCCATCAGATTAGCAGCACCCCTGGGGCAGGGACTGAGACCGGTTCCGTTGTTTTGTTTGTTTTGTGCCCAGCTGCCGTGATCACGCCTGCTTCAGAGTAAGTGCTCTGGAAATGTTTGTTCAGAGCGTCTACTTTGCAGATCTGAGTTTTCTCCCTGGGAGGAAGGATGTTCCCAGCAGGGATGTGTTTCCATGCCCATGTGTTCCCTCGACAGCTGGTGGAATGTCCCGACCTTCCCCGCCTCTTGGCCTTTGCACTGGCTGTGCCCTCTGCTTGGATTGCTGTCCATCTCCCTCCTCCAGGTCCCCTTTTACTTACTTTTTATTTTTTAAAATGTTTGTTTATTTATCTTTGAGAGAGACAGAGAGAGCGAGCGTGCACGGGAGCAGGGAAAGGGCAGAGAGAGAGAGAGAATCCCAAGCAGGCTCTGCACTGTCAGCACGGAGCCCAATGCAGGGCTCCAACCCGCATGGGTTGGAGCCTGCGGGGCTCCAACGAACCATGAGATCATGACCTGAGCTGAAATCATGAGTCGCACTCTTAACTGACTGAGCCACCCAGGTGCTTCCTCCACATCCCCTTTTAAATGCCATCTCCTCAGGGAGTCCTTCCCTCACTCTCTCTCTCTCTTTTTTTTTAAGTTTTTTTTTAATTTAAATAATTTCTACACCCAGTGTGGGACTCAAACTCACAACCCCGAGATCAAGAGTTGCGTGCTCTCTCACTGAGCCAGCCAAACGCCCCCCTTCCTTGACCCTCTTAAGTGGCTGTTCTCCCTGGTCCCAGTCACTCCTTGCCAGGTCACTCTGTGCTGACCGACGTCAGAAATTATTGTCTTCAGTTCACATGGTCCACTGAGTGAGGTGGTCTTGGTGACTTCCCTGATCCCCCTCAGGGGGACGGGTGCCCATGCCCCAGCAGCTGTGAGTGCCAGGTGCTCAAAGCCCCCACCTGCACTTCTTGGGAGACTTGCCCTTGGCCAGTTGGAGTTGTCTTGCAGGATATGCGGTGGGGGGTGGTCAGGGTAGGATCAGAACCAGGGAGGGGCAAGTTGGGGCCAAATCATGTCAAGTGCCACGGCACTTGCCTTTACTTAAAATTCTGATATTTTTTTCACCATGGATTTAGGGTATTACTTTTGATTTTTTTTCTTTTTTAAAGATTTTCTTTTTTAAAGTATTCTCTACACCTGACGTGGGGCTCGAACCCACAAACCCGAGATCAAGAGTCGCATTGCCCCTAATTTTGATTTTTGCAAAACACTGCATTAAAATCTGATTTATCTTGATTACTGAGTCTTTTTTGGCCTCCCCTTAAATTCTCTGCTCAAGGGGACAAGTCCTGAACCTGCTCAGAGGTGGGGCCTGAGAATCTGTATTATTAAATTGCCTTCCCAAACCCCTGCTGCAAGTCTTAGAGAAGCTCCGAGCTAAATTAGAGATGGGGGCGAACCACGTGACCTAAGAAAGAAAACAAATTAGGAAAGGCCTTCTTCGTTGTTTCCCATAGAGCAGTGATGTTCGCGCACCATCATCCCAGCTGTATGGAGTCAGATGCCTGTCCCAGGGTCAAAAGGGAAGGCTCGGTAGGGCAGGGGCAAGGAATTTGCCCCCATGCTCCCATGAGAAGGGGTCTTATATTCAGCGTGATTTGGAGCTGGTGGCCAGGAAAAAGTAGAAAAGCCACAGTCGTCAAGTTGGTCACTTTTGTCCTAGAAGCAGCAGGTTAGGTGTTCCAAGGCCTCCTACTTCTTAATTAGGGCCGAAGACCCTAAACCCCTCTCCGGGTGTGAGGGTCAGTGTCTAGAGCTCCTCTGTCCCTCAAGGGAGGTCTGGAGAGGTGCCCAAGTCTCAGCCTCTATCTTGGCCACCAGCGCAGATCAGAATCTGTGTAAGAACATGCAGACGTCACAGCCCTTCAGTGACCCCAGCTCCTTCTCTGCACAACCCCAGACTCTGTTTTCAGTGTGTGTGTGTGGAGGGGGGCACATCTCCCCCACCAGGGCTGCTCCCTCCTCCACCCCAAACGGTATTTGCTTTCCACTCCCCTCCATTTTATACCCCCTCAAAGTGTCACGTTTCGGTCTGTTTAGCATTTTCAATTGACCCCTGTCTCTCACAGCCACTTTGAAGGAGGGGGAGAAGGTCATCCCATAAATCTCAGATATTCGTACCGTGACGGCAGTGCCGGATTGCTTCGGTACCCGCCAGGCTGGGGAAGTTAGAGCTAATTAGTCTGAAAACTTACTTTTCAGGCATGAGTCACTGGAAGCAGGTGTCAGGGGAGCCTTTAACAAGGCCCTCGTGACTCAAATGATGTTTCCACTGCTGTGTGTACATCGTGCTGAGATGGCCATGCCCCTCCGCCCAAGATAGAGAGAGGGACGTGCTTGAAGGCCTGTCTACTTCCGGGCCCTCTGTCCCGTCTCCCTCCACTCATTCATTCGTTCATTCCACGGATGTTTCGGGAGCACCTATTAGGTGCCAGGCCCTGTGCCGGGTGCTGGGAATCGGCAGTGCGCGTGGGGCTCACAGTGCGAGAGCAGCACTGACCTCCTCGTGCGGAAGACAGCCCATAACTGAGCGGCAGAGAATAAAGGGCACCTGGGAAGGTCGACAGGTGGATGAGGAAGATCAAGCAGGATAGGGGGGAGTTGGGGGGAGAGGCTGGTGTGCGTTCTTTAGAGAGGTGGGCAGGGAGGCGAGGGAAGGGGCAGCCTCGCGGTGTTCTTTGGGAAGGGCATTCCCAGCAGAGGGATCTGCAGGTGTGAAAGCCGGAGCTGGGAACCGGCTGGGTGGGTCAGAAGGGCTGAGGCCCCTGTGGCTGGGGGCGGTGAGCAAAGCAGAGAGGTGGGTGACGAGGCTGGAGAGGAGGGCGGGGCCTGGGTCACTCAGGGCATTTGGGCTTTGTTCTCGATGTAATGGATGGCCACTGGTGGACTCAGGCAGGACAGTGAGGTGGTCAGATTTGTGTCAGAGCGTGCTTCCTGCTGCCGGCCCAGGGGAGGGGCCGTGGCCAAGGCAGTGGCGGCTTTGTGATGAAGAAAGCAATGTTGCCCTGCCTGTGAGGGTGACAGCAGGCTGTGGCCGTGCCCTGGGGGTGAAGCCCCCTCCCTGTCCGAGCACAGGGGGCTCTGATGCCCTCGAGCTGAGGAAATCTGTTGGCAGGCTGGGGGTCTCTCTGTATGATGCATCACCCACACTACCTGACATTCCCGTCGGAGGGGTTGCCTTTGCTTCCCAGACTCCCCAGGGGACCATGGCCACCTTCCCAAAGCATCCATCCTACTCTACACGTAGATTCAGGTAAATGACTTAAAGCATTTTTTTTTAAAAGAATGTGACAATAAATGTGGATAGAAAAGAAAATCCACAGTGGTTTTAAAAAATAAAATGAAGCGACTTCTCCTTTATAATCAGCGATGCTGACAGGCCCCCTTGGCATCTACTTAACTGCTGGGGTGCCTTGGGGGAAAGTCGGAGAACCCTAAGGTACAAAGAAGAGAACAGAGGATATGAGAGAAGGGAAAAGGGAGGAAGAGAGGCCAGGAACGTGAGAGGAATCGAAAACTAGGAGAGGATATGTGGTATTTATTGGCCATTTCCCCAAAGGCCTCTGTTCTCTCTCTTTTCCCCAACGCCCCCTGGGCCCCACCAGGCCTGAACGACCCAAGGAAACAGGCCCCTGTACTCCCAGTACCGGCCCTGGCTGGCTTTGCAAACAGCTTCCTCTCTTCAGAGCCCTGGGGAAGGCATTTTTCTCTCTTTTTCACTGGTTTTCTTTAATTGCATACGATCCACACTACACACAGACATTTGCTGTTGCCATTTGTATTTTTTCTCCAGGCAGGCCCATGAAGCAAGTCTTTGCTGGGCATGTTATGTACATGGTGGAAAGAACAAAGCCATCTCCTTATTGAGGGAAACAGACATGGGGGATGGGGGATGGGGGGCGGGGGTGCTGGGCTCTCGCCAGCTTCTGCTTCACTTGTGGACGCAGAGTGGTAGGGGCTCCTCTGAGGACCTTGCAGGCTTCCTCCTCGGGGTGTGGTTCCAGTCGGTTCTGTGCCAGGGCCGCGCTCAGAGCAGCACGTGCCTGAAGAGGCTTCTGATGGTGACGGCAATAGCTTCAGGCCGCAGAGGGCAGGCAGAGCTGGGGGTATCCTGGCGGCGACGGCGGCGGCGGCGGGGGCGGCGGGGTGTGTCCTCTGGGCTCAGTTGTTGTCTCTGGTGTCCGAGGAGGCACTTCCGAACAAGATGTCACTGTCGTGCGACATGCTGCTCAGCTGCGACTTGGTCTTGATGAGGAACTGCGCCCTCCGGAACATCACCCTCTCCTGCTCCTGCTTGAGCTCCAGGTAGGAGCGCGAGAAGGTGTGGAAGATGGAGGTCACCGGGAAGGCCATGAGCAGGATGCCGCTGAGGATGCTGCTGAGCGCCACCACCTGGCCGGGCGTGCTCCGGGGCACCATGTCGCCGTAGCCCACGGTTGTCATGGTGATGACGGCCCACCAGTAGCAGGCAGGGATGCTGGTGAACTCGGGGCTGTCGGCCATCTCGTTCTCGATGACGTAGAGAAGGGGGGCAAAGAGGGCGATGGCCACGCAGAGGAAGAGCAGCAGGAGCCCGAACTCGCGGGTGCAGCGGCGGGCCGTGAGCCCCAGCGTCTGCAGCCCCAGGGAGTGGCGGGCCAGACGCATGACGTACAGGATGCGCAGCGCCCGCAGGACCCGCAGCACCAGCCCCACCTTGTCCAGGTAGCTGTTGCCCGCGCCGGACTTGCGGCGGCCCGCGGAGGCGCCGTCCACCAGCAGGGTGATGTAGTAGGGCAGGATGGCCACCATGTCGATCAGCGTCAGCGGGCTCCGCAGGAAGGCGAACTTGCTGGGCGCCTGGATGAGCCGCAGGAGGAACTCGAGGGAGAACCAGCCCACGCACACCGACTCCACGATGAAGACGTTGCGGCACATCTGCGAGCACCGGCCCTGGGAGAGAGGCGGGGAGGTCAGGGGGAGAGGTCAGCCGTCCTCCCAGCGAGGCCGTTGCGTGCTGTGCCCCGGCCCCTCTCTAGGGAGGCTCCCTTCCTGGGCCACGCCGGCCAGGCCGAGGGCTGCAAGCACCTGCATCCACCGCTCTTCATCTCTCTCTGGAGGCCACACCGGGCTCCCGGATTCCAGGCTCCGCCCCCAGACCCCAGGCCCCGCCCTTGGATTCCATACCACGCCCCTGGATTCCAGACCCTGCCCCTGGATTCCAGACCCCTTCCCCGGATTCCAGACCCCACACCCCAGATTCCCTACCCCTGCCCCCGGAATCCAGGCCCCGCCCTTGGACTCCAGGCCCCGCCCCCGGACTCCAGGCCCCGCCCTTGGATTCCAGACCCTACCCCTGGATTCCAGACCCCTTCCCCGGATTCCAGACCCCACACCCCAGATTCCGTACCCCCGTCCCCGGACCCCAGGCCCTGCCTTTGGATTCCAGTCCCCGCCCCTGGATTCCAGACCCCATCCCCAGACCCCAGGCCCCGCCCTTGGATTCCAGACCCCACCCCTGAATCCCGGAGCCCGCCCCCAGACTCCAGACCCCGCCCCTGGATCCCGGAGCCCGCCCCTGGATTCCAGACCCCGCCCCTGGATTCCAGACCCCACACCCCAGATTCCAGACCCCCCACCCCCGGACTCCAGGCCCCGCCCTTGGATTCCAGACCCCGTCCCTGGATTCCAGACCCTGCCCCCGGATTCCAGACCCCACACCCCAGATTCCATACCCCCACCCCCGGACTCCAGGCCCCGCCCTTGGATTCCAGACCCCGCCCCCGGACTCCAGGCCCTGTCCCCGGATTCCAGACCCCACATCCCAGATTCTATACCCCCGCCCCCGGACTCCAGGCCATGCCCCTGGATTCCAGACCCCACATCCCAGATTCCAGGTCCCAGGTCCCACCCCTGGATTCAAGACCCCAGAAGGGCTGCCTCCTTGACTCCACCCCTGGAGTGTCTGATAGCTGTCTCAAACTTATGCCCCAAAGTGGCTCCTGATTTTTTTTAAGTTCTTTTTATTGATTTTATTGGCTATAATTGACACTTAATATTGTGTAAGCTTCAGGTGTACAACATGTTGATTTGATACATCTATAATATTGCAATATGATTACCACCACAACCTTAAGCTAATACCTTTATCACCTTGCGAAACTATCATTTCTTTTTTGGGGAGTGGAAACCCATCAAGATTTAGCCTCTTTGGGCTCTTGCTTTCCCCTGCACACCTGCCCACCAGTGCTGTCCCTTCTTAGCTATCCACCTTTCCAGTTGCTGGGGTCTGGGAGACTCAGCCACATTCTAACCCCTCTCAAATGATCCTCAGGAAATGTGGTTGGTTCTTCACTTAAAATTATTCCGGGGCATGTAGGTGGCTCAGTCGGTTAAGTGTCCGACTCCTGATTTTGGCTCAGGTCATGATCTCTCGGTCTGTCGTCACAAAGCCTGCTTGGAATTCTCTCTCTCCCTCGCTCTCTTCCTCAAAATAAGTAAATAAACGTTAAAAAAAATAAAATGATTCCAGAATCAAACCACTTCTCATATGTCTGCTGCCCTCACCTTGGTCCAGCCACCGTTCTCTCTTGCCTGAGAGAGAGAGTCGCAGGCACCTCTTTCCTGGGATCCCTGGTCCCTACAGTTTATTTTGCACACAGCCAGAGGGATGCTGAGAACATGAATCAGATCCTATCCATTCTCTGCTCAGCACCTTCCATGGCTCACAGAGATAGCTTGGAGTCCCTTCTGGGACACATGGCCTTGCGCTGCTACCTCTCCCACTCCCTAGCCCCCCGCCTGCCCTGTTCCTGTGCTCCGGCCTACACCCGGGGCTCCCTGCACCCCCAAGCCAGGCCTGGAGTTTCTGCTCCCCCTGTGGGAGTCTTCTTCCCGGAGACACCCACGTGGCTCTGCCCTCCTTTCCTCCAGCTCTTTGCCTCATTATCACCTTCCCAGGGAGGTCTTTCTGATCCTCGCCCTGATTAAAAGTCCCCTCCTCCCTTTGTCCTCCACCCTGATTCCCCTTTTCCTGCTCTATTTGTTCAGAGGGCTCATCATCTCTTAATATGCTTTATAAGTTACTTATCTGTCATGTTTATTGTCAGTTTCCACCCTCCACCTCCCCTGTTCCCCTGCCCCAGCTGATTATAGCCCCACAAGGAGGGGCAGCTGTGTTCTCTCTCTGTTCACCCTCAGGACCCCAGTGACTGGAACGGCCTGGCACGTGACAGGTGACCAATTCATGTTGGTCACCAGAATGGATGGAAGCACATGGGACTGGCGTTTATTTATTTATTATTATTATTTTTAAAGTTTATGTATTTATTTTGAGAGAGACAGAGAGAATGTGAGCAGGGGAGGGGCAGGGAAAGCGGGAGGATTTCAAGCAGGCTCCAGAGTGGAGCCCAAGAGGGGCTCGAACTCCTGAAACTGTGAGATCATGACCTGAGCCAAAATCCAGAGTTGGACGCTCAACCCACTGAGCCACCCAGGTGCCCCGGGAGTGGCGTTTGGATGGGAGTGCCAACTCAAGGCCAGGTGGGCAAAGGGAACCCAAGAGAGGTGGGCACGGGGGTGGGGGGTGGGGGTGGAGGCCTGCCAGAGAACACAGCTGTCCTGCTAAGTACCTCCTGACGACTGTCCCAGGAGAATTCAGGCTGCTGCCTCACCAAAGTCTGCAGGGGGGCTGGAAATCTGGAGTTCTGCGTGAAATTCCTGCGTTTTAAATGTTGCGATAATTCAATACAGAGAAAACACTCTGTGGGCCACTCAAACGCATCTGTGTGCCGCATCGGGCATGCGGGCTGCCAGCGGGTCTCTCTGGTCTGCAATGGGACTGGGCGGGTAGACCGTCCCCAGTGGCTTCAGACCTCCGTCTGACAGAGTGGGCAGGTGCGTGCCAGCCTGGGGCACCTGGCATTCCTGGGCACAGCTGGGTTCTAGGAGGCTTGCGATAGCAGCTCTCTCTAGGAATACGTTAGAGGCTGGAGAGATGAACTAGGCCTCGGTGGGGCTCTGAGGTCCCGGTCCTCTGTGATGGGAAGCCCCCTCCTCTAGAAAGCCCTCCTGGAGTGTGCCCCCTCGAAGTATCCCCAGCACAGTTGGCGGGCCTCTCCTGAGAGCCCCCTTGGCTTGGGTCTCACGCTCAGGGTCACAGGGGTATCCCTGTCCCTCCTGCACTGGACCTGAAGTCCCTGTAGCTGGAATACTCATTCTGGTCACCCTGCGATGCCTGGCGATGCCTGAAGACCGTGCAACACACTCAAGGGTGTGCTCAGGGAGCAAGTGAAACAGTGAATCCCACTGGTCTCCAAAATGAAGTCAAACAATGGCATTTTCGGTGAATCATGAAGAAGGCCGGGCATGATTTAAAAAAAAAAAAAAAAAAAAAAGCAAGGGTCAGAAGTTGAACAGAACAGTGGCTTTATTAGTATTTTCCTGATAAAATCAGGATTGCCTATGTTGGAGCGAAGAAGAAATTTATGCTACACACAGGTGCTTTCGGACAGGTCTCAAACAATGAGCCTTTTCTCTTTCTTTTTTTGGCAGGTGCATGTAATCCTTATGGTTAGCACTTCCTGCACGCTCCGGCACCAAGCATCATTCCAATCACTTCCCGTAGACTCGCTCAGAAAGTGAGGCACAGAGAGGTTAAATAACTCGCCCACAGACACACAGCCAGAGTGGACAAAATGGGATTCAAATTCAGGCCATCTTCATCATTCCCCCTTCTGCTCATCAAAAATTAATTTTACTGGTCGAGTGCTGTTTCTTTTTAATACTTATTTTAAAAATTCAAAGTACAGGGGTGCCTGGCAGCTCAGTCTGACTTCGGCTCAGGTCATGATCTCACGGTTCACGGGTTTGAACCCCGCGTCGGGCTTTGTGCTGACAGCTCAGAGCCTGGAGCCTGCTTTAGATTCTGTGTCTCCCTCTCTCTCTCTCTCTCTGCCCCTCCCCTGTTCGTGCTCTGTCTCTCTCAAAAATAAATAAACATTAAAAAATTAAAAAAATTTAATGTATAAAAAAGCCCTAGAAACCCCCCATGTATCATGAATGCAAGAGTTGGTGTTACTTCCTTCATAACATATGTACGCAGAAAAGTCCTTGTGTGGTGAGCAGTTCCAATGTTCCATCAGAGTTCACGTGAAGCACTTAGCACATGCAGGGTACACAGCCAGTGCTCAATAAATGCTGGCTTGGCGCTATTTTTATGTTGAGTTCACACAACCATACCTATTTCTCCATTGCCTATTCAGTTTGTACCTGTCTGAATGTTTTGGTCTTGAAACTTGCTTCTAGAATCGTCCCTCCCCACCACCCCTCCTCCCACCCATATGGGGAAAGGGTCCCAACTCAAAAGCCCAAAGGTCTCATACACTACGAAGCTGAACCGGGGAGCACACACTTTCCGTAGACTCACCGCCCCCCAAGAGCTGCTGTGTGGACTGCACAGGGGGCACAGGCCAGAAGGCCTGCTGTATACATTTTGAGAGGCTGAGAGTTCAAATTTTGAAATGAAAAACACCTCCTTTTATTTTTAAAAGTTTTTAGAGTTTTTTTGTTTCTTTTTGAGAGAGCGAGAGACAGTGCGAGCAGGGGAGGGGCAGAGAGAATGAGAGAGAATCCCAAGCAGGATCCACACCCTGCTAGCACAGAGCCAGACGCAGGGCCCGGACTCTTGAGCCATGAGATCATGACCTGAGCTGAAATCGAGAGTCAGATGTGTAACCGATGGAGCCATCCAGGCACCCCCAAAACACCTTAGTTTTAAAAGTTGGCAACCAAGTCAGACTTTTATGGAGCACGGTACGGGCCAATCACACACTTCCGTGGGGCTCCGTGGAGTCCCAGGCTGCCATGTGGACCCCGTACTTCCTGGTTTAAGACCACAGGATTTGGATGCAGTCAGACCTGGGTCTGGGCAAGCTGCTCTGCCTCGGCATTCTGTCACGTGGGTATAAGAACCCCTCCTATACCGGGGTGCTGGAAGTTTCACTGAGAACTTGAGATTTAAGGAGAACTACAGCCCAGCCCCTGGCTCCTAGTAATTGCCTGCTGTGTGCTACCCCCGAGACCTGAGCACACACCTCAGTCAGGCCATGGAGCAAACACTTTACACACATTTAACACAGAGATGCTCACTATTTGAGCACATGTGCACACACACATACAGCTACCAATAAAAATGATGTTCAGGACCTGGAAAATGGTTCTGGGATATTTACAAAATATATAGATACATATATTTATAGACATATGTTTTTTAGGTTTACTTAATTGTTTTGAGAAAGCCGGAGACAGCACAAGCGGGGGAGGGGCAGAGAGAGTGGGAGACAGAGAATCCCAAGCAGGTTCTGCACTGTCAGTGCAGGAGCCCGGTGTGGGGCTTGAACTCATGAAACCATGAAATCATGACCTGAGCCGAAACCAAGAGTCGTATCCCTAACCAACTGGGTAACCAACAGTCACCCAGGTGCTCCTTAAATATATTTTTTACAACGTTTTATTACTTATTTTTGAGAGAGAGAGTGTGGGGGGGGGGTGCAGAGACAGAAGGAAACAAGATCTGAAGTAGGCTCCACGCTGATAGCAGAATCCCATACGGGGCTCAAACTTACCCCCAGATCATGACCTGAGCTGAAGTCAGAGAAAGCTCAACCGATGGAGCCACCCAGGCACCCCATTCTGGGCTATTTTTAAACACGGGAATTAGGAAGGCTGAGAGAGGGATCACGTGGGTGAAATAAATTTTGAGGATATATTATGTGTTTAGCCCAGGGGCAGGCACATCATAAATCACATCATCCATGTACTACCCACTCATTTGCTCCTTCCCCAGAGCGGCTGAGCACCTTGTCCGGGCTGGACACTGTTCTAGACCCCGGGGGGCACAGCGCACACCGGGAGGGGCCCGGGGCTCATGTGTGAATTCGGAGTTGGACAACACGCGTGGAAACAGGCGGTCAGAAGGGACTGGAGATGCTGCTCAGCCAGCGCAGGCCAGGAAGGCCTCCTGGGGGAGGGGACAGTGCGGGCGCGGAGGGTGTGGGCGTCCGGGAGGGAGCGGCCTGCAGGACTGCTTGGTGTCCCGAGTGCAGAGACCCTCCCCGCAAGCAGCCAGCCGGGCCCGCGGCTCTTACCTGCTCCTCCTCTTCCCGCAGGCTGGGCAGGGTGCTGATGGACAGGTTGACGGCAGTGACGGTGACGAAGAGCACCGAGAGGCAGGCGAACACCTTGCCCGGCAGCCCGGAGTGCGGCCTCTCCACCATGTCGCGCAGTCTCCGCATGCAGCGGCCCAGGCGGCCCTCGCCCTCGGCCGCGCCCTCGCTGCCGGGGTCCTCGCTGGACGGCGGCTCGTCGTCGTCCTCCTCCGCCCGCTCCACCACGTCGGCGAACTCCTCGATCTTCTGCAGGTAGCGGCGCTTGCAGCAGCCGTCCAGGCGGTCCTCGGCGACGCCCCAGTACAGCAGCTCCTCCTGGAAGGACAGGGCGCACATCTCCCGCAGCAGGCGGAGCTTGCCGGCCCGCAGGAAGGTCAGGATGGTGCCGAACGCCCCCGGGTGGCGGTCGAAGAAGAACTCGTTGCAGGTCACGTCGTAGTCATCGCACACGTTCAGGATGTCGTCGAAGTTGGTGCAGGCCTTGAGCTGGCCCAGGCGCGTCAGCGGGAACTCCTCGAGCGTGGTCCAGGGCAGCGAGTACTTGATGCCGCCCACGTTGATGATGATCTGCCGCCGGCGGTCGTCGGGCTGGCCGCCCTGGCGGGGCGCGTCCTGGGGCCGGGGCCGCAGGCGCTGCGCGCGGCGGTAGAAGACGCCCTTGAGGGACTGGCCCTGCGGGAAGAAGGCCGGGTGGAAGGAGGCGTCCGAGGCGCAGCTCAGGGCGCTGTAGTCGTAGTCAGAATTGTCTCCCGGTAAGAGGGTCATTTTGGGCCTTCACATCCCCCTCGGGCCTGGGGGGAGAAGGGAGGAGAGACCCTCAGCGACTCCAGAGCCTGGGCAAGCAGTCCCGAGGCTGCAGACATTTGCTGTTAGGGACCGAACTGTGTCCCCCCGGATTCACAGGGGAAGCCCTGAGCCCCGCGGGCCAGCAGTAGGAGGCAGGGCCTGTGGGGGGTGTGTGTGTGTGTGTGTGTGTGTGTGTGTGTGTGTGTGTGTGTGTGGTGGGTGATTAGATTTAGATGAAGTCATGAGGGGCGGATGAGTGCCCTTCTAGGGGGGAGGAAGAGACACCAGAGCTCCCCCTCTCCCCACCTTGCGAGGACACAGTGGGAAAACAGCCCTCTCCAAGCCGGAAGAGAGTCCTCACCAGAAGCCAAGCACACTGGCACCTTGAACCTGGCCTTCCAACCTCCAGAACCGGGAGCCAGGCATGTCTGTTGTTTCCGGCCCCTGCGTGGGTGTTTTGTGACAGCAGCCCAAGCTGACTAAGACATGCACTTACGAGTAAAAAGACCAATAGTGTCATTCAGCCTTTATTGCACACAACGATTCTTCCACACCCCCCTCACTTAGGCCATCAAAACTTACTGAGTGCTCCCGTGGGCCAGGCACTGGTCTAAGCACTGGGGGTTTGCACGGAGTCAGACAGGGTCCCCGCCCCCGAGCCGACATCCCAATGGACTGCCACACGACATCTGTACTATTACCTACCTAATGCTTTGTTTTAAATTAGCCTGGGTTTTTTGTTATCATTGTATTCATGTGGCTTGGAAAGTCAGTTTAGTGTAGACCAGGGGTTCTCGGGCCGATTTTTGTTCCCAGGTAGACGTGTGGCAATGTTTTGATTGTCATGACCGGGGGAGGCCGCTGACATCTAGTTGATATGGGCCAAGGGTGCTGCTCAACATCGTATGATGAGCCGGCCAGACACCACAGCAGAGAATTCTCTGGCCCCCAAAGCGCACGGTGTGAAGGTGGAGAAGCCCTGATGTGGTGGTTCCTCATGGCCTGGGCAAGTAGTACTTAACCTTGACCTGTTTCCATTTCCTCATCTGTACAGTGGGTAAAACCACTTGGCCTACTTCCTAGAATTACTGAGAGGATTCCATGAATGATGTGCATAAGAGCCCCTCATAACAGTGGCTGGCACATAGATACTCAATCATTTTTGTCTATTATTACTGTTTGTGTTTATCTGAAAGGGACACCTTGCTTTGCCTCCATAAGTGGAAAACCTGTATCACTGGCCATAAATAACAGGCAGTGTCCAAAGAAACGCATTAATTATCACAACAGTGTCACAGCTGCTCATGTATCAGCAAACATCATTTTGAGGAGATAGGGGTGAACCGGACAGGCATGCCCACTCCTCCAGGAAAAGTTCCTTGGCTCTTCTGGGTGAATTGAGTCTTCCCACGCCTGTACCTGGGGCATTATCTTTGCCATATCTGTATGCAAGCCTGGCTCCTTTATAAGACGGCTTGCTCTGTGGGGCAAGAACTGGGCTCGATACTCCGCTCCGAATCCCTGCGCCCAGCACTGTAAGAGCTGAAAGGGCTTCCCGAATGAGGCCAACGTGATGAAGGCACTTCTGAGAACCTGAGGTCAAAATATCTGCTCGCACAGGCCCTGTCTTTCCCAACCCTCAAAGCTAACCAAGGCTATGTATTCGTTCATAGCTCATGGGCTGAATTTGGCTCACAAATATTCTGCCTGGCTTGGAGATTTTGAAATGGAGGAATTTTGTGTAAAAATTTATATTCTTGGTTTCTCTTGAAAAAAAAATCAGACACTTGGCAACATTTGGCCTAAATTCCGGCTGAGAAATGACCGCCTCCTGTCGGCAGGGTGTGCATGCTACAATCCACCACAGTCCCCACCCCTCCCTGTTATCTTTCTCACAGCCACTCCCCTTCACTCAGGTCGGTTTCCTTCCTGGCCCCTGTAGGCATTTGAGTTGGAGACCCTAGATGATGGCAACTGAGCTCTCCAGAATTAAGCCGATCCACAGGAAAGTATTAACAGTCTAATACTCTGCTTTTAAAAATCATCATCCTTCCCTCCAGCCCAGTACCCCGTGGAAGCAAGTGGTACCAGCAAAGTCCATCAGTGCCAATGGAAACCCATTGCCAATACCTGAGCGTCAATCTTTGCTACGGACACGTTCAGGGAAAATGCACGAGCGCTCACACGGGTGCACATACACCTGTATGGATGGAAAGAGTTCAGCAGGAGCCGGGCGGAGAGGAGGGGAGTCCATTCGAAAGAGGCTCCCATCCTCACAGAAATTCTTTTACATAAAGCAAATCGTCACTCCACTCATTTGTCTTTGGGGAAAGTGTCACAGATTGGGTGCTGGGAAACTAGGGGACACCTGTGTTTGAAATGAAAATGATTTGATTTTAGAGTGTTGAGAATGTTTCTTAACTTCGCCTAAAATTGGAACCGATCTCCTCAGGCACAGCCTGCCAGAATCCTTCGGGGGAGCGAGAATAATCCCTTTCAGGCACTTCACATTAGCGGTACCGCTTTTCAGCTCTGCTGTCTTCTCTTTGCCACCAAAGACAAGAAGAGAAGCGACATTCTGTTTGGCAAGAGTGGTGGCGGAGGAAAAGGAACATTCATTCCTCTTGTCCTGCAAGCTCTGAAGAGCCCCTGTGAAACCCCCTTGGCTGTAATCACCTCTTCCAGAATGTCTTCTTTCAACCTGTAGCTTTCCCGCCGGCAGAAAGCTCCCCCAATTAGAGATCCCTCGTTTCTTCCTCTCCTGACTCATGTCAGTTGTGAGTCAAAGCCTCAGCGTCCTATGTGGAAAGTTATCCTGTTTAGTGTGGAGAAGGGAACAAGAGCATACTATACAGTATGGAGAAGGAAAAAACCCACTTCGTTTGGTCTGCTAGCACGTGGAAGGCCAGATGCTAGGGTTTGCTAAATGAGGAACGGGTACGCTTCTCCTTGGCCTTTGGTCTTGGGGACACCTCGTCTGATGGGTGTAGGGAGATGGCTCTGCATGCTAGACTCTAGAGTCTCGGACGAAGTCCAGAAATCAAAGAGGCCCCAAAGCCCCGCTTCTGGAAAATACTGCCGCTTTTCACCCAGCCTGACACCCTCCTGAGAAGTTTGGTCTTTTAAAATTTCTCTCCGGTGTTATATCTGTCAGTTCCAGAGCACCGTGGATTTTGGAGATTTTGCCTCTGAGGGGCTGTGGACGGTTGGGAAGAGAGCTGTCCGAGAAAGGGGCTGTGAGGATAAGGATGAGGGGTCCAGGACTGTCATTCTGCACTTACTGCGTGTTGGGCCTGTGACAGGTCTATAGGCAAAGCAAAGACAGACCCAGCCCCTGTCTTAAGGGAGTGGACATTCTAGTGGTGGAGGCGGTCCCTAAGTAAGATCATTTCAGGAAATAGAGCAAGAAAACGACAGCAGCATGAGCTGGAGGGGTCTGGGAGGGCTTCTTGGAGGAGGGAACCTCGGGGCTGAGGTTGGACGGGAAGGGGCGAGGGGGAAAGAGAATGGATTCCAGTGGTGCCATTCACCGAGGAGACGCTAGGTGGCGCCATGATGAGAACGGAGTTAGGGACAGCATTTGCTGGCTGTGGGATGCGGGACAGGAGGGCAGGTGGGCAAAACCGGGAGAGAGAGCAGCGGTGAGGGTGGCTCGCATGGGTGGGTGGATGGACGGAGGGTCGGATGGAGTCAGACCACACCAAAGCTGACCTGAGGATTTTGTGTGTTTGTGTGTGGGGGTGGGTGGGTAGTAGCATCATCAGCCCTGGCTGGGCTGCAGAGGGCGGGAGGACCAGGCTGGCAGAGAAATGGCGAAGCCCAGAGGCTGAGGGGCTCCCCGTGCCCAGCACCCACTTCCCTATCGAAGCCGCACTCCACACCAGGTCTGGTGAGCACAGGTAGACACCATTGGTGGGGCATGTGTAGGCAGAGTAACGCGACCCCACCTAGATGTCCTAATCCTGATCCCTGGAGCCTGTGGATATGTTACATTACACTCGAGGAGGGATCAAGGTTGCCAATCAGCTGCCTTTGAGATGGCAAGATGATCCCAGATTCTCTGGAGGCCCAAGCAATCACGAGGGTCCTTAAAAGATAGAAGAAAGAGGCGGGAAAGTGTGACAGAGGCAATGCGATGTGAGGAAGACGCGACTGGCCTTGAAGACGGAAGGGGCCACAGGCCGAGGACAGCAGGCCGCCTCTAGAAGCTGGTAAAGGCAAGACCTGACTCTCCCCCGGGCCCTCCAGAAAGGAACGCAGCCTTGCCGAGACACCTTTATCTTAGCCCCGAAACGCCCATTTGCAACGTCTGTCTTCCAAAATGTGAGGTAGTTAAGTTTGTGTTGTTTTCAGCCACTCAGTTTGTGGTACTCGGTTACCGTAGGAAAGTAACACACGGGATGTTGAGAAAAACCAGGTCCTACTCCCGCTCTGGGGTCAACCTGCTGACTACTCCAAGCTGGAGCAGAAGAGCTCACTGGCTCTGAAATCAGGAGACCTGGGTTCCAGGCCAGTCACTCTGACCTGGGGGAAGTCAGGCCTCTCAGATTCACTAGCCATATCTGTAAAATGGGGACACGACCAGCTCCGACCTCCTTGACTTACGGTGAGGACTAAGGCAGGTGACCTAGGGTGATGTGCTTGGCCCAGTGCCTGACACACGGTGGACCCTCAAGGGACACCTGCTGTACTGTTAGCTAGAAGGGAGGTCTGTCATCTTTCTCTCCACCAGCCAAGGGTGACTCCTTTCTTGACCCGATCCAGTGGGATCTGAACCCAGCATTTGTCTGACCCCCCAGAGCCCACTGCTGGAGGGAGTACAGTCTGGCACAGTCTCTGGGAAAGCTGTAAGGGGTATTGAGGGAAGTGATGCATGTTGCTGCAGTATGACCCAGGGATCCCAGTCCCGGGTAGATTTCCCAGACCTAGGTCCACAGGGATTGTGGCACACAATACTATCTTAATTGTACTCAGATCCTTGACTCAGGGTCTGCTTCTGGGGAATCTGATCCAAGAGAGGAACAAGGCGCAAGAATGCATGTCCTGCGTTGCCTGTGGTGCTAGATGTCCCTCGGTGTCTATCCCAGGGTGGGGGGTGGGGGTGGGGAGGGATGGACAAGCGAGTCGTGGTAGACTCCTATACATTGCGGAGGAATTAGAAGCATTGAACTAGATGTAGGTTTAGTAACACATTTAGATCTGAAAAGCATGATGCCGAGTGGAAAAGAAACAGAAGTTTATAGCACTATGCTATTTATGTAAATGAACACACACACACACACACACACGTACGTTACATATTTCACAAAGACTCAAGCACATGGAAGGATCTATATCAACCACAGGGAGGATGCCTGGCAGGGCAGGGGGGAGGGGACAAACAGGGCGGCTGGAATGAGGGGAACCATGAACAAGACAGCCTGTGGCATCGGCCAGTGATGAAGAGCGGCATGAAGGTAACACAACTCTGGGAGTTAATCCAGGTAAAGCAAAATGCAGAGCACAAAACCAGCCAAGTCACCAGGTTCTGAATTGCCCCTAGGGCTCAGTGGAGATACAGATTCTTAGGACCATCCCTAGACCTTCTCAGTCAGAATCTCTGAGGTTGGGGAGTAGGAACTGGCATTCTGATTGGCTCCCTTAGAGATTCTCATGTGCGCTCAAGTTCAAGGGAGACCCAAAGAGTGGACGCCTTGAAAACCTGGAGATCACCCCCCTCAGGGGCCAGGGGATGCTAGAGCTGCTCTGGATTTTGGTAGGGAGCCCCCTGGCCAACTTTTCCATCTCTCTGGAGGTTCGGGAAGGCTCTGCGGTACCCAGTAGAAACCCTTCTGGTGTGAGAGAAAACCTTCTGCACTGGGGCCGCCTTGGTCAGATTCCCCTTTGTGAGTCTACAGATCTGCTGAAACTCCCCATGCAACTTCTTTTCCTTCCCCTTGGGAGAGAGATGGTGTGCGCAAGTTATGACAGAGGGCTGAGTACTCATTTCCGAAAATAAAGTCATTTAAACCGTAAGGAGTCCTGAGTGGCTGAGGCTGCTCAGAGCCCATGGGGCCGCTGTGTGGTCAGCGTCTGACTACGAATGGAGGTACGAGACCTGGGGGTGGGGGTAGGAGGGGAGAACGGGATGGGACGAAGGTCCAAGTCCGGCTTGCCTGGCCGCCCCAGCTGCTCCTGCTGATGAGCCTTCGGCCTGAGACAGCCATCTGCACCCACCGAGTCACCGGCCCTCTCTGAGCCGCTTTCCTCCCTATGATGTGGGGAGGAGTGTGCCTACCTCACAGGGCTGTTGTGGGGATCTGGTGAGTGGAGCTCTTCTACGGGAAGTAACAGTGCTGCCCGACTGCTCGCCCCCATGGCCGTGTCCCGTCAAGGTCACGAATGGGTCCCATAAACTGCTGCGCACTGATCCCGACTGCTCAGACGCCTCCCGGCCTTTTTCACAAACCACTGGTCTCTCTTGCCTCTGTTTTCCAGCCCTGTGCCGATCCCTCGGGACGGAGCTGTCTGTCCCTCTTCTGAGTGGGAGGGGGGATGCAGGGAGAGCGCTGAACACTCACAGCGCTGTAAGAACGGCAACCACGGCCACCCTTAATTGCACACTCAGTGCTAGGTGCTGTGCTGAAAGCCTTAATTGAGTGAGTCATGTCAGACATGACCATTAACACCCCCATCTTATAGATGAGGAAATTGAGGCTTTGAGAAATAAAAACTCATGATTCTGGTGACAGAAGTGATGAAGCCAGAATCAATCTTCGCCTATAGGACTCCAAGGCAAACCGTCTGTATTTCACTGCTTCCCTGGATTACTGGTTCCTGGGAGGAGGGAGAGGTCTCCACCACCTGCAGCAAGCTAGGGACTGGATCTCCCATCTCTTATTTTCTATGGACAAGCTTTTGGAAAGTCTTTTGTGGGGGGGGGGGGGAGCAGACAACCGCCCACGGGGGGGGGGAACACATTTATTCCTATTGTATATTTTCGCAACAGCAGAGTTAAGATATCAACCAAACCCTTGATGTTGTCAAAGTCTGAGGTGCCATTTTGGCCTCAGGGCAGGAGAGCTCTCCTGTGGTGTAAACGGGTTCCAGCCAGAGGTGAGGGTGTGGCCTCTGGGCCACACTGCCTGGTTCACCACTTCCTAGCTGTGTGCCCTTAGGAAAAGTGACTGCACCTCTCTGTGCCTGAGTGTTCTCAGCACACTGGGGTAATTATCCCACCTTGTAAGTGCTTGGAGCTGTGTCTGCGCATGTTAGGGCTCTGTGTTTGCTAGAAAGGCTTTTGTGTCGCAAGCCTGGCACCTCCCCTTACATTTCTTTAGAGGACGAATGTGAAGTGGAAAACACCTGTCAGAAGAGGGGACTTCAGCGCTGGCTCTCCTCTCACCTGGCACCCACATCAAGTCATCCACTTGGTTGGACCTCAGTTTCCCCATCTGTAACATAAACTGAAGAGGCAAACCCCTATGGTAGGCACAATAATGGTCCTCCTAAGAGGTCTATGTCCTAACCCTCGGACCCTGAGAATATGTGGCCTTACGTGGCAGAAGAGATTCTGCCGGTGTGACTAATTAAACCCATGATCTTGAGGTGGGGATATGAGCCTGGATTATCTAGGTGGCCCCGCCGTATCACAAAGCATCCTTAAAGAGGGAGGGAGGCAGGAGAGTCAAGTCAGAGAAGTAGATGTGATGACAGAATCAGAGGCCGGAGTGATGTGGGGCCAGGAGACAAGGATGCGGGCAGGTTCTAGAAGCTGGAAAGGGCAGGGAAATGGATTCTCCCCCAGGAGGAACACAGCCCTGCCGACCCCTTGATTTTAGCCCAACGAGGCCCATTTTGGACTTCCGATCCCCCAGTCTGTAAGATACTAAATTTGTGTTGCTTTGAGCGGCTACGTTGGTGGCAAGATGTGGCAGTGGGGACCTAACACAACCTCAAACGCCAACTTGCTAAACGAAAAGCATTTCTGTCCTGAGCAGCTCAGGCTTTCGCTTCTTTTACTCACACCACGATTCTCAACCTGTGCCCTCACCCCAAGATCTCTCCACTCTGTCCTTGCCCTGCCAGTGCGGCTTCATCTGTCAGGGGTCGGGGCTCCTGGCTGGGCTGATTCAGAGGCGGGTCATGCTGCATTAATTCCCAATTAAAGCATTAAAATGGATCCAGCCAGCGGGCTGGCCCAGGTCCCAGCACGCTGGATCTCCTCGAGATGCGGCGCCTGCATGGAGACTCTGTCTGTCTTAGTCACCTGCTGTCCATCCTTGTCACAAGGCAGCCGTGCCGGGCGGATCTCAGTCCTGCTTTCTGAGAGCCCAAGACACTGGTGGGAGTGAAGTATTTGAGGGAGAGCTGGCTCTTCCCTCCATCTCCACCTGCTCCCCAAAAGAAAATGTGCCAGAGTCCCTGCACCCCTCTATAAAAAAGACAGATTGGCCTCCGGAGTCTCCTTATTCTGCTTCTGGCAAAATAACACCCAATGCACATCTGTCTTCCACTGGAAGCTGTTCTGGGATGGAGGCAAAGGTTCTTTTCTATTTGCCTCCTCGCAGCCCCGAACCCCGGGAGCACAGGCATAAGCAGAGGAACAGTCTGGGGGAGCAGCGAGGACCTGGGACAGCAGGCAGGGGACACTGCACACGCAGCCCTTCTGTTCCTTTTCCTTTAATAGGTGTTAAGGCTGCAGTGCCTGTGGCACGGTGTGGCGGGGCAGTGAGGAAGCAGGGAGAGCCTGGCTGTACCAGCCTGCCCTGGGGAGACACAGGTGTGATGCAAAGCCACCACAGGGCAGGGGCAAACCTGAGGCACAATGCAGGTCCTGTCGGTGGCCCACTCACTCTGTGTTCTCATTCTGCCAACCAAATACTGTCTGCTCGATGATAAAAATGGCCAACAGTGATTGAGTGCTCGCAGGCTAGACTTTCCTGCCTCTCCCTTTTTATTCGTCCTATTTAGAGTGGCTTTTCCAGCCACCATTTTCCACCCAGGGACTACATTTCTGGGTTTAACAAACCAGCCAAGAGTGGTTTCCCAGACCCCCTATGTCTTTGGCAACCGGAAATGCTGACTCTTCATCACGGATTTGGAAGAGGGATGTGGAGATAGGACAGCCCAGTGAAGACACTTTTTTGGGGTCCAGGGGGTTAATTTCTAATTTCTGGTTTGAGTGTCTTAGCCCTGCACCCGGGGGGGGATGTTCCCTGGAGGCATCTCTCCAGCCTTTTGCCAGGACCCAGCTGTGTGTCTGATGCAGAGAATTCAAAGTGGCAGTGGGATGGGAGCCTGGCTCCCAGATCCACCCCAACCAGGCTCTGTGGTGCCCCCAGCCTGGGTTCTCAGACCTTGGGACAGGGGTCAAGGCTCCCTTGTTTCCAGCACACGCACAGTTGCCCACAGGTTTGGAGACCTCCTTCCACTGGAATGGACTGCTTTAGGGAATGACCCATAAGGGCAATCCCCAGAGGCCATCCTAGCCTGTCTTTCTAACTCACCGTCCCTCACTCCCCACTCGGCAGGGGCCTCTGCAGAGGTCCAAGACAGAGGACACTGGGGCCAAGCTCAGGTCCGGGAGAACCCCAGAAGTCCACTCAAGAAAGCCAGCGTGCCCGGGCCACCTGTCCCTCCCCTGGCCCCGGCACTGGCCCCAGGTCTCCGGCAATGCCAAACTTCCCCCGAAGACTTGCTCCCCATAGTGGCTCCGACTGCTGTCATGTGTGTGGGTATCAGACACACCCTAGTGAATAAAGCTCTGCTCAGATTCATAGAGGCAGGAGCCCCTCCACCCCCCACCCAATGAATCAGAGCAGCTCCCGCTCCCTCCTGGCACCTCCCCGCTGTGCCTCATCTCAAGGTGTCAGTGAAGGAGGTCAGGTCTCCATGTCTGTCTCATCCTCTGGGTGACTTTGGTGCCTGGCACCCTTTAAGTGCTTAAGAAAATGCTGCCTGAACAGACAACTTTAATGAACGGTCATTGGTGGGAGCCTGCATTCATCAGTGTTAGATCAGGATTTGTCAACCCCCTTCCCCATGATCGGCCTCCCCTACGGAGCTTTTTGAAGACATTTTCTTCCTATCCAAGGAACCTATTCCAGCTTTCCCGCTCCCCTTGAGAATGAGCGCATTACAGGAACCAAGGAAAAGGCCATTCTGCTTCTGCCTATACACAGGGGGGCTGCTGCAGTCAGCTACCCCTGCAGGCTGGGGCCTCCTCACGGCAGGGGCTGGGTCTCAGTCCCTACTTCTCTCCAGGTTGCAAGATGCTTCCACCCTATCCCACCCGCATCCCATCCCTCTCCTTCAGTGTTTTCTCCCCAGCTCAGCGCCTCAACAACTGTTAAGGGAACGAAATAATGCATGGGAGGCACTTGGCTTGGCGAGCTGCGCACAGTAGGTGCTCAACCCAGGTTTGTTCTATTCATGAATGAATGAACTTCTCTCTTTTCCTTTGGCACCCAGACTCCAGTCCGTCCAGGCCGAGCCCCTCCTGGGTATGGAGCCCCTGAGGCTAAGGAGGCGACCACCACTTTTCCTACCAGCAGATGCTAGAGGCTCCAGGGAACACAGCCGTCTTGGGATCCCGAGCGCCAAGCACACAGTGGGCGCTCAATAAAAGCTTGAGTAAATGAATGACTTAGTAAAGCCCATCTGCACTGGTGGAGATGCTGCATTCTGTGCCTAAGGCTGGAGTGAATAAGCGAGTGACGCCCCCTCCCCCCCCCCCACATCACCTCTCCCCAACACTCCCTCCACCCGGGATCCAGAAACCTCCGCCACAGCCAGGATTGCGCCCCTGCCCCGTCACCGCGGCGGAGCACGTCCGGCACTTCGCACCCCGGGGGACCGCTCGGGAAGAACTGAAGCCGGACCCGCACCGTGACGGTGGCGAGCGCGCCCCGCGCCGCCGTCCGCAGCCGCTGCCGGGTCCTCGGTCGCCCCAGCCTCCCAGCCCCGCGACTTTCGGTGCCTCCCCCCCCCGCAGGGGGAGCCCGGGGGTCACGGCCACGTGCCCCCCAGCCCGAGCCGGAGCCCGAGTGTGCCGGCGCGGGGGCCGCCGCGCGCAAAGTTCCCACCTCAAGTTCCCGTCACGGCGTCCCCGCGGCGGAGTTGGCCCGGCCGCGGCCGCGGTCCCCCTGGGCTCGGCCGGCGGGTCCCGGGCGAGGGCGCGAGCAGGGGCCGGGAGCCGCCCGGGGCCGCCTCCCGGAGCCGCGGGCAAACTTCGGCCCCCGGGCCGGCTCGGCTCCCGCACTCGGACCCAGGGCCGCCCCGCCTCCGCCTCCCGGTCCCCGCCGGGCTCCGAGTGCGCCGGGAGCGCCGCGCCGCAGCCGCCGAGGGAGGGAGCGGGGCGGGAGGCGGGACGGAGGGAGGGGACTGCGCGCGGGGCGGGGAGAGTGGGCGCGCGGCGGAGAGCGCGGCGCTGGCCTCGCCCCGCGGCCCGGTTCCGCGGGGGGCCCGCGCCTCGGGTGGGCAGCGCTCCGCCCGCCCCCTGCCGGAGCCCCGCCGGGGCCGCGCGCGCGCGCGCGCGCCCCTCCGCCCCGTGCTCCCCGCCCCCTCCGCCCCGCGCGCGCGCGCCCCCTCCGCCCCGCCGCCCCGCCGCCCTGCGCTCGCCGCCCCTGGGCCGTCCGCGCCCCACCTCCACCCCCCCCCCCGAGGTCGCGCGCCTCGTCACGTGCGTTCCCCCCGCGCCTCGGGCGCCCTGCGGGTCCTGGACCCCTCGCGCTGCTGTCCCAGGGTCTCCACGTGCCACGCAAAGTCCCCGCATGCGCTTCAACCTTCCGGGGGCCACGGGCCGTGCTTTACCGCGAGGTCCCGGGGCACCGTTGCCCTCGGGGCCCTCATGTCACCGCGCGACAGGGGCGGCACGCGCCTGGCGGCGTCAACTTCTTAGGGACGGCACCTGCCGCGCCGGGAGCCTTTCCCTCCTGGTCCGCGTGGCCCGGCCGCCGCCGGCACCCCTGGCCGACGCGGGGCACTCACACCGGGCCCTGGGGTCCCGGGGTCCAGCGCCCAGTGCACAGGCAGCCGGTCAGGAGCGACGCCTCGCTTCGAAATTGGTAGGAGTCGCGCTTTTGCTGGGGGGTTGGGTTGGAAGGCTGTGCCCGAGGGGGCGCCACGGCAGAGCCGCCTCTTAGTGTCGCTGGCCTCCCACCCTCCTTTCCTCTTTAACTTCCAGTCTCTGTGGCCTTTCCCCACCATCAGAGAACAAAGAAAGGCTGTGGAGAAACCCTGATGTGGGCCGGGTCTGAGACCTGGTCCTTAAGCGTGAGTGGCGCCGTGGTGGGGACTACGACTGACAAGGACTTGTCCCCACGAACTCACCTTCTGCTCGGGGAAAGGCCGAGCCAGGAACACCGAGAACGAGCAGGACTGCGGTCTGTGAGAGGGGCGACGAAGAAGCCGGAGCAGGGTGGGGGGTACAGAGCGAGGGGCGAGACCCCTTTAGATTGACCGCTAGGGAGGGGACGTATACACAGCCATGAACAAGGGTAAGGAGACCATCTTTGGAAGATGTGGAAAGAGAGCTTTGCAGCTGGATGAAACCGCAAAGACGACGATCCCGAAGCAGGAAGGAGGGAGGCATATTTGAGGAAGAGCAGGGGCATCGGAGAGGAGTAGCGGGGAGGGTGTGCAGGAGAGGAAGCCTTCCTGGCTGTGTGGGCTTTGGTGCTCAGGTGGTCCCAGGTGGTAGATCGGGTCCCTGCCTTCCCGTCCGGTCTGAAAACTGGCATTTCTATCTCTTTCTCCTTGCGGATTGTTCGTCTCCCCCGCTAGACATCAAGCTCCATCAGGGTTGGGACTGTGTGCTGTCCCTCTAGCATCTTCCACATTGTCAGGCACAGACAGACCAGGCTTCTGAAAGAATCGTTGGGGGAGCACTGAGGACAGTCCTAGGGGGTAGATTTGATCATTCCAGGGAGATACAGGCCTTGTCCAAGAGCACGGGAGGAAGGTGCAGAATAGAAGTGCCCCCCGACCCTGAATTTCTGATTCAGTGGGTTTGGGGTGAGACCCTTCTAATAAATTTTCTGGTCATTCGGATGTTCCTGGCCTGCGGCTTTGAGAACCACTGATGTTGAAGACTTGAAACTCAACCCAGCTGGGTCTGACTTTAAAGCCCACATGATCTGCCAGATCCAGTGGGGCGTCCGGTGAGCTGGACCTTATGAGCACCTCTGGGAGAGGGGTACTGTCCCCGGGGGATGGGCCTATCAGAACACTGTGCACCTGAGTCAGGTGTTGTGGTGACCTGTGGACAGAAGACCCTGAAACACAGGGAGACCATCCCTAAGGACCGTTCTTCCCCTCTCCCCCCTGCCCCCCATCCACCCACATATAGAGACTCACTTTCCGTACCCAGGAGTTAAATTACTGCCTGCTCTTATCCCTGACTTGTGCTAAACTACGTCCAATAAAACTCTTTTAAATCCTTTTAAGGAATTTCCTCTTTGCAGTTCCTCCCTCCCTTTAGAGCCTTCCAGATTTTCAGTTCTTCTCTTCCTATCTTCATCTCCCTCCTGAGAAACATTCCTTCCCAAGCTGTTGTGTGGAAATGCATGTTGGTGATGCCGGTGAAGGTTTTGCGAAAAGATGAACTGCCCCCCCCCCCATCCGAAGCTTGCTGAGCACTTACTAGGTGCCAGGCAGTTCGCTGGGCGATTTGTAGGTGTCTGAGGTGCAAAATGGGTTCTGCCTCCAGCTCGAACACCTGTCTCTTTGGCTCTGCTGGATTAATTAAAAAAAAAAAAAAAAAAAAAGTGAATTAGTTGCCAACCTTTAAAAAGTGGGAGATTTCACCTAACATTTTTTCTTTGGAAACACTGAGCGATCTGGCTGACATCCCTCGTGGGCGTGGTATGCTGGGTCGGGGACACCCCTTTGCCTGTGGTTTGCCTCTTGGCCCATGTCGTCGTGTCATTTGCGGTACCACTGGGCCCCTGGAAGCCTGAGTTACTGACCTCTCATCTTGGCAGATTGTCTAGGGTCACACAGTAAGTGGCAGAGCTGGATCTGAATCCAGGACTGTCTGACCTAAAAGCCCAAGCCTGTCACTGGAAAAAAAAGCTGCTATTAGAGTGGGGGCAGGAGGAGGATGTGGCATCCCTGGCCCAGAGGACATACCTTAAAAGGGAATTACTGTCAGCGGTTTAAGAATATGCTTTCCTTCCCATTCATAACCAACTGTCAGTAAGTCATAAAGTTCTAGGTTGTTTTTCCATGGCATGAAGGGTTACCCAGAGTAGTCCAAGCTTTTTTATCCAACCTCCCCCTTGAGATGGGAGGGCTTAGATTTGCAAGGCTGGCGGTTAGTTAGGAGAGGAGTTTGGAGAGGGAGTGGGGTGGGGATGGAGGGAGCGCCTTCACCACCACCTCCCCCCACCACCTCCCGTCACTCTTCCCCCGGCACTCTGCCTTTGTGAGCCTGGGACACCCCAAGCGAGCTCTGTCCTTGTGCCTGGAGGGATCTGCCCCTAGCTCTCCATATAACCTTTTCCTCCCAGTCTTGGGTCTCAGTCATCCCCTTGGGACCTACTGGCACAGATCAGGGCACAGGGGGTGAGGTTGAGGCGGACAGGGGCACGGCTGTATTTAAATCTTTATTTTAAAAGTTAATATTTTGTTCATCATGGGTTTGTTTTGTACTAATTTTGATTAGAAAATATTAGTGTGTCAAACGTTATTTATCTTGAATGCTAAGCTTTTTAGTGCCTCCTTAAATCCTGCACCCCCAGCGGGGGCCTCGGCTCTGCTCCTGCTCCAGGGTGCTCTGGACCAGCAGTCAGGAGACCTGGGTTCTGGTTCTGGTTCTGCTACTAGACGTGTTCTGTGAGTGGACACAAGTCCCCTCGGTGGCCCGAGCCTGTCAGCTATTACATCTGTCCGGGGAAGGGGTTATACCTGCTTTTAGTTCTAGAGCGATCCGAGACACCCAGCATTGCTCTGATGGGTTGTGCATTGTGCCCCTCTCCTGGGGGCTTTGGGACTGTTTTAGGCCTTGGCGACTCTGGTCATTATGGGATGTCACCGTCCTTTCCTGGGTACCCCAAGTGAGGTGTTCCTCCGTGCAAACACCCAGTCTTCATGGCTGCTGTGAGCGATCAGTGTTGATTTTCTTGTTCATTTTTCTGGCCCTGGGGGAACTTTCCTGTTTTGGAAGTGTGATCACACACCCTATTCTTTGAGGTCTTGCCTTTTGTTCTTTGGTTTCATTCATTGGACCACGTGACACACATTCATTAAGGACCTTCTATAGGTCAAGCACTGATCAAGCACTGGGGATACAAAAGGCACATTTCCAGCCCCAGAAGAGCGTTTGTTGTAGTGAGGGAGACTGCACGAAGGCCGATCCGATCCGTGTGCCGTGAGAAGTCTGCCTGGGGTAGAGGACTTCCGGCCAAGTTAGGGCCGCGCTGAGAGAACTGTGCGTTGTCCTTTCCCCTGGGAGGACCCTGCGTCCTCGGTTGTGATGCAGATGCCATCAGCCCAGAGCAGAGTATGGTCACCTTCCTGATAGAATCTCCTGGAGAGAGTGCTGCAGTGGTACAGTTTGGATCCACATTTGAATGGGCAGAGCTCCAAGTTAGACTTTCCAGTTTCTTCTCACTCCCCTTCTCCATCCAGTGCCTCCTCTGGATTGTGGTTGGTTCCTTGGTTTTTCCTAGTCCTGACAGCCCTCGCAGCCCGTCTCAAAGCCCACCTCTTCCTTTGGCTTTCCTCCACTGCCCCAGCCCTCAGGGGACTCTCTCACACTCTGGTCCAAAGCCTTTACCAACTAATAGGCCTGCTGCCTGGAGCTTAATTAAGATCTGTCTAGAGTTCCTTGTTGCAACGGTGCCTTGTTCCTTGCCTGGCAGTCAGTGACAGCTGGGAGGGCTGTGTCCCCTCAACTCCGAGGATGCAAACAGATGCGGCTTGCTAGGGCTTCCGTGTTTCAAAAATAATGAGTTATGTGCCAGCATTTGTAAATCAGGAGATCTCACCCAAAAATCTGGGTTTCTGGCTTCCCTTGAAAACTTAGAAGATGTGCCAACCCCACACCTTATATTCCTCCCTGGCAAAAATTGGCTAGAGCTGGTAGCAGCTTTTTCCTTTAGACGGAGCTTGGGTTCTCCAGTTTGCCACAGTCCGCACTATTCCTTCATGTCTAACGGGGGGGGGGGTTCCCTTTATTCATCCTCTTCACTCTCCTGCCCCCCCATAGGCTTTGAGATTTTAACCCCTGCTTTCAGCTTTTTTCTTCAAAAGGAGAGACAGCTCATCAGAGCGTTATGTACTGGCAGATGCTTCGCAAGACTCAGAGGGAGTCTGGCCATGATTACTGGAGATTTGCTGGGTAGACGGAGGAGGGGAAAGTCAGGAGGGTGCTTGCTATAAATCCAGTCCATAGATTCTTAGGATCGATGAACTCACATTGGTGTTTGGACTTGGCTGGTACTTTTTTGCTTTACCTGTACATGTGGAGAGATAGTTAATGTGAAAATAAAACAGTAAAAGCATTAAAATGAGGTTACTGAGAGCACACTGTTCTCAGATTTTTACATTTAGTTTTCATCGTCCGTGGGCAGTATTGTTTTTTAAATTTTTAAGTTTATTTATTTTTGAGAGAGAAGGAGAGAGTGAGCACGAGTGAGGGAGGGGCAGAGAGAGAGGAGGAGAGAGGATCCCAGGCACGATTCACACTGTCAGCACAGAGCCAGGAGAACAACACTTGATCAGGGTTTTGTTGTTGTTGTTTTTTTAATGTTTATTATTTTTGAGAAAAAGAGAGAGTGGGAAGGGGCAGAGGGAGAGGGAAAGAATCCCAAGCAGGCTTTGTGCTGTCGACGCGGAGCCTGACATAGGGCTCAAACTCACAAACTGTGAGATCATGACCTGAGCTGAAATCAAGAGTCGGATGCTTGACCAACCGAGCCCCCCCAGGCGCCCCCCCACCCCCGCTTTGCAGGCAGTATTATTATTTTCCCCATTTTCGAGACAGGGGAACAGAGACCCGGGTTAGTTACTTGCTCAGGATTGCACGGCCAGGAAACCTGAAGCTTGTGATTGTGACGTAGCCAGAATGTCCCCTTCATTTTGGCACAGTTGGAGGCACCGGTAGATGATGGGCTCATTATTGTTTTCGCTGGGGTGGTCTCCCTCCTGTCTCCCTCCTGTCAGGTGGGGCGCGTTCTTTCCTTGGCACAGGGTTGAAGTTAGCCAGCCCGCGAGCCTGTTACTGCAGGCTGTTAGATCCGGAGACACGCAGGGGCGAAAGCCTTTGGCAAGGGGAGCATAGGGTGGGGAGGGGGGAGGCAAGAAAGCAGTGGCCCCACCAGCCCGGGCCCGGTCCCCTTAGACGGCCCATGGATCCTGCAGGCACAGGGACCACCATCCAGCCTTTGGGCATGAGCTCATTTCCCGTGTCCCCACGTCTGAGGTCAGCGCCCTGTTGAGCATCCATCCGTCTTGCTGCAGTGGAAGATTTTAGTACTCTTGTCGTTACTTTGCATTGCTTCTGGGCTGCGTTCCCTCTTATTTCATTTTCCTCTGAAATCCTGAGCTCACCCTCCTCAGCAGCTGACGGGACCATTTATTTCCAAGGCTGCAGCCGGTCGGAGGGCTGCTGACAGCTAAGCGGAGCCCTCTGGGTTTTTGCCACCCTGTTTTGTTCCCGCAGACAGGGACGGGAGATAGGAGAACATCTTCATTTTGTAGCAGCAAAGCTGTCAGAGCTTTGGAGTCTCAGCTCTATCTCCTGTGTCGCAAAGGGCGCTGCCTTGGCGGACTCCGTCCCTTGGTCTTCTGCCCTTTGGGACTCAAAACCTTAAGAGAGTGCAGCCTGTGCTTTGCAAGTGTGCTGTCAAGTGCTCCTGGAGCTCAGAGAGGGTGAGAGATGTGTGGGGTTTGCACAGCAAATGAGTGGCAGAGCACAGGGAACAGCTCCGGCCCCAGCCCTTTTGCCTTGTATCAGCCTCTGCCTCTCCAGGGTCTCAGAAGGCCGAGCTCCCAGGGGACACCCCCCCCCCCAGACTAACCACCTGGCATGCTTTTCTGCCAGCTCTTTATGAAGCCTGCTCCTCCCAATCTGGTCTCAGCTCAGATGCTCCCTCCTCAGAGAGGCCGCCCCTGATGCCTCCATCTGAAGCCCCCCCCCCATCACATTCTCTCACATCTTCCATGTTCTTCTTCTCAGAGCTCTGATCAGTGCCTGAAATGGTCCCTATCAGAGTTTAACTTTCGTTTTTATTATCTCTTCCAGCAGAATGCAAGCTTCATGGGGGCAGGACTACATCTGTCTTATTCACCGTTCTCTCTCAAGCACCTGGCCCACAAGAGAGCTCCACAACTCTGTTTGGGTTGAAGGAATAAACCTAGCCAAGGTGGATTTGGGGGGGACTTCAAACGGTCCTTAAACAAGGAAACAGTTTTCAGGAAGCAATGAAAAAGTAAACATCTGCAGAGTCACCTTCATTTGCTTCAGGGAGGATTTGATTTGGGGGAACAAAGTCCACTCTTAAAAACACTTCAGGGGGGGCGCCTGGGTGGCTCAGTCGGTTGAGCGTCTGACTTCAGCTCAGGTCACGATCTCGCAGTCTGTGAGTTCGAGCCCCGCGTCAGGCTCTGGGTTGACAGCTCAGAGCCTGGAGCCTGCTTCCAATTCTGTGTCTCCCTCTCTCTCTGCCCCTCCCCCGTTCATGCTCTGTCTCTCTCTGTCTCAAAAATAAATAAACGTTTAAAAAAAAAAAACACTTCAGGGGCACCCGGGTGACTCAGTTAGTTAAGCGTCCGACTTTGGCCTCAGGTCATGATCTCACGGTTCACGAGTTCGAGCCCCACGATGGGCTCTGTGCCGACAGCTTGGAGCCTGGAGCCTGCTTCTGATTCTGTGTCTCCCTCTCTCTCTGCCCCTCCCCTGTTCATGCTCTGTCTCTCTCTCTCTCCCAAAAATAAAAACATTAAAAAAAAAACTTAAAAAAAGGCTTCGAGGCCATCCATCTAGCCACCCATTTATTGGTGCATTTGATGCCATTTTGCTAAGTGCTGGGTCCAGGCCATGCTCTGTGCAAGGTGCTGGCCATGCACAGATGAGAGGCTGGGGTTCTTCGGGAATCTTCTCAAATGGCCTTAAATACAAAGGAGAATCCATTGGGTCACATGGTTGAAAAGTCTAGGGGTTGGTCTGCTTGATTCCAAAGCCCCTATTCTTTAAAAACTACTTAAAAGTATTAATGTATAGTTTATATATAGTGAAATGCCCAGATCTTAAGTGGGTGGTTTGATCCATTTTGACAAATGAATGCACCTGTGTAATAACTCACATACCTATCACAGAAAAGAACCTCTCCATTACCCCAGAAAGTTCCCTCAGGCCCCTTTCCAGGCAAGCCCTGCCGTCCCATAGATAAGCTTTGTGTCCTCTGGAATTTCACGGGAATGGAACCATATGGAAGGGACCCTTTTGAGCCTGCCTTCCTTTGCTTAGCATAGAGTTTGGTGTTGAGCAGCCATGTTGTTGCAAATGTCAGTTCGTTCCCTACTCCTGCTGAGTAGTGTCCCATTGTACAGACACACCCCGTTTTGCTTTTCCATCCGTCTGTTGATGGGCACTTGGATTGTTTCCAGTTATGGGCGACGTGACTAAAGCTGCTGCGAACATTCATGTGTGAGTCTTTTTGTGAACATGCGCACTCGTTTTTATTGAATTCCTAGGAGTGAACTTGCTGGATGTAAGTGAAACAAAAATCCCATATCCTCCACGGCAAAGATGTACCACTTCCCTGTGCTGGAGTCTTCTGTCTGGAGGTATGACTTACGACTAGTTGTGAACTGCGTGAGGGCACAGACCATTGGCGTTTGAAGCACTGTGTTTAGCAGCTCGTCCATACCCAGCATCAATGGGAGGTGGAGGGCAGAATCTGTTTGGATCGATAGTTGTTTGGAGACAATTCTCGAGGGGGGGTTTTGCATTTCTGCACATCTTGGAAGGAGAGGCGCTAACTGCCTTCCTCCCAGACTCTATTTTAGATGTTGTTTGTGCAGTGAATAGCTCTGGAAGATAGAGATAGTATCTTTCTCCAGAGCAGAGGGTAGACATGTTTCCTGTCCATTATGAAAGATTCGAGTTTCCGAATATCATTCAGACCAAAAAAGGAAGGACATTCTGACACCGCCACAACATGCACGAACCTTGAAGATGTTATGCTACGTGAAACAAGCCAGTCACAAAAAAGATAATGTATGGTTCCACTTCTAGGAGGTCTCTAGGGTAGTCCCATTTAGAGAGACGAAAGTAGAAGGATAGTCACCAGAGGGTGGGGGAAGGGCAAATGGGGAATTGTTGTTTAATGGGTATGGTGTTTCAGTTTCGAAAGAAGGAAAAGCTCTGGAAATCTCTTGAACAACGAGAAACTACTTAACCCTACAGAATTGTATACTTAGAAATGGCTAAGACGATAAAATGTATGTTATGTGTATGTATTGCACACACACACACACACACGCACGCACGCACACATGCACACACACGGATTTGGGTTTCCTAAGCTCAGAGTTCCTATCCTATAAGGTAACTCATTGCATGTCTTTGCACTGCTGTGTGGGAACTAGAACTTGGGGGACTGGAGCAGGAAAATGCTGATACTCTTGTTACTGCTGTGTTGTGAACGGTCTCTTATCTCTGACCCAGGGGTCTCGTGTCTTCTGCCAGCAGTCATAAAACTGGTAAGCTAACTTGCTGGCTGCCAAGTAGGGTAAATCTCAGACTCCTCATAGTTCTTGACAAAAGCAATCTCTAGTTTTTCCTTGCAGCACTTTTTACAACTGTAGTTAAATTTGTATCTTTAAGTACTTGTCTGCCTCTGACAAGTGAACTGAACTCTACGCTGTCTTGTTCAGAGCTTTGTTCCCAGGGTCTCACACAGTGCACTTGGCACATGGGAAATGCTCAATAAATATTTGTAGAGCGAATGACTGGATGGCTGGATGAATGAATGCTTGTTGCCTTGATCCCCCTGTCTCTTCTTCAAAGAGAGCACTTCTGGAATGGGTGGCCTGGCTTACTCTCCCAGCTCCTTGGAGGCAAGCTCCTGAGGGAGCCATTTCTGCTTTGGGCCAGGCTGGCTCTCGTCTTCCCCACCCCCTCCCCTGAGCTACCGAGGGCACTTCACAGGCAGGAAGGGCCCACTTCTCTCCGTCTGCCAGCTGTTGGCTTGTAGTGGTCAAGTACCACTCTCTCCACTTTACAGAAGAGGAAGCAGGCTCACAGAGGTAGAGGCCTCGTGTAACTCTTGCCCTGGGTTTGACCATTCACTGTCCAGTCTCAGGGGGGTCCAGGTGCTGGGACTTTTGTTCCCATAGGACCACCAGTGACCTTCTGGACATCAAGAGGGTGGGATGGGGGTGGAATGGAGAAATGTCTCGGACTGTTGACAAGAAGGTTGACCTGCAGCAGCTCAGTTAGCACTCGACAGGGTCCTTGGGGACCTCTGAGCGACTGCCAGTGGAAGGCCCTGGGCTGGCTCTGTACAGCTCACGAGCTCACCTCACTGGCAGCGGCCAGTCTGCAGGGGTGGACTTGACTTCCTGGGCTCTCTTGATGCCGACTTGGATTGTGTTCTTGCTCCTTCCAGGTCTGGTCACTTCAGACTCCCAGGCTAGTCGAATCTCCTCCAGCTGCCCCGGGATGGCCGTCTCTGGCAATTTCTTTGTTCTCTTTCCATAACATTATCATGGAGTACATTTTATACCTCGCTTCCCTCGGGGCCTCCCATTTATTTTCAAGAGCTTCCTTTTGAAGTAAGAAAAAAAAATAAAAACAAAGGAAGCTTATCAATTTCTCCTTTCTATGGAAACAGTTTTTATTCTCTTCCCCATAATGGGGATCCCTCTGACTTACTGGGGCAGAATCTCCATGGGAAGGGTGTGCAGAGAAGGCAACCAGAATATAAATACTCATATTTAAGATAGGTCACTGTGGCACTTGGGAATTGTGGGATAGGTCCGGGGCCGAATCGGGCCTTCCAGGTTCCATCCCTGGTCAAGTCTGTGTGTATCTAATAGGCGCCTCCCGTGTGCCAAATGGTTTGTTGAGTTGTGGACCTTGAGTGCTTAAAAGATATACTTTCTTCTCAGTGGTAAAGCTGTGGTTCTTGTGGTTCTGGGCTGGAATGAAAGGTCTTCTGGAGAAGAAAAGTTAGCCGTCGCCACTAGGAGTAGTTAGCATGGCCATTGACCCACCCATCCATCTTTGAACAAACACTTACTGGTCACCTGCTATGTGCCAAGTCTGCGGGATTGTGGGGATATGGCTTTGGCCATGACAAATAAGGTCTCTGTCTTCCTGCACTTCAAATATTAAACAAGTAAACAAGTCCGTATGTAATGACAGATCACGATAAAGGAAGGGTGGAAAAGTGGCACAGGTGAGGGCTTAAGAGCGGCGTGGGCAGCTCTGGGAAAGTGTTGTCCAGGGCTAAGTATGCCCCGCCCACTCAGCAGTGGCTTCTTGAAGGGCTTAGAGCCGAGTCTCCAGTGCTGTGTCCATGTTGCATGTCCCTGGTGTTCTTTTTCTGCTAGTGAGGGACTCCCTGTGCTGAGGCATCATTACCCTCACCCCATTCTCTTTGGCTCCTGCCCAGCTCACGCTCCCCCACATCCAGTCCCTCAGCCGGGTCCATCGATACCCCCTCGTGCCCTGGACCACCCCTTGTGTGTCTGCTCCAGCCACTCCTGCTCCAAAACACCAGGCATCTGGAAAGTTCTTCCCTAAGATACCCACGTGGCTTGGTCGTTCGCTCAGGTCTTTGCTCAAATGTCACGTTCTTGGTGAAGTCTTTCCTGGTCTCCCAGTTAAAAATTCTGACAACTCCACCCCAACTCCAGACCTCTCCATCTTCTATCCTGTGTTCCGTTTCTCCTTAGCTTTTTGTCATCATGTGATATGTGTATTTTGATTAGCTGTTGTTACCCTTAGGTCAGAAGCGATGAGAGGAGAGGGCAGTTACTGAATCCAGAGGGAGAGCACTGTGGGAACAGAGAGAGCTGTGCTGTATGGACCAGTGATCCTCCAGTGAGGGACCCAGGCAGCCTGATGTAATTCTGCTGCCTTCCTCACTCTGATCTTGCTGAGGCTCCCCCTTGGTCAGCCCAATGAGAAGATGGGGACAGGAGCACATCAGCCTCCAAGGGCATGGAGAAGCTGGGACAGTGATGCAGAGGGGAGTGGCCTTCAAACTCTTGTTTGGAGCCCCAGGGCTTTGCGAAAGAGTTTTGGGGACATCACAGTGGGCAGAGGGGTGACCCAGAGGACTTGACTTTAACTGGCCACCAACATTCCCCCCAGTATGTGCGTGGTGGAGAGAAGACAGAGAATTACAAGGCCTGAATTTGAACTTCAGCTCTCCCAGTAAGCAGGTATGTGACTTTGGACAAGTCATGGCGTCCTCTAAGTCCAGACACTCATCTGTTAAATGCAGCTCAAACTCCCTGCTCTGCCTCCCTTTCTGGATGGTTGTGATGATTCAATGTGGTTCAGGATGTGGGAGTGCTTTGCAAATGGCAGAATCTTGGACAGAATTGGTTGTTTTAATCTCAGCTGCCAGTGCATGCTTCCATTGTTGACTCAAAAATTCCAAGTCTAGATACAAAATGTGTTACTGGTCACCATGAGGACCTGGGAGTGACAGGTGTTTTCAGCCCAATGAATCCACTGATTTTTCTGATGAAAAAATCCACAAACTTTGTAAGACTCCAGGTGTTGGTAGCAGTGTTGTTACCCATCAGTATGCAAGATACCCAGCTTTTCCTGGGGGTCTACAGACAAGATCTGGATCCCAGCTTGATAAATGCTTCAGACAGTAACTGGTTCTCAACCTTGGTTTCTCCCTCACTCTAGCCATAAGGAGCACCTCTCTGGGGGTGAGGGAGGACGGCAGGGTGGTGGGCAGGGCTGTGTGCTCCTTACAAAGCTGCAGGAAGAGTGAGGGGAAACTGTAATCCTCCCTTCTTTGTTTGGGGGCCCACGGGCCATTCAGTAGCAGGGAGGAGACCCCCCCCCCCCGGCCCCCCGCCACCCGCCCATGGCCAGAGCCCTGTGGTCCCAGCTCCATGGATAGCAAGAACATTGCCTATGGTTGCCAAGGCACTGAGCTGCAGAGGGCATGTCTCTTTAGCAGTCTGGGCCACCAGCCCAGCGTGAAGTTGGCTAGTGGGCGTGACGCGGCTAATTGCTGTGATTTGGCATCCAGTACCGAGTACAGCACACTGTGGGAAGTGCCAGGGTTAGGGGCGGTTCTCAGCCAGCCACCGCTGCCTGCTGCCGGTCTCCAGCTCTGATAACAAGTCAGAACCCTGTTCGTTATTGGGGGCGGGGAAAGAGGCCCTCGTTTTCTCCGCTTGGCAGCTTTGAATACATTCTCATTTCCTGCCATGGGGTCCTGTCTCTCAGCGGCCCGGTCTGCCTCCTCCTTATTCCATACTTTCGGACAAGTTGCTTCCTTTTCTGGGCCTCGGTTTGCCCATTAGTCAAAGGAGGAACTTGTACTCGAGATGAGATGTTTCTTTCAATTTGACTATGTTGTGTTTCTAGGCAGGGTTTCTCAGCCTGGCACTCTTGGCATTTGGGGCAGGATCATTCTTGTCATTGGGGGGGGGGGCGTCTTGTCCTGTGCATTGGAGGGTGTTTAGCAGCATCCCTGGCCTCTAGCCGCTAGATGATGGAGGCACCCGTCCCAAAAGCCGTGACCGACAAAAACCACTCCGATAAAAATAATGATGAAAATTCCCCAGAGAGCAAACTTGTGCCCATTTGAGAACTAGTGATTCAGGGTAGAGGCTGAAGCTTTTGTAGCTTGTGGGAAATACTTCCCCTGGGTGTTACTCTGGAGGGTAACTTATTATCATTATTAGTCCTTGTATACATATCTATCTGTATCTATCCATCGATCGATCATCTATGTACCAGACACTGGGAATATAAAACTGAATAAGGCACGCCTGTCCCTGCCCACACAGAGCCCATATTCTAGATAGGGCTTGGGGAGAGAGAGACGATATTCATGTAACCGCGTGAAGTGATGATCCAATTTCAAATAGCACCTTGATAAAACAGGTGGGCCCAATGGGACCATAGGGGTCCTTATAAGAGGGAGGCAGGAGTGTCAGAGAGGAAATGTGATCATACAAGCAAAGCTCAGAGAGGAGACAGGGTGCCACATTGCTGGCTTCGAAGATGGAGATCGGGCTGCCAGTCAGGGGATACAGGCAGCCTCCAGAGGCTGGCAAAGTCTAGGAGCCCATCTGCCCTGGAGCCTCCAGGAGGAACACAGCCCTGTTAGTACCTTAATTTTACCCAGTGAGACCCATTTTGGACTTTTAGCCTCCAGAATTGTAAGAGAAACATTTGTGTTTTAAGCCCCTATACACTCGTGGAAATTTGTTATAGCACCCCTGGGAAAGTCAAATGTTTCCCCAAACTGGGTCTAGCATTTATTCCTGCTATCTCCTCTCTATTCTATCGTTCCATTGTAATATTTTTTTTAAAGAAAAATGATTATTCATTTTTGAGAGAGAAAGAACATAAGCAGGGGAGGGGCAGAGAGAGAGAGGAACACAGGATTCAAAGCGGGCTCTGGGCTGATATTCGAGAGCCCAAGGCAGGGCTCGAACTCACAAACCATGAGATCATGACCTGAACAGAAGTCAGACATTCAACTGACTGAGTCACCCAGGCACCCCCGCCCCCACCCCCGCCCCCTTTATAATCTTTAAAGTCTATTTATGGCTTATAAACATGATCTTTTAAAAACATGATCAAATATGTGTATTATCAACCATAAACATATAGCCAAATGCATATATATTTGTGTCCTTAGATTGATAGCGTTTTATACGTGGTCTTTTTCTTGCTTCTTTCACTCAACCGTATATCATAGAGCTCACTCCACGGCAGCAGGTAGAGATACTCCTCATTCTCTTTACTGCTGTATAGAATTCCATTGTGTGACAGCTCCATTTTTTATTTATCATTCTCCTTTTGATGAACATTGGGTTGCTTCTAGATTTTTGCTCCTGTAAATAGTACTGCAGGGCATATGTCTTCTCTTGCTTTTGCCAGTGTATCTTGGGGATAGATTCTGAAATCAAAGAGTAAGTGATATGTAATTTTGTAGATATGGTCAGTGTCCTTCCATAAGGTTATAACATTTTGGGGTTTTGTTTTGCTTTTGTTTTTTAAAATGTTTTATTTATTTTTGAGAGAGAGAGCGAGCAGGGCAGGGGCAGAGAGAGAGGGGGACAGAGGATCTGAAGTGAGCTCTGCACTGACAGCAGAGAAGCCAATGTGGGGCTCGAACTCACGACCGTGAGATCATGACCTAAGCTGAAGTCAGATGCTTAGCTGACTGAGCTGCCCAGCCGCCCAGGCGCATCACCGCCTACAATGATCAAGAGAGCTGGCTTCCCCCAAACTCGGTCAAAAACATATGTTTTTTCAGATCTTTGGACTTTAGCGAATCTGATAGGGAGAGGTGGGTTAAGAGTGTGGTTTTCATTTACATTTTTCTTATTGTAAGTGAGGTTGAGCATCTTTTTTGTATGGTTCATAGACATTCGCATATGTTTTTCGTGAATTGGTCAATAACATTTGTAATGAAGAAGCCGAATGGATGAATGAATGAGCGAATGACTGAATAGATCAGAATTTCCAGGAAGAAGATGAACTGTATGAGGCAGGGCTATCAGCCTCCTGTTTCTTGGTTTCCCAGCCACTATCCCTCCTTCTGATGCCCAGCCCCATGCCGGGCACCCCACTGGTGCTTGGTAAACTTTATCATGCTGCAGTGTGGTATCTGAGAGCATTTCCTTTATTTTTTATTTTTTTAAATTTACATCCAAGTTAGTTAGCATATAGTGCAACAATGATTTCAGGAGTAGATTCCTTAATGCCCCTTACCCATTTAGCCCATCCCCCCTCCCAGAACACCTCCAGCAACCCTCTATTTGTTCTCCATATTTAAGAGTCTTTTATGTTTTGTCCCCCTCCCTGTTTTTATATTATTTTTGCTTCCCTTCCCTTGTGTTCATCTGTTTTGTCTTGTAAAGTCCTCATATGAGTGAAGTCATATGATTTTTGTCTTTCTCTGACTAATTTCACTTAGCCTAATACCCTCCAGTTCCATCCACATAGTTGCAAATGGCAAGATTTCATTCCCTTTGATTGCCGAGTAATACTCCATGGTATATATATACCACATCTTCTTTCTCCATTCATCCATCGATGGACATTGGGGCTCTTTCCATACTTTGGCTATTGTCGATAGTGCTGCTATAAACATGGGGGTGCACGTGCCCCTTCGAAACAGCACACCTGTATCCCGAGGATAAATGCCTAGTAGTGCGATTGCTGGGTCGTAGGGTAGTTCTATTTTTAATTTTCTGAGGAACCTCCATACTGTTTTCCAGAGTGGCTGCACCAGCTTGCATTCCCACCAATAGTGCAAAAGAGATCCTCTTTCTCCGCATCCTCGCCAACATCTGTTGTTGCCTCAGTTGTTAATGAGCCATTCTGACAGGTGTCAGGTCGTCTCTCATTGTGGTTTTGATTTGTCTTTCCCTGATGATGAGGGATGTGGAGCATTTTGTCATGTGTGGGTTGGCCATCTGGATGTCTTCTTTGGAGAAGTGTCTGTTCATGTCTTTTGCCCATTTCTTCACTGGATTATTTGTTTTTTGGTTGTTGAACATTTCCTTTCACTAAAGGTAACAGCAAGAGCGGGCTTGTGAATATGAGCAATTGACAAACCGAGAGTTCCGCCGACTCTCGGGTTGGGAAGCTGAGTGACAGACGCAGGTTGGGACGGACACTCCCAGGACACATCTGCAGCAGCCACAGCCACAGCCTCAGCCGAGACCCACCCCTGCCTGCAAACCGCCTGGCGATTCCTCTACCTGTTCCGTACCCACCAGCCCGATCCAAGTCTTGGCGTTCAGGAATCAGAGTTATTGGAAAGGATAAGAGCCCAGAGGGAGTGAGCCGTGGCTGAAAGATGGCTGGCTTTGAGCCTGGGAGTCCCGGCTTTGGATCCTGGCTGTGCCGCTCACTTAGGACTTGGGTGAGTCATTTCATCTGCCGCGTGTGTCTCAGATGCTTTGTGCAAAATGAGGATACTTGTATCTTTAGTGTCGTTTGTGAAATATGTTTGTGAAGTGTATCGCTAGCAGCTATGGTTATGCCAATAAGCGTTTCCAGTTCCTGCATTCCTGGTATAAGAGAGGCCTGATGCTGTGTGGTTTTAACGTGCCGTCCCACGTATCCCTCACAGAAGCCCGATGACGTAATGCCGTTATCACCGTTCTCGCTCAAATGAGGAAACTGAGGGACAACGTCTCAGGCCTCCCAAGTGGCAGAGGCAGAGAACGAACCCAGGCCAACTGCCTCGCAAGCCAAGGTGCTCACCTGCCCTGCTTTCCGTAGCTAATCGTGCAGACCATATGCCGGGCCTCACCCAGAGGCCAGCCAACCAGACCTGGCCACTCGAAGGCCTTTGCCCTTGGTGGCGGGAGGTCTTCCAGACTGGCTGTGTAGTTGGCAGGGTCCAGTGCAAATTCAAAATGCAGGGTCCTTGTTAAAAAAACATGAAGAACTTTGAGATGGCAAGAGCAGAGCCTTCAAGCCCCTCTCAACATGGGGCCCCCAGGCTGTCTGTCCACACAGCCGGCCCCGTGCTCCTGACTGGGCTGTGCCTCCCTGCCCGCTCCTGGGTTCCCTCTGGATGCCTTGCCAGCCCCCTCCCTTCTCTGAAGACCCAAATGAAACCTTGAGATTTGCTAAGCAGCCCCCAGTGTGAACCCTGGCTGCACTTAGCTCCACAAGGGACATGCCTGGGTCTGCATAAAATGGTTCCATGTGACTCAGTCTGGCCAAGAACTCCCAACATGCCTGGGTGAGATCAGGAAAGTCTCCGTGGGCAGGTTCCTCACATTCCCTCTCCAGCACTACAACCTAAGAAAGTATAATCGTAACTATATTAGTTATTAGTTATAGTAATACTACTAATAATTATTATTGTGCCCGTCAACAATAATTTACTCTGCATTCAACATTCACATTCACTTAACTTTTGCAGGTTATATATAGACTTCCTGAAAAAAAAATCAATGTTACTGAGCCAGCCTGTTTACGTGCAGAGTTATAAACTGTCTTCTCTTTCTTGTTCTAGAAGACTCCTAATGCTACCGTTTCCTCCTAACTTCAGCACAAGATTCCAACACTTTTCAAATGGTTGACAAAAAGGAAGAACGCCCCTCTCATCTATCACCCAACACACACGGAACAATTACATCATTATACATTTTTTTTTTTTTTAGCATTTATTCATTTTTTGAGAGACAAGAGACAGAACGCAAGTGGGGGAGGGGCACAGAGAAAGAGAGGGAGGCACGGAATCCAAAGCAGGCTCCAGGCTCTGAGCTGTCAGCACAGAGCCTGATGTGGGGCTTGAACTCATGAACTGAGAGATCATGACCTGAGCCGAAGTCGGACGCTCAACCGACTGAGCCACCCAGGCGCCCCTTAATTACATCATCATAAATACAGTCCTGTAGTATAACATTTACAGCTGAGACTTGTGCTCACACAGGCCTGTGTCAGTCGTCCTGACTGTGTGTGGATTCATGATTTGGGACCCTGGTCCAAGTCACCTGAGCGAGAAGAGCTGCTGGGATGGGTGGGCACAGGGATGTATGCAGCCTGGCTGGGGGGCATTGAGTCATTCCAGTGGGTGCCCCCGATCGGCTCAGTGAGTTCGGTATATGTGTCACCTTGATCTGTCAGGGGTCTCCTTGCAGCAGGTATAAATCGTAGCCCATAAGAGCTGGGCATGCCAGAAAAAAGAAGTATAGCACATTTCTTTATTTCCTTTTGCTTCAGGCTGGTGGTAAATTCAGTGTCAGTCATTTGATAGGGTTCTCTGTCTCCCTCACAACCACCGAAGCAGCGAGAGCACCCTTGTTTCTGTCCCCTGTTTGGGGCACAGGTATCTTCATTGAGGGTGGGCATCCCCCTGCATCATCCTAGGACACTCGTCCTCAGCTGGGAGCAATGCCGTGCGTGCTGCTAAACATTCTACAGTCATAGGACAGCCCCCCACAAAACAAAGGATTATCCTTCCCCAAATGTCAATTGTGCTTAGACTGAGAAGCCCAGCCTTTAGAGAGATTCACAACACTCTGTTTTCCCAGCCTTCTGGACTCTGACCACTTTATAGGCTGGGGACCACATTTCCTTTCTCTTCATGTTGTTTTGAATGTAACTTCCCTCTTTCTTCTTGTTAACATCTAAGGTGCCTCACCCTTAGAAGAGCTTGTGACTGGGGCGCCTGGGTGGCTCAGTCGGTTGAGCATCCAACTTCGGCTCAGGTCGTGATCTCTTAGGTTGTGAGTTCAAGCCCCGTGTCAGGCTCTGTGCTGACAGCTCAGAGCCTGGAGTCTGCTTCAGATTCTGTGTCTCCCTCTCTCTCTGCCCCTCACCCACTCATGCTCTGTCTCTCTCTGTCTCAGAAATAAATAAACATAAAAAAAAAATAAAAAAAAAAGAGGAGGTTGTGACTGATGATACCCACACCTCAGTGCTAGATACTGACCTTTTTCCAGCTTCCCTTGCAGCTAGGGGCTTCCATGTGACAGTTCTGGCCAATGAAATACAAGGGGAAATGTGCTAGGGGCTTCTGGAAAAGAGATCGCTTCTTGAGTGAGCTGTTCTGGAAAGGACAGTTGGCTGGTGTCCACCCCCATAGCCTCCCTTCCTGGAGCACTCATGCGAGGGTGTGATGTGTGGGGCTGAGGCAGCCATCTTGCAACCAGGAGGTAAGTCAGGAGACTCATATAGATGCCAGACCTCTGTGAGCCACTGAATGCACCTGGAACCATCCATCTTCAGGCATCTTGTTACATAAGCCACAAATATCCCTAGGGTTTAGACCACCCTTGATACACTTGGGCAAGAGATGTAACTTCTGTCTTACTCTTGTTAAGAAGGAGAGAATAAATACTTACTGAATAAAGTTGTTGTGGAGATTTAATTAGATGATGTGTGTAAAATTTTGTCTAAGTGCCTGGCATATAATAAATATTTAATGTAGATGGTTCTGTTACTGTCCCTACACTGGAATTAATCAGGACTGATATTGTGGGTCTTACGGTAAGTTTCTTCTACTGGTTGATTGTTCACTCAGTTGCCCAACAAATAGACATTAAAGCCTGCCATGCTAAGATTGTGGACATGATAGGAAACTATTTAAAGGGAATACAATGAGAGGGAAATAATACCCAGGAAATTGTCTGTTAGATCCCACCAAAATACCCAGTAAGAGCTATATTTTTCAAACTTTAGTTTTCTACCTTCTGTCTCTATATTTGTCATCTCTATTTATCACATCCATGCCAGAGTAAAACACCTGTATTATTACTGACTTAAAGCTTTTCTTTAAACCAACTTAACTCTTTTTGGTTAAATAGACTTATTTTAAACAGACACTTTATATCACTACAGTACTTGGAAAATCAAAATCACTTGGCATAATTTAAAAAAAGCCAAAATATGAATATAATACAAGACTCTCTAATGTTACTAAATGAAAACAAAATATCTATTTTTATGTTACCTAAGATCGTCTTGCACACCACAGTTGAACTTGTACTGTACTTAACGAAACACTGAAGAGAATAATCATACTTGGTGAAAAAAATTTAAAGTTGAAAAACCACCTAAGATTCATAAATGAGGCAGTGGGTCTTGACATAGGAGTTAGACATAAATAATATGATTATTATACCTAATTATTCCTCGGCAGTTTATCATACTTAGCGGACGGAACATTACTGTGAAATACAGTGTGACTTTTTGGTTAACAACATTTTCCCCCCTTTTATTAATTTTTATTAACATCTCTTTATCGTAATCCCCAAGATATTTCACAGTGACTATAGGGATCCAATAATACCTTTCAACACTAATTTACTCTGAGGTCAGCAATCACATTTACTTAACTTTTGCAAGCTATGGACTTTCTGAAAAATCAATGTTAGCCGAACCAGCCTGTTTATGTCCAGAGTTATAAATTGTTTTTTCTTTCGTGTTCTGGAAAACTCTTAATGCTGCAGTTTCTTAATGCTGCAGTTTGTGAAAAAGTTAGCACAAAATTCTAACACTTTTAAAATTGTTGACAAAAAGTTTACCTCCCCCCCCACCCAACTTACATGTACCGTTTCAAGAAAATATGTATAATAAATTGTTCTTGAGTAAATCTGAACCTGGATCCCTCAGCCTATGGGAAGTATCTTGACTTTGGGTTATTTTGTGATTGTTAGTTGAAGCCAGAGTAGGTGGCAGTAAGATCTTGTCGGGGGAATAGACACTTGTCAGTTGTCCTGGGAGAAAAGCTGAGAATGAGGTAGGGGGCTGGGTCTAGGAGGAGGCTGTTCAGAAAAAGCAACTTTGGAAATAGGTATGATTTAAGGGTTGACATCAGTAACTTGATGATGGTGGTCCTTAAGGATATGGTGGGGTCAGGCCACCTAGGGAGTGAGAGAAAATATTTGCAAATCGTATATCTGATAAAGGGTTAGTAGCCAGCATACATAAAGAACTCCTACAGCTCAACAACAAAAGAATAGCCTCATTTAAAGATGAGCAAAGAACTTCCTCCAAAGGAGATGACAAATGGCCAACAAGCATATGAAAAGATGCTCAGCATCACTAATCACAAGGGAGATGCTAATCAAAATCACAATGAGGTATCACCTCACACCCATTAGGATGGCTTCTATCAAAGAACAGAAAGTGTCGAGTGTTGGCAAAGGCGTGGAGAAATGGGAGCCTTGTGCACTATTTGTGGGAATATAAAATGGTGCAGCCAATGTGGAAAAACAGTATGATGGGTCCTCAGAAAATTACACATAGAATTATCATATGATCCAGCAATTGTATTTCTGGGCATATACCCAAACACTTGAAAACTGGGTCTTGAAAAGATATTTGTATACCCGTACTCACAGCAGCATTTATAATAGCTAACAGATGGAAGCAACCCAAATGTCCACCAATCACATTCCACGTGTCCACTGATGAATGGATAAACAAAATGTGGTTTATCCATACAAGGGAATATTGTCTGGCCTTTAAAAAAGGAAATGACACAGGCAACAATGTGGATGAACCCTGAATACATTTATGCTAAGTGAAATAAGCCAGTCATACAAAGACAAATACTGTAGATTCCACTTAGGTGAGGTCCCTAGAGCAGTCAAATTCATAGAGACAGAAAGTAGATAGGGGTCACCAGGGGCTGGAGGGAGTTGTTTAATGATACAGAGTTTCAGAGTTGCAAGATAAAAAGAGTTCTGGAGATTGGTTGCACCACAGTGCGACTGTATTTAACGCTGTGCACTTAGCAAATGGCGAAGGTGATACATTTCATGTTATGTGTATTTTACCACAATGGCAAACAAAAAGGAATGTGGATGGGTTCCTTGGGAAATTACTGGTCTCCCTGCCAATATGGGCAAGCAGTGGCTTAGGGTCAGGGAACCTTGACTCTGCTTTATGGTTATAGACCAGAAATATGCCGGTGACTATGTAGGAAAAAGGCTTCTCTGCCCAGCTGGGGCCTGGAGGAGTTCACGTCTGGAACTGGGTAGACCAGAGCTGTCTTGTGCACGTTTGTGCAGGTGTGATCACAATCATATCTGCCAACAGGCCAGCTGTTTCTTCAATGCTTGGGGTAGCTAGAAAATTGGATTTCAGAATACTTTAAAGTGCAGAAAGCTCACTCCCTTGTGGAGTCAGGGCTAGGAAGCAATGTCTCCTTCAGAGAGCGAGGAACACGTCCCCCTTCACGGTTGGCTGATTTTGCCACACTGTCTGGGTTTAAAAGACTTCCTGGGGATCTGAGGGTTTACCTCTCTGTTACTATAGTCGCCGCACGTTCGGGCCCCTGAACTTGTTGCTGGATTATTGCAATTGCTTCTCTGACTGCCTCCCACCTGGAACCAATGTGGTCAGATCCTTCCCACATCGCAGCTTGGACTTTTATTTCGCTCTGCAAACCGTCAGCGGCTCTCCACCATGGTTCTAACGCGCCCCCCTAACCTTGGCCCCCTCCTGTCTTTTCGCATGTGGCTGTTCACCGAGCATGTGCCGTTCTCCGAATACAGCCCTGCGTTCTTGTCTTGGGCCTTTGTCCTTGTCACTCCTTCCTCCTGGACCCCCCCCTTTCCATCTTGTCCATCCTTACAGGTCGACTTGAATAGTCACCTCCTGCAGGGAGACCCCTGGACTCCCTGTCTGTTGGCTGCTTTTGATCGATGTTGTCACCTGCTACAGTGACCAGTTACCATTTTCGTACTTCTGAGTGTTTTTCTGGCTGGTTTCCAGGCTGCTCGGGTACGTGAGGCACCTGTAATTCATTTCTGCGTATCTTGCTGTGATTATAGGAGGGTGAATTGGCATGACAACAGGGAAAGACAGGTAATGTGAGTGGGTCAGGGTCTGACTGAGATACAATAGGGAGCTACGGATAGTGAGAGGAGAGGGCATGCCCATCGTGGGCAGAATTGCTGCCACGAGAGAATATAGCCCTGTGCTGCCAGAGCCTCCGTTTTCCCAAGAGAAGCCTGAAATCGGAGTGTTTTTTTGTGAAGCCCCACGGCATGGGCCACATTCGGCACTTGGTCTCTCAGTTGATGTCCTGGCCTGACCCCTGCCCTCAAAGCCCATTACTGAGTGAACAGCTGTATGCTGAATAGTTCAGAAATGAAAACCAGCTCATCCTGCTAGCCCCTGCGTCTGTTGTGTAAAGCACTGATTTGTTGGTGTGTTTTGTAACCCAAATGACTGAATTTAGCAGGGACGATAGCTGTCCTAATTATGGGATGCTTGCCCTGGGCTGGTCCTGGTTCTCGGTCCTCCAGGGGAACGTGCTGATCTCAGCAGCCTGACAGCCCCCTGAAGCGGGCTCTACTGTTGTGTCTGGGGCGGGGGTGGTGGGAAGGGACCCGACCAAAGCGACAGATGCAGGAGCCAAGCCAGGGTGTAAGCTGGGGTCTCATAGCAGAGTCGAGTCGCTTTGCCGCCGCACCTGCAGGACAACCTCTGAGATTGCACAGGGTTTTGTGGCTCTTTTCACGTTGCTTTCCCAGACTCCCCTTTCCGTAACCCTCAGGCAGGGCTACACAGTAAGCGGGGCTGGTGACAAGTTCCCACGCTGGAGATGAGACTGAGCCACGAGGCACAGTCACACCACAGATGACGCCGCTGGATGGGAACAGAGCCCGCAAAGCCGTCTTCGTTCCACCCGCCTCCTAACTGTGTTCGTTTAGCCGCATCTGGGGCTCTCTCTGTGGGTCCAGGGCTTCGGAGAGTGACTTAGTCCATCTGGATTCATCGGGTTTGTTGAAACAGCCCAGGAAGCAAGCGGCCTGGCAGATAAGAGGCTGGAAAGGCAAGGCAAACACAGTTAAGCACCATCAGAGGGTCTTGAAGGGGTGAATGAAGTGACAGCAACGTGAGAGTAAATAATTAGGTTGGAGAGGAAGTGCACAAACTCCGGATCGCTGCTGTTGCACGGGGCGTGGGTCTGACCCCGGCGTGGCACCTGCCGTGGCACCCTGTCGTGGAGGAACTGGTCCCTCGGCAAGCCTCGCATTTGGGCTACGTTACCTGCCCCTCCTGCAGGCAAACCCCGTCTCCTGAAACAGTTTTCTTAACTCTTCCGACTATTTGGCACTCAGGCTAATGATAATAATGATGATAATAATGAGCTAATTTTTAGCAAGGGAGTATGTGCCCAGTACTATTTTAAGGGCTTTATATGTCTTAATTCATTTAACAATCCTAGCAACTCACAGATAGGTGTTTTACTATTCTCATGTTTACAAATGGAACAACAAGGGGCACAGAGAGGCGAAGGTCGCTCAGAGGGCTTTGAATCCAGACAGAGTGGCTTGACGGCCTGTGCCCTTGGCTCACTGGGCCCCCTCCCCATCAGTGTAGTCCCTGCCCCCGAGGTAATGTCTATTGTCAGACAAGGGTATTTGTTCCCAGGCCCTCTAAGAGCTGTGTGTGTGTGTGTGTGTGTGTGTGTGTGTGTGAGATAATATACAACCCTGGATGGTAGTATCATACACTACCTATTTTTCTCTACCTTCCTCTTAAAATTTTTTTTAACGTTTTTATTTATTTTTGAGACAGAGACAGAGCATGAACGGGGGAGGGGCAGAGAGAAAGGGAGACACAGAATCGGAAACAGGCTCCAGGCTCCAAGCTGGCAGCACAGAGCCTGACGCGGGGCTCGAACTCACGGACTGCGAGATCGTGACCTGAGCCAAAGTCAGATGCTCAACTGACTGAGCCACCCAGGCGCCCTACTACCTTCCTCTTTAAAATACATTTACATGTGGGGCACCTGGGTAGCTCAGTTGGTTGGGAGTCCAACTTTTTATATTGGCTCGGGTCATGATCTCATAGTCTGTGAGACCAAGCCCCACATCGGGCTCTGTGCTGACAGTGTGGAGCCTGCTTGGGATTCTCTCCCTCCCCCTCTCTCTGCCTCTCCTTGACTTTCTCGCACGCTCACTCCACCCTCTTCTCTCTCTTGTGCGTGTGTGCACACTCTCTCAAATAAATGTAAGAAATACACTTATATGTTAATATGCCATGCACATCCATCTCATTCCATTTTTTTGTTGTGGTGGTAAAATATATACAACCATAAAACTTACCATTTTAACCATTTTTAAGTCTATAGTTCACTGGCACTATATTCACATTATTGTATAACCATCATCATCATCCGTCTCCATGACTTTCTTATTTCCCCAAACTGAAGCTTTGTACCCGATAAATAATAATTCCCTATCACCCCTCCCCCCAGCCCCTGGCAAACACCATTCAACTCTTCGTATGAATTTGACCATTTTAGGAACCTCATATAAATGGGATTGTATGTTACTTGTTCTTGGTGTGTGACTTATTTCTCTTAGTATAATGTCCTCAAGGTTCATGTATATATAGCATATGTCTGAATTTCATTCTTTTTTAAGGTTGGATAATATTCAATTGTGTGTATACGTGCACACACACACACACACACACACACACACACTGGAATATTGTATATTCCAGTTGGGAATGGGTTGAGTTGCTTCTCCCTTTTGGCTGTCATGACTAATGCTGCTATGAACATGGGTGTGCAAATCTCTCTTCAAGCTCCTGCCTCACCTCACAGGGGTATGTATTCAGAGGTACAATTGCTGGATCGTGGGGTAGTTCTGTGTTTAATTCGTTGGAGAGTCTCCATACTGTTTTCTCTTCCTCATCCTTTTATACTGCTGTATGGTATTGCATTCCATTTGGTTCTGCCTGCCATCAGTGCTGCTGTGACTGTCTTTGGACGTGTCTCCATGTGCACACAGGAATGTTCCCTAAGGTGAACACTGACCAAATCAATGTTCTAGGGTTGGGGATGGTCTTGATTAACACTTTTAATTTCACTGGACTAGCGGTTGGTCTCTTGTGCCAAGTCCATAATCAGCCACGATCTTATCTTCTACTGTTTAGCTGGTTGCAGTGACCCCCCCCCCCCCCAGAATGTGACAGACCCACCTCCCACTCCCACTCCCACCCACAGGCAGAAATGGAGTCCCTGTGAGCTGGGCTGTAGCTTTCTTTGCCCACCCCACGGCTGTGTTGCAAGAGTAACACTCAAGCTCAATCACTTGTATCTCTTGTGAAGTCGTCTCTTGTAGTCATGGATGCCAACAACCCAATGGTTATTCTTCCTTTCAGTTTGTACAGTTTCTTCTGCCAGAGTTACGTCCTCAGTAGTTTCTGCTAAATTGATCCTGTCCATCAGTTATTCCTCTTTCTGTTCCACCTCTTCCAGGAAGACTTCCCTGCTTACTCCTACCCATGTTCATCTCTCCCTTTTCTGAACTTAATAATGATGATAATAATAAATGATAAGTACTGTTTATTGAGCCCTATCTCAGGTGCCATATATGTATTACCTTTAAAAATTCTTACAAAAGCCCTGTGAGGCATACACTAGTTACATTTTACAGGGGAAGAAACAGGCACAAGGAGGTGAAGGAACTTGCCCCAAGGTACCATGCTGTCCAATGGCACACAGCTGGTTCCAAGCTCAAGCAGCAGGACTGGGGGATCTTGAAACTCCCACCAGAGCACCGCCTGCTCTTGCCACGTTGCTGTCTGAACCCTTCACTTTGTTACATCATCATAAACCACCTGGCACTGTCTCTAAGGGGCAAAGTTGATGCCCTTCTCAAGAGCGTTATGTCTTTTCCTTTCCTGGTGTTCCAGGCATGCAGCAGGTGCTTGGAGAATATTTCTTATCTTTGTCTCATTACTGTCTATGAGTAAATCTGCAGGCTGTTTTCCAGGAAAGAGGGTAAGCAGTCTCCTGCCGTCAGTGGAAGATGCTGATGAACGAAGGCTCTTTTGAAGACAGTCTTTCTGTTTGTATGAAAGAGGAAGGAGAGACAGCCACTCAAGGAGCAGAATGAATCATTGACCCTCACATTCGCAAGGGAGTGGTGATTAACATTGGATTATTGAAAATGTATCGATACCTGTCGGTGTCAGACTCTAAAGATAGGCAGACAAGGACACAGTTCCTGACCTCAACGGCTCACAGTGGAGGGGACTGGGAAGGAAAAACACAGTGACAAGAAAGTGTGATCCATTCTAAGGTCAAGTCATTATGGGGGAAGGATTTCTCATCCTCGTGGGTGTGTGTGAGTGTGGGTGGATGTGTGGGGAAGTAGGTGGGTGTGTAGACATTCATGGTTATGAGAAAGTGTGAGTAGGAATATGTGCGTGTGTGTGTGTGTGTGTGTGTGTGTGTGTTTAAATGAGTGTGTGCTTGCCTGTGGTGTCTGTGGCCAAATAGCAGTGTCAGGAAAGTCTTCCCAAAGGAGCTGGTTGCATTAATTATCTGTTGCTGGGTAACAAATGATGAGACGTAGTGGCTTCAAACAGCAGCCGTTTGTCATCTGACAGTTCCTGTGGGTCAGAAATCAGGGCTTAGCTGGGTGTCCCTGCCTCACCTCGGACAAGGCTACCATGAAGGCTGGCGATCTCATCTGAAGGCTCGACTGGGGAAAAATCTGCTTCCATGCTCACTCACATGGTTATGAGCAGAACTCAGTCCTCGTGGGCTATGGGACTGGGTCCACTCTCAATTCCTTGCCATCTGAACCTCTCCATGGCACATCTCACACGGTGGCAGTTGGCTTCCAACAGAGCGAGTGATCTAGCAAGGGCAAGACAGAATGAGCAAGGTGAAAGCCGGTGTCTTGGTAACCCTAATTTTAAAAGTAACATTCCGGGGTGCTCAGTTGGTTAAATGTCCGACTTCAGCTCCGGTCATGATCTCACGGTTCGTGAGTTCGAGCTCCGCATCAGGCTCTGTGCTGACAGCTCAGAGCCTGGATGGAGCCTGCTTCGGATACTGAGTCTCCCTCTCTCTCTGCCCCTCCCTGACTCATGCTCTCTCAAAATTGAATAAAGGTTAAAAAAAACAAAAATGAAAGTAACATTCCATCCCCTTTCCTATATTCCATTTGTTGGAAGTGAGTCAGTGGGAGGGGCTACACTCAAGGGGAGGGGATTACACAAGGGTCTGAATACCAGGAAGTGGGATCACTGAAGGCCATCCTAGATGCTGCCTATCACCTGGATGCTTCAGCCCAAGCTTCACAGGTGAGCAGGAGTTAATCGGGAGAACAAGAGGCACAAGGGTGTCGTTCCTGGGCAGAGAGCAGAAGCACAGGTATAGGAAGGAGGACACATGCTCCTTTGGGGGAAAGCGGTGACCCATGGGGCTGGCATCGAGATTGTGTGTGTGTTTGTGCACATGTGTGCTTACGTGCACACACCTGTGGTTGCAGGGAGACACGAGGAGAGAGAGAAATCTAGAGCATGCGTTTGTCACATGGGCGATGTTACCAACAGGGAGAAAAATTGGTTCTCATGGAGAGTGAAAAATCTTAGGTTTTACAGTGATTGATGGTTCTCCAGAACTCAACCCTATGAAGTATGCCTGTGATGTTTAATTTTCATGAGGAGAGTCTCGGTTGATTAGGAAAAAACTGTCCAACAGTACCCCTTAGGCTGGGGGTGACAGTGAGAAAAGTCAGGAAATATTGGTCTAGAGAAGTCAGAGGAACATTTAGTGAGTACTTGTAATCTATCAGATGACACGTGTTTTATGCTAAAGTGTTAAGCATTTTGTGTACAACCTATGATTCCATCTTGTAACAACCCTGTAGCCTCTGCATCTTAGGGAGAAGGAAACTGAGGTAGGCGGTTTCTGACATGGCCCCCAATGATCCCCATTCTCCGGTGTTTATGCCTCTCCCCTTGAATGTGGGCTGGGCCTTGTGACCTGCTTATAACAGGTGGAATATGGTAGAAGGTATGAGATGTCACTTTTGTGATGAGACTATGAAGATGGGTTTTGTTTATGACCTAATCATGTAAATGGCACTCTCTTCTGGCACTTTCTCTCTGGCTCTTCTCATGAAGCAAGCAGGAGAGACCTATGTGGATGGCAAGGAACTGAGGGCACCTCCTGCCACCTGTCAGCAAGAAGTGAGGCCCTCTGTCCAACAGCCTCCGATGAACTGAATGCTGCCCACACCACAAGGGTGAGCTTTGACGTGGATCCCTCCCCAGTTGAACCTTCAGGCAAGACCGCAGCCCAGGCCGACACCTGCCCTGTGATGGATCCTGAGCAGAGGAGCCAGGGAAGCCACACCTGGATCCCTGCCCCACCAAAAGTGTGAGGTAACAAATGTGTTGTTTAAGTGTCTAACTTTGAGGATGATTTACAAATTTTTTTTTAAATGTTTATTTATTTTTGAGAGAGAGATAGAACACAAGCAGGGGAGGGGCATAGATAGATGGGGACACAGAATCTGAAACAGGCTTCAGGCTCTGAGCTGTCAGCACAGAGCCCGACGCAGGGCTCGAACCCACGGACCGTGAGATCATGACCTGAGCCGAAGTCGGACGCTTAACCGACTGAGCCACCCAGGTGCTCCCCCCCTCCAAATTTTTTAAATGGGGTAATTTCTGAATGCAGCAATAGATAACTAATAGAGAAACCAAGCAGCTCGTGGAGAGACTTGGTGAAGGCCACGCAGCTGAGATCCCAAACCTGGTGTGCTAACCCTCAGCTCAACTCTTTGTCACCACCTCGGTGCCTCAAGAGTCTAGACCACAGCCACCTAAAATGCTTGCTGCAAGAGTGTGGTGGCTTCTTTCAAGAAGGAAACGGCAAGCTGCTGAAAGTTTCTGGGACAGCCTGCGTCCTCCTGAGTCGAATGTCCAGATTTCAGCCTGGGATGGCCAGTCTAGGGGCGTGGGACATCTGGATCATGCTGGCAAGACCTTGGAATATTCTCAGGAGCTGAGCTGAGGGTCACAGGAGGAAAAGTCAATCCCCCATTGGTCTCCTTCCCACCCCGGTTTTCTGAAGGGGGGTGAGGTCCAGAGGGATGGCAAGAAGTAGCAGATCGGCTCAAGGTGCTGGCACTGTCTCCCGTGATAGTACCAGGCACGAGGGTAATGTTATCCGCGCCTGGGCAGTCACTGCAGCGGCCTTGATCGCGACACACAGCTCAGTCTCCTGTACGGGCAGCCTGTCTCTGACCACCTGTGGCCCCAAATGAGCCGCTTGGGAGGCGGATGCCTTTCATTTCCTTGTGACAATAGTGGAGGAAAATAGCTTTCTGGCCTCAGCCCCAAACTGATAATTAAAGGAACGCTATACCGCCAGCAAGGGCAGAAGCATCCACCAATGGCCTTCCAGAAAAGGGGGGAAAATAGTAAAAATAGCCTTGCTCCCTTCGGTCTCTTTCTCTTCGTATGGAAATAGCTGATAGGTTTGCGAACAGCCTCAGCTCTGTGTATTTCGCCTCTGTATCTTTGCCGCAGGAATGTGAAGGGACCCATTTCGCAGGCTGAGAGTTCTACTTTAGTTTCACATTTCTGCGTGGACCCAACGGCCCCATCTGTTCTCTTTTGCTTCCTGGGGCCGTTTTGTTAGAAGATGCCTTGAGGTCAGCTGCACGGGGACGAGACACAGCCGGCATCAGAATTAGGATGTGGTGCCGGCGTCTTCTAGTTGTGTGAACCTGGGCAAGTTACTTGATTTTTTTTGAGACTCGCTTTTCTGACCTGTCAAACTGGAGTCCCCACCACACAGGTGGTCATAAGGATCAAAAGGGATGATGCAGGGAAAGTACTTGGTGTAGTGCCTGTTGTACCGTAAGCAATCTAACATTTTCAGCAAAATATGGATGCTAGTGGGGACTGGGGTGGGGGGAAGTTGGGGATGATGGAGTAGGGGAAGCCCTGTAGTCCCCTGACCTCCCACCCGTGGATCTCACGCTGCTTACTTGAAAGGCAGGATGGCCTTCTGGGAATACCAGCTCTTGGACCTCCCTAAAGATGGGAGCATTGCTGTCCTGCTTGTCCTCCATGAGGGGCAGTATTAATTGATGGTTATTAAAATGTGTGACGTGGCCCAGGATCCAGGTTTGTGGAATCCATGTTTGCGGATTAAGGAAACTACAGACTGGTTTGTATTTGTCTTGGGTTGTTTGACATGAAAGATCCAATCTGAGTGTGTGTGTGTGTGTGTGTGTGTGTGTGTGTGTGTGTGTCTTTTGTTTTGTGCTGAAAGACATAAATCTGGCTACATGCTAAAAGGTATGACGTGATGGAAAGAGTCTGAACATCCAACCTGAGGCTGTCAGACATTCTGTCCTACTCTCTCAGTTTCTCTAAACGTGAAATGAGCAGTGTAAACGTGTCTATAGCCCCTTCCTGGCTCTAAGAGTTGGGTTGGCAAGTGTGTTCACCGCCCCCACCTGTGTGTCCTCGTCTGTGAAAATTGTCCCCACATCACAAGATTATTGGGATAACGTCCCTCAACTTTTGCAGGGTATCAGGTGCATAGTGAGAGCCCAACAGATAGCAATGATGCCTGCGGTGAGAAGAGAATGCTGTCTCTGTGGGGCTCTCTAAAGACAGAGCCTGCAGGGGATTGCAGCACCTATGGCTTCCCGAGGGCATGCCCTCTTGATAAAGGGGGTGAGGGAAGCTGGATGGGACAGGGGAAGAGCTGAATAAGGCTGTGGTCTCAGCTTCCACCCGATTCCATCGGTGGGTAGGTGGGTGGGGCTCTGGAGTCTGAATTGCATCTGTGAGTTGCACATCTTAAGTCAAGGGAAGGGACTAGCCTTTGTAACCCTGCCACCAGCTGTTGCTCCTGGGCTGCCCCCTGGGGTGGAGTGGGCAATTTTCTGGAGAAGGGGACAGGTAGGAACCAATAGAAGCCAATCCCTGCACGTCCACAGTAGGTAGGGATGGGTGTGTGCCTGGTAAAGGGGATCTGGGTGGGCATCAATGGGACCCTCTACAACTCTTCTTCATTCCTAAAAGACTGAGACATGATGGTCCTTGGTGTCTATGCAAACTCTTGTTAAGACCATGGCCTGGGATGGAGGTAGTGGCCAGCATATTGATTAGGTGGTATCCTCTACTTGGGATTGATTTTTCTTTGCTTCCCAGCCCTGGCAGGGTTGGGCAGCAGAAGTGAGGTGTCTCCGCCCTCTGCACAGTCCTTTTTGCCCTTCGCTGGAAATGAAAGCAGCCAGAAATATTGCCTGTGCAGAGGCCAGAGAGATGAGATCCTAGGGGCTGCTTGATGTGAGAGAAATTGCTGTAAAAAGCACATTGCCACAAAGACAGAGAAAAGGATGTCACCAAGCAGTCCCCAGGGATGCATGGGGCCTTGGCAACTCATCAGAAGGCTTCCCAGGGGTGTGAATAGAATTCTTCTGTGTGCTAGAGGTTGAGCAGTTCCTGTCCACAGGATTTGCTGCAATTCGGTTCTGTCCTTGCAGATAAAGCAGACGGGCGTTAGAATTTGACAGATGAAGTCCCTTTACTTACGGTATCCGCAGAGGGTGAGAAGAAAGTGCCTCAGGGCTGTAGGGGGTGAGGGAGAACCCCTGGAATCAAGGGAGATGCAGAGCTGAGAGAAGTTGTGTCTCAGAAGCTGAAGGCCCCCAAAAGGGGTTAGAACCAGCAATCCTCAAGTCAGAGATTAACCTGGGAGCAGCCCATCGTGGTAATTGTGGTGTGGAAATGGGGAAGCAGCATGGAGCAAATGTTTGGAATGGGAGTTGTGCATAAATTCATTTTTCTGTCTACCTGCCCATCCAACCATCCATCCTCCACCTATCCATCCACGCACCCACTCATCCACTTATCCGTCATCCATCCATCCACACATCCACCCATCCATCGACCCATCCACTCACCCAGCCATTCATACCTCATCGAACCACCCACCCATCCATCCATCCATCCACCCATCCACGCATCCACTCACCCAGCCATTCATACATCATCCAACCATCCATCCATCCATCCATCCATCCATCCATCCATCCATCCATCCACCCATCCACC